>NC_081378.1:18929671-20333838 GCF_030684315.1 Stegostoma tigrinum | reverse complement strand
CTTCTATGAATTAAGACTGTCCCAACCTTGATGGAAGAGTGCACAGTAAATCAAGATGCCTTATTCTACAAGTGTTCATAAATGTGAAATGTGACCAGTTTACTCACTATGATGGTTAATGCCTAACTTTGATCACTATCTAAGATGAAAGAAACTTTAACTGAGTTCCATCAATGAATAGGAAAACAAACCTTATTTTCTAACAAACCTATCCTCTAACATTTGGCAAGAATTAATTCTTAATTATTAACGTGCACAGTTAAACTACTCCGTCTTTAAATCCAAACATGCACGCATTCATTCATAAATGGGATGGACAAGAGAGGCCAGGCAAAATAAAAACCAAAAGAACTGTGGATGCTGTAAATCAGGAATAAAAACAGAAGTTGCTGGAAAAGCTCAGCAGGTCAGGCAGAATGTGTGAAGGAAAAATCAGAGTTAACATTTCGGGTCAAGTGACCCTTCCTCAGAAGTGGGAACTCAAATGTAATGGAGGATGATATAGGAAAAGGGATCAAAGTCTGTGAACCAAAGGTCCAAATTGAAAAGAGTGGAATGAGAGAACTTTTTCAGGTTTTGGCAATGATATTGCATTGCTTTCAATCAACATGGTCCTCGATTCAATAGCTGGTCAGTTTGATAGGTCGAGATTCAAGTTAATGGTTTTTTTTCTTGGCAAGGTTTATGATTATTATTTCTTTTCACACAGAGGGAGAGAAAGAGAGAGAGAGAAAAGATCTCGCTTGCAGACTTTTTGGAGGTCTTAGTCCAACTGGTGTCTCCCTTCTCAATTCTCAGTGACCAACTGCTACATAGAACCAATCCAAATGCTATTTCTGAGCAGTTTATTTATCTTCAACACTAAAACACTTGGAACTGTCATAAAATTGAGATCCAGCTTCTTTAAAAAAAAATGCCCTGT
The DNA here is from genome assembly GCF_030684315.1 of Stegostoma tigrinum. Lineage (NCBI taxonomy): Eukaryota > Metazoa > Chordata > Chondrichthyes > Orectolobiformes > Stegostomatidae > Stegostoma > Stegostoma tigrinum. The sequence goes on along the minus strand of NC_081378.1, from coordinate 20,332,916 downwards.
AAAATAAGTAAATGACCATATTGTTACACTTTTCCTTTGAGTTGTAATAAAAAAAACTTGTTCATTCTCTGCTATAAAGCAGCTTCAAACTTCTATTTTTCAGTTTATATTTTAACTAAAATACCTGTAGTTATCACAAGGCCTATTAGTCACAAGGCAAACTGCACCAAAGTTGATTAAAATTTGGGAGAAGATGAGATAGAGCAGAAGCCAACAGTTAGCCTAGATTTTAAAAGCCTGAGGATCAGAGGAACAGAAGATGGCCATATTATTGGGGAGTTTGACAGATGAGAGTAGTGAGTTTAACAAAATGGAGATGGAAGATTGTAAACTGGCATATTTATAACTTGGCAGTGACAAAAGGAAAATGTTCAGAGAAATACTGACTGTGATGATATCACAGAATCAGAGAGTAAAGAATGAGGCTATTTGACTCACCAAGCCTGCAAATGCTCTTTGGCAGACATGGTCCATTAGCATTACTCTCTTGCTCTTCCCACTGATCCCTGCCATTTTTTTCCATTCCAAGTGTTTATCCCACTTATCCTGAAAGTTACTATTGAATTTGCATTCAGCATGCTTATAGGCAGTGAATTCCAGAGCTGAACAATTTGCTTTTGTCAGTTTCTCATCTTTGCCTTGGCTATTTTGCCAATTACTCTCTGCCCTATCCAATCAAGAGTATGTTTGAGTTCTTGAACAAACTGACCTTCATTCCTCTGGAACACAGTCCCTACCATCAAATACCATGTTATACTGGTGTCATTGCAGGCAGTAGTTAGTTAGTTGCTAAATGTTGGATTGATAGTGCAAACCTTCACTTGACTGAGTTCATGATCAGAGAGAGAGGACCGCTGACTTGGAGAGAGTTCAGGTAGGTCAGAGGGAGAAACACACTTCATCTATTGCCTGTTAAGACCTAGGACCCAGTCATGGATAGCATAGATAAGTTCATGGTGGGGAAGGGCAAGTTTGAGACAGGTACGCTAAGTGCAGAAAATAACAAGCAGATACATTACTTTCAGAACATGCATAATGGAAAAAATATTTCTGTTGAGGGGGTGATGAGTGGATGGCCAAAGGTAGAGGTCAAAAATACAAATATTCACAAATAAATTTAACAGGGAATTTATAGAGAAATTTCTTTACCTAAAACATGATTATAATATGGACAAAGATATTGAGCTGATTAGCATAGATGAATTAAAGCGAATACCAGATCAACATAATTGCGCATAAAGAAAGTTTAACTGAAAAGATCAGATAAAGTACGTTGAAGGAAAACTCAAGTTAAGAGCGTAAACATTGTAATAAATCTGCTAGACTAGAGCACCTTTCTATGCTGGAGGATTGAGGTAACTTGATGCAATTGCTTTTACCCAGACCATTTCTGACACTTTAAACGATATCCATACCTGATCTGAAGATGTAACATCTGTACAGGTTATCGTGGCAAAAAGAAGGGGCATGGACAGTAGCTGTTGATAAAATGCAACAGACACAATGTTACACAGTAAGAACAGTATTCACACATAAAAGTTACTATGCTTTCATCTCTGCTTCTAAAGGCTGGGGGTCATTTCAAATTGTTCATAGATATTTTCAGTCCATAACGAATGGCCCTAATTGGGATTATGGGAGGCAATAACCTAGTGGTATTATTGCCTGTTAATCCAGAGACCCAGATATTATTCCTGGGACCCAGGTTCGCATCCTATAGAATTTGAATTCAATTTTTAAAAGTATCTGGAATTAAGAGTCTAATGATCACCATGAATCCATTGTCAATTGTCAGGAAAACCCATCTGGTTCACTAATGTCCTTTAGGAAAAGAAACTGCCATCCTTACCTCGTCTGGCCGACAAGTGACTCCAGACCCACAGCAATATGATGACTCTTAACTGCCCTCTAGGCAATTAGGGATGGGAGATAAATGCTGCCGAGTCAGCGATGCCCTCATTCCATGAATGAATAAAGAAAAATGCCTAAGGCTGACTAGAAATTGGGCTTTGGAACTCATTAACACTGTTTGTGTATTAAAAAACTTTTATTCATTCACGGAATGTGAGCATTGCTGGTGATGCGAGCATGTAGTGCCTTACCCTACCTTGACCTTATGAGCTACATCCTTGAGCCACTGTATTCTGTGTAGTGAAGGCTGTGCTGTTAAATAGGAATTCTCGCATCCTGAACATGAAGAAATAGCAATACAATTCCATGTCAAGGTGCTGTGCAACTTGGTGAGGAGCCTGGAGGTAATGCAGCATCTCATAAGGGAGTATTCTTTTATTCAAAGTCTAACTCTATTACCGTAGGACTTTCCTTTATCTCTGTACCTCTCGATCCAACTGTCTGGAAGGTAACACATTCAGCTTGACAACTTCCTCGTCCAGTTGAAACCACTTCATATCCGTTCCTGTCAGATTCAAGTTGATTTCATGGCTGGAAAGGTTGCCATTTACAGTGAGCTTTGCGATGACTGTGCCATTCGGACTGTTCTCTTTAATATCAACATACAGGTCATGCCCTCCTGAACACCGGTTACCTGGTGCAGATGAACAGGAAATAATGCAGAGCTAAATGAGTTATAATTCACAGTATGGGATTCAGCCATTTGGTTAGCAGACCCTGAGGCCATATAAAGACCATGATCGGCCTCACAATCTGTGCAGTGATTCTGAAGAGACTGCTGGCTAATGACTGGCCAGTATTTTGGGAAATGTGACAACCAGCTAATTACTGGCTTTGTAACTGTAGAAGACCCAGTCTAGTACATGTGGCCGTGCATACAGATCAAACCTATTAGGCATATTACTAGCTTGTAAAGACCACCTAGCTTGTAAAATAAAGTATTTTTATTTTTTTAAAGACTCTGAATCGAAATGAGAAAGGGCTGTTTTTAAACTAGTGTTTGAAAAGGTGGCTGTATGTTCTGAAAGCAAGTAACTTAATACCCATGACAAGCATCATGTGAACAACTGATTGAACAATCAACAAATGACATTTGAGTTGCAGACAATTTGGAGCCAGGTCGGGGGGAGGTGGGTGGACAGACACAGCTCTGGATGATAGTGAGAAGTTGATTGGTCTCAAAAACAAAGTTGCTGGTAAAGCTCAGCAGGTCTGGCAGCATCTGTGAAGGAGAAAACAGTTAACGTTTCGGGTCTGGTGACCCTTCCTCAGTTGATGGGTCTATGTGCTCCAGACCAATTATCCATGACAGAGACCTTTCACCTGCCATCAACTGTGTGATTGCTTCTCAGGTAACTGAACCACCTGGAACTTTGAACAAGTTTCAATGGGAAAGAGAGAAGTGTTCAGTTCTTCCCCGCTCCAGGAGCAGTCTCACTGTTCTCTGCAGTCTAAACTAACTTTAAACCTGAAGAAGAACAGTTTTATCTTGCAACAGTTGTTGTAAGCTATAACTTTTAACTGATAAGTCAGAGGCTTTTAATAAACCACCTTGAGCCTCTCACTGGTCGGGGGAGGCACCTGGAGAAAGACTATTGCTGGCCAGGAATAAAATCACAAAGATCGTCTCAGCAGCAGAACTTAAGAACAAACACTATTGAACTGTCTTTCCAATATTTTTCCCTCTGACACATCCTTCTATTCCTTTCTTTCTGTCCATGGATGTGTAAAGAAGAGTGTATGGGAGCATTAGAGTTTAATTAATAGTGTCATATGCTGACAGTTTATAACTGTTTACCTGTAGCTAGACTCTAATTACTTGTAATATTGATCAATCTTGTTCAGTACAGAAACCTGGCCTATGCTTTCTACCAAGTTGGGTCTGAAAATCAGAAAAATTGGGAAACTTTGCATGCTTTATAAAATCTTCAACTGTTTTAGTGATTCTAGAAATAGTGGGGCTGGGTTTCCATGTGCTATTCCAGTGAGATGTAATAAACTGCATGCTGCAATCCTCTGAGGTAATGGAGTTCAGTTATTCCTATAACAAATATCTGGGAAAGCAGGTCAAGGTTAAGTATAGCTCTATGTTTGTAGACTTCAACTTTTTTAGAGGTTTCTTTGTGATCCAGAGGGAGATAGACTTTGGTCTGAAGCCATTTTACTAAATATTTATACTAGCAGCAATGAGAAGAGAGTTTCATACACACTACACCACATACACCGTACTTTGACCATGGGAAGGGGTGCATTGTAAATTGACAAGAATGTCATAGAGTGATAGATTCGCGTAACATTGAAGCAACCCCTCAGCCTATCACATTTATGCCAACCAATAAACATCAAACTACACTAATCTCATATATCTGTACTTGCTCCATTCACTGTCCTGTCATTTTCAGTGCTCAATCAGATGCTTCTTAAATCTTACAAGAGGACCCACCTCTAGCATTCTCTCAGGCAGTACATTCCATATTTCTTTTACCCTTTGGGTGAAAAATATTTTTCCTTAGACATTCTCTAAATCACTTACTCCTCACCTTAAACTTGTACCCTTTGGTCTTAGATATGTCTGCAGTGGAGAAAAATTCTCACAATTCACTCTCATAATTTTGTACACCTCAGACTGTAAACTGAGACCATCCTCCTCGGCATTAAGAATTTTTGTGTCACCTGCACATTTACTAATTGTACCCATGACATTAATGTACATAACAGGCAGCAAGGGCTCCTGCACCGATCCCCGTGATACATAGCCGGTCACAGGTTTCCAATCACAAAAATGTCCGCTCATTGTGTTCAGGGGTGTGTGGATTATAGGTGAATGGGTCTGGGTGGGATGCTTCAACAGACGGTGTGGACTTGTTGGGCCGAATGGCCTGTTTCCACACTGTAGGGAATCTAATCTACCATCACCTCCTGTTTGCAAGCCAATTCTGGATCCAGTTTGCTAAATTGCCTGGGATCCCATGGGCTCTTACCTTTTGGAATAGCCTTCCTTATGGGGCCTTGTCAAAGGTCATATCAAAGTCTGTGTAAACTGTATCAACTGCACTACTCTCATCAATATGTGTAGTCACATTTTCAAAAAGCTCAATTTAATTAGTCAGGTGGAATCTCACCCTCACAAACCCTTGCTGACTATCCCTGATCAATCCCCGCCTTTCCTAGTAATTAATCCTGTCTCTCAGAATGTTTTCCAACAATTGTCCTGGCATCAGGCTAATTGGTCTATAATTACTTGGTCCATCCCTGTTGTCCTTCTCAAACAAAAGAACCACATTAGCTATCCTTCAGTCATCTGATACTTCACTGGTGGCCAGTCAAGTGTTAAATATCTCTACTAGGGCCCCAGCAAACTCTACCCTTGCCTCTCGTAGCAGCCTGTGATATATCTCATCAGTCCCTGGGGGTTTATGCATTTTTGTGCCCACCAGAATATCCTCTTTATTAATCTTAACATGCTCCAAAACCCCACCATCCAAAATGGCTTCATAGTAAACTCTCCAGCTACAATGTCTTTCTCCGCAGTGAATACAAATGAGAACTTTTCATTTAAGACCTCACCCACATGCTCTGGATCCATGTACAAATTCCCTCTTTGGTCTCTAATAGGCTCCACTCTTTCCATGGTAATCCTCTTAGCATACTTATAAAGTGTCATGGGGTTTTCCTTAATCCTATTTGCCAAAGATATTTTGTGGTCCTTCTTTGTCCTCCTAATTTGTTTATTTTAGCACCCCCTTCACTCTCCACATTTTTGATCTTCCTTTGTTTTCAATGCACTGCTCGTGACATATGCTTCCTTCTTTTGGAGTTGATTGTAGCAGATTACATTCAGACAGCTGAAGTCCTTTGTGTAAATGAGGGTCTGATGATTTTAGCTATGAAGTGACTCAGAACTGCTCCATATAAAAGGGAATTTGTTTTACACTGCATGGTCATTAAGGGTGCATGGTCAGTGAGACTGGAGACTTTGTCTTATTGAATATATTGGGCATTTGGTTCAAGGTGGGAACTCAATGCAGAGTAGGAAAGATGTGCTTGAAGTAAGAATTACTGCAAGAAATAAAGATTGAGATGTAAACGGGAGTTGATATAAAACACAGATTGAAAGGCTGACCTGCAGTGAAACTAACAGTGGATTGACATTGCAAAGCACAACATGTTGTAGGTGTAGGGAAAGCAGCTGACTGTTGAGTAGAATTGATGAATATTTTAAATCATTAAAGTCAAATTAAGATATTCAGTTTGTAGTGGCTGTATAATTATTTTACTTCTCTTTTCCTAGAAATAGTTTTTCCAGTGTAAGATTGGTTCTGGTGTTTCTACAAAAGAAAATTAATTATAGTAAACTGTAAGGAGCAGGAATTCTACAAAGGTTAATGAATTGAATTAAGTAAAATAGTTTAGTAATGGTGAGATAGGAAATGCATTGCTGCTGCAGGATGGGGGAGCTGCTGAACATGAATTTGATCCAGGGTGAACACATTTGTAGTGAGCCACGCCCCTCATATTAAATCATTCAAATTCAAATTTGATCTAGCTCGGGGACATAGCTGTTTGATTGGAGTTGAGACAGATCTAGGGACCTCATTTGGTTGATGGGGGGGTGGGAGGGAGTCATTTCAGGAGCCCGAGTCCCTGCAATTGTTCACCAATTATGAGGTTCTTACAAGCTGCATGAAGATGAGTGGGAACTGCAGGGAGAACAAGCAGACTGACCAACGCATCGGGTTACAGGGAGCCATTCAAGTTGTGGGAGAAAATAAGAAAGTAGCAGCTGTAGAGGACAGTATAATTAGGAGCTGAGATAATGTCCTGTGCAGCCATGAGCATGAGTCCCGATGGCTGTGTTGTCAGCCTGGTGCCAGGGTTAAGGTCTGAAAAGGAACTTAGAATGGGAAGGGAGAGATCCAGTTGTTGTCGTTTATGTTGTTACCAATGACATTGATAGGACTAGAGAAAAGGTCCTGCTGAAGAAGAAACTAGATGAAAAAACATGGTTTAAATGCATACCTCAAAGATTGGTGTATGCAAAATGGGTTTTGGGCCATGGGCGCTGGCATCAGTATTAGGGTAGAAAGCAGCTGTTGCTGTGGAATAGGCTTCGTTTGAACCATTCTGGGACCACTGTTCAGGTTAATTGAATAACTGGGGCCTTAAACTAATTACAAGGTTAGAGAAGGTTTGACAGAAAAGAAACACGGACTTACAAAGCAAAAGCATAAAGCAGCATTGCTGGGCAGTTATTTCGGTAATTGGACCCAGAATGGGTCATATAGGGACAGCGTCTACAAATGTAGAAAAACAACAGCAATAGTGTCAAAGAAGGAAAAATGTATGAAAATGAAGGGTCTAAATGACACTTCTTCAGAACTGGGCCCAAAATGCTTTCTCCCCATGGATTCTGCCATACATGTTGCATTTTCCCAGCAATTTCTGTTTATCTTTCTGATTTTTTTGGGGTTTTTTTGTATGAGTGATTTTTAATCCAAACATAAGATTGGAAAATTCAGATCGGCTGAGGTAGCCATGAGTGTATTTGGCAGAGTTTCCTAGGACTAATTGTCATACAGGGAACAGGCATTTTGGGATAATAAGACAGGTTTGATCTTCAATCTCAGAGCAATAGATCCTCTAGGAAAGAGTGAGCATCTGAAACAGATTGGGAAAGGAATTTAGTGAAACAAGTCTGAGGATCATTGGCAGGCTTTTTAAAGAAAATAGTTCATGGCACACAACAAAAATAAATCCCAATCAAGAAGAAGGATTCTAGGAAGGGGATAAAACCAAACATGATTAACCAAGGAAATTAAACATAGAATCAAATTGAAGGAAAAATCATATAATCTGCCAAATATTAGTCCAGAGGATTTGCGAAGTTTTAAAAAACAACAAAAGATAACATTAAAAAACAGAAAATAAATTTTGAGGGTTAACTAGCAAGTAATATTAAAACAGATAGCAAGAACTTTTAAAAGTATATAAAACAGAAGAGAGGACAAAGTGAACTTAGACCCTTTTACAGAATGAGACAAAGGAAATAATAATGGGTGACCAGGAAAGGAAACTGGAAGCATATAAAAAGCACAGGTGACTCCAGGCTAATTAGCTCAATGTGGTATCTTTCACAGCGTCTGAACTGCAGCAATGTTTTACAGTCAGTGTGATACTTACTTGCAATGAAATATGTGTTGTTATGTATGAATCTAGTTACCAATTTGTACACAGATTTCATAAACCTCTTCGCTCATCCTCCAATTTGTCTTTGGATCTTTTATGTTCACATGAGAGAGCAGACAGATACTCTGGAGATGTTAACACAATCCATACAGTGCAGTTCAAAGACAGTGGCTGAAACAGCAGAGGACCTGATCTTCAAATGAGATGTTAAGCTAAAGATGGATCTACCTTGCCAGGAAAGACTGTGTGTTATTACTTGAAATAGAGTATCACTTAAAACAAATAATTTGATCACTTATTATCCCATTGCTGTTTGTGGAATCTTACTGTGCACAAGTTGCAAACTGCATATTCTACACTTTAAATGAATAACTTCAAAATGGAATTAACTGTCTATAAGATGCTTTGGGATGTCCTGAATTTATGAAAGGCAGTTACATACATGTGAGTTCTTTAGTTCTTTCTTTCTGGTCTTACGAAGGGAAATCTTGCAGAAACGAAAATGTAGCTGTTTACCTTCCATGAGGACTGGTATAAACTTGATGAGCAACAAGCTTACAATCAGCCTGTGAGCCTTTAGTGTAGTGTTAGTGTCCATGTCGCAGTGGCTAGGGTGACCCCTCCTCACTTGCTTCTCAGAATTGTTGCCAAAGTTGGGTGTGAACACTTTAACCTGTTAAGAAACAATTCAAAATGATTTGTTTTTAACTCTGAGGTTTTGCTGTGGCTATCAGGCCTGCAAACAGAATGTTGCCTCTGATCCCTTGTTTAAACAGCAAGTTTGTTTGTGCTTTACTAGTGTACATTTTTTTGGCATTGCATACCCTTTTGTACAGGTTATATAGAATGATAGAATTTCTACACTGTGGAAAGAGGCCATTCAGCCCATCAGGCCTGCACCAACCATCTGAAGAGCATCCCATCCAGACACAGACCCCCATCTTATTCCTATAACCCTGCATTTCCCATGGCTTATGCACCCAGCCCACACATTCCTTGACACTGAAGGGCAATTTCTCATGGCCAATCCATGTAGCCTATATATTTTTGATCTATATTTAGAAGTGCTATCTCTACCCCTCCCAACAATAAGAAACAATTTGCTCCACACAAATGCCAGACTATTAACAATTAACATTAACAATATGAGACAATCTAACTACCACCCTTTAACAATCCAATGGTGTTATCATTACTGAATTCCCCATTATCAACATCCTGGGAGTTATCAGTGACCAGAAACTCAAGTGGACTCACTACATAAACACAGTGGCTCCAAGAGCAAGTCAGAGACTAGGAATACTGTAGCAAATGACTTGCCTCCTGACTCCCAGGGCCTGTCCACCATCTACAAGACACAAGTCAGGAGTGTCATGGAATACTCCCCATTTGCCCAATGATGCTCAAGAAGCTGGACGCCATCCAGGACAAAGCATCCATTACCTTCATCACTGATGATCAGTAGCAGCAGTGTGCATTATCTATAAGATGCATTGCAGAAATTCACCAAAGGCCCTAGACAGCATCTTCCAAACCCACAACCACTTTTTAAAAATTCATTCAAAAGATGAGAGCATTGCTGGCTAGGCATCATTTATTGCCCATATGGCAGTAAGAGTCAGCCACATTGCTGTGGATCTGGATCACATGTAGGTCAGGCCAGATAAGGATGGCAGTTTCCTACCCTAAAGGACATTAGTGAACCAGATGTGTTTTTTTGACAATTGATTCATGATCATCATTAGATTCCTAATTTCAGATATTTATTTAATTCAAATTCTAGCACATGCTATGGTGGGATTTGAACCCAGCTCCCCAGAATGTTAACTGGGTCTCTGGATTAACAGTCCAGCGATAGTACCACTAGGCCATCACCTCCCCAGCTGGAAGGACAAGGGCAGCAGCTATATGGGAACACCACTATCTTTAAGCTTCCCTCCAATCCACTCACCTTTCTGACTTAAAAATATATCACTGTTCTTTCACTGTTGCCGGGTCCAAATCCTGGAATTTCCCCCTAATGGCATTGTGGGTCAACTCACAGCAGGTGGACTGCAGCAGTTCAAGGATGCAGCTCATCTTCCCAAGGGCAAGGGCAATTGGGGAAGGGCAATAAATGCTGATCAGTTAGCAACGTCCACATCTGACAATTGAGTTTAAAAATGACTGACCCTATATTGGCACAAGCAAGTCTCACACCAAAAACTCCATACTACCAATTTCATAGGTAGTTGGTTCCACATTGCATGAGCAATTGGGCAGCCAGGCAGAATGGGCAGTGTTAGTCGATATTCAGTAAGTGTGGGCAGTTGGGAGAGCAGTTACTGTGGATGGTCAGATGGACGGTGAGTGTGGGCTGTCCAGGCTGAGCAGGTAGGCTGGATGGTAAGGAAAATGGTCACAGTGGTGGGCAACTGTGTTTCAGTTGTTGCTGGATCATAGATTTTCAAGACATGGAGGAGAATGCCAACATGGACTGGAGGAGTTGAATGACCTGTTTCTGTGTAATGTCTATGCATTTCTACATGGGTCATTGTATGATCTACATGAAAGAATATACTTCATACATTAGCCCTCAATGTGACACATACCTGGAGTGAGTACTAAAGATTTTCTCCATATGCCACAAATCTGTTCCTTTAAAATATCACTGCTCTACTGCTCAGTGGAAAGCAGCTACTAATTCTGTATTAGAGACAGAAAGGAAATCCAAATAATGGGGTTTCAGTGCAGACTCCCAGTGTGGTTTGCAAAACTGTCTCTTGAGCAGCATTACCTAAACCTATGCCTTCTTCTGCTGGGCAGAGCAACACATTGCACAATTTATACAATCAGGTAACAGGCTCCCTGCCTGTACTCACACAATCCCGGGACCCCCTGTCTGTGTTCACACACACATACCGAGGATTCCCTGTGAATACTCACATGATCCTGGGAACACCTCTGAATACTCATACCTAGGGCATACACCAAGAGCCACTTGTACATACAGTAATGCTCATGACACCCCTTGTAAATACTGACATACTCCTGACACACCCTGTAAAGTCTTGAGACTCCTTGTAAATACTGACATACTCCTGGGATTTCCTGTAAACATTGACATACTCCTGGGACCTCCATGTGAATACTAACAGTCTTGAGAGCCCCTATAAATATTTATATACATCTGAGACCCCTTGCAGATACTGCCATAAGCTGGGGTCTCTGTAAATAAGCCATACTCCTGAGACCCCTTGAAAACATTGATGTACTCCTGGTACCACCTGAAAATATTGACAGACTCGTGACCCCCCTCACCCCCCAAAATACTGACATGCTCCTGAGACTCTACCCCACCAACAACCATAAATACATTGGAGATCCCCTGTAAATACTGACACATTTGTGGGATTCTTCGGCAAGTATAAACAAGAAATAATCAGGACAGAGCCACCATTGTAAGTTGAGAAATTTTGAAATTTCTGAGATACAGAGACCAACATATCGAAGCTAAATTAATAATATCCATAGGTTTCACATTAATCTTCAAACAAAAATAACGAATAACTTCATACAGTGATGTTAAACCCATGCATATAAACATTCTCTTACCCTCACATTCTGACCTCGGGATTCCTGATCCGTTTGTTTTCAATTAGATTCAGTGGAAGTAAATGATGGTCCTAGGTTTTAATAATTAATGAACATGTTTATATTTAAAAGTGTATATGGTTTTTCTCGCGCTGATTCTTTCTGCGAGTATTTAATGATTAAGGTTATTTCCCTGACCAATGGCATTAAGACCATCACGTGTCTGAAGCTCGGAGGAGAAATCCTACCCAAGGAAAGGGCTTAGAGAGAATTTAATGAAGGATAAAATTGCAGGGATTGAGTCAGTGCCTGTACAGAGAGATTTAAACAGGCTCAGCTCCAAAAACCTGCAGACTTTGGAAACAAAGTATTTCTCAGAAGGGCTGGGGATCCTCTGATTCTACAAGAAGGTCTTGTTGGGGGAAGTGTGTTCTCATGTGTCTGCCTGGGGTTGGATTTGAGTTTAGCAGTGTTGATTACGCCGCGTTTATACTGCTGGAATGTCCTCTCCGCAGATTCTGAATGTTTTTACAACTGCCCCTGCAATAATAGATCTACTTTGTTACAGTATCTTCACAATGTCACCTGGGACTTGTAACAGTGTCCCAGAAGTGGGTCATTATTTGTAAAGGGTCTTTCGAGGGTAGTGGATACACTTGCTGGCAATGATATATGGTAATAAGGAGTGAGAGGGCATGGGTTCACTGGGAGGGGTGTATTGGATTACTGTGTGATGTGTAGGGTGACTGTATGATCTCTAGGTTTACTGTGAATGATGTATAGGACTGTTGTGTGTGATTCATAGGGTCACTGGGAATCATGTCTAGGACCATCATGACTGATAGAATAATCCTATACATGACTCTGTGTACTGTATAGAGTCACTGGGAGCCACGTACAGGATTGTAATGATTGATGTTTAGAATTGGGATTGATTTACAAGGTCAACTCCAATGGGCTGAATTTTACATGGGCTTTGGTTGAAAAGCAGGCCCAAAGTCTGCATTTGCCAGCAATGTGCCTAACTCAAATATTTTACTTCAGGTAGCCTCTGGCATTGACTGTGTGCTGGCCAATGTTCATATAATGATGGTGGGCACTAGCCCAAACAGAAAGTTAGCAAGTCTAAAGTTTCTGCAGTGTCATCAGGCAAGGTGAGCGCTGCTGACCTCGGGAAGTGAGCTGAGGTGAGACAGATAGGTATAACATCAATTTCAGATGGGTAAGGCTGTAGGCCACACAAATTGGTGATTGACGGCATCACTGGGTCTGTGGCGATGGTCTCTCTCTCTCTCTCATGGATTCTGCAGCTGCGCTGTCCCCTCTGAGTTGCCACCCTCAGGAGGTTGATGCTTCCTCAAACAACAAGGGGCCACTCCACGACTAGATGAAAATCAGCAGCTTGCTGAAATGGCTTTTAATTGGGGCCTTAATTATGCAAATCAGCTGCCCACCTCCATACTGTAAGCAGGTAATGCACCTGATAGGGAACTGCTGTGATTGAGTCCACGGGGACTGCCCTGAAATGTCTTGTCACTGTTTTACCGGCTCCTCCTACCTCCCTTCCCACCAAGGGAAGACTGGCAAAATTCAGCCCAATATTTTATAATGTAATTGTGTTTTAGGAAAGAGTTTGAGACTGACCCTGCTTCAATAACATGACTAATTTTAACCTCAGCTGACGTGGCCATAAGAGGATTTGGTGGTGGAGATGTTAATCTTTGTCGTCGTTGTAATAGATTTCCAAATCGGTGATACCATTCACTGTATTCGCACTCAACTCAAGTGTGAATTGAAATCTGAGTAGCTTGGAGGCAGAGGAATTGCAGTCAAGGCTGAGTTGCTCCCACAAATAATATCATATGCAACCTTTTGGCAGTGGAGTTAAAAACGTAAAGAAATGAGTCTTAAATGTTCATGAAAAAAGATTCTGGGTTATTTTTGCTCACACCCACATGCAGGTCTGCCCTCTGACCCATCATTGTTTCCATTCTCTTTCTTGGTGACAGACGTTGTCAAGTTCCATGCAGTGTTCACCTCCATCTGTGCTATACCCTTAGCTTACGAACATGATATGTATCCTGCTCATTTTTACATTTTCATTTAGCACAAGGATTAATCTAGGACTATAAACCATATCTGTCACCAAGGTTATCCAATCTCCCAACGCTTTAACAACCTGCATCAGGTGGTCCACATTTTCCTTGTCTCCAACAAAAAAACATTTTTATCTCCTTTCTTTGAACTTCCACCCTCCCTGATTTCTCATGATGCTTGTCTTGTGATCCAGTTTCTCTCACTCTATCTTCTCTTTAAATCCCCATTGCCTAACTGTACACAACATCAAATCTCAGCCTTGTCCTCACCTGACATCCTCTTTACAGCTGGTGACAAGATCTAGTGCCCATTTATGGAAAGCTAGACTGACTTTCTCTCTCTATTAATTGAAAGGCACTGAGGCTATTTTAAGTGTGTTAGGGAAAAAGATGGGTGATCAGTTGAAGAATATGGGGAGAGATGAGTTGAGGGATATGGCGGGGGAGGGTGGGTTGAGGAGGGACAGGTGGGTTGAGGGGTAGGGGGTGGTGAATTGAGGATGGGGACAATTGGGTTGAGGTGTAGGGGACAGGTGAGTTGAGGGGCAGGGGGTGGTAGTTTGAGGGGCAGGGGGAAATGCGTTGAAGAACATGGACGAGACATGAAATCAGCTTGAATGCAAATATCCACATCCTGTTAACCAAGATTCTCTCAGAAAAGTATTTGAATGCCTCTGCTATGTGAATTTTGGGCCATCTAGTGAAAGCTTGTGATTAATACGAAAAGTGCTCTACTCTGAATAGATTTCTAACTTATAATTTAAAAGAAATGATAAATGATTGAAGTTCACAGGATATGTCAATGCCCACAGGCTAGGCCTAGGCCAACAGGAGTGGTCCGGGACCTTGGGGCAGACCCACAGGATAGCTAAAGGCAAAAGGATTGATTAGGCCTGGCGCTGATGATGGTCTCACATTGAACTGCAGGATGTTGTTCCAGTGAAGACGAAAGAATGTTAATGTATGTTCAGATCAGGATGGTATGTGACTGTGAAGAGAAATCAGTCTTGTCTTTCTCAACAGTGAAGTTTATAGGGGAAGGCTACAGGCAAAAAACTGTGGAAACTCTGGAGGTATAAAATTAAAATTAGAAGTGCTGGTGAAACTCAGCAGGTCTTGCAGCATCTGCAGAATTAACATTTCCAGAGATAATGGGAACTGCAGATGCTGGAGAATCCGAGATAACAAAGTGTGGGACTGGATGAACACAGCAGGCCAAGCAGCATCTTAGGAGCACAAAAGCTGACATTTCGGGCCTAGACCCTTCATCAGAGAAGGGGATGGGGAGAGGGATCTAGAATAAATAGGGAGAGAGGGGGAGGCGGACCGAAGATGGATAGAGGAGAAGATAGCTGGAGAGGAGAGTATAGGTGGGGAAGTGGGGAGGGGATAGGTCAGTCCGGGGAGGATGGACTGGTCAAGGAGGCAGGATGAGGTTAGCAGGTAGGAAATGGAGGTGCGGCTTGAGGTGGGAGGAGGGGATTGGTGTGAGGAAGAACAGGTTAGGGAGGCGGGGCCGAGGTGGGCTGGTTTTGGGAGGCAGTAGGGGGAGGGGAGATTTTGAAGCTGGTGAAGTCCACATTGATACCATTGGGCTGCAGGGCTTCCAAGCGGAATATGAGTTGCTGTTCCTGCAAACTTCAGGTGGCATCATTGTGGCAATGCAGGAGGCCCATGATGGACATGTCGTCTAAGGAATGGGAGGGGGAGTTAAAATGGTTCGCGACTGGAAGGTGTAGTTATTTATTGCGAACTGAGTGGAGGTGTTCTGCAAAGGGGTCCCCAAGCCTCTGCTTGGTTTCCCCAATGTAGAGGAAGCCACACCAGGTACAGTGGATGCAGTATACCACATTGGCAGGTGTGCAGGTGAACATCTGCTTAATATGGAAAGTCATCTTGGGGCCTGGGATAGGGGTGAGGGAGGAGGTGTAGGGGCAGGTGTAGCACTTCCTGTGGTTCCAGGGGAAGGTGCTGGGTGTGGTGGGGTTGGAGGGGAGTGTGGAGCGAACAAGGGAGTTGTGGAGAGAGTGGTCTCTCCGGAAGGCAGACAAGGGTGGGGATGGAAAAATGTCTTGGGTGGTGGGGTCGGATTGTAGATGGCGGAAGTGTCGGAGGATGATGCATTGTATCCGGAGGTTGGTGGGGTGGTGTGTGAGGACAGTCCAGTTTATTTCTCTTCCGATCTGAGGAGAGGCGGAGATGTGATGAGCTTATTCAGTTTAAAAAGGGAGAAAAGCTAGTAGAATAGCGGTGAAGAGCAGACAAGGCTGAGATGGCAAAGGAGATGAGTCCAAAGATATCATGAAACAGAAGACTAATGAGCAGTGATTGTCCTAGGGATAAAAAAAACCATGGCCCTTAGTAGGTTAATAGCAGTATAAAAATTAGCTCTGACTGAACGCAAAAATATACAAAACATACAAATATATCCCCAAGAACATTAAAAATCAGCAACAATGAGATTATGGTATCCTCTAACATCACAGCTTTATTCACATCAATTGACATCCCACTAGCCAAAGAAACATTGGCCACATTACTAGACGATGCAGCAACGCAGACCAGCTACTCCATCAGCAAGGACAATATACTTAAATTACTAGACCTGTGTCTCACCGCACACTTTGTCTTTCATGGTCAAGTATACAAACACATCAACAGTACATCAATGGGGTCACCCAGCTCAGGACTCATTGCAGCAGCAGTCATACAAAGACTAGAACACACTACCCTCCCCAAATTAAACCTAAACTGTGGATCTGGTATGTAGCAAACACATTTGTCATTATTAAATGCAACAAATTAGAAGAGACCCACCGCCTCATCAACAGTGTATTCACAGGGATTAAATTCACAAGGGAGGAAGAAACCAACAATTAACTTCTGTTTCTGGATGTTAAAGTAGAACAACTGACAAATGGGGAGTTCCAAACCTCAGTATACAGAAAAACAACCCATACAGATTAAATCCTCAACTTCTACAGCAACCACCCTAACGTCCACAAACAAAGCTGCATTAGGACACTATTTAAATGGGCCAGGACACACTGCGGCACTTCAGAATTACGCTGGGAAGAAGAAAAACACTTGTACAAGATCCACACCATAAAGGGATATCCCTGCAACTTCATCCACAGATGCTGAACAAACAGACAACAACAGGAGGACACAGTACACCTTAGCACACTTACCACACTTTCCTACATCAGGAGCATATCAGGAATGACAACAAGACTCCTAAGACACTAGGAATCATGATAACCCACAAGCCCAAGGCCACTCTATGACAAACATTCACAAGCATTAAAGACCCTGTTCCCACTACATGCAAAATGAACGTGGTTTACAAAATACCATGCAATGACTGCCAGAAACATACTGGACAGACAGAAAGAAAGCTAGCCATCTGAAAACACTAACTTCAGCTAGCAGCAAAATGGCACGATGGGCTCTCCTTAATATCAGTACACTCAGATATTGAAGGCCATTGGTTTAACTGGAACAAGGTAACCATAGCAGCCCAAGACAAACATTGACACACACGGGAATTCCTAGAGGCATCGTTCTCCACCTGTAATGCAATCAACAAACATCTAGAATTGGACCCCATGTACAAACACATACAGATCAAAACCGGACATGACCGTACTCACCATAACAGACCGGACAGTATAAACTCCAAGTGGAGTAGAATAACATCGCTTCATCAGAGTCTCCACTGATGATGTCACCTAGCATGGTGACGAAATGTCTGAACAAAAACAAGCCAGCTCGGCGAGCATGCCAACAACCTCAATATACAAACAAGATCCAGGCATTGTGGGAGAAGAAAATACCAAAATGGAGGGCAGAGTTCATGGTCTGAAGTTGTTGAACTCAATTAAAAGCAAATACTGCGAATGCTGGAAATTGAAGTTAAGAACAATGTGCTGGAGAAACTCAGCAGGTCTGGTACCATCTATGGAAAGAGAAACCACATTAGTGTTTTGAATCTGATGTGACCTTTCCACAGGGCTATTTGTATTTTTCCAGTTAAGAAGAAAAGTCATAGCAGACTCAAAACATTACCAGAGGAGAATTAGTGATGGCAGAAGTGTGAGAAGTATGTTGCACATGGTTGAGGGCCCTGTTCCATATAGTGGGGAGTTGAGGGAAGAAACATCTGGTTTTGATGAAAAGTGAGAAACACAGACACTGGAATGGAGTTCTCAAAGGAAACAGAGTCTGTAGAAGTGCATTTGAGGTAGCTGTGGGAGATAGTGGTTTGTAATGAATACTTTAAACAGCCTATCCCCAGAAATGGAGGCAGAAAATTCCCAGAAGGGGAGAGAAGAATTGAAGGTGAGTGAAGGTTTGATATTGTTTTCTCTGGTTCTGGATAGAAATGGGAATGAGAAGTGGTACCAATGTAGTAACTGATGTAACAGAAAATGAGTTGTGGAAGAGGTTCCTAAGTCAGGCTGGAACAAGGAATGGGAAACTGTGAAGGGAAAATCTCCCAAGGAGGTGAAGCCAGTGACAGGCTGGAAACAATGCCTTTATGTCCGGTGGTCACGTCATGGTCCCTGGAGGACAGGAGAGGGATGTCCTATTGAAATGATCTTCATGTGTTGCTGAAATGCGTTAAGTAGATCATGCAAACTGCAATGTGGAGGGGGTGAATATTGAGTCCTGCAGCTTGGAGCTCAAGTGTGCTTCTCTTTCCCTAATTGTTTGGAGCCTCTGGCAGTTGTTTGCATTGCACCAGTCTAGGCAAGTGGTGAATATTCCTGCACTTTGAAACTTCACTTACAATTCTTTATTTTCTGTGTGTGTGTGAGAGAGAGAGAGAGAGGTCGAGAACTGGTGATGGATTAACTTGATGGTCATCATGCCTCCGAGATAAGGAGGGGTTGAGAAGGAGGTTCCGTCATGGTAATCTCAGCCAGTGCAGGAATTGAACCCATGCTGTTGATATTGATGACGCGCCACCCAGCTAGTTGAGAAACTGACCCCCTTTCTGGGAAAGGAAGCGCAGTTACACTAAAGAATTGCAAAATGAACACCAGAAGATCTGGACGAGAAAGTATGAAGGTGAGAGTGGAAAGATTTGGAAAGGGAAGGTTACCTCAGAGTACAATAGGATCTTGATCAGAAGGGCTGGTGGGCTGAGGTGTGGCAGATGGAGTTTAATTTAGATAAATGTGAAGTGCCGCATTTTGGTACAGCAAATCAGGGCAGAACTTATACACATAATGGTAAGGCTCTGGGGAGTGCCGCTGAACAGAGACCTTGGGTTGCAGATTCATAGTTCTTTGAAAGTGGAGTCACAGGTAGATAGGATAGTGAAGAAGGTGTCTGGTATGCTTGCCTTTATTGTTCAGTGCATTGAATATAGGAGTTGGGAAGTCATGTTGCAACTGTACCAGGCATTGGTTAGACCAGTATTCAAATACTCCATGCAATTCTGGTCTCTCTGCTATAGGAAAGATGTTACGAAACTTTGAAAGGGTTCAGATAAGATTTACAAGCATGTTGCCAGGTTGAATGGTTTGAGCAATAGGGAAAGGCTGAATAGACTGGAGCTAATTTCCTTGGAGCTTCAGAACATAAGGGGTGACCTTCTGGAGGTTTATAATATCATGAGGGGCATGGATAGGGTAAATAGAAAAGGTCTTTTCCCCTGGGTGGGGGAATCCAAAACCAGAGAGTATTGGTTTAAGGTGAGGGGGGTAAAATTTTAAAAAGATCTAAGGGGCAACTTTTTCATGCAGAGGGTGGTGCATGAATGGAATGAGGTGCCAGAGGAAGTGGTGGAGGTTAGTCCAATTACATTTGAAAGGCTAGAAAATCTGAGATAACAAAGTGTGGAGTTGGATGAACACAGCAGGCCAAGCAGCATCTCAGGAGCACAAAGGCTGATGTTTCAGGCCTAGACCCTTGAAACGTCAGCTTTTGTGCTCCTAAGATGCTGCTTGGCCTGCTGTGTTCATCCAGCTCCACACTTTGTTATCTTACATTTGAAAGGCATCTGGCTGGGTATATGAATAGGAAGGGTCAATAAGGATATTGGCTAAATGCTGGAAAATGACAGTAGGTCGTAATGAGCGGTCTGGTTGGAGCAGACAAATTGGACCAAAGGGTCAGTTTCCATTCTTTATGAGTCTATGGCTCTATAAGAATAAATATCTAAAAATTAGAGGTATTAATGATTGAATATATAATGTTTTAATTTTGCTTTCAAATCATTTACTGTAAGTGCTTAAAAAAGATCAAACGGTAATTTCATGCAGCATAGGAAAAATGGGGATTAAAGATTTGTGCACAAATACACATGCATGCTGACACACGCAACACATTCACAATGACACAATCCGAGGCAGATTGAGTTTGTTTGAATCGCAGTTTACAATTTTCACCACTTGGGGGTAGAAGTGTGTCAAACAACTGTTAACACCTGAGAGGCTTGTACCAGTGTATGTCGAAATAGAGGAAATTTTAAGGAACAGAAATAAGAGACTCATAATTATTTTGTAAATGAGAGTTGTAGCAGTCTCTCGTGTGAGACCATCTGCCTTGACAGCTTATGAGCATCTTTCTAAGAGGATAATATTAACCAGCGTTCCAGTAATAACTGGGACAGTCACTGTGAAATTATTAGAATTATAATCACAGCAGAACTCAGGAGAGCTGAACAGACATAGAAAATGTGTTACAGAGCACACCCTGCAGCTTCAAGCTCTTGATGCATCTGTGAACACTAACCCTTTGAGGACTGTGGTCACATTTCATAAGCGGCTGCCTTATTAGGGGTGGAAAATAAATGCTGGCCTTGGCTGTGTTCATCCAACTAACAAATACAAAAAGCATTGACTTTTTAAGGTAGATTTGTTTTCAGTTACAGGGTGGAGCATATAGGTGAGTAGGAAGATGGACAGGATAAGTCAGGTCAGGGAAGCGAGGAGTAGGGGGATGACTGGACATGGGATTCCTCCCTGACCTGACCTAACCTGTCCGTCTTCCTACTCACCTATTTGCTCCACCTTTCCCACTATTCAATCACAATAAACCCCCTGCCTGCACCCCCTTTCACCATCCCATCAACCCCAGCCCCTGTGCCAAACCCGTCCTTTTATTTACTTCTGGGCTCCCACCCCCTTCCCAGTCCTGATGAAGGGTTTCAGCCCAAAACATTGACATTACTGCTCCATGGATGCTGTCTGACCTGCTGTGCTTTTCCAGCTTTACATCTATTGACTCTGGCTTCCAGCATCTGCATTCTTTACTGTCTCCTTGTTCTCCATTATGTTGTATTTTTAATATAGGAACAGGAGAAAGCCTAATAACTCCTTGCGTTGGTTCCTCCATTTCATTAGATCCTGGCTGATCTGTAACTAAACTGCCTGTTGCTGCTTTTGCTCTATTTCCTTTGATATTTTCACCTAATAAAAAGCTCGTGATCTTAATCTTAATCTTTAATTAAGCCCAGCATTCCAGTCTTTGGAGGAGGAGAGATCCAGATTTCCACTATCCGTGTATGAAAAAATGCTTCCTGATTTTGCTCCTGATCTGCCTAACTTGAATTTTAAGATTATGCCCAATTCTTCTTCTCTACAAAAGGAAATATTTCCTCTGCATCTACCATATTAAATTCTTTGAATATTTTAAACACTGTGATCAGGTCACTCATTGAAGTTCTAAATTTATGTTTTCCTGATTGTGTTTGAGAGATGAGGCAGAATCTTTAATTCCAGAGTGCAGGTTTGGAAGTTGGTATGCAAGTGACTGTCTCCTCTGATCAGAGGTAGGTCAGCTTTTCTTACACAACTACATATGTCTGCATGAGAAACACAGCGCATCTTGTGATGGGCTAGGCAGGACATTGGTGCTTTGGACCACTTCCACCTTTTGGGAGTCAAAGGTCTTACTGCCATGTTTAAAGGTCAGGTGGACAAGCATTCATTACCTACAAGCAGGATCATCATTTGGTCTCTCAAAGTGAAAGCTGGACTTTCCACCCTTCCCTGGAAAGACTTTCAATCTTAGTCAGACAGACCTGCATCCTTAGCTTGTGACCATTACAGTCCAAGCTCCCCTCACCCATGTACCCTATGCAACTTAGACTACCACCGCCCAATCTCAGTTGTGATGTGGCATAGACAAACAGATTCCAAAGAAATCAGCAGCTACTCACTCCCACTCCACCAAGTACAGTATCTTGCCTGCTGCACACCACTTACATGCAACTGGGAATCTGAAGGTATGTATGGCTTTCTTGTGGACAGCTTAATTGAGAAACTTGATTCTGAAGTGTTAACCTTATAGTGTGCAAACGTGACATGCAAATATATGCAAAAGGACTTCCACGTGTTTTCCATCAGGAAACTTGCCCTGCCTTTAACAATTCAAAAACTTCACTGCTAACATTCATCCTGATGTTGTGAAACTGATTTTTGGTCTCTAGCACAAGTAAGTTCCACTGGCATCCTAGTTTCCTGTTCCCAAAAACAGCAGATATTTCCACCTGTTATTTTTAAAAGCCATGGAGCTCCATTTGTAAAACAACTCAACAAGACTAAATGTAAATGAAGGCCCATAGTTGAAGTGAGTAATGCAAAAGAGATTAGATGTTATCCTTTTATGTTTGGGACCTGACATTTAAACTAGCTCACTTGGCAGACAATAGGCTGAATGGACCGTGTGTCTTAGAACATATGAATTAGAAGCAGAAATAGGCCAGTTGGTGCCTTGAGCCTGCATTGTTATTCAATAAACTTGTGGCTGAACTCCTTGTGTTTCAAATTCCACATTCCGTCTTTTCTCGAAAACCTTCGATTTCCTTCCTTAATAAAAATCTATTTCCCTATAATGTAAAAATACCACAACCTTCCCTGATAACAAGGTGACGTTTCGAGCCTAGACCCTTCTTCAGAAAACAACCTGGTAAATTTCTGAAGAAGGGTCCAGGCCTGAAACGTCAGCCTTCCTGCTCCTCTGACACTGCTTGGCCTGCTGTGTTCATCTAGCTCTACACTTTGTTATCTCAGATTCTCCGGCATCTGCAGTTCCTACTATCTCATGACCTTCCCAACCACTTCTGAGGCATAGAGGTCCAACATGACATAACTCCCTGAGTGAAAATAGAACACCTTGTTTTTGTTCTACAAGAGTGACACCTAATATTGTTACAGTGCCTCTTAGGTCTGGGCTCACCCAAAAGAAGAAACCTCATTTCCACATTTATCTTGTCAAGATCATTCATTTATATGCTTCAATAAACTCGCACCTCACTCTTTCAAACTCCATGCAAACAAGCTTGGTCTAACTTTTCCCCAAAGAATGAACCATTGATTCCAGGAAGTAATCTACAAAACCTTCTCTGAATGCCTCCATCACAATGAGGAGACTGAAACTACGCACAGTATTCATGGTCTCACCAATCCCTTTACAACAGAAGCATAGAACTTTTAATTTTTATGTTCAATTCCTCTCAAAATAAAGATAGCATTCCATTAACCTTCTTATTTCTTTTCTGTGCCTGTATTCTAACCTTTTGTAATTTATGCACTAGAACACTTAGATCCCTCTTCATCTTAGAATTTTACAGTCAATCTCTGTCTAGGTAACAGTACACTTTCTGTCAAAATGAATAATTGAACATTTTCTCACATTGTACTCCATCTGCTAGATTTTTCCCACTCACTCAACCTATCTGTATTGGCCTGGATTCTCATTATATCCTCTTCAGAATATACTGTTCTACCTATCTTTGTGTCATCTGCAATTAGTTACCATGCCCTCACTCCCTTCATCAAAGTACAACATAAATTACAAATGTGTAATAAGTTGAGGCCACAGCACAGACCTCTGCAGGACTGTACTTGTCACATCCTGCCGTTCTGAAACAGGCCCACTTACACATACTTATCATTATTACCTTGTCTTTGGTTGATGGCCCAGGGTTTCCTTTGTGAGTTAATTGTGAGCATTCAAAATAAAGTCCTAACTGGACGTCCAATAGTTTTGTCATTGATTGACTGGCAAAGTCATGTAGACAGGAGTATACTTTAGATGTTGGAGTTCAAACTCATTTTTGGGCAGTGCGAGTGGACTTTCTCTGTTTAACTTGACTTTGGGAGTACTTGAGGCTAGCAGCAGGAGTATTTGAAATGAAAAATTATTCAATCCCTCTAAGTGGAATGCCTTACTTTGTCCAGTGCAATATCCTTTGCTATGTACACGACTAAATGTCCTGCATTAATGCAAACTTCTTGAATATACTGATTTGATCATCTGAGTTTTTCTAGGATGGGAACTCATCTGTGAATATGTTACAACGGACTATGTGAACAATTTATAGGGGAGAAATGTAATGTCAATATTTCATTGTCATCTATTACTGACAAACCAATCAAATTAACAATTCCGAAAAGTGCTAAATAATTGAAATCTTGCTGTCCATGTTCAGGCTTTAAATCAAATCTAATTGAGGGGTTGGGTGTGTTTATAGACAGAATAATAAATATCCATGAGTAAGGTACAGACTGGAATCTAATTGAGAGATTTAGTGGAGTTTATATATAGAATAACTAACATCCAGGTGTGAGAGGCAGAAGGAAACCAACAGAGAATTAGAGAACAGCAGATATCCAGGAGAATGTTACAATCCGCTTCAGTGGTTTATATACATAATGACAGATGTTTAGGAATGACTTACAAGACAGAACCTAATACAGGCTTCCAATATTTATGTATAGAAATAGCAGATATTTGGAAGTGAGTTATGGGCTCGAATTTATCTGAGGATTCCATGAATTTTATATATAGAATATCAAATACTTGTATGGGAGTTACAAGATAGAATCTAATCAAGGGCTACAGAGGCTTTATGTATCCAGAATAACAAATGTAGAAAAGAATAATTACAGGGTGGAATCCTGCACTCAGAAGATTCACAGGTTAATTTATAGAATAACTGACACAATAAAATGATTTATATATCGGAGATTAATCAAACACTTTTGATTGTTAATCAATAAAATCACCAAAACAAGTGACAATCAATCAATCAAATTAGCAGTGTTTGCTGTATTGAATATATTGGGTGACTATCTTGTTCCATAACTGTGTGTTGTCCCTAGTTGACATTTTCATGCAAGTTTGGAGCTAAATATAAACCTTGTCAAAATACCTTCTTGGACTTTAGTCTTGCCTCCTGCCACTATCATTAATTAATTTGAATAATCATCATAATTGAAAAGACACACATGCTCAGAATTTTGAGGGTTTGACTTTCATGATGCACAGTCAAGTGAGAGCCATTCCTCAGCTGTCTGCATGTGATCATTCCAGAAATGCATGACTTCTTTCCAAAGTGCAAAGCAGAAGCATAAATGCTTGGACATAACTAATGCCAATCTCCCTCCCTTTCTGTTGCCAAGTTTCTAGATAGATATAAGCATAGAAATGTTATGAAAATTAAGTGGAAGTGTTGGTGCAAGAGCTTTGCCTTCTACCTGTCTCAGGATTGCATGGTTTACCTGAAAATAGTTGGTTCCAGGCCTTTAGCTGAACCAGCCATTTCATTTCCTCCTTGTGATCAGTGATAGTGGGAACTGCAGATGCTGGAGAATCCAAGATAACAAAGTGTGGAGCTGGATGAACACAGCAGGCCAAGCAGCATCTTAGGAGCACAATGCTCTTTGGCCTACTGTGTTCATCCAACTCCACACTTTGTTATTCCATTTCATTGGATGACTTAAACAGCATTCTCCCTTATTCAGGTTCTGCACTGAACATGCTGAGATCTGGATTTGGACAGAACATTTCCCAGGCCTATGGTAATGCTTGAAACAAACACAGAAATTGCCGGAGAAGCTCAGCAGGTCTGGCAGCATTTGCGAAAAGAAGTCAGAGTTAACATTTTGGGTCCGGTGACCCTTCCTCACAGCTGGAGAGTGGAAGGTTAAGAGGGATGGTGAATGCCCAACAGGAGGTGGAGGTGGGGGAGGGGATGAAGTCAGAGGGAAGGGAAGGGGAGGAATTTCCAGAGGACCATGGGTGTCTCTGAGTTGTTGCTTCTTGTGGACCTTGATGCCTGAAAGGAAAAGAAAAAGATTGTTAGCAAGGCAATGAGCCAGAGGATGAACTGGAACTGCACAGTGATGCAGCCCTGAACCAGTGTGATGCAATGCTGTTGCAGAGAGAGGTCAAGAGTGTGCTTATGACAACATATGGCACTGAGTGTGGATCTCAGGATGCGGCAACAGCAGCTGTCTGTGGAATCTTGAACATCGCAAGGACACCTGTGATCCTGGGAGGATTCAAATCACAATGAATGAAACTTCAGTTGGAATCCATGTGGGGTGAGTCTGAGCTGGAGGCCGTCACTGAGGAATGTGATGTGGCTGTGGAGCTGGATTTTAGCAATTACTAGACAAACACCATGAGTGACGGTGAAATTAAAGTCAGTAGGCAAGGAAAAATACTGGAACGGAAATCCTGTCCGAGACAGAAGTGGAAGAACGTCTTCAAGGGTGGGCATGCTAGAAGAGATGCAGCAATGATGTAAATACTAAATAAAAACCAAAAGAATTGCAGATGCTGTAAATCAGAAACAAACACTGTCAGTTCTGAGAAAGGGTCACTAGACCCAAAATGTTAATTCTGATTTCTCTTTGCAGATGTTGCAAGACCTACTGAGTTTTTCCAGGAATTTCTATGTTTGTTTCTAATTTACAGCATCTGCAGTTATTTTGGTTTTTATTTCAATGGTAATGCTTGGCTTTCTTCTCCTCCTTCCAGATGCAAAGCCCCGCTGGGTGTTGGCATGTTTCAAGCAGGTGGCTGGTCTTTGAAATGACCAGAACCCAGGGACATTCAGGGAATCGGCAGGTCTAGTAGCATCTGTGAAGGGAAATCAGTTAACGTTTTGGGTCCAGTGACCTTTCCTCAGAACTGATGGTAGCTAGGAAAATGTTGGCTTATATGCAGATAATTGGGTGGGGGTAGGTGGTCAGGAGTAAACGATAGGTGGAGATAGACCCCAAAGAGAGAGAACAGTTAGACAGACATAGGTGTAGATAATGATTTGGCCAGCAAGGTGAATAGCTGTTAATGGAGACTGTAAGTGGCAGTGTTTCAGCGAAGCTCAGAGCAAGCTGGAAGAACAACATCTCATTTTCCACTTGGGAACCCCGCAGCCCTCTGGACTCAGAGCTGACTTCAATAATTTTAAGGCCTTAACTCTCCCATGTCCTAGTTCCTTACCCCACACACCAGGCCTTTTTATCGCATTGTCTGCCATTACACACAATCGATTAAAAACCAAAAGATGTTGTAAGTCAAAAACAAAAACAAAGTTGCTGGATAAGCTCAGCAGGTTTGGCAGCATCTGTGAAGGAGAAAACAGAGTTAACGTTTCGGGTCCTGTGACCCTTCCTCAAAAGTCTCACGCTACTATTGTCAGCCACTAACAGTCTCCATTAACAGCAATTTACCCTCCTCATGAGATTGTTATCCATTCCTTTGTCTAACTGTTCTCTCTCTGTGTAATCTATCCTGACCTATCATTTATTGCTTACCCCCCCCTCCCCCCTACCCTATCTTCTGCATATAAACTGACATTTTCCTAGCTACCATCAGTTCTGAGAAAGGGTCTGATTTTCCTTCACAGATGCTGCCAGACCTGCCGAGCTTTTCCAGCAACTTCTGCCCTTGTTTCTGATTTACAGCATTCTTTGGGTTTTTCTATTCAGTGAATATCAGGCAGAGGAGATTAGGGGAACTGTGAGAACTTGCTGAATGGAAAATCTATGATTGGTGTCTTCAGAGAGCTAGCACAAACATAATCAAAAAACACTGGCTTTCTTTCATGCTGTATGATTCCAGGATAGCCTGTTTTTGATGCATTCTTCTTTGTTCAGATTTAATGTAAACCCTAGCTTTGAATGTTGCTATTTTCTTAAAGAGGTAGTGGTGTCATTCCTTGATCATTTTCAATCGGAAATGGTAAATAGTTGAAAAAAATGTTTCAGAACAAGGGAAACTGATATCATATACGGTAAAGGTCCAATATAGTTTGGAACAGAAGGAAAGACTATTTTATCTATTTGGCCTCCAACTTATTGATGAATGTCAATCCAATCTACACCGTCCTCCTCATCATTCAACCCTATCTATCCTTTCCTCTGTATCGATTGCTCAACCCCATCCACTCCCTCCCCAGTACTCAATCTCATCTATCCACTTGTCCCCATTATTCAATCCCATTTACTCTCTCCTCCCCATTACTAAATCCTATTTACCCACCTCCTCCCCATCACTCAACCCCGTCTACCCTGCCTGCCCCATCACTCAGCCCCATTTACCTACCTCCTCCCCATTGCTCAACCCCATCTACCCTTCCTCCCCATCACTAAAACCACTTACCCCCTCCTCCTCAACACACAATTTCATCTAGCCCCTCTTTCCCATCACTTAACCCCAATTACCCCATCTCACAATTTACAACTCCGTCTCCTCAGCCTCTCTCAGCACTTCTTTCGGTATGATCTAATTGATTCCTGCTCCCATTCACACAGTCTGCTTCAATATCTGAGATAACAAGGTGTAGAACTGGATGAACACAGCAGGCCAAGCAGCATCAGAGGAGCAGGAAAGCTGATGTTTCGGGTCTGAAACGTTAGCTTTCCTGCTCCTCTGATGCTGCTTGGCCTGCTGTGTTTACCCAGCTCTATACCTTGTTATCACAGATTTTCCAACATTGGCAGTTCCTTCAATTTCTGGTGGATCTAATACCATAACATGATTCTATTTTGATTGAGAAAGCTTCCCCCACGGTCACCTTTTGCTCCACATTTTTCCTTTTTTCTTCTGTCCCCTTGGATTTGAACCCTTTTTCAGAGGGAGCAATTTTGCAGGGACCCATTTTGTTAGTTCCCTTTAGAATTCCAAAATCTTCCATTAGGTCATCATATAGGTTTATCTCTTTCAAAGAAAATTAAGTCCACTTTAATTCACTGAAGTGCAATTCTCTGATGCCTGGAATCCCATTTAGCTGTCCTTTTAGCTCCTCTAAACGGAATTAGCATATTTTCTTTGGCATGTTGACTAGTCAGTTCTTAACCTGGTGTATATTGTAAATGGACCCTTAAAAATAATTTTGATAAAAACAGCAGCAGTCCCTGAGGACAGAAAGAAGGCTTTGTTGGTGAGGATATGTGTTCTGACTTGCCTTTTCATCATGTTTACATTATCACCTGCCAATGACTCATTTGATTTCCTGTTTATCTGTTTAACTATTTGATCTGTGAACCTTTCTGCCTAAGTAACCTTCCCAGCCCCTGGACCTGCTCAATGCTATGTCTCACCCCATGATACTCTCACAGCTCTGTGTCCTGACCCCTGTATCGCTCTCAGCTATGTCCAATATCTTATACCCCTCCCAGCCCTTTGTCCCACCCTATGTACCTCTTCTGCCCTGTGACCCAAACCTGCATCCTGCCCTGCTCTGAGTCCCATCACCTCTGTCCTTTCCAGCCCTTGACTGGCACCATGTCCTCTCCCTCCATCACCGGCATTTAGCAGCAGCAGCAGCAGTGTGTATCATCTACATGATGCAGTGCAGAAAGGCTCCTTAGACATCTTCCAAACCCACAAGCACTACTGTCTAAAAGAACAGGGATAGCAGATACTTAGGAACACCACTACCAGCAGGTTCCTCTCCAACACAGTCTCAGCCCTTACTCGCAAATACATTGCTTTTCCTTCAGTGTCACTGGGTCAAAACCCCGAAACTCCCTCCCTAACAACATTATAGATCTTCTTACACCAGATGCACTGGACCATAATAATGCATATACCTACAGAAACCCATATGAAAAAGAAAACAGAGGTTGGCAATTTGTCTTTAAAGATTTGCGTACCAGACATCCATAATACACTCACAACACACCAACAGATCTGTACACACTATTCCACACACAATCATACATCAGTAAATAAACTCATGCCACATCAGCACACCCCTGGACACACTGATATATCCATAAGGACATTGAACGTCTACACTGACTCTCTCTGTCTCTCTCTGTCTCTCTGTCTCTCTCTCTCTCTCTCACACACACACACACACACACACACACACACACACACACACACACACACACACACACACACACACAAACACACAGCACCAATACCTGATATACACACACCATTTAATCCATATATACAGATGTTCATATTCAATAACCGCAGAAGAATTCATAAACTCATTAACATACATGCACACCCATAAAGAGATTCACACATTAATTGATAAATGCTTAAATAGACAGATGTTAGTGAATGTACACAAGGGGCACATGTGCACTTACATGCGTGTGCACATGAGACTGCTTTCAAATATTCCAACTCTGTCTCTTTACAAACATAGAGCACTTCAATCAATAAGAAGCTTGTTACAGTTAATCCCCTGCCATACTCAGCAGCAATCAGTCACCTGCAGATGAAACCATCAAGGAGCTGTTTAATAAGCCAGCAGCAGTTATTGTAGAACATCCCCCAATGACAAACCTGTCACTAGGGCAGCAAGCCAAGAGAGATGGAAAAAACAAGTGGTGCTGGTGTGGGAGACGGGAGACAGCAGCAGCAAGTTATAAATGGAAGGCAAGACAGCAGAGAAGGAGTTCTCACACACAAAAAAATCCCTCTATAAAAACATCTGAAGACTACTTACTTTATATTTAATTCTAAGAATTCAGTTAACTAGGAAATGTACCAAGGTTTTAATCCTCATTTCAAATCTGTTTTATTAAATATCCAGTGACTGCAAGATTTTTGTACTAGGAATTCAAAGCCAGGGTGTAAGTCACAAGGGAGTGGTGAAACGGATCTAAATTGCCCACAGTCCCTCTTGACAATGGTAGGGGCAAAATGACCAACTCGGTTTATTGCCCCTAAGAGAGATGGAAGATTAATGGAGGTCACCTGAGAAAGCACTGAGCTTGATTTATGATCCTGAAGTCAAATAGTTCATGAACATTCACTATGCAGTAATGTTTTCACCAATCTATTTTTTAAAATGAGCTGTTAGATTTTGTTTTTGTTTTAATGTATCTCAGGGAGTCAAATGTGCACTTTCTATGGTTTTTTTTCATTTGTTCACAGATTTCAACTGGACGTCAGAGGCTTTTAGTCAAATGCTAAACCTATATGTATATGACCTGTTCCTACTGTAAAGGGGTCAGAGACTGTGTTTAAAGTTCAATATCAGCGGCAGAAAGAATTTAAAATATATCCTGTTACAGGCAAATGATTTTTAATTCTTTCTTAGGGTATGGATGGTTATTATTGTCCATCCTGTAGTTGGTCCTTGAGGAGGTGATGATCAGCTTCCTTCTTGAGTTACTGTAATCCATATGGTTATGGCCCTTCTGGCATGCTGTTAAGCTGGCAGTTCAAGGATTTTGATCTGGTGATACTGAAGCAATAAAAATGTCGAAACTTAAGGTTTAGGAATAGGAGGAGGCCACTTAGCCCCTCGAGCCTGTTCCACCATTTAGTGAGACCATGGCTGATTTACAACCCAACCCCACATCCCTGTCTTTCCCTGATATCATATTGCTAAATACATAACAATCAAATTCAGCTAAAATTTGCAATTGATCTTTTATTAACTGCCATTGGTGGAAGAAAGTTCTCTGCAAAAATGTTCTCCCTTAAGTCTGCTGCCTAGAATTACTCAGAATATTTCAGGTGTGATCTAAACAGGGGCTTTGTATAAATAAAGTTTGATTTCTACCAGCATATTCTATTCCTCCAGAGATAAAGGTAAGCATTCCATTCTATGTTTTTGATTATTTTCCATGCCTGTTCACGACACTTTAATGATCCATGTAACATGGGTTTTTGGCTGTTCACCTTTTATAACTAAGTTTCCTTTTGAAAGTACCTATTCAATTCTTTTTAAGCCCAAAGTCAATGTCCGCACATTTCCCACATTGAAACCCATTTGTCGCAGTATTATCCATGCAATTAATCTATATCGATATCTCTTTGCAATTTTATGGCTGCCTTCACTTTGCTTTACGATGCCGTCTACCTTTGCGTCATCAGTATGTTTGGATGTCTCTTTTATTTCATTATCTAAGCTGTTGATAAATTTGTTGAATAATTGAGGCCCCAACAC
Source organism: Stegostoma tigrinum (assembly GCF_030684315.1). Classification (NCBI taxonomy): domain Eukaryota; kingdom Metazoa; phylum Chordata; class Chondrichthyes; order Orectolobiformes; family Stegostomatidae; genus Stegostoma; species Stegostoma tigrinum. Next base: position 20,300,978 of record NC_081378.1, on the reverse strand, counting down.
AGCTCCTTTACGAGGCATCCCTAGTGATATGCCGCTAATTCTAATACTAAGTCAGGGCCTATGTCCAAGTCAGGTATCACTGCAAGGGAATGTGGAGACAATTGGTGTCCCTATGCACATTCCGCCCTTGCTCTTCTAGGTCTTAACATGTGAGACTCAGATTTGGGAGATCCTGCCAAAGAAGTCTTGGCCACTAGCTGTCACAACTGCAGTAATTTGCCTTAAAATGTTTTTTAAGAAGTTGTTTTCCTAAACCATAATTTTCTTCCAGTTTTGGCCTTGATTTAAAAAATGGGAATTTGCTGAGTTGTTTTTTCCATCTGCAAGTTCCTTTTTACTTTTCAAGAAATCCACAAGGTTAGATTGACATGATCTCCACTTCATGAACCCTGATCGTGCCAAGGCTTGATCCTTATGTGATTAGCATGGTTGGTCTGGTATTTACCACATTAAGACCAACTATTTTAATTTTGGGCACACCGGGGCCTGAAATATCAGTGATTGGCATTTTGAGGGTTGTCATTCAGAGAATATCACTGATCACTGATATTTTTGTGACCAACATGTTGAAGTCCAACACTTTGATGTAAGCCTTAATTTATGTGCTATTCCTGTGCTCTCATTGAGCAGGCTTGGGGAAATGTTAAAAATTATGGTTGACAGCTCATCAGTACAAGACCAAATTAAGAGAATTAGAACAGAGCACAGCAGAAACTTGTTTACATTGGGAGTTGGGGAATTCTCTTCTAGTTTACTGGTTGGCGCAACAGCTATGTTAACATTTGGGATTGGATAGGATAGCTGAATTACGATCACAAGTTGAAGGGACAGAATCATAGTATTAAAGGATTGTAAGCACAGATGAAGGCCATTGTCCTTCCACATCTGTAACAGCTCTTTAACAAAGCCAATCAAAATGACGCATTCCTTGTCATTTCTACAATCATTCTACAATTCTCAGACATGTCACACACTCATGAATTGGTCAAAGATGGTGACATTTCTCAGCCAAAGTCAGGCCCACTCACCATCTCACAAGAGCACTGTGAAATCTTGCTCTTATCCTGCTGCTGACATTTGTTTGAGCCAGGTTGGCTGATTTGTGACATCAGAGAACAGCTCAGCTTCACCAAAGACCTACCTTCCTTATAAGGTCAGAATTGGGGAACTTCACAGACGATTGCACAATATATAGCACCATTCACCACTCCTCAGATACTGAGGCAGTTCATGTCCAAAAGCAGCAAGACCTCAACAACACCATGTAACATTTGTGTGACACATCAGTCAGGCAATGACCATCTCCAATATGAGGGAATTTAATCATCAGGTATTGTCACTCAATAGCATTACCATTATTGAATTCCCTAGTATTGAAATCCTGGGAATTACCATTGACAATAAACTGACCTGAACTAGCAGTAAAGAATTCCACAGACTTGTACCTCTGGGTAAAGAAATTTCTCCTCATCTATGTCTTAAATGGATAATCCTTACTCTGAGGCAAAACTCTCTTGTCCTAGATTCTCCCATAACGGGAGCAACCATTCCTTATCTGCTCCATCAAGACCCCTAAGAATTTTATGTTTCAGTAAGGTTTCCACTTTTTCTTCTAAACTCTAATGAGTATGGCCAAACTACTCAAACTCTCCTCATGGGAAAATCCCTCCATACCCAGAATCAACCTAATGAATCATCTCTGAACTACCACCAATACCTGTATAGCAAGCATTAGATAAATGGACCAAAACTGTTTACAGTTTTCCATTTGTGATCTAACTACAGCCTTGTGCACTTCAGCAAGATTTTCCTACTTTAATTGAAGCAAAATAGCCTAGATGCTGAGAACCTGAAACTAACACAGACAATATGGATAAACTCAGCAAATCTGGTAGGATTCATGGAGAGAAACAGAGTTAACAAATTCATGCCTAACATGACTCTTCAAGATTCTGCCAGACCTGTCAAGTTTCTCCAACATTCTGTGTTTGCTTCTTACCTTTATACTTCATTCCCTTTGAAATAAAGGCCTACATTCCAATTGCCTTCTTTATTACCTGTTTTTTCTGGTTTATGCACATAACCCCAGATGCCTCTGTGCTGCAGCTCTCTGCAAGTCTCTCTCCATTAAAGTAATATTGAGGATGTAGCCTTGGTGATGCATTCTGTGAAGGATTTGTGTGTTCTGAGGTGAAAGGAGAGATGTCTTACAGGGCTGGGTTCTTCAATAGCAAGACCATGCGGGTCATGTCTGAGGCCATTAGTACCTTAAGAAGGCAAAAGAGAGAAAGTGTCAGGAACAAAGAGTAGAAATTCAGACATGTTAACAGTACATTCATGTTGATGGTAATGGGAGGGTGGTTCAGCACTGGATACTTAGTTGCCAGGGCATTGATATTTTGACATCGCCACAGGATCAATCTCAGTCTTCATCAGCCAGGGCCAAGATCCTCTCCTTGAAACAGATGAAGAGCCGAAACACAAGTCACTTCGCTCCCCTTTGAAGCTCAGTGGTACCTTTCATGGTAATGTTGCCCCCAGGCCACTTTAAACTCAGGGACAGGGCTTCATCCCTTGCATCACAGCAGGATGCAATTCGCGGTTTTTCACTTACTTTCTTAGCATCCACTCACTTCACACTTATTTGGACACTCACAACATCTCTGCCTTGCCTCCTCATTCACAACATAGAGGCTTCCAGTCCTTCTGTCCTGCTTTGCCCTTTTGCACAGACAGCTTGTTATGATTGGCAGCAGTGATCAGGCAAGGGGGTGGACAAGTGTGTGGCACTGTAATACATCAGTGTGACACTTATACCATGTGCCAACAGTTTAGGCATCAAACACACTGCATGTGCTTTAATGAAATGGCAATACCTCAAAGCCTAAGGGGATTAGTCCTTAGTCGGGTTTACAGGGACATCATCAGTCAGGTACTCCCAGCACACTAAGTCAAGGATAGTATTCACTATCAGTCCAGGTGCTTGGACATAGTCATTCAGCTGCTGGGGCTGTCCAGGGTCAGGGCACCACATTGACAGACCATGGAGTGGACCACAGTTAGTCCTGGAGGTCTGGTTCAAACATTCCTGGAAATCATGGTAAATCAGTCAGGGAACTGCATAGAGAAAGTCAAGTCTGGTCAATCATCAATTAGGGTTGTGTCTCTAAGTTGGCCGAGGCAGTGGGCCCTAGTCAGTCCTTGGGGGTTTGACCACCAGAAGTCAAGGGAGGTTATCAGTATCACTGCTGTGATGGAGACTAATAAATGTGAAAGAATGGCAACTCTACTTTAATTTTATTTATTCATGGGTGGTGGGCATCACTAGTTGGTCCAGCATTTATTGTTCATCCCTTGTTGGGTGGGTGACAGCACAGCACGAGAAAGTAAGGGGTGCGGTGAGAGAGGTTGTCACTGCCGATCACCAGCACGTGGCTGAAATGGGGGAAGAGTGCATGACTATGTTTGCTGTCTCTAATCTGCATACCTGTATGGTAAAGTGGGGACACAAGCAGTTAAACAGTTGGTTGGGCAAGTATGAAGCCACAAGAAAGGAACACAAAGCTTTTGGGGTCAATTAAACCGAGAGATTGAGATTGCAAAGTGTGACTTGTATCTCCTTCAACTCTCATCCAAATCACGAAACGTGCAATAGAAAATAAAATAGCTGCTACCATACCCAGAGTGGGCAGAGGAAGTATTCTTAATCATAGAATTCCTACAGTGTGGAAGCAGGCCATTCAGTCCATCGAGTACACACCGATCCTCCAAAGAGCATCCCACCCAAAATCACACTCCTACATTGTAATCCTACGTTTCCCATGGCTAATTCACTTTGCCTATGCATCCCTGGAAATTATGGATGATTTAACATGGCCAATCCACCTAAGGTGCACATCTTTGGACATTTAGAGGAAACCAAAGCACCTGGGGAAAACCCTCGTGGACATGGAGAAAATGAGAAAACTCCACACAGATAGCTGCCCGAGGCTGGAGTTGAACTGGGGTCCCTGGCACTGTGAGGCAATAGTGCTAACCACTGAGACACCATGGCACCCTAAATTGCTGTCCTTTATCTCTAGGGGAGGGGGCTCCATATTTGTGCAAAGTGAGGCTCTTAATAACAATAACATTAAACAAACACCCACACAGTACAGGTGAAGGACACCTGTAATCACCAAATCCTGTACCTCATGCACTGACTCACCAGGGGAGCAAAGGGGCATTGCTCACCTTTCAGATACTCCATTCCTCAGAGGCTGAGGCTATCTCAAGGCATTCCAGAGGTGCCCTGACATACCACTGTCCCTCTCACAGGGACCCAAATGCCTCCATCAAATGAGGCTGAGGAGGTTGCATGTGCACCTATACAGTAAATCCTTAGCACACCAGAACCCCCTCGGCTTCAGACTCCCAGATGATGCCTGCCAAAATCACCTCCAAAAAGGTATGACAAACTGTCAGCAGGCTTCCTTAAACTCAGCTCTGTGTATATTAAGACTTGGTGGTAGGAAAATAAAGAAAAAAGAACATTACAGTCACTGAGAGCACTGGGGCAAAGAACACTGAAGTTCTCATTCATTGGCTGTCTTCTGGAGTGAAAGTGGCAATTTAAACTAGATGGCGGGATTTTGAAAGTCAATCAGCATAGCTCAGCCTCTCTATGTCTCAGTGATGGATGAATGCTCCTAGCAAACAATGATTTGAGTCCTACAAGTGCAGTCCCATGTAATCACGCATAACTCCATTTTGAGTCCTGGCCACTGATGCAAAGGGAACAGGTTAATTTATAATTTATGCCAAGTAATGTAGCTTCATGTTTTAAATTATAAACCAGGCATTCCCTTGAGGGCAGGAATGTCTCTGCATTAACATTATTTGAATCCCTGCATCTTCCTCTGAAAAGAGGGGTGGCAAATCCATCCCCCCATTAACAGTCATTGATCTAAATTGTTCACACTGTAGAAAACAATCACTAATCTGATGTCCGTATTGAGCAAATACTGCGGTGCGCCTCTTGAGTAGTTCAGGCAACAGAAGCATATCTTTGGAAGACTAACTGTCTGTTCATTGATGGCCCTCGTGAGAACATGGGTAGCATTGTAGAACTGTTTGGTGTCAGTCTGACTTTTGCATACTGGAGCCATTATCTATGTCTTCTGGAGGTAACACTTGTCACTAATGAGGAGGCCCTGGAAATGATGTATTAACAGGCAAACATTTGTAGAAGCTGTGGAATGTAAGTGTCACGTCGGCTCCTTGGACAGTGGGCTCACGTCGTTGTTTGTTATTTACTTTTAGCACATTGGCATCGGACACTTGTTAGGCTGTTGATGGGTGAAAGCCAGCCATACAACCACCTCCACATGGGGAGCTGCATCCTCCATAATCCAAGGGTTTTTGGCACCCTTGCTGGCCTATGATTTTGCACCACTACTACATTCAGTACAGAGAAAAATGAGAAGTCTGTAATGAAATTTTACCTTTGTGTACTGGACATTCAAAATTAACAAAGTCAACATAAAATAAATTTTTTTATTGATTATTTTCCTGATTTTCCCTAATCCCTTATAACATAACATTTAGAACTTTGTTTTTCATGCTTTTGTTTTCACAAATTGGGCGCGAAATTGTTTAAGATAAAGTATTGAAGCTATTTCATGTTCCATCTGTCTAAGAAGTCTTGCTTGCAGCATGGGAGACCAAAGGTTTGTCTTTATCAATTTTAAATTTGAAAAACTATGCTCCCTACTAGCACCAGAAAGTGGAGGGGTCAGGATAATTCAAAGAGCAGTGAAGATGTTGGGAAAGTTGTCTGTGAGTGTGTTTAAAAATAAACTTCAGCACATCTCAAGATGTCTTAGAGGTCATCATGAAAAAGCTTTCAGTTCACTGCACACATGTACTGCATTTTGAATTTCCATTTTGGAACGTCAGTTCTAGCTTCAAGCAATGTTCTAATATCTGTTTTGAAGTCTTGTTTTACAAGCTGTGCACATTGTTGAGGAAACTAAATATTGAATCAAGTTACAGTATCAAATTCTTTTTTAACTAAGTGGATTGTAGTATCTAGGGCTGAAAAGTAAAAGTTACTTTGAAGTTTTGTTTTGGAACCTGAACTGATTTGTTTATGCCTCAAATGTAAGCTATTGCCTCGTTCTCCAAATATGTGCTTGTTCTAGTTGGTAGTTCAAATTCCTCAGCAATCTACCAAGTGTATACTATTGTCTTTTCAAATGTTTAATAGCTCCCGAATTCCTCCAGAAATATCTTGGCCTGGTTCAGCTGCTGCATAGCAGAATGTATGTTGCAGTCCTTTACCTGAAGTTTTTTTACTGGTCAGGTTAACCTCAAATAAGATATCATACCACAAATTGAGCGAAACTACAAATTTGAACTTGCAAAGGCAAAAGTAGCAGAAGACCTTCTGCATTGGCACATACTGTTGCCCGATGATCCTGCTAGGACAAAATCATCCAGAATGTCATCATAGGCATCTCCAACCTAATACCAAAGAGACTTGAAGGCATCAAGTCAACTTTCCCATCTAGTTTAAATAACTGTTTCAGAGTTACATTGGGCATGAAGAACTTCCCGACGGTATGCTGAATTTGGAAAAATAAAACACATATATGTGTTATACCAGGTCAAAGAAACTATTTGCCTTCAATCAGTATTTGGTGATGTCACTGACTTTTTTGGCCCTCAGCTTCTCTCCTCCTTCCCACAACAGCAATAGGATCCCCATCATCCAAACCTACAAATCTTACCAGCTTGTACATCCAAAGGATCATTAGCCACCATTACTGGCCCCTCCAGCAGAATGACACCATCAGACATATATCGCCCTCCCTTGTCAGCCCTCCACAGGGACTGCTCCCTCCAGCACACCTTGGTCTACTCCTCCTCCACCCCCAACACTTCCCCACACCCCCACGGCACCATTCCATGCAACTGCAGATGGTGTAACTCCAGCCTGTTTACTTCCTTCCTCCTCATCATTCAAGGCTTCAGACACACCTTCCAGGTGAAGCAGCAATTTACCTGCACTTCACTTAATCTAGTCTACTGTAGTCATTGCTCACAATAGGGTCTTCTCTACACAGGGGAGATGAAGTGCAGACTGGGTGACTGCTCTGCGGAACACCTACGTTCTACCACAGAAATGACCCTGAGCTTCCAGTTGCCTGCCATTTCAACACACCGCTATATCCCCTGGCCAACATCTCTGACTCCAGCTTCCTGCAGTTCTCCAGCAAAACTCAGTTCAAACTGGAAGAAGTGCACTTCATTTTCAGCTTGGGAACCCTGCAGCCTTCTGGACTTCATATTGAGTTCAACAATTTTAGGGCTTGAGTACCTTCGCCTATGTCTTTACCCCAACCTCCACACACTAGTCCTTGTCATCACATGGGCTGCCACCTCGAACGATCCATTGTCAGCACTAATGATCCCTTTCAACAACTACTGATTCTCCCATGTTGACCTTTACCCATTTCTATGTGAGCCCAAGTGTGTTTTTCTCTCTCTCAGGGCTTCATCTCCACCAATTGTTTACTTGTCCCCACTCCTCAGCCCCATTTTCAGCATAAAAACCATTTTCTAGCTAGAACTAGTTCTGAAGAAGGGTCATTGGACCTGAAACATTAATTCTGCTTTAACTCCACAGTTGCTGTCAGACTGCAAAGTTTTTTTTTGTTCCTGATTTCCAGCATCCACAGTTCTTTGGGTTGTTTCACCTCCTGCTGAGTCTTGTTATCTTTGTTATTGGGCACATGTCTGTAATTTGTTTTTTCAATTTCATCGCTGGCCCGAAGGAAAAACCAGTAAAGTTTGCAAATCTCACAGACAGGTCTGACTTGTTTTGTATACCTTATAAAAGTGCTCCAGTTCAACCAGTACATTTGATAATAAAATGTGAGGCTGCATGAACACAGCAGGCCCAGCAGCATCTCAGGAGCACAAAAGCTGACGTTTCGGGCCTAGACCCTTCATCAGTACATTTGATACTCTGAGCTACCACCATCTTGAAGTAAGCAAAAAGAACAAAGAAAATTACAGTACAGGAACAGGCCCTTCAGTCCTCCAAGACTGCACCAACATGCTGCCCTTCACGACTAAAACCCCCTACCCTTCTGGGGACCGTAGCCCTCTATTCCCATCCTATTCATGTATTTGTCGAGACGGCCTTTAGACATGACGATAGTATCTGCCTCCACTGCCTCTGTCAGCAGTGAGTTCCAGGGACCCACTACCCTCTGTGTAAAAAAAAACTTGCCTTGGACATCACTTGTAAGCCTTGCCCGTCGCACCTTAAACCATTGGCCCCTGGTAATAATTTGCTTGTTCTTTTGTGTTCTACTTTTACAAGTACAGTATTTAATATTCTTACTTAAAAGAACTTAACATATTTGTCCCAAAACTTTGACTTTCCTGCTCCTCTGATGCTGTGCTTTCCCTGCACTGTGCACCTGCTGTGCTTTTCCAGCCTCCTACATATAGACTCTGGCTTCCAGCAGCTGCAGTCCTTATTGTCTCCATATTAAAAATAAAATCACTTGATCATTTTGGACACCCGTTTAAAGCTGGCTGCTCTAGGCAACAATCCAGTTTGCGTAAATAGACTGATTCTGCCCATGACTGATTTTTCCTTTCTTGATATCACCGTGTGCGAGATATTTGTGACCATGATCTTTCCATGCATGTAGCAATTAGCACAATCTTACTCTTGGTGGCCTTCATTATCTCCTTGATACAGTCCTACAAGTTTTAAATCTATAGCACGCATAATGGTTTCATTTCCATATTGTTAACTTGCACATAAAAACTCCGTGAATGCTCCTCTACAGCTGAATGAGGGATAACTTCTTGTAGCACCTTCAACCCTAGTGGTGATTTTAAGGTGCCTTTTTGATCAAAAGTTAATGAATGACAGAACATAGTTTGGATATTTGTGTTCAGAGTTGTTGAAATTTATTCACCTGTATTTTGCAGTGAATACTTCCATTCAGTGCTAAAGCCCTTAATTGCACCTCCACTAAAGTATTTCTCACTTTCTGTTTCAATTGCCTCAGTTGGGTGTTTATGTGGGAACAAATACAAATAAATGGGCCGCTTCCATTTGCACTGAGTATCCTCTGAGAGGTTTTGAAAAGCATTTTAGAGAAAGATGATGCTTGTAAATTTTGAGTTGTTCACCTGCTACCCTCCCTTGCTGGAACACATCCCATCCCCGCATCTTTCCCCTCCCCAGCTATCACTGCAGATGGCAAAAATACAACTTGCTCATTTTTGACCAGCAAGACTGTGCCTGTAAAAGCATTTCCAGTGGATTGGGCTGTTAATGGTCATTCACAGCATGCCAATGAGTGCAAAAGACCCTGAAGGTCAGCAGCATCAGCCGACCTGGAAGGTCTGTGAACTGAGAGTCATAGCGCTGCGCAGCATGGAAATACACGCTTTGGTCCAACTCGTCTATGTTGACCAGACATCCTAAAAATTAATCTAATCCCATTTGGCCCGTATCCCTCTAAACCCCTCCTATTCGTATACCCATCCAGATGCCTCTTAAATGCTGTAACTGTACCAGCCTCCACCATTTCTCAGGCAGCTCATTCCATACATGCACCACTCTCTGTGTGAAAAGGTTACCCCTTAGGTCTCTTTTAAGTCTCCCCATCTCACCCTAAATCTATGCCTTCTAGTTTTGGACTACCCCACCCTGGGGAAAAGACTTTGGCTATTCACCCTATCCATGCTCCTCATGATTTTATAAACCTCCAGAAGGTAACCCCTCATCCTCCAATGCTTCAGGGAAAATAGCCCCAGTCTATTCAGCCTCTACCTATAGGTCAAGCCATCCAACCCTGGCAACATCCTTGTAAATCTTTTCTGAACCCCTTCAAGTTTCACAACATTCTTCCTATAGCAGGGCGATCAGAACTGAACACAGTATTAAAAAAGTGGCCTAACCGATATCCAGTTCAGCCACAGCACAACCTCCCAACTCCTATACTCAATGCACTGACCCATAAAGGCAAGCATACCAAACACCTTTTTCAGTACCCTGTCTACCTGTGACTCTACTTTCAAGGAACTATGAACCAGTATTCCAAGGTCTCTTTGTTTACCAACACTTATCATTATGGGTATAAGTCCTGCCTTGATTTGCCTTCCCAAAATGCATTCACATTTTATCTAAATTAAACTCTACTTGCCATTTTTTTGGCCCATTAGGCCATCTGATCAAGGCCCTGTTGTACACTGAGGTAACCTTCTTCACTATCCACTACACCTCTAATATTGAATTTATCTCCAATTGAACCACTGGGAAATTGAATTTTTGCCTCCCAGCCATTTAACCTCCTTGCCTGCCCTTCTAAAAACTCTGGGGTAGACCTAGAAGATCCCATTCACTGAGTCAATGTGCCCAAAGGATAACACTGAATCAGTGCGCTGGTACACTGAAGGAGTATACTGGAAGAGCAACACTAAGCCAATGTATTGGGGAGGTAAAACTGATTCTGTGTACTGGAGGAGTAACACTGAGACAGTTAAATAATGACTAACACTGGTCAATGTACTGGAAGAGTAACAATGAGTCAGTGTATGTGTGGAGTAGCACTAACATAGTGTACTGGAAGAAAACCCTGAATGAGTAAGCCTAAGGAGTCTATCAGAGAGGGCATAAGACAAGACAAATGTACAGAAGGAGGCTATTCAATCCATCTACACTGGTCCACCATTCAATGAGAACATGGCTGATTTGATCATCCTCAACTCCACTTTCCTGCCTTTTCCCCATTACCTTTGATTCCATTATTGATTACAAATCTATCTCCGTCTCAAATATATCTGACGACACAGCTTCTATAGGTAAAGAATTCCACAGATTCACTTCCCTCTGAGAGAAGAAATTCCTCCACATTTCTGTCTTAAATGGGTAATACGTTATTCTGTGCTCTGACAGAACATACAACTGTACAGCACAGGAACGGGCCCTTTGGCCCACAACATTGTGCCGAACATGATATGAAATTTAACTAAATCTGTATGTCTGCCCTTGCTCCATATCCCGCCATTTCTTCTTGCATATTCATGTGCTTATCTAAAAGTCCTTTAAATGGCCAGTCATATCTGCCTCCACCATCACCCCTGGAAGCATGTTCCAGATTCCTATCACTCACATTTTAACCCTGGGAAAAAGATTCTGACTGTCAACTGTTTCTATCAATCTCATAATTTTATAGACTTCTATCAAGTCTCCCCTCAGCCTCCTCTTTCAGAGAAAACAACCCAAGCTTTTTCAACCTCTCCTGATGTCCTAGACTCTCCCAAAAGGGAAAACAACCTTTCCACATCTACCCTGTTAAGTTCCCTAAGAATCTTGTATATTTCAATAAAGTTGCCTCTCATTTTTCTAAACTCCAATGAGTACGGGCCCAACCTACTCAGCTTGTCCTCATAAAACAGTCCCTCCATACATGAGATTAAGCCTGTGAACTTTCTTTGGAATGCCTCCAATGCTAGTAGCTTTCTTTTCCTAGATAAAGAAGAGAGTTTGTTTAGATAAGCAAGTTTAGTGATGCTTAATGTAATCGACAGGTCAGATCAAAGCAAACACTGAAATTCCAGCCACAATGTGCCATACTATAAACGTGCAAAGTACATACAATAGAGAGGAAGACGTGTGCCCCTGTTCTGAAGTGGAATTAGTTGATATAGGACGATATTTTCACTCTCACACCTACCTGAAATGTGCAGACTTTCATAAAGACGGTGTGTAACTGAATGTTTGAAACACAAGACATAAGCATGGGTCATAAATAACAAGGTGAGAAAAGGGGAGAAGTTTTACATTGTCCCAGTCTGTATGAATTCCCTGAGTTTGTCCTGTTCAGCTATCATGCTTTTCTTTGCATGCTCACATTTAGCTCCCAAGGATATTAGAAGAAGCACTAAAGGGAATAATTGACATGAGTTTGTTTGTGTTTGTCAAAGGGGCGGGACTTTCAGGAACAACATTGTTTCGCTTGAGTGTCCAATCCTCTTTAACAATGTGACGTCTGGCACTGTCAGAATAAGGCTAATCTGGAGCTGTAGGGCTGGGCTACAGAACAAAAATACTCTCTAATGTACACCAGCTCAGAAGAGACGAGAGAAAGGGAAAGGAAAGAGAGGGAAACAGAGAGAAAGAAACCATCCATTGTCATAAGTTTACAATCAAACATAATGTATATTGAAATATCTTACTACAGTGCATTTAGAAAGCATTTACTTTATAAGAGATTTTTTTAAAAATTGTATCAATTTATAAGTTGTCGCAGTTTTATATTGACTCTGCAGCAGTGTGAAGAAAACTTACGTTCCCTGAACTGTTTCAAGAGTATTTCTTGGTGTTCGTTGATCCTGAGTGGTGAGTTCACAGTAGTAGGATGTCAGGGCAATATTCAGTTTGATTCCCTGAGCACCATCTGCCTTCCCTGGTGAACCATACACTTGAACGCTTTGAAAATTCTGGAAGTCACTTTCCCGAAAGACGGGAAATGGACAGGCAGTGTTACGGTGGATTTAGTGACTCAGAGCACGACTTTTACCGGATCGATTATCGGACAATTGTGGGAGAGATGGACCCAACTCAGCCCCGAGGTGATCAGTTCACCCCCGGGATGGGACATCCGAGTGGGTCCCACCACGGGCATGGTCATGAGACAGCAGCACAGCGATACACTGCCACCAGAATTCAAGCTGGCTATGCACCTGACAGGTAAGGTGGGGGGTAAATGGAGGATCTAAGTATTGCACAAAAAAACAATTGACAACATCAGTAGAATCTGAATAAGAGTTTTAAGAACTTGAGGTACTGTCAAAAATTGTACCAATTTATAAGTTGTTGCAGTTTTATATTGACTCTGCAGCAGTGTGAAGAAAACTTACGTTCCCTGAACTGTTTCAAGTACTGTTTGAGGGCCAGTGGTTGGTGAATGGGGTTGCAAGTCAGCACTCCTCAACTCCACAGCCTCTAATGCCGATAGATTGCAGACATGACCTAACCGATATCAGATAATTTAACACAAATCTGGACTTGAACCTGTGAACCTCCCAGCCTGTATCCCTGAGGTGCTTGCTGCTTTACTGCTGGTGCCATCAGTACAGCAAACTCCTCTCATTTGGGGAGAACCTCCCTTCACCTCTCAGAATATAGCTGTCACTTGTCAAAGAGAAAGGAAAATTATTGACAAATTATTAAGACATGAAGTACAGTAATTGTAAATATCAGTTCCTATCTACTAATCTGCTATTATTTATTCTGTTTTAAGATTACTTTATCCCATTGCAATTAAACATTGTTGCAATAAATATTACCCATTTCTTAATAATTAGTCAACGGTGTACATTTTGTGAGGCTGTGAATACCTACTACAGCAATGTTAAGTTCCCAGTGTACATTTGAAAACAAAAGTAATTGCTATTGTAAAATTAGGCTTCCTATATTGTGAGAATCTGACATCAGTACTACGCAGGCAGTACACACTAAATTAATAACTGGCCTGCTGTGTTCATCCAGCTCTACACTTTGTTATCTTAAATTAATAACTAAGTTTCCCAAAAGTAGTACTTCTCATTATTGTACAGTAATGACTGCATCTAGTATTTATTAATTAAGAGGGCTGCTATTGAGCTTTTGTTCAACAGGGTTGTAAAAACATTATTGCTACCTCACGTGTGTCAGTATCTGCTTAAATGCCGATCTTGCTTTTTGAAGTCACAGCATTGTCAAGAGGCATTTTCCTGTCCTTCATATTCACTGCTTCAGTAACACATGATTGTGAAGTAATCTGTATGATCCTGAGATTCAGGTACCAATTACCACCATTGACTAAAAGGAAACTATGAAGGATTTGTGTGAAAAAGTGAAATGGACTGACAGAAATGAAAGAGCGTGGAGAGATGAAATACATGTGGAGCAGAGTGGAAACAGGTGTGAGAGTGTGTGGAGATAGGTATGTGTGAGAGTGGAGAAAGTATGTGAAACTGTGAGAACAAAAACATGAGAGAATGGGGAAATGTGTGTGAGAGAATGAGAATGTTGAGACAGTTGTGCAAGGGAGTGGGCACAGGTAGCAGGCTGCAGACCAGTGACCCCATAACATTGCTTTACTAATAATCCAGATTAATCCTACTGTGGTTTTGAATCTCACCATGACAGCTGGTTGAATGTAAATTCAATTAATTTTTTTAAAAGTCTTGGAATTGAAAGCTAGTCTTAGTAACAGTGACGATGGGCAGAGTTTTGTTGTGGTCTTGTGGTAGTCAGAGTGCTGGCGAGAGAACCATACTGTTTCTTCTTGGCAAGGCCCAGTGAACCTCAAGCCAATTCAGCAGTGATGATGCAATCAGGAAGCCTTTTGCTGAAATCAGGTCCCAGGGGAAAAGGTCCGGCTTAGCAAGAGATGCTGGTCAATTAGAGGGAACATAGCACTTACACTCAGCAACACAGCTATAGAGGTCATTGTTGCTGCCCAAAGGACACCATTCTAAGACCAGACCAGGTCATAGGCAAGTAATGGCAGAGGAGTTAGGTTTTGCAGGGTGGGAGTTGTGGGAGGGTATTGGTAGCAAGGGCAGAAATGGCTCTTAGTGAACTGGCTTGCTCTTTCCTATGTTCAGTTCTCAATCATGTGCTAATTGACTTTGAGCAAGAAACCTTATATCAGACAGTGGTAGGGCAATCCCTGTGTTAGCACTATGAGGTCTTTAAACTGTCAAAGACAAAATAATGGTGGCTTTCCAAAAAAAAATAACTTCCAAGTAAAACATGTGAATGATACGTCAGTCCAACTTGTCTTTAAACTTCTAAATGGGGTTCCAGAATGATAGATACGCTCATTTCCAAGATGCCCAAATGAGCAGTTCATTGAGTATTTTCATGAAAGTTTCTCAGAACAGCATTTTCTAGAGCCAGAGAGTATTCTATATTAGGCCTGATATTGTGCAACAAGATAACTGTGATCATGAGTTATCACACCAATCCTTCTCTCCATCTTCTTTGCCACAACACTGCACCCTGTATCCATGAAACTTCCCAGTGGAGTTCAGAAACTGCTCAAATTGTTGTCTCCAATTTAGAAACAAGGTCATTCCAACCTCTGCTGTCAAACTGCAGTGTACAGATGATGCTTCCATGTGCATACTCAGATGCCAAATTCCAACCTATCATCACTGTATTTGCAGAGGACAATGGGCCTTAGGCAAACAGCTGGAAGACAAAGATCCACCACCAACCCTATCCTGTCACACAACATTGTCCATTGACTATCAAGATCCACAGCAAGCCACTGAACAATGTGGATTAATTTCCATTTCTTGGCAGCCTCTTCTTGGTGAGGTCAAATGTCAACATTGAAAATTTAACACTGTCCAGTGTGCAGTGCAGCAGTTGACCATCTGAGGAGCTGCGTGTTTGATGACAAATGCCCTAAACCAGAAACCAAAATTGTGATTTGCAGGCTCACAGTGGTTGCCTGTCCTTCTGTATGTGTTGGAGACGTGGACAATATACAGCAGATACCTCAAATCCCTGCAGAAATATCACTGGTGGTACCTCTGCAAAATCTTGCAAATCTGGTGGCAGGAAAGATGCGACAATATCACTGTCTTCTCTGAGGACAACATCCCAAGCACTGAGGCACGTTTCACTGCAAGTGCCATATTGCCTACATCCCTAACATAAAACATCCAAATTAAGGTATCCACCCTCTTCAGACATATATGAAACTCCTGCCCAATATTGCTCAAACCGGAGTAGAAACATCCCCAAAGGCACTAGCCATCTCAAGCACCTGTGACTGGCCCGGGGGAGGCCAAGAGTAAACAGCAGGAAGAGTATCCCACCACTCCACCTCCTCAAACAACACCTGCCCTGTCTGCAGTGAGTGTGCCAATCCAGCACTAGATTGCTTAGTCACTTAGATCCACAACATTGGTGTGGGAGAAAGTTATCCTCATTCCCAAGAAGTAAAAAGGGTGTCACCACAGTAATCAGGCAAATACAAGTTGAACAAAAACCAAAATTGCTAGAAAAGCGCAGCAGATCTGCCAGCATCTGTGAAGAAAAAAATCCAGAGTTAACGTTTCAGATCCAGTGACCCTTCCTCGAAATAGTTCTGAGGAAGGGATACTGGACCTGAAACGTCAACTGATTTTTTTCTTAACTGATGCTGCCAGATCTGCTGAGCTTTTCCAGCAATTTTGGTTTTTGTTCAACTTGTATTTGCCTGATTACTGTGGTGACACCCTTTTTACTTCTTGGGAATGAGGATAACTTTCTCCCACACCAATGTTGTGGATCTAAGTGACTAAGCAGGTCTGGCAGCATCAGTTAAGAAAAAAATCACTTGACATTTCAGGTCCAGTGGCCTTTCCTCAGAACTATTTCGAGGAAGGGTCACTGGATCTGAAATGTTAACTCTGGATTTTTTTCTTCACAGATGCTGCCAGACCTGCTAAGCTTTCCCAGCAACTTCTGTTTTTGGTCCTGGCTTACAGCATCTGCAATTCTTTCGGTTTTTATTTAGTATTTAAGTAGTACAAGTTGAGTTTTTTTGTTATTCATTCATTCACAAGCTGAGGGCATCACTGGCCAGCCAGCATTTATGACCCATCCCTAATTGCTCAAAGGGAAATTAAGAATCAACCACATTGCCATGGTCTGGATGTAGTTACATGTAGGATGTAAGGATGGCAATTTCCTTCCCTAAAAGGCATCAGTGAGCCAGATGGGTTCTTCAACAATTAGCAACAGATTCATGGTCATCATTAGATTCTTATTCTTATTTCCAGATTTTTATATAGATTTCAAATTCTACCATGGCAGGATTTGAACCCCAGTCCCCGAACATGACCTAGGTCTCTGGATTAACAGTCCAGCAATAATACCAAAAGGCCATCACCTCTCCATTTATTTGAGTCAGTCAATGGATGTTCAGTTGCTGGGCCTAATGTCCTGCTCCTTAACACAGAAATGCAAACATCATTATCAACACCTCAACTGTCTGACAGTGGTAATTGCAGGCCAGAATGAAAATTGAACTTGAGGCTTCTGTGCTCAGTACTACACTAAGCGGTCCATTTGTGATCTGAATCTCTCTGGGAAGAGCTGGTCAATGAGGACTCCAGCCTGATAAGTACTCTTTAGTTGTCCTTCAGACATAGGATGGGAGACAAGAGTCATGTGCCAAGAATCTCTGCTAAGATTTTTCAAAAATGGGTGGGACTAGTATGAAAATTGGATATCAAATTATAGTATGACTATAATGAATGTTGCAGGAAATATTTCCTGAAAGTATTATCATATCAGTGATTAAAAGCTGATTTGACAAGATAACAAATATGCTATTTTCCCTCTGCACAGTCATGTAGGACCTGGCTAAGACTGAACACAACTGTCTCGAAAAAAAAACAAATTTTGCTTGGTTTAATTACAGTCTGTTTTACCTCGCTCTTGGCTTTTACTTACACAGAAGTCAGTGGAATTAAAAATCTGAAGCAGTTTCAAATTTAGTCCTGCAATCTTTGGATCATCTCAGGATATGATACAAACACAGTATGGCATGAAACTGCCCAGCCAAGCAAGAGCCAAGTGCGGGAGTTGGCTTGGGAACTGCGCTGCAAATGGTATCTCATTTCCTGGAGGAGCAGTGATGGCCTGAAATATTCCATTATCACTTTTGATTAAAGTAGAACTGCTCAGTGCTTGGGGCAATATGCAACCAATACCCATTCGCACACAGTTTTCAGTATTCCTGCTGCTTGATGCATGTTTGACCTCTTTTCCTGGGCTGTCTGTTGATTGCATATTAATCAAAGTAAGGTTAGGTAATTCCTTTGCTTGGACTCTCTCCTCTAAGATAACAATGCCAAAAGAATTCAGTGGGTCGTAGGACAATCCCAGCTTCCAACCAGTTAGGGGAAAAACAACACAAGTGGAATTATTTAAAAGAATACTGATCTCACAACCTTTCTTACACACAGATGTTAGAAAAGGAAGAGACCATTGAGCATAAACTCTGGTCCACCATTTAATTAATTCATGGTTGATCTATATGTCAACCAGCCACCTGTAGAAGATAAGACAGCACCAGGCCTTTTGGCCCACCACATGTGCTCAGCACATCCCCTGAAAAATCAACTGATCCTGATTTTGAATGCCTCATTGACTCTCAGCATGTCCATATGATATCAGTACATCCACAGTGTTGTTTGGGGGAGAATTCCAGGATATTGACTCTTAGACAGTCAGGAAACAATGATGGTTTGCTTCTCAGCCTTCTGCAAAAAATGCATTTGCTAGACCTTGGGGTTAAAGCATGTGAATAGGATTAGACGAGTTGACCTTGCAGAGAGCTGCCATGGACATGGTGTACTGAGTGGTCTCCTTCTATGTTGTAACCATTCTATGATTTGGCATCCACAGCCTTTTGGTGGTGAGGGACACCATTTCAAACTTCCACTATCTTTTCTGAGCAAAAAGTGCTTCCTGATTCTACTCTTACATATTTAAGATTGAGTGAATATATCCTTTGTGCTTAAAACTGATGGCAATACTCCAAATGAGATCTGATCAGTATCCTCACTTTTAACTACTGGCTTTCTTGTGTTAAGGGCTGACATTCCATTGGCTTTTTATGATTTATTTATTTTACCCTGATATTGACACACAAGAGCCTAAGATCCTAGACAGTTTTTAGCCTTTCACCATTATAAAAATATTCTCATTTTTCTTTTTTCTCAAAACCAAAGTGGATGACATCACATTTTCCTAAAAACAAGTTGATCAACTATAGTTTTATCCACTCATATAGTTTATCTGCATTTCTTTGTAATTTCCTGCTCAATAATGCCCTGGAAGGCTTAAAACCTAATCATTTGTGGGTCAAATCCTGGAATTCCCTCATTAACAACAGTGAGTGAATTCATATCAAGTGGACATGACTAGATTCAATGGAGCTTTCAAAATTAGTATCAATTGTTTTTTGTGGGGCATAGAGCTATGTTGGGTAAAAGGAGTTGAGATATAGATAAACCATGATTTACCCCATAACTTAGTGCCACCTGTAAAACTGGGATTATAGAACACTTTATTTTCTCCAAGCCACTGACATTTATGTTATCTGACATATTGAGGCCATCATTGAGATCCATTGAGAACATTACTTTTCATGCACTGCCAGTTACAGAAATCTCTCTTCACTTCTGTCCTGTCTTCTATGTCTCATGTGCTTGATCTCCACACAATATCACAGAAGTAATATTGAGTGAGGAGCAAACCTATCAACCATTTCTGTCTAGAGGAAATCACAGAATCATTGAATCCCTACAATGTGGAAACAGACCCATTGAGTCAAACTGACCCTCTTAACAGCATCCCACCCAGACCCAACCCTTCCCCCCCCATCCTATTCTTATAATCCTGCATTTCCCATGGCTATTCCACCTAGCCGATACATCCCTGGACACTATGGGCAACTTAGCATGGCCGATCCACCTGACCTTGACATCTTTGGACTGTGGGAGGAAACCCATACAGACCCAGGAAGAATATGCAAACTCTACACAGACAGTCGCTGGATGGTGGAATTAAACCCAGGTCCTGGCACTTTGAGGCAACAGTGCTAACTACTGAATCAGTGTGCTGGCTATGACACAGACACAGGCTCACTGTGGCAGAATCACACATACAAGGCAAAGCAGCCCTCTTGAGTGGCAGTCTGCCCACCACCTTCAACAATCAGTCACTGATGCACAGGGGTAGCAGTGTGTGTCGTATGAGGGTGTCAGTGTCTGAAAGTCTGAATACTGAGGAGTGCCTTAAGCACCATTCTCTATGATGTTGTCAGATGAATTTGTAGGTAGAATAGTTCATGATATTGAAGAGTTAAGTCCTATATACTGGTCCTCCTCATCATCACTGTAGCAATGTGTATCATAACAAAATAACCTGTAACTAGTTATTTACTTGTAAGAAACGTTTTGTGCAGTACAAGTTCCTCATTCAGTTAGACAAAGTAGTAGTTTACCTCTATCATACTAGAGGAAGGAGGGCCTGTAGACTCCTACATTTAAAGATGGCAGATGTAGACTTGAGCTAAATGCATGTATAACAGTGTATACCATCTACAAGATACACTGTAGCAACTGATCAATATTCCTTTGACAATATGTTCCTGACTGCAACCTCTAATATTGAGAAGGACAAGGCTAGCAAATGCATGAAAATTCCACAAACTGCAAGTTTCCTCCAAGCCGCAACCACCAACATGGGATTATGTAATTATCCATGGATCAAAATCCTGTAACTTCCTTCCTAATAGCATGCCCTGCCACTGTCTGAGAGAATCACAAGTGCACATCCAGATCACATCACTACTCAGGGAGGTCATAGGCAGATGTTGGAGCTGCGTTTTGGAGAGATTTGTAACTGCTACTGAATTTTAGAGGTTGAAATTTATCCCACGTATGCTTAGTTGACGTTAATTGTAAATGGGATAAATTGTTCCATAGTAGCATTCAAGAGATTGCTATCATTCACTTCAGGCAATTCTTATTAGAGGTTCATGTTTCATCACTAATTTTTGATCCACTGATCAACAGTCCTGCAATTTCATCTCTTGCTGCTCCAAAGTTCAATATCCTTTTGTGGTTACCTCCATTCCCAATCAAGTCTTCTCCTATTTCTAACTTTTTCATTCTAAGGCCTGAGAACTGTGAAACTCTTCCCCTTTATCAGTTTTGCCTCTTTCATCAATGTACCGCAGTTTGGTGTCATCTAATCACTTCTTCCTGAATTTAAGCATTACTATCGGATCTTCCATGAGAATTAATCAGTTATCCTGCACGAAAGGCATGATTGACGGTTATCCAGGTGATGGTAAATATCAGTGATTCATCTCACAACCAAAAATGTGACTCTCCTTGCAGCTTCATGATTAATACTTATTGTTCCTGTTGCTAATGTGTATTGCTACAGAAGGTCCGTTGCTATGGAGTTCTCACTGTAGCAATGAAAACTGTGATCTCATGAAAAGCTTGTGTTCAAGTCCTAAGCCCGATCAGTAGCAATTGTTGATTCTTTTTGCAGTTCCAGAAGCACATTTGGAGAATTCTGCTCTAAATTCTGTTCTTCTGAGTTATGTCCTGGATAAACTCTGGGTTTAGTGTGATTCTGTTGACTAACTCCAACCGAGATTATCATTCTGGTTTGGCTCTCCCACCTGACTGCTGGGAAAACAATGTTTTTAGCGTATCTCTCTGGCTGTAGTTGAATTCATTATGTAATATCTTGTGTAGCTCTCCAAACCAAAATGCAAATTATACCAACTTGAAATATGACTGAAGGCAGTAGGTCATGTTTAGAGTAGGGACTCTCATGGTTGATTATAGCTTTAGTTTTGGAAGAGGGGATAAGTTCGGAAAACTGTTTCAGCACTTAATGCAGGTTGGCACAATGATACAATAATTACTGTTCAATATTCCTCCTCTGGCAATTGCAAAGATTGGAATGATTCAAATGCAAGAATGTAAGTTGCAAAACCAAATGTTATCAATAGGAAATGAACATCGTCTGTTTTAATCGTATTTTGCACATTGTACTTTTATTGACTTAGAATTCTCCAAAGAAATTGTTTACTCTCTCAGGTATGGCCCATCCCTGTAGTAGCTCACCAAGGGCACCTGTCAGGCATAGAGATATTTGTTACGTCTGTGAAATACAAATGAGCCAATGCATTTTTAATAAAGGACTGAGGTGACTTCTGATCAATGAAGCTCTTTCACTTCATTTTATTCTGTCCTTTAGTTTGTAATTGTAGATTTTTTAACATTCAAGTTGTGATCATTATGAAGCCCACAGTGTACTACTCTGCTGTTCTTTTACTTTGGATTATGAAAGTATTTAAGTTATTTTTTAAAACTAACTGATTTGAACGAATTTGACTAACCTCCAGGGCAGGTGTGATGTGAACCCAGATGGAGGGGACATTACCACAACACAAGAACCACAAGAAAGTGGTGTGTTGCCTGTCATAGCCATGGTTTACTCTGTGTCACTTTATACTAATTGAAGCCTTTCTATTGTACATTTTTACCTTGAATATTGTGAACACCACATCTACAGGAAATTACAAAGTATGAGGCAGGCTTGATGAATCATCAATGCCTGCATGCAACATTTTTGTCACATGATTTAATTTGAATTTAATTTGACTTATTTGCTCTCCATACCTAAATCACTTTGCAAATCCTTTAATTCATGCCTGACTCATCTGCTTTTTGTTTTTATTATCAGTTAACGTGATGACCATGTGGGTAATTCCAGTATCCAGGTCATATCTGTAGATTAGGAATTTAAGGGCCTACATGCTGGCCTCTCTAGAGTAATGCCAACTGGTACCAAGCAGGACATTACTCCTATTATTATTACTTTCTTTTCCCCAAGTCTTAACCAAATTGTTATCACGATACACCTTTCAACAAAACAGTACACTTGAAAAATACTTAATTTTTTTTTCTTCAATCACCATCATTAAACCAGATATTTGGGGCATTATCACATTACTATGATCTTAACTGAACAAATTGACTACCATGTTTCCTACATTACAACAACGACTTCGCCTTTAAACAATACGTAATTCACTTTAAAGTGTTTTGTGATGTCACTAGGTCGTAAAAGTCATTTTGTAAATGTAAGTAATTATTTCCTTCACTTGTCTTCTTCTTTGACTTCCTCTCTTTCTACCCTTTTGCCTTTAGTTTATTTATTTTCTTTGGAACAGGAGTAATGAAATGGGTCATTTATTTGCCAATGTTTGCAGTCCCAGACCTCAACCAAAGCTGAGGAATACAGCATTAGTGGCATAATTTCTGGAATTACTCAAGTCAAAATTGGATGCTGCATTGCTGGGAAGGATCACAAGATCCTGCTGATAAGATGAGCCAGATGATTTTCCCCATCTGTAATCAACTTGTGATTTTATAAATGTAATACATTGTACCTTAAAACGCTTTGAGGTCCTTCTAATAAATCATGTGTATTACTATTTTATTTGTTCGGTTCCTTGATTTTTGTGATTATATTTTTCACATATTGTTTCCGCAAACTCAGCATCATTATTTTAAATGTTCTACTCCATCTCAGCAGAGTTAATGAACAATATAATATTAGTGTACCTATTATTCCTTTTGAAGTTTGCCACTTTGGAACCAGATTTATAATTGTTCTGGTTCTTGCCTAATGCTGATTCACGGTAGTTTTACTGATAGCCTGGCCACCAGTCCTTTAAGCTTCCACTATTTTATTTTAGTTTCTCATGGAGTTACTTACAGCTCCTTAGTTTGTGTACATGATAGAACGTTAGAAGGGTGGCAACATATTGGTCCTTGCATTAGCACTAACAGGACAGCAGCTGTCTTTTCTTGAATTTCTTTCCAACAACCTGTCTGTCCATCTGCCTTTAGATACTTTTTATCTGCTCTTCTATTTATTGCCCTATCTATTAGCTTCCAGCTACCTCTTGGCATTCACTTTTTGCCACATTTCCATCTCTCTCCGTGTCTCTGTTTCGTCCTACACCAATCTATTTTTCTCCAACACCATCCATGACCTCATCACCTCAGGGGACTTCCCACCCACAGCCTCCAACCTCATTGTTCCCCAACCCCGCACGGCCCGTTTCTATCTCCTTCCCAAAATCCACAAACCTGCCTGCCCTGGTCGACCCATTGTCTCAACCTGTTCCTGCCCCACGGAACTCATCTCCACCTATCTGGACTCCATTTTCTCCCCTTTGGTCCAGGAATTCCCTACCTACGTCCGTGACACCACCCACGCCCTCCACCTCCTCCAGGACTTCCAATTCCCTAACCCCAACACCTCATTTTCACCATGGACGTCCAGTCCCTATACACCTGTATTCCTCAAGCAGATGGCCTCAAGGCCCTCTGCTTCTTCCTGTCCTGCAGGCCTGACCAATCCCCCTCCACCGACACCCTCATCCGCCGAGCTGAGCTCGTCCTCACACTCAACAACTTTTCTTTCAATTCCTCTACTTCTTACAGACAAAGGGAGTGGCCATGGGCACCCGCAAGGGCCCAAGCTATGCCTGCCTCTTTGTAGGGTACGTGGAACAGTCCCTCTTCCGCACCTACACAGGCCCCAAACACCACCTCTTTCTCTGTTACATTGATGACTGTATCAGCGCCACCTCTTGCTCCCCGGAGGAGCTCGAACAGTTCATCCACTTCACCAATACCTTCCACCCCAACCTTCAGTTCAGCTGGGCCATTTCCAACACATCCCTCACCTTCCTGGACCTCTCAGTCTCCAGCTCAGGTAACCAGCTAGAAACTGATGTCCATTTCAAGCCCACTGACTCCCACAGCTACCTAGAATACACCTCCTCCCACCCACTCTCCTGCAAAAATTCCATCCTCTATTCCCAATTCCTCCGCCGCACCCGCTCCCACGATGAGGCATTCCACTCCCGCACATCCCCGACGTCCATGTTCTTCAAGGACTGCAACTTTCCCGCCACAGTGGTCGAGAACGCCCTTGACCGCGTCTCCCGCGTTTCCCGCAACACATCCCTCACACCCCGCCCCCGCCACAACTGCCCAAAGAGGATCCCCCTCGTTCTCACACACCACCCCACCAACCTCCGGATACAACGCATCATCCTCTGACACTTCCGCCATCTACAATCCGACCCCACCACCCAAGACATTTTTCCATCCCCACCCTTGTCTGCCTTCCGGAGAGACCACTCTCTCCGCAACTCCCTTGTCCGCTCCACACTCCCCTCCAACCCCACCACACCTGGCACCTTCCTCTGCAACCGCAGGAAGTGCTACACTTGCCCCCACGCCTCCTCCCTCACCCCTATCCCAGGCCCCAAGATGACCTTCCATATCAAGCAGATGTTCACCTGCACATCTGACAATTTGGTATGTTGTATCCATTGTACACAGTGTGGCTTCCTCTACATTGGGGAAACCAAGCGGAGGCTTGGGGACTGCTTTCAGAACACCTCCGCTTGGTTCGCAACAAACAACTGCACCTCCCAGTCGCGAACCATTTTACTTCCCCCTCCCATTCCTTAGACGACATGTCCATCATGGGCCTCCTGCAGTGCCACAATGATGCCACCCGAAGGTTGCAGGAACAGCAAGTCATATTCCGCTTGGGAACCCTGCAGCCCAATGTTATCAATATGGACTTCACAAGCTTCAAAATCTCTCCTTCCCCCACTGCATCCCAAAACCAGCCCAGTTCTTCCCCTCCCCCCACTGCATCCCATAACCAGCCCAGCCTGTCTCTGCTTCCCTAACCTGTTCTTCCTCTCACCCATCCCTTCCTCCCACTTCAAGCCACACCTCCATTTCCTACCTACCACCTCATCCCGCCTCCTTGACCTGTCCATCTTCCCTGGATTGACCTATCTCCTCACCTATACTCTCCTCTCTACCTATCTTCTTTTCTCTCCATCTTCGGTCCGCCTCCCCCTCTCTCCCTATTTATTCCAGCTCCCTCTCCCATCCCCCTCTCTGATGAAGGGTCTAGGCCCAAAAGGTCAGCTTTTGTGCTCCTGAGATGCTGCTTGGCCTGCTGTGTTCATCCACCTCCACACTTTATCTTCTATTTTTCTGTTTGATTTTTTTTCAACCTTTAACTGTCTGTCTGTATTTCTATCCCTGTCTTTCCTGTTTATGTCTTACTTCGTTTCTATGTGCTTCTATCTGACCCTTGTCTCTCTTTACAATCAACCTGGCTCTCTTTTACTCTTTCTTGAGTGACTCTGCTTGTGCTTCTCTTTCTCTCCCATTTATTGGGGTTCGGTTCTTTGAACTGGAAGCAACAGTAACCACCCCTTCCTCAGCCAGTGCAACTTGGCATCAGATGACATCTGCTCCATTAGTTAAAACCAAAATTTGCAGTTTGCATAATAATAAATCCTTTCGTGGAATCTGATTTGATTTATTATTGTCACATATACTGAGATACAGTGAGAAGTATTGTTTTGCATGCTACCATATTCAGGCAAATCATAGCTTACATATGTACATCAGGGTAATAAAACAGAATACAGAATATAGTGCTGCAATTACAGATAACCAGAACGACAGGTCTGTTCAAAAGGCTGATAACGGCAGGGAAGAAGCTGTTCTTGAATCTGCTGCTGTCCATTTTCAAACTTTTGTATCCTCTGTTTGATTGACGAGGGTAGAAGTGAGTATAAATGGGCTGGGAAGGATCTTTGATTGTGTGATCTGTTTTCCCAAGGCAGTGGGAAGGAGATGGAGTCAATAGACAGAACGCTGGTTTACATGATGGACTGGGCTACGGCTACAACTCTCTGTAATTTCTTTTGGTATTGGGCAGACAGTTACCATACCAAAAGGTGATACATCTGGATAGGTTGCTTTCCATGGTGCATTTATAAAAGTTGGTAAGCCATTAAGCATGTGTCAAATTTCCTTAGCCTTCTGAGGAAGTAGAGACAAGGTGATGAGAAATGGATTGGTAACCAACATTTGTGGAACTTTTCAAGAAATGGGGATTTATCAGTAATCTCAAAAATCACAATCCTGTAGTGAAAACAATACAAATAGATGACAAAAAAATTGTTTCTCTCACTACCTCATCAAGTCTTAAAGCAATGCACTGCTAATGAAGTACTTTTGAAATGTGGTCCCTGTTCTCATGTAGGAAATACGACAGTCAATGCGTGCAGAGCAAGGTCCTGATAACAGTAATGAAAAATGGTCAGACATTCCCAATGCTTCCATTTTTTTAACTTCAGATTTTCAACATTAGGTATTTTGTTTATGTATCATTGCAGCAAGCTCTGGTCAGAATACTGTGGCTAAATCTGGTTAAGGCCACTTAGAAACAAGAGTGATATTACAGAATCAAAGCTCTCAAACCTACTTTGACTGTGATCCCTTGAAGGGTCCCCTTCACTGTTTATAGTAATTGTTATAATTGTTGAGGGACATAAGGGACAACCCCAGCTCTTCTAAGTTGTGCCTTAGGATCTGACACCCACCTGAGTGTGTCAATGGCACCTCTGATGCTGCAATGTTCCCTTAGCAGTGCCTTTTGAAACTAGCCTTCGGCGTTGGTTGTTTTAAGGACAGCTGGTTTATCCGCCATGCTTTGAAGAAACCAACTACAGTACACATGCTGTACAGATAAGCAGCAAGGTCTGGTCAGGCCAAATAGCTTGTAAAGTGTTGTAATTATCCATATTATTCAGAATTAGTGTTTCAAACAGGGCTGGCACAATCTGTGGAAAGCAGAGTAACACTGTAGGAACCTTTGCTCCTACCAAAGCAGTCTCTCCTAAATTGGGGATTGCTCCATTTACTTTTCATGGGCAGCTCCCAAGCTTGTCCTTTTTAAAATCACGACTTCAGTCCCTCTCTGAGCTCTTTCCTTTACCTCCAATAACTTTTTGATTAAGTTTGGCAGCTCAGTGGCTAGCAATGCTGCCTCACAGCACCAGGAACCTGAGATCGATTCCACCCTAAGGCAATTGTGAGGAGTTTGCGCATCCTCCCAGTGTCTGCATGGGTTTCCTCCCACAGTCCAAAGACGTGCAGGCTAGTTGGATTGGTCATGCTAAATTGCCCATAGTGTTCAGGGATGTGTAGATTAGGTGGGTTACAGCGGAACTGGTCTGGGTGGGATGCCTAGAGGGTCAGTGTGGACTTGTTAGGCTAAATGGCCTGTTTCCACACTATAGGAATTCTATGATCTATGAAGTTCAACATAAATATGCAGAATAGAACGTATTCTTTCCAGCAGGCACTTTACAATCTCTAGATTCAAAATTAAGTTCAACAGCTTCCCATCGTAATTTCTCCTCTGGCTTCTTAAAAAATTTTTGGATGGCACTTAGACTATAATACATAGGAGCAGAAGGAGACAATTTGGCCCACTCAGTCTGCTCTGCCATTCAATGAGACGATGGCTGATCTGATAATCCTCAACTCCATTCTCCTGTTTTATCTCCATAAACCTTGATTCTCGTACTGATTAATAACCTGTCTATCTCGACCTTGACTGTACTTAATTTATCCAGCCTCTTCAACCATTTGACCAATCCTCCAACTTAATGATTCTGCTTTTCCAGTTGCATCTCTTCCAGACACATCCTTGTCTTCTTTATTTGTTCCAGTATCATCCCTTTTGACTTACACCATCATCCTTATTGGCTTTTGATCTCTCATCCTTCACCATACGATAGACCTGCTCTGATTCTATCATTTGTCTGTCTCTATACATTTTTAAAACCTCTGACCTAACATTTTCCAGTTTCATTGAAATATTGAGTTGAGATAACATTACGAACAGAGAAACAGATGTTTCCAAATCTGCTGGAAAATTCCCAGTGCTTCCATTTTTTTCACTTCAGATTTGCAACATTAGATATTCTGTTTATGTATCACTGCAGCAAACTCTGGTCAGAATATTGTGGCTAAATTTGGCTCAGACCGCTTAGAAACAAAAGTGACATCACAGAATCAAAGCTCTCAAGCCTACTTTGACTATGATCCTTTGAAGGCTCCCTTTCACTTTTCCCATAGCTCTGCAAAAATTTCCTTTTGTGACGATATTCCTGCGCCGGACGCAACTGATCTTCTGGGCCAAGGATTTAAGAAAAGACTATGAACATAAAGCACTTCCACTTGGTATTTTCTGATACAGAAGGTTGCAATCTTGACTCAAATACTTGTAAAATTGTGGGTTTAAATCCCATTTTGGCTATTATACATTGTGATCTAGGCTGACATTGTCAAGGGAGCGTTGCATTGCTGGACCTATGGTGCAATGAGGTTCTATTTGCCCTCTGAAATGAATATAAAAAAGCCTGGCATTATCTAAAGAAAGGATGTGTTCATTTTTGTCCAGTCCAATATTTCAATAATGGTCCATGAATAATTTTCAGACTGGTAGCAGGTTTGCAGTGGAATTCTCCATAGTTTGATATTGGGACCTTTGCTTTTCCTGATACGTATCTATGGTCTGGATCTTGGTGCATAGGGGACAATTTCCAAGTTTGCAGATGCCATTAAACTTGGGAGAATTGTAAATTGTGAGAAAAACAGCATGGAATTCCAAAGGGTCACTGACAAGTTGATGGAGTGGGCAGACAAGTGAAGGATGAGGTTCAATGCAGAGAAGCGTGAAGTGGTGCACTTTGGTCAGAACACCAAAAGAGAATGTAAAACAGGGAGTCCAATCCTGAAAGGGGTACAGGAGCAGAGGGGTCTGAGTGTGTATGTGCATAGATCAACTGAAGGTAGCAGTATAGGGTTAGAGAATGGGTAAGTAAAACATACAGCATTCCCAGCTTTATTAATAGGGGGACAGAATATTAGACTAGGAAGATGTTATTGAGCTTGCACAAAGTACGTGTTAGACCTCAACTGGAGCACTGTGTACAGTTGGTGTCTCAACATTATAGGGAAAATGCAAATGCTTTGATATGCTAATGCAATTTACTAGAATAGTTCCAGGTATAAAAAGCTTCAGCTGCAAAGTCAAACAAGTTGGGACTTTTCTGTCTCATGAGCAGGCTGACAGGAGATGCGATTGAGGCTTTTGACATCATGCGTGGGCAGGACAGAGTAAATAGGGAGAAGCTGTCCCTGTTCGTAGAAGAAACAAGAATGGGAGGTCATAAATTTAAAATGTGCAAATGTAGCAAGGATGGATCGCGTGTAAATGTGATGAAAGCGGTTGATTTGAGAACTTCAAGAGGGCATTAGATGAAAATTATGTCCAAGGGCAGGGGGAAAAGGATTTGCTTTTTTTTCTGAAGAAAGGTCTCGATCTGAAACGTGAACTTTCCTGCTCCTCTGATGCTGCATGGCCTGCTGTGGTCCTCCAGCTCCACAGTGTTGGTCTGAGCACAAGGTAATAGAGACAGCGTTGACACGATGGGCCAAATTGCCTCCTTCCCTTCGGCGAACACAAAAAGAATCTGAAATTCCTTACAAACGCCAATAAAACGGAGTTAGTTAAGCACGCTGTAAAAGGATGGAGTTCGATTTCAAAAGGATTTTACGGGCTCTCCGATAAACACAACATCCAGACGGAAACAACGCCAACATCGTTATTCCGCGCGTGCGCACTGTGTGCCTCAGCCACGCGGGCAGGCGGCCTCCGTGCACGCGCACTCGGGCCGGGGTTGCGAGCCCGCGCGTGCCCGAGCCAGTAGGCAAGGCCCCGCCCCGTGTGGGCCCGCGGGTTTCACTCACTTGCTCTCTCCCTTTTTCTTACGGCCTGTTCCCCTCTCTCTGTCTCTGCAGCATGGCCGACTACCTCATCAGCGGCGGCACCGGCTATGTGCCCGAGGATGGTCTCACCGCGCAGATACTGTTCGCCTCCTCTGATGGACTCACCTACAAGTAAGTCAGAGCTCCTCGCTGGCATCCTCCCCCCGCGGACACGTTGCTCACATCCCGGATCCACCATGTGCGATATCTCCGGGATAGGGGAAACAACCCCAAGGGCTGAGGCTGGGCACCGATTAGGAATCGACTTCTTGCTGCCTCACGGTGGGAAAGTTAACGGTAAAACGTGGTTACGAACAGCTGGGCGGAATTCACAGTCTCACACAGCACATCCGTTCCTCATTTCCTCCCCATCTACCCCACCCCTGAATGCTGTTCCATCTCCCTCCCCCACACCCCCCACACAACCCCCCACCCCCACCACACCCTCCCCCCACCCCCCACCACATCCACCCCCACCCCCCACCACACCCTCCCCCCACCCCCCCACACCCTCCCCCCACCACCCCCCCACATCCACCCCCACCCCCCACGTCCCTCCCCTCCCACGTTTTGTAACATTTAAAAGGTGTTATATGAATATGAGCTGCTTATTCTTTCATTATTTGGCAGATATATACTTTTGGACTTTCCATCACTGTCATCAGTGGTCTTCTTGAGGCTGTTCATGCTTATTAGAGTACCCTCCACAGAGTAGGTTCTGTGCCCTTGGCACCCACATTTTATTTCAAAATGCAGTGTCATTGTGACCCAGGTGAATGTAGTGATTTACTGCAGTTCTTATAGAGACTTTATTGGAATGTGACTGTAATATTTAGTGGACTGTTGTGCAAATGTGAGTGCCTGCAGTATTTACTCCATCAGCGTTTAAAATCTGTTAAAAGAACATAGGAGCAAGATGTCATTCAGCACTTCAAGTTTTAGTGGATTAGGGCAAAATCACCTTCTGCAATGCTATTTGCATGCACTATCCTCATTTTTGTACAAAAGTGGCAAGGGAGTGTCTAGTCTCCTCACTCTCTGCTCCTAGGGTAATCTTGCCATTGCAGTAATTTTTCTGGTGAATGTCCACACTGCCTCTGTGGCAAGCGTATCCTTCCTTGGACAAGCGGACTTAGGTGCAGTCTCACTAACTGAAGCCAGGCATCTTTGCTCCCTCATGATAAACACTTGCATTTTATTTTGTAGTAGAGCCCTCTACTCTATGACAGCTCCACCAGGAAACAGTCCCATTGGAGTGATGAAGCATGGTATGAGTGTAAGTGATATTGCTTTTCTGCAAAGCAAAGTTTATGACTGGTAACAACTGTATTTCAGTAGAATGATGGATGAGAAAGCCAAAGTTGAAAGTGGATGAAAGTAACTACAAGTGCAGCAGAAAGTAACCAAGGTGATGGTATCAAATGATGTCTCTGTCGGAACTTTGTGAGACTGATGATAATTGATGTTTCATTAGTTGTTGTCCCTTCGAGGTAGAAGTGAACAGTTTCAGAGGCTGAAACAACAGAATTGTGGGCTCACTAGAGTGACTGGAATGTTGAGAGCGCTTGCATTATCCCTCTTGTGTTCATTGAATTCAATCAGTGTAGAAGAAAATGTTTCTGTCAAATGGATCCATGTGTTGAAGTAGGCTGTGGATTACGATTATTTCTTCTGCAGTATGACAGTTTGTTGATCTTGGTTTAATCCTTTGATTCTTCCATTATACCATCTAGCTGTGTTCTTTCTCAAATGCCACAATATATCTTTGTCTTCTTTTTGACTTACCTGCAGCTTTTTCAGTTGATTACTGAATCCTCTTCACATGGGTGGGGTTCTTCTCAGTGATAATGGGAACTGCAGATGCTGGAGAATCCAAGATAATAAAACGTGAGGCTGGATGAACACAGCAGGCCAAGCAGCATCTCGGGAGCACAAAACCTGACATTTCGGGCCGAGACCCTTCATCAGAGAGGGGGATGGGGTGAGGGTTCTGGAATAAATAGGGAGAGAGGGGGAGGCGGACCGAAGACGGAGAGAAAAGAAGATAGGTGGAGAGGAGAGTATAGGTGGGGAGGTAGGGAGGGGATAGGTCAGTCCAGGGAAGATGGACAGGTCAAGGGGGTGGGATGAGGTTAGTAGGTAGGAGATGGAGGTGTGGCTTGGGGTGGGAGGAAGGGATGGGTGAGAGGAAGAACAGGTTAGGGAGGCAGAGACAGGTTGGACTGGTTTTGGGATGCAGTGGGTGGGGGGGGGGGGGAAGAGCTGGGCTGGTTGTGTGGTGCAGTGGGGGGAGGGGACGAACTGAGCTGGTTTTGGGACGCGGTGGGGGAAGGGGAGATTTTGAAGCTGGTGAAGTCCACATTGATACCATTGGGCTGCAGGGTTCCCAAGCGGAATATGAGTTGCTGTTCCTGCAACCTTCGGGTGGCATCATTGTGGCACTGCAGGAGGCCCATGATGGACATGTCATCTAAAGAATGGGAGGGGGAGTGGCAATGGTTTGCGACTGGGAGGTGCAGTTGTTTATTACGAACCGAGCGGAGGTGTTCTGCAAAGCGGTCCCCAAGTCTCCGCTTGGTTTCCCCAATGTAGAGGAAGCCACACCGGGTACAGTGGATGCAGTATACCACATTGGCAGATGTGCAGGTGAACCTCTGCTTAATGTGGAAAGTCTTGTTGGGGCCTGGGATAGGGGTGAGGGAGGAGGTGTGGAAGCAAGTGTAGCATTTCCTGCGGTTGCAGGGGAAGGTGCCGGGTGTGGTGGGGTTGGAGGGCAGTGTGGAGCGAACAAGGGAGTCACGGAGAGAGTGGTCTCTCCGGAAAGCAGACAGGGGTGGGGATGGAAAAATGTTTTGGGTGGTGGGGTCGGATTGTAGATGGCGGAAGTGTCGGAGGATGATGCGTTGTATCTGGAGGTTGGTGGGGTGGTGTGTGAGAACGAGGGGGATCCTCTTTGGGCGGTTGTGGCGGGGGCGGGGTGTGAGGGATGTGTTGCGGGAAATGCGGGAGACGCGGTCAAGGGTGTTCTCGACCACTGTGGGGGGAAAGTTGCGGTCCTTGAAGAACTTGGACATCTGGGATGTGCGGGAGTGGAATGTCTTATCGTGGGAGCAGATGCGGCGGAGGCGGAGGAATTGGGAATAGGGGATGGAATTTTGCAGGAGGGTGGGTGGGAGGAGGTGTATTCTAGGTAGCTGTGGGAGTCAGTAGACTTGAAACGGACATCAGTTACAAGCTGGTTGCCTGAGATGGAGCATGAGAGATCCACGAAGGTGAGGGATGTGCTGGAGATGGCCCAGGTGAACTGAAGGTTGGGGTGGAAGGTGTTGGTGAAGTGGATGAACTGTTCGAGCTCCTCTGGGGAGCAAGAGGCGGCGCCGATACAGTCATCAATGTAACGGAGGAAGAGCTGGGGTTTGGGGCCTGTGTAGGTGCGGACCTACACAGACCCCAAACCCCACCTGCAGTGCCACAATGATGCCACCCGAAGGTTGCAGGAACAGCAACTCATATTCCGCTTGGGAACTCTGCAGCCCAATGGTATCAATGTGGACTTCACCAGCTTCAAAATCTCCCCATCCCCCACCGCGTCCCAAAACCAGCCCAGTTCATCCCCTCCCCCCACTGCACCACACAACCAGCCCAGCTCTTCCCCTCCACCCACTGCATCCCAAAACCAGTCCAACCTGTCTCTGCCTCCCTAACCTGTTCTTCCTCTCACCCATCCCTTCCTCCCACCCCAAGCCGCACCCCCAGCTACCTACTAACCTCATCCCGCCTCCTTGACCTGTCCGTCTTCCCTGGACTGACCTATCCCGTCCCTACCTCCCCACCTATACTCTCCTCTCCACCTATCTTCTCCTCTGTCCATCTTCGGTCGGCCTCCCCCTCTCTCCCTATTTATTCCAGAACCCCCTCCCTATCCCCCTCTCTGATGAAGGGTCTAGGCCCGAAACGTCAGCTTTTGTGCTCCTGAGATGCTGCTTGGCCTGCTGTGTTCATCCAGCCTCACATTTCATTATCTGGGGTTCTTCTTAGTTGGTTCTGACATTATAAAATGGTAACGTGGTGTCATGTTCAATGGCTTTTCACCCTGTTGCACATTTTTACTACTGGTATCTCCCAAGTATCCTTGGATTTCTGCTATTTCTTATGTGCTACCCCTCAGCAACATCAGATAATAGTATAATTTTTCAAGTATAATGTCAACACCCAGCTCCCTGTTGCCAACATATCCGTTGACTCCTCTG
Organism: Stegostoma tigrinum; assembly: GCF_030684315.1. NCBI lineage: Eukaryota > Metazoa > Chordata > Chondrichthyes > Orectolobiformes > Stegostomatidae > Stegostoma > Stegostoma tigrinum. Next base: position 20,266,386 of record NC_081378.1, on the reverse strand, counting down.
CTGTTATTAAGGGATAGAGACTGCTTACCTGACCTCCAGCCATTGTCAAACAGAAGTTTCCTCCATTTAAATATAGTGAAAATTGAAGTCACTGTCTTCAGTCCCGGTTCCAATTTGTGTTGCCCAGAAACTGACCCCTTCCCTCTGCCTGGCATCTCTTAAACCAAATTAGATGGGACAGTCATAATTCTGATGTCATATTTGATCCTGAGAAGAGCATCTGATTGTTTAATGTTGCCATCACTAAAACAGTTTATTACCACTCCCAATGTCACCTTTGTCTCAGTTCAGCTGCTGAGATCTTCATTCATACTTCTGAACTCAGCAATTCACCACATCCCTGAAAGGGCTCCCGTACTCCTCTTCCATAACGTTGAAGGGATCCAAGCATCTGCTACGTATGTCCGAACTCTGCCCTGCTCTCATTACTTTAAGCTCAAGCAACATTTTGATAAAGTTTTTGTACTTGCTTTCACATTACTTTATCATCTAGTTCTCCTCTGTCTCAGTATCTCTTACAGCTCCAGAAGTCCCCAAGATATCTGTGTACCTCTAATTCTGGCCATTTGAACCTCCTCTTTGGAATTCCCTCAACGCCTCCCCACACTCTGCTTTACACTCCATATTTAAGATTCTCCCCAAACCCCACCTCTTTTACCAAGCTTTAGGTCATGTGACATCTTACGTGGCTCCATGTCATATTTTATGAAATTTTAAAACGATTTTATGGGATTTTGATGTCACTATCATGCAGCCATCCAGGCACATGGAGAGTACTCCATCACACTTGATTTGTGCCCTGTACACAGTAGATGGGCTTTGAAGAGTTAGGAAGTGAGATACTTGCTGCAGAATTCCCAGCCCCTGACCTGTTGTAGCAGCATTATTTATATTATTAGTTCAGTTTATCTTTGGATCAATGGTAATCCTATTGGATTCTCGTAGAGGGGTAATCAGTGATGGTAATGATTTAGAATGTAAGCCGTGATGGTCAGATTCTATCTTGTTGGAGATGGTCATTGCCTGGTATTTGTGTCCTGTGAGTGTTACGAGCTACATCACTCAAGCTTGGATGTTTTCTGGTCTTGCTGCAAGGGCCAAGACTGCTTCACTGTCTGAGGAGTTAGAAATGGTACTGAATGTTGTGCAATTATTAAGTAACATTCTCACCTATCTCTCAATGCTGAAGATGCAAGCAGCTGAAGATGGTTGATTTAAAAACAAACCCAATCTGTTCGGATGTGTTTTCATACACTTCTGTGGTCATCAGACACTGAGATGGAACTTGAACCCAGACCTTCTGTTTCAGAAGTAGCTGACACTACCCCATGCCACAAGATTCCCAAAAGATGTAAGCATTAATAGACTCGCTTGAATTTTGTATTGTGTCATATGATTTCAATCAAGTATGGCTTTAAACTATATTAACCTTTGTATTTTGTTCATGAGACAGTGGGGAGAAAAGTATAATAAATTTTGTGCTAAACTTCAGTTATCAAGAGTTTCAGTCAGTAAAGAAAGAGTGAAGTCATACATCTGCATTCTTGATTTGTCTGATGTTTATGTTGCTTGCACGATTTCCTGGTTCTGGCCATCTCCTCTCCAACATGGATGTGCTAGCCCTCTACATCTCCATCCCTTGTCAGGCTGGTTTGTCTCTAATGCATCAAAGACTGCATTGGTGCGGCTGCTTTTTCTCATCTGGAATTAAGAAAACTTTGCACCCCAAATTTCCACCCTTCTTTTGTGTTCATCTGTCTATCTTGGATTTTTCTCCCCTCTTGAGGATAGGCTGTGTTCTGATATCTAAATTTACATTGAGTTACCCCTTTGTGGAATAGCTTTGCTTTGCACATAAGAATGACTCCAAACTTCCAGTTGTTTGTCTCTTCAGTACACCATCTTGTTCTGATTTTAGTCCTGCCCTTGGCCTATTTCAGTGTTTCAATATTCCTTGACTGCTCTGTTTCCTTTTCTGGGAAAGGCTATTCAGCAATATCCATTACAGGTCCACTGATTCCACAGTTACCTTGATGACACCTCCTCACACCCTGTTTCATTTAAGAAGTCAGTTTCATTCTCCCAATTTCTGTCTCTCTGATTTCTGCCTTGATGATGCAAGCTTCCATGCAAATGCTTATGACATGTCTTCCTTTTCCCTGAACCACTGATTCCCAAATTGACAGATTCTTCACTATGTCCTAATCATTTTCTACATTTCTGTTCTCATCCCTTGACCTCGTTTCCGGAACAACAATTTCCACCTTACATTTCCCTTTGCATTTAAAGGATTATCTTCTGCCACTTCCAGATGCCAAGAACATATTCTTTCTTTCCTGTCAGCACAGGCACTGTTCTCTCCACCACACTCTGTTCCACTTTCCCATCACTCCCAAGACCTCATTAACACCTCCCCCATGGCACTTTTCCATCCAATCACAGAAGGTGCAACACTTGCCAATTTACTTCCTCCATGCTCACTGTTAAAGGCACTAACCACACCCTCCAGGGTGAAGCATCAATTTACTTTTACTCTCTGCAGTTTAATCCACTGTACTTGCTCGTGCAATGTGGTTTCTTCCACATTAGCAGGACCATACATAGACTGGGTAACAGCTTTGCAAAATACCTACACCCTGCACATAGGGATGACCCTGAACTTCTAGTCACTTGTCTTTTCATTACACTAACTTGCTGTCATACTAACGTACCTGCCTTAGGCATTCTTCCAGTGATGGCTAATGCAAACTGGAAGAACAACACCTCATTTTCTGAAAGGGTGCACTACAGCCTTCAGAACCCAATATTGATTTCACAACTTGAGATCATGAACTTGAACTTGAGATCTGCCCTTGATATTGATTCCTCCCCAAATCCCTCACCATACCTTGCTTGCATGGGTTTGCACTCAATACAGCTAACCTATTTTTAGCTATTAATATCTACTCATCTGCACCTTTTCACTACTATCATTAGCCACGTAACTGTTGACTTTTAGAGTGGCATCCTCACCATTTGTTGCTCCTGCCTTCTTTTTGCTACAGTGTAAAACCCATCACTTTTCCAGACTTGCTCAGTTCCAAAGAAGTGTCATGTTAGAATTGAAACTTTCTTTCTCCACAGATGTTGCTTATCCTACTGAGTTTCTCCAGAGCTTTGGTTTTATTGCAAGATAAAGTCCCTGTGTTTGAAGATTTAATATGCAAGTTGCAAAAACAAATTGTTGGAAAAGTTGAGATAACAAGGTGTAAAGCTGGATGAATACAGCAGGCCGAGAAGGAAAGCTGACATTTTGGTCCTAGACCCTCCTTCAGAAAAAGTTTAGCAGGTCTGGCAGCATCTGTGGAGAGAAATCAGAACTCTGAGGAAGGGTCACTTGACCCAAAACATTAACTCTAATTTCTCTCCACAGATGCTGCCAGACCTGAGCTTTTCCAGTAATTTCTATTTTGTTTCTGATTTACAGTAGCTGCAGTTCTTTCATTCTTCATTATTTAGGATGCAATTTGGGGGCATTTTTTAAAAGATGCTGACATAAGAGCATCCCATTTTAAGCTTTTGCTTTCTTACTCTGGCTGTTACCCATATTTTGGTCTCCATCTATTAGATAAACAATGATCACATGGGTGTATTTATGCTGTAGGGACTGCAGGTTCCTCTATCATCTCTTATGAACATAGGAACACACAGGATTTGGCCATTTGACACCTCCAGCCTGCTTTACCATTCAATAATATCATAGCTAATATAATTGTAATCTCAAATTCACATTTCTGTCTACTTCTGCTCCTACATCCTTAAATAAGTAAGCCATTCTGTGTGCAGTACTCCAGATGTGGTCTTGCCAGTGCCCTGTATAACTCAAGCTAGTTATACTGAACACTTGTATGTTTGTTTCCATTGCAATAAATAATGATATCCTGTTAGCTTTTCTAACTACTTGCTGTGCCTGAAAACTAACTTTTGTGATACGTATACAAGGACATATAGATATCATTGCATCTCAGCTCTGCAATCTCTTACCATTTAGATAATATGCATTTTTTCCCACTTGGCAAAATGGACAGTTTAATGTTTTCCCACATTCTACCACAACCTCATCCACTTGACTTATCTTTTTTTAGCTTCCTGGTTTCTTCTCAATTACTCTCCTACCTACCTTTGAAAATTTTGGTAACCAGAGCTTCCATCCCTTTGTCAGAGGCATGTGTTAAAACTTATTGCGGGCTCAGCATCGATCCCTGTGGCACACCACTAGATAAATCTTGCAAATTTGAAAAAGACCTATCTGCACTGACTGTTTGCTTCCAGTTAGCTAGCCAAATTTCTATTCGTACCAATATGTTATCACCTACATGGTAAGATTTTATTTTCCATACTAACCTTTGATGTGGCACTTTATCAAAGCATTCTGGAAATCTAAGTGCTATACAGTTCCCCTTTTATCCACAGCACATGTTACTTCCTCAAAGAAATCTGAAAGATGGGTTAACCATGATTTCTCTTTCACAAAACCATGATTTCTCTTTCACAAAACCATGATTTCTCTTTCACAAAACCATGATGACTGCTGATAATCTTTAATTTATCCAAGTGTCCTTTAAAATTCTCTGATAATGATTTATAACATCTCCCTACAGCAAATGTTAACCTTCCTGACCTGAGGTTTCCTACTTTTTTTTGAAAAAAGGAGTAGCATTTGCTATTTTATAACATAATGGTACCATCCCTGAATCAAAGGAGTTTTGCAGAATTAAAACCAAAGCATTAACATCTCACATAAGGCCATAGAATGAAGTCCATCAAGACCCAGGCACTTGTCAGCCCCTGTCTCCAACAATTTTACTCAACACCATTTCCCTTGTGATTGTGATTTTCCTGAGTACTTCCCGTTTTCATTTCCTGATTTATAGCTCTTCTGGGGTCTTGCCCTTGTATCCTCTACAGTCAGGACAGGTACACAATGTCTGCTGAGTCATCTGTGGTTTCGTTGTCCATTTTTAATTCTCTAATCTCACTTTCTACAGGTCCAAACATTCACTGGCTCTCTCCCCTTATGTTTTTATAAAAACTCTTGCTATGTGCTCTTATAGTTCTGCATTGCTTTCTATTGTACTCTAATTTTTCCCTTCTTAATACGTTTTGGTAATTTTTGTTGTTTTTATGCCCCATCCAACCTTTTGACCTTCCACTCTCCCTTGCACAGTTATATGCTTTATTTTGATGTCTGGACTAACTTTTACATTTCTTGTTGACTGTGGAAGATGGATCTGTCCCTTGGAAGTTTTTTTTCTAAACTCATTGGAATATGTCTTCTCTATATTTTGAAATGTTTTCTTAAGTGTCTGTCGCAGCATCTTTATTAACCTATTCTTTAACCTAATTTGCCAATTCACTTTAGCCAACTCTGCTTTAATATCCTCAATTGCCTTTTCATAACCTGTAGGCATTAAAAAGCTAAGCTTAGTATAATTGAGTTCTTGTCATTGGGCCTTGCACCAAAATTTTTATTTTAATTTGGAGTCCAACTTTTAGATTCTGTCTGAATTGTTGAAATATGTTAACACACTTGTGTAATTGTGAAATTTTAGTCCTGTGGTTTCCTGTGCAATATCTCCAATCTGTGTTGAGCATTGCTTTCCACTAGTGTAGCAAATCGATGACATGGTCTGCTAATGTATTTGATCACATGCTGTGTGAAGTTTCATAAAGCCACCCTTCCAAGTTAGTAATGCGTGATTCCCTCCTGATATACAACCTCTTTCCAATTACACACAGGCAAGTACTTGCTAATTAATCAGTAATAAAAGATGGCTGTTTCAGTGGACATGGCTGGACAAATTTGAGGGGTTCCTGCTTCATGCTGTGTCAGCTTGCCAAAACAATTTCTGAACTGATATTCAACTGCCCCCGCTGCCCCAACTCTGTTGACATATTGACAATAGACATAGCACTAGCAAGGGAAACAATGACAACACTACTTGATCAAGAACATGACCTCAGTGAAGCCATCTCCAAGGACAAGATGCTTTAAAATACTGGACCTATGCCTGACCACCCACTTCACCTTCAATGGCCAAATATGCGAGCAAATCAGCAGGACACCGATGGATCACCTATCTCCGGACTCAGCAGAACAGTGATGCAAAGACTGGAGAGGACTGCCCTTCTGCAAATCCAACCTAAACTATGCTACGTAGACAACGCCTTTCTCGTCATTAAATGGACCAAATTAGAGGAGAGACGCAAACACATAAACAACACACTGGAATAAAATTCACCAGAGAGGGGGAGAAGAGCTAACAGCTCCTGTTTCTGGATGTCATGGGCAGCTGCAAACGAAAGTACACAGAAAAACCACAGACACAGACCAGGTATTGAACTTCGATAGAACCATCCTAGCACACACAAACGAAGCTGCATGCGAACACTATTTAGAAGGGCAGCAACATGGAACTATGCCAAGAGCAGGAGGAATACCTCTTCCAAGTGTTCGAGGATAATGGATATCCAAAGACCTGGGTCAGGAGATGCCTACAGGAACAGTATCAGAAAGATTCTGCCCTGACATATTCATCACACTGCACTACATCAGGAACACATCAGAACTCACCACAAGACTTCTACGACTGCTGGGCATCAGAGTGGCACACAAACCCACATCAACCCTACGACAAGTGCTCACCCGAACTAAAGACCCACTCCCTGCCATGGACAGGACCACTATCATCTACAAGATGCCCTGCAGAGATTGCGAGCAACACTACATCAGACAAACAGTAAGGAAACTGGGAACAAGAACGCCAACTGGCTACAAAAAGACACGACCAATACTCACTCATCTCAATCCACATGGACAAGGAGAACCACGACTTCGACTGGGACAACATCAAGATCCTGGGACAGGCTAGGCAGAGACCAGCATGAGAATTCCTGGAAGCATGGGACTCCACGAAGCAGGCTATTAATAAACACATTTATGTTGATGCCATAGACATTCCACTGCGGAGGAAACCCGGAAGTGAGGTAATCCATTGCAACGGACCCCAGAGTATGAAAGCCAGGTAAACACACCGATGCTTCATCAGAGGCTGCACTGAAGATGTTACCAAGCATGGTAACGAAACATCTGCAGATCAACAAACCAGCTCAGCAAGCCAACCAACCTCAACACCCACAATCCGAGCTACAAATCTACTCCAAAACTTTAGTAGCCTCAGTGTGTCAGAACCTGGCAGATACTGGGTGGGAGGGAAGGAGAAGCAAAGCCCACTGGAAGCACTTGGGCTCAGTAATGCTTTCCTCCTTCCTTAAAGTAACATGCTCGAATAGGGTTTGAACCCATAAGCTTATGCCCAAGAATGCTACTTATTGATTCAAGCTGTTGTATATAGTCAGTGTTCTACATTGAGACCGGTAATTGTTTAATTTTTTTAAAAATAGTATTTGGACGGCATGTCCAATGCTGAGAAATTCTCCTTGTTAATCAACTGTAATGTTCCTAATTCGTGTTGAGCGTTGTTTAATAAAATAATTAGTATCTGCTGAATGCTTTGAATGGACAAATTGGTTTTGTAGGTTAGTCGCAAGGATCAGAGATTGGGCACATGCAAACGGGCCAGCATGGGATGTGGCTTCAGTGAATTATGTGGTTTAATAGAACATAGAACATAGAACAGTATAGCACAGAACAGGCCCTTCAGCCCACAATGTTGTGCCGACCATTGATCCTCATGTATGCACCCTCAAATTTCTGTGACCATATACATGTCCACCAGTCTCTTAAATGACCCCAATGACCTTGCTTCCACAACTGCTGCTGGCAACGCATTCCATGCTCTCCCAACTCTCTGCGTAAAGAACCTGCCTCTGACATCCCCTCTATACTTTCCACCAACCAGCTTAAAACTATGACCCCTCGTGCTAGCCATTTCTGCCCTGGGAAATAGTCTCTGGCTATCAACTCTATCTATGCCTCTCATTATCTTGTATACCTCAATTAGGTCCCCTCTCCTCCTCCTTTTCTCCAATGAAAAGAGACCGAGCTCAGTCAACCTCTCTTCATAAGATAAGCCCGCCAGTCCAGGCAGCATCCTGGTAAACCTCCTCTGAACCCTCTCCAAAGCATCCACATCTTTCCTATAATAGGGCGCCCAGAACTGGACGCAGTATTCCAAGTGCGGTCTAACCAAAGTTTTATAGAGCTGCAACAAGATCTCACGACTCTTAAACTCAATCCCCCTGTTAATGAAAGCCAAAACACCATATGCTTTCTTAACAACCCTGTCCACTTGGGTGGCCATTTTAAGGGATCTATGTATCTGCACACCAAGATCCCTCTGTTCCTCCACGCTGCCAAGAATCCTATCCTTAATCCTGTACTCAGCTTTCAAATTCGACCTTCCAAAATGCATCACCTCGCATTTATCCAGGTTGAACTCCATCTGCCACCTCTCAGCCCATCTCTGCATCCTGTCAATGTCCCGCTGCAGCCTACAACAGCCCTCTACACTGTCAACGACACCTCCGACCTTTGTGTCGTCTGCAAACTTGCTGACCCATCCTTCAATTCCCTCGTCCAAGTCATTAATAAAAATTACAAACAGTAGAGGCCCAAGGACAGAGCCCTGTGGAACTCCGCTCACCACTGACTTCCAGGCAGAATATTTTCCTTCTACTACCACTCGCTGTCTTCTGTTGGCCAGCCAATTCTGTATCCAAGCAGCTAAGTTCCCCTGTATCCCATTCCTCCTGACCTTCTGAATGAGCCTACCATGGGGAACCTTATCAAATGCCTTACTGAAGTCCATATACACCACATCCACAGCTCGACCCTCATCAACCTTTCTAGTCACATCCTCAAAAAACTCGATAAGGTTTGTAAGGCATGACCTACCCCTCACAAAGCCGTGTTGACTGTATTTGATCAAGCCATGCTCTTCCAGATGGTCATAAATCTTATCCCTCAGAATCCTTTCTAACACCTTGCAGACGACAGACGTGAGACTTACCGGTCTATAATTGCCGGGGATTTCCCTATTTCCTTTCTTGAAGAGAGGAATTACATTTGCCTCTCTCCAGTCCTCAGGTACGACTCCAGTGGAGAGCGAGGATGCAAAGATCTTCGCAAGTGGCGAAGCAATTGCATTTCTCGCTTCCCAAAGCAGCCGAGGACAAATCTGATCCAGGCCTGGCGACTTGTCAATCTTAATGTTTGACAAAATTGAAGAGGCTTTATGTGGAAGAGGTGGGGGCAGTTGCATATCGGTTCAGAAATTGTTTTGGCAAGCTGAGCAGTGAATATTAATTGAGAAGTTTCAAATGAAAGCAATATCAAAGTCATTAATGTGATGGTAACTTCTTGATTTTCCTCAACCATCTCAGTCCCCAATAGATAGCAGATTTTTGTTTATTACACTCTTAATGTTCTTTGTTGAACTACTTAATTTGCTGCTGCTTAAACATTTTCCCATCATTATCCCATTTTGAGGCTTCAAAATTGTCACAACCCTACAATGAAAACAGTGGAGTTGGGGTTGATGACCTGTGGGAGCAGGAGACAGAGGCGAAAGAAGATCTGGAGAGAGGTGGTTATCTGTGGTGGCCATTGCTGCCTGGGAGCCACAATAGCTTGTTGACCCTACTTGGTGTCCTGATTCTCACTTTGGGGAAGGCCTTCTTTAATAATTGCTATCTTTTTCTTGCTTTTCAAAGTCTTCTGAAGCCATTCCTCTTAGACTTCCACTCACATTAACCATTTCCCCACAACCTGTTTCTACAGCCAGCACATTAAAAGTGAGAAGAAAAATGACATGTTTGCTTTGTGTTTTCCATGAATTTGTACAGCCTCAAAATGCTTTGCAACAAGAATTTCACAGGTGGCAATGTATGAAATGCAGCCATCCATTTCTGCTCACCAAATTCCAATGAATGGTGATATGGTGGTGATCAGATACTCTGATTTTTTTAAAAATTTGTTCGTGGAATGTTGACAACATGAGTTGGGCAGCATTTTTTTTAACCTAGCTTCTGTAACCCTTGAGAAGGTGGTTCTGAGATGCTACCTTGAGTCACTTCAGTCCGTTTTGTGTAGGTCCTCTCACAATTGCTGTTTGGAGTGAGTTCCAGGATTTTGACCAGTATTTAACAATGCTGACTGAGTGAAGTATTGGCCAGGGCATTGCACCGTGTTACTTTTTACCAAGAGTAGATTGGGCCTTGTCCAATCTGTTATTTGAAAGAGAACATCTCAGTTGGTACAACAGTTGCTTCGTCTTAATTGGTCAATGGGCTGAAAAGTGGCATATGGAGTTTAATTGGCATGGTGAACAAGGGCAGGACTTAAACAGCTAATGGTAGGGTCCTAAGGAGAGTTGTTGGACAGTGAGACCTAGGTGTTTAGGTACACATATTTTTGAAAGTCACAGATAGATGGGGTGGAAAGAAGGCTTGTGCCATGCCTGCCTTCATTGCTCAGACTGTTGAGTAAAGGAGTTGGGACGTCATGTTGAGGTTATCCAGGACTTTGGTGAGGTCGCTCGTGGAGTACCATGTACAATACTGGTCAACCTGTTGTAGGAAGGATATTCTTAAATTGGAAAGGGTGCAGAAAAGATTTAAGAGGATGTTGACTGGACTGGAGAGTTTGAGTTGTGAGGAGAAATTGGATAGATTGGGACTTTTTCACTGGAGCATAGGAAGTTGAGGTTTGTAAAATCGTGAGGGGTCGAGATAAGGCAGTTGGCAAAGGTGTTTTCCCTAGGATGGAGGAGTTTGAAACTAGAAGGATTATGTATTTTTAAGTGAGAGGAGAAAGGTTTTAAAGGGACTTGAGCAACTTTTTCACACAGAGGGTCGTTTATATGTGGAATGAACTGCCGGGGAAGTGCTAGATGCAGGTACAATTTCAACATTTAACATACAGCATTTGTATAGGTACGTGAACAGGAAATGTTTGGAGTGATTTGGGCCAAATGCAGGCAAATGGGACTAGTTTAGTTTGGGAAACTTGGTTGGCATGGACTAGTTGGACAGGAAAGTCGGTTTCTGTGCTGTACGACTCGATGACTGTATTATGTCAGCTTAGTTTTTATACTTAGTCAAGTCCCTCGAGTAGGACTTGAATGCACAATCTTCTGATTGAGGAGAGAGAGCTGGGCAGTTTGTCTCAAAGAGGCCAAGTAATCTGATGAGCTCTTAGTAAAGTTACTTGTGTGATGGGATTTTCAGTCCTTTCTTGTTCATACCAATCTGACTGCATTGCAATTGTACTGGGTATAGCTAACCTACCTCTTGGATCAACAGTGTTTGTCGTGTGATGTGGTTTGAAGTTAGCAGCTGTTTCTCAATTATTTATGAAAACGTGTGGCACATTTTGTTTCTAACTGAAAAGAATCCTATGACTTGAATCCCAAGATGTCTCGACCTTGAAGGGGCTGTTATTAGCTTATTTCAAAGCAGTTTTGTCGTCTTTACATGCAGATCCCACCAGCTGCTCTTCAATGCTAGGGCTACAGGAGTGATTTTATCCTGCAGGTGGCAATAAACATTTTTTTTTTGAAACTACTGTAGCCTCTATATAAAGATGCCTCCACAGTGCCTTTTAGAGAGGAAGTTTCTGGAATTTATGGTGTTGGAAAAGCAATTACTATGTGGCCAAATTAGGATGGTATATCAATTGCTGGGGCTGACAGTCCTCCCATGCACCTATTTTCCATGTCCTACTATGGTGATGGGAGAGCAGCTATGTGCTTTATATCTGTGAATGGAGTTTTGAAAGTTACTTGTCTGAAATGCTTGACCATTTTGTAATGCTAGTTATTTTTGAGTTGGGTTTGGAGATGGTCCTGTATCGACTATTACTGGCGCATTAAGGTGAACTATTTACCCCTAACTGTTATACTTTCTATATTGATGGATTTCCTGAAGTGGAGCTAGAAGTAGTTTCCCAATGATGGAGCTGCCCTTTGGAAAACAGTCAGCCCCTTGTTCAGGGAACCTTCCTTTCAGTCTGTGTTTTGATGACACCATATTTAGGCCCTCAAAAATCTTAAAATATAAGAAAAAAAATGAAGACTGATGGAGGAGTTTTCCAATTAGTCCCACTCCCCTGCTCTTTCTTGATAGCCGTGCAGCATTCTAATTTTTAAGTAAAGACCATAATTTATTTTTGCAAGTTTAGTATAAGAATCTGATTCTAGCATTCGAATCATCATAACATAGAAAAAAGGAATGTGCTTGTTTCCGCTTAATAGCATAACAGCATCAGGCCTGAAGGGGAAGATTCTTTGGGTTATGTAGATTTTGGTATTGAATTTTACTCAAATTAAATTCCTGGTTGGAAACAGGAACAGTTTTGAAAGTGCCTTTTCAAGCTTTGACATTATTGTGTGTATGTGTGAGTAGTTCTTTGAGGATGTTTTGAAGGAGTTGACATTGACCATATAAATATGTTTCCTTCTTACTCCTGGATCCTCATTACTGAAATTGAAGTTACTCTTAATACACTTTCTCAGGATTTGAAATAGAAATGTATAATTTTTCTGTCAAAAATCCTAACACTCCAAACGCTCAATTTCAATTCTCCTCACCTTTCTCCTTGACAGACCAGGTCCAAGGTTGCAGCTGGTAGTGGGCATTTATACTGGATGACGTTGGTAGCAGGATCCTCACCTCTGTTCCCCGACCCTGCCAAAAGAAAGCAAATCACAGCCACCGCTACTAAATCTCACGTCAGCTAACTTTGGTAACTACTTCATCCGGTATTGTCCCCAGAGCAATTTCTCTCAACCTGTGCAGTTGTATACGGGCCCATGTCGTAACATGGAGACTGTCCTGGCTTAAATCAGCATTGACCTCCTCTGTGATTCATACATTAATCATCCACATTTCCTTTGATTGCCTCACTTCTTCAGACAACTCCAGGGCAGGAACATTTCAGGTTAGATACAAAACAAAATGTTCTCTACGTTGCTCCATCAAACATTCCCAGGGTATGGGCAACGTAGGAAGCGGAAATTAGCTGAAAGAAACCCATAATATTGAAGCCTGAAGCATTAGTGTTCTACTGACCAGTCAGACCAGGTGAACTGTTTTCATACTGTAGGTTCTTTGTTAAGATGAAACTTATGGGACTGACTGAATCCGGTATTCCACAACAGCTTTTTGCACTTGTGGCAAATTTGCAGGATTAAGACAACCTGAAAGAACTTGTGCAGCCAACAGTTACGGTCGTCCGATTATTTTGGGGTAAATTATATGACATCTCCTATGTTCACGGTCCAGTGTCCTGACCCACTGCACTGGTTGCCTGCAAAAAAAATTCAGCCGTTCATCCTAAAGAACTTGTGGGAAATCCATTTCAGTTTTATTTTTAAATGGAGTGTTTCTGGTGGCTTGTTTTCTGTTATGAGACAGATGTTCCTAGTCACTGAAGTTCCCATAGAGTGTAAGAAGATGGGACTGCTTGTTATTTTTATTTAAAATGTACATTTAAAAAAACCCCAACAGAAATAATCTTTTATTTTGGCTCCAGATGCAGCCTTGAGTTGAAAAACCTTGTGTTTGTGTCTGGAATTGTGAGCTGACTCCTGTAGTTGTGAATTTCAGGAGATGATGCTACAGCAGTGTTATGAATCCCAGTACACAGTAAATAGCATGCTAAGTCACTAGAACTTGAGATCAAGTCACATTTCAGCACTTGATCACAAAATCTAGGCTGACAATCCAGTATTGCACTGAGGGAAAGCAGATGAAACCCTGCTTGTCCCTTGGGTAGATAATAATAATCTCCCAGTATCTTAGTGATGTTGACTCAGGAATGCATTTTGACGAAAAATAGGTTACCTAGTTATTGCACAACTATTATGGGTCTTGCTATTTCAACACATCGAAAGTACCTGATTACGAAATGTTTTGGGATATCCTGAAGTTGTGATAAACGTTATTTGAATGTGTGTTATATTAGAACCCCATTGTATGCCTCACTTCAACATTTCACAGAGTTGAAAGATGAAAATTAAAGAATGAAGACATCACTCTGGACAACTTTTTTCCACTAACATCATTTTGAGGCTTTTTAATAATAATGAATCACCAGTGAATTCTCTGAATAGAGAGTGGAGGTGTGATGGAGGAAGGAAGAAGAGCTCTGAGAGTAGGTGGCAAAGGAGAGAATACCTGAGAGAGAGAGCAGGGTAGGTGTGGATTGAGTTCTGTGACAGCGGTTGCTACTTTGAAGCTCATGACCCCACTTGGAGTCCTGACCAACATTTTGTGAAGGCCTAACCTAAGAGAAAAGTCACTTAAAATCGAACTGTTGGGGGGAAATGTTTTGCTTCCCCCCCCAACAGTTCTTGTAATAAACTGAATTTTTAAACAATGACCTGTTTGTAAAGCCAACTTCAAAACAATCTTGAGAATTGAGACAATTTTTTTCAGCTATTCATTTCTGTGATTTTAAATGTAAACTTAAATCACACAAGCAATTACCTCTGCTTTTTAAGGAACTTCCCAGTTGAGCCTGACAACATAGGAACTAAGTTTTTGTTTAAGAAAATGAATAACTCAATGAGGAAAATTATGTTGGCATCTAATTACTTAATTTGTAATTTTCTTGAATTAATTTTTTTCAGGCATTTTTCAAGATAATATGATCGACTGGAAAAATCTGGGAACAACCAAATGAGATGTGTAAAAGATAACAAAGTGTGGGGCTGGATGAACACAGCAGGCCAAGCAGAATCTCAGAAGCGCAAAAGCTGAAGTTTCGGGCCTAGACCCATGAGCTGAAGGGTCTAGGCCCAAAACGTCAGCTTTTGCGCTCCTGAGATGCTGCTTGGCCTGCTGTGTTCATCCAGCCCCACACTTTGTTATCTTGGATTGTACAGCATCTGCAGTTCCCATTACCACTGAGATGTATAAAAGGGCTGCTTTTCACGCCTGACCTCTAACTTCTTTGCCTTGTCCAGTCTCATGCACCGTAGGCAAAAAAAAAATCTGTGACCCTGAGAGCCTGCAAGTGGTGACGATAAGGGAAAATTAAGGTTGTGGCTACATTCCTGAAAACCATGACTTTTAAATGGAAAAAAAAATTAATCGAATGGTAGATTGTTTCATATGGGAATGTTAAAGCCAGACTTGGGCTCTTTTTTTTACCATTGCATGAGTTGAAATACTGTATCGTGTGTGGAGCGCCATGTATTCCCAGCTGCTTTGACTTGCAAACTGAAATGTATCAATAAATAATAAAAAAATGTACAATATGTAATCTAGGCTGGGACTACCTGTCCTAACTTAGCTTTACCACTTGATGGACCTACAACTTCAGTGCAGAATAGGGAGTAGTCTCAGAACAGACTCTGGGTTAAGAGAAGTACTGAGGGCCAGCTTTCAAGTCCATACGTGTGTGGTAGCATCATTAGACAGGTTGATTAGAAGATTAAAAAGAGAAGTGAACTGCAGTGAACTTCAGGACTTGAAAAGTAAGAATGGAGGATGGCAACAGGTACTTAAGAAAGAGGCAAAGAGTGTCTTCAGGACTGATAGTGAGATAAGATGCACTGATGATAAGGTCACGTACAAACTGCAGGCCACAGAACAGAAAGTCCGTGATAAGTCCTGTTAAAGTGAAATGCATAATGTTACTTGGATATATTATACTACTGTGTTTCAGTAATATTAGTAAAATAATGTTAAATAAATCAATTTGAAATTATGAGTTGTATAATAGAAGAGTTAATTTTTTTTGCTTTAAATAGGAAGTATTGAACATTAGGAGAACTCACTTCTGTTTAAGTGCTATGTGATGGGAACTTTTTGTATGCATCCGTGAGAAATATGATACCAGTAAGAAATTACAAGAAATTGGCTTAGATTATCTGCTGAAGTCTTGGAGTAAGATTCAAATTCATACTTGTGGCAATGTTGTGCTTGCTGTGACAATGAATAGGTATTAAGGTAATAAGGTAACATAGAAACTATTGCTTTATTAGAGTTCAGCTGGTAGCCTAAACATGTACCAATTTTTGATGATCTCTACCTTCTAAGAGGAAAGAAAGTAAAATTGACATGTACTAATCTGACTCGTCTTGCATACTTCGAAATGGAGCTCAAGAGCATTCTTTCCGAGTATTACTTTTTTATTTCATTTTTTTTGCTTTCTGGGTTACTTTGTTCCATCATTTATTTGCATGTGAAGCTGACACATATTGGCAACACATTGATTGATTTAAAAAGTTTCAACATTATTTTCAAATCCCTCCTCATCACTTTTCTTCCCTATTCTTGTATGTGACCTCCTCCAGCCCAAAAACCTTTGGATATCTGCAATCCTCTGATAATGGCCTCTTGCACATTTCTGATTTTCATTACTCTTCTGCTTCTCTTTCCTCCTTCAAGGTGCTTATTTGTTAAAACCCAGCTCTTTGATAGTTTTGTTTTGTCAGCTGTACTATATATGGTTTCACATCATCTTTTGCCTTGCACTCCTGCTGAACACCTTGGATCACTATTTTGATGCTGCCTAAATACAAATTAAACATTTAATAGCTGAAATTCAGCTAAGAATTCAGTTAAGGTGGATGGGGCTAAATGTTGTTTTACCAATAAAAGCAGTGGGTTAAAAGCAGAATTTTGCTCTCCTGACCACCTGAACTTGTGCTGGAAAATGCTTTATGTGATACTGAGAATGGAGGAAAATGGTTGGTGACTGTGCTGCATCTTGCAGTTCAATAGCCCAATGACACTCACTGTCTGAGAATAAAGGGAGGTTAACTGGTATCTGTTGAATCATGCTCAACCTGTCTGGAAGGTGGAGTATACCTGTATGTGACTGGAGCCAGATGCTAATTTCTAAACTAGACTATAATGCTTCCTGCAAGTAATGTCTGACTGGCTTAATCTGGTAATTAATTTTTCTTCCTATTTTCTCTTTAGCGACTTCCTGATTCTTCCTGGTTTTATTGACTTCGCTGCTGATGAAGTGGTGAGTTGTGAAAATCCGATATTTCCAGACAGGTGTCAAAAGCAGGACTGATTATGAATTAACTTAGGTCAGCAAACCCTGCAAACCCAGACTAAAGGAAACCCAAGTAATCTTTCTTCTGTGTGCATGCTTCCTCTTATTATTCTCTCTTCCTGTTTTCTGTTCTTTTGCACATTCTGTCCCTCTGTCGCTAAGTTTAAATCTTGTCTCCTCTTAGGACTCCCTTTGTTATGGGATGTCATTTTTCCCCGAGGTGTGTCAATATATTAACCTGAAATATGGATGCAGGAGATTCCCTAAAATTGTCAGTAGGTTGGAGATGGAACCTGGTGATCTTCTTGCACCGTCTATAGCTAGGATCATCCTATATTTTGGGAAACTGCTTTCCAGAAATGGCTTTCCAACTAAAAAGGCAGGGGAGCGAACTTTTTCATAATTAGCAAGGTCCTTGTCTAATTAGAGAAGAATGAGAGTCTCAATAAAGTTTGCCTTTTGTGCCATGCTTTTCTTATGTGAATATCTTCTACTTTATAATGCGGAATGAGGCAGTTTGAGTGAGCTTCTTGAAACAAGTTTTCTGTTTAGATTCTGGCTTGCAGTATATACCATTCTATATGTAAACCCATCAAATAACTTCTAGCCAGGAACTCATTTCCTAGGTGTAGTCTCAAAATTTGGAATTTTAGCTAGACTTCATGTATGTGTGTATGGGTTTGGAAAGGATTATGGAACAAATAAAATTGATTTATCAAATTGTGTGATCAGCAACGTTTTAATTTCTTGCCATCAGGACCTGACTTCAGCTCTCACCAAGAAAATTACCTTGAAGACTCCTCTTGTTTCCTCTCCTATGGACACAGTGACAGAGTCTAGCATGGCGATTGCTATGGGGGTGAGTGTCACATGAAAACTGGCCTGTTCTTTTCATCATGCAAGTTATGTTAGTGAACTATGTCTGTGATATCCCCAATTCAAGAAGATTGTCAAGAGAATGCAAGGAAACACTTTTTTACATGAAAGCTGTAAAACAGATTAGGATCTGAAATACGCAACTGAAAATGTGGTAAAAGCAGTTCAGTAATTCAGAAGACAATTGAATAAAAAATTAGTGCTAAAGTTAATGTGTATGTAAGTGGAATCAATCGAAGCTCAAGCTGACTTTTTAACTCATTGTAGAATGTGTTTCAATGACAAGCCTAACTTTTATTGCCCATTCCTTTTTGCCCATGAGAAGGTGATAACCGTACAGATTGAACCACTGCAGCCCATGTGGCATGGGTACACACACTGTGCTGTTAGGGACACTGTTTCAGGATTCTGAGCTAGTGACAGTGATATAGTGGCAGTATAGTGCCTAGGCAGGACAGTGTGTAACCTGGAGGAGGATCTGTAGGTTTTGATAAACCCATTCATTTGTTGTCCCTTCAACTCATAGGTTTGGAAGGTGCTGTTGAAGCAACCCTAGAAACTTAGCATGTTGCATCTTCTAGGTGGTTTAGCTGCTGTCACTGCCTGTACTGGCGGAAGTGACTGTTGAAGAGGCTGGATGTGGTGCCAATCAGTAGGCTGCTTTATAGAGTCCAGGAGCTGTACAGCATGGAAACAACTCATCCATGTCGACCAGATATCCTAAATAAATCTAGTCCCATTTGCCAGCATTTGGCCAATTTCCCTCAACCCTTCCTATTCATATACCCATCCAGATGCCTTTTAAATGCTGTAATTGTACCAGCCTCCACCACTTCCTCTGGCAGCTCATTCCATACATGCAGCACCCTCTGAGAAAAAGCCGAAATCTTTCCCTTCTCACCATAAACCTGTGTCCTCTAGTTTTGGACTCCACTACCCTGGGGGAAAGACCTTGGCTATTTACCCTGTCTATGCCCCCTCATGATTTTATAAACTTATGTAAGGCCACCCTTCAGCCGCCGATGCTCCAGGGAAAATAGCCCCAGCCTATTCAGCCCCTCCCCACAGTCCAAGCCCTCCAGCCCTGACAATATCCTTGTAAATCTATTCTGAGTCATTTCAAGTTTCACAACATACTTCCTATAGCAGGGAGACCAGAATTGCATGCAGTATTTCAAACGTGGCCTAACCAATGTCTTATTCAGCCATAATATGAGTTTCTAACTTTTGTACTCAATGCACTGACCAATAAAGACAGGCGTGAATCAAATGCTGCCTTCACTATCCTGTCTACCTGTGACTGTATTTCCAAGGAACTATGAATTATGCACTCCCAGGTCTCTTTGTTCAGCAGTTATAGAATTGGTGGTCTCTGACCTATTGTTATAGCCACAGTATTTATGTGGCTGGTCCAGTTTAGTTTCTGACCACTGCTAACCCCCAGGATGTTGACAGACAGACACCAAGGAGCTGCCTAAGAAATCTGACAGAAAAGAAATGTCTCTGATGGAACCAATTTCTCTGCAATTGCTACATCAAACTGTTTTATTATCTAGAATTATGAGTCACATCTTGCTGTCATTTAAGATGTCATGGCCTTTTTGTTTGGGCCTTATTCTTGCAGATCTTTTCTTTATATGGCTTGTGACTTTATTTTGTAATATAGAGCTGAGAACAATGCATACTACTCCCAAGAACGGTCTAGCCAAGGTTATCTGATAGATGTGACAACAGTTGGTGCCTGTCTCATTGGTAATTCATACTAATCCTGAAAATGTTCTCTGGAATGTTACCTTTAGTGTAATGAGAATGAAATGTGGGGCAAGATTAGACCTTGTGGAAGAACGTTGTTCCCTCAGCTCCAAGTTGAATCAAGCCCTTCATAATGATTGCAGATCTCTCTTTCTACAAGATTAAACTAAATTGCTGAGCTCAAAAGAACTGGTGCAGGAAGCGATGGAGACATTCCACATAACATAATGCTGGTGTCTGGGATTTTTTGAGAATTTGTAGCAGAAGCCAACTCGATCTTACACTTGGTTCGTTGGGATAACTGCACTGTGCATAGCACTGATATCCCATTGCTAAGTTTAGACACTGGAGCATAGAGCAGGGGAAAAGGTTACCTTATCCTAGGATTCTTTGATTTGTGAAGACCTGTCTGGAACATGAGATGTGGTGATATTCTTGTTTTTTATGTCCTTCTCTCTATAGTTAATGGGTGGAATTGGCTTCATCCACCACAACTGCACCCCGGAGTTTCAGGCTAATGAGGTTCGGAAAGTTAAGGTGGGCTCTGCTCAAATGTTTGTTTGTTGTGATTGTTTTATCTTAATTTCTACTGAATCTCAAAACATTGTTCTTTCCTGCAATTTCTCCTCCCCTTCCTCTCACTTTTCCTCCTTATCATTCTTTTCCACTCTCTCTTTCCCTCCCACTTCTTCCTTTCCCCAGTCTTGACCCTACCCCCAATGCTCATTGCACCCTTCTCTCCCCTTGCAACCCTTTTTCTGTTTGAGTATTTCTTTTTGTTGTTTGTCAGTCCAATTCTGTACCACACTTGCATTTTCAGATATCTTTTTAACAACATTATACCATTGTTCATCCCTTGAATCACTTCTGCTTCAATGACATCACGTCTTGTTCAATTATCCAAAGTCCATCTATTAACTTGGGCTCCATATCACTCAACACATTAACTGTGCCCAGTTTTGGGCCCCAGACCTCATGAAGGGCATACTAGCATTGGACCGTGTCCAGCGGACATTCTCACGGATGATCCCTGGAATGGTATGCCTAACATATGATGAACGGCTGAGGATCCTGGGATTGTATTCGTTAGAGTTCAGAAGGTTTGAGGGGAGATCTTATAGAAACATACAAGATAATGCACGGCCTCGAAAGGGTGGACGCTGGGAAGCTGTTTCCATTAGGTGGGTAGACTAGGACCCGTGGGCACAACCTTAGAATTCGAGGAGGTAAATTGAGAATGGAAATGAGGAGACATTTCTTCAGCCAGAGAGTGGTGGGCCTGTGGAATTCATTGGCACAGAGCGCAGTGGAGGCCGGGATGTTAAATGTCTTCAAGGCAGAGATTGATGATTTCTTGATCTCGCAAGGAATTAAGGGCTATAGGGAGAGTGTGGTTAAGTGGAGTTTAAATGCCCATCAGCCATGATTAAATGGCAGAGTGGACTTGATGGGCCGAATGGCCTTATTTCCACTCCTGTGTCTTATGGTCTAACACCCACGACTAGTTAAAGTCTTAGTGAACTGAGATTTTGTTTTATTCCTTTAAATCCAGCTGGTGTGAGGCGAAATAGCTCAAATTCACTGACCCTTCAGTAACTGAACCAGTGTGATAGCTATGGGTGTGTACTAGGGATCAAATCTTTAGCTACCAGCACCCCCTCTCAAAACCCACTTCTTACTATGTGTCAGAGATAATGGGAACTGCAGATGCTGGAGAATCCAAGATAATAAAATGTGAGGCTGGATGAACACAGCAGGCCAAGCAGCATCTCAGGAGCACAAAAGCTGAGCTTTCGGGCCTAGACCCTTCATCAGAGATATTACATGTATCCGTTTTCCACGGTTGCAATGACAGCTTGATTTAGGTGAGACCAACCAGGCTTCCTTGGTCTGTGTGCAGTTCATAATTGTGCGTCTTGCATCTTTCAGAAGTTCGAGCAAGGCTTCATCACTGACCCGGTGGTCATGAGCCTCCATCACACAGTTGGTGATGTCTTCGAAGCAAAGTTACGGCATGGCTTCTCTGGAATTCCAGTAACAGAAACGGGAAAGATGGGAAGCAAGCTAATGGGGATTGTCACCTCGCGAGATATCGACTTCCTGTCAGAGAAGGATTATGATATGTCCTTGAATGAGGTATAAAAAGTACATTGTATTTATTCTCAAACTAGGAACGTTATATAGGGATAAAGTTATCTGGAGTAAAGGAATAATACCCTTTTTATTCTGTCCAGTGTACGATCGGTGTTACCATGGTACAGGCTGTTGTGGTGCTTGTCTGTACAGGGGATGCATTCACTCTTTTACCTTTCTTTGTAAAGGTTATGACGAAGCGGGAAGACCTGGTTGTTGCTCCAGCTGGTGTAACACTCAAGGAAGCCAATGAAATTTTACAACGCAGCAAGAAAGGTACCAGCATCATGAAACAGTGCGAGCATAAGACTTTCGGGGGACTGTATATCAGTGGAGTCTGTGAGGAAGTGGTGTTGGTGGGTACTGGTAGTTGAAAGGACCCATGAGTTAAGTGTGACCATTGTCCTCAGTGACTGTCGATGACTAGACCAACCCACATGTGATCATGTTTCTGCTGTACCTCCTCCATTTTTAGATGTTTTATTATTCTCCACTTTTCTATTCAGGGAAGTTGCTGATTGTTAATGACATGGATGAGCTGGTCTCCATAATTGCACGGACAGACCTAAAGAAGAACCGTGATTACCCACTGGCCTCAAAAGACTCAAGGAAACAGCTACTGTGCGGTGCAGCTATCGGAACACGAGAGGATGATAAATACCGGCTAGATCTCTTGATGCAGGCTGGGGTGGACGTTGTTGTATTGGTAAGAATCAAAATGGGAATTTGGGATTGAGAGATTTTGGCAGCAACTCCATCTTATGACTAAGCTTGAGTTGCATTCAGTCGCATTGACAGTGATTCCTCAGCTCACTGTGTTGCATTTGAATGGCATTTGGCATTTGAATCCGGAGTTCATAAATTCAGATGCCACTGCAGGCTGATTCTCCACTGAAGAAGAGCTGCACTATACTGTTAGTCATTTGATGATGAGAAATGTGGCTGTATCTTCCTTCTCAGATGGACAGAAATTGAACTTTGAAATGTAGGATGAAAGGAGAATATTTGACTCAAATGCATTTTGTAATCCTCCGTTGTTCCACTGTTTTCAGGATTCATCCCAAGGAAACTCTGTCTTCCAAATAAATATGATCCGTTACATTAAGCAGAAATACCCAGAGTTACAGGTTGTTGGTGGAAATGGTAAGTAGTAATTCACATTGACTCTATTTTGTTTCTTTCTACACTATCTCTTCCCCCTCATCTTGCTCAGGTTGTCTGTCAGTCAGGTTTTGAACCCTATTGGAAGACTGGACCCTCGATTCAGGCTGCCCCTTCTCTGTATTACTGATGCAGATTGTACAGTGGCTGTGGGAAGGAGGTTAAATTGATGGGTCATATGCTGAGATCCATATAAAGTGTGTCCAAATGGAATTGATAGGCCGAATCTCCTTTTCTCGTTCACAAGAGCAAAATTACCTAGATTTTTCCTCTTCCTGTCTTATGACACTTGCTGTGGAGAAACGGCAAACTATCTTGGGACCTGGGTTCAAATTCCACCATGGCAAATGAAGTTTGAATTCAGTAAAAACTTGGAATAAAATGCTATCCTAATAGAAAACATTTAGCCACTGCCAATTGTTATAAAAACTCATCTGCTCAGTCATGTCCATTTAGGAATGAAAACCTGCCAAACTTCCCTGGTCTGTCTGCATGTGCTTCCAGATTTTACAGCAATGAGATTGACTCTTAATTGCTCTGTGGGCGACTAAGAATGGCCAGCAAATGTCAGTATAGCCAGTAATAGAACATAGAACAGTACAGCACAGAACAGGCCCTTCAGCCCACAATGTTGTGCCGACCATTGATCCTCATGTGTGCACCCTCAAATTTCTGTGACCATATGCATGTCCAGCAGTCTCTTAAATGACCCCAATGACCTTGCTTCCACAACTGCTGCTGGCAACGCATTCCATGCTCTCACAACTCTCTGCGTAAAGAACCCGCCTCTGACATCCCCTCTATACTTTCCACCAACCAGCTTAAAACTATGACCCCTCGTGTTAGCCATTTCTGCCCTGGGAAATAGTCTCTGGCTATCAACTCTATCTATGCCTCTCATTATCTTGTATACCTCAATTAGGTCCCCTCTCCTCCTCCTTTTCTCCAATGAAAAGAGACCAAGCTCAGTCAACCTCTCTTCGTAAGATAAGCCCTCCAGTCCAGGCAGCATCCTGGTAAACCTCCTCTGAACCCTCTCCAAAGCATCCACATCTTTCCTATAATAGGGCGCCCAGAACTGGACGCAGTATTCCAAGTGCGGTCTAACCAAAGTTTTATAGAGCTGCAACAAGATCTCACGACTCTTAAACTCAATCCCCCTGTTAATGAAAGCCAAAACACCATATGCTTTCTTAACAACCCTGTCCACTTGGGTGGCCATTTTAAGGGATCTATGTATCTGCACACCAAGATCCCTCTGTTCCTCCACACTGCCAAGAATCCTATCCTTAATCCTGTACTCAGCTTTCAAATTCGACCTTCCAAAATGCATCACCTCGCATTTATCCAGGTTGAACTCCATCTGCCACCTCTCAGCCCATCTCTGCATCCTGTCAATGTCCCGCTGCAGCCGACAACAGCCCTCTATACTGTCAACGACACCTCCGACCTTTGTGTCGTCTGCAAACTTGCTGACCCATCCTTCAATCCCCTCATCCAAGTCATTAATAAAAATTACAAACAGTAGAGGCCCAAGGACAGAGCCCTGTGGAACCCCACTCACCACTGACTTCCAGGCAGAATATTTTCCTTCTACTACCACTCGCTGTCTTCTGTTGGCCAGCCAATTCTGTATCCAAGCAGCTAAGTTCCCCTGTATCCCATTCCTCCTGACCTTCTGAATGAGCCTACCATGGGGAACCTTATCAAATGCCTTACCGAAGTCCATATACACCACATCCACAGCTCGACCCTCATCAACTTTTCTAGTCACATCCTCAAAAAACTCGAAGGTTTGTGAGGCATGACCTACCCCTCACAAAGCCGTGTTGACTATTTGATCAAGCCATGCTCCTCCAGATGGTCATAAATCCTATCCCTCAGAATCCTTTCTAACACCTTGCAGACGACAGACGTGAGACTTACTGGTCTGTAATTGCCGGGGATTTCCCTATTTCCTTTCTTGAAGAGAGGAATTACATTTGCGCCTCTCCAGTCCTCAGGTACGACTCCAGTAGAGAGCGAGGATGCAAAGATCTTCACAAGTGGCGAAGCAATTTATGTTCACATTTAATGGAAAATAAAAATACCCCCTTCCCCAAACTGTCCCCAAAGAGGCCAAAGCATTACTATTGCCTTAGAATATGCAAAATTCAAGGCCGTAGATTATGTTAACTTCTTGACAGATTTTAATCCGCTGCTTCTTTAACAGTGGTGACTGCAGCACAAGCCAAGAATCTGATCGATGCAGGAGTGGATGCACTACGAGTTGGGATGGGCTGTGGCTCAATCTGCATCACCCAGGAAGGTGGGTTTGGGGTTGGAGGTAATAGCCTGAAGATTAAAGTGTGAGGAACAGATTATATCTGTCATTCACCTCTGACTTGTTATTTATCCAGTGTGCATTGGCTCAAGCTAACAATACACAACCACGTTGAATTTAGAACGGATAGCTAATTTGGGAAGGAAGAAAACCTGTTACATTCATAGGAACAGGAATCTGCTATTTAGCCCTTTGAACCTATTTGCCATTAATTTCCATCGCAGCTGGTCTGTACCTCGACTTCATTTGTCCACCTTTCCTCCATATCCGTGGATACGCTACCCCAACAAAAATCATATCAACCTCGGTCTTGAATTTCCCAGTTAATCTTCAACAGCATCAACCTTTTTAGGAGAGTGAGTTCCAAGCCTACGATCTGATGCCAACACACTCCCAGCTGACCTCTCAGCAGGCTTTGGCTGCACCAATGTGCCCAATCAACAGAGATCAGGCATTTTAAAATTGACACAAACAAGCTAGCAAAAGAAGAAGCAGCTATTGAACTGAGGCAGCTGTGAATTAATTAAAACTGCAAATAGCATAGACAGACTTGTGCAAGTTCAAGATGAATAAGCACGAGGGATCAGTTGAGATTTAAATGTGACCCATCCCTTTGGTCTGTATGGGCATTAGCTGATTTGGATTGTAACACAAACTAGGGAATCTGTATGGTTGTTTTATGGCCAATAGAGGTCACTGTTGTAATTAGGAAGTCTGCAACCTTTGCATTGCCTTGAGCAGCAATGCACGGGACTGAGAATTCTGAGTGCCCCTGATGATCTGAGCCTGGAGTCTTCCAGCAACAACTGCCAGATAATGATTATTGGCCTAAATGTTCTGGTGGCTGCAGAGCCATTATCTGGTTCACACATTGCTTTGTCTTAAGCACCTAGTGTTAGAAGTATTTGGATCCATTTACCTTCAAATGAACGGTGCAACGTTGGCTAAAGTAGCAAAAATGGCATTTATTATTTGTCACATTGTCCTGTTGAGGTGATGGTTGGCCTTTTCCTTGAACAAGAAATCCTTGAACTGTTGCTAGTCTCATAATGATGGCAGGTAGAGAATTCTAGGATACTGATAGACTAGCAATAGAAAGAAAATTTTTTTAAAAAGTGATATCTCTACAATGATTTTTATGGTCTCTGTCAAAATGCTTCATGGCAAATTTAGTACTTTTGAAGTACTGTTGAAATGTAGGCAAACATTGTTATCAGGATGGAGGGTGACTTGGAGGTAATAGTGTTCCAATGAAGTGGTTACAGGGAAGGGAGATACTGTGGAAGTAACTCTGGTGCGTTGCTACAATGCATCCTGTGAATCATGCATAGTGCAGCCACTGAGGACTGGGTACTGAGCTCACTCTCGGGATCTGATCAAGCTTGTTGTGTTGTCGATGGTGTCAAGCTTCAGGCTGTTCATCAGGTTGCATTTAATTAGTGTATTTAACATGGGTTATATCACTAAGGCTTGGCCTGAGTCGTTCAGAATATTACTTGCACAGTTTGAGTTCAACCTCTCCTCTGCTCCTCTAATGAAATAGCTATCCAGTACTCCTCTAAGCAGCAAGTGATAATGATCCAGAACTTGTTGCCTTTGAGAATGATGGAAGGAGAAGTGATCCTTGATAGTTGGGGGAATAAAAGATTTGGTAGGCATTTCTGTGCAGTTGTGACTCTTGAAGTTTTGGAAGCTAAGAAATTTGTTGTCACACCGCTCCTCTTAGATGGAAGACAATTATTTACTAGTTTTATGTAATTTGGGAGCTCAATCCTGTGATAATTGGAGACAGTCTTGAGACAAGTGGAGAAACTGAGCTGTTTCATTTGCACAATTAATTTCTTTTTCAGTTATGGCATGCGGCAGACCTCAGGGGACCGCAGTATACAAAGTCGCGGAGTATGCTCGCCGGTTTGGGGTGCCAGTCATTGCTGATGGTGGAATCCAGACGGTTGGACATGTGGTGAAAGCTCTGGCCTTGGGCGCTTCAACAGGTATCTGCCTGATAGCGTATTTTGACTAGGTAGCAGCAAGAACGTTTGAGTAACCCTTTTACGCATGAACATTATCAACAAAGGTTCACACCAGATGTCGAAATGAGATAGAATTGATATAAGCAGTTTTTTTAATGGCCTTGGTGATGAATGGCAGGGCTTGGGGAGGGGGGCGCAGTTTTCAAAGCTGAGTGCTTGACATCTGAAGACACCAATTGTATAGTAGAAAAAGGGATGCAGGAATGAGAGGCAGGAGGCTGTTATAGGGACATACGGGAGAGTGGCAGGAGGAAGTGATTGCAGCTGATGGATTAATGTAAACACAAGGATGAGAATTTTAGATTTTAAAATGTCTGTATTCATTGTTAACTTATGGTTGTTCAGGACGTGGAATTGCTGGAAAGGTTGGCACGCATTTTGAGAGGCAAAAGCATGTTCGTGGACTTTGGAGAGAGAAGGATAATTTGGATTCGGTAATGGTTTATAGGTACAGAGCTGTCTAGGGTAGGTTTTAGAGATGAGGTGTAATGATTGATTTGAAAGATTGGGACCAGAGGAGGGGGAACTATTAACAGGACTAACACAGAGATTAGGTTTTAAAAAGTTAGATTGGCCACTAGTTCGGTAAACACTACGAGGGATTGGGAGTTGCGTCTCGTGGACAAGATGATCTTGAAGAGAATACAAGATAAGCTGTAAGAGACCTGTACGTTCAGGGTTTGAGGCAAGGTAAACTTCAGGGAGGTTTGTCAAGTGGGCTAAAGGGAGAGAAGGACGTGGCAGAGAAAGCCATTTGAATAATTTCAATCTTTGTCATATGAAAGTCCATGAGTTGCTTATAAGCAAGCAAATTAGGAGTGGATGGGATACTGGGTCCACCAAGTTTGCTCTGTTCTTTAAGATTATGGCTGGTATGCATATGGTGTTTTCCTGCCTAGCACAATAATCTAGCTCTGTTGATAGTTAAGAATCTATTTACCTCTACCATAAAAGTATTCAATATCCCTGCTTCCACTCCTGTTTGGGAAGAGAATTTCATAGACTTGTGACCCTCAGAAAATAATTCTCTTCTTACTGCAATGAACTACGAAGCTGGGTGTCTGCTTTGTACTCTAGCTTGATCTTACACTGTGGACAAAGCTTTACTCTGTACATAATGTACTCTGTATCTTATCTGTACTGTGTGATTACCCACTGCACATTATGCAGCAAAGGTGGGAAATTGACAGTAATCAACTCAACAGGAAAGCAGCAAATTGTCATCTTTTTAATTTCAATAAATTAACACTGGCTTTTTTTCCTTTCTGGTTTCGCTTCTGTCTAATTCTGTCTGTTTCTCTTGCTTATTCTATCTCGCTCTTCCTTTCTCTGTTTCTATTTCTCCATCTCTCCCCCTGCGTCAGTGATGATGGGTTCATTACTAGCTGCTACCACAGAGGCCCCAGGTGAGTACTACTTCTCAGATGGAGTGAGGTTGAAGAAATACCGTGGCATGGGATCCTTGGATGCAATGGAGAAAAACACAAACAGTCAGAAACGTTACTTCAGGTAAGATCTTGAGCTGCTATACCTGTTACCAGCTTCCTGTTATCACTTCAATGCTGAAAGGATGTAATCCCTGCATTCTGTGTTGAGGATGCATGGTATATCATTATTACTGCTATTCTGAAACTTGTATTTGAAAATCTATAGCTTTAAGTTTGATTTGTATTTCCACATTTGCGTATGTTAAAGGGAGAATGTAAACCCAAAAATGAAATTAAAATTGCAAGTGATGCCGAGTGTCTTTTTGAGAATTGAGGCAGCACTGGACCCTCTGTGGGAGCATTGACACAGTGGTGAAACTGTGAAATTCTCTGCCACAGAAGGCAGTCACAGCCAAAACACTTTTTATTTTTGAGAAGAGTTGAATATATTTCTTGGGCCTAAAAGGATCAGAGGGTGTAGGGAGAAAGCAGGAACAGGGTATAGAATTGAATGATCAGCTGTGACCATATTGAACTACAAAGCATGTTCGAAAGGCAGAATGGCCTATTCCTGCTCCTGTTTTCTATATCTATAATCAACTGGAAGAGTATAATTCACAGCCAGGGACCGAGCCCTGCAGTTACCTGGGAGCAGAGTCAGCATTTTCCCATTCAGCACGTTGCACTATTACCTATTAACTACTTTTGTTCTACCGATGCTTTCAGATCCAAATATTCTCAGTTTTTTTCTGCTTTTTTTTAAGTTCAGATTTGTATATTCCTCGTTATTTTGCTTTTATATAAGTGCTGGTTATTGACTATAGGATAAATTGCTGCAGGAAACTGTCTTGAGACTCACTCAATTCAATACCATTCTGATGTGCTAATCTATTTCTGATCTCAATCTATATAAAAGCAAAGATTGCAAATGCCTGTCCAAGGTCTGCATTGCCAAAATCTGCTAATTTGAGCTGCTATTGGAGGTCTGTTTAGGGAAGATGATGGCCTAGTGGTATTATTGTTCAACTATTAATTCAGAAATGCTGGTAATGTTCAGGAGAGCTGACTGCAAATCCTGCCATGGCAAGATGGTGGAATTTGAATTCAATCAGAATCTGGAATTAGCCTAATTATGACTATGAAGTTATTGGTGATAGTCAGAAAAATCCGTCTGCTTCACCAATGTTCTTTAGAGAAGGAAACTGCTGGCTGGACTACATGTGACTCCAGATCCTCTCTAATGTGGTTGACACTTAACCGCTCTCTGGGCCGTTAGGGCTGGATAATAAATGTTGGCTGGCCAGTGAGCCTATATCCCTTGAAGGAATATATTTTAAAAATTTCTAATGAAGCTCAATTCATTTCTGTTTCTGAAGTCTCTCTGCTCACCACTGGTTATATATCTTGTTGATGTGTTTTCATCTTAAACCACAAAAACTACTCCTTTCTCTTTTACTCCTCTGGTGAAACCTGTACCATGCTATATTTAGTTCCCAATCCAATCTTGCAGACTAAATTTGAACTGTCTTAGTAATATCTAAGTAATCATACACTCCGGAAAGAACTTGTGCCTAAACTCGTTCAGTTTGTTCCTTGTAGACTGTACATATGTATAAAAGATGATTACTTGGGCTGTATAATGTGAACTGTTCTCAGCACTGAGCAGTTATAGTGGACAATTGGGTTATGCCAGCTTTGCTCAGTGCATGAGACAGTTTGTGTATTCTTTGATGCTAATTCTGCTGTGCATTGTGTTTAGTGAAGGTGATAAGGTGAAAGTGGCACAGGGAGTGTCGGGATCAGTTCAGGACAAGGGCTCAATCCAGAAATTTGCACCTTACCTAATCGCAGGGATTCAGCACGGATGCCAGGACATCGGAGCCAAGAGTCTTTCAATCCTCAGGTGAAAACTAGTAATTGTTTTTCACTTTGACATGCTTTCCAATCTCAACATTGTTGTTTTCTAGGTAAGATCGAAGACTGATAAGCAGTAGTTGTTTTTGTAAATTGGAACACCCAACCAGTGACAGCAGTCTGTTTAATGCTTTGGTTATAGCCCAGCTGCCTGTTGAGCGTATTTTCCTGTATTGTCATTTTTTTTGGTGTTGGGTGGGGGGGTGGTGCGTACTGTGGGTCAGTCAGCTAAGTTGGTTGAATGGCTCGTTCGCAATGCAGATGACACCATAAGTGTGGTTTCAATTCCTGCACCAGTTAAAGCTACCATGAAGGACACTCGTTCTCAACCTTTCCGCTCATCTGAGGTGTGATGACCCTCCTGTTAAACCAGTCGCCCCACTGTAATGTGAGAGCAGCCCTTTGATCTGGTAGGAATTTGGCGACTTTACTTTTGCTGTGGTAACTTCTTGTATTTTGCATATCCTGGAAGATTACTGGCATGAACTGTGGAGGAGGGCTGATATGCTTGGTAATGATGCACTAGCCATCATTGGCAAGCTCATGGGCCTCCTGGCATTTTCCTGTCTGTGAATTTTGTGTGCTGAACAGTGAAGAATTCGTGATAGTGAGACATAAGCTCATGTTGTGGAGGAAACCAAAGAAGACTTGTGTATTAGATGATGCTGCAATTTTATTGCTCTTTAATTTGGACAGACAAAATGCTTGTAGAATGTACAATGAAAGTTCACCTTCCTCTTCTTTTTATTTACTTTCTGATTCACCCTTTTCCTGGCTTCTCCACATCCCTCGTTTTCTTATCTTACTGACTTCCTTCCCCTTCTCCACTATTTTTCAGGTCAATGATGTACTCTGGTGAACTGAAGTTTGAAAAAAGAACCATCTCCGCTCAGGTAGAAGGAGGTGTGCATGGTCTGCATTCGTAAGTCTCCTGACGTGTCACCATTTCTCCTACTTGGATCTTCATTTTTGCTTGTAGTGTGATTAGCTGCGGCCCATCCCCTTGGTAGCTCACTGTCTGAAGTCCAATACTTCCCAGCTTGCCCTCAGTGAGATGCTAAGCCTACAGCGTTCAGAGGGAATATGATGGAGTCACAGAATTCAGTTTGGGTGAAACAAGGGAGACAGCTTTTAAGGAATTGTACAAACTTCATTAGCGATCTACGGTGTGTCTCATCATCCTTCTTGTTCCTCATGTAGCTGTTTGGCCTACTTCCAAATCAACAGCAATAATGGCTTGCTCTTTTATCTCTACTGTCTGTCTCTCGCTCTCTGTCCCGCTGCCTGTGCCATCGCAACCTTCATCCTTTCTGTCATGTGACAGATCCTGACCAGTGGGAGGAAATTACTCTTTATCATCCTGTTGCAAGTTTTCCCCCTTTGTGTTATGGCTTAGTTACACATTTAGCTCAGACCCTCCTTTTCAATTTGACTGGGCTCTGTCATTTGCTGGATAAGTGCCCATTGATTTGTGGTCACTGTAGCAATGTAGAAAATGTGACTGTCAATGTGAGGTCGGCTGTGTCCCGCAGACAGCAATGCAATAATAACCAATATCTGTTTGATAGTATTGCTGAAAGATTAAATATTGGCTAGAACACCAGGGTTAACTGGCCTTCCCTTTGACTTGTGACATGGGACCTAAAGTATCCAACTGAGAACGCACATTGGGTTTTATTTCATCCAAAATAAAACTAATAGTGAACAGTCTCCCTCAGAATGGCACTGAACTGTCAAGTCTGATATTTTTGCTTCTGTTTCTGAAGTGGAATACGACCTCATGACCTGCTGGCGCAGAGACAAGTTCACTATCGCTGAATCATGCTTGACCTCTAAATAAGCCCTAATTTGTCTAATTTGGATATCAGTTGCTTCTCGTCTCCCTTAGTGTCTGCAATTTTGGAATTCTCTCACCAACACAGAAACTGCCTTCAAGTCACCAACATAAGCTACAAATGCGCAATGTACGGTTGCTTCCAAGAGACCTCATTTACCCAAGCAAGAATTTACTGCTTACATGCAAATTTGGAAAAGTTTAGTCTTTGCAGATTGGAGCTGATTCACTGATATGACTGAGAATGGGTTCAAAATCTGAATACTCCCCTCTAACTCTATGGAACAGGGTGGGGGTGATCCTTTGACTTGTGTTGGTCTGCAGCCATGAATTGTTCAGACGAAGAGAGAAACATTTCAAATGGTGCTTGGATTCATCTGTCCTGGTGTGTGGCAGAGTCCTCACACTATTTCCAAATGGCTAACGGTTTTGAAAATTACTCAATTACCCTGACTCTTTCAATATGGTGCTTCTAGAGACCGCTATAGTGCATGTACAGTGCCTGGAATCTACCCATTAGTCCACAGTCAAAGCAAGCAAGGGCACTGGCTTATGGGGAGTCAAAATTTTTGCATTCATCTGTTATGTGGGATTCTTTCTGATTTATTTTTCCTGACTGATGTTTATGCATTAGGCTCCCCATTTTCTATTCCTCCATGAAACCTGTAAACCAGTGACCTTGATAATGTTTTGGAAGATGTTCCAGTTGGGCATGTTCTGTACCAGCCTAGTATTCTGTAGCTTTCAGTTACATGTTTTAGCTTGTGCTGTGTATTGCCTTGATGGCTGTTTTATCCACACTTTTGTCTTTCTTTTCTTTACTCATGCATTCACATGTCAGGTACACTTTTGTGCCATGTAAGTAAACCCAAATATTGATTTAATAGTTAGCCATGTTTGCCAATTAAAACATACCCTCATACATCTTCTGCGCTGTGCTTGCAAATAGGCACCACTGAAAACCTTCTCTGCCCAATGAATCATTACATGATGACGTTAGCAATTTGAGTTGTCCGTTTAAAGCTTGATACACTGACACTGCACAACTGGAATTTGGGGTCTGCTGCCTAGATGGAAGGGATGGGGCATGAATGCCAGCAATGACAACCTTTTGTGTTATGTTAAGTCACAGGAAGACTTTGGCCTGGCATGAGCCAATTACTGTAGATGCTGGAATCTGCACTGAAAACAAAAATTGCTGGAAATCAGCAGGGTCAGGTAGCATCCACGGAAAGAGAGCAAGCTAATGTTTCGAGTTTAGGTGATTTTTCATTAGACCCGACTCTGGCCTGGCCCTCTGTCAGAGTTAGTTAATGAGATAGGCACACAGGTTGACTGTTGGACTGACAGACTGCTGTTTTCAACACTGCTTAAGTAATTCTCACTACTTTGGTTTATCTTGCTCTGTCATATGCTGATCACTTTTAGCTTTTGGTTTATCTATTGGGATTGTGAACTTTTCAGCAGAGGCACTTGAGGATTCTTTATACTTTGTCCACTTGGAGAAATGTCCAGTGTCACCTTGTATACTGCCTTAGGAAACACTGAACAGTATAACAAATTCATGAAACAGCTGGAGGAGCATGTTTAAGGTGAGTAAATTGTGACAATAGATACAAGTACAACACATCTTGGAAGTCAGTTGTCTTTCCAGCATTGTACTATTGCCCAAAGCTGAGGCAAAGGTAGAAGAAGGAAAGCACTTACAATTGTACAAGAAGTGTCACCAGAACATTGCAAAGTTCTTCATGGCTAATACATTATTTTTCAAAGTGCTGTTACTGTTATGCAGCCAGACATAAGCCAATTTCCATGCACT
Source organism: Stegostoma tigrinum (assembly GCF_030684315.1). NCBI lineage: Eukaryota > Metazoa > Chordata > Chondrichthyes > Orectolobiformes > Stegostomatidae > Stegostoma > Stegostoma tigrinum. The sequence goes on along the minus strand of NC_081378.1, from coordinate 20,232,097 downwards.
AAGGTTCCACAGTCAGCAATGAAAAATACACCCAGTTTCTTTGGCCAGTTATTTAGCAGTTGATGGAAGGCTGACATATTTGTTGCACGGATTGTAGAAGAGGGGAACGTTATGGATGATTGACCTTTCCTCGTGTTCCAGACTGCATTGCTACTGTGCTGATCTTTCCATGGATCCTGTTGTGTTTTTATATATTTTGTTTTCTTTCAGTTACGAGAAGCGGCTTTATTGAAGAAGGAGGTGTTGCCCACCAGGCTGTGGCTCCCAACGTTCCCTCCCCATTGGCCGTTAAACCTCGCAGGCGTCCCTGACCACCTTCCTACGTCCCTCACGCAGAGGCAATAACCCCACTCCATGCCTCCTGGCTTGTGATGCACAATTCCTTTATATTTGATTTTGGATTTTTGTTACTTGGAGCCGTGAAGAATGTAGCAAGAGGAAAAGCAGCAATATTACCACTGCACCCAGAAAGTGCGCAAGTTCTCGGTGTGACCACCTGTTGTTTACTCTGTATTTTCCCGTGCCCAGGAAATAAGCCGGATATATAGCTATTTATAGCAAGATTTCATGAGTTTCACTGAACAGACTTGACCTGCAACTTCCTTTTTTGTCACCAGAAGTATTTGTGCTTTTGTTCAAAATGTATATGGAGGGTGTTGTGAAGAAAAAAACATTCTTTCTCTGCCCCAACAAAATGTCACTGAAAAAGGGAAGCAGGGAGATTCTAGTTTACATTATTACATTCCCATTGAATACTAAACATTTGATGCAGTACTGTAATGGATGGAAGCAAGTTGATTTTGATTTGTCTTTTTTAACTGATCCAAGGGAGAAAGTGAGGCTTTTGTAATGGTTTGGAAAACACTAGGAAGCTGTTTTTACTGTTCAAATTCTCAGGTGTAGGCTGGACATCCAACCTGACTGAAGTCCCACTTACCTGGATTGGAACAGTTGTGAGCACTGCTTTGGAACTGCTTTCATCACCAAAGGAAGTGTGAACTTATCCTGGGATGCCTCTAAATGATATCTCATGGATAATGCCCCTGTTTTGTTTGAGATATGGAAAATTCCTATAAAATAAGCAAGTTCTGAATAAAGTCCATCTCTTTCCCCTTTCAATACATGAAAACTGTTCTGCTTCAACCCCTTGCTCTATTAAACAATCCAAATCCAGTTTGATGTCTACAGATGAAAGTCGAGATCCTTTTAAGTTTAATAACCACGAGTATATACTCAGCAGATCTGCTGTGGATTAGAAATGTTTCTGCCACCTCCTGTTGGGTGAAACTTGTTGCGAAATCTGACAATGATGCCTGTAAAGAATGAAATTTAATAAATGCAGTTTGGTTTTGAGAAGTTTTGTTGTTTCTCATAGCCCTTTAGTAAATCCAACTGATCCCCGTGCCATGAGAATCATTTTTGTAGACCCTTTCAATTGTGCTGAGTTCCATCAATTAATACATTGAAAGTTGCTAATTCAGCTTTAAACAGGAAACACAAACTCTCAAACTAAAATCAAGTATGCAGAGACAATGAAGCGGTACACACCAGAAACTTCACTGTCTATTTTGTCTTTGCACATGCTAATGGTATTATAGTTCAGTCTGCATAAATTCCCACAGCAATTCTCGGTAGTTTGTTTCAGAAAAAATATTACAAAAGGGAAGTTACAGGGATAGTGGCACTGCAGCAAGAGTACCTAGAAAGAGTCTATTCTTAGTCTGACCTCTGTTGTACTTGTCCTTGGGAGTGTTTGGGAAGTATAGAGAGTGTTTTATTGTATCTACTGGAAATTGATGGGCTAGTGCAGTGAGAGCATTTCCTAATATTAAACATCAGAAAGAAAAATGTGACTTACTTGTATCACTTCTAACTTTCTGTGGCTGTCACCTCGTGAACCGGAGACTAAACTGTGTGCAAAAAAAAAAGTTGACCAGTCTGAACCCTGGTCGCGTTTTGTTGTCACCACCAATGCCTTTTATTATATAAACGTAAAATCTCATAAGGCATTTCACAGGAACACTGCTTGATAAATTTTATCAAGTCATGTGAGCTCTAAGGAGAGTTCATCAAAATGTTAATTGATGAGCTTAGAGAAGGAGAACGGCGGAGCGGTTTAAGAAGGGATTCTGTGTCTTGGGGGCATTCAGAGCTGTAGATGGAGTAATTAAAATATGAGGTGTGGAGTTGGAAAGAATTGAAGGAGTACAGCCATATTGGGGAATTATATAACTGGCATATTTTAAAGAGAAATAGGACACCATGGAGGGATTTGAATTCAAGAATGATAATTTTAAATTTGAGCTGTTCTCCTGATACAACAACAGCGAGTTGTGATGAGGACTCAAGAATAGCAGATAAGGGAAGTGAAGTGATATGTTAAAATGTCAGTGGAGAATGCTGGCTTATGATGATAAGCAACTTTGAAGTATTAAAAATGGAAATATTTTGCTAATTTCAGTAATAATTTGACATCACTTCATTTTGGTTGGGTTCAGTTTGTTGAGCAAAGACTGTCACCAGTTCCAAACCAAATGAGTAAAACCTACACATCTCCTCCTGTGTCATTGACATGCGATCTAGGACTGTGTCCAGGTTGGTAAGAGTAAGGCTGATGTCCCTCATCTCATTCTGAAGACTTAAGAGAGCACTGTCTCCTTATATTATCGGTATACAAGTTTAGCTGCAGACAAATAGATGGGCAGAGTAGAGTCCCATGCTTTACTGACAGATCAACCTCTAATGTTCCAGTAGTGAGGTAGGCTGGCTGTAATTGTTAGCAGTGCCTTGGTGTGCTGAGCACTAACCTGGCGTCATTGATTGTGCCAGTGTGATTACTTTGTTCTAATATTACTGTAGAATCTCTGAGGATGGGAGGAAGTCAATCAGCTCAACTCCATGCTGATTCTTCAAATCAGAAGAGAAACACATTGCTGGAAAATCTTAGCAGGTCTGGCAGCATCCATGGAGAGAAACAAGAGTTAATGTTTCAGGTTCAGTGACCCTTTTTCAGAATTGATTGTAGCCAAGAAAAATTATATTCCTGTTCATGACACAAGTAAGATGTCTGAGGGTTCAGATTGCACTCCAGAAGCTGCAGAATAAGTTGCTGTTCCCAGTGCAGTACTGAAGGAATGCTGCGCTTTGAGGTTCCATCTTTTGGATCAAATCTTAAACTGAAGCTTTGTCTGACTCTAAAGGTGAACGTGAAAGATTTCACGGACTACCCTGAAGAGGATTGTGGGTTTTCTCTGTGTCCTTTCCAATATTTGTCACAATTAAGAAAGCCTATCTGGTTACTGTTTTATTGTCTGTGGGAGCTTGCCAGTAAATTGACTGCTATCTGTGCATGGCCTTACAACAGCTTTCCTTGCAATATTAAGGTGTGATGCCTTTTTCAAACTTGTCAGTGTATGTTAGCCCATTTTCCCTGATGATCTCCCGTATGAATAACCTCATGTCAACTGCAACCATCTGGAAAAAGAGCAGGCATCTGAAAATATAGTCGGATGATTAATACAATGTGAAATGTAACTTTTGGAGTGATGTGCATAAAAGTTGATGATATGTGACTCATAAGTCTGCATGTCAGCCTTGTTATGAGCTCAAATCTTGAAATGCTTGAACACAACCTCTGAACTAGCTGTTTTGAAGTCAAGTTTGAACTAAAGGGAATAGAAGATAAATGGACTTCTAGATCAGCCTCTATTTATAAATCCAAGGATCTTATAAGCCTTCTTAACAACTGTTTCCACTTGCTTGACCACCTTCAGAGAATTATGCATGTGAATGTCAAGGTCCCTCTATTCCTGTACTCCCTTCAAAGTTGTACCATTTGAGCTTGTATTGTTTCTCCATGTTTCTTCTACGAAAATGCATTCCCTCATGTCGCTGTGCATTGAAATTCATCTGTCAGGTTTCTGCCATGTGGTCAACTTGGTAATGCCTTAATGGAGTCTACAATAGATTCAAATCCAAACATAATACAGTTGAAAAGTTGAGGTCTTCTGCCAGTATACAAAATATGAACTGAATATGGATACAATACTAGAGGATGAAGTTGGCAATGACCAATCTCCTGTTTTTCCCAACAGTTTTACCTACTTAATATCCAACCAGTTGGAAATCTATTTTACAATGCGCACAGCATAAATACTCCTCAGTGTTAATGATTTCAAAAAAGCAGATCTCATAAAGATTACAAAATGTGAGGCTGGATGAACACAGCAGGCCAAGCAGCATCTCAGGAGCACAAAAGCTGACGTTTCGGGCCTAGATCCTTCATCAGAGAGGGGGATGGGGGGAGGGAACTGGAATAAATAGGGAGAGAGGGGGAGGCGGACCGAAGATGGAGAGTAAAGAAGATAGGTGGAGAGGGTGTAGGTTGCAGGAACAGCAACTCATATTCCGCCTGGGAACCCTGCAGCCATATGGTATCAATGTGGACTTCACCAGTTTCAAAATCTCCCCTTCCCCTACTGCATCCCTAAACCAGCCCAGTTCATCCCCTCCCCCCACTGCACCACACAACCAGCCCAGCTCTTCCCCCCCCCACCCACTGCATCCCAAAACCAGTCCAACCTGTCTCTGCCTCCCTAACCGGTTCTTCCTCTCACCCATCCCTTCCTCCCACCCCAAGCCGCACCCCCAGCTACCTACTAACCTCATCCCACCTCCTTGACCTGTCCGTCTTCCCTGGACTGACCTATCCCCTCCCTACCTCCCCACCTACACCCTCTCCACCTATCTTCTTTACTCTCCATCTTCGGTCCGCCTCCCCCTCTCTCCCTATTTATTCCAGTTCCCTCCCCCCATCCCCCTCTCTGATGAAGGGTCTAGGCCTGAAACGTCAGCTTTTGTGCTCCTGAGATGCTGCTTGGCCTGCTGTGTTCATCCAGCCTCACATTTTGTTATCTTGGAATCTCCAGCATCTGCAGTTCCCATTATCTCTCATAAAGATTAAACTTAATTACATTGTCACCAAAAAAAAGTCTCCCGTGAGTGTGTGCGCATGAACATATAAGGATCTACGTCATTTAAGAGAAAGTAGGAACTGCAGATGCTGGTGAATCTGAAATAGCAAGGTGTAGAGTTGGATGAACACAGCAGCCTAGACCCTTCTTCAGAAGAGTCTGGGCCCGAAACGTCAGCTTTCCTGCATCTCTGATGCTGCTTGCCCTGCTGCGTTCATTTAGCTGTACACCTCTGTCATTTAACTTTTTCCAGAAGACAGAGCTTTAGATAACAGTATATACTCTAACTGTAGTAAGGTAATTATTTTTAAGAGCCTTCATTAAGGATGAAGCCTCACAGAGCCAGAATATACTGTAGATTTGTGGCAATGCAATTTTCCAATTTATGTTGGCTGCAGTGAGGGGCTGATTGTGATATGGGACCTGCCAAAAACTTATGAATTGTGCATAATGTTCTGGGGACCCTGGTTTGAATCCTGCCACGGTGGAATTTGAATTCAATAAATATCTGGAGTTAAGAATCTAATGTTGACCATGAATCTATTGCCAATTGTCAGCAAAAGCCATCTGATTCACTAATGTCCTTTAGGGAAGGAAAATTCAATCCTTACCTGGTCTGGCCTACATGTGACTCTAGAACCACAGCAATGTGCTTAACTCTGAACTGCCCTTGGGCCAATTAGGGATGGGCATTGTATGCTGCCTGGGCCAACAATGCCCTCATCCTGTTAATGAATAAATTTGCCCTGCACCCGCCCTGTCACAACTGTGTTTAATTATACCAAATTTATTGTAATACCAACTGCACTGATCTATGAAATTTTTCACAAGTAACAACTTGTAAGCCATTAGAACTTTGTATCTCATCTCAGAATGCACAATGTGTGGAGCATCACAAAGTAGGAATTGGTGGTTACAGGAAAAGAAAGGGGTAAATGGTACAGGAAGAGCTAGTTAGGTGGGACCAGTGGGATTCTGTATTGTAATCATACTGCAGTTCATTGCGGACTAGAATGTTTGTCCCCCGCCCCCATTCTTAACCCTAAGCAATGAACTGCATTTTTAATCCTGTACGCAAACATATAATGTAATATTAATTGCATGTGGAATATGCACTTCATGTGGATTCTACACATCATGAGATCTGTTGCACAACTGCACTATTACTGAGATTAGGCCCTCGGTGAATGGTGGCACTAATCATAAACAACACCAGCAACAGCCTATCACGGACAAACACTACCTTTGAAGGAAATGATGTTATGTGGAGCCTTCAGATAGTGACGAGTATGCAGAGATCTTTTAGCATGATCTTAACAGGTTGGGTGAGTGGATAAATTAAGGGCAGTGGCAATATAGTTTAGATAAATGTGGGGTTATTCACTTCAGAAGCAAAAACAAGAAGGCAGATTACTACCTGAATAACTGCAAATTGGGAGAGGGGAGTGTATAGTGGGACCTGGGTGTCTTTGTGCACCAGTCGCTGAAGGTAAGTATGTAGGTACAGCAGGCGGTCAAGAAAGTAAATGCTATGTTGGCCTACATCGCGAGAGGTTTTGAGTGCAGGAGCAGGGATGTATTGCCGCAGTTATTCAGGGCCTTGGTGAGACCACGCCTGGAATGTTGTGTGCAGTTTTAGTCTCCTTTTCTGAGAACGGATGCTCTTGCTGTCGAGGGAATGCAGTGAAGGTTTACCAGGCTGATTCTGGGAATGGTGGATCTGACGTATGAGGAGAGATTGACAAGGTTGGGATTGTTTTCGCTGGAGTTCAGATGAATGACACTTGTAAAATTCTAACAGGACTGGACAGGGTCGATGGGAACATCCTGCCTGCAATGATGGATGTTGCCAGAACCAGGGATTATAGTATGAGGATTCAGGGTGGACGATTTAAGTCGAAGGTGAGGAGATGTTCCTTCACCCAAAGAGTGGTGAGCCTGTGGTATTCATTACCACAGGAAGTAGTCGAAGCCAAAACATTGAATGTATTCAAGAAGTGACTATATATAGCACGTGGGGCGAATGGGATCAAAGGTTACAGGAAGAAAGCAGGATTAGGCTATTGAATTGGATGATCAGCCATGATTGCAAAGAATAGTGGACCAGGCTCGAAGGGCCAAATGGCCTCAACCTGCTCCTATCTTCTATGTTTCTATTGTCCCTGCCGCTGCTTTGGATGATCTTTCCGATTATTTCCATTCCTTTACCTTTCTTGTTAACTGTGCAAAATCTTTATCTTCTGAGTATTAATTCACTTTCTTTTTGGAAGTCATTATTGAATCTATTAATCAACTTTTTGTAAGGAGAATGATCCCAGACTGCCAACTCTTCATACAAATTTGGTACTAGGCCTTGAAATTATTGCTAAATTGTGCTGCTCAAAATTGGACACAGTACTATAGCTGGGCTTACCCAGTGAAATGGCATTTACCAATTTGACTGACTGATTGCTTTTTAGGTCAAAAGCAATTCGCACCAGGCTTCATAATTAACAGAAAAAAAAAATTAACGAAAGGCAGAGAAAATCAAGGCTTTCTATATACTATTATGCAACTTAAACTATGTCCCCAAAACTTACAGATAGTTTAACTCATTATAGACAGAAAAGGAAAATAGGCAGGACATGCAAAGTCCTGAAGAAATCCAAATTTTGATTGTGTGTTAAATTGTCTCTTGCAGTTCTTTTGATTTTTAACACTGATGCCACACATTGTTGCCTGTAAAGCAGTGGTTGTTCTTTATTTTGATAATTGGTTTGGTGGGCATGGGTCTGTCTTAATAGAATTAATTCTTTTAGGTTTTCAAGGTTTTTTCGTTTTCTTATGGGGAGAGAGAGAGAGGCTTTCAGTTTTCTGGCTATAGATTTTTCTTTCTATCTGCTGCCCTGGCACTTTCAGCTTTATAGCACACTGCAGCTCAGCCATTCAGAAGATTTGTTATCAGACAGAATTTCCTTAATTCAAAAGACTCTTGGTGCTGCTCAATTTCAAATTGTCTCCCTTGCTGCATTAAAAAGCACTGCTAATATTGATTTTTCAAGTTCCAAACTAGTTATTTCAGTAATGTGCAACCAATTAAGCAATCCAACTTCCATTTTGGTTAATAGTCCCAAGCAAAATGTGGTTTCTTACACACTCCATGATAGTTATACATCACTGCCACTAGTCTTCCCACCTTCTGTATACAGCAGTATTGCAGGCTGGATTAGAAATTCAGCCTGGCCCCTCTAGCTAGTGATAGAAGACATTTGGCTAAGCAGGGCATCTCTAAAATATGGAGAGTAATAAAATACAGTAAAATATCATATCACAGAGACTCATGAGCATCTTAAATTCTCATAAGCACAACTGACTTCTCAAGAAATGTATTTCTTTCTTTGAAATCTCAAAATCTAAAGCCCTAAAGAACAAATAATTTACTGAGCTTTATTTGTCTAAGAAGTTAATTATTTTATTAATTGAAAATGCTCAAAAGGAAATAACTGCAATTTATACTAAAGTCATTCAATATCTCAAATAATCAGCCAGGGCCCTAGCTCAAGAGAGGCTCAGGTACACAGTACAAGGTTGAATGGTGCAAGTGAGAAGATGAGCGTTTCAGAATCCACCAAGAATACCAACCAATCTGTGTTGCACTCAAGATGCCTCACCACTAGCAGGGAAGGTATATGATGTAAAATGAATGAATTACCATGTAAAAATCAGGGAGAAGTTATTTCAGACATGCTCACACTGACAATTCATATGCAAGTACTTCATGGTGAGAGATGAGAACCAAGATGAATTGAGAATTTATTTACATATAATTGCAGAAATCTTAAGGAGAGACAATATAACAAAAAGGAGAGCCGAAGCACAGAGAGATGAAAGGAAATGTAAGACAGATTGAAGGATTAAGGCATAAGGAATCGTGGGTTATATAAATAAAGGCAAGAAGTGCAAAGGACGAAGTAATGAACCTTCAATAATATAAAAGAGAACTGTGGATGCTACCAATCATAGAATCCCTACGATGTGGAAACATGCTATTTGACACATCCAGCAGACACACACACACACACCCCTGCCAGACTCACCCCACCACCTTGCATTTCCCATGACTATTCCACCTAGCCTGCACATCCGTGGACACTATGGGCAATTTAGCATGGCCAGTCTATCAAACATGCACGTCTTCAGACTGTGGGAAGAAACTGGAACAGCTGGAGGACAACCCTGCAGATACAGGGAGAATGTACAAACTCTATACAGTCACCTGAAGCTGGAATCAAACCCAGGTCCCTGGTGCTGTGAGGCAGTATTGCTAACCACTGAGAAACCGTGCTACCCCAATCTGGAGCAGAAAGTGCTGGGGAAACTCTGCAAGGTTGGCAGCATCTGTGGAGAGAAAAACAGTTAACGTTTTATGTCCAGCAACCCTTTGCCAGAGTGAAATTCCAAGAGCTCCTTGGCATAAAGGCCAAAATTACCAGTTTTGGCGATCAGCTTCAACTTGCACTTACCCAGCATCTTTGACATAATAAAATGCGACAATGTATTTCACAGAAGCCATTATCAATTTGTTTTCGGAATCAGTGACACAACAAATATTTTAACAGATTACCAAATGCTTGATGAAAATGACTCTAGATCAAGGCAGCATCTGTGTTTAAGAAAGGATGTGTGAGCACCTTTGTAGGTGTGGCATTCTGTATCTGCGAGTCTATGTGTGTGAATGTTCTGTGACTGAAAGATTGCCACTGTCTGATTGAGTCTGTGTGTGTTCATGTGGGTTTGTGTGTGTGTGTTTGAGGAGGGTTCTGTGTCCATGTGGGTATCTCTTGATGGTGGTCTGACTCATATCAACGTCAGAAGGATATCTGATCAGTATCCCAGCTGACTCAGTGTGTTTTGGCTGAAGCTAATCCTTAGGCATATTATTTTAAAATTAGGTCAGTTCATCACTTCTTAAAGTGGAAACGCATTGTGCTTGAGCTGCAGGAGGACCCCACCACTTCATTTCCACCTTAGCATCTTCCTTTTTTGAATGACTGATGATGGCTAAAGTATGAATGAGGACTTTGAACATTATTTGAGCTAAAGCTGAAGTGCCTGATACCTTGGGCTCAGAGTTCTAAACTTTGTCCAATCAGACTACTCCTGTTCTACTTACTACTTTGCTACCATGAATATGACCAAAGATGATGCAAGGACAAATGTGTGTCATGAAGGAATGACGTAGAATCCTCTTCATGTTGACCCTGTAACCCCCATCTTGGAGGGAGGCAAAAGACTAAGAACAGAAGGAAAGGACATTTAGGAGAGAAGATCTCTTCATCAGAGCAATGTTGGCCCAATTCTTGGCTCTTGGTTCCATGTTTGGTTTCTACCGTGTAGGGAGTCAGAGAAATGAAGAAAAGGGTCACACATGGAAAATGAATCCCTGCTAACTCACTTTATTTCACTATCTGAAATGTTCTGTGTCTGTCCATGTGTCCTATGTATGTTCAATGCCGCCTCTGTGTCTGCAGTGACAATATGTCTGTGTGTCATCTGTATTTTCTGTGAATTTATATGTCTGTGTATATTTTCAATCTGCATGACATCTGTGCGTCTGTCTCCCTTTTTTGTCTGTATCTGTGCATGTGCCTATTTCCATGCCTTCTGTGTCTAGGTCTGGCTGTTTTATTTATACTTAGAACGTGGTCCTTTTCTCCATCCCTAGTTTGCCTATAGAATTTCATGGTGAGCTGTCTTCTTCAACCACCACAGTTCTCATGGTGTAAGGACACCCAGACTGTAACTATGAAGGGAGCTCCAGTATTTTGACCCAATTACACTATAGGAATGGCAATATAATTCCAAATCAGGACAGTGTGTAATTTGGAGTGAAGCTTGCAGGTGATAGTGTTCCCAAGCACCTACTGCCCTTGTCCTCCTATGTTTAGAAGGCATTGTCAAAGGATCCTTGATGAGTTACTGCAGTGTATTTTGTGTATGGTACACACTCCTGCCACTGTGTGGTAGTGAAGCAAATCTATGTGTAAGGAGGTGGTAGTAGTGCCAGTCAAGTGACAGGTTAGTCCTGGATGGTGTCAAACTTCTTAAGTGTTGTTTGAGCTTCAGTCATCCAGGGAAGTGGCAAGTATTCCATCATAGTCTAGTCTTGTACTTTATTGCTAGTGGACAGGCAATGGAATACAAAGTTGAGTTACTCACTTCAGAATTCCTAGTGTTGATCTGCTACTGTACACAACATTTATATGGCTGTTACACTTCAGTTCCTGGTCATGGTCAGACTATTGATAGGGATTCAATGACTGCGAGTAGACTGGTGGGTTGGTAATTGGCTGATTGGATTTATCAACATGGGCAATTACCGTCACAGGGTTAGATTCTCACTTGTCAGTGATGGTCATTGCCTCGCACTTCTATGTCACAAATGTTAGATGCCACTTATCAACCAAACCTGGAGGTAGGCCAGCTATTGCTGCTGATGGACTTGTTCTGCTCAGTATCTGAGGCATCATTAATGATGCTGAACATTGTGCAGTCATCAGTGAACATCCCTATGTTTGACTTTAGGATGGAGTGAAGGTCATTGATGAAGTAGTTTCCCTTTGCATTAGGTATGACTCCTACCAATAATATTTCCCCTTGATTCTTCCTGATCCAGTTTCTTTTCAATAGAATTCCCACAGCGTGGAAACAGACCCTTCAGCCCAATAAGGCCACATCGAACCTTGGTCCATCCCACCCAGACCCTTCCCCTATAACCCACCTAATCTACACATCCCTGAACACTACAGGCAAGTTAGCATAGTCAATCCACCTAACCTGCACATCTTTGGACTGTGTGAGAAATCCAGAGGAAACCCACGCAGACACAGGGAGAATGTGCAAACTCCACGCAGTCACCTGAGGGTAGGATTGAACCCAGGTCCCTGGTACTATGAGGCAACAGTGCTAACCACTGAGCCACCTTTGAATACTCAGTTGAATGCTGTCTTGATGTCACTTCTACTTCATCTCTGGACTTCAACTCTTTTACCCATGTTTGGACCAATGTTGTAATGGAGTCAGGAGTAGAGTGATGGCGGGGGTACCAAAATAAGCAGGTTTGTAAGTGCTGCTTGACAGTACTCTTAATGACTCCTCCCATCCCTTTGCAGGTGGGGCAGTAATTAACCCAGTTATTTTTTGTTTATTCATTCACGGGATGTGGGGTCACTGGCTGGACTAGTATTTATTGCCCATCGCTAATTACCCAAAGGACAGTTAAGAGTCATCCACATTGCTGTGGGTCTGCAGTCACATTTAGCCAGGACCAGGTGAGGATAGCAGTTTCCTTTCCTAAAGGGTAGTAAACCAGATGGGTTTTCCCAAAAAGTATTTTGTGGACGCTGTTAGACTTTTAATTCAGACATTTATTGAATTCAAATGCTACCAACTGCCACAGCAGAATTTGAACCTAGGTCCCCAGAACATTTCCTAGGTCTCTGGATTAGCAGTCTTGTAATAGTCCCACGAGGCCATCACCTCCCTATTAAAGAATGGCTGAGTCAATGGTTGCATTTGGAGACAATGGCTTGTTCTTAGTTGCAAATGCTCTATTAAGCCCCATCTGTGGTGTGGCTCGGGAACCCCACACCAGCGTGGCACTCCCTGCTACAGACGAAGAGATTTGGTTAACAAGGTACAATTCACTGAGATTAGTTTTCTTCTTTTTAATGCTTTTTGAAACAGACACTCCCAGAAGTCACAGTCAACAATCCAATCTCCATTTGTCAGTGCCAATATCTTCCATTCAATGGAAATAAAATGTTGATTATTCTCACTCTTTTATTCTATTTTCATTAAGCATTCCTATTATTTTCAAGTCTCTTATCCAGAATTCTTAGACAGTCAATTACTTTAACTTAATTCTGCATTTTTCCACTTTATCCTCAGTTCCCTTATTCTCACTGTCGTGATGAGAAAGACTTGCATTTAACGAAAGCCTTTCACAACCTCAGAAAATCTCAAAATGCTTCACAGCCAATAAAGTACTTTAAGTGAAGTCACTGTTACAATGTAAGAACGAAGCACTTACACTCGCCTCATTCTCACTCCCCTTATCCTGACTTCAGTTGTCCTCACTCCAATTTTCCTTTATTCAGCAATGAGAGCACTTGACAATCTACTGAAGGATTTGAGCAGAGTAGATGGAAATGGGGTGGACATTATCTCCATTAGGGGAGGTTACTAAGATTTCCCTGCGCCAGTCACATGGCAATGAGACTTAAATTTTGCTTGGAAGCTATGAATTAACACTTAACATCACACCTTTTAAGTGAAGCAGACTACTGTCTTGGAACATGATGTACACTAGGACCCTGCAGAGATAAGGTGTTTGTATACGGAATCAGGTGCAAATATCTGGTAAACCAAAGGCACCATGGTTACCTGATATTGGTGTATAAGCCAGTGCACCTCCTGAACAGGTGAATTGCAGTGGATGAAGAAGGCACAAGTTCATTGCTGGTTTTGTACTGCTTCTCTAGGCCAGAAATTCAATAACACATTTGTGAATATTTTGAACCCAGGAAGCCTGCAAGCTGAGCAGGTGAGTGCAATTGTTTCTCTGTGTAATTGGCTGCTGCGTGAGGGATTATTTCCTGCACTGGAGCAATCTGATGCCAGTGTTTAAATATATCTTCTCATTTTGCTATTTTTAAACAAGTTATCCTTCACTTGGGCACTTTGTTTCAGCATGTCCTTTTGACCCAAACTAGCAAGCAACTGTGAGCTATTACAAACTGAGCAGGGACATGAAACGGATTGTCCCTAACCCTGCCAAGAATCCCAGTTGTTTGCAAACTAAGTTGTGATGTAAACTGTGAGTACTCAACCAGTAATCAGCAAAATCTTAAACCTAAACTTGTCCTTCCAACTTGACAAGTTCCAACTAGTAATCCAAGCTTCACAGACTCTAGTTAATAACCCAAAGAATCTAAATATTAAACTCCATCCCAGGACCTTTACTAGTAATCCCCAGCAAAAAGAACGACACCTGTTTACTCCTAGCTTCACAGACTGTCAATGGTAAGTCTCATTCCTACTTATTGTAACTAGTGATCCCAGTTCCATGCATCCTAACTTGTGACACCAGCTCTAGGTATTCTTCACTCGCAATCCCTGCCCATGTGCTAATTCTAACTAGTGATTTCATATCTGCCTACTCTAGTTAGTAGCACTAGTCTCACTTAAGATAACTCACTGTTGCTTGACAGAAACAACTGACTGACCATAACGACTGTTTTAGCTGTATTAATTTTAGTAGAAAACACAATACACACAACACAGTTAGTGCACTTCACATGAAATGACCAAGTTCTAAAGTACAGAAGAAAGCGTTCGAGCCCATTGTGCCTTGAAGGAGATTTTCCTTTTAGTGCCACTCCCTGTTCTTACCTTATAGTGCTACATCTCTTCTGGTAAACTCGACACTCTCTTGACTGAGGCATGGTGGCCGCGACGTTAAACTAACACCAGTCATCCCCCTCTGATGGGAGAGCAGCACTATCGTTCTGTGGGACTTCAGTGACATTACTTATTAGTTACTTCTTTTCCACTTTCAAGTTCAATTTTGTAAGGAATTGAATCATCTTCCTTTTTTTTAGCCAAGGTATTTCTTCATATTCAATCATACAAACTCATCATGTAACAAGCATTTCCTTAACTCTTTCTTGGCTGTTGTGCCCATTTCCTTAAGTCTATATCCTCAGGCCATCAACTATCTAGCATTTATTTATAAAGTGACTGATCCAGTTTTTTTTCAAGTCTTGTCAACTTGTCTGTCACCTTCAAAGTTTTGCTGTTTTGGCACTTCCTTTAAATTTGTGCCATTGTGTTTAATTTGGCTCTACTCACTTTTCCTTTCAAACTGCATCACTTCACATTGCTCAGCATTAAACTTAATCTGCCATGTATCTGTCCATTTCATCAACATATGTCTTGAATTCTGATACTTCAATGACAACTTGTGTCCACATTTCAGCTTTAACGTAGTATAAGATCTCAAGGAATTTCATAGGAGTGTTATAAATCAACATATTAGCATATAGCATCAAAATCTTGGTGAAGGAGATAGTTTTAAGGAGCACCCAGGTGCCCCTTCAATGATTATATTTTTGGGGTTTGGTTAGTTCAGATGGTTGGATGGCTGATTTGCCAGCAACATGGGTTCAATTCCTACACGAGGTGAGATTACCATGAAGGACTCTTCTCAACCTCTCCCTTCACCTGAGTTGCCGTGACCCTCAGAATAACCACCATCATTTGTCTCTCTCTAATGAAAGAGCAAATGTGTGGTCCATTAGGACTATGGTGACTTTACTTACTTTTAGTTAGAGAACGAAAGAGAGATAGTACTTAGATAGTACAAAGCATAGTACTTTGGTGGTTGAAAACAGTACAACCAACTGTGGTGTAATTAGAAGCAGGGTGCTTAACATGCCAGTATTACAGGATTGCAAAAACCTCAGAAGGTTATAGATGCTGCAGATTACAATGATAGGGAAGAGCAAGAGCTTGGAGCCTTTCAAAAATAGGTACGATCATTTTATAATTGAGACAGTGATTCATAGGGGCCACTGTAGATTTGTGAGCACATAAAGTACAAGCGAATGAAATTTAGTGCAAATAAAGCCATAAAAAAAATATGGTACAGTTTCATACATTTCCAAATTCTGTACCATCTGCAAATTTAGAAATCATGCTTATATACCAAAGCCCAAGTCATTAATATTTGTCGAAAAGAACAGCAGTTCTGATGCTGGCCTCTGGAAATACAACTACGTAGTTCTCTCTGGTCTAAAAAATAATAGGTAGAGCCACTTTGCTTTCCATCTCTTGGCCTATTTCATATCCATACTGCCTCTGCCTCTTTAATCTAAAGGGTTTCAATAATGTTAACAAGTCTGTCCTAAATATCTGTGTACAAAGCATCGACTGCAATAATCAATCCTAAATAACAAAAAAAAAACTTATTGACTGACGCAGGGAACAGAAATTCGGTTATAGACTGATACCTAATGAATGGAATCAGGATTGAAGACTGATTTCTGCCGCACTAAACATTCTTGAAAATTACTTTTCAGTGCAGTGAGTGTTTGAGAACAATTTCCTTGGGGAGCACTTTGAAAAAAAAACTCAAGGAGAATCAAGCTGAAGTGCTTATCTCTTTCTGTCCTTCCATCCTACTTTCTCATTCTTGGGTCCCATTCTGTTATAATGCCCTTTACCTCCAATGCTCCTGCAGTTCCAAAACTTGGAGTATTTGATGATGTTTATTAATTCTCAATCCTGTAAAGGACCAGACGTTTACTCAGTGCATTTGTCTAAGGAAATTAATCAATATGGTAGCAATTGTTTTCTGATGTTCTTGTGTAGACATCAAACTTTATATATAATTTAATACACAGCTGGTGTTGTCAAATGATTACACAGCTTATTGTGTTTAGAGATATAAAATGCATCAAGGATATTAACAGTGATTGGAATCTTTCCAAGTGCTGTGTCTCATCAGAACCATGGAAAAGCTTTGTCTCTAATTGTGTAAATCAGTGTCATGCATAACATCTAGTGAGTATCGCCAGATGTAGTGATGATGACACTGTTTTAGGCCTATGTGCTAATATTATTAGGAAACCTGTTGCACACAATGTTAAAAAGAAGTGCTTCATATGTGTATACTTATCAAAAAAAATTTCTACTACTGCCCAAATTACTTTGGGAGTATAGCACCAAAAGACAGTCAGAATTTCTGTTTTACATCTTAATGTTTTGCCAATAATCACAAAAGATTAAAGTTCACATGGATATACATTGCAAATTACAAGCAACCATCTTTTCTCGGCTATGCATTGAGAAAAATGGACACTGCCTTAAAATCAAGAAAAAAGACAAGGTGTAGTTTCTAGCTTTGGGAAAATACGTGAATCTAATTGGTGCAAATAAAACAATATTAATTTTTGGAGTCATTAAACCCAGACAAAGTTATTATGGGTTCAGGAGAGTTCAGCATGGCAACAAGTCCGTGATTGGCTAGGCTACAGTTTAACACAGACTGTATGAGGAGAGTGAACCAAATAGAGAGAAGCAAGAAGACCACCTAAGTTGGCTGCGTCAATCTTTTCTCTACTTTCTTCCTCTGTGAAGTTGTCATTTCTAATTTTCTATTGAAAGAGCAGAAAACGACAGTCAGAGATGCTGTAGAAATAAACCTAAAGGAGAAAGAAAGTTTGCAGATCCAACCAAGTAACAAGTGAACCACAAACTGATCATCACCTCAGATAAAATCAAAGCATCGTCAAAGAATTGAGGATTGTAAAAACAATCCATTTAGTTTTGTGATTTGGACTGGTGACACTACTTCTGACCAGGCAATTTAACTATTCTTTATTTGTGCAGCTTGTACAAGGTCCTGCTATCCAGTGCTGGATCAACCTGTAATATTTCTCTTTGAACCTCACGGACTGACAGGTATTCAATCTACATATTGACATTTTGTACAGATAATAAATGTGAACACTTTATTTCACTTACTTCCAATCCTTCTCCCCTCACTCCCCTACTGAAGACTCTGTTTCTTTTTGGGTTGCAATTCTTTTGGAATTAGCAATGTTGATGTGTTTCATGCAGTGAACTAATTAGTTTTGTGAGTCCAGAGGGTGGGTTCTGCTGAAACAAGAAAAAAAGATCTGCTTTTATATTACATATGTTATGCATCTTAGGACATTTCAATACATTTTATAGACAATTAAATACATTCTTTTTGAACTTCTTTAATCTAGGAAGCACATTAGCCAATATCAGTACAGCTGTCAGCAAGAGCAATGAGATAACGGCAATGGAAAACATGTTTTATTTAAATTGATTGAGGGATAAATATTGATCAAACACTGAGAAAGATTAATCTGCTCTGCCATGGGACTTCTGTGTCCCTCTGAGAAGTGTGACAGGGCCTTAGTCCCTTCGAATGATTTAGCTGAATGTAATCCTGTATATTTCTGAATCTTGTACTCCTTTACTGTCATCCAGTGCTCATAGAAACCTTAGCAGATTCTTCACCTCCATTAACCAGGAGCAATAAAACCAATAGTCACAGCGCCAGTAAAACAAAATTAGTGGCCCTTAGATGTGAGAAAGATGCTTGCCACTGAATCCTAGGGTAGTGAGGGAAAGAGAAAAATAAATGGAAAGAGAAAGAGGCAGAAGATGTATGAAGTAGAAGTGAATTTATTCAAGTTTAAAGGGGTACAAATGGAAGGTAAAAGAGTGAATAACTCTTGATGGGACAAAAGGTAATTACGTTGCTCTCTCCATCGGCAAATGAGGGATATCATGCCTTTCTGAGCTTTCTTCTTGCTCAAAAATCTTCGGCCTTCGTTATTCACCTTGTTAAAAGTCAGCCATACACTCTGGTGAAGCAGAACTCACCATTGTGGCAGTTCAGTGCACACCCTCCCAGCCGTTAAGGTCAGAGCAAATCCCCATCAGTTGGACTTTCAAAACATGTTTAAAATATTTCTGCTGGTCATTCTGCCATCTTTGACCATTCATATATTGTGAATGGAGAGCCCCCTTCAGTCGGCGAGCAGTTAGTAATTAAAGGCCAAGGCCTGTTCAGCCCAGTTGCTGCATGTGAATCATCACCTTTGTGTTCAGAGCATCTCCTTCCTGGGAGATGTGAATGTACATGCAGCCATCCATCCAGGTACTGAGTAGGATCTCCTGTCAACACTGATGGCATATCTTAGAAATACATCAGTCAGGTTTCACAGCCTATATGCCCATCCATGGATAATGGTGAACGAAGACTGGTCTCAGCACCTTCCCAAAGGAGCAGCTTGGCTACTGGATTGTGTAGAACTGTTCTGAAGAAGGTCACTGGACCTGAAACATTAATTCTGTTTCTCTCTCCACAGATGCTGCTACACCTGCTCGGTTACTTGAGCTTTCTATTATTTCATATTTTCAGCATCTGCAGTCCTTTATTTTTTGTTAATGATCAAACTTGGGCTATTTTTGCTCCAAATTGCATAATGCTAGATCTCCAAACAGTCAGATCAGCCTGAGCCATTTTATTTTGAAAAGCAGGCACACACCTATTTGGAGATAATGGGAACTGCAGATGCTGAAGAATCCAAGATTACAAAGTGTGGAGCTAGATGAACACAGCAGGCCAAGCAGCATCTCAGGAGCACAAAAGCTGACGTTTCAGGCCTAGACCCTTCATCAGAGAAGCCTCTCTGATGAAGGGTCTAGGCCCGAAACGTCAGCTTTTGTGCTCCTGAGATGCTGCTTGGCCTGCTGTGTTCATCCAGCTCCACACTTTGTTATCTTGCACACCTACTTGGGCTCCTTGCAGTTTACAATACCGAAAGTATTCTATTCCAGGACTGCTGGAACAACCAGTAGTAGATTCGTGAGAGTGAATTTTCTTGTTATATAATTGTTGGACATACTGTCTTTTGAATGGACTGTTAAGCTGAGGGACAGTTGTATTCTGAGATGGACCTGTAAAATGTTCTCTCAGGTGAACTCATAGGAAATCTCATCGCACTGTTTTGAAGAAGAGGGAATTTGAAGTAGGGGAATTCTGTTGGTATTTTGGCCAATATTTACCCACGGTCAAATATCACTAAAACAGATTATTTGCTTAAATTGGCTTTGTTGCCAATATTATTATTTTAAAAAAGACTGCAGAAAGCTACAGGAAGACTGCAGGTAGACTCGTGAATTGTCATTTGTTAATTACAAAACGTTAGCATCTAAATTCAGCAGGACACAAGACAAAAACACAATGTTGGTCTTTGTTTCAAAGAGAATGGAGTACAGATATAGAGAGGGTTTGCTAAAACTGTACAAGGCATTAGTCAACTACAGCTGGAAAAATGTGAACAGTTGTGGTTCCTTATCTACAGAATGATATACAGGCATTGGAGAAGGCCTAGAGATGTTTCACTAGGCCACTACCAGATATGGAGGGATTTTCTCATGCGGCGTGTTTGAATAAATTGGGCTTGATCGTATTGGAATTTAGAAGAATGAAAGACAATTTTACTGAAACAATATTCTTAGGGGAATTGACAGAGTAGAGGCGGGAAGGTGTTTCCCTGTGTGGAACAGTCTAGAATCAGAGGAAATAATTCAGAATAAGAAACCATCTGTTTAAGGGGGAATTTCTAGGGGGTAGTGATGCTGTGGAACTCTTTAACGCAGAACGCTGTCAAGGCGGGTTAGTTAAATATATTCAACACTAAGATTTTTAATCAGTAAGGAATCAAGGGTTATATGAAAATGGTAGGAAAGTGAAATTGGGAATTATTAACTGAACCATGATCTCATTCACTGGCAGAGCAGGCTTGGTGGGCTGAATAGCCTACTTCTTCTACTTTGTATGGTCTTCTACTGCAATGACTACACCTTTTGGATTGGCTGGACTTAATGACACTGGAGTTTAGAAGAGAGAGAGGTGACTTGATTGAACTGTATAAGATTCTGAATGGTCTTTATTAAATAGATGTGGAAAGGATGTTTCTGCTGATGAGTCTAGACTTATGGGACACAGTTTTAAAATTAGGGTTCACCCTTTCAGGACAGAGATGAGTAGAAATTGTTTGCCCCAGAGGGTTGTGCAACTTTGGAATTCTCTGTCTCACAAGGCAGTGCAAACAGGGTTACTGAATATTTTTAAGGCAGAGATGGATAGATTATTGTTAGCAGGAGAATCAAGGGTTATTGGGAGTTGACGGGAATGTGGCATTCAAAACACAAACAGATCAGTCATGATCTTATTAAATGGTGGAGGAGGCTTGAGGGGCTGAATGATTTGCTTCATGTGTTAGGTTCATATGTTTGTATGCATGTTCTTCTTGCATAGTGAAGTTAACACTTCTTTAACAGTGTAAGTTGTGAACCTAAACTTTTGTTCCTCTTTTGTGCTTTCCTTCCCCTCCCCCTCACCTACTCCCTTCCCCCCTCAGCTTTCTGCTCCTCAGTCCCTCATCCCTTCCTTCTCTCCCTTCCTCTTTCCATATTTCCCATTGTATAATTGGATATCCTGAATATGTTATCTTATATTTTTGGTGTCTAATAATGTCAGACACTACCCATGTCCCCTCTGCTGTCCATGTGTCTGTCTTTGGTCTGAAGTCTTCTCACTAGCCTCCTCATTCTGCTTCAGAAGTGTTCCAGCCCTTCCTTCCTCACCCTGGCATGACCCTGCAAATCCCAAACCCACGCCCCTCCTATTCCCAGACTCGAGAGCTTCTCATTAAGGCAGTACCCCCACATCTAATCTGCTCCTTGGTGTGTGGGGGAAAGGAATGTCGATATGAGGGACCTGGTGAATGGACTCTACAGCAGCAAGCAATCCGGGGTGTGTTCTCAGCATGGTAGGTCACACATCCACTTGTGTCGCAAGTCAAAAAGCAAGGTCGCTGGGAGTAACAAGAAAGCCAGATAAAGGAAATCCAGTGTGGGCTTACATTTCCCAGTGAAAGATTGCACAACTTGGTTTTGAGCAAGAATACTTTGCGTGAAGCCAAAAAAAATCTATAGATACTGGAAAGTGTCACCGTATGACAGAAGGGAAGATTAGCATTACGATCTTCCATCAACATGTTCATAAAATCATAGAGAGATACAGCACAGAAGGAAACCATTCGTATCCCCTTTGAAGTTAGAATTGCACACACTTTAAAATTAATTGTGCATCAAGTTTATTTTCAGGTCCTGATTCTAGACTCACTGTCAGGAAATCCACCTGAGAGGTCTTCCCAGAGAGGACCAATAAAAGTTTGCCACTGGATCTACCATCCAAGTAAAGATAGAAGGATTTTCAACCATCAGACAATGGCAGTGGAGGTGGGTGATGCTGCTGCCAGACAATGCTTTTAAATCTTTTTGTTGGCCACAGCTGCTCCTGGCACCCCTGCAGAAACCCCACCAGGGGATGATTGGAACCATCCTGACTGGGAAATATATCCCCTTTTACTTACTGCTGATTCAAAAGCCTAGAATTCCCTACCTAGCAGAACATTGACTGTATAAACACCAAATGGACTACTGAAGCTCAAGATGGTCAAATGGGTCAATGGGCTGAAGGATGGCAGATGGTTTCAATGTAGAGAAATGCAAAGTATTGCATTTTGATACAATGAATAAGGGTAGGACTTATACAATTAATGATAAAGCATTGGTAGTGTTGTAGAACAGAGGGACCTAGGGGTTCTGATATATAATTCTTTGAAGTTTGCAACGCATAAAGGGTTAAGTAGAATCCAAAGGGATTCTACAAATTAATTAAGGACAAAAAGATAGCTAGTGAGAGAATAAGGCCCCTTAAAGATCAGCCAGGCCACCTATACGTGAAACTGCAGGAGATGGGGGAGATACTAAATGAGTATTTTGCATCAGTGTTTACTGTGGAGAAAGATATGAAAGACAGAGAACTTGTGGAAATAAATAACTACATCTAGAAAAATGATCACATTACAGAGAAGGTGGTGCTAGATGTCTTAAAACGCATAAAGAGGGATAAATCCCTAGGACCCAATCCGGTGTACCCTATGTGAAGCTAGGGAAGTGATTGCTAAGCCCCTTGCTGAGATATTTGTATCATTGATAGCCAGAGGTAAGCTGCCGGAAGACAGGAGGTTGGCTAATGTGGTACCACTAATTAAGAAAGGTGGTGAGGAAAAGCCAGGAAACTATAGACCGGTGACCCTGACATCAATGCTCAGGGGGATCCTGAGGGACAGGACTTACACGTATTTGGAAAGGCAAGGATCAATTAGAGGTAGTCAACGTAGCTTTATGTGTGGGAAATCATGTCTCACTAATCTGATTGAGTTTTTTGAAGAAGTGACGAAGAGAATTGAAGGCTAAGTGGTGGAAATGATCTACATGGACTTCAGTAAGGTGTTCAACAAGATTCCACATGGTAGACTGGTTAGCAAGGTTAGATCATATGGAATATAGACAGAACTAGCCATTTGGATACAGAACTACCTTGAAGCTTGAAGACAGATGGTGGTGGTGGAGGATTGCTTTTCAGACTGGAGGCCTGTGACCACTGGTATGCCAGAAGGAACAGTGCTGGGTGTACTGCATTTTGTCATTTTGTATAAATGATTTGGATGTGTACATAGGAGGTATGGTTAGTAAATTTGCAGATGACACTAAAATTGGTGGTGTAGTGGACAGCCAAGAAGGTTACCTCAGAGTACAATGGAATCTTGATCAGATGGGCCAATGGGCCGAAGATTGGCAAATGGAGTTTAATTTAGATAAATGTGAGATGCTGCATTTTAAAAAGGCAAATCAGGGCAGGACTTACACACTAAATGGTAATGTCTGAGGATATTGCTGAACAAAGAGACATTGGAGAGCAGGTTCATAGTTCCTTGAAAATAGATTCACAGGTAGACAGGATAATGAAGAAGGCATTTAATATGCTTCCCTTTATTGGTCAGTGCATTGAACATAGGGGTTGAGAAGGTCATGTTGTAGCTGTACAGGATATTAGCTAGGCCACTTTTGGAATACAGTATGCAATCCTGGTCTCTCTGCTATAGGAAGGGTGTTGCGAAACTTGAAAGGGACCAGAAAAGATTTCCAAGAATATTGTCATGGCTGGAGGGTTTCAGCAATAGGGAAAGGCTGAATAGGCTGGGACTGTTTTCTCCAGTGTCAGAGGCTGAGAGGTGACTTTACAGAGGTTTATAAAATCATGAGAGACATGGATAGGTTGACTAGCCTATTTCACAGGGTAGGGGAGTCCAACGTTAGGGGACATAATGTGAGAGGGGAAAGATTTAAAAGGGACCCAAGGGACAACTTTATCACACAGAGGTGGGTGTGCTAATGGAATGAGCTGCCAGAGATAATGGTGGAGACATGTACAATTTACAACATTTAAAAGGCACCTGGACAGGTACATGAATAAAAAGGGTTTAGGAGGATATGGGCTAAATGCTGGAAAATGGGACTAGATTAATTTAGCGTTAGTAGGAACTGCAGATGCTGGAGAATCTGAGATAACAAGGAGTACAACTGGATGAACACAGCAGGCCAAGCAGCCTCAGAGGAGCAGGAAAGCTGACGTTTCGGGTCTAGACCCTTTTTCAGAAATTTACCAGTTTGTTCTCTGAAGAAGGGTCTAGACCCGAAACGTCAACTTTCCTGCTCCTCTGATGCTGCTTGGCCTGCTGTGTTCATCCAGCTCTACACTTAGATTAATTTAAGATATTTTGTCAGCATGGACAAGTTGGACTGAAGGATCTGTTTCCATGCTATCCAGCTCTATGACTCTATGACATATGGACAGCGTGGTTAAAAAGATGCTTGGCATGCTTTTCTTCATTGCTTAGTCCTTTGATATAGGATTTGGGAAACCACATTGAGGTTGTAAGGGACTTTGACGGGGCCTCATCTGAAATACTGTGTCCAGTTCTGGTTGCCCAGTTATAGGAAGAATAATATTAAGCTGGAAACGGTTCAGAAGAGATTTACTGGGTTGTTGCCAGGTAAGGAAGGTTCAAGTTGTAAAGAAAGATTGGATAGACTGGGAGGTTTTTTTCACTGGAACAGAAGAGGTATATTGAAGTTTGTAAAATAGTGAGGGTTATAGCTAAGGCTAATGGTAGTTGCCTTTTCCCCAGGATGGGGAATTTCTAAACCAGGGGGCACATTTCTAAGGTGAGAGGAAAGACATTTAAAAAAGACATGAGGGGAAAATTCTTTACAAAGAGGGTGGTTTGCATGTGGAATGAACTTCCTAAGGAAGTGCTGGAGGTGGTTACAATTACAGCGTTTAAAAGACATTTGGATAAGTCCATGAACAGGAAATGTTTGGAGGGACATGGGCTAGGAGCAGGCAGGTGGGACCAGTTTAGTTTGGGATTATGTTTGGCACGGACTGGTTAGATTGAAGGGTCTGTTTCTGTGCTGTATGACTCTATGACTCTAAAAAGAAAGAAGAGAAAGACTTACATTTATATAGTTCTTTTGTAATTTCAAGATGTCTTCAAGCATAATGCAGCTAATGAAGCATTTTGTAGTGCAGACATTATTGTAATGTATGAAATGGCTAAGCAGCTAATTCTCCAAGGAAAACTCGAGACAAATGATAAATGCCAGCCTTGACTTTGATAACTTGTAGATGGATATTAATAATTAAAGAAAGATGGGGTTGATGTGCCTTTCTTAGTCTCTACTGTTTTCCTTTCCAGGGTCACTGATGATATCTTGGCAATGGCAAGACCATCCACACAGCTTATTAAGAAGTTTAACATCATCAAACAGTTCCAAGGGTAGGAGACACAGTAGGAACACCATGGTATCTGACTGATTCTGAATGGAAATACAGCTCCTTGTTAACAGTGGCCTCATTAGAAATGCAATCTTTAGAGAATGCATTCGAGTAACTTGTGTTTATGGAAAGCACTGTGCCAGCTGCTGGTAACTGGTATTGGTAGCAAACCAACAGGTTGCCTCAGCTCTTTTTCATGCTAAAGGAGCCAGAGTTTGATGAGAGCAGATATATTGCGCAATTCTAGGACTGGAGACAATTGGAGATAGGAAGGAGTGAAAAAAATGAGGAATTTGTTAACAAGGTTGAAGGTTTTAAAATAATTTGCTGCTTAACAAGGAGCAAATGAAGCCAGTAAGGAGAGGTGTGATGGGGAACAGAACATGGTGTGACTGAGGACAGGTACAGATAATTTCTGAATGACTTAAAGTTTGTGGACAGTTTAATGTGTGAAGCTGGTCATGGATAGATAGGAATGGTCAAATTTCAAACATATCAAAGGTATGAATAAGAGCTCAGTAATATGTGAGCAGATATAGGGCAGATTCGGGCAATGGTAAGGACATGGAAATGGGTGAACTTTCTGATGACTCTTGGTCATTTATTTCAGAGTCTAGCTCAGCCTTTTTTTCCCCAGCTTCTAGGTTAGTTGCAACAAACACGTAAATTCTTTTTAGTTCCATTAAAAAGTAATGACTGTTTATTGTAATTGATGAGGAGCCAATTACAAGTTTTCTTGCTTTAAAGAAAGAGCAAATATATTATCTTTGAACACTGAAAAAAAAATAAAGCCCCAATATCAAGCATATATATCCGCCTTGGCCAGCCAGAGTCTTTCTCCAGTACAAAGAAACGCAGAAAAGAATACAAAATTTACAGTCTTTGAGAATCCATGATATATAAAATCAGTGTTTTGGTTAAAAGCTCAAAAGTATTAAATCATGGAATTCAGAGATCAATAATTTGAATTTTATGTCATTGTGACAAATCTGTCACCAATATCGTGAATTGTCTGGTTTAGTTACAAACAGTTGCTCGGAAGAAGAATGGAAGTGTTTGCAATGGCACAGTTTCTGTGCAAGAATAAAAGACTTTGCCTGCACACTTCGCTGTATTAGGTTGGAAGAAAGTTCTGCTTCTCCAGCACTGGATGTTAAATAAACAACCTGACAAATTAGGGACAACAGTGTAGAGAGAGCTAATACTGAGGTAGAACTGGGAGTCATCAGCCTGCATGCGGAAACTTAAGCTATGCTTTTACATAACATCAATGAGGGACAGTATAGGGCTGAGAAGTAGGATAGGCTAGGAATATACCTTGGGGAACAAGTGAGAAGAGAAGCCAATAAGATGATGCTTTACTTACATTGATAACAATAGGACAGAGAGTACAGTCCCACCCAATAGCTTTGAACAGACAATGGGAGATGGTGGAGGAACTCAGGGCAGCGAGAAAGCACGGTTATTTGAATACACCACTGCCACAACAGTAAGAACCAAAGATACATCCTTTCTTTCCACAGATTAAATATTAAGTCTGTGATAAACCTACAAGTACCTGGTGAGCATGATCATTGTGGAGACCCTTTGGAATTGAAGAGTGGATTTTCATACTTACCAGAGACCTTCATGGAGAATAATAGTAAGCCCCATCACCCAGGCTGATAACCTTATGACCTCAGAAAATGAAATAAGATTGTTAACAAATTCTAGATGTGGACAAAGATAAGTATGTTTATTGCTTGTTGTGTGACAGATTAGCCCCAAACATGTTCATGGACAATAGACACTAGATGAACCATTCTTGGTTAGTTGAGTATTTGGAGGCAGCATGAATTAATTCTCAATGTCCTCCCCTCCCATCCATGTACCTTTGCGCTGTGGTCCCACTGAGTAAGTCTCCCCTCTTATAACATTGGGAACTGTTGGATCCCTTACAACAAACTTATTGGTTTAGCTTTAATGTGAAGAACTGTAACCGTGATAACCTGCACATATGATAAAAACCAAAAAAACTGCAGATGCAGTAAATCAGGAACAAAAAGAAAGTTGCTGGAAAATCTCAGCAGGTCTGGCAGCATCTATGACAGAAAAAACAGAGTTAACATTTCGGGTCCGGTGACCCTTCCTCATAATTGATATATGATACTGTCCATTAATTTGTTTCCATATGATGAATATGAGGCCTGGTGGAAAGATTTATCTCTTTTAATATTAATTTGGTTTAGGTTTATTTCAGGGAATGTCAGATTCACTTTATACATTTTAAAAGCTTCATCTCTAACGATGTGGTATGAAATTAATTTAGTGTCAAACCACTTCTTGAACTCCAGCAGAAACATGCATCCATAAATAGATGTATATTTGGATTATTTGGTAGCAGTCTTGCATCTAATTTGATAGGTCACAGGTTTAAGCCCCATGCAAGAGGTAGAGCACATGTTCTCAGTTGACATCCTCAATGCCGTATGCAGGGACTGTTGTACTGTCAGAGATGTCATCTTTTGAGCAAGATAATAAAGTGAAGCACCATCTGTGCTCTCACAGAACTATTTCAAGAACAGCAAAAGTGTTCTTCCAGTCTTCTGGCTAACATTCATTGTCAGCCAATATCACTCAAATAATCCAACTGGCCAGCTACCTCACTGTTGTACATAATTTGGCTGCTGTGTTTCTCCAGACTCCTACAATGACTACTGATCAATGGTAATTTATTGATTGTCACTTTCAGACATCCTGAAGATGTAAAAGGCATTGTGTAAATTCAAGTCCTTTCTTTATAATTAGGACTAAATTGAGAAACTCACTAGAGTGTCTAAAGTCTGACTGATTAGTTTAATGGAAGCTCACGGTGCTAGTCTAGTGGTCTATAAGGATAGGACCAAGATTCAATAGTGAAGGCATAGACATCAGCAGCACGGCAGACCTGACCACAGGGAAAAACCCACCTGAAATTGAACAATGCTGTACTTGGTGATGACCCTTTTAAAGCCTGCCTGTCATGATGTACACAAAATCAGAAATCACACAACACTGGGTTATAGTTCAACAGGTTTATTTGAAATGACAGGCTTTCAGAGCATAGCCCACTTCGTTAGGTGAAGTGAGAGAGAAGCGTAGGGAACTCAGAATTTATAGGCAGAGAGATCAAAAGATCATACAAACGGTGTGAGTGGAGTGTTGAATAATAAGTCTCTGCAGATGATTAAAAGTGTTAGATGGTGTGAATAAAGTGTCAACAGCTGAACGTAAGTGAAGGGGGTGATCTATAACCCAATTATTTGAGGCAAAGAGATAATTACAAAAAATAAAAAATAAGGTGGTGTGCTGGGGACAAACCAAATGACCAGAATAACACAATAGGTATAAGAGTCACATGCCGAGGGTCTAACCAAAGTAACATGTAATCCAAAACTGTACAGACTAATTAAGGTGGAGAGATCGTAACTAGTTATCAAGGTAGAGGTATCATAACAGGACAGTAAGGCAGGTTTTACAGATACAGAACAGTATGGTAGCATGAACCCAAGATCACGGGTGCGGAACTTGGGGGCTTTCACTTTCTGCTCGGTGAGTCAGTGTTGTTGTGTATTTTGAAGGATGCCTTAGGGTAGGCTTACCTGGAGAATGGAGGCTGAATGCCCTTCACCGCCAGTGTTCCCTGATAGGGAGGGAACATCTCTGTCCGGTGACTGTTGCGTGGTGTCCATTCATCCATCGTCATAGTATCTGCATGGTCTCGCCAATATACCATGGCTCATGGTATCTTTTTCGTCCCTCTGTCCTTGATCTCTCCGCCTATAAATTCTGTGCTCTTCGTACTTCATTTCACCTCCGCTGAAGAGGGCTAAGCTCTGAAAGCTTGTCATTTCAAATAAACCTGTTGGACTATAACCTGGTGTCTTGTGACTTCTGACTATTCAGCTGTTGACACTGTATTCACACCATCTAACACTTTTAATCATCTGCAGAGACTTATCATTCAACACTCCACTCACACCATTTGTATGATCTTTTGATCTCTCTGCCTATAAATTCTGAGTTCCCTACACTTTTCTCTCACTTTACCTAACGAAGTGGGCTATGCTCTGAAAGCCTGTCATTTCAAATAAACCTGTTGGACTATAACCTGGTGTTGGGTGACTTCTGACTTTGTGCACCCCTGTTCAACATGTTATGTTGTGTTAGCTACATTTTCCAAATTTAGCTGGTCCACTGTTAGTTTAATTGAGGGCAACTGCATATGGTAATAACGGCTTTGAACAGTTTTATTCAGAATTGACAGGTGCTCATTGCTAGTATAGCAATACGGCATTGGCAGAGTTTAAAGTCTTTATAAAGTGGCACAAAGATATTGGATTCCAAGACAATATGCCCCGGGTGTGTTCAGTGGAACAGTGAAAATGCAGATTTGTTTTGTAATCAGCACATACTGTATCTGTCCTTGGAGTGTTTGATGGGTCACTGGACACCTGGAATGTGAAGCGTTTATTTCCCAGTAGTAATTTGTTTTGATGATTACAAAAAGAAGCATGATTTCTTTGTGCTGAATTTCTCCCCTCTCACCTCACAATCAGTTGGCGGAAAGACCCTGTGGGCTTCATTTACAAGCTGACACTGTGTAATCTCCCTGTCTGTAATTAAAGATCACTGTTTTTATTTACACTTGGCTCAGCAGTAAGTGTTCATGTCTGAGGAATTGAATACACAGAGCTAGCTATCACATTCCCAGTGTCTGGGAGATAGGGACTCAGGTTGAGGTTGGTTGATTACCAGGAATACACGACTTATAAATTATTGTTATATTTATTAATTTTTTAATGAGTGTACAAAATATTGCATTAATTCAGTGTCTTAACAGACTGAAAACCTCCCAAATTAAATGATTCCAGGTGTGCACCGATATTCGCTGTGCACCTGGATCCTATCAGTCCTAAAGGCTGTCCAATTATGGACTGCACAGTTTAGCTTTTGAATAATAAATGAAGGAAAATAGAAAGAGAAAAGAGAAAATGAGAAAGAGTTAGAAAGAATGAAGAAAAGAAAGACAGGTGCCAAATGGAATCTTATCAAATTTGTCAGAGACATTTCAGAGTGTTAATTAATTTGACCTTGCTCTAAAGATCCCACTGTAACAATGAGGTAAGCAGTCATATAATCCAAATATTGATGATGCTGGTTGAAGATATGTAAGCATGATTGTGTGAGTCTAAACATGTTTGTCAGTGAGTGTGTTATCAGTGTCCTGTGAGTTAGTAAATTTGTGTGTATGCTAAATTGTTGCTCGGTGAGTGTGAGCTGAAGTGTATAATTCTGTATATGATAGTGACTGAGAAAAAGCAGCTCAATTTTATAGACTGGTGTTGTTAGTCGCTGCTGCAAACACACAGGCCATGGCCAACTGGCGGCTGCGAAGATACTTGAATGATTATATTGAGGGAAGAATTTTCACAGTTTGGTATCAAAGAAGGGAGAGAGAAACTTTGTTTTGCAGTTTACTATAACTCCCATCCATCTGTTCTCATTTGCAGTATACTTCTTTAACTTTGGAATGGCGGATTTTGGAGTCTCCTCTCTGGTTCGTGTGTTGGACGCAGTGAAGGTGACATCATTTGCCATACAGGAGGGGAAGGTGGCAGTGCATTGTCATGCAGGGCTCGGAAGAACAGGTCTGTCTGGAGAACAGTCTCTCTATCAGGTTGCTGAGGACAGACAGCAGATCATTTAGATCTGGAAAGGCATAGATAGAATGGAATCTCACACCAGAAACTGATGCCTTTATGCAAACAAATGGCTCTAGATGGTTCTGATGGGGTAGTTGTGGTGGTCAGGTTAGCGATGATGGTTAATTGGTTCACACACTGAGATGATGGTTAATTGGTTCACACACTGAGATGGACGAATTTTTTGTGTTGTGTGAGGGTGTTAAGCAATAAGGAACAAGGCAGGTGGGTGCAAGACAACCACTATGCAGCAAAATTGTGGAACAGATTTGAAGACTTAAATGAATTTTTACTCTTCATGTTAGTTAATGATGTGTTGGTATCATCCCTGCCTCTAAGTTACTGGGTCGCTGTTCAAGTCCTACTCCAGAGATTTGACCACAATATCTGGGCTGATCTTCCAGTGTGTACTCAGGGAGAGTGGTGCACTGTTGGAGGTGGCATTTTTCAGATGAAACATTAAACTGAAACCTCTAAGGTGGATGTTACAGATCTCATGGTAAAGTTTGTGGAGGAACAGGAGAATTCTCTTTGACGTCCTGGCCACTGCTTATTCCTTTACAAAGATAATTTTAAAAATGTGATCTGATTATTGTCATCGTGGTGTTTGTGGGAGCTGCCAGTGAGAAAATTGGTTGCTGCATTTCTTATATTACAATGGCAATAACAATAAAAGTAGTTCATTGGCCATGCTTCTGAAGATCCTGAGGTTGCGAAAAAAATGAATGAATGACTTCATTTTCTCTTTAATAATATAGACTAAAGTAAAAGGCACAGTCCTACCAGACCATAGCACTGCTCTGTCATTAGTGAGAGACAATTGGTGGTGGTTTAAACTGAGGGTCACCATGCCTGAGGTGAGGGGAGGGTTGAGAAAGAGAGTCCTTCATGGTAACCTCACCTGGTGCAGGAATTAAACCCATGCTGTCAGCATCACCCTGCATCACAAACCAACCAGCCAACTGAGATAACAAGCCCCTGGACTTGAAGCTGATCAAGTAAACTGTTTGATTACTTGTATTGTATTATCACAAATAGTCACAGATTTACTTTCTCCTTATAACTGAAGACAGAGGATTCACTGATGTTATTTAACACCCATTCTTTCCTTCCTCTCAGAAGTGACAAGGACAACGTTTATTCCTCATTCCTAGTTGCTCACAGACTGTGGGTCTCTCCCGAATCACTACCATCTGTGTGACGATGTGGTTCATGCCATGTTTTATTCCCGTGGATACTGAAAGTAATAGCTGATTGAATTTTCGGGTGTAATTCTGGTTAGGAGCAAACATTTAGTGCCAAGTTTCTATCTGTCCTATTTTAATGTGGGCAGCTTGAATTAATTCCAAAGAAATGTAAAGAACTCCTAGTGGCTCAGTCAATGGAACATGGTGGTGTTCAGTGGTAAAAGAGATCAGAATTCTGATCACACTCATTCAAGAAAAGAGAGGGTAAACTTGATAACTCTAATGTTAGTCATGAGCAAAATCTTAGAATCCATGATATAAAAATAGAAATTGCTGGCAAAACTCAGCAGGTCTGGCCGCATGAGAACTGGATGACGAAGCATTACAAGACTTGAATGTTAACTCTGCTTTTTTCCCACAGATGCTGCCAGACCTGCTGATTTTGGTCAGTGGTTTCTGTTTTTGTTTCAGATCTCCAGTATCCACAGTTCTTTGTTTGATCTTAGATTCCATGATCCAGTCTTCACGACTGTACATCCTCCACATGAAAAATTGTACCAATCCCATGTTCTCCTGTCCTTTTACTTCACCTTTCTTCAAACAACAATCTTAATCTGTTCTTAGATATTGAAATGGCCTCTGATATAATAATTAATGCTCTGTATAAAACAAATCCATCTGCTCGTTGTGCTAAATCTCCTACATTAATCTTAAATTTGTGTATCCTCATTGAAGACACCCTCAATCACTGGAAAGAGCCTGTTTCTATTTGCTGTATTACATTCCTTCATAACACTAAAGAGATCCATCAATCACCCTATACCCGACTTGATTCAAGCAGAAAAGCTTCATTTCTTCAAGGCATTATTCATATTTGTATTTCTTTACAAATATGAATAATGCCTTTGAATCATGCCCTTGAATCCAGGCTCTATTCTCTTTATTGCTTCAACTTCCCCTCTAACGTTTGGAGCAGTAGGCTCCTCACACCACTCTAACTGTGGTCATACTGAAGTTTTATATAGATTGACCATTTATTTTCAATTTGGAATAACATTGTTGAACTTTTGCTAAAAACTAGTTATTGTTTAACAAACGGTGGTCTTTTGAAGAAGTGACCAATTGAACAATGTAGGAGAAGTGTATTGTGTGGATAAGTTTGGAGCAGTTTCAGTCCAATACTTAATAATTACTTTTCTGTTGACATCTGGCTACACTTAACAAGGCAGACTTATGAAAAGGAAATTTGTGGCAGTACTTTGGTCATTCAGCATTTGTAGCTAGAAAAGAGGAGCATGCAGTGGGTTCAAAGACATGAAAAATGTTTCATTCTTCAACTCTGACTTCCATCACTTCTGTACTGCTGGTCGTGTCTTCACATGCACTGGCCTTAAATTCTGAAATTACTTCCAGGCCTCTCTACCTCTTCTTTCCCACAGTTCATCCCTTTGACCAAATTTCTGGTTGTCAGCCTGAATGTCTCAAAACAATTACCTTGTTTGATAGTCTTTCTTGTGAAGCACATGAAGATATTTTATTAAGTTAAAGATGGTATTTCAATGTGATTTTTCTTTTGTTTTCACTCAGCCCAAAAAGTATACCCAAAGTAAGAGCAATTCACTGTTGATTTCCTTGCTGTCTGATAGGAGTCCTGATTGCTTGTTACCTGGTTTACGCCACACGGGTCAGTCCCGGCGAAGCCATACACTTTGTCCGGATCAAACGTCCTTGCTCCATCCAGACCCGCACTCAGATTAACTTAGTTTATGACTTTGCCCAGTTTGTAGACTCTCACAGGACAATGTTCACCGATGTGAGTTTGCATGCCCACCCTATCACCTTGAAGCAGTACCTCTACCGCCAACAGTATCTCCTGCATGGATATGAGGCCCGGCATCTCAAACATGTGCCCAAAATAGTGGACTTCATCTGCAAGAGGCTTCTGCAGATAGCATTTGACAAGGACGACTCCTCCATGGTACAGCTGGAGGTACAAAGGGAAGTGATTGACCGCACACTGACCCTGTACATCAGAGAAACTATCACTTCCTTCATTAACTCACCAGAATTTCTCCTAGCAAACCAGGAGCCAGAAGACCCTGACAATTCACTGAGGCCTCCTACCTCTGCAGCTGGCTTATTTGATCAGGCTTCTTTGCCTGGTTGGGATGCAAAAGCTCAACCCAGAATGATGCCAAGATTATTGCGGACTGTCAGCGATTCCAATCTTCCTGGAATCATCAGCACATATCAAACACAGGTAACCCTATCAAGAGCTGGCTGTATTCTAGGATTTGTAGAAACTGACAAGGAAAGTAACAGGGAGTGGAACCTGATCAGACTTTGTTTTTGGTGGGGTTTATTTCTTGAATTTTGTCATATACAGAACCTGTTATAGTAAGGAGATTTAAATATGGGTCAAATACGTATGAATGTAAATGGGTTTTGGAAGGAAACTAAGATACAGTACATGACTGGGTGGAGTGTGGATAAGCTGTTGAAAGACATTGACTATGTGGATGGAAATTGTAATCAAGTAAAATGTACATGAGCTGATGCAGGATAAAGTTGCGAGACAAAGTAGTCTTTTGTCATTCTGTGTCAATTACACTCTTCATATTTCTAAAATGGCGTAGTTAAGGTCCAAGACTACCCAAGTAAAAAGTAAAAAGTAAAAAGTTTCCTGATTATTTATTTTGGCTAACAGGAGCAGTGGTCACTTTTCGGAACCAGGTAGTTATGTCATTTTCTGGATGTTCATTTTAACATTGTCATGGAGTAGGAACAGATGTAAGCTGCATACAATTTAATGCTCCTAGTGCCACCAACCCAAATGTGTTGAGTGATTAAATTCTCATTTGTTGTTAAATTCTCATTTAAGGGCACCTGTACACAGCAACCTTTGCCAATGGGCCAACGTCGAGCTGCGGCTTTGGAACTTGTCTTCAGTGGGCCTACCAATCCAGTGAAACGTTCTTTCAGCTATGAGGGGAGGGAGAACCTTGTTAGAGACAGAAACATGGTGCAGACTGATCATGTAGCAGGATTCAAGCTAGCAAGGCATGGGAACTCTTTACTGACCAACACCGACCTTTTGTCTACAACCTCAACAAAGGTATGGACTGGCATCAAATTAAGGCATAGCAATACACATCAATGTCACACCAGACACAAATTCTGTCTGCTCTTTCCCTCTATCTTATACTTACGTTAGTTTGTTTACCTCGAGGAGACTTAAGTGGGGACCTTATGCCACAGTTATACAAATGAGATCAAGTTAGGAGAATGACATACAATCTTGGTCAGCTGTTTGACTTCACAGTTGCTCCATATGGCAACAAGTCTTACATTCTCATTTGTGCTCCTGAGATACTGCTTGGCCTGCTGTGTTCATCCAGCTTCACACTTTATTATCTTACATTCTCATGACTTTGTGGTGAAAATGTTTCTCCTAAATTCTCTGCTGGATTTTTTGATGACTATCTTGATTTTAGAACTCATGTTTGAATCAGAAGGTTGTGGGCCAAAGTCCCACACCACACGCTTGAGCTTGAAATCTACTCACACACTTCCAGTACAGCACTG
Source organism: Stegostoma tigrinum (assembly GCF_030684315.1). Classification (NCBI taxonomy): domain Eukaryota; kingdom Metazoa; phylum Chordata; class Chondrichthyes; order Orectolobiformes; family Stegostomatidae; genus Stegostoma; species Stegostoma tigrinum. Next base: position 20,196,288 of record NC_081378.1, on the reverse strand, counting down.
AGAGAAAAGTGCACAGCCGGAAGTGCTAATTATCAAATGAAACTGTAAGCTAAACCAGTTTGCCCTCCCACATTGATGTAAAGTATTTCATGATGCTATGTTGAAAATGCAGCAACCAATTTGTCAATACAATTTAAGTGTATTGGAAGCAGTTCAGAGAAAAATTACCAGATGATTATCTGGAATGACTGATAAATTTCCCCACTCATGAAAAATGGCTGGAAAAGCTAGACTTGAGCTCATGAAGTTTAAAAAGAGTAAGAGATTATGTGATTGAAACATTTAAGATCCTGAGGGATCTTGACAAGGTCCGTGCTTAGAGAGAGGATGTTTCCTTTTATGGGGAAATCTGGAACTAAAGGCCCCGATTAAAAATAAGAGGTTTCCCATTTAACGCTGAGATGAGATAAACATTTTTTATCTCACAGAGGATCCAGATTCTTTGGAACTCTCTTCCCAGGAAGGTGGTGGATGCAGGGTATTTTTGAATACTTTTACAGCAGAGGTAGTTGGATTCTTGGTGAGCAAAGGGTTAGAACGTTATCAGGGGTAGGTAGGAATGTAGATTTCATGTTATAATTGGATCAGCCATGACCTTATTTAATGGTGGAGCAGGGTCAATGGGGAAAAAGCTGACTGCCACTCCTCATTTGTATATCTCGACTAAAAGATGTTCATTTCCGATACTACAGTACAGCCTCAGTACTGCCTGGACTGGAGCCTGAATCAACAACATCCTGACACTCTCCAGTACTTGCTCCTCTGGGGAGTGATGCTAAGGACACTTTGACTGGAAAATCACTGTCCAGAAGCCCCTGGTTTTCTTTTGTATGTGTATTTGGATTTCCCAACTGTCATCCTCAGAATGCATCGCTGCTTCTAGGAATGATACTCTGGGAATAGACAATAGGTGCTGGAGTAGGCCACCATTCATTATGATCATGGCTGATCATCCACAATCAGTATCCTGTTCCTGCCTTATCCCCATAACCCTTGATTCCACTACGTGTAAGAGCTCTATCCATCTCTTTCTTGAAAGTATCCAGAGAGTTGGCCTCCACTGCCTTCTGGGGCAGAGCATTCCATCTATCCACCACTCTCTGGGTGAAGAAGTTTTTCCTCATCTCTGTTCTAAATGGCCTACCCCTTATTTTCAAACTGTGTCCTCTGGTTCTGGACTCACCCATCAGCGGAAACATGCTTCCTGCTTCCAGAGTGTCTAATCCCTTAATAATCTTATACATCTCAATCAGATCCCCTCTCATCCTTCTAAACTCAAGTGTATTCCAGGAATTGACCTCGTGAACCTACGCTGCACTCCCTCAATAGCAAGAATGTCCTTCCTCAAATTTGGAGAACAAAACTGCATACAATACTCCAGGTGCGGTCTCACCAGGGCCCTGTACAGCTGCAGAAGGACCTCTTTGCTCCTATACTCAATTCCTCTTGTTATGAAGGCCAACATGCTATTAGCTTTCTTCACTGCCTGCTGTACCTGCATGCTTGCTTTCTTCACTGCCTGCTGTACCTGCATGAATGGGCCCCAGCTATTCGATTGATGGAGGGTCAGAATTTGTAGTTGGCCCACATCTGCATCACTCCAAGTGTAAAATGCTTTTTGACAAATGGATGCCAACCCATGCCTAATTTTAGCCACTGGTGAGGGGTCTGGATGCTTCTTATACTTAAGTCACAAATGAAGAACAATGACAAGAGTCTGTCACTTTACTCTTATCTTGTTTTATTCTGTAGAGCAATGTCCATTGGAGAAAATCAGTAAAAGAATCAAGCAGAAAAATGAATAAACATGGGCATCTCCTGGAAGAGGTTGCCAGGGCAATGTCAGAGGGTTCACCAACGGACAACGACTTTTTGGTGAAAGTCCGTCTCTGGAAGGTAATGAGTCACAATCACGCTTACTGTTATGGGACTGTTCTATCATTTAAAGTCAAAATTAGACTGAATTCTTGTATAAAATGGCACTTTGGGATGCAGGGTATGAGTAATTTATCAGCAACACCATTAGCATTGTATCATGCGACTATCAAGATGGAAGAAGGTAAACTAAATTAGATTCCCTACAGTGTGGGAACAGGCCCTTCGGCCCAACAAGTCCACAACCACCCGTTGGAGCATCCCACCCAGACCCATCCCCCTATAACCCACACACCCCTGAACACTACGGGCAATTTAGCATGGCCGATCCACCTAGCCTGCAGATCTTTGGACTGTGGGAGGAAACCGGAGCACCTGGAGGAAACCCACGCAGACATGGGGAGAATGTGCAAACTCCACACAGACAGTTACCTGAGGCTGGAATTGAATCCAGATCCCTGGTGCTGAGAGGCTGCAGTGCTAACCACTGAGCCACCGTGCAGAGTTTTTTTTTGTTTCTAGTAATTTCCATGTATCTGCTCACCGCTGCCCTAACCTTTTCATCCAGTTGTGGCCCACATCCTCCTTTTTGAGAGCTATAGAACAGGCACACTTATGATGAAAGGAATGCTTAGTAGGCATCCATTTCCTTCTGACAGGTGTAATTCCAGCCCTGTTAGAAGTGTGGGTATGTGATCAGTTTTGACGTGATCTGTTTGAAAATAACCAAACAAACAGGATTCAGAAGAGAAATTTTCCCTTTAACCAACCTCCTTGACCCATTTAGAAAGGGTGGTACGGTGGCTGAGTGGTTAGCACTGCTGCTTCACAGCACCAGGACCTGGGTTCACTTCCTACCTCAGGTAACTGTCTGTGTAGCGTTTACACATTCTCCCTTTGTCTGTGTGGGTTTCCTCCCACAGTCCAAGGATATGCAGGTTAAGTGGATTAACCATGCTCAATCACACGTAGTGTGCAGTAGTGTGTAGGCTAGGTGGATTAGTGGGGAATGCAGAGTTAAAAAGTAGGGTTGGGGTTGCGGGTGGGAGGGTCAAGGCAGATCCAATGGGCCAAATAGCCTGCTTCCACACTGTAAGGGTTCTGTTATTTACAGCACAGAAACACGTTGCTAGGTTCAACAAATACAGCAGTGCTCGTTTTGAGCCTCCTCTCATTCTAGTTCATTCAGCCAGTCAACACATCTTTATTCCTTCGCAGATTCTCTAGCTTAAATAGATGTTATTTTTCCCATTTGCTCCATCTGACAGCAAGTTTGACATTCAAATCACTTTCTGGTAAATAATTTTCTTCTAAATTCTCTTCTGGATTTATTGATGACTATCATGTTTTTTGCACTCTTGTCTGAGTCAGAAAGTTGTGGGTTCAAATCTCACACCACATGCTTGAACACAAATCTACTCACCCATTTCCAATACCATACTGAAAGAAGTCTGCGCAGGCAGAAGTGCTATTCATCAAATGAAACAGTAAGCTAAGCCTGCCTGCCCTCTCACATTGATGTAAAGTATTTCATGATGATATATAGGAAATACAGCAACCAATTTGTCAACAGTAAGGTTATGCAAATGGAAATGCGATAAATAATTGGATAATCTGTTTCTGATAGTACACTGGTCAGGAATTTCCAAGTTACTACATAACCAAAGAAGTACTTTGAAGTTTAGTCACTATTGGAATTTAGCACACTTGCGTCTGAATGTTGTGGATCAAGTTCTAACCACAGAAAATCCAGCCACGCACTTGCAGTGCTTTATTAAAGGAAAGCTCCACTGTCATAGGCGCGTAGGCATTTAGGCACTCTGTTTTTAACAAGACATTAAACCAAAACCTTGTTTGGCCTCTCAGGTGGGCAGAACTGACCCTATCTTACTACTTTGAAGAAGTGTCCATGTTTGCCTGGCCTATATGCATTCCTCAATTAATATCTAAAAGCAAATTATCTGTTTGTCTATCTCATTGTTATTTTTGCAATTTGCAACCTTTGGCTGCAATAATTCCTATATTAAAGCAATAACCACACTTCAAATGTATTAAGTAGGCTATAAAATATTTTGCAACATCCTAAGCTACACACTGGAATCCCTTGAATGAATTTTGAACAATTGTGGTATGCATCAACTACTTGTGTGCTACTTTTTCTTTCTGTCTTATAACTCTTATTCTTTCTATCTTGCTGACACTGTCTCTTTTTTCTGACTATCTGTTAGATTCCTTCTGTCTCAGTTGTTCTATCTGTCTTTACTGTGTCCATCATTGTAATTCTTTACCCATCTCTTACTGTTTCTGTCTTGCTGTCTGACTCTAATTTATTTTATCATCATGTCTGCTGTTCCTTCTATGTATCTGTCCTCATGACTCCATCTTTAACTGTCTTTCTACTTCTCACTCTATCTGCCTCTATCTCCATCGGTCTCACTCCGAGTGCATTTCTATCTATATGTCCGACATTTTTCTTCCTGTCTCAATGTTGCGTTTTCTCCGTCACTCTTTAGCTCTTGTTTTGTGTCTTCCATTGTCTCATGCTTTCTCTGTTTCAACCTCTCTTTATATCTTTATCTTTACCTCTTTTTTTCCCTTCCTCTTGTCTCTTCCCTGTACTTCTGTCTGTTTCACTGTTTCTATTGCTGTCACTTTTTAAAAATTATTTCATGGGATGCATATGTCACTGTCTAGTCCATCATTTGTTGCCCATCCCTTATTCCTCTTTAGATCGCCTTCCATCTCTGTCTTCTTCTGTCTCACCATTAGGGTAATCCCACTCTCTCTAGAATCACTCTCTCCCACTTTCTATGCATCTGTTTCTCCCTGCATGTTAGTCTCCCCATTATTCTACCTCTCTTTGATTTACTGTCTATGTGTCTCTCTAGATCTTTCTCCTTCTCTTTCTGTGATTCTCTTTAACTTTATCTTGATCTGTCTGTTCATCTCATTTTAACTCCTTGCACCACCCCTTAATGGATTTATGAGTTTAATGAGTTTTCTCTTTCTACTTCTTTTGAAGATGGAGCTAAATGAGAACGAAGGGGCATGGGGTCGCCTGACTGCAGAACACGATCCCAGGGTTCTCAGCATGCTGATGTGGAGCTGGCTGGAACACCTCAAGGTTGATCATTCTATCTGAACAGGAAATAGGTTACGGACCAGCAAGACTGACGCAATGAGCCACGGTGCTATATTGCATTGGACCCCAGTTACAAGCTCACACAGCCAATAGCACAAACTCCATGCTTTTGTCTCCATTTTAAGACTGATTGCTTAGAAGGAACTCTCAATGACTTTTATCCATTCTCTGATATGGGACTGCTGGCAAGGCTGGCACTGATTGTACTTCCCTAGTTACCCTAAGAAGTAGGTGGTGGACTTTCTTGGATATTTTTGATACACCAAGTGGTTTGCTAGGTCACTTAAGAGGCCACTTAACAGTCAGCTATATTATGTTGCCACAGGCATAGCACATATGCCCTAAGTTTCATGTAAGCCAGAAAAGATGGTAGATTTCCTTGCCTAAAGAGCATTTGTGAACCTGTTGGCTTTTTACAACAATCTAACAATGGCAAGTCACTTTTACTGATCCCAGTTTTGTTTATTGTTTCCTAGTTTTTGAAACAGATTTGGAATTCTCAACAGGCGCTATGGAATTTAAGCTGAGGTTTTCTGGGTTATTAGTGCAGGTCTCTTGGTTACTAGTCCAATGATATGACCAATACAGCATCCCAACCTACCTCAGTCTGTGTATGTGAATCCTTCCCTATTGTGGTACATTAAACATCAATATTATTTTGTACCTTCATTTGATAATGCTTTGGAATGATAGAAGGAGTTCTGATTGAGCTCAAAGCCTTTGGCTTTGCAGAGGAAGAATCTGCTATGTCACGGCATCACTCTCTGGGAAATCTTGTTTCAGATGTAGACAGAATCAAGTCTGGTCCCTCTAGAAAACTAACAGATCTCAGGTCTGTACTCTTGATAACAGTCTGTATTTTCCAGAAAGTTGTGAGAAAATTGGGGATTAGGTTGTTGTGAATGAACTGTAACAGGGTTGATTATGTGTCTGGAATCAGCTGATTATGAATCATTGTTATTCCTCCCTGCAGAAGCCAGTTCTGTGCTCGGAAGATGTAGTGACACTGCTGTCTAATCACGCAGTTAAAGGGACTCCATGGGATCTGGAAAAGGTCAGTATTCTTTTCAAGTAGGCTTTGTGTACAGCATGACCTCAACCTTCTATATTCATATTAACACGGCAGAAGTTATCTGAAGATCATGAAAGTTAACAAGGGGATATAATGAGGTCCTATACTTCAGTAATGCCTGTGTTATTGTGAACATCAATGTGAATTGTATAAGACTGATATTCATTCATTGAATTCAGCAGCAAAAGCCTTTCAGAGATTTACAAGGGTTTTGTTGTAAATCTACAGTTTAGCACAAATACCAGTTTCCACCTTTCCCTTCTGGATCCTTCCCTTGTCTAGCTTTTTAAACATATTTATAATACCCAGTACCAATTAAAATAACAACCGAAGAATTTAGTTTTACTTTTAATTTTGAAAAACCCATATTCAAATCACCCAATTAACTCATTAACCAAATAACAAATATAAACACTGCCCACCAGAACTCCCCTCATTTAAAAAAAATCTAATATATTCAGATGTGTTATAAAACACCACCAGAACAGTGACTTGAACCTGGACCTCCTAGTCCAAAGACAGGAATGTTAATGTTGCACTACAAGAGTTCTAAATCCTTCATTTTTTTTTAAAACACGTGCTGGGGATTTCGGTTAACATTGTTCATCAGGCCCAGACCCTTCTCTTTACTTTTCACATTTTGTGGTTTATTTTTAAAAAGCATTTACAGTGTGGTTTTACTCAACATTGACAGTTGGCAAACCTTTGGAAGATGTGACAGGAATATTTGTTACCAACTTACAGAGTTTATTAGGGGATTCCCATCATCATTTTTCTTTCTGGATAAATGCACATGAATGCCATATCAGACATCGCTATCACTCTTAGCCCTAACAGCCTTGTTCAAATGAGCATCAATGCAGACATCAGGACTACCCATTTTCTTCACTGCAAGAGATGCTATCAGTCATGTCCCCAGCTCACATTCCCATATTGGTAACAGCACTCATTTCTTTCAAAATTCCTTTTACTTGGATTATTAATTCTTCTAGTTTATCATTCATTGCGGCTATATGCAATGGATTTACTGTTGACACTCCAGCCCCAGAGATCCCAATTATGTCCCTAATTATGCTTCTCTGCTTTCTTTCCCTAAGCCAACTTGTTTAAACACCCACCTATGTGTGTGTGTGTGTGTGTGTGTGTGTGTGTGTGTGTGTGTGTGTGAAAAAGATTCAGACACCATTTGGGGACCTGGTGAGATCCAGAATTACTGGTACTAGTTCATGATGTCCCTGCTCATACAATATTTTACCTGTGTCCCTCATAACAACTCCTTTTTTCAGTCCTGCAGTTTCCACAGGACATCATATAAGTCCTTTAGTTGGTGGGAATGTAGGTGGTGTACCTATGAGTAACTTTAAATCATCCTTTCATATTAATGTATTCTTTGTCATCCCCTCACCTTGACACCTCAGGATCACATCTGGTCATCAGGTGTTACCCTGAATAGCTATGTAATGATTGGACCGGTCATATTTTACTTAGCATATTTTACTTACCCCAGCACATTATGACACATAGGGGTCATATTTACTGGTACACATTTAAAGGTCCAGTTTTCAGCATCCCATAATTATTGTACATTTCACACCACAGCATGTGCTTATAGTCCTCGACCACTTGCTCTTATTCATCGTATCTGTCCACTATGCTCTGTTCTGTACTCACAATCGTATCACACCATGATTCAAAGGATCCTCTGCGTCAATAAACGTGGAGTTGGACAAACACAGCAGGTCAGACAGCATCAGAAGAACAGGACAGTCAATATTTCAGGCTGAAACCCTCTGTCAGGACTGGGGAGGGGTGGGGACCCCAGAAATAAATGGAGGGACAGGGGTTGGGCTGGGGAAAGGTGGGTGAGATGGTGATAGGGTGGATGCAGAGGGAAGGGGTTATCGTGCGGTAAGGGGTTTTAGTAATTGGTGAGTGGGAAGGGTGGCATGGATAGGTAAGTAGGAATATGGACAGGTTAGGACAGATCAGGGAGACAGTGAGGTGATGTCAATATTTAGGCCCTTGGGTGTAAGCTCCCAAGGTGAAATATCAGGTGTTGCTCCTCCAGTTTATACATGACTTTACTGTGACAGTGAAGACCAAGGATGGACATGTTGCTGGGTTAACAGGAGGGGTAATTAAAATGGATGGCAACTGGAAGGTCAGATTGGTTGGTGTGTGCAGAGCGCAGATGCTCTGTGAACCGGTCCGCTTGTCTGCATTTGGTCTCCCTGATATACAGCAGACCACATCAGGAGCAACAGATGCAATAAATCAGATTGGATGAAGTGCAGGTGAATCTCTGCCGGATCAGGAAGGATTGTTTGGGGCCTTGCACAGAGGTGAGAGGAGAGATATAGGGGCAGGAGTAGCACCTCTTGCAGTTGTAGGTACCGGGTGTGGTGGAGGGATTGATGGGGAGTGCAGAGCTGACAAGGGAGTCATGAAGTAAACGGTCCCTGTGAAAAGTGGACAGAAGTGGGGAAGGAACTAGTTTTCTGGTGTTGGAGTCTGATTGTAGGTGGAGGAAATGTTGGAGGATGATGTGTTGTATTCGGAGGTTCATGGGGTTGTATTTGACGACTAAGGGGACTCTATCCTTCTTGTTCGGGGAAGGAAGTTTGAGGACAGAAGTGCAGGAAATGGAGGAGATGTGGTTGAATGCATCCTTAATTACAGAGGATGAGAAACGATGGTCTCTAAAGTAGGAGGGTATCAGGGATATTTGGAGTAGAACTCTTCATCCTGGGAACAGATGTGGTGGAGGCAGAGGAATTGAGGTATGGGATATCATACAGTCAGAAACATTGACTTTCCTGCTGCTGTAACTCTGTCTGACCTGCTGTGTTTGTCGAGCTCCATGTTTATTGACTCAAACGATCATCTTCCTCATTATGCAAAATCTATGACAAAGGTAATTTCAAAGTCATTTCTCCTCATATTTACAGTTTACACATCTGATCTGTGTACTTATTGAACAAATCTATATTTGCCAGTTTCTCTGCCAGTTGGCTGCTTGAGCAGCTTCTCCTCAACTGACTAGTGTCTTCCCTTCCCCATCGTGGGGACTGTTCGTTTCTTGCGGACTTTCTCCTTTTCCTTCGAGACCTCCATTCTTTTGGTGTTTGTTGCCCTGAAGATGTTTGGCTACATTTTCCATCCTGTATTGGTTCAACCAGGGCTGGAGCTTGAACACATTTCTCATTTTCTGGCTTGTCCAATAGCACATGGTATTCTGTGCCCTGTGGAACTTTCATTGGTTTACATGATATCATCCTGTTTTTCCAATATCTAACAGGACTTTTGTTTACTGAGGGACTGGCTTTATCTATCGATGAATGGGAGCCTATGTACCTTGGGGACAGGAAGGTTTCACGCTGGAAATGTTGTAAGATCACTAATTGCCCTAATTCCTGTTCTATTGATTTCACCTTTCCATCAAAGTAAAACATACTCTGGGTTTTCCTTTCCCCAATCTTAACTGCTGCAGCTCTCTGGGCCACCTGGATATTTTGTAGAATCATATTTATTGTTCTTTCATGTGTTAGGGCCAGTAATTCTGGCTTAGTGATGTCCAACCCCAAAAGATCTTCAATTCCCATCATCAGACACCCTGTAATAAGAATAAGGGGTGGTTAATCCTATGGAATTCAAAATAGTGTTCCATATTTTTATCATGGGAGAATTATGTCTCAGGTTCTGACGTTTTGCTGACTATTTTCCTGATCATCTCTTTAAGGGTTCTATCCATTTGCTCCACCATCCCTTTAGATTGGGATGATAAACTAGAAGGATTCTGATTTATCCCTATTAGCAACCTTATGTTCTGCATCTCCTGGGCAGTACCCTGGTCACTCTCAATACTTTTTGGTAGATTCCTGTGTATATATACATGCTGGGTCAGCACATTAGCTGTGACTTTGGCTATGTTACTTCGAGTTGAGAAAACGTTCATAAATTTTGTGAACACGTCTACAATAACCAAGGTGTTTTGTATCCTCCTCTGCATGGCAGCAAGAGCCATGTGTTGAGTATCTAAAGATTACTCCAAGGGCCCTCCTTAATAATGTCTTAATAATCCTTTATTTACACACCACTCTGAGCTGTTCTGGGAAAAAATATGTCCAAAGAACTGCGAATGCTGGAGAAAGGAAACAAAAATGGAAATTGCTAAAAAAACTCGGCAAGTCTGGCAGCATTTGTGGAGAGAAAGCAGAGTTAATGGTTCAAGCCCACTGATTGTAGCTAGGAAAAAGTCGGTAGATATGCTAAAGATGGGGTGAGGGGAGGGGCAGGAGTAAACAATAAGTGGAGATGGAGCCCAGAGAGAGAGAAACATAGTTGGGCAGACCAAGGAATGGGTAAAGGTGAGCCTGGGAGAATCAGTAGCTGCTAATAGGGCCCATTAGTAACTGAGAATGGAATGTTTGTGGTAGCAGCCCATGTGATGTCAAGGCCTGGTGTGTGGGGGCTGGGTTCAGGACATGGGGAAGGTGTTCAAAGGCCTAAAACTATTGAACTCAATATTGAGTCCAGAGGCTGCAAGATTTCCAAGAGGAAAATGAGGTACTGTTCTTCCATGCTCCTCTTTCCCCTTTCTTAATGTCTCTGTTTTCAATCCTGAGGATAGGCTGACCGCCAATATCCATTACAAACACATGGACTCTCACAGTTACCTTGACTATACATTCTAACACTCTGCTTACTGTCCAGACTCTATTCCATTCTCTCAGCTCCTCCATCTCTTGTTGAATCTGTTCTGATGATGTCAACTTTGTCAAGAGGGCCCCTGAAATGTCTGCCGTCACCCTCAAACAAGGATTCCCCACCACTGTAGTGGACAGGGCCCTCAGCCTTGTCCAATCCATCTGCCACACTTTGGCTCTCACCCCCTATCTTCCGTCCCACAACAACAATAGAGTCCCAGATAACACAGTGTGGAGCTGGATGAACATAGCAGGCCAGGCAGCATCGGAGGAGCAGGAAAGCTAATGTTTCGGGTCGGGATCTTTCTTCCAGCTTTCCTGCTCCTCTGATGCTGCCTGGCCTGCTATGTTCCTCCAACTCCACACTGTTATCTCAGTCTCCAGCATCGGCAGTTCGTACTATCTTTGAGCAATAGAGTCCCGCTTGTTCTCACCTACCATCACATCACCATCCTATCCAAATGACTGTTAGCCAACATTTCTGCCACCACCAGTGGGGTGCCACCACCAAACACATGTTCCCTGCCCTTCTCTTGTCAGCCTTCCACAGGAATTGTTCCCTCTGGCACACCCTCATCCACTCTTCCTCCACCCCCAACATCTTCACACAGCTTCGCAGCCCCTTCCCCTGTAATTGCCTAAGGGGTTAACACCTACCTGTTTACTTCCTTCATCCTCACTGACCAAGGCCCTGAACACACCTACGTGAAGCAACACTTCAACTGCACACCACTCAATCTAGTCTACTGTATTCGCTGCTCACTGTGTTGGCTCCTCTACTTTGCGAAGCTGAATGACAGACTGGGTGACCACCTATGGCCTGACTGCAAAAGTTACCCTGAGCTTCTAGTTGCTCCCACTTCAACACACCATTGTGTTCCCTGGCCAACATCTTTGTTTTGGGCTTGCTGCAGTGCCCCAGTGAAGCTCAGTGTAAGCAAGAAGAATATCACCTCATCTGGGTGGCACAGTGGCTCAGTGGTTAGCACTGCTGCCTCACAGAGCAAAGGACCTGGGTTTGATTCCAGCCTCAGGTGACTGTCTGTGTGGAGTTTGCACAGCCTCCTTGTGTCTGTGTGGGTTTCCTCCCACAGTCCAGGCTACGTGGATTAACCATGCTAAATTGCCCATAGTGTTCAGGGATGTGTAGAATAGTGGGGTGGGTCTGGGTGGGATGCTTTGAGGTTCAGTGTGGACTGGTTGGGCCGAAGGGCCTATTTCCACACTCTAGGGATTCTATGTTTTTCCACTTGGGAACCCAGCAGCCTTCAGGACTTTATGTCAAGTTCAGTAGTTTTAGGGCTTGAGCACCTTTGCCCTGTCCGATGCAAATTGGATGGAAATCTGTCAGGTTATTACACACATCTGAATATATATCTGCTGGAGTGGGGAACTCTGCAAGGTGGCTTACCACATACTCCATGGTTGTCAGTTCTGCAGCTTAAACACTCACATTACTTAGGAGTTTCACCAGGTTAGGATGCTTGGAGGGCATCTTGCAGGAAGTGGTGTTCCTGTTAATCTGCTCTCTCATTCTAGATAGAAATGGTCATGGGTTTGGAAGTGCAAGTTGGTGAATTTCTGAAGTGCGTATTGTAAATAGTACACACTGCTTCTGTTGAGCATTGGTGGTGGGGGAGTGATGTTTGTGGATGTGGTGCCAATCAATTGGACTACTTTGTCTTGGATGGTGTCAAGATTCTTGAGTGTTGTTGGAGCTGTATCCTTGCAGGCAAGTAGGGAGTATTCCGTCACATTCCTCACTTAGTGCCTTGTAGATCCTGGACACTCTTTGGGGAGTCAGGAGGTATGTTACTTACCACAGTATTCCTAGCCTTGGACCTGCTCTTCTAGCCACAGTATTTACGTGGTGAGTCCACTCGAGTTTCTGGTCAATAGTAACTCCAAGGACCGATAGTGGGAGATTTGGTGATGGTAACGCCATTGACTGTCAATTGGCAGTGGTTAGATGGCCTCTTACTGGAGACGGCCATTATTTAGCATTTGTGTGGTGTGAATGTTACTTTCAACTTGTCAGCCCTGGGCCAGGATACTGTACAGATCTTGTTGCATTTGTACATTGACTGCTTCAGTATCTGAAGAGTCACAAACGGTGCTGAACATTGGCGAACATCCCCACTTCTGGTCTTAAAAGAACATAAGAATATAGAAGCAGGAGTAGGCCATCTGGCCCCTCAAGTCTGTTCTGCCATTCGATAAGATCGTGGCTGATCTTTTCATGGACTCAGCTCCACTTAACCACCCACTCACCATAACCCTTAATTCCCTTACTATTCAGAAATCTCTCTATCCTTTCCTTAAAAACATTCAACAAGGTAGCCTCAACTACTTCACTGGGCAGAGAATTCCACAGATTCACAACCTTTTGGGTGAAGACGTTCCTCCTCAACACAGTCCTGCTCCCCTCTATTTTGAGACTATGCCTCCTGGTTTTACTGGTGGAGGGAAGGTCACTTTTTCTAATGATCCTGTTCCATGATGTTCTTACACTTCTGCTCTGGAGCTGTTTTCATTTATTCTTGAAGGGACCTGCATTTCTAAAATTTACATGAATATGAGTGTTAATGTGTGTCTGTGTTTGTTTGTACAAGTGTATTATACTGTGTCTGTTAATGTGAAGAGGTTTATGAGCACTAGTATGAGCCTGTGTGCTCAGGCGTGTGATAGTATGTGCATGTTTGTGTGTATATTTGTTTTGGTATATGTGCTTATGTCTTTATATGGATAATGGTGCATATGTATACCCATGTAGCATGTAAATGTGTACTTTTAGTGGGCAGAATCTTACAGCAGAGACACATAAAATACCACCAGTGACATTCTTGCCACTTTCGTGTCTGCCTCTGACTCACCAGCAGTTTTACATCCTCGTGTGCCCCAGTTAAGGCTTTTAAGTGGTGACTTAAGGGCTGCATCTTACTTGACCACAATTTTGAAGCCAGTGGGAGGAGGACCGATATGGGGACTGGGTGGGGAAGAGGGGTTTTGTGTTGATGCTTGAGAGGTTATGGACCTCAGGCAGAACGGGGTGGGGGATGACTCCATCAAAGGCTCCTTTCCCCAATTTGAAGTAAACCCAAGATCTTCCCCTTCTCCCAGTGTGTATCATCTCCCCCTGTCCTTAGCAACTGGAACAACAAGGATCCCAACCTTCTTGACCCTACCAGAGACTCCCAGAGTTACTTCCATCCTCAGTTTTTGGCATATTGTCCTTGGGACTCAATGTAATTCCAGCAGTGGCCACCACTACCATTGGTGCTGTGAGGTGGGATTTCCTCCAAAGCTGAGGAGCCATTAGCTGCTTCCAGTCAACTAACATTCAACAAGAATGTTGACTAGCTGGGGTGCAGATGTCAAGACGTGGCCACTTTACCAGTTGACTTTTTGGTGGTAGGGTGGGTAACAAGCGCAATGTGTGCATTCATGTGTACTTTTTTATTCACTCGTGGGATGTGGGCGTCACAGACTAAGCCAGCATTAATTGCCAATCCCTATTTGCACTGCAGAGATGGCATTAAACTTCCCTGTCCTTGGAGAGCAGGGACACCCACAACATCTTTAAAGAGGTAGTTCCAAGATTTTGACGCAAGTGGCACTGAAGGAACAGCAATATATATCCATGCCAGGAAGTTGAATGTCTTAGAGGGGAAGTTGCAGGTGGTAGGGTTGGTGTAAAGGCATTGAGGAGACAGGAGTTAATTACTTGCTGCACGATTCTTAACCTCTGACCTGCTCTTGTAGGCACGGTATTTATATGGCCAGTCCGCTTCAGTTTCTGGTCAATGGTAACCCCGCATAATGTTGATAGTGGGAGATTCAGTGATGGCGATGCCATTGAATGCCAAAGGAGTTTGATGAGATTCGCTCTTATTGGAGATAGTCATTGCCTGATGCTTGGGTGGTAGTGTGTGTTTGTCATGCATGTGCATGTGTTACTGTATCTATAACTATGATTATGATAATATGCCTTTTCTTTTCAAGGGACCTTTCTCGAGATTTTCTGGAGGATTACTTATCGATTTTCAAAGCTATATTTTGGCTTTCAGGAGCTTCTTTTGCATTTTTGCTCCTTTATGAGGTGCTGCAGTCACATTGTAATAATACCTTATGTATTTATGTTGACATATGTTATATTTGGACTCTTGAAAACAGAATTAGAAAAATTCATCAATACCTCAATAATTATAAACCCTCCATTAAACATAAAGCCACAGTATGCAATTAAAGCATTAATTTCTTAGACCCCACCATTCAGCACAAAACAACAGTCATAAGCTGGGAACAAGTTTTTTTTCAAAATTGTTGACATAAACGTCTACACACCAAAAGTCATCATCCCAAACACACCTTCGACAGTCTGATAAGGTTACAGTTAATATATTTCCAGTGCATATGAAAAAAGCTGCAAGATTTTATTACGTAGTTACCATCATTTTTGCAGCATCTTAGATCTCAATTTTAGTTTGAAATTTAACAACTGACACACTATTTGTTACAACAGCATCCATTACAGCATTCTCCCATATCTTAGCTCCTGAGCATGTGAAACCTTAAGCTGGAGATTCTATATTCAATAGCGAAGACTTCAATACCTCAGTGATTTAAATTTACCTGGCTCCTAGTTAACTGAATATTCCTTTGGCAACAGGTTTGAAACTCTTTCTCCTTTGCAACCTCCCTCTCTCTCCCCATCCCTTGCAGCAACTCTCCCTTGTTCCTGCAGTCTCCCATGCTCTCTCTCTTTATCTTACTGCCTTACAGCATCTCTCTCTTTCTCTGCCTCTCTCTCTGTCATCTTGTCCCTCTGTTTCATCTTCATCTTGGATTTTCAATCCCCAGCCCAATAAGCCCCACCAGTTACAAGAGTGGAATGGCAACTCCTGATCCTAGCAGTCCAGTAACCCACACTTGTCCAGCCCGAGCAGCTCATATAGTCCCGGTATCTCATTGTCACCATATACCTTCTCACTACTACTCCACCAACATGCAGTTTCTCACCCATGTCAATAACACAGAGTTTCTATTGAACCTATCAGCAGCAAGCACAGGAGTTAAAAAGCTTGTGATTGGAAGAGCAGCCCAGAGATTCTGATAGCTGCATGAACAGGGGCAAATATTCTCCCAATAAGTTGCCCCTGAGATTGAATTTTTTCCAGATCTTTTGGGGGTGAATTTGTCTACCACCCATCATATTTTGAGAGTTGCCACCTGACCATTGAGCCTGGAGCACAGGTCCCAGTGAGTAGCACTGATTGGCCATCTCTCCTCCCATCCTTCTGGGCCATGCAAATAGATGGAGGTCTGGAGATCCCTATTATTGGGAGACATTGCCCTTAATGCAACAACCTGTTTGTTTTGTGTTCCCAGATATGGGAGGTACAGAGGTTGCACTCTCATAAGGCCATGTAGGAATTGCCAAATACAGTGGAAGAATAGCAGGAATTTTCCATGTGATTAGGGTTCTTTGTGATCTTATCTATTTTTGTGCTTACTTTGTGAAAATGGGCAACTAATCCAATCCTGATTCATAAGATGATCCTCAACATTCATTGTTTGTTCCTTCATCTTCTAGTGTCAGGAAGGAACAATCAATTGCATCTTGGATTGTATCAGTAAATTCACCGGCCTACCCTCCACATTGGAAGATTCCATAATTCACCGAATGATCCTGGCACTGACTCAGGTAAGGACTTTCAATGAAGATTCAGCACCTAAACTAGGCTCACACCTTAGTGTCGAACTAAGGGAATGCTGCAGTGTCAGTAATACCATCTTGTGGATGTGATCTTGCTTGGCCTCTCAGGTGGTAAAGGCCTGATGGCACTATTTCAAAGAACAGGAGATAGCCCCCCTCCTCTGGGTGTCCTGGCCTACAGTTACCCAGAAACCAAAATGACTTAAATCGGTAATGTGGTAATTTATCTCCTTCCTGTTTGTGTGTCCTTACAATGCATAAATTAGCTGAACTTAGTCATTGATAAAAAGAGACACAATGTCAAAGATTTCATATTGCACTCACAAAGACAGACATGCAAGAAAACAAACTTGGAAGAGGAACAGAAATTTTTGCCGGCATGAGAAGAGGAAGCACAAGAGAGGAAGGAATTAATGTGGGAAGCCATAAACAGATGATGACCAGAAGGGACAAAGGAAGCAGATCTGAAAGCAAATCAGCAGATAAAGTTGAAGGTGACAAAAGTAACAAAAGGACAAAATTTAAAGCGCTGTATTTAAAGGCCTGCAGAATTTGAAACAAAGCAAGTGAACTAGTTGTAAAAATTGAGATAAATAAGTATGATCTTGTGGCCACTACTGAGATGTAGCCACGAGATAATACTTACTTATTGTAGATTGGGACCTGAGTATTGAAGGGTCGTGACATTTAGGAAGGAAGGCAGCTAGGAAAAGATGGAGTAGTGGCTCTGTTAATTAAAGAATATATTATCACGATAGGGAGGGATGACCTAAATTCAGGAAACCAAAATATAGAAGCAGCCTGGGTAGAAATAAGGAATCATAAAAGCAAGAGATCATTTGTGGGAGTTGTGTACAGGTTCCCAACAGTAACCATATGGTAGAGGACAGGGTATCAGGGAGGAAATGATGCGAGCTTGTCAAAAAGATATAGCAGTTGTCATGGTGGATTTTAGCCTACATATAGACTAGAAAAATCAGATTGAGAGCAAAGTAGTCTAAATAAAGAATTCATTGAATGTTTTCAGATATGTTTCTTAGACCAACATGTAATTGTGCCTACCAGCGAGCAGGCTATACTAGTCATGGTTTTGACCAATGAGATAGGATTCCTTACTAACCCCATTGGGAAAGAGCCATTGGGTAGCAGTGACTCTAACATGATTGAATTTAACAAAGGGTCTAAGGAAGAGAAGTGCGGGTCCAAGACTACTAATTTGAATATGAACAAGGGCAATTATGAGGGCCTGAAAGAATAGTGAGCAAAAATGAACTGGCAATTTAAGTTAAGGGATTGGTCGAAAGAGATGTGTTGGCAAACATTGAAGTGGATATTTCAGAAAGCACAGATCAGATACATTCCAGCAAATAAGGGAAATCCTAAGGGACGGACCTACCATACATGATTAGCTAAGAAATTTAAATTCAAAGAAAGACATATAATTGTGCAAAAATAGGTGGCAGGTCTGAAAATTGAACAGAATATAACAAACAACAAAGAATTATGAAAAGATTAATAAACAGTAAAAAATTAAATATGTTATCCAAAAGTATAAAAAGAGATTATAGCAGTTTCTTCATATATTTTAAAAAGAAAAGCATTAACAAAGTGTTGGTCTTACAGGAGATAAGTTGAGGAAATTTATAATGGTGGATAAAAAGATGGCAGATAAACTGAACAGATATTTAGCATTGGACTTCACTGGAGAAGATAAAAGTAACATCCCAGAAATAGATGTTAATCAGGAACTGAAACAAAGGGAAAATCTCCAGAAAATTACAATTACAAGAGAAGTAGTACTGAGCAAATTGTTTCACCTGTGAGTTGACAGGTCTTTAGTGGTCCTAGGCTATCAAGAAATACTTGAAATAGCTAGTGAAATATTTGAACCATTTGTTTTACTTTACCGAAATTCATTCGCTTTAGGGAAAGTTTCTTTAAATTATGAAATAGCTATGTAACTCCTTTATTGAAAAAGAGAGGGTAGTGCAATGAAGGTTTACCAAATTGATTCCTGGGATGGCAAGACTGCTGGGTGAGGAGAGATTGAGTTGGTCAGCATTGTATTGAAGTATGTTTCTGATGGTGGATGAGTCCAGAACCAGGGAGTCATAGTCTCAGCATAACGGGTAAGCATTTTAGGACTGAGATGAAGACAGATTTTTTTTTCACCCAGAGAATAGTGAGCCCATGGAATTCATGACCCCAAAATGTGGTTGAGGCCAAAACATTGTGTGTTTTCACAAAGGAGGTAAATATAACCCTTGTGGCTAAAGGGATGGGGAAAATGGGAGCAGAGTGAAATCATGGTACTGAACTTGATGGTCAGCCATGATAATATTAAATAGCAGATCAGGCTCAAGGGGCTGAATGGCCTACTCCTGCTCCTGCTTTTCCCTTCTGTGTCTCTGTATGCTTCTATGAAGGAGGCAGAAAGCAGGACATTATAGCTTAATATCTGTTGTGGGCAAATAAAACATAAAAATTGGAATAAAATATAACATTCAAATTGCTTTCCTGAATACTTGCTATATCTGCATACTAACCTTCTGCTGTTAATGCACGAGGACACCCAAATCTGAGGACTCTGTAACTCTCACCATTTAGATAATATGCTTCTGTTTTATTACTTCTATCAAAATGGATGATTTCACACTTTCCCACATTGTTCTTCATTTGCCAGATCTTTGCTCATTCACTAAATCTGTCCGTATCTCTTTGTAGGCTCCTATTGTCCTATTTGCAACTCATTTTCCTACCTATCTTTGTGTCATCAGCATATTTAGTGAGCATATCTTTAATTCCTTCATCCAAATCATTTATGTAAGTATTGAAGAGTTGAGGTCCCCACACTGACTCCCATGAGATAACAAGTTACTCTTCCAAAGAACTCCAATACATTAGTTAAACATAGTTTCTCTTGGATAAAAGCTTCTTGGCTATGCCTGATAACTTTGAACTTATCCAAGTGCCTTATTATAATGTCGTTACTAATAGCTTCTAATGATTACCCCATAATAGGTGCTAAGTCAACTGGCCTGTAGTTTTCTGCTTTCTGCCTCCCTATCTTTTTGAATAAAAGAACTATATTAGTTATTTTCCAATGTAAAGGAACCTTCCCCAAATCTAATGAGTTTTAGAAATTAAAACCAAAGCAGCAACTACCTCACTAGCTGTTCTTTGAAGAGCCAAGGATGAAGTCCATCAAATGCAAGGTTGGGAGATTATGTTTCAGTTACAGTGCTCATTGGTGAGACTGCATCTGGAGTACTGTGTTGCCTAATGAGGAAAGGGTAGACAGGATAGGCTAGTATCCTGTGGAGTTAGAAAAGCCAGAAATTATTCAATCAAAATGTATAAGACTCTGAGATGACTTAGCCGGGTGGACGATGAAAGGATGTTTTCTCTTGTGGGAGAATCTAGAATTAGGGTCATAGTTTACTAATAAACAGTCGTCCATTTAAGATATAGATAAGGAAACTATTTTCCTCTCAGAGGGTTGGGAGTCTTTGGAATTACCTTCTAAAGCAGAGGTAAATAGATTCTTTACTACCAATGGAATTAAACTTTATTGAGGCCATGCAGTAATGTCAAGTTATGGTTAAAATCAGATCAACCGTGATGTTATTGAATGGTGAAGCAGACTTGAAGAGTTTTTTCTACCCTCACTCCCACCATCCCTTGGTGAACTATTGTAATTCCTTGATTATATGGTTATATGTTTGAGGTTTTTCAGTTAATTGCAATTAATAGTTACCTGTTCCTGCTGCATCTCCATGCCATTCATGGTCCAAGCAATTCCCTTCTCAAATGATTTGATTGGTGTTTTTTTTTCCCACGTCTGCTTTGCTGTGTATCTGCCCTGATGAAGTCAGAACAAAAAGCTTTACTTCATGTTATTTTAGAGCAACTCTTTTCTAAACTCCAAGTATCCCACCTCATATGGAACTTCTTTACTGTCTCCTTATTGTCTTAAAAACTTGATTCATTACATTATCTTCTATTCTAAATTATTTTGCCTTGGTCTTCAAAACTGTGGAATTCTTTCACTTTGCCTTACTCTACAATCCAATTTCCTGATTCAACTTGCTTTCTCTTTTGACTATAGTAGTGCCTTGCATCATGCACATAATTTGAGATTAAAGGCATCAAAGGACATGGTGAGAAAGTGGGAATAAGGTAATGAGTTGGATGATCAGTCAAGATCATATTTTTGAGCAGGCTGGAAGGACCGAATAGCCTACTCCTGCTCTCATACAATAACACATACTTAGAGGCCTTTATCCACAGTCCTTCATCTTCACTGTGGCCCCTAACTCTTCAATTTACTTCTTCAACATGATCTGTCATCTGTTTTTTTTTCCCAATGCCCCTTTATTTTTCACCTGGTTCTTGATATATTACATAAATGATTTGGATGAAGGAATCAAAGATATGATCACTAAATATGCTGATGACACAACGATAGGTAGGAAAATGAGTTGCAAATAGGACACTAGGAGCCTACAAAGAAATACAGACAGATTCCTCTGATCTTGGAGGTGGTGACATAATAGTAACATCATTGGCCCAGTAACCCAGAACACGAGTATAAAGTTCTGCTAATATGGGTTTGAATTTTATTATGGCAGATGTTGAAATTAGAATTCACTAAAACTTTGAAATAAAAATCTGCCCTAACGTTGACAAGGTGATGACTGTCAATTGTCATAAAAATGCATCTTGTTGACTAATGGCCTTCAGAGAAAGAAATCTGCCACCCTTACCTGGTCTGGCCTACATGTGACTCCAGAGCAGTGTGGTCAACCGTTAAGTGCTGCCTGGGCAATTAGCCAATGAGGCCCACATCCCATGAACAACTTTTTAAAAATTCCCTGATCCTTCATTTTTTGGCCTTCAACCTATGTCTTCTTATCTGAAAGCTATGTGGTAGATAATATTGATTTGTCTTATTATTACAGAGCTGTGAAGAGGATGTGTTGCATTTCACTGCCTTGTTGCAGAAACTGAAAATGATCATCAGAGAAAAGCGCTCACATTACATCTTCAACAAGGGAGTGGCAAAAACAAAAATGTTGAAGATTTCCTTGCACGGGGAGGAGAGCAAATGAAAATAAAAAGTCTGGTTTAAGCCCCTGTAAATTTTTTCAAGTACTGCCAAACATAAGGTGGCATTTGGAGTGTATGGTGGAGGGTGAGAGAAAGTGGGGAGAAAGTAGCTAGGGATCGGTAGTTATTGAACTGAGGCAGCTAACTTCCTGGGTTATGGGTCAGAATGTCTCTGTGTGCTCCCCGATTGTTGCTGATGATGGGTTCAGAGAAGGAAGGATTTTTGTTCATTATGATTTCATTCCACTAATTGGTTTGGAATTCCAGGGACAGCCAGGGAGATTCTCACTTCAACGGTGTACAGCTCATGTGAACCCATTTGGTTACTACCTCCTACAAAATGCACGTTGGAATAAAGATGGCTAAGACCTTGGAAGGAACTTTGGCATGCAGAATAGTGTGAAAAATGTGGGAAGATGATTATTGCAGTTATATCAGTATATTTGCTGCATGCTTTAATGACGTAGCTTAGCTGCATGAATTTTGCCTGAGTTGCATTATATTAAACAAGCTTGGCACTGCTTCACATTCAAAGGGACTGAACCCAGTTCAATTAATCATTATCCTGAATAAACAATGTTTCTGTTCAGTTGTTCAGTGAGTAATCCTTACCTTTTACCTGTTGTTCACAATGTACCTCTTGAGTATGTTTTCTTCAGTTCAGCATAATTGGTCAGTTCCCTAAGTAGTCTAATGTCACATTTTTTCCCGATATCTAATACTACAGTAGCAGAACCCGAGCCCTGGGTAGAAAGAATATCCTGCCAATCTGCAAGATGCATTAAAATAACTCACAGATTGCCCACACGCACCCATTCACTATCTGCATTAATATTTATGTATCAGACACGTAGATCTCTCGTCTGTCTAGCGACAGTCTACATTGCCATTTGGTGAGAGGTGGCCTGATGTGGATTGTTTATAATATGACAATAGCTTGTTTTACAATCAGATTCATTTTGTTTAATCAATAAAACTTCTCTTTTGTAATAATATAGAAATAGAAAACTGCTATCCACCTGCAGTGAATAATCTCAAATAATTGAAACAGAATGGGGGCAACATTTGATAGCCCCTGAAAACAGATGGAGGGATTACAATTTGTGATTAACCTTTATCAATTTCTTCTGATGAAGGCAGGACTCCGATTTCATGCTGACGCTGTAACAGTCAATGGCAGCTTGAGCAAAATCTTGTTGGGCCCAGGACAGCTTGGGCTATGGTGAGAAATCTCAGAGAATCAAGGAAGAATTCCAGAAAGGCTTTTCTTGATGTCAGGAGACAGAGTTGCATTTTCCAACAGAGTTCTGGATGTCAAGTCATATTTCTCACTCAGGAGTGGTGAGATGGGGATTATTGTTTGACATCACCCCATTGACTGCAAATCTCATCTCAGCGATGTGCGGCTTCCTATGGTACTCTGGGGTGGATAGAAACTAGATGCCAAGAACTCTCGATATGAAAATCAGAGAATGTAATTTGCAACTTGAGTTTGGCAATTGCTCCCATGGACTGTCACCTTGGATGCACTGCACCAAAGTTTCAGGGTATGTTCCAGGGTAACAGCTGCATGCATTTGACATCCACAGATACTGATATTTGACGTGCGCCAGCCTCTCTGTGCAAACATAGAATATTTCCAAACCACCTACTTTATGCTGCTGCACTCTAGAGCACACTGGCAGCTATCATTGAAATGCTGCTATGCACTTTGTGCTCAGGGACAGGCACCCAGCCTGGAAAGGACCAGGCTGCATCTCATGGCTGCTCACTTAGCACTTGCTCACTTAGAGTCCAGCTAGATGCTCACAGCATCACTGCTTTACCTTGTCTTCCTTTACGATGCCTTGCCTTTTAGCATATTAGTTCCTGGCAGAGCTTAAGGGTCACAGTACTACTGTCTTGACTTGCTTCTTAATGGATATACAAAAGCATATGCTCGTCTTGCTGGTCAGTAATCCCCAGTCACTGGGGAGGCCATCCTTCAGTACAGCGCATTGTTATATCAATCTCACACTATGTACCACTGCAAGAAACTGCCGTGGCTCAATATTTAATGGGATTAGACCTCACTGAGGTCCAGTAAGGTTCCTGTCAGTCACGATCCCTGCGTAGTAAGTTAAGGGCAGACTCCAACATCAGTCATAAAGAGTCATAAAGTCATACAGCTGTACAGCACAGAAACAGATCTGTTGGTACAACTCATCCATGCTGATCAGATATCCTAAAACTAATAATTTACCAGCATTTGGCCCTTATCCCTTTAAACCCTTCTTATTCATGTAGCCATCCTGATGCCTTTTAAATGTGGAAATTGTACCTATCTCCACCACCTCCTCTGGTAGCTCAATCTGTACACGCACCACCCTATAGTGAGAAAAAGTTGTTCCTTAGGTCCCTTTTAAATCTTTCCTCTCTCACCTTAAACTTATGCCCTCCAGTTTTGCAAGGTATTGTGTCTTGGTAAAGACAAGACTTTTACAATTAAAAATGGGGCCTTGGCAATGCTGTGGAGCAGAGAGATATAGGGTGTTCAGGTAGGTAATACTTAGATGTTTGCATCACATATAGATGGGGTGGTTATGAAGCCATTTAGCATGCTTGTCTTTGTTTCTCAGACCTTTGAGTATTTGAGTTGGGATCTCATGTTGAGGTTGAACAGGATGTTGATGAGGTCCCCTCTGGAGTACTGTGCCCAGTTCTGGTCTCCCCTGTAGCAACCATATTATCAAGCTCAACAGGCTTCAGAAGACATCTACCAGGATATTGCCAGAAATGGAGGGTTTGAGTTATGAGGAGAGGCTGGATAGGCTGGGACTTTTTTCACTGGAACAAGGAGGTTGAGAGGTGACCTTGTAGAGGTTTATGAAATAAGGAAGAGTATAGATATGGTGAATAGCATGTGTCTTTTCCCTAGGGTGGGGAATTTCAAGTCCAGGGGCATAGTTTTAAGGTTAGAGGAGAAATATTTTTAAAAAATGAAGGGAAATTTTTTATACAGATTCCACATAAGTTTGTGTGTGGAATGGACTTCCAGAAGAAGTGACGGGTGCGGGTACAATTACAACATTTAAAAAACATTTAGATAAATACATGAATAAGAGATGTTTGGAAGGATACGGACCAAGTGCAGGCAGGTGGGACTAGTTTAGTTTGGAATTATTGTTGGTATGGATTGGTTGGACTGGAGGGTTTATTTCCGCGTTCTATGATTCTATGATTCCCCTACCCTGGGAAAAAGACCTCTGTTATTCACCCTATCTTTGCCCCTCGTGATTTTATAACCTCTATAAAGTCACCCCTCAGCCTCCGATTCTCCAGGAAAAATAGCCCCAGCCTATTCAGTCTCTTCCCATAGGTCAAATCCTCACCCCCTGGCAACATCCTTGGAAATCTTTTCTGAACCTTTTCAAGTTTAACAACATCTTTCATATAGCAGGGAGACCAGAATTGAAAGCAGTAATCCAAAAGTGGCCTAGTCAATGTCTTGTACAACCGCAACATGACCTCATAACTCCTGTACTCATTGTATCGACCAATAAAGAAAGCATACCAAGTGACTTCTTCACTATCCTGTCTACTTGTGATTACATCTTCAAGGAATAATAAACCTGCACCCCAAGGTCTCTTTGTTTGGCAACACCTCCCAGGATCTTACTATTAAGTGTATAAGTCCTTCCCTGATTTGCCATACTAAAATTAAAGTTTATTTGCTGCTCTTTGGTCCATTGGCCCATCTGATCAATGTCCTGTTGTAATCTGAGATAACCTTCTTTGCTATCCACTACACCACCAATCTTGGTGTCATCCTCAAACTTACTAACCATAACTCTACATTCACATCTAATTCAGATATAAATGACAAATAGCAGTAAACACAGCACTGATCCTTGTGGCACCCCATTGGTTACAGGCCTTCAGTCTGAGAAACAGCCCTCCACTACCACGCTTTGTCTCCTATTTTCAAGTCAATTTTGTATCCAAGTGGCTAGCTTTCCCTGGATTTCACGTGCTCTAACCTTACCAACCAGCCCAGGGGCAAGGCATGGTCAGACATCTAGTTGCTGCAGTCAAGGTCAGGAGAGCATTCCATCAGAACAGGCGGTGGGTCACAGACACCCTGTAGGTACAATGCAACCAGTTTGGCGCACCACAGGATCACAGGCAGGGAGGCCTACAGACATTGGCCAGGGGTCTGGCCACGTCTTGTTTCAGGCTGGCAAGTGAAATCGCTGAAGGGGTGAACAAGTCAGTCCAAGGGTTTGTTTACTGAAAGTCAAAATGGAAGGTAGGTGGAGAGCCGTTATCACGGCAGGTGCTGTGGGAGGGAGCCTGGGGAACATAATCTTGGGAAGCGGAGGCTGGCAGCTAAGATGCCGAGAGCTGACAATTGCGAAGGAGGGCAACACACAATGTAATGGGGGCAGATGAGGGAATGCCTGGGAAAGGAGTCACGTAGAAGGGGGGGTTCATCAAAAGTGAGCAACACCCTCTTCTGCAAAGAACAGTGTATTGCTACACTTGGCATGTTGACTTCATGCTTGGGGTTGTGGACTAAGGTGGACGAACGCAAACTCTAATAATTGGATAGAAACTTGTGGAGGTGCAACACCGATGCGGTTCATGGGGAGGACTGTCTGGAAGGGGATTTTAGTGCTTGGGAGCTTCACCTACAGAATGGCAAGTAACTATCCCAGGAGCAGTGACTGTTATTTTCTGTTATCCTGTAAATTATATGTGCACAATAGAATTGAAAATGGCTTTAAACCGACTTAAAGTGGGTGATGTAATGTTATGTGAGAAAGCAGGCTTCGATGAACAACAGCTGCATTCCTCACAGATCCTTACACTATACCGGAAACACACCCATGCAGGAGGGAATGTGTTGTGGCACTGAATTGTTGCCCACCAAGACCCTGGGCATACCGCTGGAACCGGCAAGAGAGGAAAGAGGGAAGGTTTCATGGAAAAAAGATTAGAAACTGTGTTGGGTAAAAATGAAATGATGTTGTGCTTAAGGTGAGAATTGCAGTCTGATGAACATTGCCTTACCTGGTTAGCGAGACATGGATGTCTCAGCATCTCCTCTCTGGCCAGTGCCAGTGTCCTTTCTTCATAAGTGGTGAGAAGATGGACGTCAGGGATGCCACCTCCTGCCCTGGTCTTCTCACCCCATTGTGAGCTGCTTTTTCCCATAATGGGGGAAAGGGAGGGATTGAGTGAGATGAACGTGTGTGGACAGCTGTTACTGCTAATACTGGAGGCGGGGGTGGTGCTGTGTGGTGAAGGTGGTAAGATTTCCTGAGTCAGTGAACAGGCACTGTAGAGGGTATGCAGGTATACTTCTAAGGAGGGTGAAGGTGGTTTAGGTGATTGAGGGAAGGTGTGACATGCAATACTCAGAGTGGTAGAGCGTGAGCCTTGGTGGGAGGAGTTTGCAGTAGCAGAGGCAGAGAGAGTGTGAGATAACAGAAACAAGATGGTGAGCACTTTCTCTGGTGGGACAGAGAAGGTCATTGGCCTTCTTCCTGCACTGCTGGCTATTTTGCCAGTGGCACAGATGGCACTGACCCAGGTGGCAACCTCAGATCAGTTTGGCAGGGTCTGGTGACATGGCATCCTGCCGTGATCTTGGGGAAGCACAATGGACCTCCTCTTCACTGTCCATCCACCAGGGTCTTGAAGTCCCTGTCGGTGAACAGTGGCATCAATTCCCCCCAGTCAGATACTAGGAGTGTGTGCAGCATGCAGGGCAGTTTCAGAATGCCAGTGTTTGACCAGGTACAGAACAGCCTTTTAAAGATGACACCCGTGCCAGGAATGCTGGGATATCTGCGCAGTGGCAAATATTGCTGATCAAGGCAAGGCAGAGAATCTGGCTGGCATTAGATGAGCGTATCACCATTGGCGTGGGTTTGGTTATTAATGAGTCAAGTTTGAGTTGTTCGGCCTGGCGGAGAGAAACTCTTTGTGATCTTCATGAAACTGACACTGAATTGAGCCTCTTGTAATCAGAATGAAAACTGCAATCCTCACAGAGACATCTGCCCCCCTCTAGAATGAGAAACTGAGATATATTCAGCTTTCTTGGAATACAGAGCCTCAGTGATCTACCTTATGTAACAGTGAATGATGAACTGGGGCATGCTGCTAATATCACATGCTCCAACCTGGCAGGAGCTAGAAATATAAAAGCTTGTGGCCATGGTCATTTTGACAGCCGCTGACAAAGCCATACACACCCATTATTGTCGGGCAACAAATGTTGGTCCAGGCAGTGATGCCCAATTCCCATGGTAGTCATTTTAATTTCCTGCTCTGAGGTTTGGGCTGTGGCTACAGCAGGTGACACATTTCGCAGATATCTGCTACACTGCTATCCCTTCAGGACCAGGTAAGAAATTTGCACTCCAAGCTTATTAATGTCCTGATTTTCCTAAAATTACCTGTGAGATGTGAGCATTACTGGCAAGACCAGGATTTCATGCCTGTTCCTAGTTACCCTTGAGAAGGTGGTAGTGGGCCACCTTCTTAAATCGCTGTAGTCCATGTGATGTGAGTAAACTCAGAGACCGATAGGGAGGGGCTTTCAGGATATTGACCCAGATAATGTGCTTACTTTATATTCCTCTGGTGACTGCTCTTTGTCTGTATGTTAATACCACTTGCATCATAAAAGACACTGACAGTATTTTGAAGTCAAACGGGCGTTCTCAGCACTGAAACATGGTGCTAAAGAGCCAAATTTTGTACCATATGCTTCTGTACATTAGGCGCCCCTGTCCAGTTCCCATTTTCTCTCTAATATAGCTTTTTGTTCAAAAGAAGGGATCAGAAAGATTACCAACACAACATGAGATTTTTCCTTCCCAACTAACTAGGCAAGCTAACAAATGGTGCAAATTTTGGGAATCACCTTTCAATTAAGGTATTACATTCTTTCCATCCAGGAGTTTTGAGAGAATACTTTTTTAAAAGAATAAACTAATTCCAAAACTTATGTCTGGGAAAGTAGGGAACTTACTGAAATCCGGCATTTGCACAATCCACACCTCAGATGGCAAGCTGCCCATTTTTAAAATGCGCTATAGTTAGGGTGTTGGAGGCAGTCCTTCTAACTTGTCAGAAGTATTGGCTTGCTTAGTGTAAATATGACAAGAACCTGAAAGGGCCCTTTCTTTCCTCACCATTTGGACTGCTGTGATGTTAGATCAGTTAGCTAATTTCAAAGTGTTATATGAAGCGTTAATTGCTGAATCCATTAAGTTTCATTATGTGGTTTAATATGTGATTTGTTCAATACAGAGCTGCAGTATGTAGAATTTGTAGCACAATGTTACCGTGCGTTACCAGATGGAGCTGTTATTGCGTATATTTTTGTCTCTTATTAAAATATCAGTGTGTGTGATGCTGGGTCTGATTCCACATCACATTAACCTCTCACTTTCTTATTGGGTGATATCATTGGAGCTCATGGCATATACATAACGTACTTCCACCAAAGAAAGGAGGATAGAAAAATCATGACATTGATGTGGTCTGTAACTCTTAGTGAATTTAAAAAGGCTGTTTGGATTTAAATATTGGGTGATTGAGCTATAGGGGATCTTCCATTATAGGTAACAGTAAGCACTACTGTTGAGCGGCGCCGTGGCTCAGTAGTAACACAGCGTACGCACAGCACCAGGGACCTGGGTTCAATCCAAGCCTGGAGCGACTGTCTGTTTGGAGTTTGCACATTCTTCTCTGTGTCTGCATGGGTTTCTTCCAGGTGCTCTGTGTTGTGAAGTTGATATGGTACTTATGGATTGGAAGGCAGGACATTAGAATTTCCTTGTAGATTAATAGGGGATGGGGAAGACTCCGTGGTTTGCAGGCAGCAGCAGATGCACAGAGAGTTCTTAAAATTGAAACATTATATCAAGAGGTTATACTGTTAGCCAAAAGCCAAGGCAACAGGCTTTTGAACTTAGCCAATTACTTTAAACCAGGCCCTAGATACCAAAGTCCAGTTAAATTTAAATCTGATGGTTTTGACAATCTTGGACCAATCCTATTGTAATAAATTAAGAGGTCGTCAAGGGTATAAAAGATGAGAGCATTTGAAAACGGGTGTGAAAGCAAACTGCAATCTGTTAAGAGAACAGCTTTCAAAAATCATTAGCACTATAGAAAGAGAAAATCACTGGTTCTCGCAGAAATCTCTAAGATCACAGAGTAAGCACCATCTAAACAAAGGTACTACAGCACTCTTAGCTAATATTCCTGACTCAAGAATTCATTAGAGGAAGGCATTCCTGAGTGGAGGACAGCAGAGAGGGCAAAGAACATTCTGGAAGATTTATCCCAGCTGTAATTTTGAGAGGTTAATTTTTGAAAAATTAATTTGATTTATGTAAGTGGGACTTCACTCTATTGGAACAGGACACAATAACCAGTTCGGAATGCAAACATCGGGCAAGGGGTGTGTCTACTCAGAACCATCTCCTTGTCTTTGCATCCAACATGGCAACCTCTAAGTCTTGAGCCACAAACCATTCCAATCACCTCTTTCTAGGGATTCCGTGATGATCGCTGATGAAAGTCTCTCTGTCGTACCAGCAGCTCAATCCAAGATGGCAGTGGAGTAGCAACACAATGTGTAGGCACCTTAGCAGCCTGCAGCTCATCTACACTGTTCACTTTACTTTTTTGTTCTTTCAATTTTTTTTATTAATGTTTTCATTTATTACGGTACCTTTCCTTTTTAAAATGACCTTGGCAGAATGTGTCTTCTCCTGGCCCACACCCAGAAACAAGTTTGCTTCCTGTGGCCTGGAATGGCGGTCTCAGCCTGGCACAATAGTCTTCTCCTGGCATGGAGGTCTCATCACAGCATGGCAGGGCAATCTCAGGCCAGTTGTGTGGTTTTGGCCTGGCCCAGAGTAGTGGTTTTGGCCTGTTTTTCCAATGTATCCACCACCCAGGTGCCATTAATTGAACTGTGATGAACTTGCCTTTTTTTCCTTCTTATTTATGAATTCTGTCATTAACTGAGGTGGTATGGTATGATGACTTATACAGTTTGTCACTGTATTTTTTTGTAAAAATACATGTGACAAAAAAAACCCCAGAATTTTCATTGATGGGGTCCTAAATACTAGAGAAGATCTGTGTTGACCACTGAAAAGCCTGTTGGGCACCTAATGCATCAGACCTCCTGCGTCAAATCAACTCAGATCTCCTGGCATTTACCCGGGAAGTTTGCCGGGAACACAAAATCCCAGCTCACTGCTCTGGGCTGGAGACTATTGTTGCTTCTGTATAGCACTAAAATGCAAATAAATTTGATGGTTGCTTTATCCTTTCTAACTGGTTTAGTGTGCTATGTATTACTAGTATTACAAGCAAAAATGGAGAAAACCCCAACAGTCTGGGTTCTTTACTGTGGTAAAGAGAAGTCTAAGGGGTGACCTGGGAGAGATCTTACAGCTTATGGTTACCTTTAAAGATAGATCAATACTAGACATGATAAGCTTAAGATAAGTCATTAATGAATCCAATAAGAAATTCAATGAATAGAATGTGGAACTTATGTTAGGTGCATGAGGGGAACTGCAAAGATGTATTTAGGAGAGAATGGATAGGTGTATGAGAGAGCAAGGAGCAGAGAATTATGCTGCAAGCATGAAACAAAATGGGCTAGCAGTAGTTCATGTAAAGCATATACATCATCAGAGGCTTGTTAGCTCAAATGGCGTGCCTGTATATTGTAAATTGGATGTTGTTCTTTGCTATTATGAGCTCAGGGAGCATTATCTCTCAAAGGGCAGAAAATAACAGATAAATGTTTCAAATTGTCAGAGTTATAAAGGCTTAAGTGTCCAATGGACAAGCTGTTTGACCATGAAGCAGTTTGAAAACCTCAGGTTGTAAACCATTTTTCAATCAACAAGTAGTTGGGAAACAAATGAGTTAGGAACAGAAGGAGACCATTTAGCTCTCCAAACCGTCGCCATCATTCAATAAGATCATGGCTGATCTATCTCTGTTCTGAATTCAATGTTTCCAGTTTCCACTGATAATGTTTGATTGCCTAGGTCAAGAACTAATTTACCTCTACCTTAAAAATGCACATGATCCGCTTCCACCACCGAGCTTTCCAAACTTGTGCAACCATGTGAGAGAAAAAAATGATCCCCTTATCTCTGTCCTGAAAGCATGAGCCCTAGTTCTTAAATAAAAGTGTTCCTTTATTTTGGGTTCGAGCACAAAAATTGACAACATTCCCACATTTGTCTTGACGAGACCATTGAGGATCTTATAAACATCAATAAAATTACTCCTCATTTTTCTGATCTCCGGTGTAAACAAGCCCAGTCTGTCCAGTCTTACCTCATAAGGCAACCCTCCCCTGGAATCAATCTAACAAACCTTCTTTGAACCATCATCAATGGATTTACATCCCTCCTTAAACAAGAGAACCAAAACTACACTCAGTATTTAAGACATGACCTCACCGATGATGTGTGTAACTGATGTATGATATCCTTACTTTTATGTTATTTTTCTCTTACAACAAAGGGTTGCATTCCATCAGCATGCTTAACATTTGCTGTACTTGAAATCCTACATCTTGTAACCCATGTATTAGAACATCTAGATCCCTTTGTGCTACAGAATTCTACAGTTGTTCTTCATTTAGATAACACTCTACTTAAGCATTCTTCTGCAAAAGTGAACAACTTTACATTTTCTCCTGTTGTACTTCATCTGCCAGGTATTTTCCCACTCACTGCCTTAAACCATCTATATTGGTTTGTACCTTTGGAATGCTACCTTTACAAAAAATATCTTTGCAGATATAGCTTATCTAAGTCATTGAGACACGTCATAAACATTTGACCCAGCATAGAATCCTATGGGACCCTATTTGTCACATCCGTGCCATTTATGTATGCTCTCTGTTTTCTTCAAGCCAGCCATTCTTTTGTCCAGATTAGTATAGCCACAACAGATCTCAGTCCAGTCTGTTTTGACTTGCCTCTTTCACCTTTGAAGGGCTGTTGTTTAAAATTCCCTTTATATTGTAGACGTAACAATCCGCGGGCCTCTTCTTCTAAACAGTTGTATCATTTACCGCCATTTTTGGCTGAATCATTTGGCTTTTAAGAAATACATTTTGAAATTTCAACTTTCAAATATCCACATTACTTTGGGTTTCTGGCCCATGGCCATGACAATTGTTCCCAACTTTTCTTTTCACACAGGTTTTTGGGTTTAACATAACTAGAAGTTACTTGGAGGGTGCCAAGAATTTATCCGTCAAGCCAAAAACTATTTGACTCTGTATCATCCCCAGTCCAGCAGTGGGAACACGTCATGTTCCTAATTCAACACATGGGTGGAAATTTCCCATTTTCAGTTCAAATATTCTGTTGAGTGAGATTCATTGCCCATGGTCTGCCATAGCAAATTTTCTCACCCAATCTTCTGTGCTTTCCATCTTACTAGTTATGTAACCATGCTCTCTAGTACCTTATCAATGACTTGTTCATCAAGATTTTCGAAATATGTGTTCTTCAAAGAGATAAATCATAAAATGCATCTGAATTTGGGACATAATCCACAAGGGTGGCATGCTGATGAGCATGGAGTGGTCAGCTGTTCATTATCTTTGTAGTTACAAGAGATAACAGTGCAGAACTGCATGACAAATAAGTTGGAAGTGCTCACCACTGCTGGAACTTTCCTGTGTAAATGCCGCAGAGGGGCAATACTTAAAGCCCAGCTTCATACTATATCAAACACTGCAAGCCAGGAACTGGCCCTCACACTGTGGTTTGTGAACATTGTGGCATAGTAGAAATGAAAGTTTGCTCTTGCTTTGTAAATAGACATCCAGAGGTGCTGGTGGATGGGGTTGCAGGGAGGAGGGCAATTCTTTATCCTGTGTACTGCCACATGAGGCCACACTATCAGACCAAGCCAACCCTGGACCCAGATGACAGTCCGGGTCACTGCTTTGTCCTAAGTCAGAGGGAATGCCCAGCAAATCAGGAAAAAGATCAGTGATATTTTGTGCTCCTCAAGGTTAAGAGGCACTATCTTTTCTCTGACACTTCACATTCACAGGATGAACATTTTCTTTAACTATAATTGCACAAGGCTCACCAAGGCTCAAGGACTATAAATCTCACTACTGCAGGTATCATTTCTACTGAACTGTTCTCGACCACCACATTCTCCCAAACCATTAACCATTCCTGCTTTCCATACTTCCCACTCATTCAGTGGTGGCACTTCTCCACCTCTCCCAATCATACATCACTATGTACTGCTATTCCATCCACTTCCATCATTACTAATTGCTCCCTTTGTCTATTGCAGAAAAATTAGGCCGTGACTACGCTGAGAGGTTCAAAATTATCAGGGGCACAGCAGAATAGGTTCTTCACTCCAAACAGGAAACAAATCTTGAATTACCCAGAGAAGAGCAGGACCACTTGTAGGGATGGGGAGACCTCAATGAGAAATCAATGCTCTGTGCTACACTGTTGTCCCATTAACACCAGTGCAAGTTGTTATAGAATTGAACAGCAATTTATTCGTACCTGTATTTATGAAAATACAGTGACATGCGTATGAGTTGCCATAATTTGGTGCCATTTCAAGTACAGAAATTATAAAAAGAAATAAATTAGACAATGTTAGGACAAAGTTCATCTTTTGTTCCCTCCACAGCAATCTGGATTTATGGAGTGGCTACAGGACACTACTGAAGCTGCTGCTGAGGCTGCCACAGCAAAGATTTCCGGACCAAATCCACCACACCACCACCACCGAAGCCGACACCGAAGCCACTGCAATGCCGACATTGCAAGGAGAGACAGACAAGACCAGCACTGAAGCTGTCACTGAAACCGTTGCCACTTCAATTAGCACCCAAAGCCGCCACATGGCCGCCACAGTCACAAGGAATGAACGAGAACCACCATGCTGCCACCGGTATAGCCACCGCTGAAGCCGCCACCAAAAAGAACAGACCAGACCCACCAACGATGAAGCCTTCGATAAAGCCATGGCCACTATGGCCACGAGGAATGCACAGCCGCATCCACTACACTTCCACCACCACAACGGGCCCTAACAACCACCTTCTTCCACTGCAGCTGCAGAAAAGAAGAAAAGGCAAATTTGGATATAGAAAGGAAGCATAGAAGCAAAACAAAAGAAAAGCAACCAACAAGAATGTAGCTGGCAGGTAAGTGGGGACGTATGGGCACCCACCCTGAACCCTTCCTTCTCTGCTGCCTCTGCCACTATCTTCAATAAATGTTCACAACTGATGATACTATTGGACAAGCCAGATCCCAGAACGAAACCTGGCTTGACAGGCCACATTTTCTTTTCATTTACTGGTGGTTAATGTCAGAAGTGTTTGCTAACAATGTTGCAGATTTTATTTCACAACAAAACAGAAGATCAGCACACAAAGGAAGAAATAAAAGAAAACAAACAGTCCAAGCTGTCAATATGTAGGTTGACAGTGAACAAGATCCTAAACAGATGGCAGTACAAAGTTTCAACCATCTCTCTACACTATTCATCACATCGACTCCAGCTCAGATAAATTACACACCCTGGATTTAACCAATTCCTGACATTTTCTTTGCCAAGGATTGAGGAGTTAATTCAATGAGTCTTTTCCCAATCTGCCAAAAAGAACATTTTCACAAATCTGAGACCTTAAATTATGCGAGTCCTAACAACCTGTAGACTACTAACCAAACTCTCTGCATTTGGAATCTTTACCAACTAAACCTTACTACTGAGGGGATTAGTCTCCTCAATTGCCTTTAAATATTCTTTCTAGGAGGGAGACTAAACTTGCTTTTAAAATTAACTCTTGTATACCCTAAACTGAATTTTAAAACAACATCTTGCTTATCCTAAACTTTTATGAACTGAAAACAAACTCTTCCCTGTTTACACTACCTGTCAGAAATCCATCAGTATAAACATCTATCCATTAACACAATTGGGGACAGCAGTCACCTTCTTCCTGAATTTAGGAACAGTTCTGATCACACTTTCCAACATTGTTTGTTTTAAGAAAATGCTTCATGGAAGAAGACTATTAAATTTGGGGTGTTGGGGGTACATCCGATAAATTAGTACAACACACATAAGGATGATGAGTGACTAAGACCTGATGCGGATTTGAATGTGGGCAGCAAAGTTTTGGATGAGCTGAAAATTTTGAAGGATAAAAGGTGAACCAGAAACCTACTTTTACCCTTACAGAAAAGGGACAAAGTGAAGAGAAGAAACATATTTGTTAAACGTGATAGGGTCTCTAAGGACTCTTGTTAATTATCTTTGGAGACACTGAGTAAAAATGGGAGAACATATAAAAAGGGTTAAAGGTGAAGTAACTAATTGTGAATGGAGAAGATGTAGGCACAAGCCTATAATGATGGGTAGGAGGCAGAGGTGGTGTCAGGCTGAGAGGGAATGAATAATGGATAGGAGAAAAGATGGGAAACGTGATGAGTCACATGGTGGAAGCAGTTGTTCCTTGATACCCCGCCTCAAATCCATTCTGCAAATGTTGCTGCTCCTTTCCCTGCCACACTGCGTGCCCAGTTGACAAGGAAAATACAAAGAAGGAGAAACAAAAGAGGATAGAGTGATATTTCTGTAAGAGTCAAATAGGAAAGCATAAAAATGTGAGACAAATTGAATAGGAGAGATCAAAAGAACAACTGGATGGCAAAAGAACACAATAGCCACCTTGTGGGACATTGCATGCATCAATGTTAGTATTGGGGTTTATTATGGACTGTGTACTAGGACCATTACACTCAGTTATAACAATTTATGAAAAACTACTTCATCTTATAAGACAAGATGCATAGTTACAAAATATATACCCAGCATTACCTTGTATGTTACATAATGCATTTACAGAAATGGTGTACTCAACTCCACAGGATGTTTATTTTTATTTATTTGCTAGACATTGGTGTCATTGGGCCAATGTTATTGGCCGTCCGTCATTGCATCGAACTCAATGGCTTACTAGACCATCTCAAAAGGCAGACAAGAATGAACAAAATTACTGTGTGTCTGGCCTACATGTAGACCAGACCAGGTAAGGTTGGCAGATTTCCCTCTCTAAAGGACATTAGTAAACCAGTTGGCTGTTTATAACAATCAGCTGTGATTGTATGGTCATTGTTACATCAGCTTTTAATTCCAAATTTATGAATTGAATTCAAATTTCACCATTTTCCATGATGGATTTAAATCCATGTCAGCACAATATTAGTCTGGGACTCTGGATTGCTAACCCAGTGACATTACCATGATGCCACACCTCCTCTTGTTTTATTTAAGGTATCCTGTAAGTGGAAGCTAATACACGGATGATGACCTATGCCATTCACTGTGATGGTTAGTGAGGTTGATGACATCATAAAGGTTGCTATCCATAAATTGATTTGCTATACTCCACTAAAGATAGTTAATTGGGAAACAGATATCAAGTGTCCTTGGACATATTTTTAATCATCATTGTTGACGACATCTGCTTTTTACTTAGGTGAGCATATAAGACTTAATAAGAAAAATAATTGTAGGTTAAACACTGCCATTAAGGTTCAAACAGAGCCAAGACAGGTCCAAGACAGGGTTAGAGTATGGGTTAACTGGAGAGTAAAATTTCTGCGGTTTCCTCCCCCCAGTCCAAATATATGCAGGTTAGGCGGATAAGCCATGCTAAATTATCCATAGTGTCCAGGGATGTGCAGGCTAGATGGATTAGTCATGGGAAATGTGAAGTTACAGGGATATGGTGAGGAAGGTGGACTTCTGGGTGGAATGCTTTTTGGAGGAGCAGTGTGGATTCATTGGGCTAAATAGCCTGCTTCCTGACTAGAGATTAAAATAGTATCAGAGATAATGGGAACTGCAGATGCTGGAGAATCCAAGATAATAAAATGTGAGGCTGGATGAACACAGCAGGCCAAGCAGCATCTCAGGAGTACAAAAGCTGAGCTTTCGGGCCTAGACCCTTCATCAGAGAGGGGGGTGGGGTGAGGGTTCTGGAATAAATAGGGAGAGAGGGGGAGGTGGACCGAAGATGGAGAGAAAAGAAGATAGGTGGAGAGAGTATAGGTGGGGAGGTAGGGAGGGGATAGGTCAGTCCAGGGAAGATGGACAGGTCAAGGAGGTGGGATGAGGTTAGTAGGTAAATGGGGGTGTGGCTTGGGGTGGGAGGAAGGGATGGGTGAGAGGAAGAACAGGTTAGGGAGGCAGAGACAGGTTGGACTGGTTTTGGGATGCAGTGGGTGGAGGAGAAGAGCTGGTTTGGTTGTGTGGTGCAGTGGGGGGAGGGGACGAACTGGGCTGGTTTTGGGATGCGGTGGGGGAAGGGGAGATTTTGAAACTGGTGAAGTCCACATTGATACCATTAGGCTGCAGGGTTCCCAGGCGGAATATGAGTTGCTGTTCCTGCAACCTTCGGGTGGCATCATTGTGGCACCGCAGGAGGCCCATGATGGACATTTCATCTAAAGAATGGGAGGGGGAGTGGAAATGGTTTGCGACTGGGAGATGCAGTTGTTTGTTGCGAACTGAGCGGAGGTGTTCTGCAAAGCGGTCCCCAAGCGTCCGCTTGGTTTCCCCAATGTAGAGGAAGCCACACCGGGTACAGAGGATGCAGTATACCACATTGGCAGATGTGCAGGTGAACCAATGCTTAATGTGGAATGTCATCTTGGGGCCTGGGATAGGGGTGAGGGAGGAGGTGTGGGGGCAAGTGTAGCATTTCCTGCGGTTGCAGGGGAAGGTGCCGGGTGTGGTGGGCTTGGAGGGCAGTGTGGAGCGAACAAGGGAGTCACGGAGAGAGTGGTCTCTTCGGAAAGCAGACAGGGGTGGGGATGGAAAAATGTCTTGGGTGGTGGGGTCGGATTGTAGATGGCGGAAGTGTTGGAGGATGATGCGTTGTGTCCGGAGGTTGGTGGGGTGGTGTGTGAGAACGAGGGGGATCCTCTTTGGGCGGGGGTGGGGTGTGAAGGATGTGTTGCGGGAAATACGGGAGACGCAGTCAAGGGCGTTCTCGATCACTGTGGGGGGAAAGTTGCGGTCCTTGAAGAACTTGGACATCTGGGATGTGCGGGAGTGGAATGTCTTATCGTGGGAGCAGATGCGGCGGAGGCGGAGGAATTGGGAATAGGGGATGGAATTTTTGCAGGAGGGTGGGTGGGAGGAGGTGTATTCTAGGTAGCTGTGGGAGTCGGTGGGCTTGAAATGGACATCAGTTACAAGCTGGTTGCCTGAGATGGAGACTGAGAGGTCCAGGAACTTCTCTTTTGACTCCTCCCACTTCCTACAGACTAAGGGGGTGGCCATGGGCACCCGCATGGGCCCCAACTATGCCTGCCTCTTTGTAGGTTACGTGGAACAGTCCCTCTTCCGCACCTACACAGGCCCCAAACCCCACCTCTTCCTCCGGTACATTGATGACTGTATCGGCGCCGCCTCTTGCTCCCCAGAGGAGCTCGAACAGTTCATCCACTTCACCAACACCTTCCACCCCAACCTTCAGTTCACCTGGGCCATCTCCAGCACATCCCTCACCTTCCTGGACCTCTCAGTCTCCATCTCAGGCAACCAGCTTGTAACTGATGTCCATTTCAAAGCCACCGACTCCCACAGCTACCTAGAATACACCTCCTCCCACCCACCCTCCTGCAAAAATTCCATCCCCTATTCCCAATTCCTCCGCCTCCGCCGCATCTGCTCCCATGATAAGACATTCCACTCCCGCACATCCCAGATGTCCAAGTTCTTCAAGGACCGCAACTTTCCCCCCACAGTGATCGAGAACGCCCTTGACCGTGTCTCCCGTATTTCCCGCAACACATCTCTCACACCCCGCCCCCGCCACAACCGCCCAAAGAGGATCCCCCTCGTTCTCACACACCACCCCACCAACCTCCGGACATAACGCATCATCCTCAACACTTCCGCCATCTACAATCCGACCCCACCACCCAAGACATTTTTCCATCCCCACCTCTGTCTGCTTTCCGGAGAGACCACTCTCTCCGTGACTCCCTTGTTCGCTCCACACTGCCCTCCAACCCCACCACACCAGGCACCTTCCCCTGCAACCGCAGGAAATGCTACACTTGCCCCCACACCTCCTCCCTCACCCCAATCCCAGGCCCCAAGATGACATTCCACATTAAGCAGAGGTTCACCTGCACATCTGCCAATGTGGTATACTGCATCCTCTGTACCCGGTGTGGCTTCCTCTACATTGGGGAAACCAAGCGGAGGCTTGAGGACCGCTTTGCAGAACACCTCCGCTCAGTTCGCAACAAACAACTGTACTTCCCAGTCGCAAACCATTTCCACTCCCCCTCCCATTCTTTAGATGACATGTCCATCATGGGCCTCCTGCGGTGCCACAATGATGCCACCCGAAGGTTGCAGGAACAGCAACTCATATTCCGCCTGGGAACCCTGCAGCCTAATGGTATCAATGTGGACTTCACCAGTTTCAAAATCTCCCCTTCCCCCACCGCATCCCAAAACCAGCCCAGTTCGTCCCCTCCCCCCACTGCACCACACAACCAAACCAGCTCTTCTCCTCCACCCACTGCATCCCAAAACCAGTCCAACCTGTCTCTGCCTCCCTAACCTGTTCTTCCTCTCACCCATCCCTTCCTCCCACCCCAAGCCACACCCCCATTTACCTACTAACCTCATCCCACCTCCTTGACCTGTCCGTCTTCCCTGGACTGACCTATCCCCTCCCTACCTCCCCACCTATACTCTCCTCTCCACCTATCTTCTTTTCTCTCCATCTTCGGTCCACCTCCCCCTCTCTCCCTATCTATTCCAGAACCCTCACCCCATCCCCCTCTCTGATGAAGGGTCTAGGCCCGAAAAGTCAGCTTTTGTGCTCCTGAGATGCTGCTTGGCCTGCTGTTTTCATCCAGCCTCACATTTGATTATCCTGACTAGAGATTCTATTTTTTTAAAATCAAACAGGAATTTCCTTTTCATTAAATAATGTTGACTTGTTTTGAATCATGCTATTGTTTTCTAAGTGCGATTTAAGGTATTCTTAACAATAGATTTCTGCACTTTCCAATAAGTAATGTCAGTCTAAATATTCCACAGCCCGTGTTTTCTCTCACACTTCTTTATATAGTCATAAAGCCATGCAGCATGGAAGCAGATATTTCGGCCCCAACAAGTCCATGGTGAACATAATCCCAGACTCACCTAGCCCCTCCTGCCTATTCCTGGCCCATGTCCCTCCAAACCTTTCATACAATCTAAGTGCCTTTTAAATAGTGTAACTGTGCCCGCATCCACCACTTCGTCTGGAAGTTCAGTTCACACACGAACCACCTTCTGTTTAAAAACATTTGTCCCTCACGTCTTTTTTAAATCCCTCTCCCCTTCATGTTAAAAATAACACTTGAAATCCCCTATCCTAGGGAAAAAAAACCTATTATTAACCCTATTTATACCCCTCATGATTTTAAAAAGCTCTATAAGGTAATCTCCCAATGTCCAAAGCTCCATTGAGAAAGGTTCCAGCCTACCCAGTCTTTCTTTATAATGTGTTACTAACATTCAA
This sequence comes from Stegostoma tigrinum, assembly GCF_030684315.1. Taxonomy (NCBI): domain Eukaryota; kingdom Metazoa; phylum Chordata; class Chondrichthyes; order Orectolobiformes; family Stegostomatidae; genus Stegostoma; species Stegostoma tigrinum. Next base: position 20,155,023 of record NC_081378.1, on the reverse strand, counting down.
TCTGCCGGGGCTGTTCCAGAATCTTTGGAAAATCATAGCCACTGTATTCATTATCTCTGCCACTCCACCTTGAGCGTGTCTGCAGTGAAACCATGTCTATAATACTGTGTTCAAATTTGGTCTCAATATTTAGAGGTAGATTAATTTGTATTGGAGGCAGTACAGTGAAGCTTCAGTAGATTGGTGCCTGAGAGAACACGCCTCAGAGGACACGATTGTCTTAGGTTCAAAGGCAAAGTAAATTGGAACTATATGTGCTGGAGTTTAGAAGAATAAGAGATGATTAGAATTAGAAATATTCAAGATTATGAATAGCTTAACAGGATGGATACTGAGAGGTTGTTTCCACTGGCTCGGAATCTAGAACAAGGCGATACAATTACAGGGTAAGAGCTGAATTTTTAGAACTGTGATGAGAAGAAATTTCTTCGTCCAAAGTGCTGAGAATCTTCAGAATTCTCACCCTAGGAGTTTGTGGATGTGTTATCACTCAGCTTGCTTAAAGCCGAGACAGACAAATGTTTGGTCTCAGAGAATCCAGCGATGTGGGAAGTGGGCAAAGAAAGTCAATATGAAGCCATAAATCAGCCATAATCAGTCTGAATGTCAAAATGAACTGTATGGTGTTTTGCTCCTCTTTGATAGGACCAAAGGAATATAGGAGGAGAGTAGGCCATTCACTCCCTGAAACCTGTTGTGCACTCAATTACATCATGGTTGTTTATCTGCCTCAACATCACATTCCTGAACCGCCCCCTTTTCCCTTGATGTTCATAAAACTTGCTCTGCAATGTTTCCATCAAATACTCCCAGGACAGGTACAGCACCGATAGGGTCCTCCTACTCTGCCCCTACAAACGTTCCCATGTCAGGTAGAGCAAGGATTTCATGCAGAGTAAGGGTCCTCATCACTGTCCTATCAAACACTTTCACAGCAGGTACAACATGGCTGGATACAGTATAATTCTTCCCTGTGCTATTCCATGGAAGTACCTGCATCCTTAACTCTCTGAAGTGCACCTCTCACTGCTGCACAGTATGATTTCCACTATGTACCAGCCAGTCTTGTGAACCCTCTGACTGATTGATAATGTATTTCTGGTTGCTGTCCGTTTTATACTTCGATCCAAAAGCAACCAGACTGAGACAACCTCAGACCTGAATCAATCTGGGCTAGATTGAAACTAAGGGCTTGGCAATAGAATAATGGCTCAATCCACTGGACCATTCAGTACACAGTGTAGATGCTGACTATTTTAACTGGACAATTAAACCCTATGACCTATGGTCCAGGCCCAACATCTTTGATTCCTTATGTCCAGTTATGCTTTCGCTCAGCTTAATTACTGTCCCAGGAGCTATAAAGGTAGGAATGAACTCTGTGAAAAATGATTAATAAATGAATGGGAGAAGCAAGAAAACGGGGGGGGGGGGTGGATAGTTCATAAATATGTAAAGTGATTGAAAATGTATGAGACAGGGTTTTCACAATCTCCTGAAGTTTCAAGGCCATTGGAACTTAAATAATGAAACTGAAGTGCTTTTTAAGTGTTCTCATAATTTTTTAATAAGTACTGCTGTAATTTTGATATAACCAAAAGTAGCATTGGCACTGAAAGTCTAAACCTTTATTTCATATTGTTTCAAGTGGTGACTGAGGCCCATAAAGCTGGACAACAGACAATTGAAGAAGATCACTGTATTCGAGGTCTTTGTTTGAAGAAAGTTCTAATGCCAGGGCCCAGTGGCCACGATAGCTGCTGTTAATTAGAAAGTGAAATGACAGAGACGCCAGGAGTTAAGATAGAGAATAAGAGCCAAATGGATGCAGTAGTGAATGTTTGGGAGAATATACGAGGGAATGAGGGGCGGAGCAGCAGAAATACTGGTCATACAAGTGTGAATGAAGAGGACAAGAAAAACAGCAATGAAAGTGTGAGGCTGGGCAAAGAAGATATGGAAGACAACACAAGGAGTATGAGATCTAGTGAACAGAAGTACAGCACCAACAATGGGAACGACAGGCTGAGTGAAGAGCATGTGCAAGATAATGCTGAGGATGCAGCCTTAAAAACAGAGCATGTGCTGATTGAGAATTCGATTAAGAAAGCTATGATGGATTTCTTCCCTGTGGTGGAGTGTGCATGGACTATCAACCTGATCAGCATATTGCTATGTGCTGCGTTATCCTGCTTCTGGCCAGTCAGCAGATTTTTGAATGGCAGGTTATTGATCAGTAAAGAACATTATGATATATAATTACGCACAACATATTCAATAAACAGCAGAATACAGCTATGGATTTTTGGCTATTTTTAGAATGAATATAATTGAGTTTTCTATGTGCTTACAGTGATATGGAGGTGCCTGTGTTGGACTGGGGTTGGACAAGGTCAAAAATCACACGACACCAGGTTATAGTCCAACAGGTTTATTTGAAAACACTAGCTTTTGGAGTGTTGCCTTCCTCAGGTGTAGTGAGAGAGGAGATATCAAGACACGGAATTTGTAAGTAAAAGATCAAAGAATCATACAACTGATGCAAATATATTGAATGAACTTAAAATGGCTGGCTGACTCCCTCCTGTTAAATCTTTAATCAGTTAGAATGGAGATGCAAGTTTCAATTGATTAAAATGCAAACTCCAGAATTTCTTTCAAGTCATTGCCCAAGATAACTAAAGGTTCTATTAGTGTGCTCTTTGAAAGGACTAGAATGTATCTGCAAATACAAATCTACAAATTCAATTTCACCCCATATTTTTGTGTGTGTGTGTGTGTGAGTGAGAGAGAGAGAGAGAGGGGAGTATATGTATGTGAGTGAGTGTGTGTGTGTCTGAGGGTGAGTTTGTGTGAGGGAGAGAATGTGCATGTGACAGGGTCTGGGTGAGTGTGTGTGTGTGTGTATGCATGCATGTGTGTGAGCATGTGTGTGAGAGTGTATAGTGTGGTGGGATCACCTGTAATGCAACATGAACCCCAGATCATGGTTGAGGCCATCCTCATAGACACAGAGCTTGGCCATCAGCCTCTGCTCAGCAACCCTACATCGTTGTGTATCCTGAAGTCTGTTTTGGAGGACATTTACCCGAAGATCTGAGGCTGAATGCCCTTGACCACTGAAATGTTCCCCCACTGGTCTGGCAATTGTTGCATGGTGTCCATTCATCCGGTGTCATAGCATCTGCATGGCTTCGCCAATATACCATGCCACAGGGCATCCTTGCCTACAGCATATGAGATAGACAACATTGGCCGAGTCACATGCTTAGGTGCTGTGTGCATGGTTGGTGCTGTTCCCACGTGTGATAGCAGTACCCATGTTGACGCTCTGACATGTCTTGCAGTGTTTTCCATGGCTTGGTTGTGTGGTGTTGTGGTCAATTTTGTCCTGAAGGCGGGCTTGTTTCCTGTGAACAATGATCTGTTTAAGTTTTGGTGGTTGTTTGAAGGTGAGAACGGGGGATGCAGGGAAGATCTTGGTGAGATGTTCATCATCGTCAGTAATGTGTTGAAGGCTGCAAGGAACATGGCATTATTTCATCCAGCAATTTTAGGTTTATTTAATAAATTTGCATCAGTTATAAATTTTGCATGTGGTGTCGTATGATTTTTGACCTTGTTAATAGATGGGCTCAGGTGGTTTACATTGAACACACATTCAGGAGTGAGTTACGAGCTGGGATCAAACTGAGAGGCTTGAGCGGTTTATATGTAGAATGAAGACACTTGAAATGTGAGCATCATTGTAATGTAGGAAATAAAGCAGCCAGTTTGCACACAGCAAGTTTACATCAATGGGATAATGACCAAATAAATTTTATCATGATTTTGGTAAAGGTAAGCAAGCTGTCCGTTTTTGTCCTTCCTGACCTATTCATAGTTTTTGGCCTGGTTGATTACACCTTCCTGTTCTAACACCTCTCAACTGTCCTGGATGAATCACAGTCAACTGGTTTTATCCTTGCCTAACACATTGTAGCCAGATACTCAGTTGCAAAGGCATTTCTTTCCAGTCCCATCCTGTAAACACAGGGTGCCCCTGGAGAACTTACCCCTCCTTCATCCCCTCCTACTTAAGATTTATATGTCCTGTGACAACATCATCTGAAAACACCACCACAGAATCCAAATGTTTCCAGATGACACGAAACTTGGCCTGATCCCTGCACTGTCAATAAATTATCTGACTGCTTATCTAAAATCCACTGTTGGATTAAAAACAAATTTCTCTAATAAAGAAAAGGGACTCTTTTGTCTTCAGTTCTCTGTATCAACTCCATTTTTATGCCATCAGATTATTCTTAACCTTACTGTTAAATCCGATCCTGAGAAGAACTTCATACCACATATCCATGATATCATTAAAATCAACTATTTTGATTTCTGTAACTCACCTAGCTTCTCTAGTGGAAACCAAACCTTCAGATGCCATGATCCTAAATGTTTTAATTCTATCCCTAAACCTTTCTGCCTCTATGCCTTTCTTTTTCTATTAATATTTTCCCTAAAAGCTATTTTATTTAGCCCAGCCTTTGGTCAGCTATCCTAATATCATGTAAAACTTTGATTTATAATACTCCTAAAGAGATCTTTGGGATGTTGTGTAAGTGGTGCTATATAAATACATACTGTTTTTATTGGAGATGTAGGTTGAAGGATAAACATTGGCCAACACACTGTAGTGAACTCTCCTTATTTTCTTCAAAATGATAGAATGAAATATTTTACATCCACCTGAGTCACAGAGTCATAGAGCTGTATACCACAGAAACAGACCCATCGGCCCAACTCGTCCATGCTGACCAGATATCCTAAATAAGTCTAGTCTCATTTGCCAGCGTTTGGCCCTTATCCCTCTAAATAAAAATATAGATCCATCCAGAGGCCTTTTGAATGTTATAATTGTACTAGCCTCCACCACTTCCTCTGGCATCTCATTCCATACACTCACCATCCTCTATGTAAAAAACTTGCCTCTTAGGCCCCTTTTAAGTTTTTTCCATTTCACCTTAAGCCTACGCCTCAAGTTTTGGATTCTCCCACCCCAGGGAAAAGACCTTGTCCATTCATCCTATCAATGCCGCTCATGATTTTATAAACCTCAATAGGGTCACTGATCAGCCTCCCACACTGCAGGGAAAATAACCCCAGCCTATTCAGCCTCTCCCTTTAGCTCAAACCCTCCAACCCCGGCAACATCCTCGTAAACCTTTTCTGAATTCTTTCAAGTTTCACAACATCCTTCCTTTAGCAGGGAGATCAGAATTGAATGCAGTAAACCAAAAGTGGTCTAACCAATGTCCTGTAAAACTGAAGCATGACCTCCCAATCCCTATATTCAAAGTACTGATCAATAAAGGCAAGAAAACCAAATGCCTTCGTCACTATCCTATCTACCTGTTACTCCACTTTCAATAGATTATGAACCTGCACTCAAGGGTCTCTTTGTTTGGCAACACTCCTAGGACCTTACCATTAAGTATGTAAGTCCTGCCCTGATTTGCCTTTTCAAAATGCAGCACCTCACATTTATCTAAATTAAATTTCATCTGCCACTCCTCGGCCCATTGGTCCATCTGATCAAAATCCCATTGTACTCTGAGGTAACCTTCCTGGATGCCTACCGCACCACCAATTTTGATGTCGCCTGCAAACTTATTAACAAATCTCCCATGTTCACATCCAAATCATTAATAAATGCAGTGCACCCAGCACCGATCCTTGTGGCACACCAATGTTCACAGGCCTCCAGTCTGAAAGACAACCATTTGTCTTCCACCTTGGAGGAAGTTCTGTAAACAATAGTTAGTTCTCCCTGTATTTCATGTGATCTACCTCGCTAACCAGCCCACTATGAGGAACTTTGTCAAAAGCCTTACTGAAGTCCACATAGACCATGTCCACTGCTCTGCCCTCTTCAATCCTGTTTTTTGCTTCTTCAAAAAATTCAATCAAGTTAATGAGAAATGATTTCCCACGTACAAAGCCATGTTGACTATCCCTAATCAGCCCTTGTCTTTCCAAATACATGTAAATACTGTCCTCAGGATTCCCTCCAACAACTTGCCCAGTACTGATGTCAGGCTGTCTGGTCTGTAGTTACCTGGATTTTCCTTACCGCCTTTCTTAAATAGTAGCACCACATTAGCCAACCTCTTGTCTCCTGGCATCTCACCTGTGGCTATTGATGGTACAAACATCTCAGCAAGGGGCTTAGCAATCACTTCCCTAGCTTCCCACAGAGTTCTGGGGTACACCTGATAAGGTCCTGGGAATTTATCCACCTTCATTCATTTTAAGAGGCCAGCATCTCCTCTGTAACATGGAAATTTTTCAAGATGTCGTTATTTATTTCCCACATTATCTTCCACATCCTTTTCCACAGTAAACACTGATGCAAAATACTTGCTTAGTATATCACCCATCTCCAGCAGCTCCACTCATAGGCGGCCTTTGCTGATCTTTAAGGAGCCCTATTTTCTGCCTAGTTACTCTTTTGTCCTTGATATATTTGTAGAATCCCTTTGGATTCTCCTTAACTCTATTTGTCAAAGCTATCTCATGTCCCCTTTTTGCCCTCTTGATTTTCCTCCCAAGCAAACTCCTACTGCCTTTATACTCTTCCTGGGATTCACTTGATCTCTGCTGGCTGTACCTGACATAAATTTCCTTTTTATTCTTGACCAAAACCACAATTTCTCTTGTCATCCAGAATTCCGTACACCTACAAGCCTTGCCCTTCACCCTAACAGGAACTTACTGTCCCTGGACTCTCGTTATTTTATTTTTGAAGGCTGCCCATTATTAGCTATCCCTTTACCCGTGAACATTTGCTCCCAATCAACTTTTGAAAGCTCCTGCCAAATACTGTCAAAATTGGCCTTCCTCCAATTTTGAACTTTGAGATTGTGGATTTCAGCCTCAGTATAATGTAGCTATCACTCTCTAATCCATTCATTTTTCCAATGGGCCTGGAGACGGAAATGTCCAACCAAACGTCACACCATATTCCATTGTCAACGTGCCCACCCTCCTTCCCTCTGGTCCTATTTTCCAGAAAAATCAAAAAATCTGCCCCCTAGTGTTCTGCCCATGAGTGAGATGAGTCCAGTATGACTGATGACATATACTGTACATATAGAATCCCTGTGCACTTTGAGTTCCTATTAAAATGTCCTTCTCCTAGTGAAAATCTCTGTGAATGTTATAATGTTGCAATAATGACCTCTTAAAAGTTATTTCATGCATTTTGGGCATCGTTGTGGCTCACCCTCTAAGAGTGTCTGGCTTCCAGGCCATTTCAGACAGTAGTCAATAGTCAGCTACATTGCTGTTGGTGTGGAGTCACATATAGGCCAGATCAGGTAAGGATGGCATATTTCCCTCCCTATGAGACATTAGTGAACCAACCAGCAACTAGCCAGTTCCATTCAACTTTTCACCACCATCTTTTATGAGTTACTTGTCTTATAATGTCCCCGAATAGATCTCTGCTCTACTCTGAGTTCACTGACTGCAGTTAAGTCAACAGCGTGAACCTTACCAGTTGCCCTCAAACTTCAGGATTGTTTCTGACGTGATGCCATTGACAAAGATTACCGAAAGACTACAGCTCAACATTTATCATTGCTTCTTTTGTCACAAAATATGAGGGCGTCCACTTGGGATCTAAGAAAGACAAATCAATGTAGTTTCTAAATGATCATAAACATCTGCAGATGAGCAAAGGTGATACACACAAATCTTTAAAAGCAAGAGGATGGCTGCAATATAAAAATGTTGATGCGATATTGGTGTTTGTTCAAGGGGAAGTAGCACAAAATGGAGGAAGTCTTGCATAGTTGTACACCTTTGGTCATTTCCCACCTGGATCTGCATTCAACTTTGAGAGTTACGATACTTTGGAGGTGATATAGACACAGTATCTAAACATTTAAATTATGATGGCAAATTTTATAAACTTGACTTATATTCTCTCAAATTTGGAAAGCAAAGGGATGATCCAATGAGGGTGTGCAACATTATAAAAGACATTAGTAGATACAGTAAGAAAAATGTATATGGTGGATGGAACCAGAGGAAGAGGACTGCCATCAGAGCTGGGCCACTCAGGAGTGAATTAACCAATATTTTTCACATAAAGGATAACCAAAAAAGCTGCGGATGCTGGAAATCTGAAAGAAAGACAGAAATTGCTGAGAAATTCAGCAGGTCTGGCAGCTTCTGTGGAGACAAAGCAGAGTTAATATTTTGACCCCAGTGACCCTTTAGTAATCTGTGACTCTCTGGAATGTTGTGTCACGGGGAGCTTAATATCGAGATTGATATATTTTTGTTAAGTAATTATGTTGACTGATATGGGCCAAAGATGGCTAAATAGAGTTAAAATACAGGAAATCCATGATTGAATGGAATTGACTAAGAGGTTCAAAGGGTTAAGTGAGCTATTTCTGCTCTTAACTTTCTTCGGACTGAGCATGGAATATTCCTGGAATGCCTGCAGTTCAGACATACTATACCCTACACATTGCTAAAGTTACCTCGGTTGAAAATGATTACAGGTAGTCCAAAGCTCTCTTGTTCCTGGAAATGATTCGTTATTGGTCTTTGGAATCAGTTTTGAGCAACAATACATGAACTACTGTATAATTCACAGGCCAATTGTGAGAGGTGCTTATCATTGGAGGTATCTTGAGGACTACCTCCATGTTGGGTCATCAGTTGTCTTGTTCTGTATAGGCCAATGATTGGAAGCCAGGTGGAAAAAGTGGGGTCGATGTTCACATTTGCATATCTGACTGGGCTGTCACATACAACAATGGCTTTTCAAGTACTCATCACCTAAATATAAAAAGAAAAATTTGCACTCATTAATCACCTCCTGCAATAATCTCAGCACATTGCAAAGGCTTTGTAGCAAAATAAATATATTTAAAATTTAGTCACTGTTACAATGTAGAAAATTCAGTCTCACCAACAACTGTACAATAATGATCTGATGATATTTCATATGGTGTTTGCTATAAGTTGAATATTGGCTAGGACATCAGGAAATGGCCAATTTTTGATAGTTCTCCGAGATAAATAACTCCACAAATTCATTACCCTCTAAGAGAAGAAATTTCTCTTCATCTCTGACTTAAATAGGCAACCCGTTACTATGAGTATATGTCCTCTGGTCCTTGCCTCACCAGGAGAAACAACTTTACCACACCGTGTGAGGCCCTCTAGGAATCTTGTATGTTTCAATAAGATCACCTGTCATCTTCTAAACTCTAATAAGTACAAATTCAACCCAATCAACCTTTTCTCATAAAAAAATCCTCCTTACTGAGGACCAACTTAGTGAACACTCTCTGGGCTACCTCCTTCCTTAGATAAGGTAACCAAAATATCCTAGGTGTGGTCTGACTAGTATTTTGTATAGCTTTAGTAAGACCTTCTTATTTTTATACTTCATTCTCTTTGAAATAAATGCTAGCATTCCATTTGCCTATTCTCTATTTCAATAATATTCAGATCTTTTATTCATTCTGCCAAAGTACAGAACCTTTCATTTTCCTATAGCATATTCCATGTGCCCAGTTTTTGCCCACTTGCTTTATCTATATCTCTCTGCAGACTCTGTCATTTTCACCACTTATCTCTCCTTTTTTTTGTTCAACACAAACTTGGTGATTGTACATTCACTTTCATCACCCAAGTCATTAATATACATCATAAATATTTGTGGCACCGATCCCTGTGGCACTCCACTGGCTACAAGCTGCCATCTTGAAAATTGTCTGGCTTATTACTAATTTTTGCCACTTTGTATGTTTTATCTTTCAATTTGATGTTAATCTTAGCTTCCCTGTTAACCATGGTTGGTTTACCCCCTTCCTGGCATCCTTCCTCACTGGGATGCATATTTGTTGTGTGTCACAAACGTTCTACATTTTTCGTTGTTTCTCAACCATTAAACCCCTGCCTGTCCTTTTGAAATGTCACGTACTCGTGAATATTTACTTCCCAGTTTTGATATCCTTGCAAGCAATGCTCCATAATGGCTACAAGATCATACCATGAATCTCTATTTATGCAGTTAATTAATTTATTACAGGTCAGATATCATTTATCCATGTGTCTAAAAACTGGAAAGAGCCCAAAACCAAAGATCTTTTTGTAAGTGGATTCAAGTGGACCACTATACCTGCTGAGTTCAGGCCCTTTGGGAAAGAATGTCACTTGGTCCAATCAGACCTGAACAGACCTGAAAGCAAAGTTTATTTTCAAAGGCCCACGCTCAATGTGTCTACAGGTCCTTCAAGTCAGTTTGTGTCTTTTGGAAAAATACTTTACTTTTAGGTCTGCTCAGGCTAAGCAAAGTTTAGTTCAAAGGGATCAAACAGACCTTTTTTCTGAAAAATGAGAATATCAATCTCGAGGTGTTCAGATAAATGATTTCTGACTTGTTAATGCATTTAGGTCATAGCTTTTGTTTTTGCTTTTTTACCATTTTCCCTCTTTGACCCTACTTGCAGTTGATTTTCTATGTTTGTATGCTTTGTCCTTTATGTGTCACTCCAGATATCATTATCCAATAGCTATCCGACAACATCGCCACCTTCTTTTGCTTTGTGAGCCTGCACTTCCCCTCTAACTAGTTTTAAGCCCTCTGTACACCTGTAGATATTTGATTGGCCAGGACACTAGTCCCAGCATAGTTTGCGCTGGAACAGTTCTCCTGCTATACCAGTCCACTCACACCAATCTTCCAGCCATAACCTTGGCCTTATTTACCCTGTGCTAGTCTGCTGGTGGATCAGGTAGTCGTGCCAAGATTAGTACCTTGGAGTTTCTGCTTCTAAATTTAGCTCACAACTGTTCAAATTCTTTCAGCAGAACCTCCTTATTTAGTTCCATCAATATTGTTATTACCATGTCCATAATAAGGACTGGATCCCACCCCTCCCTGCCAAGCTCCTCTCTAGCCCCAAAGAGATGTCTTTAACCCCTAGCACCAGGACTTGCACAAATGAAAGCATGTACATTATCAATTCTTCTCAATATAGCCCTGGGGAAAATTGATACACAGAGAGATCTGGGTGTTCAGGTCCATTGCACCCTTAAGGTGGCAACGCAGATCGATAGAGTGGTCAAGAAGGCATACGGCATGCTTTCCTTCATTGGACGGGGTATTGAGTACAAGAGTTGGCAGGTCATGTTACAGCTGTATAGGACTTTGGTTTGGCCACATTTGGAGTACTGTGTACAGTCCTGGTTGCCACATTACCAAAAGGATGTGGCTGCTTTGGAGAGGGTGCAGAGGAGGCTCAGCAGTATGTTGCCTGGTATGGAGGGCGCTAACTATGAAGAGAGGTTGAGCAGATTAGGATTATTTACATTAGAAAGACAGAGGTTGAGGGGGACCTGATTGAGGTCTACAAAATCATGAGAGATGTAGACAGGGTGGATAGCAAGAAGCTTTTTCCCAGAGTGGGACTCTGTGGGTCACGATTTCAAGGTGAGAGAGGAAAAGTTTAAGGGAGATATGAGTGGAAAGTTCTTTACACAGAGGGTGGTGGGTGCCTGGAACACATTGCCAGCTGAGGTGGTAGAGGCGGGCATGATAGCATCATTTAAGACGTATCTAGGCAGACACATGAATGGGCAGGGAGCAGAGGGATACAGTTCCTTGGAAAATAGGCAACAGGTTTAGATAGAGGATCTGGATTGGCACAGGTTTAGAGGGCAGAAGGGCCTGTTCCTGTGCTGTAATTTTCTTTGTTCTTTGCATATACTGCTCCCTACCACTACTACATTCCTATCACTTACCCCCACTTGATAGCACCTTCTATTAAAGTGTCATGATGAATTCTCTCTTCCACCCTGTAGTTCCCACTCATATCTACATAGTTTGCAAGAACCTTGCAACTGTTGGATAATTGCAGGATCATGGGATTTCAAATGCTATCCTCTGAGTCCCCATACCTCCCTTACCAGCAGTCCCAACCTCCCGTCTCTGATCACAGACCACATTGGAATTACCCAGTCAGAGGTGTGTAATCACATCCTGGAACAAAGCATCCAGGTAATATTCCCCCATCTCTGATGTGGCACAACATCTACAGATTGGATCAACTTGATGTGAAGTTTCTTCAGCTGCAAGCACTGCCTACAGATGTTCACCCTGGTGTCCAGCAGTTCCCACATAATGCAGCAGTAACACATCACCCATCCTGCCACCACTATCGTATGTCAGCCTATGACGTCATTTTTTGTAACAATGATGGCTGTGACATCCAGCTGTGTAACAATGAGCCTAAGCAGGAACCCCAGGGAACAATCCCTGTCTGTGAGTCACAACGATAAGCCCAGTTGGGTGGGCCTTTCAGTTTCAGTAAATAAGCGAAAACATGCAATTATTGAAACTTGCCATCTTTCAGCTTGTCTTTCTGGCGTTGTGTTGTGCTGTTACTGTGTCTGAGCAGGGGAACTCTGGTAAGTGGATGGACAGAAATGTGAAATACTGGGGACAGGTGTGGATAAGCTGGAATGATCACTCAGTGATAAGTGACTTTGCAATGGCTTCTCCTTTAACATTTTGAATTCTGCGTCAGTCAAGGTTAAGAGTCTATGTAAGGAAATGGGAAACATTTCCTTTCTGACATGTAGTGTCAACATCAAATATTGGCGGGATATCTGTTTTAGACTAAGATGGGCACATTTGTTGTTTGTTTCTTCAGCACTGAGGTAAAGGTGTAGTGCGTTCCAATCAATGACTGTCCTAGCAAAGGACAGAATGTTTTATCCAGTTGGTTGGTCTAGGTCTCACTATTGCCAGAGTTCTCACTGTATCTCTCTGGGGCTAATGATAATGATAATAAGGTACTGTAGCTGATATATGGAAATACTTTGTGCCTAAGATTAACAGAAGGCTGTCAAAAACTTGAGCAAACAGTTGCTGGACCTTCGTGTTGTACTTGTGTGTTGATGTTGTTATACTTCATTATACAGGACTTTGATGACAGCAGATTTTGAATTCTGCGTGCAGTTCTGGTCTCCTTATGTAGGGAAGGACATAAATGAGGTGCAGATTGTTCAGAGACTGTTTGCTAGATTGATACCCGAAATTACTGAATTGCCTCATAAGGAAAAAATGGTCAGACTGGACAAGATGGAAAATTTTAAGGTTAAGACTTTGATTGATCAAAAGTTGATTTAAGTCAGTGAGCACATAAATGAAAGGGAAATGGGACTTGTTACAAGTTAAAAATGAATTCTGGATGAACTTCAATAATCCCAGGGCAGGTGTGACATCTAAGTAAAGCAACTGAGGTCACACAAGCCTCTTCCTCAGAGACTAATGAGTTATCGTTCTTTCTAAGATGTCAGAGCTCAGGATTATGAACTAAAAAGCCTTTGTTTGTCCCATTGTGCTGAACCATTTCCCCATTGTAAGTTCTTTCATTCAAATTACTGCAAGCCCACAACTTGCCTTCTTGTCAGAAGTAGCTTTTTGGTTCCTCATTACATTTGGCCTTAACCGCCTGTTTAAAGCTGCAGCATTCCTGTGATTAACTTCTTAAATTCTTCTGCAGGGTAGTCCTCGTCCTTTGTGGCAGCAAAGCATCCAGTTTATCAAGGAGGTGTCAAAGCTGTTTTGTTTCCCTTATGCTCTGCTTCTATAATTGTATGGGCTGCAGGTATGGATTTCAATTTGAATCAGGATGCTAACAGAAAGAGCTGTAATGGGAGTGTTACGCTACTAGAAAGAAAGTCTTTGATTGTGAATGTGTCTCAGAGGATGGGCTACAATGGGAGATTTAGTGTTTCACAGTATTTGACTAGAGTTTGCAAAGGGTGAACAGTCAGACATTGTGGTTCACATTGATGCCAACAACATAGTGGGGATGTCCTGCAACAAGAATTTAGAGAGTTAGGTAATAGATTGAAAAACAGCACTTCAATGGTTGTAATGTCTGGATTATTCCCAGTGCCATATGCTAGTTAGTGTAGAAATGAGTGGATGTTGCAGATTCATGCATGGATAAGAAGTTGGCATATGAGGGAGGGTGGTATCCAGAATTCATTGCTTGAAAGAATGATAGAGGCAGGAACCACTATAACATTTAAGATGTATTGAGAAGATCACTTCTGAAACCATAGCATGCAAGGCTATGGACCAAGTTCTGGAAAATGCATTTTGAATAGATGGGTGTTTTACTCCCAGAACAAACACAATGGGCTGAAGATACTCTTTTTTGTGTTGTCATACTATATGACACTATACTTGCAGCATTGGTTTCCTTAGGATAGTCACTGCACTAAAATATTGAAATATTTAGGAAAGTGGAGATGCTGAGCTTCTCAATGGATTGTGCATGCAGTGATTGTAATGAAATCAGCCAGGTGCCCCCAACACCTTCATTTTGGAAACTCCTGGATGACCACCACTGAAAGAGTCTATCAAGGTTTTAAATTTTTGGGCCCACTTCCGGTCACAGACATTGAATGTAGAAAGACCCGATTTGGGCAAAATTGAAACAGCTGGTCATGATGGGGAAAACCAAAGGGCCATCACAACCAGAACTGAAGCCTTTTTGGACCTAGAGAGATCAGATCACAGTCGAGGATGGCATATTACTATGGGAAGCAAGAGGGATTGTCCCAAGCAAAAGTTGCTGCTAGATTGTGAATGAACTCCGTCAGGGTCCTCAAGGAGTTTCCAAAATTAGGATGTCGAGGGATGATGGGGGTGTGTGGACAGGAAGTTATATCTGGTGGCCAAGCTTGAATGCAGGCATAGGTGCATTGGTGGAGCAGACTGCCAACATGGACAAAAATTACCAACAGCTGCTCCCCCACACTCGTGAGAACGGTCAGGTAAAGCCTGAACTTGGTTACACCTTCACTACGCAGGCCCTTTCATGGTCTCAATGTTCTTAAGTCATTGTGGATACTGACTCAAAATGGCTGGATGTGTATAGAGTTCATTCATCACACACTGGGATGACAACAGAAAAACTGTGCTCATCTTTTGCAATACATAGACTGCTGGAAGTGTTACTCCCACATAATGGGCCATCATTTACCAGCAGGGAACCGAGTATTTCTTAAAAATGACTGGTATTCATCATTAAGGATAACTCTACAACATCCATCATCCAATGGTCTGGCAAAAGGAAAAGTCCAAACTTTGAAGGCATGTTTAATGAAACAACCCACAGCTTCACTTGATACTGAACAGTCCTAGTTCCTATTTGGTTATAGGACCAGCCCTCATGCAGCAGCTACAAGGACTGCTCCAGCAGAATTACTAGTGGGGAGAAGACTCAGTGTAAGGTTAAATCTGATCTATCAGGAGCTGGGGACAGGAGTGTAAAATGGCATCAGGAAAGCCAGTGCTGGACTCATGACTCTGCAAAGCAAGAGAGAGACAGTTAATTCAGGGGACAAAGTTTGGTATAGGAACTACAGGAGTGGTCCTGCTAGGGTAAGAAGCATGGTAGACTTGAAGTCAGGTCCAGTAAAGTACTAAGTTCAAGGTAGGTGCGAAGATCCTAAACAAACACATAGACCAAATGAAAACTGCAAACAATGCAGAAGCAAAATGCACTTGCCTCCTTGACTGCCTTTCTGACTGTTCTGGAACCTGTGGGTTCTCCCTCTCTGTTAAGCATTGAAGATAACTTAGAATCAGAGATGGACATGGCAGATATAACCACTTCAACACCTTTGCTGCCTAAAGAGGAGAATGAATTTCCCCCAAAATGCTCTGGGCACAGGAGATGAGCTACTGTGCAGTACATGCCACCTATATCAGAGGTGAGCTGGTGCTAAAACACCCCAGGCGGAGCTCCGTAAAAAAGAACCCGGCACAGAAGGCGAGGGATGCAATGATTGTAATGGGGTCAGTCAGGTGCATCTTAAGGTATATAAGATCCCTGATTGGGGCTGTTAATCAAGTCTATTCAGGGACCCCTTGCTGCCAAATTAAAAACATGAGTTTTGGAGGTTTTGCTCACCCTGAGGGCTAGCTCTGTGGGATCTGGATCAGAGTCAAGTACTGTCCACATGTAAATAAAGGATGGCTCGTGTGTAAGGATGACTCTGTGGAGTTATTGCAGTTAAAATTACATTTGGGTAATATGACAAGTTTTTGTAGTCAAAAGAAATTTAGACACCTTGAAATGGAGCAGGAAAGGGCAACAAGACTGATTGCAGACTTAATTTGGATGGGAAATATTTTGTAATAAACTCGTTCAGAGATGTTATTACACAACTCTGGAGTAGGTAGGACTAGAATGCAGGACATCTAGTCCAGAGATATGGACACTATCACTATCACTGTGCTCTAACCTCTGTAATAGTTTGGATTGGATATGAAACATGAAGACTTTTTCCACCCACAACCCTGCTTCAAATCTAGGGCTAATGAATGAGGCATTGACCCATTACTTGCACTGATTGGTCACATCCTTCAGCCAATGAGACAGTCTGTCTCATAGACTGATTAGGTGAAGGAAGAGGCCAATGAATAAGGCCATGTGATCCATTGACTGCATTGATTGGTTGAGAGTGGAGGCCAATGGCTGAGGGCATGCAACCAATTGACAACACTGGCCATTTGGTGGAAGCCCATGTGTAAGACACTATGACCTATTTTCTACATTAATTGAGAACAGTAAATTGCTAACTGAAGTCAGAATACAATGCTTTGATGAGGCATAATGGATGATTCATCAACCTGTTGACTCCTTCTCATCAACACTGGGAATCTGGTCACTATATTCTGAGATTCAGCATTGTGGATGTGTCTGAAGATCAGGCAAGGACTTGATTGCATGCAGACTTGATGCCAATGGCCTTTGTTTGGGATCATGGAAAGGAAACATTTGCATTTTTATTGCATGTTTCACCATTCAGGAAATCCTGAAGTATATGAGTGCCATTGAAGCATTTTTAAGGTGTTGTCACTGTTGTGATGGAAGAATTGCAAAGACCAATCTTTGCAAAACAAGCTTCCACAAACAATAATGTCATTTTTTTTTTCAAAATGATGTCCGTGCAGGGATAAATGTTGTCCAGCTCACCGGGAAGAACTCCTATTCTTGGAATAGTCCAGCTGCAAGAGTAGACAGGGCCTTAGTTCAATGTATTGGAAGGGAAGGGAAGGTAAAGTTGTCATGGTCCAAAAGGTCTAATCTCTTTTTAGAGAGGGATTACAGGTGATGAGTTTACCCTGAGGGTCAGTATGCCTCAGTTGAGGGGTAAGATTGAGAACAGGACTTTCAGGGTGACTTCAGCAGGTGTAGGAACTGAATCTGTGCTCTTGCCATCACACTACATTGCAAACCAACCATCCAACAGGGGCTAACACCCTTCCTTCCCATAATTCAGTGCATCATCTGAAAGACAGCATTCCTGATAGTGCTGCATTCTCTCGGTACACCATTGAGAGCGTAATCCTAGATTTTGTGCTTGGGAATCTCTGATAGGGGTCAAACTAATGATCTAGCTTGGAGGTGAGAGTGCAATCTGCTGAGCCCAGTCACAATATGGGATTCCATATACTTGTGGTAATGTACAGACAAAATTGGTGCCACTCATCATTCATGATGGCTCAAACTTTTCCCTTCCTGTTGTATCCCTTTACTTTAGAATGCAGCAAACGACCAGCAGTAAATGAAGAAGAGGAAGACCTGAATTCAGAGACTCTGGGGAACCATGATGCTGATCCAGGAGCATGGCCTTGGCTGGTCAGTGTACAGATTGCATCAAAGGATGGAACTTACGGTCACACCTGTGGAGGATCTGTCATTGACAACTACTGGGTGCTGACGGCAGCTCACTGCTTCAAGGCCAAAGTAGCAAAGTAAGGAGGTGGCTGGTGATCCTACCAATGAATAAATACCTCATTGCTAATTAACTCACTGGCTTGTCCCAGAAGGTGAACAATTCCCACTAACTAACCATAGATTCAATCTCCAGACTAACGTCTCATTTTGAAGTGATTGTGTGTCCGCTATTGTTTGCGACCATATGAATGTGACTAACACCTTTATGGGCCTGGTTCCCATTCCCACATTCATATATGCCAAGTATCTGCACCTTCCCCATACCTATACCAGCCTTGTATCTGTACCTCCCCTAGAAAGGACTTCTGTGCAGGGTCAGATCTGTATCTAGTCTTTATCCTCTGTAATTTCTCTGCCAGGATTATGTTTTGCTGGATGTTTTAATTCTGAAGTATGGAACATTCACAAACTCCAGCCATTCTGTGGATACCTCACCAGGTTAAGGTCTGAGCCAGGGTTGTGAGGGTTGGAAATCTGTGGGGCACAATTGTTTTGTTTCTCCCCTTGGAGTCAGAATGACTAGTCTTCATTATAACAGGTAATTTGACTGAGTGTGAATTGCTCAGACTCAAGAGATGGGAATGCTACCGTTGAGTCAAACGTGTCCTCTAATAGAAGCAGGAAGAAGTAATTGGATCTGATATTAATTTAGTCTGGTACAGCCTGACTTCTGATTCTGAAAATCCCCATGCTGCATATGAAACTTGTATCTTCCAACGAAACTGTATCCAGATTACATATAATAGGCAAACTGTATGGACTGAGTCTCACTTCTTGAACAGAATGGGAAGGTCATTGGTTTGGGTTCAATGCCCTGACAATTCTTCCCTATGGTATGGGTGGAGCTGTGTTTCTTTTGGATTGTATAGCAATTTTGGTGTCATTGAAAGTAGCCTAGCATACCCAACTCCACATGGACAGACCTTGCACTGGTCTGCCTACATATCACTGTAACCCTTAATGATGTCCTATGTTTCCTGAATATGATAGATCAATTTTACTACAAGTGCAATGACTGTAGTTATCAGATTAAAAGATGCACGACATGGATATGGACTTGCTATTGCCATGGCCAAACATCTGTGTAAACTGTTGTAGAGCACACTACAGAACCTCTTGGTTAAGAGAAGTCCTTAAGACCACAACATATATGAGCAGAATTAGCCCATTCGGCCGAATGAGTTTTCTTCATTATTTGATCATGGCTAATATGTTCCTCAACGCCATTCTCCTGCCTTCTCCCTGTAACTCTTGATCCCCTGACCAATTAAGAACATATCTCTGTCTTAAATAGGGCCTCAGCAGTACATCCCTGCTGTTGTATTCTAACCCCTTCAAATGAACGCTTCTTATCTGCCAACTAAACCTGCATGTTAACCTTAATCTTAAATTAGGACTCCGAAGTCCCTTTCAGATTTCTGGAGCCTTTCCCTGTTTAGAGGACAGTGTTAGCTTCTCTTCTTCCTCCAAAGTGCATAACCTCAGACTTTCCCACATTGTGTTCCATCTGCCACTTCTTTTCCCACTCTCGTGCCTGTTCAAGCCCTTCTACAGCCTCTCTGCTTCCTCAACACTATCTGTTCTTTCACCTATCTTTATATCATCTGCAAACTTAGCAACAATGCCCTCAGTTCCTTTGTCCAGATTGTTAATGTATAACGTGAACAGTTGTGGTTCCAACGTGGGCCCTTGTGGAACTCTACTAGTTCTGCCTTACTAGGTTGCCATCCTGAAGAAGATCCCTTTATTTCACGTCTCTGCCTTCTGTCAGTCAGCCAATCCTTTAAGCATGCCAGCACCTTCCACCTAACGCCATGGGCTTTTATATTATTCAGAAAACTCCTGTGCAGCACTTTGTCAAAAGACTTCTGGAAATCCAAATCGATCACATTCACTGGCTCTCCTTTGTGTAACTTGCTGATTCCCACTTCAAAGAGTTTGAACAGATTTGTCAGACATGACCATCCCTTGATGAAGCCGTGCTGATTCAGCCCTATTTTACTTTAAAGTACTGCACAATCTCATTGTTAGTAATGGTCTCTAAAAGCAAACCTGAGCAGCTACTAACCATACAACTATGACAAGTGACAGCTTATCCCATCTACCCGGTCTGAACTTAACACTTGCCATGAAACAACTTGCATTTCTCTACATTTTTTATGACCTCAGATTGTCCCACATTGATTGACAGCAAGTTATTTTTGAAGTGGATTCATTGTTTAAATATAGGAAACACAGCAGTCAATATACACACTACAAGCTCATGCAAAGAGCAATGAGATTAAAAAAAACTCGTTTTTTTTGTTGTTTGACTGAAGGTTACAATTTTGCTAGGATACCATTTACATCACTGGATCTATTGTACTATGTATTAATGGTGCCTTGTTCCATTCAAAGGATCAATTAAGTGGATCTGGTGTTGGAATACACTCCACTCAGCTCCAGATGATACTTCAAGACCTTACCTGAATGGACAAGCTGATCTAAGCAGCAGCAAGACCTCAGTAAATTCATGGAACTACCCAAGGCCTTGTCTCCGATAACCTGCTCTTAAACCTGGGACTTCTCCCCACAGCAACAAAGCGCACACCCCAGATAGAATTTCTGGCTGCAAGTTTTTTGGTAGTGGCCATTCGAAACTCCAGGCTAATCATCCTTATGATCTGATTGATCAAAACATAAACACATTATTAAGTGGCTGAACTAAGGGGATCACTGAAGGTAAATGTACAGCAATGTACCACAGAATGGAGAAAATGTATGCACACTGAAGTGATGCCTTGTCCTATTTGGGTTTAGTCAACCTCCAGGTTTGAAAAGGGCTTTTGTTTCACTAGTAGATAAATCCGAAGTCAGAACACTTAGATTAGCTAGTGTCAATTGACCAAGGTTGTTGATTTGCTTGACGAGCTGGCTTGTTGTTCAGACATTTTGTCACCATGCTAGGTGACATCTTCAGTGGACACTCTGATGAAGCGATGTTATTCTAATCTGCTTGGAGTTTATACTGTCCGGTCCATTATGGTGAGTACGGTCATTTCCGGTTTTGATCTGTATGGGTTTATATATGGGGTCCAATTCTACATGTTTGTTGATTTTAATGTATGAATGGAGAACAATGCCTCTAGGAATTCACATGCTTGTCTATGTTTGGCTTGGGACACTATAGTTACTTTGTTCCAGTTAAATTGGTCAATTGTTAAATTGTAGAATTGGACCCCGTATACAAACCCATACAGATCAAAACTGTAAATGACACTACTCACCATAACGGACTGAACAGTATAAATTCCAAACAGAGTAGAATAACACCACTTTGTCGAAGTCTCTACTGATCATGTCACCTAGCATGGTGACAAAACATCTGAACGAGAACAAGCCAGCTCAACAAGAGCAAGTCAACAGCCTCACCCATAACCCGAGCTACAGATCTTTGCCAAAACTTTAAAGTCACTTGACCAATTGTGGAGTGTTCAGATTTAATCTTCAGCTGTGATTCCTAAGACCCATAGTTCCTAAGAGTAAAAGATGCGGACTCTTTTGTCTTAAGATATGCATCAGGAACTGCAGTGCACTAGTCATGGCCTACCTCACCAAATTGAAGATAAACATGGACTGTGATCTTGTAAGTCAATTACACAGGTTTCTCCATTATCTGAGAGGGCTTTAAACGCAACCTTCTTCTTCTCTGAGATGACTGATAGAAGGCATGGGAACTCTAGGTGATTCACCAACTCTCTGTAAAGCTCAGGAACATCGATCTAAATGATAGTGTCCCAACAATTCTCCTACCCAACAGGGATAACTTATATTTAGATGATAATCTAATAATTATGTTTCTGTATCTCAATACCATTGAACTATTGAGTGAGGGAACAGTCCAAGAAACCTTCACTTTGTCAAAAAGCTACTACAAGTGTCCTCTCTAATTTATGTAAATCTTCTTGTATCCCTCCTAAGCAACGTAGAGAAAATTATGCTGGTGTTCGGATTAGAACAGATCTCGAGGTTTAGTAAAGACACATACGCCAGACCCGTTGCAGAAGTCATCAAGCATGAAAATTACAATCCGGACACTGAATCTAATGACATTGCCCTCATCAAGGTCACTGATCCCATTGTGTTCACCGACTACGTGCAGCCAGTGTGCCTTCAGTACCAGAAACTTGATATTGCTGAACTCAAGCCTTGTGTCACTGCCGGATGGGGCATGGTGGAGGGGAAAGGTAAGAAAGCTGTCAGTTTGTTCAGCCTTCACTTCCTGATTAACTGCACAGAGAGTCACATTTGGCTTTGTCTATGGTCTTAAATGCTGGGTGTGTGTAGGTTAAGCGATGGCATCATTGATGATAACTTTTAGTAATCCAGATATCAGAGATTCACTTCAAAATTGAGTAGGCACTGAATAAAAGAATGTAAAAGCTGCTCTTGAAATTCAGTTGATTCACCAATTTCCTCTAGAAGACAGCCTGTCCCTTTTATCTTGTGTAGTCTGCCCTACATGTCGCCCAAATATCATACTGTGTGGTTTATTCTTCATACCTTCGGAGTAGCCTAGCCAGCCCTTCATAATGAATGTCCACCACTGGCTTTTCATAGATGGACAAGTACATTCTCCATGCTTTGAGAACAAAACTGAGGAACTCATCACTATTCACCACAAACTCAAATGGGAAACAAGAGATTGAGCCTTGGAACATCAGCTGTCATGGACAACTGATTGGTTGAACTGCAATGAAGCAATCAGAGCAAGAAGTTGTGTTAGTTTCAACTCACTTCTGATACAAAGCAAAAACATCACTTGAATGCCAGAATAGCTCCACCCAGAACTACCCAGTCACTTCAGTCTGTTCCAACTGAGTTCCACTATTACTTGAACTCGATACTAGTACCTCTAAACTGTCCAATCAAATACAACCAGGGCAGGTACCGATCCTACTATCTCAGGTACAGCATTGTTAGGTACAAATTGAAGCTCCCTTCATACTGCACATCAAATACTCCTAGGGTAGACACAGCATATGATAGATACAGAGTAAAGCTCTATCTAAACTGTTCAGATATCTGCCCGAATTCTCAATGTTAGCATTTACTTTTGTCAACATGTTTCTGAAATATTTTCATTACTGGTTTAGGAGGCAGATACTCTTCTATCTCCTTCCCAAAAAAATCAAGATTGAGGAGGTGGGCCTTACATCCTATTGGGTAGACTGTTGTTTACAACCCAATGAAGGCATCAAAATGTTTCACTCCAGACAGTTAAAGTTGAGGCATTCTCATGAGATATGCAGGACAGGACTCTATCTGTTTCAATTGAACAAAACAGGCAATAGTCATTCACTGGTACAACTCCCAGGGCAAAGCCTTTATGACTCAGAGTCACCCTGCCTGATTTGACATTTAAATGAAGCCTGGCAGTTAACTATCAGTCATCATTGGCTGGTATAATCTCTAATAGCAACACCTCTACCAATAAATGCTCTCCTTTCATTCACAGTTGGGTTTTCACCTAAAATCTGTAATCTCGCAAATTGCCTTTGGTACAAGGTAAAAAAATCATTGACAAAATGTGTCTTTATCAGCAATACACAAATTCTAAGTGATCAAAAAACTGAGCTGAGAAAACAATGCCAATCTTATTATGTGGTTTTCTTTGACCTAGGTAGACGAGTAGATATTTTACAGGAACAAGAGATCAGTATAATCCCGACAGCTATCTGCAATCAGGGTGATTGGTATAATGGCTCATTGTCTGATCAAGTCCTGTGCGCTGGATTTAAATGGGCCGGACCAGACAGGTGTCAGGTAGGCACTATGTAAGAAGAATTGAAACCTTTGTTATTGATTGGGTCTGGGTGAAGAAGTATAATCATGTACACAGCCTATTCCTTTGGGATATGTGTTAAAATCAAGCCTGGTTAGGACTGGCTGGGGCAGAGTGGCATCCATTGGCCTCACAATCACTTTCTTCCTATTTTATTGCAGACGGATAGCGGAGGCCCATTGGTATGTAAAGTGCTTGGAGCAGGTAAATTCTATCAACTAGGAATCACCAACTGGGGCTTAGGTTGTGGTCACAAGGTCCATCCAGGCATCTACACATCTGTGCGGAAGTACATTGAGTGGATTGAGTGGAAAACGTCAAAACTGGGTGAAAGGCAAATGGCAGCTGAAGGTTCTCGCATGGCATCGATAAATAAGAAAAACAGTGCTATCCGTTCACAAGTTTATGGCTTTCTCACAGCAGTTGGGCTGGTGTCTCTCTTTATCTAAAGATACCAGTCTGATCTGCACTCAGAGGTTTACAGAGATGTCTATTGCTGTCTGGTTTCCTTGATAATAGTCTCTATGTCAATAAAATTTTATAGCAATGAAACTGGGCAGTTTATTTGTTTGGGTTTCATGCTATTTTGTTCAAAAAGATGAATTAAGAGTTAGCTAATTGGACAGCATCACTAATTCTGCTTCATTCATTGCATTTAATGCTGCTTATTTAGGTGGCACTTTACATGGAATCATAGATTCACTAGCTTGTGCCAGGAATACTGAAGATGGGAGCAGAGAGTTGTGGAAAGATAACGTTCGTCTGAGCGGCCAAAAATGTGGCAGCTTTGGTGTGGTGAAGTGTGAGATCATAAATCTTTGGACGCTAAAAGGAGAGATCAAATAACTGGTTAAACAGTGAGAAATATGAAACTATGGAGGTGTGTAAGGATTAATAGGTCCAAATACTAATAGCAAACTAATTTTAAAGAGTAACAAAATACCTGTCATATTTCAAGAGAATTGAAATACAAAGGCATGGAAATTATAGTATAGCTGTACTGAGCACCAGTTGGATTCTATCTGGGCCACTGCATTTATCCTGGGGACCACACCTCAGGAAGTACATATTGGTCCTAGAGGGGATGCATCAAACTCAATGGCGTCAAGCCTTGGATTCCCTTGAATGCAGCTAAAGAGGTTTTTAAGATTATAACACTTGATAGGTTAGAGAGAGGAGCACTTTATTTAGGTTCAGAAGTCCATTCTAAGGCATTCTTATCTCAATATTAGAACTAGACCATTCAAGGCTGATATCAAAAAGCATGTCCTCCTCGGAATAATACAAATTTGCAAAGTCAACACTAAAAGAGTTGTGGTGCTGATCGGCAATTGAACATTTCAAAACTGAGATTGATACCCTTTGTTAGGCAAGTGCATTAGGGGCTAATTGAAATACAGATTGACCATAAAGTACTAATTGGGTGTCTTCTGCTGCAGTGGTAATGTCCTTAACTCTGAGCCAGAAGATCCAGGTGCAAGTACCACATACCCTGGAGGTTTCACAGTATGTCTGAATAGGTTGATTAGAATAACTACAGCAAAACACCATAAAATAGCATACCATAAACAACTGATAGTGGACCAGTGATGAGGAGCTGAACAGTCTCCTCTGTCTGAACAGACAGGTCCCATGTCTGAATTTGTTTCGGTTAGGGACGATATAAAGAGATGTATTTTCTGTCTGCTACCTCACCCGACTCTGGATAGTCAAGTTTCATTATCAAATGAAATCAACCTGAGAGAGGAATGAAGGATTCTGTTGAACTTTATTCACAAACTGCTTTCAGTAGTTGGTTACTGGGAGGACGAGATCAACATAAAGAAATCGTGGAGAGGTGTAGAATATGAATGAATGAGCCCACTAAATTCAGCATGAAATCATTGAAACAGGTGTATTTTCTGGGGCTGTGGAGATGAGTGCAGGGTTTGTGGTTAGGTGAGGGACAGTTCCAATCACCTATCATCAGTAGATCAGTGATTACCAAACGAGGAATCTCATACCTTATTTTGAAATTGGCAAGTTTGGCATTCACTTGTTTGTCTCTGCTTGGAATCCTCCAAGGCATATAGCAGTGGGATTAGAATTCTGGTGAGATTCTCACACTCAAACAACACCCTCCACATATTTCAAGCACCCTACCTGCTGCCTTCAGAAACATCCTACTAGTAAAAGTGCCAGTAAAAATCCCCAAAGCTGGCCAAATTCACAGGCAGTTGGGAGCAGAGTGCAAATAGAATCACTAGTCCAGTTTATCAGTTCCATGCAATTCTAAGCTCCAAACTGATGCAGACATTATACTAACAGTACATGGCTAATCTTAAACTTTTAGGTGTATCAAGGAAGTTGATATAGCTTGATCCAGGCAAATTGTACCTATATTGGCTACCTTCAAATTCCTCAGGTTACCTGTATCAATGAGAATCAAGGGACGGAAATATTCAAAGGGAGATCAAGTTGCGGGGTACCTTGTCTGTAAATGGATAGGAAAACAGACAGAGTAAATAGGTTTAAGGGGCAGTTTTTTTTGAAGAAAGGCAGTACCAGAATCCATCGGATATCACAAACTCATTGGACCTAATAGTTTTGTACTGTTGTCTATAATCTCCTGTCATGGATACACAGAGATCTTCATAAGGATGAAATTTAAAGGTACAACACTCCTGTGTTACTTTTATATGGATTCTGACATGGCACCAAAAATGCCAGGCAATCAATACTGTCATATACATTGGGAAAAAATCTTACCTATAAAATAACATTATCAGATCTTCAACATGCAGTAACTTCTCATCTGAATCCCTCGGTTACTGCCTCCTGTCAGTACTACACTGGTGGTGGGGGTGGTGCGCTTGGTGTCAGCCTGGCTTTCCAGAGCGTGGTGTCGACCCATATTCTTCTAAATCAGAATCCTACCTATTGAACCAAACTGACACTTTGTAGGCTAAGACTTTGGCTAGTATGCACATGCTCCAGTGTCATTTCACAAACACATATTCAACAGGGAACTGATCAGCTATAACCTTTCAAATACAGGAGACATCTGAACCGGGTAATAAGCCTCAAGTGAAACCAAGTTACTGATGTCTAGTTCTGGTTCTGCTCGAAATATTTGGCTAATGGGCAGTCAGTGGTGAGGATGACTATTTATTGAGAGTAGCTGCCCCTGACATCAAAGCATGAAATGACCTAGACTTGTACCAATAGGGATTAGTAAAATATGAGTCAAAGGGAAAGCACCAAAGATTGGAATCAAAATGAACAAAGGAAGATGGTTATATTTGCTTTAAAGTTCCTCAGGGGAGTGTTCTCAGCCCAACCATCAACTTCTTTAATGGCCATTCAATTTCAACAGTGGAACCATGAAGTCAGTGAAGTGTTGATACTTTAGGTTTTCTTGCCAAAAATCACAGCAGAAGCACTGGTTTATGTGACTGCAACAATCCCAATTAGCTGACCACCAATTTCTCAGGGTACTTAGTGATTGGGATATGATGTCTGGACTCAGTGAACAATTAAAAAAATTGATATGACATTGCAAACGTGAGTGATTGTTTGGAACTAAAGCTCTTTGGAATGAGTCCGATACATTTTCTAGACTCCTGAGCAGGACTATCTCTCCAGATTATTCCTAATACAATGCTGGGACAGTTGATCATCTTCCTAAAGCTGATGAATAATGTTGCAGGAGTTTTCTCTCCAGTTAGCTATTTTTTTCAAGTATCATAGTTTAGGGAGAGGTCAGTGAGGAAGAAAGAGAACATCTTTGCAATGAGTGCTCTTCGTTTGATGCCCATTCTGGTGTGTTCCCAAATTTTGTGGACAGGGCTTAGAAGCAAGAACCCTCTGTAGACTGGGCATCAAAGGACACACTTGCACACCTGATGGGTAAGTTCTGAACTTCCAGCAAAGCTGGAGTCAAACCTAAACCAGGCCTCAGTTTCACATTCATCAAGTCAAATAGGGGAGCTCTCACGCATTCAAGAATCTGCAACATAGCAGCTTACAAAATAATTTGAGTTAAATTCATCCCCATATAGATACATTCATTTATTACACCCTAAGCATACATATAACAGTGATAAATTAGTGCAGTTTGTTCTCTCTTCAGACATTTTAAACTTTGCTGGTCACAGTAATATAATCAATTGGAGTTAATTTTACAAATCGCATCTTGTTCCATAAGAGATCACCAGAATCACAGCAATACTCCTGGCACTGTAGCACACACTGCAGCAGCTTAAACCGAACACCAGAAAACTGTTATAAAATCTCTACCCAGTAAAACACACCGATAATTGCTTAGACATACAAGATTTGATTACTGTCTACATTAATGGATTTCTAACATACCACACTCTCTGCTTTGGATTCACTTTAGTTCAGAAGGCTGAGGGGATGATGTAAGATTTTTAAACTAATTATATAATGTAAATAAAGAAAATTTTGTGCAGTGTGGGGGGGAAAAAAAACACTCCTTCATACAAACACTCGTGCAAATTTGGAACACTTTCCCATGATAGTGGTCAATTCAATCTTTCGAGATTGAAAGTGATAGGTTTCTGTTGCTGAAGGCTGTTACGGGATAGTTAGATAAATGGAATTGACACACAAATCAACATGACTAAACAGCATAGCAAACAAGTTCAAAGTGGCTGAATGTGTGCCTTCTGTTCCTAGTTCTTTTCTCTCCTGTGATGGAATCCTTTTGTACCCTTTCTATACTGTGCAAGCCAGCATGTACAAATATCTGGCAGTTCCAAAGTGTTGTTACATTTGAGTGTTCCCAAATATTAGCTATAGTCAATACTGAAGGGTAGAGATTGTGCTGCGTTTTCAATAGGTCACTCAAACATTCACAAAGTTGGACAGAAGTCAGAGGAGAATGTTGCTACTTTTGGGTTGATATTCAGATAATTAGGAGCAGGCTCCAACCTGAAAAGGTGCTTCAGTAGGCTTCAACCAGTTAGGACTTGGCAGAAGTCCAGGGAGCCAGCTGGTGCAGCTAAGCACTGAGGTCAGGGTTGAGGAGAATTCTAGGGGCAAAGGAAGTTTGCAAGAAGCAAAGTTCCATTAATATCTCAGTGCAACTGAGCGTGAAGATATACACACAGTATTTATTTTGTGTAGCTGAGCAAAATGATTAGGGTACAGAGAAATACGAGCAAGACTGGCTAGGTGAAGCTATAAATAAATCAAATTGTGCCAGAGTACTGGAATCCAGTTTCCAGAATTAAGGGGATAACTGGTTCAGAAAGTTGTGAACCACCAGAAGTTACCACTCGTTGAGACAAATTTTGACAGCAGGTATTTTTTTTTGAGGGAATTCTGAAGCTCAGCCTTTTTCAAAAAAAAAGTTGGGGGTGTGCACGCTGCCTCTCAGTGTCACGGATTCAGATTGATTCCATCCTCAGGCAACTGTGTGGAGTTTGCAGCTTCTCCCTGTGTCTGCGTGGATTTCCTCTAAGAGTTCTGGCTTCCTCCCACAGTCCAAAGATGTGCAGGCTAGTGGAATAGCCACGGGGAATGTAGGGTTGTGGGGATAGGGTCAGTCTGGGTGGGATGCTCTTCAGAGGGTCGGTGTGACCTCGATGAGCCAAATGGCCTGCTTCCACACTGTAGGGATTCTACGATTTTAAGAATGTTTAAGTTTTAAAGAAAATTTGATGACTGACTATCGATGTCTGGGGAGGTTGCTAAGAAATCTATGGGATCTGTCTTGCACATATTTGCTATCTGATACTTCTACAGGGTTTGCCTGTGAACCATATTTAACTCCGGTTAATTCTAGTTGTTAGAATAAAAATTGTATATATATTGTGGATTGTATTACTGTTCTCAGTTTATAGAGTAATGCTTGTTGTTTGAATAAAACTTTGGGATCTTGCATTGTTATTCCTTTAGTAAGGACCTGGGATGTCACACTTCTGTCGACTTTAAAGAAAAAGTTACTAATTCTTAGCAAGATCATAATACAAGTATGGCAGTCTGGTCCAAGATCATAACACTCCAGAGGAAAAGCAAGACTAGTCTTATCCAAGACCAAGACTGATGCATGAACTTGAGAAGATGAAGTAATATATTGATTAGATGATTTTTGAAAGCCAGCAAATTCGGGAGAAGAGATAAATGGAGGGGAAGAATTTTATAGTTTTGAGGTTTTTTTTTAAAAAAGAAAAATCAGTTTAAATTATTTTGCATCTCAATTTTAACAAAGTGAGGATCACAGGCAGAGTGGGTAGAATGGGAGACTTGGAGATTAGGATTGCAGTATTATCATCACTGTCAACTGGCCAAACAAATAGTGAGGAAGCTGCGATTAATAAAATACACTGCAATGATTTAATTTTTAACAGGACAAGGAAACAAGACTCTTCTTTACTTGGCATTTTCTTCCTGACAAGGATATGATGCTCTTTACTTCATCCTCAAATACACATGTGCACCCAAGGATTTAACCACAGATTCTAGGCAGCCAGAACACCACTGGAGTTTTCTCACTGTTCCAAATCAGAGCCAAAATGGGATAGCTTCAGTGTGAGATTAGCAAGTGTTAGTAATATAATTGTTAGGTTGTATTTTGCTTTCCTTCCTTCTTCCAGGCTACGTCTGTTGACAGCACTGAGGTCGTGGCTTGCAATCAGGTTTAATACAAGGCTCAAGTACAGGGTCAAATCCCCTCTCCATTTGGCTTTCTCCAAACTCCATTCCAGACTCAAATTTGATTGTTTCGTTCTGGATCAGTTCAATTATTGAGTTGAAAGTGGGAAGTTCATAGCAGCTGAGACCATAGTTCTCAGAAGGATCTGCCTCTAAGTCAAACAGCAGAGGAGGTTTGTGACGCATGATTGGTGCACTCCAGTGGCAGGACTCATCTGGGCTGGTATCACTGAGAATGGAACCTAATAATCAGGAATGAAAATCTTTGTTAAAACCTTCCTTCAGATACTATAATAAACTGTCTGCATGGTCTATCATATTACGGCTTGTACATTAATAGAGTCATAGAAATGTACAGAATAGAAACAGATCCTTTGATCCAACTTATCCATGCTGACCAGGTATCCTAAATATATCCAGTCCCATTTACCAGCATTTGGCCCATAGCCCTCTAAACTCTTCCTATTCATACACACATCCAGAGGCCTTTTAAATGTTGTAATTATTCCAGCCTCCACCACTTTCTCTGGAAGCTCATTCCATACATGCACCACCTTGTGCATGAAGAAAAGTTGCCTCTTAGATCCCTTTAAATCTTTCCCTCTCACCTTAAACCTGTCCCCTCTAGTTTTGGACTCCCCCTTTCCAAGGAAAGGACCTTGTCTATTTACCCTATCCATGCCCCTCATGATTTTATAAACCTCTACAAGGTCATCCCTCAGCCTCTGATGCTCCAGGGAAAATAGTCCCAGTCTATTCAGTCTTGCCGTACAAACCCTCCAACCGTGGCAACATCCTTGTAAATCTTTTCTGAACCCTTTCAAGTTTCACAACATTGTTCCTATAGCAGGAAGACCAGGATTACAGTATTCCAATAGTGGCCTAACCAATGTCCTATACAGCCACAAGATGACCTCCTAACTCCTATACTCAAAAGCACTGGCCAATAAAGGAAAACTTTCTTCACTACCTATCTACCTATAACTCCACTTACAAGGATCTATGAACTTGCACTCCAAGGTCTCCTTATCAGCAATACTCCCCAGGACCTTACCATTAAGTATAAAAGTCCTGCTCTGCTTTGCCTTTCCAAAATGCAGCACCTCACATTTATAAGACCATAAGACATAGGAGTAGAAGTAAGGACATTCGGCCCATCAAGTCCACTCTGCCATTTAAATCATGGCTGATGGGCATTTCAACACCACTTCCCTGCACTCTCTCTGTAGCCCTTGATTCCTTTTGAGATCAAGAATTTGTCGATCTCTGCCTTGAAGGCATCCAACGTCCTGGCCTCCACTGCACTCTGCGGCAATGAATTCCACAAGCCCACCACACTCTGGCTGAAGAAATGTCGTCTCATTTCAGTTTTAAATTTACCCCCTCTAATTTTAAGGCTGTGCCCACGGGTCCTAGTCTCCCCACCTAATGGAAACAACTTCCTAGCGTCCACTGCTTCGAAACCATACATTATCTTGTAAGTTTCTATTAGATCTCCCCTCAACCTTCTAAACTCTAATGAGTACAATCCCAGGATCCTTAGCCATTCATCATACGTTAAACCTACCGTTCCAGGGATCATCCGTGTGAATCTCCGCTGGACACGCTCCAGGGCTAGTATGTCCTTCCTGAAGTGTGGGGCCCAAAATTGGACACAGTATTCTAAATGCGGCCTAAGTAGAGCCTTACAAAGCTTCAGAAGCACATCACTGCCTTTATATTCCAACCCTCTTGAGATAAATGACAACATTACATTCGCTTTCTTAATTACGGACTCTACCTGCAAGTTAACCTTTAGAGAATCCTGGACCAACACTCCCAGATCCCTTTGCACTTCTGATTTGCGAATTTTCTCACAGTTTAGAAAATAGTCCATGCCTGTATTCTTTTTTCCAAAGTGCAAAACCTCACATTGAATTTCATAAATTTATCTTACATCACAGAATCCCTACAACGTGGGAACGGGCCATTTGGCTCAACAAGTCCACACCACCCCTCCAAAGAGCATTGCACCCACATCCAATTCCCTAATCTTTTCCTGTAACCTTGCATTTCCCATGGCTAATCCACCTAATTTATACATCCCTGGACATTATGAGCAATTTAGCATGGCCAAGCCACTTAACCTGCACATCTTTGGACTGTGGAAGGAACCGGTGCACCCAATGGAAATGCACATAGACACAAGGAGAATGTGCAAACTGCACACAGACAGTCGCCCCAGAGTGGAGCTGAACCCGAGTCTCTGACACTGTGAGGCAGCAGTGCTAACAACTGAGCCACCGTGCCACTAAATTAAACTCCAACTGCCACTTCTTGGCCCACTGCCCCATCTGATCAAAGTTCAGCTGTACTCTGAAGTAACCTTCTTGGTTGTCCACAACGCCACTGATTTTGATGTCATCTGCAAAATTACTAACTGTACCTCCTATGTTCACATCCAAATCATTTATACAAATGACGGAAAGCAGTGGAGCCAGCAGTGATCCTTGTGGCACATTGCTGGTCATAGGCCTCAGGTGTGAAAAGCAACCCTTCGACTCCACCCTCTGTCTTCTACCTTCAAGTCAGTTCTGTATCCAAATAGCTAGTTCGCCCTCTATTCTGTGAGATCTAACCTTGCCAACCAATCTACCATTAGGAACCTCATCGAAAGCCTTAATGAAGCCCATATAGATCATGTCCACTGCTCTGCCTTCATCAATCCACTTTGTTATTTCTTCGAATACCCAAACAAGTTAGTGAGACACAATTTCCCACACATGAAGCTGTGTTTACTATCCCTAATCACTCCTTGCCTTTCCAAATAGGTGTAAATCCTAGCCCTCAGGGTTCCCTCCAACAACTTACCCACCATGATTTCAAGCTCATGGGTCTATACTTCCCTGGCTTTCATTACCACCTTTCCTTAAATAGTGGCGCCACATTAGCCAACCTCCAGTCTTCTAGCACCTCACCTGTGGCTTCCATAACAAATACCTCAGCATGGGGCTCAGCAATCACTTCCCTAACTTCTCTGGGAGTTTCAGGGTACACCTGATCATGTCCCCATATTTTATCCACTTGTACACATTTTAAGACTAGCAAATCCATACTTTCATGCCTAAAAAAACTTAAATTGTTACATTCAAAGAGCCATTCACCTTTGGAGTCTTGCCTTCACTTAATGCCACTTTTACAAACTGCCTCCTGCCCTCTCTGTCTTGCTCACATGCTGGTTTACTTTCTTGACACCCTTGTCTCCCTCTCTCCCCACTCAGTCTCTTGGCACCTCTCTCTTCTCCCCCTCTCCCCTTCCCTCACATTCACTTGACACCTCTCTCTCCTCATTACTCACAGGACACAAGACTCCCTTCTTTCTATCTCTCACTCATGCACTTGGTGCCTCCTTCTCCCCTACCCAGAACCGTTCTCTCTCATTCTCACTTAGTCACTCAGTGTGTATTGTCTGCCCGTATTGCTCACAAAACAAAGCTTTGTACTTTGGTACTATGACAACAATAAATCAAATTGAATCAAATTTCACTCATAGGCTTGGTGCTTTTCTTCCTTGGCATCTTTCTTTCGGCACTTCTCTCCGTAATTCGCTCATCCAGAATTACAGCTGTGATACAGCATCTACGGGACCATTCGACTCAGTTGTGCCTCCAAATAAGTATCAAGACTTCTACTATTGTCCTGTGTTTTCCCCATACCCTTACATGTCATTTGAATAAAAACAATCATCCAAGCCATTCTGAATGCATAAGTTGAATTTGTTTCCACATTTGCCAGCAGCTCTTTCCAGACCAGAAGCATTCATTGCGTGGGAAGTATTCATTTGTTACATCATACTTGATTCTTTTGCAATTCATTTTAAGTCTCTATCTTCTTGTTCCTGATCCTTTTACGAGAGGGAACAGTTTCCCCTCATTTACTCTATCCGTTCCCTCATGATTTTGAAAACCTCAATTAGAACGCCAAGGAAAACAGTAACAATCTCTCTAACATATCCAAACAGCTGAAGGTTTTCATCCCTTGGACCATTCTTGTGAACCACGTCTGTACTGTCTGTTATGGTACACATCCTTCCTATAACGCGGCACCCAGAATTGTACACAGTGTTTGAGAAATGTCTTTTACAAGTTCAGATCACTTCCTTCCTTTTGTACTCTATGTCCCTATTAATAAAACCCTGGAAACCGTGCTTTATTAACTGTGAGCAGGTCAGTGGCTAGGAATTCTTCAGCGAATAACTCACCTTCTGGGCTGTTCATCATTTAAAAAGACAAGTACCTCACTTGCCTGGATGATTGCCTTTCCAACAACACTTAAGAAGCTTGACACCATCCAGGACAAAGCAGCCCACTTCACTGGTCCCACATCCATTTACCCTATCCCCAATGTTTAGAAGCAACAGTATGTACCATCTACAAGATGCAGTATACTGCCAAAGTTTCCTAGACAGCATCTTCCAAACTCACAACCACTACCATCTAAAAGGACAAGGGCACCACTTACTTGGGACACCATCATCAGCAAGTTTTCCTCAAAACCACACACCATCCTTGGAAATATATCACCATTCCTTCAGTGTCACAAGATCAAAATCCTGGGCTTCCCTTCCTAATGTCAATGTTGGTCTGTCTACACCAAATGGACTTCGGTGGTTCAAGA
Source organism: Stegostoma tigrinum (assembly GCF_030684315.1). Classification (NCBI taxonomy): domain Eukaryota; kingdom Metazoa; phylum Chordata; class Chondrichthyes; order Orectolobiformes; family Stegostomatidae; genus Stegostoma; species Stegostoma tigrinum. Next base: position 20,120,037 of record NC_081378.1, on the reverse strand, counting down.
AGGCAGGTCACCTTCTCGGATAAATGTAGGTGGCATTTAAAATGCCGGCCCAGCCAGTGCCGCCCACATCCCATAAATGTGGCTCTCTCGATGCCTCTCCATCACATGGTCCCTCCTGTATTCACTCATTTGACATCTCACTCTCTTACTTGGCTGTTCTCTCAAACTCACTCAGTGCTTCTCTCTCTTTCACTCATCACCTCTCTTTCTCAACGTTCTCTCACAGCAACGTCCACTATCTGCCACTCAGCAGCTCTCTCTTCTTCTCAATCACTTGATGCCAGTCTTTGTTTTATACATTCAGCTGCACAATATGCAGCCTGTCCCTTAATCTCTCACTTTCCGACAACCAGGAGCAGCTCTATAGATTAGAGTGATTATAGAAAATGATTACGTGCTTTCTTACCTTGAGTGTAGTAATGAGCCTTGTACTTTCCATAACGCACAGCAAAAACTCCCAGTTTTTCGCTGGGGGTGACTGGATAGTAAAACATGGCCTTCCTCTTGCTCTATAAAGAAACAATGTACACAAAGGATTGTTGTTGAGAACATACAGCAGACAGGAATAAGAAGTAATTCCTTCTACCCTGACTGCAGGTTGAGGCACAGAGTTCCTTTGCCTTCCAGTCGCCAACAATAGCTCTGATTGCACAGTGTTCCATCTGCCCTGCATTATGATGCATTATCTGTAGAGGCACTCAGGGCTCGCAGTGAAACATGTGCGGCCCTCTGAAGATAATCAGTGTGTTAGCAGATGGCTCAACTGTTTGTCGCCAGCAAAAGAGCAAAGATAGGGGTTAGCAGAAACGTTTTTATTCACTGGGGTGCTATGTTACAACCTGCAAGTTGTGTGGGAAGTGGGAAGTGATCTCCCTTGTAATGAGAAAGATTAAACTGCAATTACATTGCTGCTTTTACTACCTCAGGAATAGCTCTGAGGTACTCAATAAATAATTTGGAAGTGCATTTACCACTGCAATGGAGGAAACCCAATATCCAATTTACACAGAGCAAGGTCACACAACTAACACAAAAGGCAGACATCTAACCCCAACCCACCTTCTTATGCTAAGACCTGGCAACACTCATGAAACAATAAGTTCTAAATATAAAAATTTAAAATGCACCTAAAAAGATGCCTCTCTCTCCACCCTGGTTAGAATCTGTTCAGTGAATAGGACCAGAGGACACCGTTTAAAAATAAGGGGTAGGCCATTTAGAACAGAGTTGAGGAAAAACTTCTTCACCCAGAGAGTGATGGATATATGGAATGCTCTGCCCCAGAAGGCAGTGCAGGCCAACTCTCTGGATGCTTTTAAGAAAGAGATAGACAGAGCTCTTAAAGATAGTGGAATCAAGGGTTATGGGGATAAGGCAGGAACAGGATACTGATTGTGGATGATCAGCCATGATCATAATGAATGGCGGTGCTGGCTCGAAGGGCCGAATGGCCTACTCCAGCACCTATTGTCTATAAAACTGAGCTCTGTCCATACAGTGTGGCTCATAGTAACAATTTTGCCTCTCAGTCCTGGTCCAGAGATTTCAGCTCAAAACCTCACTTTGCAAATTACACCTTCCCTGGTGAGTACCACCTACAATGATTGATCCAAAAGTTAGGAATGCAGTTCATATCGCCAGTGTGTCAGTGATAGGCTAAGTTTTCTTCCCTCAGGCCAATTTCTACCACACAGAACTGCCCCATTGTCTCCCATCAAGCCAGCAATAACACTCAGGTGTAGTAAATGCACAATGACTTGCTAAAGTTGAGTTGAATGCTGAGGCACAGGGTCAGAAAACTTTAAAGTGAAGGGGGATATTCAGCCCACTGCATCTTTATTGACACAGTGAGCTCCTGCTCCTCTGCTCTTTGCCCAGACCATTTTTGCATTCTTCACCTTCAACGATTATTCTGCTTTTCCCTTGCCTCATACTTTTGAGGTCAAGCAGCCCTTAAATTATCAAAGCCTTGCCCAAAAGCATTTCTATGAACCTCTGCCTTTTGCTCTTTTGATCATGATTTTAAGCTAATACCTTCTAGTTACTCACTGACAAGTGGCAATAATCATTCCTCATTTCATCCAAGCCTTGTTTAAAAGTTTATCTTGTCTCTCACTGTAACCAAATTCTTAATATTCACTGTCATTACTGAACAATGATATCTGTGGTTCAGTCACATACAGAACCGAGGATTTCATTTTTAAAATTTAATCATTTCAGTAACTTGCTTTCTCCTTACTTACCTCCTTACTTTCCTACAGATTTAAGTTTCTCTGCTCCAATTAAAGATTTATAACTTCAGGTACAACTTTCTCCATATGTATTGCTTCAAGATGTATCACTTCCCTGTTCCTCTATATTAAATGTCATATGACGTTTCTGCCCAACTACCAGCAGTACTTGACAGTTTCCTTTGTATCACATACCTTTCTTTTTATGACATCTGCAAATTGTAATATTGTGTCTTATACTTTACTCCAGACCACATATCAAAGATAGAGTCAGAGGCAGATGGAGGGACAGGCAGATTGATAGAGAACAAGAGGCAGGCAAAGATAGATTAAAAGAAATAAACAGGCACAGACTAGCGGCTAGACAGAGATGAGTCAAAGCCCTAGAAGGTGACAATCTGCACCTTGCCATTATTGAAGAGGATATCACTCATGTCATATCCATCCAGCTTGACCTGTGGAAGCTTTGCACCGGAGATGCTGGCAATTGTCGGAAGGATATCCAGGGTGCTGGCCAGCTCATGGGTTACACCTGTAAACAGCACAAGAATATTATCCAAAACATGACATATATTTCTGGTATGTATTAATCCTGAATGTCTCCATTTCTGCAACAATGTTTAATTCCAACATTGTTAGTCCTACCCTCCATTGTTAAAACAGTCTGAATACCACCTCTACGTAGAAAGAAATTCAGTATAAGTGTACTTCCAGTTTCTAAACAAAAGAGGGTGTTTCCAAAGAAAGAAGCAATGGTCAAGAAATGTAATCAACGGCATCAATTTGATAGAAGTTGACAAGGTTGACAGAAAACTTACTTCCAATGTTGGAAGAGACCAGAACAATGGCATGTAATCTTAAAATTAGAGCCAAATCATTAAGGAATTAAATTCAGAAACACTTTTTAAACACGAAGGGTGATGGAATTCTTCAATTCTCTCCCCCCCGAGAAGTGCTGTGGATGTTGGGTACATAACTGAAATTGAAATCAACCGATATTTGTTGGGTATGGAGGGATACGGTACAAAGACAGTAAATAGAGGTGAGTTGTAGATAAACCCCCAGAACAAGTATCAGGGGTTTCCTTAATGTAGGAGTATATTACTGCAGATGCTGGAATCTGAACTGAAAGCAAAAAACGCTGGAAATCACAGCAGGTCAGGCAGCATCAGTTCAGGGGTTTTCTTTAATGTTGTGTCCAGTGGAATGGTTTATAATTGAGTGGAATCCCAATTAGTGTACCGTTTTCACAGCCTTGGGTTAACAGCAAAATTACATTTTTGTGCTTGGAGCTTAAATAATACTTAGGCAGTTACATAGTCACAAACCTGGAGTGATCCGGCCAGGCCAATAGGCAATAGCAGGTTCCCTCATTCCCCCATCGTATGTTGTGCCTTTGCCACACCTCAACAGCCCTGCATTCCCGCCACGTGACTGTCGCCTCAGCTCCGGGCTGAAAAAAATGTAGCAAGTCAATTAAGTGCAGCTTCTTGGTCTCTCAATCACATGTTAAAAAGGAGACAACAACGCTTCGGGAAACCCAATGGTTTTTGCACCTCGTGTCAGATAAATGACTAAAGTTCTATCTACACAATCCCCCAATCAAACACAAGCAAGCCAGGCGCATTACAAGTTACATCAGGGTAAAGCTGCCTCCCTCTACACTGGTCTGATGTTTCTAATGTCTGACATTGCTCTGAACATGAGACTGGTCAGTCATTTCAAATGGATGAAAGCTTGCTCCCAGTGATAAACAATCCAATTAAAGCTCAGAGATTACCAGTGTTGGGTTACAAGATTTAGTGCAGCCCAGCAGAAAGCAGCTGTCATGTTTATACATACAAAGGTCTGATAATAATTACAGCACAGAGAGAGGTAATTTATTCCACTGAGTCTATGGTGAATCTCCTAAAGAGTAATTTAGCTAGCCTTGCTCCTTGGACATTTCCCCGAAGCCCTGAAAATATCTCTTCTTCAGGAGCTCATCCTTTTGAAGGCATAACTGAACCTGCCTCCCTTCCCTCTCAGGTTGTACATCCAGTTCCTAACTAGCTGCTGTGTATTTGACTGTTTCTTTAGGTCACCTCTGGTGCCCATCCTAATGCTCTTAAATTACTGGGTCCTTGACACTTCCATCAACTGGTGACATACATGCTTATTAGTAACAATGGTTGTAAAATTTTACGGTAAAGAATAGTATGTGACTGGCATGGAAGATTTTCAACTTGAGCTTACTGATCTGTGTGTCTCAATAACACAGTGTGGTGTATGGTGGTGGTGAGTCCATGATAGGCTTCCTATTCATACTGTATATTTCTCACACATGTAGCAACGGGTCACTCAGTAGTAGCTCCGGAGCCAGAAGGTGAAATTCCACAGACAGCAGGATTCCAGTACAGAAATCTGAGAGGGTCTCATTCTACTAGTATGACTGACATCCTTTTATGAGGTCAGCTGCCCACAATACTCTTCCACCATACAGGATTAACCCCACTTTTCGTGATTTCATCAACATATAGTTCTGGCCATGGAAAAAGCTTTAACGCACAGTCTAATACACTCTGAATCAGGGTACAAAGCCTTACACTACTTCACAACATCCTCCAAAGGAAGTGAGAAAATTCCGAACGTTGACTTCCAACCTAGCACAGCAGCAACTCACACTTGCAGACGCAGAGCAGTAATAGAACATGGTAATGCTCTGGTTATTTCACTGGGATTATGATCCAAAGAATGTGGCATAAAATCTTACCTTGTTAATTGTGAATTCAAATTCAGTTTAATAAAGAAAAGAAATAAAAATTTAATCCAAATAAAAACAGCCCAGAAGGATGTTGGATGATTCTAAAAATCCAATCAATGTGTCTCAATACTGAGGTACTTTAGAAAAGAAAATCTGCTGAACTTGCTTAAGCTGGACTACATGTTCCATAAAAGTGCCACTGACTCTCAATTACCCTCCAAAATGGCCCAGCAAGACGTCATCTGTATCAAATAGTTGGAATGCAGTGATTTAAGGAGAAGATCCACCTCCACTTTTTCCAGCAATTACGAATGGAAAATAAGTGGCAGTACCACGCAGGTATGATTAAATAGAACGAAAAACATTGTTTTAACAAATCGCAATGACAGATAACAAAGAATCTGAATATCTCAAATTCACCATACCCATTGTCACTAGTGAAGAATATAAGAGTATTATTCTCCACTCCAGCATCTCGTAAAGCATCTAATATCACCCCCACCGAAGCGTCAAATTCCATCAGTGCATCTCCCAGAGGGCCCCTCTTGGACTTCCCTGTGAAACCAGCACTAGCAAATTGGGGATAGTGGGTATGCTACGAAGAAAAACAGAACATTAGGAATTAGTAAAATGTGGTTTCTGCACATTCATGAATCTTATTTGTGTCAGTTCCCTGTGCAATGCCTTTTGGAAGAATCTATCGCGAAGTCCATGAGCATCTGATGCAAATCACCAAAGCAGAGCAAAGGGAACTGTCCATTAGAGAAGGAGTTGTCCAAGTCGGAAAGACTAGCGAGGAGTACAGAACACTCATGAGCAACATTTCAGAACAACATTATGACCAGTGGTTGCTAGTGGGAATATAATTGTGTAGTTTCAATTTTGAATTTATTCATTCAGTTATCCCTCTGACCACTGTCAGAAGCTAAGGCCTCACGACATCGATATATTTCTGCACTGTCAAATGAACTGTGAATGATACATTTTGGCACTAAAACCGGCCCTACGCTACAAGGCTACACAGGTTCAAGAACTGCCACCTTCTAAAGGGTAATTAGCGATGAGAAATAAATAGTGGCCTTGCTGGTAACATCTGCATCCCATGACTGAATTTTAAAAGGACTAAAAGCTTAGTTTTAAGAAGTTTCAGACTTTCAGGAGGAAGTGTTACAGAGATAGAGGAGTTTAGGAAGGAAAGTCCAGACCTTAGGGGCTAATCAGCTGAAGGATAACCTGCAGTGATTGAGATATGTAAGTTGGACATAAGTAAGAGACGTTAATTTGGCAGACTGCAATGAGGTAGGTTAGGAATGGCAAGGCCAGAGAAAGATTTGAATAAGAGGATGACAATTTTAACTTCGGCAAAATTTCACCTTGACCTGATATAATGCACCAGTATTTCAAAGTACCATGAAGATGTCATACTCACATGTGATGCATAGTAAAGGAAGAATGGTTTCTGCTGCTTTGCTGCTTTCAGAATGAAGTGTCTTGCAAAGTTATCATACAGTCGAATGAGCTTGGGAAAGTAGACTGGCTGCTGGATAATCTCGTCATTCTTGAACACAGGCATAAGGACCACATCTTGGTCACACTTTCCATAGCACTTGGTGTCTGGTGGGAAACAAGTCAAGTTCTGGCAGGGCCCCTGATCATGGGAGTAGGGGATGCCCAAGAATTTATCAAAGCCCTGATGGATGGGTAAGTAGCTCCCATTGAGCCCATAGCCCAAATGCCACTTACCCACCATTGCTGTTTTGTATCCTTGCTGTTTTAGCAGTTCAGCGATGGTGGTTTCATTTAGTGGAAGACCACCCTTTGATGAAGGGTAGAAAACGCCTGGATAAACCCCTGACCGAGTAGGGTAGCGGCCTGTCAGCAAAGCTGCCCTAAGGGGTAGAAGCAAAATATGAAAATTACTGATCAATATAAAATTAACTGCCTACACTAGATACCCATAATTATACTGGGAAACCTCAGCGTAGGCCCAAAGTGCAGTACGCCAGAAACTGCCAACAGTATGAGGTATAGACACATCTTCAAATATTTTTGCTGCATATTGTACATTGTAGATCATTCAAATTAATCACTGCAATTCACTAATGCAACTTATTCATTGCAAATTACATTCTGGCATGTTGTACTTCATCAATAGCATGCTACACTGTTAGACACGCTGACTTTAAGAACTGCTAAATCAAAGCCTCATGTGCCCACTCAAGTTGCAGCAAAATCTCCTTTATCACTGCTCGTAGAACAGCTGGCTAATTCGCGCTGGTGTCCTGGGAAGTATTCGTTTCTCAATCGATGCCACAAAGAGACTATTCAGTTGTTAGCAGGCTGCTGACTGCTGGAGTTTGCTGTGACAATTTGGTCATTGTATCTCCTACAAGGTTATACTTCACAAATAAACACTTTGGACGTTTTAAAATCAAAGAAATTGCTTGAAAATTTGAGTCGTCATATTAATCAATGCAAATTATTGCACAGCTAAATATGACTGCATTTTAACCAATGCATAACACTGGATTTAACTACTGCAGATGGTTACATTAGTTAATGTGGATTGTTGCAAGTTAATCAATGCAAATTTATCAGTCTACTGCATGGCAGATTGTTGTAAATCTGGACATTTGATAATAATAATCAATTCATCAGCACAGATTACAAATCTGCTCGTTTCCACCGCACGCCCAGGTCTCACCGGGATGGGCTGCAGACACTGGCTGCACTGTAGAAGTCGCTGAATCTCCGGCCTTCCGCCGCCAGCCGGTCCAGGTTCGGGGTCTGGGAGCTCGGGTGCCCGAAGCAGCCCAGGTCGCCGTAGCCAAGGTCATCGGCCAAGAACAGCACCACCCCAGGTCTGGAAGCAGCAACAAGCCCGAGACTCGGTGTCAGCAGCAGGAGCAGGAACGGTAACATCAGGCCGGAGTCAGGAATACAGGAAGAGTAATAGTTAAGGGTTAAGAGGGTAATACAGCGGGAGCAATAGTTAATTGGCGAGCGAGTAATAGAACGTCACCAGGCCCGCGAGACGACAGCAAATGTGCACAAGCTCACCCTTAACGTCTTGACGTCATACACAAGGCCTACACTGCGCGTGCGCACCGTTGAAAGAAACTGAAACCAGCGGGAGACGAGTAGACCGATGGACGGATGAGGGCAAATCAGGGAAGAATAAAAGCTAATAATCGGGGAAGCATAAGTAGGTGAAAATGGGTTGGCTGTGTTGAAAGTTGCCCTTGGGCTGACGTGGGGAGTGGGGTTAAAGGATGTGGAAGATGATTACAGAGATAGTAGGAACTGCAGAGGTTGGAGAATCTGAGGTAACACGGTGTAGAGCTGGAGGAACACAGCAGGCCGAGGAGCAGGAAGGCCGACGTTTCCTGCCTGAAGCGTCGAGACCCGAAACGTCAAACTTTCCTGCTCCTCTGATGCTGCATGGCCTGTCGTAGAAGATGATGTCTGGGTTCTGAAGAACTCCTGTCCCTAAATGAAAAATGAGATGCTGTTCTTCCAGCCTGCACTGGAGCACTGCTGCAGGCCTGAGATAGAAATGTTGGCCAGGTGGTGTGTTGAAGTGGCAGGCAACTGCAGGCTTAGGATTTTTTAAAACAGGCAGAATGTAGGTATTCTGCAAAGCAGTCACCCAGTCTGTATCATTTCCCCGCTTACAATGAACAGTGAATACAGTAGAATAAATTAAGTGAAGAGCAGGTAAATTGCTGCTTCACCTGGGAGGGTATGTATAGGAAAAGAGAATTTGGAATAAGGAAAGAAAACTTTGGAAAGAGAAATGGAATCTAGGACAGGAAATAGGAATTAAGCTTATTCTTTCACGGATAATCGGAAATAATTAGATTAGGGGAAAAAGTTTAAGCACTTTTGCTTGATATTCAGCAGCATTGCCATTTCTGAATCCCTCACCATCAGCATCAATGTCCTGGAGTTACTCTTGATGAAAAACTTTACTCATCACCCACTTAAAAGTTACTTAAATGTTTGCCCTGGGAATTTGCATGTGCAAAATGTTATGTCACAGTGACATCAGACCACATGGAACTGGAGAATGGGGCTGCCAACCTTCAGATGAAATGCCCAATCAGTGTAAAGTTAGTTTCAATAAAACCTATTGGTGTTCCCTCACAAGACCGTAGACTTTGCACTCTTACATGGTGACAACTGTGGCCACCTGAGATGAACATGCCACCACCATCACAGACTTTATTAGCAAGTGTATAGAGGGCTGCATGCCAGAGAAGGCAGTCTCTGTTCCCAACAAAAAGCCATAGATGAATGGGAAATCCATTGCCAACTGGAGACCAGGCATGTAGTGTTCAAATCAGACAATCCTGACCTTTACCAATCCAGATATGACCTCTGTAAGGCCACTAGGGATGCTAAAAGGTAATATCAGATTATGTTAGAGGCTCAAACTAACCACATGGATGTCTGCCATTTATGGTAAGGCCTACACGACATAATGGGCCACAAAATAAAGCAGAACAGAATAGCGGACAAAAATACATCCCTCCCTGATGTGCTTAATGCATTTAACAATGGGTTTGAACAGAAGGTGAGTGAAATAGTTCACTTGCCCAGACAGCCGCAGATGCACCTGTACCTTCAGTCACCACTCCGGGCATCAGATTGGCCTTCTTGAGAGTGAACCCATGAAAAGTGACTGGCCCAAACAGAGTCTTCGGCTAAATGTTCAGATCCTGTGTAGATCAGTTGATGGAAATATTTGCTGACATCTTTAACCTCTCCCTGCTACAATCTGAAGTCCCCACCTGCTTCAAGAGGGCCACCATCATCTGGTACCAAAGAAAACACATGCAGCATGCCCCAATGCTTAGTGCCCGGTGGCTCTGACCTCCATAATTATTAAGTGCTTCGAGAGGTTAGTCATGGCTCATATCAACTGTAGCTTACCCACCTGCCTCTATCTCTTGCAATTTTCCTACCAGCGCAACAGGTCCATGCCAAACACCATTTCCCTATCCATGCACTCATCCCTGGAACATCTGGATAATAAGGATACCTGTGTTGGACGTCTGCTTAAGACTACAGCTCTGCCTTCAACACTGTAATCCCAACCAAACTGATCTCCAAACTCTGAGAACTAGGTCTTGCTCTACCCTCTGCAACTGGATCCTCGACTTCCCGACCCACAAACTATAATCAGTGAAGACAGACAACAGCATCTTCTCCATAACAATCCTTAACACCGGTATCCTGCAAGGATGCGTACACATCTCCTTACTGTATTCCCTGTACAGTCATGACTATGGCCAAATTTTGTCTGAACTCTGTACAAGTTCGCTGACAATGTCACCACCGTTACTGGCTGGAAATCAAAAGTGATGAGGCAGAATTTAGGAAACAGAGTGTTTGGTGGTGTGGTATAAGGATTAAAATCTCTCCCTGAATGTAGAAAAACTAAAGAGCTGATCATTGACTTCAGGAAGCAAGGAGGATGGCATACCCCTATCTACCTCAATGGAACTGAAGTGAAGATAGTTGAGAGTGTCAAGTTTCTTGGAGTGATTATCACTGCCAATCTCTCCTTGACCACCCACATGTGATGGTACGGTTAAGAAGTCACAACAATGCCTCTTCTTCCTCAGGAGGCTAAGGAAAATCAGCATGTTCAAAATGACTCTGACCAAATTTTATAGATGCACTATAGAAAGCCTTCTTTCTGTATGCCCAGGACCGTAAAAGCCAAGTCCATCATGCAAGTCAGACTCCTATCCATCAACTCTATATGCACTCTATATGTTTCTTGGAGTGATTATCACTGCCAATCTCTCCTTGACCACCCACATGTGATGGTACGGTTAAGAAGTCACAACAATGCCTCTTCTTCCTCAGGAGGCTAAGGAAAATCAGCATGTTCAAAATGACTCTGACCAAATTTTATAGATGCACTATAGAAAGCCTTCTTTCTGTATGCCCAGGACCGTAAAAGCCAAGTCCATCATGCAAGTCAGACTCCTATCCATCAACTCTATATGCACTTCTTACTACCTTGGAAAGGCAGCTGATATCATCAACGACCCCTCCCACCTCTCCAACCTGTTCTATCAGACAGAAGATACAAAAGCTTAAATTCATGTACCATCGGGTTCAAGAACAGCTTTTTCCCTGCTGTTATTAGACTTCTGAATAGACCTTCTCAAATTTCAAATCTAATCTTGCTGTTTATCCACCTTCTTTGCAGCCATAACTTTGTATTCTTCGCTGTGTTCAATCACTCTATGATTCTTGTATGTTATGATCTGCATGTACTGCATGCAGAACAAAAGTTTTCACTGTACCTAGGCACATGTAACAATAATAAATCCACAAAATGGAACAAGAAGTGCCCAGCAACAACTTGCATGGCTAATTTGCACACCCAACTGAGGAGGAAGAAAGGCAGGCAAAAGCTGCAAAGAAACATGCAAAAACCAATGAGAAGAACTGTATCAATACAAGCAGCAGGTAAGGCAATAGACAATAGGTGCTGGAGTAGGCCATTCAGCCCTTCGTGCCAGCCAGGCTTATCTGATCATCATCAATGATCTGACATCTGATCATCAGACCAATAGAAAGAGCACCACCAGAAATCACACAGGTAACCTATGAATTCTGCCTTAACCAACCTACAAATGTTTAGATGATACTCAGCGCCATATGGCCCAACAAAAGCAGAACCATTGTAGAGGGTGCAGAGCTATAAGAATACTGTGACATATACCAGAACTGTGCAAAAAATGGACCAACTACTATTTAGAAGCCTTGCAACGAGGTGCAAGCAATCTTTGTAGACAGAAAGGCAGCCCTGCCCACATGGCAGAAAGCAATAGTTGTGTGTTCATTAAGGAGAGTATCCTAATCTTCATCCATTCAACTGTGCTGCTCAGTAAGAGGAAACCTATGTCCAAAGTCTGCATCAGGCAGTGTTACAACACCGAGATAAACAAATTAATTGAACTCTACGCGGGTTGGCTGCAATTTGTCCTTTACAACACTGTACTCCAGCAGTGTTTGGAAGAACAATACCTCATCAGTATTATTGATGACCTTTTAGTATACAGTGCGAGATTGGGTTCCATAAGCTCTCTGTTAGGACATCTGTCCGAAGATGCATCAGGAACACCAGGATATTTCCATGCACCTTACTGATGTATAGCAATCAGTATGGTGGCCTCTAATTTCTCATTCTCCCCAGGGTTGGTTTCTTCTGCCCTCCTTTTTAGATAGACAGTGTAGTGTCTTGGCATTTAGAGATCGTTTTTGACATTTTGGCTGACTGTTTTTTCCTGCTCTTTCGAGGAGGACCGGGAGCTCAATTGATCCACCTCAGTGGTAGGGATTACCTCTTTGAAAGCTATGTTTTCATTCAGAGTTCTGTGAAGTCATATCTTGATAACAGACCAGAAATTCCCAGAGAATTTTTCTAATCCAATGTAGCATCGTATAGATTACTTTATTCATTCACGGGATGAGGGTGTCACTGGCTAGGCAGCATTTATTGCCCATCCCTAATTGTCCAGAGGACAGTTAAGAGTCACCCACATTGCTCTAGGTCTGGAGTCACATGTAGGTCAGACCAGGTAAGGATGGCAGTTTCCTTCCCTAAAGGATGTTAGTGAACCAGATGGGTTTTTCCAATAATTGGCAATGGATTCATGGTTATCATTAAATTCTTAATTCCAGATGTTTTATTGAATTCAAATTCCACCATTTCCATGTCAGGATTTGAACCCATGTCCCCAGAATGTTATTTGGGTCTCTTGATTAACAGTCCAGCGATAATACCCCTAGGTCATTGCCTCCCTTATTGGTCGTGTTCTAAGCTCACTAAAGTAAATGTTATACTTCAAGCCAAAAGTGAAGCTGAGAAAAGGGTACAGACCATAGAAAAAAACCCTCCTGGGAAGGAACAATTATTTATATCTAGCCCAACTCAACACCACTCTGCTGCTACAGGGCACACAAGGTAGCTTAGCTCCTGGCTAACTGTTGATAGTCTGAAATTTGTGAACCTAACTTCCGTTCCTTACTTGGGCACAAACATGGAGTGCCATGGTACAGGACAATGTAAAACTACACCAGAAAGAGGAACATTACAGGGCAGGTCACCTCTAACCTACAAGGCAGAGTCTCAGCCTACCTGTACTAGAAAGAGCATTCCAGGTTTGACTTGAGGACTAGCAGCACAAGGGGTTAGTACCTTGTCTGCAAACAAAATTATATTGATCAAAGGAACAAAAGAGCTTTGACTTTGTTAAAGGAGAAGCTGTTACTTGGACATACTCTTGATCATCGGGGGTGCTGTGGCGACACAACAGTTAACAGATTGCACTGCATCAACTTTCTATAATCTCCAAAGGAACACTGCACACATGCAGGGTGATTGGTAAATATTTGCCTCTAAATCACAGATACTGTGGGGATGGTGTTGGCATGTGTGGAACACAGTGTAAATGTTGCATATAGTCCATGAGGATAAAGATGTGGGAGGAAATGTAAAGTAAAGAGTTACTTGCATCTCTGCACGTTTGACGCAGGAATAAAAATTGATTAGCTCATTTGGCTTGTTTGCACTGCTGTGATACCAACACCATGGGTTCAATTCATGCATCAGTTGAGATTACCACGAAACACTCTCTTTCGCAACCCCTTCTGATACCTGAGACATGGTGACCCTCAGGTTAAACCATCACAGTTGTTTCTGTCTAGGAAGTGAGCAGCTCTATGGTATGGTAGGACAATAATGACTTTACATTCAGATACTGAGCATTTGCAAAAAGAGCATCAGATCACATGAAACTGGACCCTGGGTCTATATGCCTTCAGACAAGATGGCCTGCACATCACCTATGTATAGTTAGGTTCAAGAAAAGAAACACTTGCTGTTCACTAAGGTCCATACACTGTTTTACTGCAGTGAGCCAGCCAAATATAAATAATGTAGTTGGAAGAACAGGTCAAAAATTGTGTATTCTGCAGTGATCAACTGACCTTCTGATTCCGGAAAATCTATTTATAAGACACAAGTCAGGAGTATTGTCCACTCGACGAGATAACAGTTCCAACAAAATTCAAAGAGCTCGATGCCATCCAGATCAATGCAGACCTTTGATTTAGTGTCTTATCCACCATCTTAAAAAAATCACTGGCTTCAACAGGAGCACACTGTGGTGACAATGTGTATCATATACAAGATACACTGTATCAGCTCATTAAGCTTCCTTAGTCAGCATCTTCAAAATGCACAACCTCAACCACTTAGAAGATTAAAGGCAGCAGGCAAATAGGAATACCACCACCTGCAAATTTCCACCAATCTGACTTGGAACAACATTGCCATTGCATCATGTCACTGGGTAAAAATCCTAGAGCTTCTTCCCTCCAGCACCCTTTTTTCTTAAAGAAAAGAATGTCTATGGGATGTAAATATCACTTTCAAGATCAGCATTTGTTGTCCATTTATAATCTCCATTGGTGGTGAAATGATTGCATTTTCTCTTTGGGAGATGGCCATTAACTGGCACTTACATGGTGTGAAAATTACTTGCCAGTTATTATCGCAGGCCGAATATGGTCCTGATTTGGTCATGGACTGCTTCTATATTTGAGGAGTTATGAACGGCATTGAATGCTCTAATTGTCAGTGAATACACCTTTTCAGCCTTGGTTAAAGTAATTGTTGAATATTCTTCCTTTGTGCTAGGCATGTTTTTTTTCTCTCTGATTCCCATTGGTTTCAGTTTACAACAGTTGGTCAAATCCTGCCTTGAAGTCAAGGGCAGTTACCTTCACATCATGTCTTCAATTCAGGTCTTTCGCCCATGTCTGAAACAAGGCTGTTAAGATGCCTGGAAGTGTGTGGCTCAGGCAGAATCCAAACTGAAATTTGATGACCACATTATTGGTGAGTACTTACCATTTGATAGCACTTTCAATGATGTCCTCCATCACTTTGCACATGAATAAGAGCGAACTGTTGAGATAGTAATTGGTCAGATTGCGCTTTCCCTGTTTAAGTGGCCAGTATTTATCTTTGCAACTTTCAATATTATTGGGTTGATGTCATTGTTGCAGCTGTACTGGAAATGCAAGTACAGCAATTGGGACTTACAGCTTTTGCTATGCAATGCCTTCAATCATTTATGACATCACACGGAGTGGACTGAAAGACTGGCATCTGTGATGCTGGTAATCTTAGGTACTGTCTGAGATGGTTGATCTACATAGAACATAGAACATTACAGCACAGTACAGGCCCTTTGGCCCTCGATGTTGTGCCAACCTGTCGTACCGATCTCAAGCCCATCTAACCTACACTATTCCATGTATGTCCATATGCTTATCCAATGACGACTTAAATGTACCTAAAGTTGGCGAATCTACTACCATTGCAGGCAAAGCGTTTCATTCCCTTACTACTCTGTGAGTAAAGAAACTACCTCTGACATCTGTCCTATATCTTTCACCTCTCAATTTAAAGCTATGCTCCCTCGTGCTTGCCGTCACCATCCCAGGAAAAAGGCTCTCCCTATCCACCCTATCTAACCCTCTGATTATTTTATATGTTTCAATTAAGTCACCTCTTAACCTTCTTCTCTCTAATGAAAACCGCCTCAAGTCCCTCAGCCTTTCCTCGTAAGACCTTCCCTCCATACCAGGCAACGTCCTAGTAAATCTCCTCTGCACCCTTTCCAAAGCTTCCACATCCTTATAATGCAGTGACCAGAACTGTACACAATACCCCCAAGTGCAGCCGCACCAGAGTTTTGTACAGCTTCACCATAACCTCTTGGTTCCGGAACTCGATCCCTCTATTAATAAAAGCTAAAACACTGTATGCCTTCTTAACAGTACTGTCAACCTGGGTGGCAACTTTCAAGGATCTGTGTACATGGACACTGAGATCTCTCTGCTCATCTACGCTACTAAGAATCTTAGCATTAGCCCTGTATTGCCTTCTGGTTACTCCTACCAAAGTGCATCACCTCACACTTGTCTGCATTAAACTCCATTTGCCACCTCTCAGCCCAGCTGTGCAGCTTATCTATGTCTCTCTGCAACCTACAGCATCATTCGTCACTATCCATCTACTTGGCACTTCTGGCTGAATATAGTTGCAATTGCTTTAGCATCACATTTAGCATTCATTTTCTGGGTTATCCCATCAATGACAATTGGAATGTGCCTCCTCCTTCAATTAGTCATTAAATTTCCCTCAGCATAGGGAGGGGTCTGGAACGAACAGACAGTTGCCATTAGATTAGCTTTTAACCCCTGATTCTTAGTGACTGCAAGTTTTACCAGCTGATATGCAGGGATTTGAATCCATGTCTCCAGATTACTAGGTCAGTTACATTACCGTGATGCCACCCTCCATAATATCAATGTAACTGGAAAAACTCTAGACTGGACAATCTACTGACTGGAAGCTCTGTGTGCCACCTGAAGGGAATTGCTGCAGCCAGTGAAGATTTCAGTGAAGCAAATGGTAGAATTCTGTTAAGTGAGTTGAGCTCTAACATAAGGGACCAGCAGGGAATACCGGTCCAGGAAATGAACTAATGGGAAAAAAAAATCACTGGATATGCCAAAGGTAGAAGAGAGGGTTATAATAAAGAAAGCCCCTGACAGGCCCATGTTCGTAATAAGACGACATGGGTTATATGAGGTGATAATGACCAGTAACACCTTCGTGTGTCTCGAAATAGAAGGAAAGGAAACTGGAAATATCAATCTTTGGGCATCTAGCATTTAACCCTCAAGGTATCTCTGTCAGTGGGTGAGCAACCAGTCCTTCTCCTAATTATTTTGCTTCTAATGGATCTCCATACTGAAAGCAACCTGTAAAATTATCACTGTAAACCACAATCCTATAGTGGATTGCCACAGTTTAGAAATTTACCAACAGTCCAAATTGACAGGAACACATTACCTACAATCCTGCAAAATAAAAATCTGAAGAAGGGTTTAGGCCCGAAACGTCAGCTTTCCTACTCTGATACTGCTTAGCCTGCTGTGTTCGTTCAGCTTGACACCTTGTTATCTCAGATTCTCCAGCATCTGCAGTTCCTACTATCTCTGAAACAGCATTATAGCCCTGGGTCTATAATATTGTCAAAGGGCTTGTGCAGCAGGGTTTGTTGATGAACCCAATTACCATATGCATCTGCAGCTACAAACTGTCATCGATACTCAGATATGACAATGACTGGCATATTTAATAATAGTACAGGTAAACCGATGAGAATTAGTGGAGGGGGTTGGTGCTTCTACCAGTCAGTTATTAGTACCATAATTGTTACCATAGGATGGACTAATTCACCCTCGTCTGTTAAGGAGCCAGAATTAAAGAGCAGCGGACATTGTTAATCAATTCACTTTCAGCTTCTAGATACCCATTAAGTGTCCAGCGATGATGAGGATTTTTTTAAAAAAGCCCTATCTGGAGATCCACAAGTAGGTCAGACTACTAAAGGATGACAGTTACTTTCCCTTAAGGGTTTATTCAATGATTGACATGGTCATCATTAGACTCTTAATTCCAGATATTTATTCAGTTCAAATTCCACCATTTGCCGTGGCTGGATTCAAGCCCAAGTCCCTAGAACAGTAGTCAGGGTCTCTTTAGATTCCTGGTCTAGTGACAGTATCACCACAGACCATCACCTCGCCCTTTCAGATAATTAGAATTGGGAAACATCTTCTACCTGGTCCAGGAAAGATCTGTGATTACAACCCAGGCAACAGAATATACTCTCACACCTGCACAGATCCAAGTGGAAGGTAATGGAGAGATAAAGGAAGAATCAGGTCTATTATCCCAAGCCATCATTAAAATCACTGACTGCCAGTGGAACGTGTGGTGTGTCATCTTGGATCTTATAGAATTTGAGCCAGATTTTCTGAAGAGTGGCAATCATAGTCAGATTACCACTTTGCTCCATATTTTTATGTTAAGAAAGCAGTCTATATTTCTGGCAGGAGATGCCAATCACAGGTCCGACAGAAATGCAAAGTATACCATAAATAGAATTGCACCCTTGTAGTGCAGGATAGTGAGGGGAAGGAAAGCCCTTAGTAGTTGCTGCATTCTGTGATTTAAATATCCAGCAGAACAGATAGCTAATTTGACAGCAGCAGTGAATGCTAAGTGTGTATAACAACTATGAGGTTAGGGTGCCAGATGGTTAGTGTGTGAGGCAAGTGATTGAGAGTTTAGGGCAGGTTGGGCTGGGCGGAAACTGTTGTAGTTGGTTAGTGTGTGTGGTAAATTGGTAGTCAGTTTAATAGTTACCCAGGAATTAGATTGTGTTCTTAATTGTCTACAGTTTTCTGGATGGATATTAACAGCAGTGGAACAGACCAAAGTATCTGATTTAAGTGAATACTTTTGCACAGTTTCAGGTGCAGAGGAATTAACCATTGGTACTTTAAATTTCTTAGGCAGTTTCAATTTCTGAGTCTGCTACCTTGGGATTCCACAGAATGCTGATGCACAATTTGCATCTAAATTGTTAAAATTAATATCTGCCATTTGGAAAATCCAGGCCAATATTATTTTCGATATTGGGGGATATAAGATTTTGAATTGTGACTCAGCATATGTCAAGCTAGATTTTCTTGCTCAACTCTAGGAGGCAGGAACTCGTAGGTAAATGGAACTTGTAAAGGTGGCAGTCTCTGGGAGTGGATTATTTGGGGATCTGGGGAGGAAGTGTGGGGGTGACGTGGTTTGTCCATTCAAGTTCGATATATGCCACCTGAAGATCACTTGGGAAAATTTCACTAAATTCCAGCATTTAGCCAGCAGCTCATACAAAACGTTGAAACTGAGCAGGGGCAATTCTGCTTAAGTGGGATGGAAAGTATTCCAAGACGGTTTATATTTTCACTACTTTCTGATGGATGGGACAATTTGTTTCTATGGAGAATTGAAATGTGGCAATAACCATGCCTTCTACTCATCGATCAGCAACGTAATAAATAACTCTACTTGAGCTTTTTGAGGATGCAATTAATAGTGTTGATAAAGGAGAACCAGTAGATGTGTATTTGGGTTTTTGGGAGGCTTTTGGTAAAGTCCCTCAGAAGAGGTTATTGAGTAAAGTTAAAGCCCGTGGGTTAGGAGGTTATATATTGACATGGATCAGGAACTCGTTGACAGACAGGAATTAGAGTAGGAATAAATGGTAACTTTTCCGAGAGCCGAGCAGTGACTAGTGGGATGGTTCAATGATCAGTGCTTGGAGCCAAGCTTTTAACATTTACATCTATATTAATAACCTGGATGAAGGAATTTCCAAATTTGCTGATGACAAAACTGGCCAGATTATGAGTTGTGAGGAGGATGTAAAGAGGCTTCGAGGTGATTTAGTCAATATTAGTGAGTGGACAAACATATGTCAGACGCAGTAAAATGCATTTAAATATGAAGTTGTATGCTTCAATGTGGGGGAAAAGAAAACAGAAAGGAAGAGTGTTATTTAAATGGTTGCAGATTGGGAAATGTAGAAATACACTGTCAATAAAAGCAGACAAGCACGTCAGCAATCAATTAGGAAGTCAAATGGTATATTAGGAACATAGAAATTAGGTGCAGGAGTAGGCCATTCAGGTCTTTGAGCCTGCACCACCATTCATTATGACCATGGCTGATAGTGCACTTTCAGTATTCCACTCCCACTTTCTCTCCGTGCCCCTTAATTCTTTTAGCTGTCAGGGCCACGTTCAGCACCCCCTTGAATATATCTAACAAACTGGCCCCATAAGCTTTTAGTGGTGGGGAACTCCACAGGTTCACAACTCTGAGTGAAACAATTCATCCTTATCTCAATCCTGAATGGTTTACCCTATATTCTTAGGCTGTGAGTGTTGGCCTTCATTGCAAGGGAATTT
Source organism: Stegostoma tigrinum (assembly GCF_030684315.1). NCBI lineage: Eukaryota > Metazoa > Chordata > Chondrichthyes > Orectolobiformes > Stegostomatidae > Stegostoma > Stegostoma tigrinum. The sequence continues at coordinate 20,100,144 of NC_081378.1, read as the reverse complement.
GAATTCATGTGTCTTATTGTAGTTATACATGACCTTGTTGAGACCACACCAGGAGTATTGTGTGCAATTTTGGTCTCCCTGCTGAGAACAATTACACTTATTATGGAGGGAGTGCTGCAGAGGTTCACTGGACTGATACTGGGGATGGTGTGATACACCTGTATTCCGCATGCAGATGGCCTCAAGGCCCTCCGCTTCTTCCTGTCCCGCAGGCCTGACCAGTCCCCCTCCACTGACACCCTCATCCGCCTAGCTGAACTCGTCCTCACCCTCAACAACTTCTTTTTCGATTCCTCCCACTTCCTACAGACAAAGGGGGTGACCATGGGCACCCGCATGGGCCCCAGCTATGCCTACCTATTTGCAGGTTACGTGGAACAGTCTCTCTTCCGCACCTATGCAGTCCCCAAACCCCACCTCCTCCTCCATTACATTGATGACTGTATTGGCGCCGCCTCTTGCTCCCCAGAGGAGCTCGAACAGTTCATCCACTTCACCAACACCTTCCACCCCAACCTTCAGTTCACCTGGGCCATCTCCAGCACATCCCTCACCTTCCTGTACCTCTCAGTCCCCATCTCAGGCAACGAGCTTGTAACTATGTCCATTTCAAGCCCACCGACTCCCACAGCTACCTAGAATACACCTCCTCCCACCCACCCTCCTGCAGGAATGCCATCCCCTATTCCCAATTCCTCCGCCTCCGCCGCATCTGCTCCCACGATGAGGCATTCCACTCCCGCACATCCCAGATGTCCAAGTTCTTCAAGGACCGCAACTTTCCCCCATCAGTGGTCGAGAACGCCCTTGACCGCGTCTCCCACATTTCCTGCAACACATTCCTCACACCCCGCCCCTGCCACAACCGACCAAAGAGGATCCCCCTCGTTCTCACACACCACCCTACCAACCTCAGGATACAATGCATCATCCTCCGACACTTCCGCCATCTACAATCCGACCCCACCACCCAAGACATTTTTCCATCCCCACCCTTGTCAGCTTTCCGGAGAGACCACTCTCCGTGACTCCCTTGTTCGCTCCACACTGCCCTCCAAGCCCACCACACCCGGCACCTTCCCCTGCAACCGCAGGAAATGCTACACTTGCCCCCACACCTCCTCCCTCACCCCTATCCCAGGCCCCAGGATGACCTTCCATATCAAGCAGATGTTCACCTGCACATCTGACAATGTGGTATACTGTATCCATTGTACCCAATGTGGCTGCCTCTACATTGGGGAAACCAAGCGGAGGCTTGGGGACCGTTTTGCAGAACACCTCCGCTCGGTTTGCAATAAACAACTGCACCTCCCAGTCGCGAACCATTTCAACCGCACCTCCCATTCTTTAGATGACATGTCCATCATGGGCCTCCTGCAGTGCCACAATGATGCCACCCAAAGGTTGCAGGAACAGCAAGTCATATTCCGCTTGGGAACCCTGCAGCCCAATGGTATCAATGTGGACTTCACCAGCTTCAAAATCTCCCCTTCCCCCACCGCATCCCAAAACCAGCCCAGTTCGTCCCCTCCCCCCACTGCACCACACAACCAGCCCAGCTCTTCCCCTCCCCCACTGCATCCCAAAACCAGCCCAACGTGTCTCTGCCTCCCTAACCTGTTCTTCCTCTCACCCATCCCTTCCACCCACCCCAAGCCACACCTCCATTTCCTACCTACTAACCTCATCCCACCTCCTTGACCTGTCCATCTTCCCTGGACTGACCTATCCCCTCCCTACCTCCCCACCTATACTCTCTCCACCTATCTTCTTTTCTCTCCATCTTCGGTCCACCTCCCCCTCTCTCCCTATTTATTCCAGAACCCTCACCCCATCCCCCTCTCTGATGAAGGGTCTAGGCCCAAAACGTCAGCTTTTGTGCTCCTGAGATGCTGCTTGGCCTGCTGTGTTCATCCAGCTTCACACTTTATTATCTTAGTCCTGACAAGAGATTGGTTTGACTGGGTCTGTATTCACTAGAGTTTGGAAAGATGAGAGGAGATCATTGCAATCAGAAAATCCCTGCAGTGTGAAAGCAAGTCATTTGGCCCCCTCGGACTACACTGATACTTTGAAGAGTATCCTACCCAAACCCCCCCTCCTACCCTTGCATTTTGCAGGGCTAATTCACTTAGCTTGCACACCTTTGGACTGGGAGAAAACCAGAGCCGACGTAGGGAGAATGTACAGGCTCCACACATACAGTTGCATGAGGCCGGAATCGAACCTAGGACCCTGGTGCTCTTAGACAACAGTGCTAACCTGTGAGCTGTCATGCTGGTTGAACGGAGATGGACAGACTAGATGCACGGAGAATGTTTTCCCATATTCGTGTGTCTAGAATCAGGGGATTCAGGCTTAGGATGGGGGAGTAGACCATTTAAGACTGAGATGAGGAAACATTTCTTCAGTCAAAGGATGGTGAACCTGTGGAGTTCTGTGTCAAAGAAGGCTGCGGAGGTCACAGTCACTGAATATATTAAAGAAAGAGATAGACAAAGTTTTAGGTTTTAAAGCCATGAAGTGATATAGGGAGAAAACAGGAATATAGCATTGAGATAGAGGATAAGCCACCAACATATTGAATGATAGAACAGGTTTGAAGGACTAAATTGCCTACTCCTGCTTCCTAGCTTTTCAGTGTACTATGGGAGACTTCCATCTTGTGGGCAAAACCTGTAGCAGTTCTGCATGAGGTGGTACGTTAAACATTGTTACAAATGTACACCAAGTACTTTTCCCCAGGGCAGGATTGACTGCCATGAGGGGTCATAGTTTTAAGGTGTTAGGAGGAAGGTATAGAGGAGACGTCAGAGGGAGGTTCTTCACCCAGAGAGTTGTGAGTGCATGGAATACTTTGCCAGTGGAAGTCGTGGAAGCAGAGTCATTAGTGACATTTAAGCGACTGCTGGACATGTACATGGACAGCAGTGAATTGAGGGGAGTGTAGGTTAGGTTATTTTATTTTTGGATTAGGATTATTCCACGGCACAACATTGTGGGCTGAAGGGCCTGTACTGTGCTGTACTTTTCTATGTTCTGTGTTCTAAGTAAGGCTGTCAGACCGCAGAGACCAACTTTCTTCCACACATGCTCGTATAAAATCTTTCCTTACTTGAATCCCACAGACTTGAGAGTGATCTTATCACAAAAGTGAAAGGAAATAATCACAGGATTAATTATTTTGGCAAAGGTTGAAAATGCAGAGCTCTACTGGTTCAGCGGATCTCTTATATCCACTGGATAGTATCCCTAACTGTGGGCAAAAGTTTCAGTTCAATCGTACTCCAGGACCTGGTTGTCATAGAATGTGTGTTCAAAACAGACCTGAAGTAGGAAAGGTTGTTGGTGAGGCATGTAATAGAAATGACTGGAATCCATACCATCACAATTCATAGCTCTAGGCTACAGATAAAGTTGTGTATTGCCACAAAACTAGATGTCTTGACGGGGCCAGCTGGCGTAGTTGATTAGATGGCTGATGTACTTCAGATTGGCACCAAAAACAAGAGTTCAATCCTTGTTCTGGCTGGGTTGGACTTAGCGCCCTCTTTGCCCTACCCAGGTGAAAATCACAGCATATTTGGTTGGACCTGCCTACAGGCAGAGAACTCAGGAAAAAGACTTGTTCATTAAACACATCTTACTCCACTATCTTTTCTTAAGTTCTTCCTGGTTGACTTATAATTCCCCATCTAGTCTGCACCATGACCTACCCCCACTCAATGTTTACCTTGATCAACTTATTACTGAATTTCCAAACACCCATTAAATTTAGATTCCCCATTTCAAAACTCATTTTACAGCAGTCAATACCTGGTTTACACTCATTCAGTTTATCCTGGTTTATACCTGTCAAACCTGCAAGTACTCAATTATTGTCTGATGACCTTACTTGGCTTGTATCGCCCCATTTGCAACTAACTGATGTACATAAGCCCAATCTACACCTCAACTGATTCTCTTTTCTGTTGACATGGCATTGTAAAATTGATGATGCATTCACGATGCATTCATGATTATCCAGATCTGATTCACTCCCAATATATTGAGCAAATTCCAAAGTTCAATTAGTATTGTATGACTCAGCACCTTAGTTTGTTCTTCTCACGCCGAAGTGCTGGTTGTTACCTTGGCACAGCTCCACAGCAACCCCTCTGCTACCTTGGCTAAGCTGAGTGTTGGCTGGGCAATCAACTGTGGGAGCATCAGAGTTAAGCATGGTCCTCCCCTTCTCTTATGTTCATGCACGCATACAAAAGTTGGAATCTCCACACATTGGTCAGGAACAAGAACTCATTTTACCCTAATGCCAAGATCAGTTGTTGTTACTGGCTGAGGTCAGCTAATGGCAAAGAGGTGGGCATCGAACACCAAAGAATATCTTTCATTCAGAATCAATAGGATTTGTTTTTTTTTGTTTAGAGTTGAAAATTACAATGGAATTAGAACCTGGTCCACTTGGCCTCTGTGCTCCTCAGTCTTTTGGTGGTGAAATATTCTCTTTTCAAATTCAAACAAACAGGAAGTCTGATAAAAGATGATAAACTTTTACTTAGAAATTTATTACAGTATATAACAAACATAGATTCTCTGTGGTGCAAGTATCACAACAAGAAGATTAAAGTAACCCTTTATACTTCTATTTTGTGAATCTGTCAAATAATAATTCTTAGAAAAGAATGTGGAGCATCACCTTAGTACAAAGAGACGAGAGTGTTCTGGGCAAGCAACATGTCCTGGCTCATTAAAGCACTGTCTCAACATTCAGTTACTCCCATTGCTTGCAGTTTTAGTTTTAATCAGTTGCATATTTTAACAAGGCAGCCTAAAGGTGACGATCCTTGTGGCTGTACCCAGCACACACACACCACTTACTGGCAAGACAGTGTTTGCTTAGGTTCTTTAGGCACAGTGGTAGTATCCCTACTTCTGAGCCAGTAGGCCTGGGTTCAAATCCCACCTGCTCCAGAGGTGTGTAAAAACATCTTTGAACAGGTTGATAAATAATATCTAGAACTGCCTGGTGCCTGTCAGTGGGGTGGGTGTAAACAGACAGCTGTCACTACAATGTGCAACTGATTAAAATTAAATTGGTGTCACTGGGAGTCTCACTCATCGGATGTTGTCCTTCATTCTTGCCCCTCCACCCATGACAATCTACCCACACTTAATCACTTGCCCTTGAAATGGTGGATGATTGCTTCCTTACCAGGCTACCTTGAGTAATGAATCTGGGCCAACTAACCCAAAGGCCTTTGACCTGTATGATTGAAGGCCAAAGAGATTTTCTGTATAAAAGGTAGGATCACACCAATGTGAAAATCACTGGCCGCAGATCCTTGATTAGGAAATGCACGCTGTTGAAGTAATCCTTTGCCATGACAATGAGCACTTCATCAACGAGGTGAATGAACATTAAAATTTGATGTTGGCACTGGAAACAGCTGTTGGGGTATCTCATGAGTAAACTGTGCTATCCTTGAAAATACTGAAATACTGTGGGAGGTCAGTGGAATTGATGCTAAAGAAGAATTCTAACCTCAGGATTGAGAACCCCTTGATTAAATTACACCCTGTTTGATTTCAGCCTGTAACTCACTCCTGGCTATCTGTTATTCTACATGTAAAGCACCTGAGGACTTGCGGCACAGTGATAGTGCCCCTCCCTCTCAGCCAAAAGATCCAGGTTGGAATCCCGCCTGCCACTGAGGTGTGTCACATGTCTGAACAGGTTGACTAAAATAAATATAAAACACCTGAACCGCTTGGTTTTGATTTGTAACTTACTTGCCAGTATCCCTTTGTTAAAATATGAAACCACCTAAACCCCCCTCAATTAGATATCCTGCTCCTGGATAAACAAATAATTCATTCAACACCCGATTCTGGTTGCACATCACCCAGTGATACCACAATCTGTGTAACAGTCCATTAAAAAGGATTCATTTGACAGAGTTGCATATAACCTATGTTCTTGATCAGTAAGGTGCAGTTGATGGATGAGCAAAAATCTATTTTAATTAAAATAAGTTTCATACTCATATTGATCAAACAAAAATCCTTTGATCCTTCATACTGCTAGCACAATATTAGCCTTTGTATTTCATGTCATAAGTATCAGAAAAGCTTGTGTATGATTTGAAATTGCTGACAAGTTTTCCGTTGTGACATTTTATTGTAGGGGATTCTGTATGAACAAACTGTACAGAAAGACAAAAAAAAGTCTGTCTAATCTGAGTTTACCTGAACCAAGATGACAGACCTGATCATATTTCATCTGATCCCAATCTCACCTATCTCAGTCATTCGTGATTCCACACAATCTGCCTGACATGCAGATCTGAATGACCTTCTGGAGTTTCGAATGGTCTTTTCAATTCCCAACCTGCTGCTATTCCCTGGGGAAACTAACCCTTGCCAGTGGACAGTCCCATGGATGTTGGTCTACTTCAGTTCTGCCTATGGCTGTTCTTCAAATGTCAACCTAACCATGCATATTCACAGGATATTAAAATGAAAAATTTTACCCTGGAATATTTCATTACATTAAAGGTGCTACTTGGATACAAGTTGTTGCTATTCTTGAATGCTATTAGTGGAAAGGTCAGATTGCACAATGCTGGAATATACGGCCAGAATAATGGACTATCCGTCTAAAGTGTACTGTGTTGAATACTGTGTGTGGCAGATTTCATATAGTATCAAGTATGCTGATAAACATCAGAGAATGAGAGTGATGTGCATTTTCAGGAAAGGCTTCCAGACGTGAAGCCAATGGCCTATTAAAGAAGGTTAACAGTGACCTAGAGATAAAAGGGTTGAGTAGGATCCTGGTTCAAGAATATAAGTCATTAAAATAATAATGGATGGTGAACCAGAGGCAGGCATATAAAATAGATTTTTTTTCTTTATTCATTCACAGGATGAGAGCGTCGCTGGCTAGGCAGCATTTATTGCCCATCCCTAATCGCCCAGAGGGCAGTTAAAAGTCAACATTACTGTGGGTCTGGAGTCACATGTAGGCCAGACCAGGTAAGGATGGCAGTTTCCTTCCGTAAAGGACATTAGTGAATCAGATGGGTTTTTCCAACAATCAGCAATGGATTCATGGTGATCATTAGACCTTATTTCCAGATAGTTATTGAAATGAAATTCCACCATCTGCCGTGGCTGGATTTGAACCCTAGTCCCCAGAACATTATCTGGTACTCTGGATTAACAGGCCAGTGATAATACCACTAGACCATCATCTCCCCACAAATAATAAAACCAATGGACAAGAAATTAGGTAGAATTAGCTTAAACAACGCGAGGAAATGTATGAATAGGCAGGGCCACAGCTAGGGAGGGAATGAAGGAAACTTTCCTCAGGTCAATTACGACACAGTTAGAAGCTAGCCTATGGCAATGAGGAAACAATTAAGGGTTGCTCCAATGAGAAAGTGAGCTAAGTTACTTTAGGGATGGCTATGTGGAAGTTACTGGACAACAGAAATTAGCTTCCATGAAACAGCCAGGATACCAAGGAGTCATGAGATTGAGAATTCGAAATGGATGTGCTATGATGACACAGTCAGACTACTAAAGGGACAGTTACTATTGGACAGTGAAAGGACTACTAAAGGGTTCAGTTATGATGGTAAAGATAACGTGCTAAATGGTTGGTTTGTGAGGGACAGTGACAGTACACAAAAGTGATGCTACTAAACAGCTGAATTTCAATGGGACAATGTGTGTTCTCGAGAGATGAGTTATGATAGAATAGTAAGGATAATAAAGCGATGACATGATTGGAGAGTGGGCATACTGAAAGATCACATTATGATACACAATGAGAGTACAAATGGGACAAATTATAATGGAATAATGAGAGTACAAAAGGCATCAGTTACAATCGGAGTGCAAGGGTAATAGAATCATGCGTGTAGCAAAAGGCATCAGTTGCAATTGGGCAGCAAGAAGCCCAAAGGGATGAGATGTAGTTAGAAAATGAGTGTAACAAAATAATGAATTACATTGGAACAGTGAGAATATTAAAAAGATGAGTACAATACAACTGTGAAGCCCTAAAGGAACACATTATGATTGGACAGTGAAGGCAATAAAAGAACAAATTATGAAGTTAAGAGTGGTTACCACGAAAATAAGTTTGCTGGGATTGTGGAGTTATATAATGATGAGTCAGGGAAGATACAGTTACAATGATCCAGTGATAGATGAAAAAGTAATCAGTAAAGGAATCTGTTACAGATGGAATAGTGAAGTTATTAAAGCAAACAGTTATGAAGGAACAGTGAAGCTATTTCAGGGTTTGCATTACAATGGAGCAGTAGGGTACTAAAAAGATGAGTGATAATGGGAACTGCAGATGCTGGAGAATCCAAGATAATGAAATGTGAGGCTGGATGAACACAGCAGGCCCAGCAGCATCTCAGGAGCACAAAAGCTGACGTTTCGGGCCTAGACCCTTCATCGGAGAGGGGGATGGGGTGAGGGTTCTGGAATAATTTATTCCAGAACCCTCACCCCATCCCCCTCTCTGATGAAGGGTCTAGGCCCGAAACGTCAGCTTTTGTGCTCCTGAGATGCTGTTGGGCCTGCTGTGTTCACCCAGCCTCACATTTCATATACTAAAAAGATGAATTATGATAGGATCATGAGGGTAACAAAATATTGACTTACGACAGGACAGTGAAGGAGCCGAAGGGATGAGTTACAATGGGATATTCAAAAGAGATGTATTACAGTGGGACAGTGAGGATATGAAAGAAAATAATTAAAAAGGGGCAGTGATGATACTAAAACAATGAATTTATGACAGAATAGTGAAAGTACTAAACAATGGATTATTTTGAGCAGTGAGAATACTAAACGGTTGAGTTATGATCAGGATAGTGAGAGTACGAAAGTCCAAGTTATATTGATCAGTGAGAACACTGAAGGGTTGGGTTAAGATGTGCTGTGCGCGTAATAAATAGCAAGTTATAATGGCATCATTGGTCTAATAACGGGACATACTACAATAGTACAATGAGAGTATTCAAGTGACAAATTATGGCACAAATTAAATGAGTTATGATGCGATAGAGTTGTTATCAAAGGGGAGAGTTCTGATGGGACTCTGAGGGGACTATAGGGACAAATTCTGTTAGGACAGTGAGTGTACCAATAAGCCAAGTTAAGATGGAACAGTGAGAATATTAAAGGGACAAGGTGTATTTGGAGAAAGGGTACTAAAGGAACTAGTTACAGTAATTATACCAAAAGGGGGGGATTATTTGGGTCAATGAGGGTGATAAAGAAATGAGTTATGATAGACAGTGCAAGTACAAAAAGATGAGTTACAATAAATGTGTGAGGTCTTAAAGAATTACTAAGATTTGGTATTAAATGTTAGAAGGGGACAAGTAATGATGGAAAAGTTGCTTTAATAAATTGATGTGTAATGATAAAGCATTGGTTTGCAAGTGACAGAACAGTCATGAAAGGAGGTGCAGTTGACAGTGAGGGTACTGAAATAATTATTAAGGTGGGAAAGTAATGGTGCTTTAAGGGCTGTGATACAAGGGTACAAAAGCAGGAATTATGATTGGACAGTGGGAGTACCAAAGATTTGGATTAGAATGTGCAGTGACGGTAAAAAAGAGACAAATTATAATGGAACAGTGAGAATACAAATGAGAATAGTTACAATGTTTCGGAAGAAACTAAAGAAATGAGTTATATTGGCGTAATGAGGGTGTTAAAATATGTGTTACAGTGGGATAGTGAATGTACTAAAATGAGAGATTATTTTTAGACTGAGTGTACTGAAGGGTCAAGTTATTATGGGATAATAATGGTACTAAAAGAATGAGCTCCAATGGGACAGTGACAGTAATAAAGGAATAAGCTATGATGGGACATAAGTGTTATAAAAAGTCAAGTTAAAAAGCAACTGTGTTGTATAGTGAAAATAATAAAGGAATAATTTATGATCAAACAACAGGGACACTAAACAAATAAGTTATGACAACATTGTGAGGCTATTTGAGGGATGATTTATAATGAGCCTGTGAGGGTACTAAGAGATGAATTATTATGAGGCAATGAAGGTGATGAAAAGAAAAGGTAAGGTGGGACAATGACAGTACTAAAGAGATGAGTAAGGATGGTATAATGAGAGTACTAAAGAGACAATGAAGATAATGAAGAAAGGAACAATGGGACAGCAAGATTACCAAAATATGCATTACGATGGGATAATGGAAGTACTAAAGGCTCAAGCTATGACTGGACAGTAAGGATACTAAAGGCACAAGTTCCAATTATATAGGTAGCATATTAAAGCAATGATTTACAATAGGATAAGAAGACTTAAAAGGTGAACTGTACAGGATCGAAGTGTTGATGGGATAGCATTTGTACTAAAAGGAATTCTGATTCAGCAATGAGCATACTAATAGCATAAGTGTTATTATTATAGTAAGGCTAATAAGGAAATAAGTCACAATGAGACAAGTGTGGGTAATATAATCACAAGTTATGATTTGACAATGTGAACATTAAAGGACTAATTGTAATGGAACAGTAAATCAATGAAAGGGATGTGTTACAATGGGAAGAAGGGTCCTAAAGTAATGAGATACACCTGGACAATGAAATAGGAAACAAATTAGGTATGATGGGAAAGTTGTGGAATGAGAGGAATGTGCTTAGATGTGAGTAGTAGGGTACTTGTGGGATGGGCTTTAGGAAAGATAGCTTTAGGAAGCAGTGGCTTTGATAGAAAAGTTATGGTAGAAACTGATGAGCTGTAGTGGCAACAAAAACAAAGTTGCTGGAAAAGCTCAGAAGGTCTGGCAGCATCTGTGGAGGAGAAAAAAGAGTTAACGTTTCGGGTCCGGTGACCCTCCCTCAGAACCTGATGTCACTTTCTAAGGATGGTTCTCCTTTAGGTGGGTACGATCAGCTAACGCAGCACTGACCAGATCAAACCTTGGGTCTTGCTGATCCCTGCATTTGAAGTTTTTACATATCTTCCCCAGTGTCCAATGACACAGAGGCATCACATTTTCAAGACACTTCTCAAGATATGAGATCTTTATTGAAATGTCCATAGGCTGCACTGATTGCTCAAGTGGATTAGTGTTCTATTTGACCTTGAATCAGAGACAACATGAAAGTCGCAGGTTCAAAAACCTAAAACTTGTGCTGAGTTTGCTGATCATTCTCAATGGTGCTGACATGAGATTCACAAGAAGCCCCAGAAATGTGTTTTAAGATTGAATTCGGAGAATTTAGTTTAGAGAGGGGAAATTTCAGTCAAGCATCCAATCCTGATTGTCCTTTGACCCCAGCCCTTTGCCAGGCTCAATGGAAGCATCACCATCTCTTTGAGTCAGGGTTTGAACAGATGGTTAATATCTTGTGAACCAAAACACCAAAATAATTTCAGTTGCTGAACACTGACAGCACACAGACTTGGATGAGTTCCTCAAGGGGTGGAAATAACCTGGGTGTACAGATCTAGAATGGCCACTTGGGCGAAGCAGTGTTCATTTAGGGAAACTACGTACCCAAATCCCAGGGACGGTCAGTGTCTTTAGGAAAGAATGGAAGAAAGAGAAACTAGGTTGGTTTAATAAGTCTAGGATTGCCCTGGATGGAATTGATAGGGGTAGCTTGAGGCACCTAAAGGCAATAACCTTGTAGATGTGCCACATAAAGTTTGATAGATACTTTTTTTTTATTCAAGTCTGTGTTACAGAATAAAAATGTGTTCTGTTTGGTTGGTTTTGAAAATGAGTCAAGAAATATCTAGACTGTATCTACAGTCTTCCATCTTCCTCACAGCTGTTATAGCACATCAAAGATTCTGGAGGTTAAATGCTAATGATTATTCCCCTAGATTTTTCAAACAATTTCAACTAAACTCCATGGATGGGATTTAAAAATCTGTAACCATTCCAAATAAAAGTCTATGAGTAACTGAAATTGAAATAGTTGGACTATCTCGGAACTTAGTATCAGGGGTAGCCACTTAGAACCTTGAGCCTACCCTAAAATAGGTTGGATCATGGCCAATCTTACCTCAACTCTATTCACCTGTTTTAGCTCTATTTACCTTGATGTTGCCACCCAATGATAATCTACCCATCTCAGTATTAAAAGATCAGTTGACCCCAACATCCACACTCTTTTTGGGAGTGAGTTCCAGACTTTTATGACATACTGTGAAAAAATGCACAGACACAATGTGTACCACTGCATGTAATCGATTAGTAACAGCTAATAAAGGGCAGGGGTTTGCATGTCTTTGGGACTATCCTACTCATTTGGCTGTTTGTTTGGTGGAAGAGCTGCAGAAAACCAAAAGAACAATCTGTTCTCTTTGAGTTTCTGTGTTTCGTTTATTGGAGTTAAACCAGCTGGGAGAGCAAAGTGCAGGAACTGTTCCCTCCTCATATGGTGTAAGATCCCCTTTGCAATTGCAGAATTTCAAAGATTCCCAGGGACTGATAATTTTTACTGGGAAGGGTCATTTTTTAAAATCAATTGGAATAATTTTCAAGGAATGAAGTTGAGCTGGCAAAGGCAATTCTAATGGACTAATTTTAATGAGGCCCCTTTTGGAGTACTGTGTCCAGTTCTGGTTGGCCTACTATGGGAAGGATAATAACCTGGAGAGGGTTCAGAAGAGATTTATTAAGATGTTCTAGGAATGGAAGGTTTGCATTATGGAGAGGGGCTGGAGAGGCCATGACTTTTTCTTTACTGGAACATAGGAGATTCAGAAGTGACCTTATAGAGTTTATAAAATCATGAGAGGTATACATAAGGTGAATAGCAACCGTCTTTTCCTTAGGGTGGTGAGAGATGAAAGATTTAAAAAAAGACACGGGGGCAATTTTTTTACACCTAGAGTAGTTTGTGTATGAAATGAACTTCCAGAGGAATGCGAGTACAGTTGTAAGGTTTAAAAGACATTTAGTAAGTACTTGAATAAGAAATGTTTGGAGGGATATTGGCCAAGCAGGTGGGACTAGTTTAGTTTGGGATTATGGTTGGCATGGACTGATTTGACCAAAGGGTCTGTTTCCATGCTGTATGACTCAATGGCCATGAAAGCCAGGTTACAGAAGGCAGGCTGGGGAAAAGAAAATTGATGCAAATTGTGGATACCAATTTGATTTAGGGGTTTCCAGGTCCTATTTGCATTGAAAAACACATTCTCCAAAGAAGAGAGAGCCACAATTTTGATTTCACTCATTTTGTGGGATTGGCTACACCTGCACTTTTGTCTCTCTACCTGCCTTTACTTCTCAAATTGAAGTTTCTTGGGCCGTAAAATTCAGCTGAAGGGACATTGGCTGCCTGATCTGAAATAGCCCTTTTCAAATGGGTTGGATTAAAATCAGATCTCTGTAGAGTGGTGTCGTTTTTGAATTAATTATGTAGTCTCGGGTTTCAGGCTTTCCTCTGGTAACTTTTCTAAATGGAGCAGAATATGAAATGCCCAACTTCCAATAGTTATTTTAAACTGTATACTGTGTGATCTGTCCAGCAATAAATGTTAGCTTTGGCCGATGGCGTAAAACTGGGCAATACTGAATCAGTCACTCACTGTACACCATGCTTGATGTTCCTTCTAATCAGAAGGATCATGCCCGTCATATTGTGTCTTTGCACAAACTGGGATTTGCAGGCACTGCTGTAATCAGGACTAAATCAATTGGCTTCCCTTGCACCTCTCAATGACAGAATGTTTAATAAATGATAAACACCTTGTAAGAAATGTACTGTACTTCAGGAAGAAATGCATTGTATGCTCACTATAGACAATCAAACAACAGCTTAGTTTTGATAAACGATAGGCCACTTTCCAAAGAATTGTGGATCTCACCCTTTGTGACTTAGCATTTGAATATCAGTTGAGTCAGGAAACAAATTGTAACAATGTCTACATTAATAAGTGGCTGCCATATGGTAGTACAGAATATAACAGATAGTGAAGGAGTGACAACAAAAGGAATTAACAAAGTTGACTGGACAAATTTATTGGGTGAGGAAGTGTGTAAATGGGAGTTAAAAATGGGATTTTGCCACCTAAAGTGTAACGTCATTGGGGAATAAAAACAAAGTTGCTGGAAAAGCTCAGCAGGTCTGGCAGCATCTGTGAAGGAGAAAACAGTGTTAACATTTCGGGTCCACTGACCCTTCTTCAGAACTGATGGTGGCTGGGAAAATGTCAGTTTATATGCAGAAAATAGGGAGGTGGGTGGGGTAGGAGCCACTTTCCAAAGAAATTGTGAAAAAATCATTGTGGAATACTTTCCCTGAGACACTACAGCAAACAGTATCATTGGGGGGAAAGAGGAATCTCATTGTGCTTCTGAAAAATGAAGGTTTTCAGGGATGTAAGGAGAGGTTGGAGGTTGTGGCATATGGAGAGAAGGTGAATAGGTGGGGTTTGGAGATATGAGAAGTTAGGTAGGTGGGGTTGAAGGATATTTGAGAAGCTGGATAATAGGATGCTGTGAAAGATATAGATTGAAGCTGAATACATAGCATTGAAGAATGTTGGAAAGATCAGAATGGCAAATTGTTTTTAGGCAAAACGTAGGTAGGTAGAGTTGCATAAAGGATCTGGTGAAAATGTGGAAGAATGTGGCGTGGTATGCTGTGGGTTTGAAGATATCATAGAATCCCTGTAGTATGGAGGCAGGCCAGTCAACCTATCAAATCCACACTGCTGTTCTGAAGAGCATCCCACCAAGACTCACACCCCCTACCCTATCCCTATCCCTATCCCTATAACCCTGCATTTCCCATGGCCAGTCCATCTAACCTGCACATCTTTGGACTGTGTAAGGAAACCCATGCAGACTTGGGGAAAAAGCGCAAACGCCACACAGACGGTCACCCGAGGCTGTAATTGAGCCTGGGTTCCTAGCACTATGAGGTAGCAGTGCTAATCACTGAGCCACCTGTGCTGGCCTTGGTGTGAAAGTGGGTATTATGATTGAAGAATATGGTGAGAATCTGGAGAGATAGGGTTGCATAGCATGAGAGCGTGGGTGAATGTGGAATAGTTCAGTAAATTTAATTGGGGCATTAGGTGAAAATGTGGATAAATGCATTTAAGGGGACACGGCAAGAATGTGAAGCTGTGACTGAGGTTTTCTGAGTTCAGTGATTGTTTTCTGTGCTCAAATTGGTTCTTTCAGTTAGCACATTGCGTGTTAATGAGGGCTGTTCCTTGGTAGTGTCGGATCTACTGTAGTCTGAAACCTGACTCCTACTTAATGCTCCAGCAAAACACCAGCTCTGCTATAGACTTCACTGAATATACTTTATTGACAGTTCTCACATACTCATATCTCACTTCATTCTCTTGCTCAACTTATCTCCTCCTTCAATATTGAACCTAATCTCGCTTCCATTTTTTTTCTGTCCACCCAATATTCTGTCCTGAGAGCATTGCTTCTTGTCGGGTTTAGCTCAACATCCTCAGCCACTTGGAGCCCCCAGGTGCTTTAGTCAAGTGGCTATTCTCGAAGTGTGAGCTTAGGCAGTGGGTGCTGGCAAGCAATTTGACTGTGGGACGCATCCCACCTGAGCCCAATCCTGCCTGGGACTGAGGACTCTTTTATACTTTGCGCTTTAGCCCATGGATCCTGAGGGGAACTGCAGACCCTGAATGCAATGCCAGCTGAGATCAGCAAAATCAGGAATGAATCTTTGAGTTCACTCTATGCCTTGTCCTTTTACAGTGGAGAGGCAGTCAGGAGTTTCCAGAGTACCACACTCCATAGGAATTGATGAGGCAGGGAAATGGCTCAAAGACAACTCTTTTTCTTCTGTCGTCTCACTTCAATCAAATCCTCCATCTACTATTCCATTACAAAACATGCCACATAGTTTCAACTCTCATTTCCCATTTCAATTCACCTTTGGTCTATCCTAAAATATAATTTATCGTTTAGTTTTCTTCCTCGCTTCCTTCTCTGACTCTGTCTCTATTCCATAAATAACTTAAGTTTCACTTCTCATTTCCTTCTATCTTAAAGCTTATTTTACGTGTAAACTTTTGCTGGTACTTGGGTTTGAGCATTTCAGGCATCCAATATGCATTCAAATAATCCCAGGATTGTGCAAAGCTGGTTAAATAGAGAGTAAAGCTCTTACTACTACAGTCTCCCAAAAACATATTTTGGGTCCAACTTCAAAAGGGTTTCATTCGCACACTCTCTCAGTCTCACAGATCAATGCCATTTATTAAAGAATTGAATGAGGCTTTGTACTGTGGCACTGTGACCAATTTGAGCTGGATTGAAACTGTCCAAACACATACAGACAGCAGAAGAGGACTAAAATTCAAGTCTAAGAGGGAATTAGTACTGTCACACTGTGCCACACAATTCCTGCCTCATTTCCTTTAGTCTAATGTCACTCCTTAGTGTACATTCTTGGAAATAAATTTCTGTTGGGATTGGAAAGTGTGCTTTAGAGTTAAAATCAGAAAACTATTGCAACTTCAGCACAGAAATGGCCATTCAACCTGTTAGCCCTATGAGGCTACTACCTCCATGTTGGATCTTCCTCCTCTAATCCCATTTACCTGCTTTATATAATTTTACCTTTACCTTCTTTGAATTTGAGCACAAAACCTGGATGGGGAATGGGTTCAGATTCATGTTTTCATTTCTTAATCTTTTATTCAATGAAAGGTATAAATACGAAATATAGCTTTATGTTTGTTTTGGACAGGGAGAAGAGATTATTTAGTCTCAAAATGCTGTCAATACTGAATTAAGTGTATTTTCCAATTATATTTCCATGACTTTAGCTGATTATCAACATTACATATGTTCTGACAGTATATTTACTGATTAACAAAACTCACAATCAGATTTTCTTTTATGACTTAGGAAAAATGTCTCAGTTTAATCTTTAAGCTTCAATCAGTAAGGAAATCCAGCAATCTCTGTGGAGGTTTAGATTGCATTTTTGGTGAACAGAAAGAACACCTTTCAGTAACCATCAATTAGAATACAAATCTGGGAAGTGCAGCGTTCCAAGACAGCATACTATGAGCCCACCAGTGATAACAAACATGAACATGTATCAGAGTGGGAAAGACAGTGTGCGAGAAGGAATGGCAATTTTTAGGACTGTAAGTGTGTCTGACATTGAGATAGAGTGCGAGAGAAAGAGATTGTGTGTTTGAATACATCTGTAAATGAGGGGGTGTTTGATCCACATGTGCATGGAAAGTTTTATGTTGTAGTAGGAGTACATGTCTGAATGTATGAATATGTATTTGTGCTTAACCCTGTGAATGTGGTTTGACTCTGTCTACATTTGTTTTCTTGGTATCCTGCTGGCGTACACAAGCTGTCTATATACTGGTAATTCTTAAAAATGGAGCCTTGAAGTACAGTACATTTCACTAAAGAGTAGCTACACAGTGACAGAGTCATATTAGTTTTTAGTTTATCCTGCCACTGTAGGAGAGGATAAGGACAGGCCTAACACTAGCAAGAGTTTGGGATGAACTTGCATCTGAGTAGCAATATTTTTGGACAGTATGATTACCTGCAGTTATGAAAGGACACAGCATCCATGAGGGTACACGCCATCCATGCGGATGCATGCCACTGAAGTGGGCCCATGCCTGGGGCTTCCTACTTATATCTGTTTTTGTGAGACCAAACTTAAAATTCTAATTTTGAGCAAACTTGCTTTGGATGGAAGATGATGAGTTAAATGCACCAAAATGTCCAACAGGTTTCCTTGCTTCCGACGTATCCCTACAGCCCTGAGACTGCTGCGATCTTCATTACAACCATGTATGAGAGAAAGAGGAAAAAAAAGAAAGATCTGATTAACCAAGTAAGTTGTCTGGAAGATACAATTTAACATTTTCTTATAATAGTATATATGTATAGTTTTAGTAAAATTATAACATAAAAACTTTTTTTATATTATTTTTGTTCAAATATATAATTGGTAAAAAGATGAGTATTCTGTTGATGGAATAGAACTAGAATGTTTCCCTACTTTTCAAACTAACATGTGGAGGGGATGCATCACTATATTTTGCTCTCTTTCCTTTGATTGATCATTGACCCCCTTCCTAACCTCAGAAGACAGGGGACTTTTAAATAAATTTATACAATTAAGAAAAAGACTGGGTTTGATAGTAACTAGTTTTAAACATTCTCCTAATGATAACACTACTCATCCAAAGTCTGAAGGGAATCTCAGCTTGCCTCTCTCAGGCTGTGCAAAATTCTGTGGGCCCGAGGAAGACAGCCAGAGATTTCCTTCACAAGCAACGATTATTTGAAGGCAACTGAATGAAATCTTCGCAGATTTTTTTCCCTTGTTTATCTAAAAGACCAACAAAAAAAATTTGCGATTCTCACTGGAACCTTGGTCAAGCTTCAGTGGGAACGACACCAAGCAACATCCCATAATATTCATGCAATATTAACCATAGCAACGTCACTCAGATTTAGCTTTGCCCTTATCCACCATTCAGTGCAGTGTAATTTTTGTAAAAAAGTCCCCCCTCCTCCCTCCCAAAAAACCCAGACCAACTGAGAGCCCCACCCACCCCCTCCTCCTCTCCCCCACCAGTAGAGCTAGCTGTCTATAAAATGTTTCAAAGCCCGTTCAATGTTCATTCGATGTCCCACTCTTGTGACTCCAAGTTCCACATAGTCATCTTTTGTCAAGGCTGGTAGGTGGGAGCCTTCTATCTCATTGTGTAAGAAGCTCTCTCTGTGTTCTGATAGGTTCAGACTGTCCAGCCAGTCCGCCACGTCGTACTTGTTCCACATCGCCATAGGTTTCTGGCAGAAGGGCTTAGGAGGGAGCAGGGAATGCATGGGGACACCAGAAGGAGATGGGGATCGGCTGCGAGCACTGGCGCTCCGCATCACAAACCGCACCTCCTTGGGCTCGTGGGGGATGTTGAGGCTGGAAGATTTGAGGATGGTCGGGGGGGTCTGCGTCGGGGTAGAGAGTGGCGAGGGTCTTGGTGAGCTGATGCCGGTTTCTGTCCTTGATTCGACACCGGGCTTCCCGGGGCTTGGGGCCCGGCGGGTGACAGGTTGCCTAGAGCCAGGACGGATGGTGAATGTCGCCCCAAAGCTCCGCTGGGATATTGTGTTCAGCTCTCCTAAACTACTGAAAAGTCTGTGGACAGAAAGGAGAAAGCAAAGAATTAGCAATTGTCATGTCCAGGTTTTCACCCCAGTGACTTAGCCTGGGCAAAGTACTGAAATGTCAGTTGCTGTCTACACCACGAAGCTGCCTTCATAGTTTCACTATCCTGCACAATGAAGGACAGAATTGCGTTTAATTTTCATATTTGACAGACAACACCTGCTGAGGACAGGCTGAATTCAAAATTCTTCCTGGAAATCTGCAATACCTCCACCCTCCAATAGCTGTTGAGGTTGGGGAATGAGTTGAAAAATGCAAAAACTGAGATTTGATAGATTTTCTTTTGTTAGGCAAAGTTATGAAGGAATATTGAACCAATGCAGACAAATGGAGTTGGGAACAGCCACACCTAAATGATTTGTGGAAGAGGCTCTTGAGGATGAAAGACCACCTCGTGTTTCGATGTTTTGGTGTTCTCTTTCCCCACTAATTTGTCTACTACCTCTCCATTCTTGAAAGTGACCTTGAGCAGAGATTTGTATGCGAAGGTAGATCATAACCAAGGACTGTCCAATCCAATGTCTAAACAATCTCAAGCAGATATCAACACAGAGTTAATCAGCAAATATTTTTGCAGCCTTTGGCATTTAGCTGAACTGCAGTGCCCTCTTCCTACCAGCCAGTACCTTCCAACATAATGCATTTTGGGTATAACATTTTTGAACTTCTGAGTGCAGTTGCAAAGCATTGGAGATTTATAACTGTAACCTTAACAACGTTTGAGTGAACATGCTGACAGAATGTCAGCAGACTTGTTTGTGAGTGCACTTCCAAATAAGTGTTATGTGGTTTGCAACAGGTCTCACTCTGACCTCTTTTAACTTTTTTTTCTTATAATTATGCACAAAATGATTTTTATGGAAGGAGGATAGCATCATGAATAGTGAGGAAATGCGGCCGTGGGATGAGTTGGCAGGGAAAGGGGAAAGTGGCGCAGAGGCTTAAGCTGTAATTACTTCACTCTAGTAACAATTGCTGAGCAGTTACTGAGTAATGAGCAATGGCATAATGCTGTGTAGGACTTGTATATGGAGGGTTCCAGAGATGCTCTCTCTTAACATTTCTCATATACAGTTCTAATTAATAAATGTTGTTGATGGTCACTGAGAAGAGTGAGGACTATCTTCCAAGAAATATCCAGAGATGATACTATTTACAGGGTTGAGTTGGGCTTTCCATGTGATCAAGGGAAAATTTAAATGAGTTTCCAGAGGAATGTGGGATTGAGAGAAATACAGAAGAGATGGAGCTTAGATCTATGAAGCTGTGTGCACTATTAGGTTAACTGACTTTTACCTGTTACTTAGGACCTATTAAAACGAAACTAGAAGAACCCAGGGGTTGGAATCTTAATATTCCTTTTATTTAGCAATTTTATTTACTTAGAAGTAGATAGGCAATGATCCAGTATTCAAGGGAAAATTCAGTAAAAAAGCTTAGACTTGATAAGTGTTCCATGACTTAACAAGAAACACCTTTTGTCATGAACCTCCTGGGTTGTTGCTGACATGCTTCCCCTGACTGGGAGACTAGAACTAGAGGTATTCTGTTAGGATAAATGGTCAGGAGTGAGATATAATAACAAAGTTTATTCACACTGAAGTTGTGAAGCTCTGGAAGGTTGTGGATACTCAGCCACTGAGCAGATTAAAGATTGAGACTGATAGATCTTTTGGACTTTAAGATGAACAAGCATTAAAAGGTGCAGTGAAGAAAATGGAATACAAGGATCAGCTATAAATTTATTAATGTTGCAGCGGGCTTAAAGAGCTGCCTGGCATACTCCTATTTTGTACGTTCTAATTGGGAAGTGCGAAGAGTTGTTTTGGAGCTGCTGAGGGAGAATAACGAGTTTTGTGACAGATATATTCTTCAGTTAGCTACGCTGAGGATTTTTACTTGGGTTAATTTATTGCTTCCTGTGGGGCTTGCTTTCTTGCTACAAAATTCTTTCCTAATCCTAACTCCCATGATCAAATCTAAAGGGCTAGCTACTTCTACAGCTGTGACCTGGATTCTTGTCCAGAATATTGAAAAGCTAAAAATGAAAAAAGTCATATTTTCTTTTATCTTAAAAGGATAGGACCTTTATTCACTGTGTTTGGAGACTTTTGCTGGTTATGTTTGGGTAGAACCTGAGGGTGAAGTTGGTCTAATGAATGATTGCTTTGTATCTGCGCTCAATGCAGATGACGGGGATGAAGAATCTGATAGAGGTGACACCAAAATTGAATTCATCAATGTTGATGCAATTTTACCCTTGGATTGGATGACAACCCTTTAAAAAAGATTGGATGGCAGATATTCATCTGGCTAAAAGAAACGGGGGTCTGGCTTGTGTGGGTGGGGGTGGGCTTGGAGACTGTGTTATGCTAACTGCTGACTCACATTTAGTAACTTGTTGATATGAGATTATTTCCTTGAAATGAACGGTAGTACATGCAGTTCCTGTACTGTGTTCAGGCTATTACAGGGTGCTCTATGCGCAATAAGATGTTTATGAAGTTTAGCAAGAAAACATAGTGTAGCAGGCTCCCAGAAACAACAAAATGACTACCAGATAATGTGTCTGTTTTTAGCGATGGTTAATTGAGGAATTAGTGTTGACTAGGACACGGGGATAGCTCCCTGCTCTTCCCTGAATTAGTGCCATGGGACCATTTAGTTCCACCTGACACAGCAAATTGTACCTCTGATTAACATCTCATTCAAAAGGCAGCATCCCCTCAGTACTGTCAGTTTAGATTTTATGGAGTGAGGCTTAAATCCATTACGTTCTGAATTAGAGGTGAAAGTGCTATCAAGTGTTATAAAGATCATAGCTAATTTGTATCTGATATTCCAAGGGCTGAATCTTATGGGTAACCTGTAGGCAGGAAAAGTGTTGACTTTACCTATAGATTAGAGTGACTGGTATTGGTCACATACCATTACCCTATCCACTCTACAATTTTGTGGATGGCCTGGGGTAACACTGGATGGCAGCCTACCCATGGCTCAATTGAGCCCTTAAGAGTACAATTAATGTCCAGTTAAGGAATTCTCCTGCCACTGCTGTGATTTTATGGGTGAAGGGAGACACCTGTGTCAAATGTGTAACCCAACAAGTTTAATTCTGAGAGATGCTGGGCAGTGAAAGGAACTTTTTTTTGTGCCCCCATGGCTGCCCTCTGACAGTTTTCCCTCTCTATCTGTATCCTTCCTTGCTGCCTGTGCAATATGCACCCTCACCTCTCTTTGTTGGGGCTTGTCCCCAGCAAATATTTGGCTTAACTGAATGTCTAGGTTCCCCCATTGGATGTCATTTCCTTGGCCCACCTGCAGTGGTCACTACTCCTACTTGGCACTGCCAGTGAGCACAGCTGATAGTCTCTAATTGGTTAGAAGCTCTGAGGTACAATGTCCTCCTGGAGATGGATGCAAATTCTGCCTCAGATTAATTAATGGGCTGACCTCTGAAAAATTAAACAGGGAGAACTGGCTGAGAGGGGAACCATTTGTCCCCTGATGTCTATGCTGAGGCTCTGGAACCCACCTTGCCATAAAATCCATGCCCATGTCTCTTAATAGTCTTCTGCAGAAAAAAACTGTTAATCTCCAACTTGGAAGGTCCAATTATCCTCATCACCCATAGTCTTTTGAGGGAGTGAGTTCCAGATTCTACAAAACTTTTGTTTAAATAACTGGAAGCAGTTCTAAGAAGGTACACTCAAATCACCTGTGATGAAGTGATTATTTTCAGGAAAGGTTAAGCAGGTTGGGCATGTATCCATTGGAGTTTAGGAGACTGAGAGATAATATTATGAAGCATATAAGATCCTGTGGGGACTTGGGGTTCGTGCAGAGTGATTGTTTCACCTTGTGTGACACACTAGAACTAGGAGCAGTGTATAAATAATGGCTGTCATTTAAGACAGATGAGGAGAGTTTATTTTCCTTTTGGAGGGTAATGAATCTTTGGAATTCTCTTCCACAGTGAATGGTGGAGTCACAGTCCCTTTTTTTTAAGGTAGATGTAGATAAATTACTGACTAAGAAGGCAGTCAAAGGTCATTGGGATAAGTGGGAATATGGAACAGAGGACATAATCAGTTCAGTCATGTCCTTATTGGCCTGGAGGGGCCAGATGTCTGTTTCCAGATCCTAATTCATATTCGTGTCACTTTTTGATTCTAGTTCTACTATCCCTTTGTTCTGGATGCTCCCAACCAGAGCACATAATTTTCAGTGCACCTTATTGAATCCTTTTAACATTTTAAGGACCCTGATTGGATCAGGTCTCAGAACATGAGGGGATGCAAACCAAGTTTATTCTTTTTTTGTTATTTATTCACAGGATGTGGGAGTTGCTAGCTAGGTCAACATTTATTGCCCATTCCTGAATGCTCTGAGGATAATTAAGGCTCAACCACATTGCTATGGGTTTGAAGTCACATGCAGGGTGGACCAGATAAGAACAGGTTTTCTTCCCTGAAGGGTATTAGTTAACCAGATGGGGTTTTCCCCTGACAAGGGCTAATAGTTTCATGGTCATTATTAGACCCTTAACTACAGATTTTTTTTATTGAATTCACATTCCATATTTGATATGGCAGAATTTAAACCTGGATCCCCAGATAATCACCTTGATCACTGGATTAATAGGTCTGGTGATAATACCACTTGGCCAACGCCACCGCCGCCACCTCTTATTTAAGTTGGACAGAGAGGAGAACTAAAATGAATCAGTAGAAAACAAATACAGGTAGACCAGACATTCTTTATAGAGAATTGTTGACTTCCAAAGTGAGTGCAGACTTTTTGCAGTTTAGAAAGAATGTTGGAAGTGCTTCTTCAAGTACTTCTTCTTTCGAGATGTTCAAGAGAGGTGAATTAGCTGCCATAGCAATTCTATGCACCCTGGTATACTTATACTTCACTTCAACATCTCAAGACTTTGAAAAGTTATTTTCCACTAACCTTTTCTTTAACTGGCCTTTTTTGTGCCTACCTCAGACATCTTTGAGATCAGGGATGAGGTCCAACGGTGAAGGGGGTCTGAATGCAATATGAGTGATGTGTCTTAGGATGGGTTTGAGAGCAACTGAAAGGCTTGTGCCTTCAAAGGGTTTGAATGCTGCGATAGAAGAAGAAATGGCTAAGTGCAGATGTCTGAGAGTGGAGGAAATGGAGTGTAGGGAGATTATGAATTTAGCAGAAACCCCTGTGCAGGGTGGGGGCTTTGCCCAGGGAATATGATTAATTGAGGTGGAGTTGAGGGGGGGGGGGGGGTGCGGGGCGGGGGTGGTTGCTTCAGGGTTTTCTTTGGTGAAGCCTCTGTTTGAGGATGATGACATGAGAGGACAGTAGTTTGTGGAGGACTTGAGTGTACAGTTCTATCATGTAAAAATGAAACCAAGATAGATTGAGGGAATTAGTACCTTGAAGCTTGGCTTAGTATACTTTAGTTATCTTTCCCACACTCCATTCAGTTTTCCATTTAACAAAAATAGCATACCCACTCAAAGATAACAAGGTGTAGGGCTGGATGAACACAGCAGGCCAAGCAGCATGAGGAGCAGGAAAGCTGACGTTTCGGGCCTAGACCCTTCTTCAGAAATATCTGAAGAAGGGTCTAGGCTTGAAACGTCAGTTTTCCTGCACCTCTGATGCTGCTTGGCCTGCTGTGTTCATCCAACTCTACACCTTGTTACTTCAGATTCTCCAGCAGCTGCAGTTCCAACTATCTCTCCTATACCCACTCAAAGGAAAGGTTTAATGTTTCTTTGTGGTTTTCCTGACAAGGCAAAGTACGAGGACGTCACAAGGCAGCTTTGTTGGGGGTGGGGGAGCTCTTGCCTTACCAGGGGGTGCGCTGACTTGTTAATTCTATTGCATTTTCCCCAGTGATCACTTTCAAGGTCAGAAAATGCACAAGCTTCAAATCAAGGGCACAGCACTTGGTGCCAACCTGTGATTCTGCCTCATCTCATTATTCATCCTCTTCCACTTCAAGCCTTCACGTTATTTGTAAATTCACTGAACACCACCAGTGCTCAGTGCATTCTACAATATAGAGCAGATGTATAATTCCCATAATACACCCACCATCAGATAATTCAAACTCAGCACTCAACATTACCTGGAGCAGCACTAAATAATACAAATTTCATTTCCCTTTCAATGAGATAGTAGCAGAGGGGGCTCCAAATCGTCCCTCTTCCATTTCGTTTGTTCAGTTATTTGTTTTGTTGCACTGGTTCGATAATCATGCATAAAACACAAATAAGTTTTGAAGTGGTAGTTTGCATTTTAGCTCATCAAAGTTTTGATATTGATTAAAATTAAAGTCACTTAACATAAGATTGCATGTGACAAGATGTTTGGCTGCACTACATCATCTTTGAAATATTGATAGATATCTTTAATATGTTGGGAAAATTATCTGAGCACACGTAGGGGCTGGGAGAGAAGCTGTTGTCTTTCCCACCGTCACATCATGTCAGAAATTGTAGACACTGACTTGTACTCAGAAAGAGAACCTCAAATCAAAGTAAAAGTAGTTACACGCAGTAATATTGAAGTATTGGACATGAGATAATTGGCAAGCATTACTTTGTTTAAAGCTAGGAAGAGAAACTTTTGGCAGAGACCTAACTGTCTCTAGGTTACAGGCAGATAAGGATACATGGACAGAGCGAGTTAATGACTCAGAATGCCAGTGATGCTTTCACCACACAAACAAAGAATTACATAACGGGTTTGGCCTCCGACAAGCCACATCGAATCGCTGGGTTTGGTAAACAAATTGGAGGTTTCATTTTTCTTATTTTGTTGCACCTGTTACCTGCTGTGAAGATTTGACATGTATAACATTTGATTTTTGAATCTTCATCGTCACCAAAATGAAGAAGTGCTAGAGACTGGAAGGCAGATACTGCTTGAGTTAGACACAAAGTCCAACTACACTGTCTCCTAAACAGTACTAAGGCAGGTGCAGCACAGGCTACGATACAGAATAAAGTTCCTTTTACATTATCCCATCAAACATTCTTAGGTCAGCAAATGCATGGGCTTGAACAGAATAAAGCTTCCTGTGTTGATGAATCCAAACTTGATTGAAGGCAGAGCCAAACTGTCAGTTAATTTAAAAACTGTCTGGGGCTGTGCAAGGAGACTTGTAACCCATCAAACTGCACTGCTTTGTAAATTATGCCTGAGAGTCCAGGGAACACTGTGCTGGGCCATTTAAGACCCAGCCCATGAATGCAGGGGCACTGTACTGGCCAATTCAAAGTATAGATCTGTGAGTCAGTAGAATGTATGCTGGGGCCCTTGATAACCAGGTCTGTTCTGTGAACATGTGCAAGTGATTGATGGATTGTTATCAGTACTGGGCTGGGGTTCCAAGCACTGAAATGTAAAATTTGTTCTTAAATACTTTGTTCACTTTTCTACTGGTGATTTAAGAGGAGAGTGGGACCGGCGGCTGACTGACTTGGTGGAGGACAGCCCGTGGAAGGTTAGAAAAAGTTCAACTTAAAATGTGAAAAATAATATAAAATCCATCCACAGACACACACACACACACACAGACAGACACAGACACACACAGACACACACACACAGAGTACAGTCCAACACTTCACCATGGACAGCTTTTACAATCTACAGCACAGCAGAATTAAAACAGTCCAAACAAAGCAAAACCCAACGGGGAATGGGATGTGGTGAATGGTTGGTTGTGAGCACTTACACAATTTGCTCACCCTCCTGAGGCTCGAGGTGATTCTAGACAGAGCACCACAACGCATGCACAGTGAGCGGAAAAAAAAGAGGCAATGAGAGAGAAATGTTAGCATCAATCCATGAATATGACCAGACATTACCACTACAAACACTAAACACTTCCCTAAGTAGACTTGCTTCATGTCCCTTCAGAGTCTGAGGCCCACTCATCCCCCCCCACTCCTGCACTTTCTCCGATGATACGACACAATAACTACTAGCATCAGAGAGTAGCCTGTGACAGAACTGCTATTGCCTCAAGATATGAAGGTGATTTGAAACAGCCGGCATGTGAAGGATTTGAGAATGTTATCTCACTATGTGCAGTGCCAGGTTTGACAAGAGTGTACCTGGTTGGGGAGTGTGGGGAAGACTTTAGAATCCAGATCATGACAAAAGGCACTGAAACATTCTGCACAGCAGAACTCCACCACAAACAAAGAAAGAAGACTAGAATGTGAAGTTTTCATTGAAGGAACCCGATTGAAGTGTTGTTACATAGATCACTGGATACTACAACATTGTGGTATGTTATAACGAGTGGAAGACTCAGTTGTTTTGTTCTCCATGAACTAGATTCCAGAAGTTTCGAATACATTAGATGATCAGTCAGTAAACTGGATTGTAGAACTCAGTGTTATCACTGAGTAAAGATCTGTCTCTGAAAATGAATGAAGAAAATGGCTCAAGTACTGTAAAGGAAATGCAGAAACTGCAGTGATTCACATGAGGTGGCCGTTACAAAAAAAACATGATAAGGCTGTCAGGAAAAAAAGAAATGGGATCCTGAGTTTTATGTATGGATGCATAGATAGAAAGATGAGTTGGCTTATTTGGATAGTTCTTTCAGCATGGTGGGCCGTATAGTTTTCTGTGCAATACGATTTTAATGAACTGACAGAGTTAACAGAGAAATTTAAAAAAGAACACAAACCAAAATATGCAGACATTGGCAATTTGAAATAAAAACAAATGTTGGAAATTCTCAGCTGGTCTGGCAGTTTCAGAAATGGGGAAAAGTCATTCACTTAAACTATGAACTCTGTGCACGGATCATGCCAGAGTTGTTGAGTATTTCCATCATTTCTGTCTTTATTTGAGCTAAGACAGAAATTGCCTGGGGTATCGTACCCAAGAACATTCTGTTCCTTCATGTGTGTGAATCTTTTGTGTCGACAACGTGCTCACAATATCTTCTTTTGCATCAGTTGAATATTTGCATTCCAAGCTATAGGGTGATTATAAGCTTTACAGCTCTACCAACTTAGAAACTACAATGGACCACGAATTCATATAATGTGTAACTGCAGGCTACAGTCTGAGCTATTTCTTGAAAATGAACTTGGGAAGTGAGGTATTATTGTAGAAATGGAACTTGATGGACCAGATCAAATACTTCAGTTCGAGGGAAAGACTTCTACCAGTTTCAAAATTTTATTGTAATGGAATGTATCAATTTTTGATCCAGTCTTCAAGCTCACTTTTGTCCTGCCAACTGCACTAATCAAGACTTTTTCAAGGCTATTTTGTCCTAATATGTTGGGTGTGAGGTAGGAATGTGTAGGATACATTCATGCGTAGGGTACATTAATGTGCAGGTCTGAGTGTATTGGGTATAGCAGTCATACACAGAACACCACGTTCCCATGTTGCACAATACATTTTGGGAGAAAATAAGTTGATATCTGAAGGGACTTTGAAACAAGTCTAATCTGATCTTAAAATTCCCTGTTGTAAAATGAGGCAAACATTAGCAGCCAAAATCCTTAAACAGCCAAAGCCATGGTATGTTCTCAGTGAATGGTGTATCCCATACAGGGAGATCCATGCTAACCATATCACACACAAATGCAACAGTTACACATTATCAAGGAAATAAGGATCCAGGTAAGGATGTGCATTTTTTAAATGTTAGTTCATAATTCAAAACATATTCCTTTTCAAAAGCCCACATTTATAGTAATGTCCTATTGTCAGTACCATGCGTGTGAGATTGGCGGCATTAGCTTACGTATTACTCCAAGGTTTTCTGAATATATCCCATCCCACAACCCTAGATTAGGACAGAGACGAGTCTACATCATTGGTACCTTACGACATTGGGATCAGTTGTAGATCAGTCTGACCCTCGATAGACCTATTGTTCCACATGATTTTCAGCCCATATCAGTTACTGACTGTTCTGGAATTTAGTGCCCTGGTTAATTTTGAGTGATTGGCTCTGAGTTGCAACACAGTCATTCACAAACTGGCCTGGCTTGGGATATTAACTGTTCCAGGACTCAACACTGCTTCAGGTTTTAACCAGTTGTGGGTTATTGACCATGCTGTGACTGAGTCCCATTCACGATCCTGCTTGGTTTTGGAAAATTGACTGCATGGGGACTTGGTGCTGCTCCTTTTTCACTGCAATCCAGTGTAGGAACTAAGGTGAAAGTGTGTCTGTAAAATGATTGTTGGGGGGAACTACATTAAAATCATCATTCCATTCCATCAATGGTTTTATTGTCTCTACTTTAGAATAGGGCACAGCAGCTAGATTCACACAAGGAACTCGGTGTGTTGCAGAAATCCAAGCTGCAGGCCTGTCAGTCATTACTCATTTGTAACTCTCCTGAAATTGCTGAAACCGAGAAATTGGGTGGGATTGGAGGTCTTAAAAAGTCAGAAACATTGGGTTCTGTTAGCTCAATTTTTTTCAATCAATAAACAATACAGGATGCTTCATTGATTGAGTTGGGCTCCCTGTCCTCAATTGTCTTACTCTGTATTTAATGACAACATCTCCCATGCCAGTTAGGGCTTGTATTTCCAAGCTCTCTTTCAATTTTTAGGAGTTCAGTATTGAACTCAAATTTCTTTTCCTCCAACTCCGCAATTTCCAGCAGCCCAACAGATGCTGCCCTGTAGATGCTTCTCATCTCTTCACTCCCCCTGTTCTGGTATCTTGGGTATTCCTGATTTTAATTACAACACAATGGGTACTGGTGCCTACAGTCTCTTAGGCCCTAAGTTCTGGATTCTCACCCTAAACTTCTCGTTCTCTCTAGCTCTCCTTCTATCTTGAACACTCGTTAATACCTAACTCTGTGATCCATTTGTCATAATATTCTCTTAAGTGGATTGGTTTGAAACTTAGTTTGATAATGCTTCTGTGAAGTACTTGGATATTTTATTATGTTGAAGGTACTGCATAGATGCAGATGTTTTTGTTGTTATTTATCAAACTAATTAAATATCCTCACTATATTGATATGCAGACTCATCATAGAAGCTTTTTCTCTGCACTGTTCTACTTCGTGACATTTTTGTACCTTAAATCTGTGCAAATTTTGAACATTTTTTTCTCTGTAGTCTTTAGCTTTTAAAGTCAACATTGAAATCAACTAAATACTTGTATAGTCACCATCGTCCCAGAGGACAATGGGTTGCCTCTCATTAGAGAGAAATGACTGGTGGTGAGTTTAACCTGAGGGTCACCATTCTTAGGCAAGAGGTAAGGTTTAGTATGAGAGTTCTTCATGGTAACCTCAGCTGTTACAGAAATTGAACCCGTGTTGTCGGCATCACTCTGTACTGTAAATCTGCTGTTAGCTGCCTTACACTATCTAATCTGCTATTTATCAAGGTTTCTCAATTTTTTTCAGATGAGATGGAGTGCTGTTTCCAATGGTTACTAAGTGTCTCCCTTCCCATTCTAAGCACTGCAGTCATTGAGCAAGTTCACTCCCAATTGTGTGAGAGTGCTGACTGCCATGGGTCAGATCAGTTGGTTTGCAGCAAGTATCAATGCAGTCAGTATCCTTAAATCAATTTAATGCTTGATGAGAGACTTTGAATGGTTTCTGATTCATGTGCACCTCCAAGTTTAGATCTGTCACTTAGTCTTATATAAAGAATTACATTCATCATGTAGAAAATTAGGGCAAATATTAAATAACATTTACTTTATATTCAAAAGATCGTAGATTGAAGCCCTGCTCGAGAATCCACATCATCTGGACCAAAGTTCCAGGTTAGTTCTGAATGAATTGTCAGAGTTATATCCTTCAAATGAGTTGTTAAACCTATGGTTGTATTTGCCTGTTCTGACAGGTATTTGTGACATATAGGGAAGATGGTGCAGTTGGTACTTTGAAATTGAAATAAGCTGAAAAGCCTAGTATAAATAGACTAAACATGAAAATTTGGTATCTGTTGAGTCACCCTCCTTGCTGTGTTATGACGTGAATGATTATACTTATCACATCCTCCATTTGTGATGGTCATGGTGTATTACAATTAGCTTGGAGAGTAAACCTGTAGCAGCATGCACTTTTACATGCATATTGTTTTTTTGGACAGAGAGAGTAGAGGCTTAAACATTCTTCCCTTCACATGGCAGATCAGAGATCTCTCTTGCTGTTACTCCAGCCAGTGTGTGTAATGGAAAGATTTGCAGGTTTGACTTTCTTTGGACATCAAGTTCTGCTGCGGGTCCTGAATTCGGAACTTCTGACAAAAATAAGATGTTCATTAAACTAGCATTGAGCTTCACTGGACGCGAGCTCAATGAACAGCATCTTATCTTTTCAAGTTGCATGCTGCAGCCTTCTGGACTTGGGGTTGAGTTAGGTAACTTTAGATCATAATCTTTGCGTCCATCTTCTTCTGTGCATTTACTCTTCCTTTTTTATTATGCTGGACCAGTTTTGTATTGTTTCTTTCTTTGTCCCTTCATGTTGCATTCAGGTAGATTTAATTCAGCCTCATTTGGATGCAGCCTTAAGTTTCTTTTCTGTATCCATTGCCACTCTCTTTGACTACTGCATCATGAAATCTTTTGTTATTTAATTTCCCCAGATTCTATTCCTAGGGAATAGACATTCTCCCTAATTCTTTCTGCCCTTTGTCACTTTCACAGGCTTAAAATTCTTACAACTCCATCTTTCTTAAGTTCTGATGAAAGGTCATTCACCTTAAACTTTAACTCTGTTTCTCTTCACAGTCACTGCCTGACATTCTGTGGTTTTCTAGCACTCTTGTTCTTCAGTCACAAATAGTGTACTGCATACAGTTCTGGTTGCTCCATTACAAGGATTGACAATTACTATTTTAGACAGGTACAGTAGATACAGATTAAGGATTTTGGTCTAGTATCAGAAAAGGATTAATGATAATTTCATAAAATCAGGCTGGTGATTGACTTGGAAGAGAACTTGCAGGTGGTGGTGTTCCCATGTATCCGCTGTCCTTGTCCTTCTCGATGGTAATGATTGTGGGTTTGTAAGGTGCTATCTAAGGAGCCTTGGGGAATTTCTACAGTGTATATTTTATACAGTACATGTTGCTGTTACAATGCATTGTTGGTGGAAGGAGTGAATGAGGACATGTCGGTTCAGTGGGCTGATTTCTCCTGGACGGTGTTAGGCTTCTTGAATGTTGTTGGAATTGCACTCGTTCAGGCAAGTAGGCAGTATTCCATCACATTCCTGACTCGTGTCTTTTACATGGTGGAAGGACTAGGAAATCAAGAGATGAGTCACTCACCACAGAATACCAAGCTATGATTAGCTCTCATAGCCAGAATATACTGCTATTCTAATATAATGTAGTTTATGCAGATCATATCTCAAAACCATACTGTAGATGGAAAGGTGCTACTTCTTAGTGTTGTTTCTTGCTGTCCATTAATTCACCTGCATTTCAATGATAGGTCATTAGCAGGCTTTGAGGAGTCAGGAGGAGAGTTTCTCACTGCAGGATTCCTAGCCTCCGACCTGTTCCTGTAGCCTCACTATTTATATGGTTAGTCCATTCATTTTCTGCTCATAGTAACCCCCAGGATGTTGAAAATGAGGAATTCAACGATGGCAATGCTATTGAAAGTCAACTGTTGGTTGTTAGAGTCTCTCTTATTGATTATGGTCATTGCCTGGCATTTGTGTGGCGCAAATGTTCTTTGCTACCTGTCAGCACACGACTGGACATTTTCCAGTTCTTATTACATTTGGACATAGACTGCTCTGGTAGCTGAGCAGTCACACGTTTTGCTGAGCATTGTGCATTGAATAACCCCACTCTGAGCTTATAATTGAAGGAAGATCATTGATGAAGGGCCTAGGATACTGCCCTGAGGAATTCTTTCAGAAATGGCCTGGAGTTGAGATGACTAATGTCCAACAAACGGAACCATCTTCCTGTGTACTGGGTATGACTCTAATCAACAGACAGTCTTCATCCCGAATCCTTGATGCAATGTTTGGTTAAATGTGGCTTTAATATCAAGGACAGTCACTGTAACCTCCCCTCTGGTGTTTAGCTCTTTTTTTCTTTGTTTGAACTAACGCCATAATGAGGTCAAAAGCTAACAGACTCTGGTGAAACCCAAACTGAGCATCAAGGACCACATTGCTGCTAAACAGGTTCTGCTTTATAGAACTGTTGATGACACTTTCTATCATTTTACTGACGACTGAGTAAAATCATTGGTTGTTATTTGCCCAGGTTGGTTTTGTCCCACTTTTTGTATACAAGACACAGGCAGTTTTCTACTTTTTTGGGTAGATGCCAGTGTTGTAGCTCTACTGGAACAGTTTGGCATGGGGAATGCCAAGTTCTGGAGCACAAGTCTTCAGTGTTACAGCCAGAATATTATCAGGACACATAGCCTTTGTAGCATCTAGTGTCTTCAGCCTTTCCTTGATATTAGGTGGAGTGAATCAAATTGCCTGAAGAGTGGCATCTGTGGTTCTGGGACCTCCTGAGAAGGCCAAATTTGATCATCTATTTTGCGGTTCTGGTTGAAGATTGCAGCAATTGTTTCAGCCTTGTCATTTGGTCTAATGTGTTGTGCTCCCCAATCACTAAGGATGGGTATGTTTGAAAAGACTTCTCCTCCGGTGACAATTATTTAATTGCCCACCGTCATTCACATCTGGATATGGAGGACCATAGAGTTTAAAGCTGATCTGTTGGCTGTGGAATGTCTTACTCTTATCTTTCATTTGCTGTTTATGCTGTTTGGCATACAAGTTGCCCTGCGTTGTAGCTTCACCAGGTTGCTTCCTCATTTTTAAGCATGTCTGATGCTGCTCGTGATATGTCCTCTACCCTCTTTATTGAACTATGCTATTCAGCTGCTACTCTGGAACTGAGCCTGTCGCTTCTTTTTCTACTTATTCTCCCTTATTAAAAATTCATTTCTCTTTATCCTTCCTAGATTCCTCTCTTGTATCTTCATGTGTCTTTTCTCCTCTACCCTCTCAGATGGCCCTCCCAATCCTAATCCAAATCCTTCATGATTCCACAAAAGTTCTTCTAATTTCCATTGTACCAGGCTTGACTCTGACTTAGATAAACCTACAGCGTCCATCAGGGACTCACTCGGCATCCACTGAAAAACTCATCTTGGGACTTGCCACTACTTATTATAGGTAAAAACCACAATTGTTGCATTCTACTTTCTTGTGAACATACTAGCCAGCAGCCCACTGGGGGCTATTCTTCACAATCTCCTCTTGTAAAACTCCATATATTGACTTGTAGACCTTTGCCAGCAGATCAGTTGTCATATATCTGCAACTACATCTAGGATGTTCTTTCATTTATAAGTAAGGCTCTTATTTACTACAGTGATTGCACTGCTTGTGGGGCATGAAATCTTATATAAATGAATCATAAAATTATACAAGTAATTTACAGTACTTTCACCCACAAACAGTCATTCGGCTTAATTCTGTCTTCCAGTTACTAGCCCATAGACTTGTAGGTTGCAGAACGACAAGTTTAAAAAAAAAGTTATGGATGTTTGTGTCTCTCCCGCTGTTTGTAGTAGAGAGTTCTGGATTGCTACCAACATCCAGGTGAACAAAAATCTTGAATTCCCTCTAAATGTCATAACATTTCCTTAAATCTACGACCCCTTGTTGAGGCAAAGAGCCTTTGTATTCCTTCTCATAACTTTTTGTTCTTTATTTATTTCTCTCCTTAATCTTCTCTGTTCCAAAGAAAAATCCCACCCTATCCAATCTTTCCTCACAACTAAAATTCTTCCATACAAAACACATTAGGGTAAAACTTCCCTGTTCTCCAGATGTGTGTTAACAAGTGTTTTCTACAGTTCAAGCATATTCCCTCAGCTCTTGATTCCATGCCTTACGTGATAAAGGCAAGTATTTAGCATGCCTTCTTGACTACACTCCACCCGCCTTCAGACATCTGTTGACATGCTTTCCAAGGTTCCTGCTTTCCTCTGTACTTCTCAGCATGCTCCCATTAATTGCAAATTCCCTTGCCTTATTGGCCTTCTTTATAAGTGTTACTTCACACTTCTCTAGACTGAATTCCATTTGCCACTGTTCCCCTCCAGATTAGTTGATAATATTTTCATGTAGTTTACATCATTCCTCTTCATTATAATCTTTAATACCATTTGCAAACCTCTCGATCATACCACCACTTAAGTTTAAATTGTTGATCTATGACATAACAAACAAGTGATCTGGTACTAAGCCCTAAGGAATCCCAGTGGAGACAACTCTCAGTCATAAAATCTCCCATTGACTTTACGTTTTAAATCTGCCTCTGAACCAATTTTAGATCTAACTTGCCACTTTATCTGAATCCCACGACTAGTCAGCCATATGGAACCTTATCAAAAATCTTCCTAAAATCTGTGTCAACAATATTAAATGTTAGACTAAATTTATCAACACTCCTGGGTAACTCCTCAAAACTTCAATCATGTTAGTCAGACGTAACAAATTAATGCTGTCTTTAATTAATCTTTCTAAATGAAGATTTGTTTTTCCAGTTTTATTCCTACCACAGACAATTGACTGACTTGTAAATAGTTGGTCTATCACTTTCTCCCTTTTTAAGTAATGTTAGTTGCCCTCAAGTATCCTGGTGCCACACTTGTAGCCAAAGCTAACTAGAAAATAAAAGCAAAATACTGTGGTTGCTGAAAATCTGAAACAAACACAAAGTATCCTGGAGAAATGCCACGGCTCTGACAGCATCTGTGGAGAGAGAAACAGAGTTAATATTTTGAGTCTGATATGACTCTTCTTTAGAATTGAAACTGAAACCTTTCATTTCTGAGGAAGGGTGATACAAGGCTTGAAATATTAACTCTGTTTCTCTCTCCATAGATGTTGTGAAACGTGACTAAAAGATAATAGTCACAACCTCTGCTCTAGCTTCTTTTTCTTCATTTAACAGCCTTCATGATGTTTCATCTGGGCCTGGGAATTCATAAAATTTCAAAGCTGTTAAACCCATTAATACTTCCTGCCTTACTATATCAATTTTAGCTGATATTTCATGCTGCTCATTGCTGATTAAAATATCTGTATTGTCCATCTCTTTTCTGGAACTAGATGTAAAATACCCATTAAGAATGTGGAGCTTGTGACAGAGTATGAAATTATGAAGAAAGGAGTTTCATGGAAAGATGTGGTGCAGTGCAGTTCTTCTTTCTTTTTCTAATTTTGTCAGTCTCCAGGACAGCAGCAGATCAAAAGATACAAGAGAGGAGGCAAAAGAGTTAACAGGGGTTTTGCTCAAGAAACCCCAAGCTGCATTTGAAAAAAAATGTCAAGCAGAAGGGTAAAAGCTCACTCGATCTTGATTTTCAGTATGAGTACACACATTGAAAGCGGGGCCACACAATCCTTGTGACCTTTTTAAGCAGGAGAACTAGGCAAATGGTTAAGTTTACAGGTGGTTTATTGGAAGTATTATGGTTGATTAATTAACTAGCAGAAAAAAAATTAAATAAGACACAAAGATGGCAGGGTAGGCTATGTGTTGTCACTGCAGCATGTGGGAGCTCCTGGATGCCACTGTGATCCAGGGCAAACAGGTACAGTAAGTGTTTGCGGCTTGAAGAGCTTAGACTCAGAATTTGAGCTGGAAGCTGAGCTACAAACACTTAGATGCTTTAGGGAGGGCAGAAGTTACCTGGGTACTTTATTCAGGAGACAGTCACACCTGTTAGGATATATATTCTGATATGGTCAGTTTCAGTGACTGAAGAGTGTGATTGTAAGTGAGGTAGTAAAGGAACCCAAAAGGTGAACACTGAAGAGGCCTCATCCTTTTCAATTTTCCAGAAGGTCTGAGGTTCTTTCAACATTTACGAAAGCAGAAACTGTGGAACATTTTCTCTGGGCTGGAGAGGAATTTTCAGTGGGAGCGGGAGAGTCTATTGGTTGTCGTTCAGATGGGACTGAATCTGTGAAATTCTTTCATGCAGAGGTGGGATTATTAAGTATATTCAGGGTGAAATTGTGTTTTTTAAATCAGTGTCAAGGATTGTGGGGAAAGGGAGGAAAGGAATCAAGTGAGGGGAAATATGGTAAAGTAAAAAGAAACAATGAAGTATTAGCGCAGGACACCAGAGTGTGACTGAAAGAAACAAAACATGAAAGAGTGCACCATGAGATAAGGGCAGAAATGGTTAAAAAAGTTAAGGTCCCTCCCACATCTGAAAGAATGCAGCAATTGCTAACACAGACATAAATATATGTGATCTGATGGTCAACTTTCAACTATGACATTACAGAGATAAGGCTAGAACCTCAATGTTGAAGGGTATTTGACACATCAGAATAACAGAAAGCTATAAAGGGATATCTGTTAATAAGAATGCAATTACTTCAGTGCTGGGTAGAATTAAGAAATAGTGAAGATAAGAGATAATGTGGGAGTGGCTTATTGGTCCTTAATGGTAGTTACGCTGGAGGTTACAGCATACCGTTTAAAAAAGAGAAGGCATGTAAGAAATTTGCTGGACTAACAACTTAGAATCTGATTCTCCCAAACATGTAACTGTGGAGCCATAACTAGAACATGTTTTAAACCTAAATAAAGGTAACTGAGAGTGTAAAAATGGAGTTGGCTAGACTCAGTTGGAAACTAAGTTAAGAGGTAGGGCTGTAGAATTGTAGACGTAAGAATTTTAATAACTTTCAGCAAAGATTTGTCCCAGTAACAAAGAACAGGCTTTGCTTTATACAAGGACGCTTTGACCATGGCTAAACAAAAAAGTTAAAGATAGACAGTATTAAATTTAAAGAAACTCTGCACAGAAGCAGGGCTGAGGATCAAACAGAATTTAAGAACCATCAAAGAATGAGTGAAAAGAAAATAAAGAGAATGAGCTAGTTAGTAATATAAAAAACAAATCAACAGTTCCAGAAATAGTTGAATAGTAGAGTACATTGATAAATGCTCGTACTATTTTTCTAGACAGAAAGCCTGAATTGATAATGTCTCCCCAACATCCTGTTTAGCTGTAGTAAACACTAGTTTTATATTCTATTTGCCTTGAAAAAAAGATGACAACCTTCTATTTGCCTTCCTAACCATTTGTTGTAACGGCAAGCAATTTTTATGTGATTCATGCGCTAGGACACCCAGGTGTGCAGTCGCTTTCCGTTTAAATAGCATAATGCTTTCCATTCCTCCTGACAAAACAGATAACTTCACACTTATCCACATTATACACTATCTGCAAATTTTTTATCCACTCACTTCACCTGTCTATATCCCATTGCATCTCCAACTACTTTTGTACTTATACTGGTATCATTGAAAAATTATCATCCCCCCCATTCCCCTCATTCAAATCACTGCAGCACAGTTGAGGACCCAGCAATGACCACTGTGACATACTCCACTGACAGCTTGCCAGTCAGAGAAAGACCTATTTATCCTTACTCTACACTTCTCTAGCTTATCAATCTTTTGTAACTACTAATACATAAACCCCTACATCCTATGCTCTTACTTTGTGCAGCAATCTTTGGTGGAACACAACAGATCAAATGCGTTTGGATATCTAAGTATACCATACTCTACTGTTTTCCTTACACCCATATGAAGATTACTTCAAAAACCTCTAATATTATTTAAACACAGTTTCTTTTTCAAAAAGCCATGTTGGAAATGCCTTGTCATATTGTGATTTTCTAACTATCTTGCTATGACAACCTCAGTAATTCTAGAACCTTCCCTATCAGCAATATTAGGCTGACTGGCTTATAGTTTCCTGCCAGTCATCTTGCCGAATAAAGACACAATAGTCCTGCTTTTCAATACTCTGGGACACTTACAGAATCTAAGGATTTTAAATGATTATAAACACGTGTTTAATATCTATGCCCCAATTTCTTCTAAGACCCTAGGATGTTGGCCATCCAGCTCTGGGAGTTGTCAGCCTTTAGGTCCAGTGGTTTCCCTTTAACTTCTTTCCTGGCGATGCTGATTGTTTTAAGTTCATTCCACCCTATCATATTTTAGTTCTCTAAGGAGAGATGATGCATGATGAAAGTATCACTGGACTAGTCATCTGGAGGCCCAGGATCTGGACAGAATGTGAAGACACATATGCTGACTGTTTCAAGCTCTGATGAAGAGTCAACTTGACCAAAATGTTCGCTTGCTCTTTCTCCACAGATACTGCCTGACCGACTGTGATTTCCGATATATTTTTGCCGCAAACTGTTCCAAGGCTCCACTATTTCTTTTGACTACATTATCAATTCAGGCTTTCTGTCTAGAAAAATAATACGAGCATTTAACATTGTACTCTACTATTCAACTATTTCTGGAACTGTTGATTTGCTTTTTATATTACTAGCTCGCTCATTCTCTTTATTATCTTTTCACTCATTCTTTGATGGTTCTTAAATTCTGTCTGATCCTCAGCCCTGCCTCTGTGCAGAGTTTATTTAAATTTAATACTGTCTATCTTTAACATTTTTGTTTGGCCATGGTCAAGGCATCCTTGTATAAAGCCAAGCCTGTTCTTTGTTACTGGGACAAATCTTTGCTGAAAGTTATTAAAATTCTTATGTCTACAATTCTACAGCCCTACCTTTTAACTTAGTTTCCAACTGAATCTAGCCAACTCCATTTTTACACTCTCAGTTACCTTTATTTAGGTTTAAAACATGTTCTAGTTATGGCTCCATAGTTATCCCCTCCATTCTGAAGAGTGAATTTCCATCATGATTTGATTACTGACATCTAGTCGCTCTTTTACCATTAAGTTACTGATTAACTCTCTGATTGCACATTAGCAGGTCTAGGATAGCTAGCTTCCTGGTTAGCCCTAGAAGATACCAATCTAAGAAATCGTTCCAATGATATTTTGGAAAGTGAGTTTCTAACATAATTTTGCCAGCTGGAGTAATGGATACAGTTCATGGTCTCCCGGTTTTGGAAAAAAAATCTATTTGCTTTAGAAATAGTTTATAACGAGTTAGAAGGTACACTTGAATCATTCCTGGGATTAAGGGCTTTCTTCTGAAGTAAAGTTGAATAGTTAGATCTATATCCATCAGAGTTTAGAAGATTGAGAGATCAAGGGAACGGAGGGATCGTGGGGTGCTTGTCCACAAATCCTGAAGGTGGCAGAACTAGTTAATAGGTGGTTACAAAGGAATAAGGACACGCCTTTATTAATTGTGGCATCGATTATAAGAGCAGGGAGGTTATGTTGGAGCTGTATAAACCTTTGGTAGGTCACAGGTGGAGTACTGTGTACAGTTCTGGTCTACAGGAAAGATACGGTTGCACAGTACAGGGTGTACTTGAGAATCACCAGTAAGTTGTCTGTGATGGAGCAACTTACCTATGAGCAGAGGCTGGATAAGCTGGTGTTGTTTGATTTAAAGCAGAGAACACTGAGAGGGGACCTGTTTAGAACTGTGTAAATTGATTGGTATGGACAGGGTAGAGAGAAAGCAGCTGTTCCTCTTAACTGAAGAGTCAATAACAAGGGGGTAAAAGGTAAGGTGAAAGGCAAGAAATTTAGAGGGGATTTGAGGGAAATGTTTCCCCCAGAGGGTGGCAGGGATCTTAAATGCAATGCTTGAGGGAGTAGTTGAGATGAGAAACCTCAGAACCGTCAAAAAGTATTTGGATGAGCACTTGAAATATCATAAGGTTATGGGCCAAGTGCTGGAAAGTGCTGGGATGAGTGTAGATTTAGTGTAGTTTTGGCAGTACAGACTTAATTGGCTGAAGGGCCTCTTCTGTCGTCTATGATTCTGGGTGATTTGAAATATGTAAAACTCTTGTGGGCACCGGATAGGGTGCACATGTGAAGAATGTTTACCTGTTATGGGGAATTCTAAAACTTTGGAGGCATGGGCTAGAAATATAAGGGCTCTCTTTTTATGACAGATGAGGAGAGCCTGTTTTCTCGTAAAGGGTCATTGTATTATGACCTTCTCTTGCCCAGAAGGTAGTGAAGGCTTGATCTTTAAGGCTCAGTCTTTAATAAATTTTGGTTTTTGATAGACCAGAGAGTCAAGCATTGTGTTGTAAACAGCTAAATGGAGCTGAACCTACAATGAATTGGCAATGATCTTACCGAAGGGTCAAAT
The DNA here is from genome assembly GCF_030684315.1 of Stegostoma tigrinum. NCBI lineage: Eukaryota > Metazoa > Chordata > Chondrichthyes > Orectolobiformes > Stegostomatidae > Stegostoma > Stegostoma tigrinum. The sequence goes on along the minus strand of NC_081378.1, from coordinate 20,058,772 downwards.
AATCTACTACTGCTTTTAAGTTCTATGTTCCTATGTTGCAAGTATTCCCCCACCTCCATAGATAGTTACTGTTATAGTCTCTAACAAACTTTTTATCTAGTTATTCTCTTGTTCTTTATGTATTTACATAAATTTATGCCACATTTTTAATGTTCTCTTTGATTTCCAAAATTTCTCTTTAATTTCACCCGTACAGCTGAATACAGAGCATACCAAACGAACATATATTGAGTCCTTTGTAGCTGTCATAAGCTTTCCTTTTCATTACCTCATTTTCAAATCCTTTGTCATCCAGTGTTCTTGATTTGTTTGCCAATTCCGTGTCCCTAGCCGACAACTTGTAGAAGAAGCAAACCTCCCATTTATATCAAAGTAGGGGTTCTGCTATCTTTTTCTATCTTTAAGGCAGCATACTTGCTTTGAGTCTTCACTATCTTTCCCTGGAATGCCTCCCCACTGACATGGTACTTTTTTACCTTTAAGTAGCTATTTCCAGTTCACCTTAAATAAGCTTAGCAAAATTACCTTTACCTCATTCTGAATGTTTGTTCTCTATCTATCCCTGTGTTGTACCTTTAAATCCAAATAGATGATGATCTCTTTCATCAAGGTGTTTTGCATCCAATACCCCTCCATCTACTTAGCTTCGTTGCCTAAAACTAAGTGTAGAATAACTCCCTCCTGTATTAGGCACGTTTTGTATTGGCTGAAAATTCTCCCAAATACATCTTGAGAATTCTATTCCTTTTTGTCTTTCACACTAATTCTATTCCAGTTAAACAGTGGGTAATTGAAATTCCCTGTTACTGTGTTATATCGTTTGCACATCTCTGATTTGCCTACCAATTTGCACTTTTGTTTCTTTATTTGAGGGTCTACATAGTACATATGACTGCCTCATATTTGTTAATAAGTTAAACTTATTTAGCCTTGTTTCTTGATCTTTCTACCATATCATTCTCTTCCATAGCTGTAATTGTTTCTTTAAATTAATATTGTGACACATATATCCTTTCCCGAGCCCACCCCTTTTCCTCCATTATAGTCCTCTCACCTGGAGGCAGTTTGGCTCTAATCTCAAATCACATCTTGGCTTCGTCCTGTAAACGTGATTCTTTCTGTTCCTCTTGAGCACGTAGCATTGTTCCACATCTCCCCTCTTGACTAAAATCTCTTGTTCTCAGTTCCAATCTAAGTACAATAAAAATTCTACAGATACCGTCACTCTTTCCTTCGTTAGCTTCTGTGTTGAACCACTTTTCATTCAGCAATTTCAACCTCCATCTCAAATGCTCATCCTCGCTGTCCTCCGAATTCACAGCTGTCTGTTCTCTCTCAATCTTTCTGTCCATGTAAATTCTCTAGTTTATTCACCACCACTTGATTGCCAACTCCTTTCTGCAGTTACTGAACAATCCTGCCTCCACTATTTAATAATAGTCTCCATCAAAACCATCATTCTTTTTCATCTTTGCCATATCTCCAAAACAACTCTCAACTCTGCTCCTGTAGAACACAGACTTGGACAGGTAAGGTGGATAATTGATTTAGCCACTCACTCAGATCTGTGTAATTGTTCCTCTTCTTGATTGCTAAAACTACTCTCTGTTTCCAGCATCATCATGGCACATAAAGATAACCTTTGGCTTCTTTTTCTGTCCAGAAGGGAGTGACTGCACTTCAAATGTACTTCGTTAGCAGTAATATACTTTGAGCTATCCAATTATTGTGAAATGTGATGTGGTGTGAAGTCATTACTTGGTGTTTTTTTCCAATACAAGTCACCCTCAATATTATCTGAACATTGAGCCTGTAAAGAAATTCCATTTCTTGCGCCATCCATCTCAATCTTGTCATTTTAAAATTAATTTTAAGAGACGTTAGATGGTCATGAAGGCAAAAGTTTTGATCAGTGCCAAGTCTGGTGAATTTTCTTTTTAGTGAATTGGGAATTCTGATTTCTTGGTTAGTACCTTCTGCTTGTGCCAAACCTTATTTATTTTTCACTACAGATAACAACTTGTCTATTCATCAAAATTATTCAGAGGAGGAAATCAAAACCTCTGAGTTTTAGACTTCTCTTAAAATTCTTCTCCAGCATTCTAAGATATAGAAACTGAGCTAGGCTTCAATTAACCATTTATTTCTTAATTTACTACTTCTCTCTACTTTTATCCAACCTTAGAACTCTACATGCGGGCTTTAACTTGGGTTTTTTATGTGAAGCAGTGCCCCCAATTTGATATAAACGGGAATTTTGCATCTTCAGCAAGTTGCGGGCTGGGGACATGGAGTTGGCATAGTGCAGTATATGACGACATCATTAGGAACAGCATCTGCAAGTTTCCCAGGGGCCTCATGGGGACACTAACACTGCACAACCCCAGGATTTCTGGGTTCAAATCCCATCTGTTCCAGAGGCATGTAACCACATCTCTGAACAGGTTGACTAGAAAAACCTGTAAGTTCCCTCTGCCCACTTATAAATTTGCTGATGTGAAGAGGATGTTTAGAAGAGCTGATGTCACTTTGACTATTGTTTCTCCTTTAAGACACTCCATAAACCCTGCATCTAGTTAAGCTTTTGGTAATTTAAAGATTTTTTTACATGACTTTATGTCACAGTTTGCTCATAAGACATCTGCTAGGAAGGCAGATTATTATTTGAATGGTGATAAATTAGGAAAGGCAGAGATATAATGATTCCTGTGTGTCCTTGTATACCAGTTGCTGAAAATATGCATGCAGGTACAGTGGGTGGCGGAGAAAACAAATAGTATGTTCAGCTTAGTACCATTAGGATTTGAGTACAGGAGCAGGAATGTCTTGCTGCAATTGTACAGGGTATTGGTGAGACTGAAACCAGAGCACTGTTTTGCAGTTTTGGTCTGAGGAAGGATGTTCTGGCGATGAATTGAGTGCAACCAAGGTTAATCAGATTATCTCCCGGGATGACAGGACTAACATATATGAAGAGAAATATGAAGAGAAACTTAATCAGTTAGGATTGTATTCATAGGAGTTTAAAGGAATGATGGGGGGAATCTCATAAATTTCTAAAAATTTCTGACAACACTGGGCAGGGCATACAAGAAAGGATGCATCTGATGACTGGAGAGTCCAGAATCAGGGATCACAGTCTAGGATATGGGCTAAGCCATTTAGGCTTGTGATTAGAAGAAATTTCTTCATCTAGAGAGTGGTGGGTCTGTGGAATTCTCTGCCACAGAAAGCAGATGAGGCCAGAGCATTGAATGTTTTCAAGAAGGAGTTACATATGTTTCTTGGATAAAAGGATCAGAAAGTATGAGGTGAAAGTGGAAATAGGATCCTGAGTTGGAAGATCAGCCAAGATCATTATTGAATAGTTGAGCAGGCATGAGGGACCAAATGGCCTACTCCTATTTTCTACAAAATGCCTTGATATGTTTTTATTCAAAACATGATATGTAAGTACAAGAAGTTATCACAAAAATGAAATGTTTTGTGAATACTCAAACCAGGCCTGGTTACATTTGGGGACAGAGAAACAATAAACATTGATCTGTTGTTTGACATTCTGATGAAAGGTTGACACGATGTGTATTTAGTTTCATATCCTTACAGATAACCTCTCAGATACGGACACCAAATACAGACACTAGGGAAGCGGATTTCTAAGCAATAATAGAAGCTTGCTTGTAAAGCTATTTTAAGGAGGAGAAAGATGTAATGGAGATGGGATTTAGGGAGGAGGCTCCTGATAAGGGGAAGTAAGTAATGCATCATCATCAAATGCAGTGACAAACAAAAAAGTGGAATGCGGATGCACCAGACAAATCAACAGGGTCAGTGTTTGTAGGGTGCGAGAAGAATAAGAAGGCCAGCAGAGCTTGTGTACATGGATAAGATTAAGGCCATAAATGGACTTAAAAATAAGAAGCCTCAGGACATGAAAAGTTAATGTAGAACAGAAAGGATGGGAATTACAGTAAAGGAACAATGATGGTATAAGTTATTTTGATGGGTGATGGTTATAGTGATGGGGAACGGTGGAGCATTGTTTTAAAGAAAAAGATGCTACCAAAATGTTTCATCCTGCATTCGTTACGACATAATTGTGAAAGGGAATAATTTCTGTATGAGAAGATGGTGCTTATTGGTTAGCAAGCGGACTGTAATTGGTTGCGTCATTGTCATGGAGAATACACAGGGCGTGGTTAATTACTGAGCTTTTCTTTGAATTTGAAACAAGCAAGTTAATTGATCAAGATAATGCCATGAAGAATACAACAGGGAACAGGCGTCATCCAATCTGTTATTTGTTTGACATACAAGTTACAATTTGTTAGGGTGACAAAGGAGGCCATTCGACCTACTATGCCTGCAATCAGCTCTTCAAGTATGCATCATTACGTAGTGCCAATCTCCTGCCTTTTTCCTATACCCTTTCACACTTTCTAGCCAAATAATCATCTGATTCCCTCTTAAGGCCTCAATGGAATCTGCCTCCAACATATTTCCAGACAGTGGAAGTGTACCTAAATACCTGCTGAGAGTTTTCTTTCCTCACATTACCCTGGCTTTGTTTCCACACTGCTTTAAATCCATGCCTTTTTGTTCTTGTTCCTTTCATAAGCAGGAGCAGCTTCTCTCTATCTACTCTATCCAGCCAGTTCATGATTTTGAAAACCTCTATTAAATCTACTCTCAGCCTTCTCTCCAAGGAGAACAGTTCAAACTACTTCTATCTATCCTGAAAGCTGAAGTTTCTTATTCCTGAAACCATTCTTGTTATTCGTGTAACATGCAATTTATGGACATGTTCTTTCTACAGGTAAATGTATGTAGTTTCGACCACAGAAGTGAACCACACTGTAAACTTGACCATTAATCTCCTAAGGAATAAAACTGGAGGGGCCACCTGACCACAATCTAAGGACAGGAAATGCCAACTGCAAACACAGCCGTCTTGACCCTGAAAAATCCTCCTTACGAACAACAACATCGCTACCCTGCAGATGTCCCATCCTACTGCAGGACAGACCCACTAGAGATGGCAGCACAGTGGCATACAGTTTGGAGGGAGATACACTTGGAGTCCTTGACTCCAGACCCCTTGAGGTCTCAGGCATTGTGTCAGATCTGGACAAGGAAATCTGATTCTGATTAATGCCTACCATTCAGCATCCTCCACAGTGTTTCTCGCCCCACCGCATAAAAAAAGTTGCTGAACCTATACCCTTTTTCATTGACTACCACTTGGAGAAAGCATTGAGGGTAGAAGGGGACAGAATGTATTCTATCTGGTGACTTCAATGTACACTGCCAAGAGTGGCTCAGCAGCTTCACCTCTGACTAAGCTTGTTGAGTCCTAAAGGACTTAGTCACTAGACTGTAGCCATGCTTTTAGAATCACAAATGTATCATACTCACATTTTATGCTGTTAATTTGTCTCCTTATTTGCAAATGCCCCACCTTCTTGGACTTTTTTTTGATATTTAATATAATTGTTTTTGTACTCGAGTTACAGTTCTTGCTTCCTCCTCCTTTCAGTTTTGCTTTCTACTGCTCTGCTTTACATTTCCATCTTTGTTTCCCTTACACATCTCCCTGGTCAGGGTCCTGGCCCCTGCCACTGTAGCTTAACTCCTCCCTGCAGTGTGTTGGTGAAATACCTCATGTCGGTTCTGCAGAATAGTCACTCGACCTGAAGTGTTACCTCTGATTTCTCTCCACTCATGCTGCCAGACCTGCTGAGCTTTTCCAGGAATTTCTGATCCTGTGTACCCCCTGTAAGGGTATTGGTCCTGTTGGTGTGCTACCTATTCACTTTGTACAGGTCCCATCTTGCCGGAATCGGTCCCAAGGCCACGGAAATATAAACCCCTCAGACCTACAATGTCCGTCCATCATGCATTTATTTGTTCTTTTCTCCTGTTGATGATTCTGTTAGCACATGACATTAAGGTTGCTAACTTTCAGCTCCTGGTTTTTAACTTCTTTGCTAGCACCCTATATTCTTCTAGCAGCACTCTATCTCTCTCTCTCTCCCTCTTCTTCTCGGTGCCAAAGACATTGATAAACTTTTACCTCTGTATGTTATCTATCCCATTCAAATTGTATTGCAGCCGCTCAATGATATCCTTGAACCTGACACTAAAAAGGCAACATACCATCCTGGTGTCATGTCTGTGACTGCAGCAACATCTATCTGTCCCTCATTCTGTAGAGAATTCTATCATTATTACCCTTTGCAAACTTTTATTTCTCCACCCATTTGAGGAGCTGAGCTATTCCTGATGCCATGGACTTTAGTCTTGCTGCATTCTCCTTCAAAAACAACTCCCCTGGTAATGTCCAAAACACAAACTCTGTTAGACGCCTTAGAGACTCATATGCTACATTCCTTTCATTTTCTGGTAGTTACCCATTTTGTTTCTGCCTTATAAATAGTGTGCCTGCAAGGGAGGTTGGGAAGTCTAAAGTAAATTAATTCATCTCCTGATTTGCCAAAGCCTGTCTATCACGGACAAGGCACAAGTCAAGAGCTAGTTGAAAAACTCTCAATTTGCATGGAGAAGTATCTCCAAAAATCATTCGAGGCTTGGCACAATCAGGACGAAGCAATTTGCTTGATTGGCACTCCATTAATCATGTTGAATACTCATTTGCTTCACCACAAATGCAGTTACAACAATGTGTATAATGTACAAGGTATACACAGCTAATCAAGATTCCTCTGGCACATTCCAAATTTGTGACCTTTATCACTTAGAAGAACAAGGGCAGCAGATATATGGGAACATCATCACTTACAAGTTCCACCTTTCTGTCTTGAAAGTATATTGCTGTTTATTCACTGTTGCTGGGCCAAAACTTTGGAACTCCCTATCTAACAACACTGGTACAAGAGGTGAAGTCACACGGTAATGGGGTCAGCTGGCAAGATGGATACAGAACTGGCTTAGTCGTAGGAGACAGGGGATGGCGATGGAGGGATGCTTTTTGGAATGGAGAGTTGTGACCAGTAGTGTTCCACAGGGATCAGTGCTTGAACTTCTGCTGTACATGATCTACACAAATGATTTAGAGGAAAATGTGGCTGGTCTAATTAGTGATTTTGCAGACGATACAAAGATTGGTAGAGTTGCGGATAGTGAGGAGGATTGTCAGAAGATACAGTAAGACATAGATGAGTTGAAGGCATGGGCAGAAAAATGGTAGATGGAGTTTAACCCTGACAAATGTCAGGTGATGCCTTTTGGAAGGTCAAGCACAGGTGGAATGATACAGTGAATGGCAGAATCCTTAGGAGTGTTGCTATGCAGAGGAATCTGGGTATATAGGACTACAGATCACTGAATGTGGCAGCACAGGTAGATAAGGTAGTAAAAAAGGCCAATGCTCATGCTTCATTGGAAGGGGCATTGAGTGTAAGGATAGGACAAGTTGCAGTTAGGTCACACATAGAATATTACATACAGTTCTGGTTGCCACATTACCAGAAGGATGTGGATGCCTTGGAGAGTGTACAAAAAAAGTTTACCAGGATGTTGCCTGATATAGGGGATTTTAGCTGTGAAGAAAGTTTGGATAGATTGGGTTTGTTTTCACTGGAACTCAGGAGGTTGAGAGGTGACCTGATAGAAGTTTATAAGATCGTGAATTGCATGAATAGAGTGGAAAGTATGAGGCTTTTTCCCAGGGTGGAAGGGATCAATTACTAAGGGGCACAAGTTAAAGGAGCGGCTTGGGGGGGTGGGGTTGTTGTTTAAAAGGAATATGTGAGGTGGGTTTTTCACACAAGGAATGGTAGTGTCTGGGATGCACTGCCAGGGCAAGTGGTGGAAGCAGACACAATAGCAGCATGCAAGAAGTAGCTTGATGAGTACATGAATGGGAAGGGAATAGAGGGATACAGTTCCTGTATGTGAAGACAGTTTTAGTATGGATGCGCAGAATGTGTCGGTGCAGGCTTCCAGGGCCAAGGGGCCTGTTCCTGTCTTGTATCGTTCTTTATACTATAGGTGAACCCACATCACATAGTCAGAGATAGTAGGAACCGCCGATGCTGGAGAATCTAAGATAATACGGTATAGAGCTGAATGAACACAGCAGGCCAAGCAGCATCAGAGGAGCACGAAAGCTGATGTTTCGGGTCAAGACCCATCCATGAGCACCAGATTGTTTTAATGAAGCTCAATGTAAGTTTGTGGAATAGTACTTCATCTTTTGATTAGATTTTTACAGACTTTATCAACTTCAACAACTTCCGATCATAAATTCTGTCCTGAGAGTTTAGTTGGTAGCACAGTGGATTCTCAATTGCAAGGTTCTAGGTTCAAAGTGCCAAGTCGAGGATTAACACAAAAATCAAGGCAGACACTCCAGTGTAGCGCTGAGGAAATAATGCATTCTTGGAGGTACTGTCTCACAGATGAAATGTTAAATTGAGAATCCATTTGCCTGCTTGTGTAGCTATTTTAAAAATTATCCATGTGATCGGACATCTTTGGCTAGGCCAGCATTTACTGCCACCCGTAATTACCCTTGAAAAGGTGGAGGTAAGCTGCCTTTTGAGCTACTGCACTCTGGGAGGGTAGTGGGTTTGGGGATTGTAGGGAAGAATTGCTGTCAGGAAGTCCAGCTTTTGACCCAGCAAAGCGAAGCAATCGTGATACAGTGCTATTTCATTCATTGTTTCTCTCTCAATTGCAAATAATTATATTCACTGTCCATTCTTCTGTTATTATATAAAGATATGTCTGGCCACTCCTTGATTGCAATTAATTGCATTCATTCCTGTGTTGTATAAAAGTGTTCATGGAGGGGGCGTGGTTACAGGTTCAGAAGGAGCTTGCAGATTTGCTGCAATGGATCTTGTATTTGATAACACTTCTGCCACTGTAACCTGGAGGTGAAGGGAGTGAATGATGAAAGTGGTGACACTCCAAGCAAGTAGGCTGCTTTGTTCGAGATACTGTAAAAGCTTCTAGTGTTACTGGAGCTGCACTTATCCACACAACTGTGCCCTTCAGATGGTGGACAGGTTTTGGGGTGTGAGGTAGTGAGTTGCTTGCTGCAGAATTCCTAACCTCTGACTTGCTGTTGTAAATGATTCCAGGGCATTGCTTTTGAAGAAAATCAGGAGAGTTGTGTTCCAGGCAATAGTTATTCTTCAATCACCAAAATAGATTATTTAATTCTTACTGCTGCTTATGGGAGTGAGCTACATGTAAATTAGCTGCCGCATTTTCTATATCACAACAGATGCTATGCTTCAAAAATACTTCATTGACTAGAATGCTTTGCAACATCCAGTGGTTGTAAATAGTGGTACATAAATAAATTTCATTTTTGGATAGCAACTACTATTAATGATTATGCTTTTCACATTTCCACCTCTTCCAGGCAAAACTATTTTGTACGCTTGATTTTTACCATCTCCTTTTCTTCTGCACCATTATCCCTTCTATTTCTCTTACTTTAAACCTCATCATAGATCTTCCACTGTTATAGTTCTTGCTTTCCATCTGTGCCCTTGCTTCAAGCCTGTTATATCGTCAACAATTCTGACTTTTGATTAAAAAAAATCAATCACCTAAGAAAACATTGGGTTGGATTGGGCTTTTCAGAGGTGGTAGAGTGAGTCGGGAGTTTTCCCAGTTTAGCCTGCGCATCTTGGGATAAGGTGCCTGCAGAGGTAGAAATTTCATTCATAGGGACATAGGAGTAGGAACAGACTCTTGTTCAAACCCCTGCAAAGAATTTGAAGTCAGAAATCACACGGCACCAGATTATAATCCAACAGGTTTATTTGAAAACATAAACTTTCTTGAGCATCAGTCCTTCTTAACGTGTTGTGAAGACACCTGAAGAAGGACTGAAGCTCCAAAAGCTCGCGTTTTCAAATAAGCCTGTTGGGACGATAACCTGGTGTTGTGGGATTTCTCCAACACCGGCACTTCCACATCAAAGAGTTTGAAGACAGCCAAGAGGGTTGTTGGGTGAAGAGACAGACTGTTCAAAAGGCTCATCATAGGTATGTTACAGTCTGCTCGATCGATACTTTTACAGGGATGTAGCAACTGCTAGCTTTTAAAGAAAATTATAATTTTTCACAGTTTTTTCGTGCATTGTAACTATAAGGGTATTGGTCTGTACAGAATGTATAACTGAATGAATAGACAAAGAAGTGCCATATGTTGGCATGAAATGTATGAGGGAGCATAGGATGGGTGGAAGTGCATGACTTGGCATGATGCTGGCTGTTAACAGGAAAAGACAGCAGATTCCCACTGGCTGGAGATTCTAGAAAAGGGTGGGGTGGGGTAGGGGGTAGTGTAGTCTGAGAATTCGGGCCACATCATTCAGGAGGGATGATAAGAAGCACTTGTACACACAAAGGGTATTACAGCTTTAGAATTCTCTTCCACAAATGGCAGTGGATGTTGGATTAATTGTTAATTATAAATGTAAGGTAGATACATTTTTGTTGAGCAAAGGTATTAAGGGAGCAGGCCAAAGGCAGCTATATGGAGCTAAGCCACAGATCACGTGATCTCATTCAATGGTGGAATAGGCCTGAGGGGCTGAAAGGCTTACTCCTGTTGCTATGACTTTGGTAAGACCTTTTGATCTTATCTTTTGAAAGGTTCCTACATCCACGCTAATGCTTCACAGTTGGGCTACTGCAGGGAGAGGCTTCACGGGCTAACTGGAATTTTTCATTCTTTGTTGTGCTTACTTGGGGTGGGAGAGAGATTTCTTTCAACAACCTGCATTTTTACATCCCTAAAGACAGGGTGTCACCATGAACTTCATTCTGAGTCATCATCTGATACTGTGAGCTGCTGAAGGAGCCATCAGTAGGTCACAGGATGTGTGTGGTAAGAGGTGTAAGAGTCTGGGGCAGCCTTTTTACCTTGAAGCCCCAACCCTGTATCCACACAAAGCAGCTGGAAACAAAATGGTAAGTCAGTTTATGCACAACAGTCTCACGCTTAAACCTTTGGAAAGTAAAAAGAGAATTCAAGTCATATTAAAGCTACCTTAAATATCTAACCATTTTGGATCATGCCAATTGGATAATGCTGGTGGTACTAGCAAGAGATGTTGTGAACAATGAGGTGACACATTTATTAGACTGTGGCCTAAATAGAAGACACACATGGTGAAGAGAGGCTTCCTGATAATATCCTGCTTTTGACCTCCTTTCAAAATATCTCTCCATTTCTGGTTAACTTAAATCAGATTGCTCCTGAAAACTGTATTCTCAAACCCTCTAATCAGACATTAGTTCTATAGACCACTGGACCCAAGGACCTCTTTCCCTCACTCAACATTGTCCAACCACACCAACATGAAGGTGAATCTCCGTCTTCTCCCAGACATAGGAACAGGAACTCCAGATGTAAATAAAAGGTTAAAATGGAGATCACTTGTAACATTATACAATAATACTGGAGGATGGGATTTGGTCTAGGAAGGAAAGACCATAAAAATCAAAGTAAAAATAGGTTAATCCCTTGAAGCTAAAAAGACTGAAGTTTGCTGTCTTCAGATTGCAGTCGAAATCCAGAGAAAAAGGGTTTTCATTGCATAATCTAGGTGTCACACCATAACTGAACTGTAATTTAGTGATAAGAACAGCCTTTTACAACAACAACAGATAATATTAAATATTTGGGAGTTGGTTTTGTATAGTACCAAGGTCTATAGAGTATCTTTGGAGTGAGTAACATCCGACTAAAGCTGATTTTGTAATAGTTCTCCTTTATATTGTGACAAGGAAGTAAAATAAATGGGTGTACAAACAGTTAAATAGATTTGAGTCAATTCAGTTAAGTACCTGAATGCTATCATTTAAAATACGTTTATTTATTTGTTTGGCCCCCCATTTAAAAGAAAGCATTAATGGGATGTTGGCAAAGCTTCTAGGGCCAGCATTAGTTGCCCATCTCTTGTCGGCATTGAGAAGACGGAAACAAGCTGCCTTCTTGAATGTCTGAAATCCATTCGACGTAGGCACAGCCAAAATGCTGTTAGAAAGGGAGTTCCAAGATTTTGACTCAATGACATTGAAGGAATAGTGATACATTTCTAAACTAGGATCATAGGTGACTTGCAGGTCATGGTGTTCTGATCTATCTGTTGCCTTGCCCGTCTAGATAGTGGTGATTATGGGCTTGAAAGGTGCTGCCCAATGAGCCTTTGTGAACTTCAGCAGTACCTCTTGTAGATGGCACACACTGCCGCTACTGTGTATTGGTGGTGAAGGGAGTCAATATTTTTGGTTGTCGTGCCAAGCTTCCTGAGTGTTGTTGAAGCTGTACTCATATATGCAGGGGAATCATTCCATCATATGTCTGACTTGCATCTTGTAGATGGTGGACAAGGTTTGGAGAGTCACAGTGAGGTACTTGTGCAGGGGTCCTTGCCTCCGACCTTCTCTTAGAGTCACATTATTTATATGGCTAGCTCGGTACCATCCTTGGTCAATGGTAACCCCCAGGATGTTGAAAATAAAGCATGTCACTGGATGATGTTGGATTCATTTTTGTTCAACATGGTAATTGTCTGAACTTGTGTACAACGAATGTTATTTGCCACCTATCAGTCGAAGTGCAGATGTGTCCAGGTCTTGTTGGATTGGACATGAACTGATTTATTTTCTGAGGTGTCAGAAATGAGGCTGAACATTGTACAATCATCAATGAACATCCCTATTTATGAGGGATGATCATTGATGAAACAGCTGAAGATGGTTGGGCCTAAGACACAATCCTGTGAAACCTGGGACATTTGTGGTTGAGGTAGTGTCCCTACTTCTGAGCAAGGTGATCCAGGTTCAAGTCCCACCAGTCCTAGTGATGTGTAATAGCATCTCTGAACAAGTTGATTAGATCATAACTATCATGAGGCTGCAGTGAGGTCAAGTGCTGAGTTCCCCTGTCAGAACTCAAACCGAGTGTCAGTCAGCACTTTGTTTACACATTTAACAACAAAGGATCATGTTGCTTTGCTACTTTATGAATAAGTTCCAAGTAAAGTTCCTTGTATATAAAGCAGATGTGATCCACAAGTCATAGAGCTCCTTCTACATAACTGACAGGCTATTGCAGAATTAGTATCATTGGTAATGTCAATCAATTGCAGATCAGGATAGTTTGCAATGAGAATAAGGCTCACTATTCACCAGCTAATCGTCTGAAAGGTACTGTTCAACAGTTCATTTTTTTAATATTCATTCGTGCAATGTAGGTGTTGCTGGCTGGCCAGTGTTTATTGCTGTTATGTTTATTTGTGAAAACGGTGGTCTTCTTAAATTGCTGCAGTTCATTTGGTCTATGTCCTTCCACAATGCTGTCAGGGATGGAGTTTTGGATTTTGACCCGGTGACACTGAGGAACGACAATCCATTTCCAAGTCAAGATGGAGGGGTACTGGCAGGTGGTGGTGCTCCCATATATCTACTGTCTTTGCCTTTCTAGATGGTAGTGGTTGTGGATTTGGAGGTGCTGTATAAGGAGCCTTGGTGAATTTCCGCAGTACATCTTGTAATTGGTACACAGTGCTGCTACTGAGTGTCGGTGGTGAAGGGAGAGAACGTGGACATGGTGTCAGTCAAGTGGGCTGCTTTGTGCTGAATGGTATCAAGCTTCCTGCATGTTGTTAGAACAGCACTCATCCAGGCAAGTGGAAGTATTCCATTACACTCCTGACTTATGCCATCTCTATTGGCTGGTATCTCTTAAATTGTGGTTATTGATACCAATCTAGAATATATTTGGGCTAGCAATGTGCTTTGGATTTTATATCCAGCAATTCAAATCATATTCTCCAAACCATGATACTGACACAATGAAAATGTTTTTAATTTAATGGTTAAGTTTCAAACTCAACAGCCAGTCCACATGAAAGCTTTATAAAATCCTGTTTAAAAGAAGAACTCTACTGTCTCACAGTCCTTATTACATGTAATAGTTTTATGAGGCAAAGTCACTAATTACAGTAACTGCAATTAATAGCTTGACATTATCACACTGAACCTTAGAGCATGAGGAGACCATATGCCTCATCATACTTATTGGTTCATTAAAGCAACAGTTTACAAGGTCTATTCCCCATAGCTTTGTAAACGTTCCTTTTCAAGCATCCATTAGGTCCCTTTGAAAGTGACTACTGAAACTGAATCCACTATACTTTCAAATCGTGCACTTCAAATTTTTAAAACTCATTGCATTAAGAAAAAACTCGTCTTTGCCCTGACGTTCTTATGTTATCTTTTCACTGTGTCCTTGTGTTCCCACTCTCCTACATTATGTACATTAATGATTTTACTGAAGCACCCCATGAATAATCTTTTTTGTAGAATCATTGGAACAATACAGCACAGAAAAAGGCCATATAATGAAGTGAACCTATGCTCTTTTGATAAACTATCCTGTTTGTCCTGCTCCACTTACCTTGACATTTTTTCCCATTATTTCTCAAATTTCCTTTTGGTAATTACTATTGCATGTGTTTCTGTGAATCTATAAAACAGCGTCTCCATCTCTCCATAGCCCTCTTTGCTCTCTGGAGAATACTCTCAGCTTCTCTGATGTCTTCAAATAACTGAAATCATTCCCCTTTGATCAAATTCTGCTCTAGCTCCTCTAAGGTGAATGACATTTGCCTGTGCTTGAAATTTCAGAGATGTTGTCAAAGGCAAGACATGTATGCTGAACCTGATTCTGTCTTGTTTAACCTCTATCCAATCTGTATTGACACCCAGACTACAAAGTACCCCATTACGGAATGTTTTTGGTTGCCCAGGTTTGACCTGATGCTCTGCCAAGCATCAGGATTTTAAATGATCTGTTCAACTTGGCTTTGAACTCCAGGCAGATAGAGTGGTACATTTTTTTAAAACACCTTTGGGATTTATTCAGTTAAAAGCATGATAGCCAATTATTTTGGAACTTGAGTGTTATTTGTGAAAATCCAACGAGTCATACCAACCAGTCATGGGGTATAGCTTGTGACTGAATCTGTTCCTAAATCTGAGACAAAGGTAGTCAAGCCAGTTGGAATCATCACAGCAAAACTTAAGGTTGATGAGCTAGTTTTCACCATAAATAAGGTTTTAAGAAGTTTGTGGTAAAGCAATTGCTCAGTATGTGATAGTGACTCCTATTCTTCCCATTCAAGATGTTAGTCATTCGTCAACTATAATATACAATTGTATCATAAAATCTTAACCGTAATTAATCTGCTGATTGTGTCAGTGCTAACACAGCAAGAGCAATCCAGAATTAATTCCACTGATCTGATCTCTCCCTTTAACCCTAAGGTATCAAATGTTCGTTTGATTTTTTTTTAAATACAACATTTGTATAGCACCATCAACATTATAAAAGGCCCCAAGATGCTTCACAGGAGCATTGTTTAAGCAAAATTTGACCTGAATCATGTGAGGAGATATTAGGTCATATAGCCATAAGCTTAGTCAAAGAGGGAGGGTTCACTGAACATCTGAAAAGAGGAAAGAGAGGGAGTTTGAGGGAGGAAAGAGAGGGAGTTTGAGGGAGGGAATTACAATGCTTGGAAGCTCAAGGTTTGGCTACCGATGGTGGAACAATTAAAATCAGGCATACAAATGAGGTGAGAATTAAGGGAGCAGAATACACAGATGGGAGAGGTTGAGACAATGGTGCAATTTGTAAATATAAATGAAAATATTAAGATCAAGACATTGTTTAATAGGGGTCTAATGTAGGTTTAGTAAGCACAGGGTTGATGGGTGAGTGGGGTTTGGTGTGAGTAAAGACATGGGCAGCAGAATTTTAGGTGATCTCAAGGTGAAATGTGGAAGCGCAAAGGTACATGTGCTTGCATAGTTTTAACACCGGCATGATTGGGGGTTTGAGCAGCATATAAGCTGAGGCAGGGAGTGGTGTCAGACAATGTTATTGATCTGGAAATAGGTGGGTTTTGTTTAGATGGCGTGGATAATTGACTGAAATATCATCTCAGGATCAATGCAACATTGAAGTTGTGCAATATCCGTTGCAGCCTCAGACTACTGCTTGTGAGAGGGACAAACATTCTTAAGAATACATAAAAGATTTGGTGGAATGCGCTGTCATCTCAAAGGTTGGAAAAAGATTTGCTGCAGGCTTAGGATAAATTCCAATAGTTTATAAATAATTACCAAACCGAGTTTGTTGAGTGATACATTACTGAAAGCTTACCTAGGTTTCAAGGCTAGGATAGGCACTCTGAGTCTGGGAACTTTCCCGGTGAGATGGATCTAAGATACAAGAGCTGAAATAATTTACAGTAAGGACGGGTCGAAAGGATACAAACAAAAATCACAGTTTTACTGTCAGTTGACATTTAAAATATTCAGTTGCTACAAGTGCAGCGCTGGTTACATCTAGGATTCTAAAATGAGGTGTACAGTAGATTCAATATTCAGACATGTAATATTGAATTCAAAGAATCAGAATTGTTTAGAGGTCGATGCTATATATTTCCTCCTCTTAGAATGTATTTGGAATAAACTTCCTATATACATGATACTGTTGCATAGTGGTTACATTACAACTCAGCTCTATATGAAAACTTTGCATCGATCTGGGCACCTGACTTGGACAAAGAAGGACAAAACAAAGCAAAATTTAGTTGTTCAGCAAACTCCTCCTCACTAACATTTGGATACTTCCTAAAATTGTCCTAACCAGTAATTGCAAGCAACGGTTCATACTCACAGAATCATACCTTTTGACCCCTCTGTCACCATTCTTAGTGATGAATTATTTTCCTAATTCCTATTCTTATACTTGTAGAATAGCCAGAATGGCATTACAACAGCATATACTCACGAGGGACTGCATGGGAAGTTTTAAACATTAATTCTTCATAAAGTCTCATGACAATGAAACCCGATGATTATTATATAACACTATCCCTCAGCTGATGGATTGGTAGTCTTCCATTTTAGGTACTTTTTGGAAGACGCACAGGATGTACTCAGTGGGGGTCTTCAATTATCAAGCATAACTTGGTAGCACCGCTGGTTGAGCTGGATGAATCCTGAAGGACATAACTTCCAGAATAGGATTTGTAGCAGGTGGTGAAAACCAACATGCAGGAAAATCTGACTTGAACTTGTCTTCATCTTTTGCCCTAGAAAAATGAGGTGACTGCTATTCAATCTTTGTGAAGATGAAGTTCCTTCACAGTGAGCATATCCTCCAATACTTTTGTGTGTTACTGCCACTCTTCTGAACGGGATAGATTTAAACCCAGAATAAATCTAGCAGTACGAAACTAGACATCCAACAGCTTTTGGCTCTGGGCCAAAAGAAGTAGCAGAATTATATTCAACAATAATGTTTAGCCTCATGGCCTAGTACATCCTCAATTTCTCGTAACTATCAAGTGAGGGAATCAGTCAGAAGATCATCAGCTATGTGATGTAAGGTGTAATCAGCAATGATATCAAACTATACCTAGTCATCGACACCTTTCTTATCAAGCTCAGTTTGGGTTCCAGTTATCTCCAGACAGCTTCATGACCTTTGGTCCAAGCATTCCAAATTCCAAAGATGAAGTGAAAATGATTGTGTTTGACATTATTGGACTGTGTGTGGAATCTGGAAGCTCTAGTAAAATTGTGGTCAATTGCAATTAGGGGAAATATTTTCAGTTTGATAGAGTCCATGTCTTCAAAGCTTGTAATTTTTAAGATAGACAGTAAAATGAATCTATAAAAGGCTGACAAAAGAAACTGACATTTCTGACACCTAGAGTGGGGCAACTCCTACGTTGGTGGGTCTGACACAGGAGGTGAAGAGGCGATGGGGGTCTCCTTTGAGAGTGATGAAAGCATGAATGGGGTCAGAAAGACTGATATTCTGAACTACTTACTTCTTTAATTTCCTAATTTATTCCTATGACCTATAATATTGGCCCATTTATTTCTTTATTTTTCTATATTTTTGTTTGATTAAGAATTTAATCTTACATATTGCAAGTAGGTACTTTTTTTTACCTAAGATGGTGCTGTACTGTAGCAACTGTAAACATTTAACTCTACTTATTTGAGTACATGTGACAATAAAGTTAATTTAATTCAATTCGATTTCTAAAGGAACAATGACCAAAACTGGATTAGCAATCTAAATGTCCAGGATACTGAAACTGGTTGAAACCATAAAAGGACACAGTGCAAACAAAACTCAGTAGATAATTTCATTGATACATACTGACAAGCTGAAGCAGCTGGAAGTTAGATCCAGGAGCTGAGAACAAGTCAATATATAGTTGCAGTAGCTGGTTCTGAACCTGAAGAAAACATTGGAAGTTGAGAAGGTTTTGCAGACCTGTACCATTTTTGTGAAGACTGTGCCTGCAGAACTCGAGTTGGTTTGCACTGCTATCGGCTGGGGTCTAGGCTACCTCGGAGAAGAGGAGCTGAAACTCTTTGTGAGAAAGACACAGTTTTGAGGGACTTTGAGTGTATTTAGCAACATACATGCTGAGTGGACTGATAAGCTAATTTGTAGAATTTTTGTACTTATATCTGCCAAATAATGTGTAATTTCTAATTTGTAGTCGATTGAAATTTACGTGTTGGTCCATATTTATCATATATTCTAAAACCCAAAAACAACTGAAGTTATTACCTAAGAAAGTATTCAGTGTTTAGTTTGTATGACTCTTGTGTATACTTAAAATCATTTTGTTTTAAACTATGGCTTTATTCCTTCTGCGAATAACTGGGATTTTGGATAGCTTCCACCTTTTAAAAATAGGTTACTGGTCCTGACTGAGATTGTGACAACTTGTTGGAATCATACTTTGCACAAATAAGTTAGGTTGTGCTGGTTACAGCTCCTAGACATGGCCGCAAGAGTTCTTAAGTGAAGTGTTATATCACTATTACTGGGTAGGTGTGAAAATCACTATCATTATTCACAAATATTGCTAATTATCAGGTTGCTTGTCTGATATCCAGTACTGAGAGAGCAAGTATTCCCTCCAGTTAAATATTGAGAAGAGTGAAGTCATTCGCTTGGTTCTCTCTTTCAAAATCTTCCTCAAGCTACAGACTCCATCCTTATCCCTGGCAATCATGAGGCTGAACCTATGCAATATTTGGGTTATGTTTTACCCTGAGCTAAGCTCCAACCATATATCTGTGCCTGGACAAAGCCTGTCATTTTCCGCCAATGTAACATTATGACCATGCCCCTGCCTCAGCTTGCCTGCTGCTGAAACCTGCTACTTATCCATACTTTTATTCTATAACCCAACTATTTCAACATACTCTGGTCAGCTATCCACATTCCATTCTATGTCACTCATTTAGGCACTCCATGCCTTTAAAAGAGGGAACCCTTTCCCTTAGCCCTCACAAGCAAGCTGTTTGTGTTTGCTGCAGTGCAAGTCTGTGTCTGCTGCTGGGGTGAGGTCCTTTTTTGGTTATTAATCACGCATGTAAACATCTCAATTGGTGTCCAGTCTTTTATGTCATAATGTGATTGAAATATGTTTTTAATAGTTGATCCATTAAATGTATCTTGAACATTTAAAAAAAAGCATTTTGTCAAGGAAAAGGCATAGGAACAACAAGCTATGTGTTCCTTCTGTAAGGATCAGGGAGTTTGGCTGGAATCATATAGTTTGGAGAACTTTCAGAGAGAGGCCAACTAGACTAGTTTGGGGATAAAATAAACAGTCACAGTTTTGAACTGAGAGAAAATTTGAGATCAGCTTGAGAAGCAACTTTCTTTCTTTGTAATTTGTTCTTCTTGGCAACCCCTCTCAGCAAATGTAAGCAGAAAATTCACCAGAGGTCAACTTTATCATTAGTGGAGGATTCCTGCAGAAGATTTGCTGGAATCAACTCCTGTGTCTGAAGCGAAGGGAATTCAGCCAACTACAGCTGTTCTAGAAAGATCCCCAAGTGTAAGCAGTTTGAGTTTATGCAGAACAATTCTGGAATTACAACACCATTTGGGACAATTCACGACTTATCCTTTTCTCATGAGTATAAATATTACTTGGCAAAAGTTGTTAAAGTTTACACGCTGCAAAGTTTGATTTATTTTTATTTCTGCCACTTTTGTTTGTGTGCATGCATCTGTTAGGTTTTTTTTGTGAAAAGGATACATATGCATGTTTGCATAATTCAAACTGTCAATAATCTTTGCATCTTTGAATACAATTGGTTTTGGTAATAAACTAGTTATTTTTTGACTACTAAAGAAACCTGGCTGACTTCTTTGTAATACTGAATCTGACAAAGTCTGAGACCTTATAATTGGCTAAATCAAAAACCTGGTTAAATTTCTAACGCAGTTTGACTAGTGGTGTATAGGCATTAGAAAAGGAAATGTACATCCCTAACCTTGAGCGTAACATGTATCTGGAAATTTCTAACCACGATTGAACCCATAGAGTAAGATTCCCCATGCATTAAATTTTATACTGATCAAAACATCTAGCTTTGAAGCAAATGTACTTTTGCAGCAGTGTGGGGTAAATTTTAATACTTTAAGTACATTGTACAGTGATGAAGTGAATTGTATGGCTGGATAGTTGAAGATAGCTTTTCATTTAAATTCTCAGAGACAAGAAATGATAAAACAAGAGGCCCAGTTATTGATTTAGGGAGAGTAGGGAGGAAATGTAGAACTTAAAATAGATGAGGTTGCACTGCAAAAAACTCAGTTAGAATAGAACAGCATAGTACTTCTGTTTCAAAGATAAAAATAGAGACAGATGAAAAACCAAGAGTGCATTTCAGAATGGGGAAAGAAGGAGTAACGGAGTAGGGAAGGGCATTTGAAACGAAAAAGGAAAAGGCAGGAGATAGAAAGGGAGCAAGAAATGGTATTCTAATTAAAATGACTAGAACTAAGAAGGGAACATTCCCCTGAATTCTATGTAAGATGGTGTAAATTCTACATAAAATGGTGTGAGGTCTGTCTCAAATGCAGGACTTTTGAGGCTAAGTATGTTTAAATTCGTACAGCATCCCTGTTTGAGGAAAGGTAGACATTTTTAACTTCATTTGAAAATATAGCCACACAAATGCATGGCCATAGAAAGCTGGATGTTGCTTATGCAGAGCATGGGGGTTAGCAAAGCTCATGAAATTTATGCGCTGATTTCTGAGAAGGCCTCTGCATCTTGTGCAATAACATTATGAGATAGCCTTTATCTGCAGTGCTTATGATGGAAGAAATTTCGAAACCTTTGAAGCAGCTCAGGTAGACCAACATGGCATTTGAATGTGTAAAGCAACTGACCTTCAGTTGTTCGATTTGGTCACTTCAAATAGATGCCACATATGAGAACCTCGGGAGGTAATATTCCTTCAGGAGTTTAGAATGCACTCTGCATTTCAAAAGAGCTCTATTAGGGGACAAAATAACGTTCCAATAGCCAGATATGAAGGCAAGATGACTGATAATTATACACTTCTGCACATCGAGCCAAAATTCCCATGGTTGAACATTTAGGAATTCAGAAGATCCACGCATTTATAAGCCATTATTATTACTTGCCACACCTCCACGAGGATGAGATGCAGTTTTGTAAAATGTGCCTTACGTATTGGATGTGGGAAAGCCCGCAATAAAACCAGTACCCCTAGTCTACATTGCCTGTTCTGGGGAATGACTTAACATGCTGTTGACAGACTGTGTCACCCCTCTGCCAAAAATGAAAAGTGGTCACTAGTGTATCCTCACTATTATGGATGTGGGTACCTGGTTCCCAGAGGTCATTCTTTTGAAAACCGTTTCTGACATGGTAGTGGTTATAAGTAAATTAAATATTTCTTTTGATATTGCTTAGCAGCTGAGATCCTACCCACTTTATACCTAAAATTTTACACAAAATTATAAGCAGCCTGGGTATAACATAGCTGAAGTCCTCAGTCTACCATTGCAAAGAAAGAAAGGACTTTAAGATAGTATCGTCAAAGACTCAAGATGATAATTCGGACATACTGCCTTGAACATCCTCATGACTGGGATAAAGGGCAGAGATTTCTCTTGTTTGCCACCCAGGATTCACCCAACTAGTCCACTGGCTTTAGTTGGGGCTTGATCGCCATTGAGTGTTTGAGGAGAAAGTCTTCAAAATGTACTTTGATTTACGTACGTGAGATAAGAAGTCCTCTGAAACTAATCAGTGAAAGGTTCTTGGGGCAAAGTGGTGAACCTCCTATGTTAGATTACATATCAATGTTCTGGAAACAGCTCATGACAACCAATAACGTGGTCCAGGAACACTTCTAAAATTTCACAAACAGCTATGAGAAAATGGGCAAACAGATCTGGACCTGAACATTTCAGCAAAAGGATTTAGTGTTAATGTTGTTATCTTTTCAGGGTGAGCTTCCGAAAATCTGGTTTAGTGACCTTAAAGAATAACCAAGATTGATGAGATGAATGTTACAGAGATAGTAGGAACTGCCAATGCTGGAGAATCTGAGATAACAAGGTGTGAAGCTGGATGAACACAGCAGGCCAAGCAGCATCAGAGGAACAGGAAAGCTTGACCTTTCGGGTCAGAACCCTTGATGAGATGATTGAGTTGATTGATACCATGGACAGCAGGACAAAGTGTTGGTTATGTCACATCAACACGTTGAAATAAAACCACTGCTGGGAGGAGGATAAACAAGCACAGGTTTGTCAGATAGTAAGCACAATAGAAGATGAAAGGGATTGTGAGGATAAAAGGGATAATGAGGTTAAAAGGGATAGTGAAAATGAAGCAGAGAGGCCTGGACAATTCTCAGATTGAACATCCCACTGCTAGGTAGGCTAACACCAAACAATTAGGGAGATTGTTCTACATATAAATATTGACCAAATGACCTAACAAAGCAGCCCTTAGGATTTAAAGAAGTCTGTGGGGACAAACCAGGTTGCACAATCTTAGCCATACACGATGTGCATATAGGAGAGTCCCCTCCCATAAATCAGCCTTCTTGTCACTTAGGTCCTGAGTAGCATGCCCAGGTGAATGCACAAATCCAATATAAGTTGGAAAACCACCTGATTGAACCTGCTCAACCCAGTCAAAGCAGCTGTAGCTCCCAAGCCACCTAGTGTCCAAGGATGATGGTTTAACCAGATTCTACAGAAAGGTTAATACAGCAGACAGGGCAGACTCTTATCCAATTCTCTGCCTGGAATACTGTACTGAAAAGAGTGAAAGTGCCAATTTTATAACTAAAATGGATCTGCTAAAGCATTACTGGACAGTTCCCTGAACACCATGGACTAAAGAAATATTGATTTTTTTTTTAATCACACCAAACGGCCTTTCACAATGCCAGATTTTACCATTTGGACAAAAAAAATGCTCTGGCTACTTTCTAGAGGTGAATGAACCAAGCTGTTCGAAAATAGCTGTTGTTCCTAACTCTGCAGTAAATATTGATGACATGCTGGAATACAGTGACACTTTGAGGAATTACTTAGAACAGCTGGAGGTCCTTTTGAAAGATTACAATCAGCTGATTTAGTGAAAACTTTAAGATCATGGTAACAAGTATTGTTTGGGACTCATTTGCCATTGAGTGTTTGTGGAGAAAGTTTTCAAAACATTCTTTAATTGATTACCAATGGGGCCTTCACATTGATTTACTTTCTTGGGAGATGAGGCAGGGAGGAAAAGAAAGTGAAGGGGATATAGGAAGAAACTCATTTAGGGTGAGTTTGTGTATATGAGTCTGAAGGTGATTTCCTGTTCTTAGTAAATAACACAAGGCAACAGAACAGAAGACAAGACTTGGAACTTGGCCCATGCCCCATACAGTATGCCACCTGATGTTTCTAACTGATCCTGTGAAGCGGACCTTCACCTTGGAGGTAGATCATTCATATAATTCTTGTTTACATGACTGCATTATGCATGCTCATTTTTTCCTTTTGCCCCTGAACCAAACAATTCAAATATTCATTTCTTATATATTCAGAGTTCCAGTTTGTGCAATCCTCAAAATGAAAGAGAAAAATTTACACAATCACCAAGCAACTCTAAATTACATATGCTTCATTCAATTGTAGCCTTCAGTAACTGCTACAAAGACTCTTAACAGGAAATTTTATGTAACTCAATTTTTTTCTAAATATCAGTCTGAAAACCTTTGACACTTGTCAGTTAGTACACCCTGGGGTATGTGGATTTAATTGCCTCATTTATCACTATCTTCATTAACTGAAAGCTCTTTTATTTTGCTGAGTTAAATGCATCTGGAATAGTGCTTATGTCAGGAAACATTAACCATAGAATACCTGAAAAGAAATTCACTTTTGAAAATAAGCTGTAGAATTGGTACTGAAAAATTATCACTTTTTTTTGGGCTTAAAGAAAATGTTGGAATTTCTACACCGATTTGGCCTTACCGTGCAGTGACAACAGGTGACCTCTTCCCTATTTCTAGAGAGGCTGTTGACGGCTCGTCCCCGAGTGAGTGAGTATCCTTAGACAATTGCTGCAGCCTGGAGCTCAGCTCACTTATTACAGTGGGTTTGCTGCCCTCAACCATCTGAATCGGCCTGGGCTCAACGGCATCCCCCCACAACTTGGACTTTCTCTGTATGAGGTAGCGAGACCGTCCTACGCCGGGGGGCAGCGCGGACGGCTGGTGTTGGGCAACAAGCTCACTGTCTGAGGTCTGCTTCAAGAGAGGGTCCCTGAATGTGACTGGCCCTTTGTTGAGTTGGGACTTTAGCTTTGGCTTTGGAGGCACTGGAGGCTTCTCGAGTATGAAGGTCTGTCCATCAGCAAATGATGTGTATGTGTCCAAGGGCTCTCCGCTTTCCGACGACAATGTGGACATGCTGGAGACAGTTGAAATCGTGCTCGTGGTTTCCAGGTGATGATCGCTACTGCTTCTTGTGTCTACTTCGTCTACACCCGAGTCCACACTTGCTTCTGAAGGTGGGGCATCTGAAGGCTTCCCTGAGGGTGAAATGCCAGTAGGTGCTGCACTTGGAGGTCTACTGGGATGGCTGGCAGTTTTTTCAGCCTCGGCTTGGATGAAGATGCCATTTGCGAATTCATCAGGAGGTGGCACAAGCCCAATCTTTGCAAGTTCCTCCCTTGTTTCCTCATCGCTTGAGGACAGAAGTGGAGGGAGGGAAATGGCGAATGGCTCCACATCTTCATCAGAGCTTCCTTGAGTTTGGGGTTTTCCAGGTGCTTCAGTAGGTGGAGGCTCAGAAACAGTAGCGGGTGTTGAAGAAGTTTGTGTTTCGGTAGGGGATAATTGAGGTTGTGGTGATGATGGCTTCAAGGCAGTTGTTGGAGTTTCTTGAAGTTCTGGTTCTTGCTCATTACTTGTTGCATGGACCATCAGCAGGCCAGCTGTTTTTTGTTGCGATGTATCCACTATGTCAATAAGCATACTTTTTCTTTCTTCAACTTTCTTCTCTTCTTGCTCTGCTTTTTCTGGCTGCACTGGTCTCGTTTCTGCTTCTTTCCTCATGGTGGTAGGAGTTCCCCATTGGTGTTTTGCAGCTCCTGGTGCCCCAGATGTTGGACTGTAACTTGCTTTGTCCTCTGGAGAGAATGTAGGCGATGTGAGGCCCTCCACCTCTGTTTGCTTTGTCTCTTTGCTGTGGGGGACATTTCTCTCCTGAGCTTTTACAGTTTCATTGCTTCCAGTTGTCCGCTGATGCTGTGTTTCAGCAACTAGTGCCCGTTGCCTTGCGGCCAGCGCAAGTGCCAATGGTGAGTTGGGATCCAGCGGCTTTCCTGTGAGGGGATGTATAAAAGTTACAGGTGTGCTTGCTGGTGGTCTTGAGGAGGGGACAGGTGAAGGGATTGGCGATCGGACAGACCTGTCACTGCTACTTAGTAGTCTCTCATCAACTGACCTGGATTGTTGCAAAGCTGGGATGTTGGGTGCTGTGTCACTTTCAATGGCACCTACAGAAAGGAAGACTGTTGATTTCCTCTTCTCTTCCAACCTTTTTTCTCGGTCCCGTACTGCTCCTGCAATGGCAGCAGAGAAAGGGCTGGCCAAATCCTGCCCGTCCTCCTGTGCTTTACTGGTTCCCTGTCTCTGCTGCTGCTCATGCTCTTTTCCGGAGTGTTGCGCTATTCTCCTAGCTAATAACTCTTTGCCAGCTGCAGAGGAGCCAGTGGCTGATGCTCTCTCTATTGCGTCTTCAACCTGAAACTGCTTGACCAAAGGGCTTTTTTTACGAAGTGGCTTCGTTGGTGCAAAAAGACCTACGTTAAACTGGCCCACATTTGCATATGGGTTGTCAACCATCTTTGCCTTCCGTTTGCTTTTCTCGTGAGTGGTTGGAGATGGGCTGGGCCAGGGGATGTCTGTTGGCTCTACAGGATAGTAGGATGAATCCTGCAGGATGATCATTGACCTGGCTCTTTTCTGCCTTTCTACTGGAGGCACAGAAGTTCGACTTGGCTCATAGACCTCTGCTGTTGTTACTGGCTGCGGTGCCCCATGAATTTTCGCTTCAGTGTTGGGCTTAAAGCTGGAACGCACATTGTCATAAGTTCGCCCTGGGGGTGGGGGTGGGGAGAAAGGAGGGGGTGGGCCTGTATCTAAAAGGTATGAGGAAGGTGGTGGAGGAGGGGCTATCTGAGGAGGTGGGGGTATACCCAGTCCTTCCCGAAGTGTGTCTTGCATGGATGTACTGCGTGAAAACCTTCCCTCCATGGCAGAGACTGACAGCTTATCATCCTCAGAGGCTCCTGCAATACATGATAAAAAGAACCTCAGAATTGACACGCTCCTAGTTGACTCTCTCAGCAAAATCTTTGGCAGGCACTGAATTACTCAGAACAATGACAACACGGCCATGTATACAAATCAAGAAATCCTGTTTTTGCATAGCAAGATCCCACAACCAATGACAATAGCCAGTCTTTAACTTTTGGCCTTTGGTAAACAAGGTGGCCAGGCAAATTTATTGCTCTTCTTCCAATTGTGCTGTGGGGCATTCTGTACTCAATTGAATCAACACAAGTGAGAGATAAAGAAAGGCACTTGTAACAGCATAGCATTCCCTGCTCAGGTCCTCGTGTGAGGCTTGTCTAACACTGCTTCCCAATCCCTCTAATACTCACCTGTTGCTAAGTGAGTATTTTTTTGGATTTGGTTCCTGCTGAAATGTCAAGATTACTCGCTTGCTGGGAAATCAATTTATAATTGACAAGCTTTGATGAAATGCTTTTCCTGAGATGCAGCGTTAGCATCCTAGGTCCCTGACCAATCAGAGATGGTAGGGATGTGTTATAAGGCCTCAGTTCTGTCACTGAAGGATCTCTAATTAAAGGGGCCCCAACATCAGTTACAATGGGTCATCAACAGTACTCCCTCTAAGTTGCCACTCAGATTCTAATAGCATGCTAATTGGCTTGAGAAATTAAGGGGACTAATGCAGTCACTACCTCTATTTATCTCTGCATCTTTCTATTTCTACTGCCCTCTCTAACTTGCTGTACCTCTGTCTGCAATAGTCTAACTACATCTTTTCATATCTTTGGAGCCGTGACAAATCCTAGCACACTGTATGTCTGTTTTGTATATCTATCTATTTTTGGTTTTCTATCGTAATTGGTTTTTCTCTATTTGTATTTATCCTTCTATTATTCAGACAATAACCAGATATTTATTTAGTTCCTTCTTACAGGTGCTAATTGACACTGCAACAGTTTTGCTAAATTGAAGTCTGCTCCATTCTGTTCCCACATTTTGTCTGAAGTCAATTTGTTTTTTATCCCATTACTTATGCAGGTGACTGAGCCTCTGGTTTGGCTGTAAACTTTCTGTCTTTGAGTCAAAATGTGAAGAGTTTGAGCACCAATTGAACAACCTGAGCAAATGGCAACTAGAATCTAGGTGTGAAATTCTGACTGACATCTCAAAGTGATTTCACATCTAATGAGTGTGTACAGCTCAGACGGTGTCCTGTCCTGAATCACGTTTAAAACCTGCTCCAGACAGCCTGTGAATGGACACCAATGTGCTGGCTCTGAGTGCTGATATTCAGCAGAGGTATTCATATTCAAAGGGTGTTAATGGATCATCTTTCATTATCATAATGGTGTTTTGGGCTCTTTGGTCTTGATTGCAGTCTGAAATAAAAGAACTGTGAGCAAGGCAACAGGAAGCCACCTTAGCTTGGAGTAAGCCAAGGAAGTGGCTGTGACTGAGTAAAGAAAGACCATGGTCAAAACAGGCACAGGGCTGGGAGGATGACGTTGTGACTGTTTGAAATGCAGCATGTTCTGTGGATTGGTATGCCATTCAGGCAGGCACAGACAGCAAGTAACCAGGACTGAAATTCTTGTCCTGCTCTACTTTCATATTACATGATCCCAGTGAAAGGCTGAGAGAGTTGATTCCCTGAAGGAAGAATCAGTCCAGGCATCTCTTCCCAGCCATGCTGAATGAGTGTCACAGGGAAATCTACATCTAAATGCTGAACCAGGACATAATGGGGCTCAGGAAGCAGCAATGTGCACAGTCAACTGCCAGAGCTCACACTGAGGACAGGCAGACTCTTGAGGTACAAATGGCTGGCCAGAGTCTAGGGAACCTCCTCCACAGGAGGGGAGATCAAATTGAATGAGAAATAAATAAATTATAAATGTCAAGGGAAAATGTTACACATCATAGTTAACAAAAGTGAATATAATTTTGGCATAGATGATACATAAGGAACTGAAGTGAAATAGGAGTAAAATCAGTCTTAACAATACTGTCAAATTATCTGCTCCATTTTCCTAAATTTCCTCTCTTTTCCACTGTTACCTGGTGAATCATGAAACAGTCCAGGCAGCAGTGTGATTCAGTTAGTCAACTGCAGGAGTTATCACTGCAGAGCAACCATCTGGATATGTATTGTTTTTAGAAGTAGGGAAGCTATTGTTGCCCCTTCTCTTTTCTTACAGACAACTTTAGGACTTTTGTTTCCCACTGAAGGAGATTATTTAATTCCATGTAGGTAAGGGATTGATTCTGGGTATTTTAGGGTCCTAGGTTGGCCATTTTCATATCAGAGCAGGAGCATTGTTCAATTGAAAGCTCCAACTCTGCACGTTGATGTGGTAAACTTACCTATAGATTTTGTCCTTGACATTCCTCTATGCATTGAGACATGTGGTTTCTCTGGTACAGATGGTGCCGTTGACTTTGAGGGCATACCTTGACGCTCAAATAGTGACTGAAAGTAAAGGAAATAAACAAGTAGTCATGGGAGAAGGGCAGTGAACATCAGAATTGATTATATATGAAACAGAATGAGTTGTAGTGGCTGAATTGCAGTAACAAGTGGATTGGATTTTCACAGTTCCTTTGAAACAGTAAAACATCGCAAGATATTTCACACAAGCTTAAGTAGACAAAAAAAATACACTGAACCCAAAAGAAGTGAAGAATCTGGAAATAAAGTAATCAATTTGTCATAAAAACAGTGAACTAATTTACTCATGTTCTTTGGGAAGGAAAGCTGTTATCCTTAATCCATATGACCTAAATTGGACTCTAGTCCTGTACTAGTGATAATGGGAACTGCAGATGCTGGAGAATCCAAGATAATAAAATGTGCTCCTGAGATGCTGCTGGGCCTGCTGTGTTCATCCAGCCTCACATTTTATTATCTAGTCCTGTACTAATTTATTTCAGTCTTAACTGCCCTTTGAAGTAGCCTTTCAAGGTTTCTAGCTATATGAATCCACTGCAAAGAACATACCTATAATGAGTCTTTTTTTAAAAAAAGTTGATTTGAGCCAGATCACTTGAGCTAAATAACTTTGTTTTGCAGAATAACTTCTGAGTTGGAAAGTCAAGGGTTCGATTCCCACTCCACATCAATTGCATCCAAATTCTAGTCCAGTACTTTCCGTGTGGTACTGAGGGAGTAATGCAAGGAGGTGCTGTCTTCTATTGTTAAATTGTTGGAGGTGCATTGACGATGTTACCCAGCAGGGTGACAAAACGTCTGAAATCAAACACAACGGCTCAGCGAGCAAGTCTACAACCTTAATTTGTTGGATTGTTGTTAAACTGAGGCTTAATCTGCTTCCAGAAGAGCTATTCCAAGTAGACCGCCAATGGTCTCTCCAATGTCCTGTCCAACATTTAGATCCCATCCAACACTATTGAAACAAAATCACATTGGGCTGGATTATCTAAGGAGTGGCAATCTGCAGGAGATTGCCACTCCAACCCTTCTATTTTATGAAAGAACTAGTTCTGCATTTCTGAGAAGAAAGTTTGATCTGAGCTCCCTCAGAAATGTAGAACTGTACTTCCATCCCTACAGTTCTTTCGCAGAGATTTACAGGTCCTGAAAGCCACTTCTGATAGTACATAAGGTAAGTATGATGATCATAGTGTACTAGGAGGGTACTGCATGGGTGTGAGGATGCCAGGTAAGTAGTGGGGAGGGTGA
This sequence comes from Stegostoma tigrinum, assembly GCF_030684315.1. NCBI lineage: Eukaryota > Metazoa > Chordata > Chondrichthyes > Orectolobiformes > Stegostomatidae > Stegostoma > Stegostoma tigrinum. The sequence goes on along the minus strand of NC_081378.1, from coordinate 20,028,334 downwards.
TGGGGGGCATCTGGTACAGTGCCAGCTGACATGAGTGTAGGTTGCCAGAGATTGGACGCAAAATAGGCAGGGTGCCAGGTAAATTAGGTGCTTGGTGGGTAGGGTGCCAGATTGGTAGGATTCCAAGTGGGAAATGGGTCAGTTTCGAAGTAAGATGAAAGATGATGAACTAAGTGAATTCTGGAAATCTGAAATAAAATCAGAAAGTGCTAAAGAAGTTCAGTAAGTCCAGCAGCATATGTTAATGTTTTGAGTCCCGTATTACTGCTCTTCGGAACTGGAGAGGTGGGAAAATGATGGGCTTTACACTATAGAAAAAAGGGAAGGGTTGGAGCAAGTAGAACAATAAAGAAAGTTCGGGGATGTTTAGAGGAAAAAGAGACATTACAGATCACCCCGTCTGCATTTAGTCTCCTCAATGTACGGGAAACCACATTGTTACCAGCAATTATGCTTTCTGTTGGGAAGATTTTTACATTCATGGATTATGAGAACTGGAAAATAGAAGATTTGACCATTCCTGGGTTGCAAAGGGTTTGCCACATGACATTTTGGAATGCATAAATCAAAAGGTCTACTGTTTACAAAGCTCCAATGAGTTTTGGAGAAAAGCTTGTGAAAGAGAGATAAAGTGATGCTTTATGGCCCATAATTGCTAGACAAAGACACTGTTTTGGAAGGGACATAGTGCTGAAGGTTGCTTAGCAACAGTCTCTGCTTTTTAGTTTTAGTTTCGTTTTACTGCAATCTTTAATGCTGTGGGCAGTTGGAATAAACTGGTAAGAGGAAAACATATTTTTCTGAGTAACAACATAACCCTTAAAAAAGACCAATTGAAGAAATATCTGCTCATAAATTGTGAAAGCCAAACAATTCACTCAATTGTAAGACCTATGTCTAAATGACCTGAACTGAGGGTTTTCCATTTGCTCTGCAGCCAAAAGCAACATGATCTTGTCATCAGGAAACAGTAGGAACCATGAGAAAGTCACCTCGTTTCACTCTTAGTTTGGACTCATGATCAGCAGGGTTTTTCCGTTTCTAATTTTCCACTCGTAATTACGCTGCAGAGATGTGTCATTTTTGTTGTGTCTGTATGGATGTATGTGTGTGTTTGAGGATTAGAGGCTACAAGTTAGTCTGGCATAGTATTTTAGTTCATAATTTGCTTTGCACCTTGTTTAAAGAATAAACAAATTTGTTCTGAATGAACAAATTAGTTTTGAGTTACCGAAGAAGCTGGATGAAAGCCTGTTTTATCTAGACAGCATAATAAAGACAAACAAATGGACCACTTTGGTAATTAATTAAACATCTACAGTGTACTCCTGTCAGAGATCCCTTAGTTTCATCTGCAAGGCCTTCCAATTATTTGCCACTTTAATACACCATCTCACTCTCGTGTTTACATTTTTATACTACCTCTGTTACAATGTTCCAGTGAAGCCCAATGCAAGTTTAAGGAATAGCATTTAGTTTTCCATTCGGGTGCTTTACAGCTCCGGACTCAGCATTAAGTTCAATAACTTTAGACCATGAACTCTGTCTTCCAATTCCTTTCCCCAAGATCAGTTGATTACTTCATTGGCTTACCCCACCTCCCGTAGTCACTTGCCCAGGTTTGATTGTTTTGCTTTTGTTTATAGTATGATTACTTATATTCTGCCATTAACACTTAATGTGAATGTACTTCATACCGTTACCGTTTACCGTTTACCTCTTGTTTCGTTACACCTGACTTTCTGTTTTTAACTGATTGCTCTTTATGGTAGCTTACTATATTCAAATTGGATGGCTGATTTTTTAGTGCTTCAATTGTGACTGTATTTCAGAAGTATTCCATGGGTAATAAAGCACTTTTACTGTCCTGAGGTCATGGAAAATTCTTTTTATAATGCTATGTCTTTATTTCTTTCTGACAAACAACTGACCCTAACTTCCATTCAGAATGCCAAACAGAATACAGATAAACGTTATTTAAACACCTTATAATTGGGTTTCCTACAGTAGCCCATTAAAACTTCCCCACCAACCACTCCTCCCACTCACTACTACCATCCTTTCGTGCTACTCTACTTGTCACTGGGAGATTGGCAATAATGCCTTCTTGTGTATGTGTTTGAAAGGGATGCATGGGAAGTGAAGGGTCACAGGGAAGGGGTGGGAGGTGGGTCTGGCTGAGATGCTCTTTGGTGGCTCGGTGTAGACTTGTTGGGCCACACGGGATTCTAAGGATTAATACTGGGCAGCGACAGAAGCACTAAGAATATGATGATGCCATCTGAATTTTTGGACATTACAGATTGGGATCTTGAAACAATGAGACCTAAATTCTGGTCCTTCTCACAGTCCTTGTAACAATGCCCGTCAGATCAATGTAAATCTAGTTGTTATCGTGCGATAGACTACATTTTGATAGCTACAAGACTTTTCTGGTGAGAAAAGTTGTTTTCCTCTACCACATTAAACTAAGCAGGCCTTTTAGTTTTTTTTACACTTAACAGGGTGGTGGCAGCATCCATCTTCGTGAACAGCAATAAGCTCCACACCCACACCCGTGTAACATGGCAGACAGAGGTCTGGGTTTGACTGCTCGTTTCACAGGGTGCGTAGCCATGTGAGAACTTCAGACTCAGCTTTAAGTGACTTGCTCATACAGCAGGGAACAACTCGCAGCTTAAGAACCCCACAAATGAAATCCTCATGACTATCCCGAACAAAGAAGAATATTCTGATGAAAAGCAAAAGCATTTCAGATCTGGTGAGAGATATGGTGTAACAGGATAGTTATCAAACTCCTGAATAGGGAGAATTATTAACTCCAAACTAGATAAGGGTGCATGCCAAAATGGTGGTTTGTGAGAGTGGTCCCAAGTTGGAGTTTGTGCGGTGAACAAACACATCAGAACCTTGTTAAGTCAAGGTATAATCCCTGGTGAGCCACGAGAAACTTAAAATAGTTGTAAACCAGGTTGGGAAAATGTGAAATTAAAGATTAGTTCCAGTTCAGATTAAGGTAGCCACCATAATGAACTGGTGCCATGTGGCATGGCTACATAAGTGAAACAAAATGGCCAAGGAAGAAATATTATTCCAAGATTACAGATTCTGGGATGGCACAAAGCTGGTGATTAAAAATGATAACAAGGTGTAGATCTGGGTGAACACAGCAGGCCAAGCAGCATCAGAGGAGCAGGAAAGCTGACGTTTCAGGTCTGGACCCTTCAGAAAATCTTTTTCCGAAAAAGCAATTCCCGAAGTACAGTATAGCTTCCAAATTAGACAGTAAGTCAGAAGCTGACCTATTTTATACACTTCTATATAGAACTGGGTGTTCAGCTGATGATGTCATAGATTTGTATGGGGTAAGAGAAGCAACAGATACTTTTCAACGTTAGAACTAACAAAATACTTGAAAGAGCAAGATGTAAAGTTACAGCACAGTGCAAAGTATAGAGAATCGTGCCTTTCTGATGCCAAAACCAAAGAAACGGGAACAAAAAGAAAAGATGTTTAACAAAGGTATTCAGTATCAAGAGGAATACACAGAGATTTTGTTAATTATCTCTAGAGTTGCAGAGTCATACAGCACGGAAATAGACCCTTAGGTCCAACGTGTCCGTGCTGAACATAATTCCGTACTAAACTAGTCCCACCTGCCTGTTCCTGGCCCATATCATTCCAAACCTTTCCTATTCTTGTACTTAAAAAAATGTCTTTTAAACACTGTGGCTACCCTCATCCACCACATCCTCAGGAGTTCATTCCACAGGGAAAACACCCTCTGTTTAAAAAAATTGTCTTTTTTAAAAATCTCCCTCTCACCTTAAAAATGTGCCCCCTATTCTTGAAATCCCCAATCCTAGGGAAAAGGCAACCACTATTAACTCTATGTATACCTCTCATTATTTTATAAACTTAATCAGGTCACCTCTCAACTTTCTACACTCCAGTGAAATAAGTCCCAGCCAATCCAGCCTTTCCTTATAACTCAAGCCTTCCTCACCCGGCATCATCCTGGCAAACCTCTTCTGAACCCACTCCAGCTTACTACTATAAGAAACACTACTATAGTGACCATAAGTCAAAAGTCAGAGACAAGAGTTGTTAAAATTGCTTATAAGTATTTGGCAATTTTATCACAGTTAGAGGAAAACCTCATTCTGAAGAAAACATTCAGCTGGTGAGTGAGGGACAAGTCAAGAAGCAATACTGATCAGTCTTAAGAGAGGAAGATCAATCCTGGCACTGAAACTCAGTAGAGTCCATTCAGTTGTTAAGTTACAAAACCACAAATGGCACAATACAAAACCAGTACAGTGGATAGTAAGTAAGTAGGACAGGTACCAGACTTTAAAGGTGCTTGTCAATGATTTGGAGTAAAGAAACCTCCAAAGCATAGATAACATTCACCTTTTAAAACTGAATGCTTTATCTGTCATAGAACTGGTCATTTTCATATAGAATGCAGAAGGAGAAACATTTCCAGTGTTGCTGAGTTATCGGATAATGAGCAATGGTTAAGAAAACATTGTCTACAGCCAGCAGCTGTGCAATTAATGTCCAGGAGGCACAATGCTTCAGATTAAAGTTATGTTAAAAACAACTATCAAATACAGGGATACCAAGTAGTAGAAAACCTATATGTACTTTGCATTCAATAGTTTATACTCGAGTAGGAAGGCATATCTTGACCTCAATCTTTTTAGGCAAGGTTAAACAGAACAAGAACTTCTTTGAACAGCAATACTCTAAATTATTTGAAGGGTTAGGGAACATGAGTACTGAGTGCAGCAGTGAACTGAAGAAAGATGCCAAATTCTTCTGCCTCCACATACCCTGGAAGTTTCTGCATCTGTAAATGAATCAAGTTGAGAAGCAACTTGCAGAAATGACAAGGATGGACATTCTCCTAGGCACAAAAAGCAAATGTATGCTGCTTGGGCATGGTTGTTGTACTAACAGTAACTAACAGTACCTCATACTGTATGTAGTTCAGCGAGGCAGTGGCAGGAGAAACCTGCACTTTGTCTACAGTTAGAGTGTTTAGCAAACCTATCTGAAAATGGCTTTTTTGCATAACTTTAAGCAAATACTAGATTCAAATAGATGCCATTGGACAAGCAATCAAATTAGCTTGCTACATTCATAACCTATTTTGGGAGGTAATATTTTAGATTATCTCTGTCCATTAAAAATCGTTGGGGCTATGTCCAGTATTTTACAACAGTGATGAACACCATTTGATTTATGTATATTTTATTTTTCGTACAATGTGTTAAATTTGGATGTTTGGATTTTGAAATAGTGACGTCTTGTGTATTTCAAAAGGAATTAACAATAAACTTGTAAGTACTTAGTGATGTATTGGTGATGTAATTTTTAAATAACAGTTTGAGAGAGCTAGTTTTCAGAACAAATGAGTTGTTGTGTACATTAGGGATATTTCTCACCTAGCAAGGTATGTTTAGGGGAAACATCCAAATCTTAGAGAGACAGAGAGAGAGAGAGATACTTGCAGTTTTATTTTTATTTTTGGACAGTTCTGAAGAGGTGCTTGGATGAAGATGGATGTATAAAGCAGTGCTCTTGAGAAGGAGAAAAGATAGTAAAACTAGATAAGCGGAGAGTAACAAGTTAGTGATGGTCCTCGACAGTAAATGTTGAAATAAAAGTCAAATGAGGATATTTTAGACTGAACACATTTAAATTGCAGGTGTATGGAAACTCCAGAGAAAGGCTAACAAATTTTCTTGATTCAAAGTTTAAAATCACAGTTACCCTTAAGCCTACTGAGGTCTTAGTATAGGGTGTTTCCTCTGGCGTCAGTATTGTCTAAGGGGTGCTTTTGGGTAGTGTGAGAGATGCTTTCATGATCTGTAGAGGAGTGTTTTGGGATCAGTAAGATTATACTTTTACCATGTGTTTAAAAATATTTACAGTTATGCGGTATGTAAATAGATTGGTTCATTCTATTTTGTCTTTTTATGGTAAACTTCTCTTTAATTGTCAAAACAAATTCTGTAACATTGTGTGTTCATGGTTGACTGAGAGACTTTACTAAAACCAAGGTAAATCTTCAAGTCAGATTTCAGTCTTGTTCTAGTTCAATAATAAATAAGCTGGGATCATAATGATAAAATCTTCATGGAGTTATAGGAATCAAATAGTGCAGTTGCTAGAATCTGAACTGAAGACAAAAAACGCTGCAGATTGCTGAAGAGGTATCCAGACTCAAAATGTTAGCTTGCTTTCTCTCCATGGAAGCTGCCTGAACTGCAGTGATCTCCAGCATTTTTTATTTTCACTTCACGGAATTATGTTTTACATGGATGACATACCGATGCATGGGGAAAGCAGATGAAAACATGAACAGGAACTGTATGAAGTCTTAAAGGAATTACAAGTTTAAGAGCTCAGCGACGAGTATAAATTCTTCCCGAAGATTCTATTTAGTCTTGGACCACATTATTAATGTTGAAGGTACGATGGTGGATGCTCAAAGGAATAAAGCAATAACCGAGTCTACCATCTCAAATCCAGCCCAGCGTCTGCAAAGATTTTGACGGATACTGATCCACTTGGCAAAATGTTTGCCTTACTTAGCAACACCTACAGTATTGATACAACTCCTCAAGAAAACTTAAAAATGGTGTCAGATTGATAGAATGCCTTTCAGAAGTTCAAGGGCATGTTTACATCCACTGATATCTTTGCACACTATAATATGTCTTTCCCAATTATTGCAGCATTTCCTTTATATAGTTGGGAAGAAACTAGTGAGGATGCCTTCAGAATACACAATTTTTGCATTTGTCTCAGGAGGTTTGTCAATGACATCAGGATAAGTGCAGGGAGAACTGTAGTAAATGCCCTTTTAAGAGGGGGAGTCGACTGCCTTAACAGGCATGAATTTGGGCTTTGTCATGTAATTGAATCATACAGTCTATGATGGCTCTATGGCCAGCAAGCTACAACTGGCTTTGCCAGATGCAACAAGTTCAGTTGAAGGCCTAGGGATGTCTCAACATCTGTTGGCCAGATCAAAGGTGCACTGGGTTGCCCATGAAAACATATTTTAACATTGACAGCATTTTACCCTTGTAAATGATATTCATGTGTATGACAAAGTAGTGAGTATTTGCAGTTGGATAATAAAGTTCAAATTTTTATTTTATACAAATCTAATTTCATTTGTAGTTGGCATTAAACTGCAATCTAGATTCCGTAGTTGTAAGCCTTAAGCAGGTTTTTAACAAGGCTTCAAGTGAAAAAACAGTTTAGTTATGAATCAGTTGAAACTGGATTTTCAATAAGTGAGTCAGGTAGGCTTTTGTCTTTGCACCATATAAAACAAGCCAACTTAGTACGACTTAGCATTTGAGTGTGACTTGCAATAGATTGTGGGAGCTCGGGGAAAAAGGAAGGATATTCTCTGTTGCTTTTGCTATTTGTAAACTTTTACATCCTCAGAAATTGATTCTTTCATTTTACTGTAGCAGCTTACTTGTTGAGTAGTTGGGAAGTGACTAAGGTTTATTCCTTTCCTATAGTTCAACACAGCATACCAACTGCTGGTCAGGTCAATAAAAACACAATTAAATATACAATTCAATAAAATTATTAGGAGGTACCTGAGCGGGATAGGTGATGTGTCACAGTTGCAGCAAATGGGAGCTTCTGGATCCCAATTTAGTTTGCAGCAAGTACATCTGTGGCAAAGTTTTTAATGTTCGAGTAGCTTTGGATCAGAATTTATGAGCTAGGAGCTGAACTACTGACTGAGATACATCACAGAGGGAGAAAATTACCTGGATTGTTTGTACTAGGAGTCAGTGACACTTTTTAGGGTTGACTGATCTGAACTAGTCAACGTTCAGGGCTAGGAGAGAATGACTGTGAGTGAGGAGGCGCAGGAGATTCAGTCTGTGCAATTGCCCAATAAGTTGGAGTTTCTTCCAATTTGTCTGGATGAGAGTGAGGCCTGCAGGATGGATGAGCAAAATGATCATGGCATCTTGGTGTAGGAAGTTATTCAAGAGGGGCTGGTAAGAAGGCAGTATTGGTAGTAGGAGACAGTAGTTTGAGGGGGATTGACCCTATTCTCTGCAGCAAAGTGTGTGGGCATACAGTGGCTCAGTGACTTATCACATGACCATTAATATGGAGACCAGAAATATTTGAGGATAAGGGTTTGAATCCAAACATGGGAGATATTGAAATTTGAATTAATTAACAATTGGAATTGAAAGCTAGTCTAATGGCAACCATGTAACCATTGCTGATTGTTGTAAAATTTTCACAAATATTGTTAAGGTAAGGAAATCTGTTGGGCCTACACATGACGCTAGACTCTCAGCAATATGGCTGATATTTAGCTGTCCTTTAAAATGGTCCAAGCAAAACAGTCAGTTCAAGTGACAATTAAGGACTGGCAATAAGTGCTGGCCCAGCCAATGATGCCAAATCCCAAGAACAGATAAATTTAAAAAACAAAAAAATCAACGGTGTTATGCTGCCTGCCCAGTGTCAGTGTGCATTATATCTGCTGAGGGCTGGAGAGGAACTTGCAGTGGGATAGGGAGTATCTAGTCATCAGTGTCCATGCAGATACCAACAACGTAGGAAGGATCTGGGGAGAGGATCTGAATGGCCAGTACGAAGAGCTAAGCACCAACTTAAAAAGCAGTAACTCAAAATCGTAATTTGTGTATTATTACATGAGCCACATGCAAATTGACATATGATTGACACAAAACAATGGAGAGATGAATGCATAACTCAAAGGCTGTTGGATAAGTGGGTTTTGGTTTATCGGGCACTGGCAACTTGGAGTGGGGTAATATTCCTGTATTCTTGTGCTCGGGTACATGTGACAGCTAAATCTAAATCTAAATCATTTAATACATCCAGACCTAAATTCATCCCAAGGGAGAAGAAATAAAGTAAGGGGAGGATGAGGCAACCATTGGCTGACAAGGGCTGTCAGACAGCATGAAAGCAAAATATGATGAAAGTGTACAAGTGGGAAACCAGATAATCAGGAAATCTTTAAAATCCAGTGGAGAATAATTTAAATAAAAGAAGCAGGGAGAAGAATGATCCAGGGATGAATGGCTTGTCATATGAGGAACAGTGCAGGACTCTGGATCTGTACTCGATGGAGTTTAGAAGAATGAGTGAGGGAATGAATCTCATTGAAAGTTACAGAATGCGAAGAGGCCTGTATAGTGTGGATGTGGAGAAGATGTTTCCACTACAGGGAGAGACTAGGACTTGAGGGCACAGCCCAAGAGTGGAGGAATGAACTTTCAGACTGAGATGAGGAGGAATTTCTTCAGCCAAAGTGTGGTGAATCTGTGTAAAGGCCAAATCATTGTGTGTATTTAAAGCAGAGATAGATCATTTCTTGATTAGTAAGGGGATCAAAGATTACAGGGAGAAAGCAGGAGAATGGGGCTGAGAAACGTATCAGCCATGATCGAATAGCAGAGTGGACTCAATGGGCCAAATGGCCTAATTTTGCTCCTATATCTTTTGGTCTTAAGTCATTATCATCCATGCCACCGAGGTACCCTCAATAACTTCTCTTCTTCCTGTCCCTTCCACCACGTCTTCGTGCACTCCCTTGTTCTGCAGCTGGGGTCAAGGGAGCAAGAGCTATTTTTTTCAGTTGGACTCCATGATACTGAGGCCTACTTTAGCACCTTTCCTACGATCCTGCGAAGATAGGTCACTTGCTACTGATCAAGAATGGACTCTGGAACCTTCTGGTTGAGAATTAAGCAATGCCTTTAAACTGTAGATTGTAAAGATCAGCTTTTCAGAAATGTTCTTTCCTTACAGCTGCTAATTAAGAAACAGCTTGTTCTGTTTATTGAACAAATTATTCTTGATTAATATTTGAAATTCAAATGAGAAACATGAATTAAAAAAAAATTAAATCCCACAGATAAAGAACCAGCGAGATATTGATAGGTTAAGTAAGTGGGCAGTAAATGGCAAACTGAGTATAATGGGGGAAAATACAAAGTTATTCATTTTGGAAGAATGTGAGGTGATCTCATTGAAATATACAGGATTTCTCAGGGGCTTGACAGGGTAAATGCTGAGAGGATGTTTCTCATAATGAGTCTAGGACCAGAAGGCACAGTCTCAGAATAAAGGGACACTAATTAAATGCTGAGATGAGGAGAAATTTATTCTGTCAGAGGGTTGAAAGTCTTTGGAACTCCTTGCCACAAAGAGCTGTGGGGGCAGAGTCCTTGTGTATATTTAAGTTTGAGATAAATAGATTCGTGATCAGGAGGGGAATCATGGGTGTGGTATCAATGCAGCAAAGTGAAATAATGAAAGCTGGATCAGCTACGATCCTATGGAATGGTGGGGTTGTTTTCTACTTCTTATGGTCCATCACTGTTGCAGCATGTTTGCAATGTGCATACCGAACAGAGGAACAGCAGGAACACTGGAACAGTAGGAGACCTTTCATTTTCTGATCCTGTTCTGCGGCTCAACTGGAACCATAATGTTCTGTAATTCAACTCCATTCGCCTGTTTTTGCTTAATACCTTTATTTTCTTCTGGCTATCCTTTTAATTCTGCTTCTGTTTTTAATCTTGTTTTCTGTATATTAAGATGGTGCTGGAGAATGGCTACTTTGTACACTTTTCACTGTTCTCCTGTACTCGAGTACATACGAAAGTTAAATCTAAATCTAAATCATTTAATACATCCAGACCTAAAAAAAATCTATTAACTTCTGTTTTGAAATTTTCAATTCTCCTTTGAGTGAATGCATTTCCTGACCTGCCCTTGACATAGAAATAGACTATGAATACAAGTGAATGAGGAATAGCCTGTAAATGTTTCTGTTGATACATAAAACAAAACGGATTAGCATAACAGGAAAATTTATAGTACAAAAGATGAAAATGGCTGAGAAACAAAATAGTTACTTTGTATCTCCCTTCATTGATTAAGATACAAAAAAACCTCCTGTAATGATAGGTAACAAAGAGACTTGCTGAACTGATGAGATAGAAGAAATTAGTAAAGAAATAGCACTTGAAAATGGGCTGGATTGAAATTTTGATACATCCCCTGGATCAGTTGAATTACATCATATTTTGCTGAAGGAAATAGCAGTACAGATTATGAATGCATGGTGGTTGTCTTTTGTAATCTACAGATTCAGGAATGTTGTCTACTGATTGGAGTGTAAATTGCAAATGTAGTGACATTATTTAAGAAAGGAGGAAGAGGTAAAGTACAGACTTGGTAGCTTGGAGTCAATAGTACAGAATGTGTTGAAATCTGACATGAAGAATGCAATAATTGATAAAGCCCATTTGGTTATCTATTCAGACTGGTTACCTGTTATTGCCCACTTCTGGCAAGGTCTGCTAGTGGCAGAACTATGGGTGCATCATGATCTAATGCCCTCCTATCCTACTTTCCTCATAGTCCCATTGTCAAAGTTGTCTCAATGTGGCTACTAAGATTCCACTCAGGTATTGGCTCTGGGTATTACTGGGTCAAAATCCTGAAGTGCTGACTGAATAGTATAAAAAGATGACCTTCAGCTGTCAAGGAGTTCATGCTGCTTGGCCTGCTGTATTCATCCAGCTCCGCACTTTCAGATTCTCCAGCATCTGCCATTCCCATTATCTCTGATCACTTCTTTTTTAATTCACTTGTCCGACTTGGATATTGCTGGTTGGCTAGCATTTTATTGCCTGTCCTTAGTTGCCCTTGAGAGGTTAGTGGTGAGCTGCTTTCTTGAACCGTTGCAATCTACGTAATGTAGGTTAACCCATAATGCCCTTAGGGAGGGGATTCCATTTTGAACAAGCCACAATGAAGAAACAGTGATATATTTTGAAGTTAGGATAGTGAGTGGCTTGGAGGGTAACTTGCAGGTGGTGGCATTCCCATGTATTTGCTGCCCTTGTCCTTCTAGATGAAAGTGGTTGTGAGTTTAGAAGGTGCTATCTGAGGATCCTTGGTGAATTCCTGCAGTGCATCTTGTAGATAGTACCCACTGCTGCAACTGAATGTTGTTAGGGAGAGAGTAGATGCTAGTGGATTGTCCCAATCAAGCAGGCTGCTTTGTGCTTGCTGCTATCAAGTTTCTTGAGTGTTGTTGAAACTCCACCCATCCCATCCAGGCAAGTGGGGAGTATTCCAACACAGATAGTAGGAACTGCAGATGCTGGAGAATCTGAGATAACAGGTGTAGAACTGGATGAACACAGCAGGCCAAGCAGCACTAGAGGAGCAGGAAAGCTGACATTTTGGGTTTTCTGAAGGGTCTAGGCCTGAAACATCAGCCTTCCTGGTCCTCTAATGATGCCTGGTCTGCTGTGTCCAGCTAGCTCTACACCTTGTTATCTCAGTATTCCGACACATTCCTGATGTATGCCTTGCAGATGGACAGACTTTTGGGAGTCAGATGGAGAGTTACTTGCCACAGTATTTCTAGCCCCTGAGTTGCACTTGTAGTCACTGTTCATGTAGTGGATCCAGTTGAGTCTCTGGTTAATGGTGACTCCCATTTATAGATTGGTGGGGAATTCAATGACGGTAACACCATTGAATGTCAAGTGGTGGTGAATAGATAGTCTCTTATTGGAGATGATTATTACATGGCATTTGTGTGGCTTGAACGTTACTTTCCACTAGTCAGCCCAGACTTAGATATTGTCTAGATATTGTTGCATTTGAACGTGGACTTCTTCAGAGGGTGATAAGTGCCTGGAATGCGCTGCCAGAGGAAGTGGTGGAGGTTGATACAATAGCAACATTTAACATGCATCTTGACAGACATATGAGTAGGCAGGTGCTGGAGGGATATGGACAGGGTAGAGACAAAAATTTTTTAGTTTAGAACAGTATCCTGTGTCAGTGCAGTCTTAGTGAGCAAAGGGTCTGATCCTGTGTTTACTGTTTTTTGTGTTCAAGAAGGCGGCCAATCACTTCCTTCTCATGGGCATCCAGGGTGGGCAATAAATGTGACTTTTCAAATGATATTCCTAATTCAGAAGGAAACATTCAGTAAGCTGTATATACAACATATGTCAAGGAAGTTGGAGAGTTAACTTGTGTAAAATGTTCCAGTATAATACAGGACTAATTCTCCAAGCCAACAGCAGAATTAGTCCTTTTTCATGTGAAGGTCAAGTGGAAGTGAAAGCAGTTGTGCACTAAATGGGAGAGGAGATTATGGTTAAATTTAGCTATAGGTGTAAGGCTGTGCATATGACTTTTGTTGAAACACTTGGGTTATTTCCAAACACCTTCATCGAAGGTTAAGCTAAACATGACTGGCTGAGACATTGGACAGAAAATTAGCAGATGGATTAAATTAACCTACTTATCAGGTTACAATTTTGTGGCCAAGGAGCATGACTACAACTGGTCCTGCAGTGACTACTTACTACTTACTCGGAATGGGTTGGTTCACAAACACGCATTTACCACACTGTGTTAAAAAAAACACTTGTCTCTCACACCTCCTGCCTGCTATTTTCCTACTCCAACAGATTGAGGCTCCCTCTGATGGTTACAGCAACCATAAGAACCTGGTGCAGGAGGAACTAATTAAGCTCCTTGCATTTGCTTAACCAACCAATATGATCATGGCTAATCTCAATCTCAGCCATAATTTCACTTTCCTGTCTGGTCTCCATAACCCTTCAACTCTCACCCCTTAAAAATGTCTATCCCCCTCCTTAAATTTACTCCATGTCCCAGCATCCACCACAGTCTGGGGTAGTGAATTCCACAGATACATGACTCTTTGGGAGAAGTAATTTCTCCCCATCTGTGTTTTAAATCTGCTACCTCTTATCCTAAAACCATGACCTCATGTTCTAGATTGCTACGAGAAACATCCTCTCTACATCTATCTTGTCAATCCCCTTTAGCATCTTATATCAATTTGATATCCTCTTATTCTTCTACATTCCAGCCTAAAATGCTCAATTTCTCTTCATAAGACAAACCCTATATCTCTGGAATCAATATTATGAACCTCCTGTGAACTGCCTCCAATAAACTATATTCCTCCTCAAATAAGGGTACCAAGGCTGTACATAGTACTCCAAATGCAGTCTCACAATGCCTTGCACAGTCACAGTGACACTCCCCTACTTATATAGTCTATTCCTTTAGCAATAAATGCCAAAATGCCATTAGGCTTCCATTTCACCTGCTGTACTTATATACTAGCTTTATGCAACCCATGCCTGAGGATAACTAAATGCATCTGTCACAGTTTGTATATTACCTGGTCAGTGAATATCAGTAGGTGATTTGACCAGTGAAGTGATGATTGTTAAACCCGATCCTATCCTCAAATGACTAACATCCAGATAACTTAGGTTTCTTTTGAATCAGATTAAACACCAATCAAATATAGGTGTCCTTTCCAATTTTCCACATGGGCATCACAGACTAGGCCAGCATCTGTTACCTATCACAAGTTGCATTTACAAAGGTAGTAAGCTGCTGCCTTTATCTACCTCAGTCCAATAGGGAAAATCCTGTTAGGAAGTGAGCTCCAGGATTTTGACTAGGCCAACAGCAAAGGAACAACAATACAGTTCCAGGTCAAGATAATATGTGACTTGGAGACCTTGCAGGTGGCAGTGTTCCCATGTATCTGCTACCTTTGTCTTCTTAGGGTATTGTTAGAACGTGCTACCAAAGAAGCCTGGGTGCATCTTGCAGACTGCTATTGTGCACAATGGAGGACGTGAATGTTGAAGGCTTTGGAAGGGGTGCCAGTCAAGCTGGCTGCTTTGTCTTGATTGGTGTCAAACATCCAGGCAAGTCCACTGTATCCATCATACTGCTGATTTGTATTCTGTAGATTGTTGACACATTTGGGGAAAGAGGAAGTGAGTTACTTGCCTCAGAATTTAGGAGCATGTAGCCCTTTGGGCCTACCCCACCATTTAGTAAAGTCATGGTTGATCTGGCGGTGGACTCAGTTCTACCCGATTGTCTACACTCCCAAATGCTTGACTCCCTGCTCTACAACAACCTATTTACTCAGCCTTGAACAGATTTAAAGACTCAGCCTTAACTACCTGTTGGTCAGAGAATTCCACTCTAACAACAAAGAAAAAAAAGTTTTCACCCCTGTCTTAAAATTAAAAAAAAACTCTTATTCTTTACCGTATCCCTAAAGAGGGTACAGGACCAGATCCACCTTGTTGTATATGTGTATAGATCACTGAAAGTGGGAGGACAGGTGGAGCGAGAGTAAAGCATACAGTATCCTCGGCTCATTAGGGGCATAGAATACATTGGTGAGAAAGTGATACTGAACCTACATTAAATTTGGGTCAGACCTCAGCTGGAATACTGTGCATTGTTCTGGGTGCCATTGGAAAGATGGGAATGCTTTGGAGTGTGTGCAAAAGGGATTTACAGAAATAAGTTCACGGTAGAGAAATTTCAGTCAGGACGATAGATTGAAGAATCTGGACTGTTCTCACTGGAGGAAAAAAAGTTTTGAGAAAATCTGACAACAGTTTTTCAAAATTATGACTGGGATTGATAACAGAAGTTATTCCCACTTGTAAAAGGGAAAAGACTTAAGAGGGCATTGCTTTAACATGATTTGCAAAAGGACCAAATGTGATATGAAAAAAAATGTTTTCACTGAGCACGTTGTTAGGTTATGTAAATACAGTCCCGTAAGTGTGGTGGAGGTAGGCTCAATTGAGACATTCAAGAGAGTGTTGGATGATTATTTGGCTGGAAATGATGTTCAGAGATTTGTAGAAAAGGCAGGAGATAGGCACCAGGTAATGATGTTAGTCTGAAAAGTTGGCACAGACAGAGGGGCTGAATGGTGTCAGTCTGTGCCCTGACACTTCCGTGATTCTGTGATGATCAAGACTAGTCTGGCGAGGTGATAACTGGAGATAACAAGGTGTAAAGCTGGATGAATACAGCAGGCCAAGCAGCATCAGAGGAGCAGGAAGGCTGATGTTTCGGGCTTCTTCAGATAATTGGCTGGGTTGCATTTGTCCTGCATTTTTGGACAGGGCATACCTGAGTAACTTTTCAAATCAACAGGCGTTGTAGCTATGTTGTACTGTCCTTGAACAGTTTGACTAAAGGTGCAGTAGTTCTCGAAGACAAGCTTTACTACTACTGCCAGAATGTTGTTAGGTTGTATCCATAGGATTGACTATGAATAGGAATAACCCCAAATAGCCAATTTCTACACACTTCCTTGAGAAGGTAGTGCATGTGAAAAGCCCTGTGAGATTCAGCAAAGATACAAACATCACCTGAACTTTGTCACAAACTCAGAATCACCCTCAATACAATGGTAGCTTTTATCTCCTCACTTAGAATACCTTCTATGAGCAAGGTAACACAAGCTTTAGTCCATGTAACTTTAACTAATAACAACTTTTTCAGCATCCTGTATCAATTTAGTACAGTTGCCTTTATTGGTCACTGTACTGAGTAAAGGAGTTGGGAGGTCATGCTGTGGCTGTACAAGACTTTAGGAATACTGCATTCAGTTCTGGTCTCCCTGCTACAGGAAATATGTTTTAAACTTGAAAAGTTGCAGAAAATATTTACAAGGATGTTGCCAGAGTTGGAGGGTTTGAGCAGTAGGGAGAGGCTCAGTAGGCTGGGGCTATTTTCCCCTGGTGCGTCAGAGGCTGAGAGGTAACTTTATTGAGGTTCACAGAATCATGACTGGCATGGATAGGGTGAATAGCCAAGGTCTTTTCCTCAGGATGACAGAGAATTGCCCCCAGAGGGCACTGGTTTAAGGTGAGAGGGGAAAGAATTAAACGGGACCCAGGAGGCAATTTCAGACACACAGTGGGTAGTGCATATATAGAACGAGCTGCCAGAGGAAATGGTGGAGGCTGGTATAATTACAACACTTAAAAATCATCTGGATAGATTTAGAGGAATTTGAGCTAAATGCTAGCATAGGGACTAGATTAATTTAGGATGTCTGGTCAGCACGAACAAGTTGGACCAAAGGATCTGCTTCCATGCTGTACTGCTCCATGACTGTAGCAAGTCTGCACAACATCTCCTTCAAGGCCAAGGTATCCATTCTGTGATGCATTTCACAGAATTCTACATGGCATTTGGACAGGATCTAACTGGAGTTTTGTTTTATAACTGCAACATAATCTCCACCTCTTTCTATTTGGAAGGACTTTAGTAGGAGCTAGAGTAGGCCATTTTACATTTCAAGCTTGTTCTGCCATTCAGTAAAATCATGACTGATTTTGTAGCTCAACTACACCTTCCTGCATATCCCTTTATCCTGTAGCACCCAAAAATCTATTGACCTCAGTCTCAAATATTTCCATCAACTGAGCAACTACAAATCTTGAGTAGAGAAATACAAAGATTAACAACCCTTTTGTGGGATTTTTTGCATGTGTAAATAGAGCAAGCTTTTGCTTATGTATGAAGTAGGCATCACAAACTCTTATCTTGATGGAATACACGTTTGACAAGATAATTAACTTGGCACATTTTTTAAGTGAAGACAGGTTGATCTCTTTGTTAATCACTTAAATGATAAACAAGCTGTCAGTGGTTGCACTGGTTAGTTAATTATTTGGGATGTTGTAACTAGTTGCCAACTCAGAGGGACTAAGTCAAGTTTCTGGAATTTTTGTTAATGAAATGCAGAAGCTTTCGTCTACACACGTAGCACAGAGTATAGTTTGACAGTAAACTGTTTTGAAACGATACATGGTAATTCAATGAGGGCAGAGACAATATCTCTGGTCTTTTGGTCTTGTACAAAGCAAGAAGTGGTCTGAGTTTGGGAGTGGGAGACAGAAGATCTGGTATGTAGCTGCTAAATGTTTTCCTACAAATAGTCCAGAAACTAAAGACTCAGAAGGGAATCTGTACTTATCAGAAAGCCACTTATCCTGAGGCACATGGGAATTCCCGGATGCCTGGTCAGCCAAATGCATAGGATGTGTTGATGGCTATAGCAGCTCAGGTAGTGTGCTTCAGAACTTGAGTGATACCTGGGTCACTACTGGGTACTTGTGTGACCATATGATACAGGAGTGAAAAAGGCCATTAGGCACATTGAGTTTGCTACAGCAGTCACAGAGATCATGGCTGATCTGTTAATTGTCAACTCCACTTTCTTGCCTTTTCCCATAAACCTTGATTCTCTAATTGATTTAAAAAATCTCAGTCATGAACAAACTTAGTGACCCAGCTTCTACAGCCCTCTGTGATATACTATTCCACAGAGAAATTAGCCTCAGGAAACATTCCACCTCATCTGTTTTTAGCAGGTGACTCCTTATTCTGAGATTGTGCCCTCTGGTTCTAGACTATCCCACAATAGGAACAAAGCACCTTTTAACATCTGTGATAATGGGAACTGCAGATGCTGGAGAATCCAAGATAACAAAGTGTGGAGCTGGATGAACACAGCAGGCCAAGCAGCATCTCAGGAGCAGACAAACAGCTGCACCTCCCAGTTGCGAACCATTTCAACTCCCCCTCCCATTCCTCAGATGACATGTCCATCATGGACCTCCTGCAGTGCCACAATGATGCCACCCGAAGGTTGCAAGAACAGCAATGCTGGGAACCCTGCAGCCCAATGGTATCAATGTGGACTTCACAAGCTTCAAAATCTCCCCTTCCCCCCACTGCATCCCAAAACCAGCCCAGCCTGTCTCTGCCTCCCTAACCTGTTCTTCCTCTCACCCATCCCTTCCTCCCACCTCAAGCTGCACCTTCATTTCCTACCTACCACCTCATCCCGCCTCCTTGACCTGTCCATCTTCCCTGGACTGACCTATCCCCTCCCTACCTCCTCACCTATACTCTCTTCTCTACCTATCTTGTTTTCTCTCCATCTTTGGTCCGCCTCTCCCTATTTATTCCAGTTCCCTCTCCCAGTCCCCCTCTCTGATGAAGGGTCTAGGCCCGAAATGTCAGCTTTTGTGCTCCTGAGATGCTGCTTGGCCTGCTGTGTTCATCCAGCTCCACACTTTGTTCCCTTTTAACATCTAGTTTGTTAAGATCCCAAAGAGTCTTTTATTTTAATAAACTCACCTCTCATTCTTCTAAAATCCAATGAGTACAGGTCCAACAAACTAAACCTTGTCTGATAAGAAAACCTCACCGTGCCCGAGGGATCAACTCCTGAACATTCTCATGACTGCCACAAATGCCAGTATATCTTTCCTTGGGTAAGGGGATCAAAACGGTTCAGTGTTCTAGATGAGGTCTAATTAGTGCTTTGTATAATTTTAGTAAGACTTTCCCATTTTTGTACTCAATTTCCTATAACAAAGTAAGAAGTCACACAGCACCAGGTTATAGTCGAACAGATTTACTTGAAATCACATGCTTTTAAAGCGTTGCTCCTTCATCAGGTGACCGCTTCACTTGCCAAAGAACAGCACTATGAAAGCCTGTGATTTCAAATAAACCTATCAGACTATAACCTGGTGACATGTGACATCTGACTTTGTGTACCCCAGTCCAACACCAGTATTTCCACATTTATGAAATAAAAGCTAACATTCTATTTGCCTTAATAAGAACAAAAAGAACTGTGGATGCTGTAAATAAGGAACAAAAACACAAGTTGCTGGAAAAGCTGAGCAGGTCTGGCAGCATCTGTGAAGAGAAAATCAGAACGGTTCTGAGGAAGGATCACTGGACCCAAAATGTTAACTGATTTTCTCTTCAGCGATGTTTCCAGACCTGCTGAGCTTTTCCAGCAACTTCTGTTTTTATTCAATTTGCCTTCCCTATTACCTGCTGAACTTGTGTGCTAGCTTTTAGTGAGAGATGGATTTTAAGGAAGAGCAGAGTTAGAATTATACATTATTTGCTAATTGGCATTGATTAAAGATAAGACTTTCACAAAGTTATCTTCTTGCTAAGCACAAAACTCTGCTGAGTATTTTAACCTGAGTTTGACGGTTGGGCAAATAGGACACTTTGAATAGTTTAACTGGATCTTTTCACATTTGTAGGGACTCTGGAAATGGGTGGTGGGGGTAGGAGGGCCTTGATTTCTATAGCACTACCCTAGTGAGTCATGGCAATGAGCCACCTTCTCCATAAAAGCAGTTCCATTACATTTTTGCTACTTCATATTTGACTCCAATTTGTACACCAGATCTGTTCACGCCACAGGAAAACTGACTCTTCTCAAGTTGAGTGCTTTTACTCTATATTACTCCTTGACCTTTTCCATAGCTAACTTAAAGAAATGATCTGAGATCAATTCTCAGAATCTGATCCAACAACGCCTATTGGCTGGAAGCATGCTGATCAGCAAAATTCTTCTCAACACAATTCGAAGACTCTAGTTCTCTATCTTTTATATTGGTACTACTCTAGCTTACGTCAGGATAATTAAAATTCACTACTGCTTTTGCATCTCTTTGCTGTTTACCCGTAAACTTTCTCCTTCAGTTTGTGGCTCATAGAATACCATGAGTTGTATAATGTATTATTTCTCATTTACAAACTTTAAAAGTATGTTCTTCAAAAACAAATACATTAATATGCTGGGGAACACCAAGTTATATTCTAGTTCAGTCTTAAAAACAATGGCCTCTCAGTCCTCTACTTGCTTCTTTTACTCAATTTTGAGTTGATGCCACCACTGTTGCTTTAATGTCATTGGCTTCAGTTTGTTAGCAAATCCAGTCCTGTCATTAATACATTGAACCTGGTAGATGTTTGGAGGAGCCGGCTTAGATCATGACTGCCCTTGCCTGATTGGCTACTTTTTATTGATGAGTTGCTGTTTCCTGGCTGTCTGCTTGCTCACCTTGAAAACCTACAATGTGTTCATGCCCTCGCTCTTAGACAGCTCACATTCTCAGGGAGGTGGTCATTCTCAAAGTGGGGAGTAAGCCAGAGAAAATGCTCCTATGCCGTCTCTCTTATTTACTGGGAGTGAAGGAGAACTGAAATTACGCTCTGAATCCCTGCACGTCCTCATTACTGATGCTCAGAACTAGACACAGTGTTAAAGGTGAATGGGTTTCTCACACTGATCTCTGCTGGCGTGATACGCCTGCTTGTAGGCCGCTGTTTGACTGTCGCAGCTCGGGAGTCTGCTGCCACATTCTCTGTCCTGGCTGACCGATCAGCTGCTGCAAGGATCTCATCCAATTTTTCTAAAAACAAAATTAAAACATTGCATAAGAAAGGATAGGAATCACATCAGAGAGGAGAGAATATTGGATCAGAAGAGAAGGTATTGCAGGAGGTAGCATTATCTATTAGAGAAGACAGGACATTGTATTTGAAATCACAGAATACTACATCATTGAAGAAAGGATATTATGTCAGGAGGACACCACAAAAGATAGGGTGTAACATCCTTTCTTCTTTGTAATTTCCTGGGCTGCAGATTCGAATCCTATTCAAGAAACATTAGCGCCTAATCTAGGTGGCAGTTCAGCGCAGAATTGAGGGACTGCTGCATTTTAGGAAGTGATATATTTCAAATTAGATACTAAAATGTCCTTTTTTGTGAATGTAAAGGACAGCAGAGATTTCCTCCTGTCTTTGTCAATAATTAACACACAAAACAGACCATCTGGTTTTTTCTATCTACTGTCAGATTTAGAAGTGTTCAAGTTGGTAGCTTAGTTTTCTACATCACAACATTTGAAAGGGACTAGAACTTACAAGTATGTCACTGGGCTTCAGTATGTCCTGAGGTCATGAATGGCCCCTAAGCTGTTGTTTCCTTTTACATAAATAAAATAAATCAGTAAAAATAATTTCCAGTGACCAGTGAATTGGTAACTAGAAGGCATCAGTGAAAGACTGGCATCAAAAGAACAAAGGGTGAATGAGAAATAATATTTTTGTGAGCGGAGTGCAGGGGCGTGGAATGCAGGACCATAAAAGTATGGGAAAGTGGAATCCAGAAAAATGTTCTAAATGGGAAGGTGAAAATACATGAAACGTGTAGATATAAAAGAATCTGGAGAAAGGGCAGGTGTGGTACATTCATATAGGAGATGGGGTGAATGGTTAATTGTGCTACATAATTAATTAGTCCTGACACACAGAACTTTCTCTGGATGAAATGCTCTGGACTGACCAAACCTCCCTTCTCCGATCAACTTGTTACTGGATGCTGGTCTCTTGACCTGTGTGGCATAATATGGATTGATTGTACAGACTGATACCAGCTCCCAGTGTTTAAATGATAGAAACAAGAGCTGTAAAGCTCTAGGTGGATACAACTTGTTAGCAGTGTGAGATTTGTTCCTTGAATGTGAAGCTCAGCATGCAGGGAATGAATTCTTTCATTCCATTAAACCCATTTAGAAAGCTGTTTATCAAAGTAATATTATGCTGACTGGATTCAAGCAGCATCTGTTAATCAGATAGATGTAAATCACTCAGTGTAAAACAGCAATAACTCACTGAAACAATAACTGTTCCTCCCAACATCATCACACACTAGGTTCAGTGCAGATTAGTCAGTTGCAGAGTAAAGTTCCTTCAACATCATTGCAGGAAATATTTTCATTGTTGCATCTTCATTATCAAGCTTTAGGCTCCTTCAGCCAACTATTAGCCTTTCTTCCATGGTACACCTGATCATTTCAACACCTCATTTCTCCACAGTCTCCGATGCAAGTCATCTCTTACTTGGCTTCATAGTGACATAAGGTATCTTATAGGGATCTGAGCTATCTAGGCTACAGCAAGATTTGTGGCAGAATCAGTTGGGACATCCAGTGAGAAAGCTGTGGGATCAGAGTCCATGTGGATATTTAAGGTTGAGATAGATACATTCTCGATCAGTAGGGAATTCCAAGAAAGGGCAGGAACATGGATATGAGGAATGTCAGGTCAACCATGATGCTAATGAATTGCAGAACAGGCTTGAGGGGCTGAACAGATTACTCTTGTTCCTATTTCTTACAATTTTTTTCACAGTGACGCCTATCTCAGTGTCAGGAGCATTTCACGGCATCATGCTTTTACCATGTGGCACTCTGGGTTTCTCAGCAAGGTGCCTATTGGGGGGAATTATAACTTGTTAAATGCCTTACTAATGCTGTGATACAGCTCATTCATGTTCATCGACTGTGTGAACAGATGTGTCAGACAAACTAAACATCAAGAAATGTTGGGCACCACACACAAATATCTCAGGGCCGCATGAACCCCATGTCCATGGACACTGGTATCAAACACGTTCCAGCCGCTAAGAACCCTCACAGCACGTCCTTGATCTATTTATATTTTGCTTCTGCACTTCACAACTATCTTTGTAATGCTGCAGCAAGGACAATGTGCACCACTCAGGGACATGCACCCAGCTCACCAACGGCATCAGGCTGCATCTTTGGCCTGTTGGCTTGCTATCACAGTCACAGCCAATGTTCCCTCTAAGCACTGTACATACCGATATTTGTGCCAACACCTTTTCTGGCATTGACTTCCAGTTCTGTAAGTCATGCCGTGTGTGGATGTGGAGGTCTATGCAGAGGAAGACAAAAAAAAACAAGAATGTAGCTGACATCATCACTGGCCTGCTTTCCTGTTTAGCAGGATGATTATCATGGTTATTGGCAGTCATCAATGAAGTCAAGGCAGACCCAGCACAGAAAAACAAGGGCAGCCTCCAATAACAGTCCAGAGGCTTGGGCACAGTCAGGATCTTTCCACATGCGGGGTGGGAAACTGAATGCCAAGCAGCTAAACACCCTTCATGCTTGTTTCTGTCCTAATGTGGGCTGCTTTTCCTTGAAATGAGAGAGAGGCAGGTATTAAAGGACATGGAAGTGGGTGCACAGCTGTTACTTTCCATGCAGGTGGGAGGTGACTAGAGCTAGTGAATAGGGAGCAGAGAGGGCCTGTAGGGTTAGTTGTGACGGGGGCTGGGGTGAGTGAGAGCAAGTGAGGGAAGATGCCACAGCAATAGTGTGAGCAGTAGGTTCATATAGTGGCTGAGAAAGAATGAATATGAGTATTGCAGAAATGATAACAGCACATATGCTGGTGAAGTAAAGAAGTAGACATTTTCCCTACAGTTTTGGTCCTTCCTCCAGATGGCTGACACTGCACTGACCTAGGTAGCAACCTGAGACCAGGTTGGTATGGTGTTGCGGCCTCCATGCCTGGTCCTGGGACAAGAGAACTTATCGTTTCTGTACCACCTTGTTTTGCAGGACCTCCAGGTCTCTTCATGCAAAGTGGGGCAACCATTTCTCCTCTTTTTCTGTGTCTGGGGTAAATGTGAGGAATCACGTAGGGTAGCTCTGGACTGACAGTGCTTATCTGGGTGCACAGTGGACTTTTAAAGATGGCGTGTGTGCAAGTGATGCTGGTTCTACAGTGGCTATCTGCTGAGTGGTGAGTTGTTCCTGGTATTGCATGTGGTAAGATGGGGCTACAGTTGGTTGCAAGGCACACCATAGGTGCAGGGCAGCTAGTTAATGAGGCACATTTGGTAAGGTACAGTGCGAAATCTTGCTGGGCCATGTAGTGAGAATTCCTCTAAGGAGCTTTATGCAACTTATAGCCAGAAAAATATAAGATTCACCCCATAAAATTAAATGTAAAAGAGAAAACCGTATCCCATCTGGCTAGTTCTAGACTGAATCTTTCTTCCATACATCTTTTAATCACCGGCTTTCACCAACAGAATCTATCTAGCTCCCTTCATGGATTTGGTGACACTGCCAACAGCCAGTATTCCTGTGGACTGTCTGTCTTGCACATTCTTCAGTCTCTGACAGTCTGAATTCTCTGCTGTGAAATGAATTTAGTGACAAGAGGGCATTTAATCAGAAAGGAAGGGTGGCAGGTGGGGACCATGCACCCCACTTGCCCCTGCCAAGATTGAGTCTGGCTTGAGGAGTCTTGTGGACAACTCATAACCCATGACCAAATAAGGCCTATCTGTAGACAATCAATATCTACTTAAGGGCTGCATCCTACTCCTGCTCTTGTGGTTTTCCCTCACTGGCATGCAGAAGTCTCACCATGTGTGAGGTCAGATAGCAAACAATATTGGGTTTACCTGTGGGCTTCACAGTCGAGGGTAAGTGTTGTCGGTATGGGGAGATGTGAGATGGTTATATGAGGTTTGTTCAAAGGCATTCAGTGCCTGAAATGTAGACCCTGGCATCTGGATGTGGGGATTGTCCACTGAGAACCACCTTGCTGCCAAAACGACTCCATCACGACCCCAATTCCAACATTATATCAACTAATGTGGCAGGGGGATGGGAACCAAACATTGGACAGAAAAGAGATAGTAACGAAAGCCTGTAGGGAACTAGATAATGGAGTCAGTGTGACTAAAGGGAATATTAGTCGGGGGTCGGGGAGCAGATGATGAACACAAAGGGATAGGTGGTCTGAGGTGCATCGTTTTAATGCGAGAAGTGTAGTAGATAAGGTAGATGGTAGATAAGGATCAATGGTTGGCACAACATCGTGGGCTGAAGGGCCTGTTCTGTGCTGTACTGTTCTATGTTCTATTACTCATCTCTGGCTGGATTACCTCATTTGGACCTCATTTGGATGCAGTGCTGGAAAAAGCCTCTGTTTGCACTGATTCTGCACAGCTCCCAGCCTCTGATTGTTTGTCTGATATCTCTTGTGGGCAGTGTTTCTGCCCCATAAACCTCGATCCTGGCAAATATGACTCACATCACAGGGTCTCCCCAAGCAGTTTACAGCTAAGGAAGTACTTTTTTGAAGTGTAGTCTTTGTTGAAAGTTCCCACAAACAGCAATACAGTAATGATGAGTTGATCTATAATTCTGATGTTAATTGAGGGTTAAATATTGAAAAGGGCACCAGGGATAACTCCCCTGCTGTACTTTGACATAGGATTGTTTGTCACCTTGAGAGGGCAGGTAGGGTCTCTGTTTCATGTTACATCTGAAAGATGGTATCTCTGACAGTGCAGTGTTCTCTCAATGCTGCATGCGACTGTCAGCTTGATTTTAGAATGTGTTGCGTTTGTACAGACCCTGTTATATCTTTAGGATGACCTAAAATGCTTCACAGCCAATGAAAACTTGTTCTCACTACTGAAGTGTAAGCAATGAGGCGCACAGCAAGGCTCCACAACAGTAGTGTCATAATAACCAAGTTCATCTATTTTATAATTATGTAGACAGGCTATGATGTCAGGGAGAACTTGCCTGCCCTTCTTAAATATGATAGCTTGGGATTGTTCACAACTACAAGAACGGACCAGATGAGCCTCAGTCTAACAAATAATCCAAATGGTTACAAAAACATACCCTTGCTCTGTGTTTTACAGAGTCATTAGGAAGTCCAGATAATTTTCTTTTTTCCCAGCTCTGATCGTCATAAACATTTGGAGAAAACCAAATCTCGCCAGGACATCTGCTGGGAATCAGCTAATTCAATACACATCTGATGTTGAAGCTGGGATCTTCCCAGTCTCTAAGTGTAAATATCCCCCTTGGAGCAGAGAGTTCCCAGGCTTCAGGGACATGATGTCAGTGTTAAGTGTCCTTGTGGGGACAATCACCTGGATGTGATGTTTATGCCTTTCATTTCTCATATCTTTCAGATAAGTAAGAGAGAAGGTGCCCCAAGGTAGTGATGTCCTATTTTCAATTCTTAAAAAAAAAATCAGTAAAACATAGGATCAGCAGACAGACCACGATAGAGGGGATGCCATTACCTCAGAAGTTTGTGTCTACAGCTGAAGCCAGGGAATGAGGGAGAGCGTCAAAGCCCATATAGGAGTGCTGGCAGTTCTGAGGAAGGATCACCGGATCTGAAACGTTAACTCCGATTTCTCTCCAGATGCTACCAGATTTGCTGACTGTTTCCAGCAATTTCCGTTTTTGTTCCTGATTTCCAACATCTTCAGTTCTTTTGGGTTTTTGTTTTGCTGAGTTAATAGTACCTGCTTTGCTTAACTTGGACAGTAACATTTTTGTTTAAAAAATTAAATTTTGTGATGTAATTCATTTAGTTAATAACTGAGAGTTACTGGTCTCTACTGAGATTATAACCATCCAAAAACCATAAATGTCTCTCTTTTTATCAACTTAATGACTGAACACTTTCAAACCTCATTAACTAGACATGCTGAGTCTATGTTCAAAGAAGCTGTAAACACAGGTAGTGAAAACTGGTCACCATTTCACTTTTTAAATAAGTATATAATTAATTTCCTTCTTGGTACTGCAATAAGTGTATTCAGTGGTACACTAACTGTATTTTGTGATGGGACTTTTTAATATTATTTTGTAGTTTTTCATGCTTTCATAATGAATTCAGCACAAGCTGTTTGTATTAGATCTCTTCGCTGTTTGATTCTCTTTCTCCACGCCCGTTCCTTGTTTTTCAATGATTTTTATAACTAGTTTTTCTTTTACTTCAGCTTGCTTCACTCTTCCTATTACAAAGACAGTCTACTCTCACCAGTGGAACAATTCACTCTTAATCCCATCTCCTTGCCTTGTCCCCATCCCAGTTTCCCCTCCCTCCCTCTCACCAGTTCACCCTCATTCTTCTGATTCCAGTTTCCATCCCATCCCAAATTCCTTTCCCACAGTTTGCCAAGTCTCTCTGGATATTCTGCCTTCCCTTCTGACTTTGTTTTCACTGTCCCCTGGATGTGCCTGTTCGATCCCCGCCCTCATTCTCGTCCTCACTTGCCCACAATCCTTGCATCTCCTTGTCTCAGTTCCCCACTGCACCCTTTTCCCCCTCAGCTTTTAATAGCTTCATTGAGACTCTTGTCTTCAGTCCTAATTTATTTTCTCCATTTTTCTGTCTCTTGCTTATTTTAAATGTTAGTTTAACACTTCCAACTTAAAGTCTCTGTGTTTTCACTAGAGTTATGTAAGATGGATGGATGAACCCCTGATAAGAATCCACTTCCATAATCTAGGCTGACAATCTGCGTGGTCCTTTGCTGAGACACAAAACCAACGTCTGCTTTGTTCTCATGGATACAAAGATGCTGTGAAACTGTGTAAAGAAGCGTAACATGGTGAACATTCCTCTCACAACCAGCACTATGAGAAAGATTATCTCAACATACATGTCATTTCCTGCATATTCTAACTTAAAACCATTTTCTCACGTAATATTGGAAAGACAAAGGATTCCTTGTGCAGCATGCCAAGACTTGGCTCTGATAAGACTCTGATATGTACGGCAACAGGTGAAGGGTGAACATGCCCTATTGCAGACCATAAGGTCAATGGCCAAGAATATATAGAGTACAACACCATTTAGTGGGTTTAGATTCAGTAGTGTAGGAATTTAATGAAGTTCTGAAGAGCTTACAGGTGTACTGTGTAAGACTAAGTTCTCTCAGGTCCCAAGATGAAGGTCGGAGGTTTACATTTTAAGACGTCAGCTGAAGGACAAAGACCCTAAATTTCAGATACCACCAAGAAAGCATCTTGCCATCTTTTGGCGACGTTAATTCCCTGAGAGAGACAAAGTACATCCAGTTATATTGCTTCAAGAACTTCATGTGTAAGTGCCCCACACGAGAGTTCACAGTTTTGCCCTAACGGAAGTGATCACAACTGACCAAATTCATTGGCATCACGCATTCAGCACAGGTTGGGAAGGAAATGGGGATAATTTGCAAAAGCATGGGTCAAATTTCTTTGAATTAGGTCAAACAAATGATCATCCTCAGGAAAGGTTTTACACAACATCATGCAAAAATTTCCCTTTAGTCTCTGTGAAATGGACCCAGATTTTGGAGTCACAAACACAGCCTGAGAGACACTGACATCCTACATCTTTGAAAAAAAATCAGAGGCACCACACGCAGGACTTCATTTTTGATTTCACAAAAAATTGTATTAACAATGTTCTTAGGGAACTGTCAAGATCTCCTTTATCTTAGCTCCTTCCTTTTGCGTCAAACCAGGAAAAGAGGAGTTGATTCTTTAAACCTCACCCATACATTACCCAAGTTTGCTCTATTCTAACATGGACAATGCTCGCCTATTTACTCTCCTTCTACTGCCCAGGTACACTTTATGGACTCTACCCAGCCATTTCCTTACTGTGCCAGACTGTTTGTTACAACATTTTAAAATATGCTTGTAATTTTGACTTCACACACTGAAGAAACCTTTCCACCACCCAGAGATCATGTGGTGGAAGAAATAGTGGAAGTGGGGGCAAATAATGAATGTTCTCTTAAAACTTGACAAGTACCACTCAACAGAAGCATGTCTGCTCAACACAGCACCAACACACAAAGCACCACGAGAAGTAAAATGGCGTTTGTTGTTAGTTTTTAAGAGAACAACTTACCCGTTTTCCTTCTGCGTACAGAGGCTTGGAAAGAAAAGAATCGGAGCATTAGGATGGAATGGAGGAATGAATGGCAATGTCACAAAACTGAATCTAGAGGAAAGGGTTAGTAATCTATACAAAAACACACAACATTCAAGTTATATAGAGACAAAGCACATCCCAGACAGAGAACTGTGCTAATAATGCAAGACAAGAAGCGACAAAAGAACTTGTAATATGATAGGTTCCACTTCATATTCAATATCTTTTTGTTTACTAATGTCATGTTGGTGAACTAAAACATTAAAGGATTTCTTGGCATACCTCAGACAAGGGCGGGTAAATGCAAACAATCAAATCTGACTCTTAAGAGATTGGATTGTACACACCCCTACTTTACGGATGAACAGTATGGCAGGAATGTAAAAAGCAAACTTTGAGGAGTCTTGTGCAAAATTCAAACAGTGATGATCAAACTACCAAAACTCAGATCTGCAGGCAGGTTAGAAGACTTCCTCCAATTGCTGGGATGTTGGTCCAGTTCTGTTCCTGAATGTTAGGCATCCCAGCCCTCAACATCAATCTATCCCACCTACCCTTTCTACTCTCAAAATAAAACAGAAAAAGCACATACAATGATGCCTATTTTTGTTTTTTTAAAAAATGTGTTCATAGGGTGAGTACTGGCTAGGCCAACATGTATTGCCCATCCTTAATTTCTCAGAGACACTTAAAAATAAACCATATTGCTTTGGGGTTGGAGTCCATATAGACCAGGTAATGGTATGGACGTTTTCCTTCTGCAAAGGATATTTGTGAACCAGATGGTTTTCTAGAACGGTCAACAGTGGTGGCATGGTCACTTTTAAAGTTAGCCATTTATTCAAGACATCTTTTTAGTGTATTAAAATTCCACCATCTGTCAGGTGGGATTTTAACATTAGCCTGGGGTTCCAGAAGATTTGTAATAATCTTTGCACGCCCCCACAGTAATGCATACACTTTCAAAGAAGAGTCAATTTATTTATTTGAAATAAATAATTGCTGTTGTTAAGTACAGAAACCTGATCTGTGTTTTGTCAGCTGGGGTTTATCTGACTGACAGGTAAATTGGGGATTTTGATACCCCAGTGAGGCATGACACCTTACTGAAGATAGTAATTAGTTGCCTGTTATATGATTAAATATTACTTGCCACTTATTACCTATAGATTGAATTTTGTGCTAGTTTGCTGCATGCAGGCACAGACTGTTTCATTATCAGTAGAGCTGTGAACGATCATCAATACTGTGTTATCATCAACAAACATATCCACTTCTCAGTCGTTTCTTGCGACAATGAGTCTAACTTCAAGAACTCTTGCAGCAGTGTCCCTTTTCTCTTACCCTATGTTTAAGGGCTGCTATTGTCACAAACAGTTCGCAAGGCTACTGTTCTCTATAACATAATCAAAGGATCCCATCTTCTAAAATATACATAGAATTTGGTCTTTGTTAGAAAACATACAAGGATGACTACTTTCTAAACATCACCAGCATCTTTTAACTTGCAAAATATTGCTGGGAATTTTCTAATTTCTATAACATCTACTCTCCTTTCACTGTTATGATCTCTGTAGAAAAAAAAATCAAATTTCCAGCTAATAAATGAGATAATGATACAACACTGCCATGAACACAGATCATATCCCAGAGAAAACAATAAGATATAAGAGCAGTAGTGGACTTATCAGCTTTGTTCTGTCTTTCAGTGAGATCATGTCTGATCTGATAATGATCAACTCTACTTTCATGTCTTTTTCCCCATGACCTTTGATTCTTTTAAGTGATTAAAAATCTGCTTCATTCAGCCCTGAACAATACCACCTTTATAGACACCTGTGATAAAGAATTCTGCAGATTCACTCAATCTAAGAAGAAATTCTTTCTCAAGGGTGTTAAACATGCAACCGCTTACTCTGAGATTATGCTTTTTGGTCCCATTTGGAGAAAGAACTTCTCAGCCAGCGCCCAGAGAATAGTGTATATTTCAATACGGTCACCTCTTATTCTTTTAAACTCAAGGGAGTACAGGCCCAAACTATTCAATCTCTACTCCAAAAAAAATCCCTCCCTGTCTGAGATTAGCCGTGTGAATCTTTTCTGGACAGCCACATTGCCATTATCATAGAATCCCTACAGTGTGGGAGCAGGCTATTTGGCCGATCGAGTCCACACTGACCCTCTGAAGAGCATCTCACCCAGACGCACCCTCCTGCCTTACCCCATATCATTCTTCACATAAGGGACCAAACTGTTGACAATTTTCTAGGTGTGGTCTAACTAGTGTCTTGATAGTTTGAGCAAAGGTTCTGTATTTTTAAACATCAATCCTCTTGAAATAAAGGCTAACATTCTAGTTGCCTTTCCTGTGCTGAACTTGTCTGCTTTGTTTCTTGCACAATGCACTCCCCGCCACCCAGCACCCCCGACCCCCCCAATGGCCAAATTCCTCTGACAGCTTTCTGCAGTCTTTTATTATTTAAATAATATTCAGCTCCTCTGTTCTTGCTGCACAAGTTCATAACCTTACATGGTGTATGACAACTGCACCTCCCAGTCGCGAACCATTTCAACTCCCCCTCCCATTCTTTAGATGACATGTCCATCATGGGCCTCCTGCAGTGCCACAATGATGCCACCCGAAGGTTGCAGGAACAGCAACTCTTATTCCGCTTGGGAACCCTGCAGCCCAATGGTATCAATGTGGACTTCACCAGTTTCAAAATCTCCCCTTCCCCCACCGCATCCCAAAACCAGCCCAGCCTGTCTCTGCCTCCCTAACCTGTTCTTCCTTTCACCCATCCCATCCTCCCACCCCAAGCCGCACCTCCATTTCCTACCTACTAACCTCATCCCACCTCCTTGACCTGTCCGTCTTCCCTGGACTGACCTATACCCACCTATACTCTCCTCTCCACCTATGTTCTTTTCTCTCCATCTTCGGTCCACCTCCCCCTGTCTCCCTATTTATTCCAGAACCCTCACCCCATCCCCCTCTCTGATGAAGGGTCTAGGCCCGAAACATCAGCTTTTGTGCTCCCGAGATGCTGCTTGGCCTGCTGGGTTCATCTAGCTTCACACTTTATTATCCCATTGCAGACTCTTTATGCTATCCACTTGCCTTCCCAACTGTTCTGTTCTGCAGGAATCTCTCTTATTCCATCCTTAGTATGTGTGAAGAAAAATTTGTAGATTAGCACTTATCAGCCATCTTAGAAATGCACCTTCCTTTGCCATCAAGTCCTGGCACTGAGTCTGAACCCTGAACTCCTAGATCAAAGACAGGGATGTTACCTATGGACATTGTATCCAAGTAAAAATGCTGATAATCTATCATTGCAAATACCATACTGGTTTACAATCTGGGATTTCAACAATTTTCTGGGACTTGGAGACTCCTCCTCTGTACAATGTTTGGACATAGATGGCTGTCACTGTTTAGTGTAAGCAGCTTGCATTTTCTTGTCAAATAATTTGAGCTCTCCTTTAATCCCTAACAATCAAACCACCGTTTTGCTGTCAGACAGGCACTTCATTTTACCTTACAGATAAAACACAGAGTCATATAGCACAGAAACAGGCCCTTGGGTCCAACTAGTGCATGCCAAACATAATCTTAAACTAAACTAATTCCACCTGCCTCCTCCTGGCCCATATCCCTCCAAACCTCTGCTCTGCATATATCCGTCCAAATATCTTTTAAATGTTGTAATTGTACCCACATCCATCACTTCATCAGGAAGTTAAATCAACATGCAAATAATTTTTCTGGGACTGGGACTAAAGAATTTGCCTTTCATGTCTTTTGTAAATCTCTCTCCTCTCACCTTAGAAATCTACCCCCCAGTCTTGAAATTCCCCATCTTAAGGAAAAGACAGCTACCATCAACTAGTTAGAACTGCCGATGCTGGAGTCAGAGACAACACAGTGTGGAGCTGGAGGAACACAGCAGGTCAGGCAGCAGAGGAGCAAGAAAGTTGATGTTTCGGATTGGGATCCCTCTTCTTTTTTGAAGAAGAATCCCGACTGGAAACGTCAGTTTTCCTGCTCCTCTGATGCTGCCTGGCCTGCTGTGATCCTCCAGCTCCATACTCCATCAACTCTACCTATACCTCTGATTATTTTTTAAAACTTTTTTCAGTCACCTTTCAACCTCCTACACTCCAGTGAAAAAAGTCCCAGCCTCTCTAGCTTTCCTTGTAACTCGAATCTCCATACTAATCGACATTTTGATAAATCTCTTCTGAACCCTTCCCAGCTTGATAATATCCTTCCGATAACTGGTCAACCAGAACTAAACAAAGTATT
Organism: Stegostoma tigrinum; assembly: GCF_030684315.1. Taxonomy (NCBI): domain Eukaryota; kingdom Metazoa; phylum Chordata; class Chondrichthyes; order Orectolobiformes; family Stegostomatidae; genus Stegostoma; species Stegostoma tigrinum. Next base: position 19,994,676 of record NC_081378.1, on the reverse strand, counting down.
CCATAAGAGGCCTGACCAATGTCCTCTACAACCTCAACATAATGTCCCAACTCCTATACTCAAAAAGGACTAAGCAAGGAAGGCAAGCGTGCGGAACACCTTTTTAACCATTCTGTCTACATAGCAATCTTATATAGCATATAACTATAATATCATAGGTTGTAGTTTCTGTTCCAGTACTCTGTCTAAGACATTCAGGGGCTAGTTCTTTTTATACACAAAACATACACAAAGTGGCTACTCTTCCTGTTAAATTATGGTGAATACTATTCATCTTAATATGCATAGGTGCTGCATTGCTGAATGAAGTACTGCTCAGCAAGCCTCTTCAGACAGCACCTTCAAACCATGCCCTCTGCCACCTTGAAGGACAAGGGCAGCAGATGCATGCAAGCATGACCACCGCCTGCAATTCCCTTTCCTAGTCACTCATCATCCTGTCTTTGAACAATATCTGCATTTTATCATTGTCGGTGGGTCAAATTCCAGAAAATCCCTCCCTAACAGCACTGTGGGGATACCTGCACCCCAAGAACTGCAGTGGTCCAAGGTTCACCACCAACTTCTCAAAGGTAATTAGGAATGAGAAATAAATGCTGTTCTTGCAGCAAGACCACCTCCTGGGTATGAATATAAAAATTAAAGGACAGTAGTTTCCTGTAAGGAACACATGGGCTCCAATTTCCTTTAAAGAAATAGGGTCCACATTTTTTTATCAGGAGCTGCTTTTCTTCATAATTTACCCAGGGTTGTGAAGCATAGGTGTAGCTGTGGTTTTGAACAGTCACAGGGTCTGCTTTTTCCTGCAGTGCAAACAAGGTTTGGTATTCCTTGTCAAGGACTCAAGGGACAAGTTTTCATTCCAGGTTCGGGAACCTGATGCCTGGAACATTTCCGGATCCTGACCTTATGCTAAATCAGTTCCAGTGATACAATGCAATTTTAGCAGAATCACTAATTGGCTGAGAGATAAGTTTGGTACCCATCTAGGTCCATTGGTCACATTCAGAAAGTGGATGCTAAACATATTTGGATATTTAAAAGGCAAATATGCAGCAAAATCTGAGCTTGCGATTTGCTTTGGAAATGAGTTTCAGATATTTATAAGGCCAGGAAATCTCCAAGGTTTTGATTGTTGTCCTACCTTCATTCAGGAATGACTGGCATCAATGGGACCACAGTTATGAAGGTGAGTGTAAGCTTCTGGTCCCCATATCCACTGGTTCTCATATCTACTCTGTTCATAACAGCCTCAAAAACCTCCAAGCCTGTCATACATGATTTTACTTCCATTAATCCAAGGTGACTCTGTTCAATCATTACATTATTTTCTACTTGTTCAGTTATCACATCCTTATAATAGTTTTGTGTAATTTCCCAAATCTGAAGTCAGGCTAACTGGTCCATAGTTCGCCAGTTTATCTCTCCCAACTTTCTTAAGTAGGGGGTTGCATTTGCAACTTTTCAATCTGCAGGCACCATTCCCGAATCTATAGAATATTGAAAGACAATTGCCAATGCATCCACTATCTCTACAGCCAGACCTTTCAATATTTGGGGATGTAGATCATTGGGTCCAGGGATATATCAACTTTCAATCTCATTACTTTCTTCAGTACCATTTTTAACTGATTTCTTTCAGTTTCTTATTCTCACTTGTTCCTAGGATCCCTGTTATGGGAAATTCTTGTATCACACCCCCGCCCCCAACAATGAGAACAGTTGTAAAGTAATTATTTAACTTCTCTATTTTCCGTTATTAATTCTCAAGTATCTGCACGAAATGGATCTATTCCCGCCTCTGCTAATACTTTTCTTTTACATCCCACAGAAAGAAGCTTTTACAGATAGTTTTAATATTTATTGTTCATTGTTTAAAACAATAGTTCAAAGGAGAGGAGGTGGAGTAATGGTAATATCATCAGACTAATAATCCAGAAACCAAACTAACATTCTGGAGGTTAAAAGTGTATCAGTGATAATGGGAACTGCAGATGCTGGAGAATCCAAGATAATAAAATGTGAGGCTGGATGAACACAGCAGGCTCAGGAGCACAAAAGCTGACGTTTCAGGCCTAGACCCTTCATCAGAGAGGGGGATGGGGTGAGGGTTCTGGAATAAATAGGGAGAGAGGGGGAGGCGGACCGAAGATGGAGAGAAAAGAAGATAGGTGGGGAGGAGAGTATAGGTGGGGAGGTAGGGAGGGGATAGTTCAGTCCAGGGAAGACAGACAGGTCAAGGAGGTGGGATGAGGTTAGTAGGTAGGAGATGGAGGTGCGGCTTGGGGTGGGAGGAAGGGATGGGTGAGAGGAAGAACAGGTTAGGGAGGCAGAGACAGGTTGGACTGGTTTGGGATGCATTGGGTGGAGGGGACGAACTGGGCTGGTTTTGGGATGCGGTGGGGGAAGGGGAGATTTTGAAGCTGGTGAAGTCCACATTGATACCATTGGGCTGCAGGGTTCCCAAGCGGAATATGAGTTGCTGTTCCTGCAACCTTCGGGTGGCATCATTGTGGCACTGCAGGAGGCCCCTGATGGACATGTCATCTAAAGAATGGGAGGGGGAACGGAAATGGTTTGCGACTGGGAGGCGCAGTTGTTTACTGCGAACCGAGCAGAGGTGTTCTGCAAAGCGGTCCCCAAGCCACCCCACTCGCACACCACCCCACTAACGTATCATCCTCCGACACTTCCGCCATCTACAATCCGACCCCACCACCCAAGAAATTTTTCCGTCCCCACCCCTGTCTGCTTTCCGGAGAGAACACTCTCTCCGTGACTCCCTTGTTCCCTCCCACCCCACCACACCCGGCACCTTCCCCTGCAACCGCAGGAAATGCTACACTTGCCCCCACACCTCCTCCCTCACCCCTATCCCAGGCCCCAAGATGACTCTCCACATTAAGCAGAGGTTCACCTGCACATCTGCCAATGTGGTATACTGCATCCACTGTACCTGGTGTGGCTTCCTCTACATTGGGGAAACCAAGCGGAGGCTTGGGGACCGCTTTGCAGAACACCTCCGCTTGGTTCGCAATAAACAACTGCACCTCCCAGTCGCAAACCATTTCCACTCCCCCTCCCATTCTTTAGATGAAATGTCCATCATGGGCCTCCAGCAGTGCCACAATGATGCCACCTGAAGGTTGCAGGAACAGCAACTCATATTCCGCTTGGGAACCCTGCAGCCCAATGGTATCAATGTGGACTTCACCAGCTTCAAAATCTCCCCTTCCCCCACCGCATCCCTAAACCAGCCCAGTTTGTCCCCTCCCCCCACTGCACCACACAACCAGCCCAGCTCTTCCCCTCCACCCACTGCATCCCAAAACCAGTCCAACCTGTCTCTGCCTCCCTAACCTGTTCTTCCTCTCACCCATCCCTTCCTCCCACCCCAGGCTGCACCTCCATCTCCTACCTACTAACCTTATCCCACCTCCTTGACCTGTCCGTCTTCCCTGGACTGACCTATCCCCTCCCTACCTATACTCTCCTCCCCACCTATCTTCTTTTCTCTCCATCTTCGGTCCGCCTCCCCCTCTCTCCCTATTTATTCCAGAACCCTCACCCCATCCCCCTCTCTGATGAAGGGTCTAGGCCCGAAATGTCAGCTTTTGTGCTCCTGAGATGCTGCTGGGCCTGCTGTGTTCATCCAGCCTCACATTTTATTATCTAACATTCTGGAGGATAAGGGTTTGAATCCCACAATGAGGAATGGTGAAATTTGAATTCAATACAAATCTGGAATTTAAAAAAACTAACCTAATGGTGATTGAGTAAACACTGTTGGATTATTGTAAAAATCCCATCTGGATCACTAATGTCGTTTAGGGAAGGAAATCTGTCATCTTTATCTGGACTGGCCTGCATATGAGTACAGACCCTTACAACGTTGTTGACTTTTAACTGCCCTCTGGCAGTTAGGGATAGGCAATGAATGCTGGCCTAGCCAATGAAACTCATCCAGGCCTGTCAAAGCCATAGCTGTCAAGTCAAAGTTGATAAGGCAAACATGGATTAATAGCAAACAAACTAAAAACGTGCATGAAACCTGCGTTCTCAGCACCCTCCTTCATAACAATGGAACAGGGATAATTTATGCAAATCAAGAAAAGCAACTGAACAGGTTTCTATGCTGTGCACAAGTGCTGTTATTTCTTCTGAATTAATGGAATAGCTATTCCCTAAAAACTGCTTTGCATAAAACTCACTACTATTGCCTATCATATACAAGACCTGCTTTTCCTTCTCATACAAACTCGGGCTACTATTTTTTATTCATTTACGGGGACTCCTATTCTTGATAATGCCCTTAATCTGTTAGATTTTCTGTAATATACACCAGAGCTGTTATTACCTTTAGTATACCCACAGTAACATGTTTTTGATAATGTAATCACAGCCATTGCCTCTAAAATGTCCAGGAGATGCTATTTGATAATATACAGTACAACATATACTATAAGGATCCAGGGTATAAGTGCTGATATTTCCCAGAACATGCAAAAGCTGCTATTCCCAACAAAATATACAGGGGCTGGTATTCCTTATAATATTTATAAGGGCTGTGATTTCCTTGCATCTAAACTGTGGCTGCTGTTCTGTAGAATTTACATTGGACCTGCTTTTGAACAGCAAACAGGACATGTTACCCTGTAAAATAGATAGAGCAGTTACTATCCTCTACAACACATATAGACTTTGCTGTTCTATATTAGAGAAGACCGCATTCTCTATATGAGATGCTTTGGATGATAATCACTACAGTATGCAATGCATGCTGTTTTCTGTAATATTCACAGACTGCAAATATTTACAATTCAATAGTGGCTCCTATTGTTTCTATGGAGGGTTTGTTGTTCCCTCCAATGTACACGGTTCTGTCATTCTATATATAATACGGTTTAAGACATACAAGTCCTCTTATTTTCTACCAGGAGAGTGAAGGTTTTCCCAGTTCTGAAGTTGTCATTATGCCTGTGTTTACAGCCACATAGAGGGGAGCCTGCCGCACTCAGAATGTGGCGATTATGAATGGTTTAGTAGCCTTATAACTGTCAAAGATTTTCTATAGCGTCAAACTAATTCTGACTCTAATCAAATCAAAACTGAGAAAAAAGAACTGAGCCAGCAGGTTGATCTCAGAGTTGTGCTCAACTGAAGAAAACAGGAAATGCAAGTCTTCCCTATAGTCAAGTCTGTTTGGTTAATTCATCCAAAACACGTGTTGCTGCTCTGTAACTGAGCCCACTTTCAGTGTAATTTGACATCCTATTTTAAATGTAATATTAGTCATGTACCTCTAATGGGGAAATGAACATGCTCTTATTTATTGAATATCCAAATTATTCAAATTATTTACATGATTCATTCATGAGTGTGGTGTCTGACTAATTTTGATACTATACTCTGAAAACCACACAACTGAATCACTTGTCTCACTGCCAGTCAAAATCTCTGCTTTCACGAGTCTATGTTACATCGTTTTTAAAAAAAATTAGTCATTGAAATGAGTAAATTGTTAAATATGTTCTTGTTGATACTGAACTTCTGGTTTAGCTCTCCTTTTTGTTTGTTTGCTACTATCCTTCCAAAATGATTATTCCTTAAATGAACCCGTCAACCAATAAATAGCCAGTCTTCCTTTGTGGTCTTTGAAAGTTTCAGTGAATTACTCAATAATGGAGGTGGTCACAGATCAAACTGCAAATTGTACTTGCACTTTCTGCCACGAGGGTCATGGAGATGCTGGCCAGATTCTCTCCTTTTATTTATTTATGGGATCTTGACTAGGCATACTGCCCATTCCTTATTGTTGTCCTTGAGAAAGTGAAGGTAGCTGGCTTCTTGACCTGCCGCAGCCCATTTGGTGTAGATAAACTTAGTGCTGTTTAGAGTTGGGGTGATGTGTTCCAGGACTTTAATCCAGAACAGCGAAAGAATGGTGCTATACTTGCCAGTGGTGGTCACTTCCCTATGTCTCTGCTTGCCTTGTCTTTCGATATGGTAGTGGTCACGGGTTTGGAAGGTGTTGTCTAAAGAGTCTCAAAGAATTTCTGCAGTGCATGTCGCATGTGGTACACACTGGAGGGCATGGGTGTTTTAGGATGTGGTTCCATACCATATGTGTTGCTGTGTTCTGGATGGTGTCAAGCTTCTTTGTTGGAGTTACACTCATCCAGGTAAATGGAGAGATTTCCATTGCACTCCTGATATGTGCTTTGTAGATTGTAGAGTGTTTGGGAAGTCTGTAGTTAAGTTATCAGCTGCAGGATTTCTAGCCTCTGACCGGCCCTTGTAGCCGCAATATGTATATGGCTGGTCCAGGTGAATTTTTGTTCAGTAGCAAGCTCCAAAATTCTGATCGTTGTCTGACCGTAGTTCAGGGGTACTGGCATCAATGGGAGCACAGTTATGGGGTTGACTGTAAACTTCTGGTACTTATGGCTCTGATACCTACTACCTTTACTGAGGTAATGATTAGCCAAGAACAATTTACTTACTTCCTGTACTATGCACCCAGTCCAAAAGGCCTCTCTACTTTTCTTCTTTTCTATCACCTTCAGAAGGTAATCATATCAAAAAGAGTGATAATTTCTAGCACCTCACCTAGTTGTCAGAATTAAACACTGAATGTCAGCTTATTTCATTCTGCTGGGAATCACAGTTGAGTTACTGATAATTTACTGGATAGAAGTCAATGGTAGGGATAGAACATAGAACAATACAGCAGAACAGGCCCTTCGGCCCTCGATGTTGCGCCGACCTGTGAACTAATCTAAGCCCCTCCCCCTACACTATCCCAACATTATCCATATGCTTATCCAAGGACTGTTTAAATGCCCCTAATGTGGCTGAGTTAACTACGTTGGCAGGCAGGGTGTTCCACGCCCTTACCACTCTCTGAGTAAAGAACCTGCTGCTGACATCTGTCTTAAATCTATCTGTCACCCCTCAATTTGTAGCTATGCCCCCTTGTACAAGCTGAAGTCATCATCCTTGGAAAAAGACTTTCATTGTCCACCCTATCTAATCCTCTGATTATCTTATATGCCTCTATTAAATCCCCTCTTAGCCTCCTTCTCTCCAATGAGAACAGACCCAAGTCCCTCAGCCTTTCTTTGTAGGGCCTGCGCTCCAGACCAGGCAACATCCTGGTAAATCTCCTCTGCACCTTTTCCAACGCTTCCACATCCTTCCTGTAATGGGGTGACCAGAACTGCACGCAATATTCCAAATGAGGCCGCACTAGCGTTTTGTACAATTGCATCATGACATCGTGGCTCTGGAACTCAATCCCTCTACCAATAAAATCTAAAACACCGTAAGCCTTCTTAACAGCACTATCAACCTGGGTGGCAACTTTCAGGCATCTACGTACATGGACACCAAGATCCGTCTGCACATCTACACTACCAAGAATCTTTCCATTGACCCGGTATTCTGCCTTCCTATTATTCCTCCCAAAGTGAATCACCTCACATTTATCCATATTAAACTCCATTTGCCACCTTTCGGCCCAATTCTGCAGTTTATCCAAGTCTCACTGCAACCTGCAACATTCTTCCACAATGTTGAAACATTTTGCCTAGGGCTGTCTGGGAATTTTTTGTTCATTCAAGTCACTGGGAATATCAGTATTTATTGTTCCTTGGGAAGGTGGTAGTGAAATATTTATTTGAATTACTGTAGTCTGTGTGGGAAAGACTGTGTGCTGTTTAGTAGATAGTTCAGGATTCTCGTCAGCAAATTGACATATTTTCTTGTACGTATGGTGTATGACTTGGAGAGAAACTGGAGTTGGTGGCGTTCTAAATTTATCTGTCGCTCTGCAGTTTCTATGTGAAAGAGATTACGGGTTTGGAACATACTACTGAAGAAGTCTGGATGCGCTGCAGTGTATCTTGCAGATGATACACATTGCTGCCCCTGTGCACTTATGACTGAGTGAGTGAACTTAAAGTGGCAGATGAGCTGTCAATCTAGTGGGCTGGTTGGCATCAAGCTTCTTAGGTGTTGTTGGAGCTTCACTCATCCAGATAAAGGAGTGTATTCCATCCAGTGACTCCTGACTGACTCTTGGTAGACATTTAGATGAGTCAGGAAGTGTGTTACTCACTGCAGCTTAGCCAACATCAGACCTTCTCTTGTAAGCACTGTACTGATGTGGTTGGTGCTGTTATGTTTCTGGATAATGGTGATGCCACTGAATGTCAAGAGAGGTAGCTAGAACTCTCTTATTGGAGATAGGTATTGCTTGGTAATTCAGTAGCAAACCTTTAATGCAATTTATTAGGTCAAAACTGAACATTGTTCAGATTCATTGCATAAGTGCATGGCTGCTTCATTATCTGAGGAATTATGAAGGAAGTGAACATCATGCATTAATACAACAATAACCTGTATTTATGCAGTACCTTTAGCATAATAAAACTTCCCAAAATGCTTCACAAGAGCATTTTGGAAAAAAAATATCAGACAGTGAGCCATGGACACCATGAAAGATGGATTAGAAAGTAGGGCATGAGCTTGGTCAAGATATTAGGTTTCAAGAAGCAATTTAAAGAATGTAAGGTTAAAACGATAGAGAGGTGTATTGGGATGGTGACACAAGGAATTGAGTTGATAATTAGGACATGGAATTTATTGTAGGGACTGAACAGAAGGGCTATCCCATGAGAAATTACTGCTCTTACAATACCGGATGTCAGACTCTTTAACAGACCAATGCCAAGACATTGAATTAGGTAGTAAAAGACTTTTAAGATTGACAAGGGTGTTTTTTTGTGAAAGTATAATTTAGCACAATAATCTGTTTCCATCATTCCCTTTTGGCCCCTGTCCATGTCCAGAAACCAACTCCGAAATGGAGAAGAACCCAACTCTTTTCTTTCATAAAACCTTCACCAAGTTACCCATAAGATCCTAGTTCTTAGACATTTTATAATTGACATATTAGAGATGTTATTATGCAACTCTGGAGGAGGGTGGGTGTAAATCAGGCCTCCTGATGCAGAGCTAAGGACAGTACTATTACACCACAAGAGCCCTGAATACTTCTGAAGCTTTTATGTTTTGTATACATAATTGACCTGCTCAGAGATATTATTGTACACCTCTGGAGTGGACAAGACTTTGGGCCTCCTGGCTTAGAGTTAGGGACACTTCCACAATGCTGCAAAACCCCCCATCAAAGCTGAAATTAGAAACTTTTCAATCTACTTGTTCAGAAATATTATTGCACACCTCTGAAGCAGGTGGAGCGCTTCTTGGTTCAGATTTCAAATCCAAATTTTTATAAAGTAGACTCCGTTCCCTCATTAAAGTCATTTACATGAATTGCAAAAAGCTGAAATCCCCACAGTGATCCCTGTGGTGTTCCATGAGTAACAAAATGTCAATGGTAAATCATCTGATTATCCCTACCCTTTCTTTTCATCCCTTGATCCATGCTGATTTTTTTTCCGGAATTTCATCAATCCTAATTTTGTGAAATAAACTCTTGTTTGGCGTCTTACGGAATGCTTTATAAATGTAAATACACTACACCCTTTATCCAAGTTACTAGTTATAACCTCAGAACTCGAACAGTTCAGCCAAGTCCAAATTCCCATTCATAAATCTGTACTGATTTTCTCAATCATGCTATGATTTTCTAAGTGGCTTATCAAATAGAATCACAGAATCCCTACAGTGCACACAGAAGCTATTTTGGCCCATCGAGTCTGCAAACACCTCCTGAAGAGGATCCCAATTTATCCCTGTAACTCTACATTTATTGTGGCTAATCCACCTAGTCTACACCTTCCTAGACACTAAGAAAAAATTGCCCCAGATACAGGGCAATTTATAGCCTGGCCAATCCACATAACTAGCACATCTTTGAGCTATGGGAGGAAGCTGGAGTACCCAGAGGAAACCCATACAGACAAGGGAAGAACATGCAAACTCCAAAATTGTTGTCTGAGGCTGGAGTTGAACCCAGGTCCCTGGGGTTGGGAGGCACCAATGCATGCCATCGTGCCACCAACAGTATCTCTTAAAAGATTCCAGTGTTTTCCATGTTGCTGTTTGGAGGGATGAGCTACAATGGGATGGTTTGGAGTATTGGAGATATACTATTCAAGGGGAATGTTAGAGTACTAGTCAGATTGGCATTGGAGGAAGAGTTAGGGACAAGAGGTTTTGGTGGGAGTATTAGCATACTGAAGTAATTAATATTCATAGCTCTAAAGCCTTTCCCATTCTACAGTTCAACATCAGGACTGACTTTGAAAGTCACCAGTTATATGATATTGGAAAGAATAAGATTGTTCCCATTTATTTTGTACGAATAAGTATAGAAACCGATACTTTGACATTGGGAGTATTGAACTATGAGGCCGGAGTAATCGTTCCTTCACACCCAGTTTACTGGGCAAACAAGAGTTACTTTCGTTATTATTTGATATGGCCTCCAGCTGATTCCATGCTTATTCAGACTGAATCCTCATGTTTTTTTTTTGCCTCATACGTTATTAGAACTCTCAATGTAATTCATGCTAATACTATAACCACAAGGTTTGCAAAGAAGATTCCCAACCATTAACTCCACAGGGCAACCTGGGCCTTACACTGGATGTTAGTTTTGCCAGTGAAGATCCAAATCCTGATTTTAAATACACGCACAGGACATGATAATTAAAAACTGATGAGCCACGCTGGTCCAAATGAGCGCGAATCATCCCCGTTTACCTTAGCTCTGTGCATCACGCACACATAGGAGCTGGACAATACAGGCTGTAAAGTAACAAATGCAGTGAAGCACCAGTTAGTCGATATAAACATTTCAAAACATGCTGCATTAATGAACGAGAGTTCCCTTACCTAGCTCCTCGAGTTCAGCAGTCATGGATTTGGAACGGAGAGTCAGCGTGGTACTTGGTGCTCTCTTCGGAGGTGGTGGGGCTGAAATAAAAAGAGATGAGAGGTTTGACTTTCTGCCCAGGACCTTTCTTACAGCCCCGATGTGCAGATGCCATTTTTTCTCCACTGCCTGAATCTCGTCGTAATCATGACAGGAGTCACCACACTGCTGGAGGATCTTGTTCAGGCTGCGCGTGGAAGCAAATTTCTTCATACTATCCCTCGTGCAGGAAGCTCGGGCCTAATGGGCTTTGGGATGTGAAACGCCCCCACAGAAATGCTCCACTGAGTGCTGCTTCCTAAAGAGTACCATTGCATTCCCAGTGTCAGGCTGGGCTCTCTGCTTAAACAGCAGGCAAATTACTTTTATGCCTCACACACAGAGGGGCTTTCCCCCCTCAAAGCATCCAGCTGGGAAGCGTAAAGGAATTCAATCCGTTGCCACAGTTTCAGGTGAGCCGAGATTTTTCCAGGCTCTGGCTTGCATACGAACAATACAGCATTCAAATGTTCAACAGGGAATACCATGGAAACAAGGCCAGTAGGCAACCCCTTCCTCCTCCTCCTCCCACTTTCCCTCGTTGTATAGTCGTGCTTCAGACACCCTGCTAGAAGTACCAAGTGTGAATATAAGTTCTCTGCTCAGGATAAGGCTGTATCCATTTGTAAATAAGTCCTTTTTAAAAAAAGATATAAAAGGAAATTGGCTATCAATAAGGCAGCAATGATTAAAACCGCAGGAGTTTGAGATGTGGATCAGGCCTGCGTGAGGACTCAGACCATCCCTGAAAGCTGGATTTTGAGAACGACGGCATCAGCAGGCAAAAAGAGAGAAATAGATTCCAGCTCTTTTTATTTTAAATGGTGCGTGAACTGCTTCTTTTCAAACGGTCACCCAATCTAAACCGTCTCTTCACCGCAGCTTGTCAACATTTCTTCTTGTGAGGTGAGTGGGCAGGCTAATAGTGCTTTAAAGATGGCACACAGTAGATTTAACACCACCAAATGCATGGGATCGTGTACAGCACCAACAGTCTTCCAACCCTCGCCCCCTCGTCCTTCCAACCGATCGTTCTTTCTCTCTCTCTGCTGGCTGCTCCTCCTTTCCACCTCGCACTCCTGTGTTCTCTTCCGCCTCCTTGTTTTAGTTTATTCCTTTCCTTTTTGTCTTTTTTATGCCCCTTTCCTTCCCCCACCCTTCAGTCTCTGTGACATCATTTCATCCCCTTTTGGCTAAGACAAACTTTATTGCTTGGAAACTAGAGATTAGGCTCAAGGATCAACTATGTTAAAAATTAATGCAGCTCACCGTCAGTAAACAAGTTAACACCTCATTGTTATTGAGCTAAAAATTTAGAGGTAAACAAGGTATGGTAAATATAGTTCATTTATACACATGCCCATGTTTGTACACATATAAAGACAAACAGATATACAGAAATATATCTACAGATGTGGACATACAAATACACACACATATAAAATGAAGTATGCTGAAATTAATTCAAGGGCCGCCCTTCCACAGATTCAGTGCAGTTACAGTTGAGTGGTTTTAACTTAGAACTGGCATTAACATTTGTTAGGTTCAGTTGGCAGCATTTTTGCCTTCTGAGTCAGAAAGTTGTGGGTTGAAAACCCCCTCCTTTACCAGCACCAGTGCAGTAATGAGGAAGTGCTGCATTATGGAAAAAGTTATCCATCAGATAAAACATTGTACATGGATTATTCTGTTGTACAGTGGATGAATCTTACAGTTTATTCAACCCGTTCCATCCTGGGTGCCCGAAACGTTCCTTCCCCAGCTCTGTGATGGACTTCTGACTTTACCCCATTTGTAAATGATGGTATCACCTATCACACTTAGTCAACATCAGTCTGCTCTATACATTGTAATGCTGTATCTTGTAATGAGACTGCTCCCTCCCTCCAATATACAGAGTTGAAGTGGAACAGGCAGTCACTGTAAACAGAATCTTATACAGTTTGATGTTAATTAGTCATGATTACCTCAATTTATGGGATGTGGCGAAATTTCATTTTGTCTGTTTGGCAAGTTAATGATGAGAGGCCATGAATAAAAATATTGCTACTCTGGCAAGTGAGGAGAGAGCTCAGGAGAAATCACAATTCAGACTGAATCTGTTTCCAGGATTTGGCAGAAAATGAGTTGAAAGTGTTTCTTGTTTGGCACATCATATCATGTACAGCATCCTTAACTGCCATAGATCTTTTTGCTATACAGAATGAGGTTACTTGGCTCTTTTATATTTGTGCTACCTTATGGCTAAAGCTATCCAAAATTGGTGCTCCTGCCTCTCAAACTTTGTGTCTCCTGATGTAGTAGATATTTATCTAATATTTCTCCAATAGAAACAGCAAGCTGAGCCTCAACCACATTCCATTCCATACTTGCTCTCTATTGAGAAAGGACGTGCATTTATGTAACACTGTCATAACTAATTAACCAGTTCTGAAAATACTGATGGAATACAACTGATTTTGTTTTCGTTAGCAAGGCAGTCTTACTTTGTGATGTTAGTTGGGGGAATAAATATAGGTCAGAACACTAGGGAGAGTTCCCTCCTCCTCTTTAAATAGTGTCCTGAGATTTTTTTGTCAACCCGAGAGAGCAGATGGAGCCTTCGTTTAATGTCTTATTCAAAGCATGATACTTCAGACATTGCAGCATTCCCTCAATACCATGCTTGATTATGTGCTCAAATATTTAAAGCAGCGGTTGCATCTACAACTATAACTGAGAGGTGACAGGGCAAACAACTTATTGGGACTGAAGTTTCACTAACTCACCTACCAGAGGAAATAGATTTTCCCTATTCAGCCCAATAGAACTTAACATTTGAAAAAACATTCTTAAATTTCCACTTAGCCACCTAAATTACGTGGAGATGGTGGTGGTGGGGGGGGGCGCGGTGAGGTGGAGGTTTGGCTGTAATAATAAGCTAGTGATTGGCTTTAAGATCTCCAATGCATTATGGCAAAAATTGACACCAACTACGCTATTGTCCTAAAAGCATGAGAACTGTTAGAAATCCAATCTGACGTTACTCAGTGATTGATTCATAGTAGTTCTTTACTCAGTGAGTGGTTAGAGTGTGGATCTCATCACATTAAGGAATAGCTGAGACAAATAGAATAGGTAGATAAATAAAGAAGGATAAATTTAATAGAAGTAATAAGAAAATACAGCACAAAAACAATCCTATCAGCCAACCACTCCATGCCAGTTTTTATGTTTCACTTCCAATCGTTTTCATTATCTTAATTAGCAAAAATCTCTCCTCCCTCTCTGTCATTTGGTTATCCAACATCCCAGTAATTGCATGTATATGATTCACTTCAATTGCTCCCTCTTGCAGAAGGTTCCACTTTCTCTCTCTCTCTTCTCTCTGGTTAAACAGATTTCTTCTGAATGCCCCATTTAATTTCTTGAGCTTTTCTTTGTTCAAAGGATGTTGGTTAAGATATCAATATTACTCATTGTTAAGTGCCCTCGAGAAAACTGTGATGACCACCTTCTTGCATCGTGCAATCCACATGATGTAGTTATGCCCACAATGCTATTCATTGCTCTTTTGCAGCATCTATCTGTGAGATATTAACCATTGTCACAGATGTCCCTACCCTCATGCCCTTCAAGTGACATATATTCTCTTGCTTACCAGCATATTCTCTTGTTTACCAGCAAACAGTTTAATTGTTGGGCTGCACATAAAAATGTACAAACATGGTAAGGAATAATCAATGCAGGTTTCTATCAGTCAGAAACTTAGTCTGTCGGGTTGTTTATGCAATTGGGTATTATAATCTGAATTTCTTTTCCCCACACTTGCACGTGCTGGTATGGAGACAGCTTGGCCTCCCTGCACTATAGTTAATTCATAGCCTGTGTGGGAGCAGGGGAGGGGGGGGGCACGGTGGTGGTGGTAGTGGTTGGCAGGCAGTGGCCAGTTATCTTAATTAGCTGGAAAGCAATTACACATGCCAACTGGCTGAGAATATCATGAAGGACTCCTCAACTTTTACCCTTGCCTGAGTGGTGGTGACCCTCAGGTCAAATCACTACCAGTTGTTTCTCTTTAATGAGAGCAGCTTTATGGCATGGCCTTTTTATTCAGAAGAAGCTGAATTAGGCATTCAGGGCACATATATTTCTGTAAGCACAGATAGGCAGAGGTGTTCATGTAACCATGCTGCTAATTACTTTACAGACTTCCAGTTCTTCTTTGAATAATAAGGGGAAGATGTAATAGTTCAACTTTCCCTATTTCAATGGGCAGAAATTACAGACTGAGATGCACTGAAGTAATAAATACCTTCTAAATCTACAGACCAAAGGTTTATTAATAAATGACCCAAAAATCTATTCGATTGATGTGGATTGAGGGGGAAAAGACAGATTTAAACTGTTATAAAGTCTTTTAGGACATCCTAAAGATATTTATATTTAATTTACTGGTGTAATATTGTAACACATGCAGCAGTCAATTCACACACAATTTCCTGCAAATAGTAAATGACATAGTGACTGGATCATCTATGTTAAGTTGTTTGAGAGTTAAGTGCTGATGAGGACATAAAATTATATTGAAATGGTAGCACTGAAATGGCCCAACTGATCTCTATACGTGTTTATGGTCCACATAAACATCCTTCTTTCAATTTTATCCAGTTTTCCTGAACAAACTTCATTTCTCCCTTATGGATTTACCTCATCCTTTTAAAGGCACTTCCATGTTCACTTTGGCAGGTGCCCTGTTTTTCTTCAAATAATTTTGCAGAATTTCTTGCACCCACCTAAGCAGCAGATGAAGCTTGGCTGAAAAGGTCATTTGAAAGACAACAACATGCCCTTCAGACTCAAAGGTGAAAGGGCTACACACTGTACCAAGGTTAAAAACATCCACTCAAAATAGACCTCCCATTGTGTGGAAAGAGGCTATTCAGGCTATCATGTCCACACTAACCCTCCAAAAAGCATACGGCTCTGACCCAGCCCTTGGCCCTACCCATACTTGCCATGTCTAATTGACCTAGCCTGTACATCCCTGGATGCAATATGGCAATTTAGCATGGCCAATCCACCTAGCCTGCACATTTCTGGGCTGTGGGAGGAAACCAGAGCACCTGGTGGAAACCCACGTAGGTACAGTGAGAATGTCTTTGTGGAGTTTGCACAATTACCCAAGCCTGGAATCGAATCCAGATCCCTGGTGCTGGAAGGCAGCTGTACTAACTACTGAGCCACCCAGCCATCCTATGGATGGAGTGAACAGAATGCCTGAATTGTTTGAGCAGGTAAGTTGTGCCTCGTACTGTGTGTTATAGTATGCCTATTTATGCGTACGTGTTTCCTAAAGAGAGAATTGGGCTCAGCTGATGCTCAACATTCATTGTCTATGCTTACATGAAGAATAATTTCTTTAGAACCTTACTCCCTGGCCAACATCTCTGTCTCTGGCTTGCTATAGTGTTCCAGTGAAATCCTGCGCAAGCTGGGGGAACAACACCTCATTTTCCCGCTTGGGGCCCCTACAGCCCTCCAGACTCAATATGGAGTTCAATAGTTTTAGGCCTAAACTCTCCCATGTCCCAGCCCCCCACCCCATACGCCAGGCCTTGTTACCACATAGCCTGCCACTATACACCCCCTGTTGTTAGTCACTTACAGTACCCATTAACAACTATTCACCCTCCCAGCCTGATTATTAGCAACTCCTTTGTCTGTCCAACTGTCTTTCTCTCTCTTTGGGCTCTATCCTATCGTTGACTCCCTATGCCATCCACCTCCCTATTTTCTGTATATAAACTGATGTTTACCCAGCCACCATCAGTTCTGAGGAAGGGTCACCGGACTGGAAATGTTAACTCTGTTTTCTCCTTCACAGATGCTGCCAGACCTGCTGAGGTTTTCCAGCAACTTTGTTTTTGTTCCTGATTTACAGCATCCGCAGTTCTTTTGGTTTTTATTTAGTGTTAGACCCAACATGCTCTACTGCTCTTACAGAATGTAGCAACCTACCTGTTGAATTGGATCCAACACACAGCTCCAAGCTGGGCTTGCTATCACCCAACCACCCGTCCTGCCCTAAAAGCTCCATCACTCCCACATTAGGCACCCTCATCTCTACCCACCTAGTACCCTACCAACATGGCACCCTGGTATCTACCTTCACCGTTACCTCATGTATGTAACATTTCACAGTGGCTGTCAAAGTGGCTGTCTATGATGTTGACATTAAAGTCACAGAATAAGGCAACTGACTACTCTGAAAAAAGGGGCATGTTATGCCTTCCCCTGGTATCCAGCACTACAAAGGACCTGTTAAATTTAAAGCTTGCTGCATTTCTGATCAAACCGTAATTGGAATCTCCTGTCTGAAATGCGGAGCCCCTTCTCAATGCAAAAAAAGCAGCAGCAGAGTGGCAGTCAGAAAATCTGGCCAAATTGGCTGTATATTCAGATAATACCTTGGTAAACATAAAACATGACTTGTCTAAATATAACAATCACGACATTGTAGCTACACTCTGCGAGCGTGTAATCAGTCACTGTGGATGGATGTGTATCATTGAGGTGGATGTGTGGTTGTTGTCTAGCATGAAATTATCATTATTTCAGTTCCCATCCTGTGTGAAGGGTGGTTGATGATATGAAATTTGGATATTTTGTCTATTTCTTCACAGGACTTGACCATTGCTCATTACAGTGTTGTATGATCTAAACTGGACACAGCAACATATCTTTCCACGAATCCATGTGTTCCTCTAAATATTTCAAACTGGTATGCTTTGTCATGGTCCAAGGTTCAAGTTGGGATTACTGTCTGTGTGCTGATTGTATGCTCATGCCATGCTGTTGTACTATTTTTTCCCTTCTTACCCACAATACATCATGATGCTGTTTTTGGGTTGGAAGAATATGGATGGGGAGAATTGTGTGGATCTGTCTCCTAATCATGAAGTGCCAGTGCGGATAAACAATTACCTAGTCATAATGAGGAACTAGGAAATAGCAGAGGAGTTGATTAAATTACTTGTGGAAGTCTTCACAGTGGAATACACAAATAGCATTCCAAAAATAATGAAGGTGCAAAAGAAGGAGTGGAAACAAACATAATAACTGGCACTATTATAGCCAAGTCTGCAGAATGCACAAAAATAGGTGGTAAGACAAGTGGTGAGGATGACACAGAGTCTGCAGAGGGATACAGACAGGTTAAGCAAGTGGACAAAACTTGGCAGATGGAATATAATGTGAGAAATGTGAGGTTAGGCACATTGGCAGGCAGAGTAGAGGAGCTAATTATTAACTAAATCACTAAAGACAGCAGAAAGTTACAGTACTGTAGTCCTCCTGCGTAGATCACACAAAATCTAGCGCACAAGTTCAGTAGGTAATAGGGAAGACAATGGAACGCTGGCCTTTATTTTACAGGGTATGAGCATTAAAATAAGGAGATCTTGATAAAATTATACAAAGAACTACTCAGACCACAGGTGGAAAACTCTGAGCAGTTTTGCCCCCGTAATCTAAGGAAAGATACACCGGCATTGGATGCAGTCCAAAGCAGGTTCACTAGGGTGATCCCAAGTATGAAGAGACTGTCTTGTAAGGACAGGTCGAGTAGTTTGGGCCTGTACTCATTAGCATTTAGAAGAATGAAAGGCAACCTTAATGAAACATTATTCTTAGGGGATTTGACAGGTAGATGCAGAATTTTTTTTTTTCCTTTGTAAGAGAGTCTAAAATCAGAGGGCACAATCTCAGAATAAGGGTTGTCCATCTAAGATAGAGAATAAGAAGAATTTGTCCTCGGAGGCTAGTGAATCTGTGGAATTCCGTATCACACATGGTTGTTGAGGTTGGATCATGATGTATATTCGAGGCTGAGACATGCACAATTTTAATCAGCAATGAAATCAAGAGTTATGGAGAAAAATCAGGAAAATGGAATTAAGGATTATTGGATCAGTCATGATCTTATTGAATGGCAGAGTGGAATCGATGAGCTTGATGGACTACTTCTGCTATTATATCTTTATGGTCTTATAGAAGAGTAAATTCAACATAGCTATCAAATATAGAGTCATGGAGCTGTACAGCGTGGAAGCAGACCCTTCAGTCCAACTCATCCATGCTGACCATATGTCCAAATTAATCTATCCCAATGCCGGCATTTGGCCCGTATCCCTCTGAAGCCGTTCTATTCATATACCCATTTAAATGCTCTAATTGTACCAGTCTCCATCACTTCCTCTGGCAGCACATTCCATACACGCAACACCCTCTGTGTGAAAAAGTTGCCTCTCAGGGCCTGTTTAAATCTTTCCCCTCTTGTCCTAAACCTATGCCCTCTAGTTTTGAACTCCCCCACCCTGGGGAAACAAACTTGCTTATTCACCCTGTCCATGTCTGTCATGAGTTTATATGCCTCTATAAGGCCAACCTCGGCCTCTGACACCCCAGGGCAATCAGCCCCAGCCGATTCAGCCTCTCCCGATTAGTTCCAACCCTGGCAACATTCTTGTAAATCTTTTCTGAACCTTTTCAAGTTTCACAACATCCTTTATATAGCAGCAAGACCAGAATTGCACACAGTATTCCAAAAGTGGCCTAAACAATGTCCTGAACAGCTGCAACATGACCTCTCAACTACTATACTTAAATCACTGACCAATAAGGGCAAGCATACCAAACAGCTTCCTCATTCTCCTGTCTACCTGGGACTCCACTTTCAAGGAAATACAAACCTGCACTCAAAGATCTTTGTTCAGCAACGCTCCTCAGGACCTTACCGTTCATTGCATAAGTCCTGCCCTGTTTTGCCTTTCCAAAATGCAGCTCTTCACATTTATCTAAATTAAATTCCATCTGCCACTCCTCGGCCTCTTGGCCCATCTAATCAAGATCCCATTGTACTCTGAAGTAACCTTCTTGGCTGTCTACTACACCTCCAATTTTGGTGTCATCTGCAAATTTACTAATCATACCTCCTCTGTACACATCCAAATCATTTATATAAAATGACAAAAAGCAGTAGACTTAGTATTGATCCTTAGTACTGACCAGCAGCGGTGGTCACACGCATCCAATCTGTAAAGCAACCTTCCACCACCACCTTCTGTCTCCTACCATTGAGACAGTTCTGTATCCAAGTGGCTCTTTCCTCTGTATTCCATATGATTTGACCTTGCTAACCAGTCTACCATGAGGAAGCTGGTCGCATGTTTTACTGGAGACTATATACATTGTGTCCACCACTTCATCCTCAGGTTAACTTCTTCAAAAAACTCAATCAAGTTAGTGAGACATGATTTCCCACGCACAAAGCCATGCTGACTACCCCTAATCAGTCCTTGCCTTTCTAAATACATGTAAATCCTGTCCCTCAGGATGCCCTCCAATAACTTGCCCACCACTGATATCATGCTCACCAGCCTGTAATTGCTTGGCTTTTCCTTACCACCTTTCTTAAACAGTAGCACCACATCATAGAACACAGAACATAGAACATTACAGCGCAGTACAGGCCCTTTGGCCCTCAACATTGCGCCGACCTGTGAAACCAAGCTGAAGCCCATCTAACCTACACTATTCCATGTACATCCATACGCTTATCCAATGACCATTTAAATGCCCTTAAAGTTGGCGAGTCTACCACTGTTGCAGGCAGGACATTCCGCACCCTTAATACTCTCTGAGTAAAGAACCTACCTCTGACATCTGTCCTATATCTATCACCCCTCAATTTAAAGCTATGTCCCCTCATGCTAGCCATCACCATCTGAGGAAAAAGGCTCTCACTGTCCACCCTATCTAATCCTCTGATCATCTTGTATGTCTCTATTAAGTTGCCTCTTAATCTTCTTCTCTCTAACGAAAACAGCCTCAAGTCCCTCAGCCTTTCCTCATAAGACCTTCCCTCCATACCGGGCAACATCCTAGTAAATCTCTGCACCCTTTCCAATGCTTCCACATTCTTCCTATAATGCGGTCACCAGAACTGTACGCAATACTCCAAGTGCGGCCGCACCAAAGTTTTGTACAGTTGCAACATGACCTCATTGCTTAGAAACTCAATCCCTCTACCAATAAAACCTAACACATCGTACGCCTTCTTAACAACCCTATCAACCTAGATGGCAACTTTCAGGGATCTATACACATAGACAACGAGATCTCTCTGTTCATCCACACTACCAAGAATCTTACTATTAGCCCAGTACTCTGTATTCTTGTTACTCCTTCCAAAGTGAATCACCTCACACTTTTCCGCATTAAACTCCATTTGCCACCTCTCAGCCCATCTCTGCAGTTTACCTATGTCCCTCTGTAACCTGCAACATCATTCCGCACTATCCACAACTCCACTGACTTTAGTGTCATCCGCAAATTTACTAACCCATCCTTCTACGCCCTCATCTAGGTCATTTATAAAAATGACAAACAGCAGTGGCCCAAAACTGACTCTTGCGGTACACCACTAGTAACTGAACTCCAGTATGAACATTTCCCATCAACCACCACCCTCTGTCTTCTTACAGCTAGCCAATTTCTGATCCAAACAGCTAAATGACCCTCAAGCCAATGCCTCCGTATTTTCTGCATTAGCCTACAATGGGGAACCTTATCAAATACTTTACTGAAATCCATATACACCATATCAACTGCTTTTCCCTCATCTACCTGTTTGGTTACCTTCTCAAAGAACTCAATAAGGTTTGTGAGGCATGACCTACCCTTCACAAAACTGTGTTGACTGTACCTAATCAGATTATTCCTTTCTAGATGATTATAAATCCTATCTCTTATAATCCTCTCCAGCACTTTACCCACAACTGAAGTAAGGCTGACTGGTCTATAATTACCAGGGTTGTCTCTACTCCCCTTCTGGAACAAGGGGACAACATTTATATCCTCCAGTCTTCTGGCACTATTCCTGTAGACAATGATGACATAAAGATCAAAGCCAGAGGCTCTGCAATTTCCTCCCTAGCGTCCCAGAGAATCCTAGGATAAATCCCAGGTGACTTATCTATTTTCTCACTTTCCAGAATTACTAACACCTCTTCCTAGTGAACCTCAATCCTGTCTAGCCTAATAGCCTGTATCTCAGTATTCTCCTCAACAGCATTGCCTCTTTCCTGTGTGAAAACTGACAAAAAATATTCATTTAGCGCCTCTCCTATCTCTCTGGACTCCATGCACAACTTCCCACTACTGACCATGACTGACCCTAATCTTACTCCAGTCATTCTTTTATTCCTGACATACCTATAGAAAGCTTTAGGGTTTTCCTTGATCCTATCTGCCAAAGACGACTTATGTCCTCTCCTGGCTCTTCTTAGCTCTCTCTCCAGATCCTTCCTGGCTAACTTGCAACTCTCAAGCGCCCTAACTGAGCCTTCAAGCCTCATCTTTACATAAGCCTCCTTCTTCCTCTTGACAAGGGAGTCAACTTCTTTAGTAAACCACGGTTCTCTTGCTCGACCACTTCTCCCTGCCTGACAGGTACATACTTATCAAGGACACGCAGTAGCTGTTCCTTGAGCAAGCTCCACATTTCAATCGTGTCCAGCCCCTGCAGTTTCCTTCCCCACCTTGTGCATCCTAAATCTTGCCTGATCGCCTCATAATTGCCTTTCCCCCAGCTACAACTCTTGACCTGCGGTATACACCTATCCCTTTCCATCGCTAAAGTGAACGTAACCGAATTGTGGAACTATCACAAAAGTGCTCACCTACCTCCAAATCTAACACCTGGCCTGGTTCATTACCCAGTACCAAATCCAATGTGGCCTCGCCTCTTGTTGGCCTACGGACATACCGTGTCCGGAAACCCTCCTGCACACACTGGACAAAAACCGACCCATCTAAAGTACTTGAACTATAACGTCTCCAGTCAATATTTGGAAAGTTAAAGTCCCCCATACAAACTACCCTGTTGCTTTCGCTCCTATCCAGAATCATATTTGTCATCCTTTTCTCTACATCTCTGGAAGTTTTCGGAGGCCTATAGAAAACTCCCAAAAGGGTGACCTCTCCTTTCCCGTTTCTAACCTCAGCCCATACTACTTCAGTAGACGAGTCCTCATCAAATGTCCTTTCTGCCACTGTTTTACTGTCCTTGACTAACAGTGCCACATCTCCCCCTCTTCTACCACCTTCTCTGATCTTACTGAAACATCTAAACCCTGGAACCTGCAACAAACATTCCTGCCCCCGCTCTATCCATGTCTCTGAAATGGCCACAACATCGAAGTCCCAGGTACCAACCCATGCTGGAATTTCACCCACCTTATTCCGGATGTTCCTGGTGTTGAAGTAGACACACTTCAAACCACCTTCCTGCCTGCCGGTACACTCCTGCGACCTTAAAGCCTTATTCATGTTCTCACTACTCTCAACCTCTTGTACACTGGAGCTACAATTCAGGTTCCCATCCCCTGCTGAATTAGTTTTAAACCCTCCCGAAGAGCATTAGCAAATTACCCCCCCATCAGGATATTGGTACCCCTTTTGGTTGAGGTGTTGACCATCCCATTTGTAGAGGTGCCACCCACCCCAGAATGAGCCCCAATTATCCAGGTATCTGAACCCCTCCTGCACCATCGCTGCAGCATGTGTTCAACTGCTCTCTCTCCCTATTCCTTGCCTCGCTAGCACATGGCACGGGTAACAAACCAGAGATAACAACTGTTTGTTCTAGCTCTAAGCTTCCACCCTAGCTCCTTGAATTTCTGCCTTACATCCCCATCCCTTTTCCTGTCTATGTTGTTGATGCCTATGTGAACCACGACTTAGAGCCTCTCCCTCCTCCCCCTTAAGGATCCTGAAAACACAATCTGAGACATTTCAGACCCTGGCAATCTTCCACCACCTCACCTGTGGTTATTGATGATAAAAATATCTCAGTAAGAGGCCTTGGAATTACTTCCCTAGCTTCCCACAGAGTTCTAGGGTACACCTGATCAGGCCTGGAGGATTTATCCATCTTTATCTTGTCAAGTTGCTCTACATTTAATGTTCATTGATTTGGCAGTACGAATAGTGCATTCTGTCAGACTGAGAGTAGTGAGGAGATGAGATAATGTTTTGAACATGCCACTTCCTGTCGTGTTTTGAAGGTTGAACTGGTGAACTGATGACCTTTATTGGAACCAGTTTTCTGACGTGCACCAATCATGCTGAATAGAGCGGTCAATTTATCAACAATCATTGCACTAGTGATATCTTTTATTTGTTGCTCAACAAGGAACTTGGTGAAATAGCCAATCAACAGAATGTTATTGCATTTCTGGACATGAAAAATATCAGTTGCAATCTTGCACAATAAACTAGAATGAATCTCATGTGGAAAGAGGGCGCTTTCATTTTTGAGATTGATGGAATTGACAAATTCAGAGTATTTGATCAGTCGATTGATATCCCTATTCATGCACCAATCTCTTGGTTGACTTTCTGCTGCCAGGGATCCTATGTATATCTGGTCTAACCTGTGTAAGTTTAAGAGCCAATGGAATTATGACTTGTTTGCCTGGAAGATTACATTCTTAGAGTCCCAGTTCGTTTGTGAATAACCAGAATGAACGTACTAGACAAGAAATTTGTTAGAAATGTTCTGGGCATCTGCTGCTGTTAGTCTTCTTGAAATTCTCATAGAATCCCTACAGTGTGGAAACAGGTCATTCGGCCCAACAAGTTCACACTGGCTGTCTAGAGAGCATCTCACCTACACTCATGCCCCCACTCTATCCCTGTAACACTGCATTTCCCATAGCCAATGTGCCTAAACTACACATCCCTGGACACTACGGGCAATTTAGCATGGCCAGTCCACCTAACCTGCACATCTTTGGATTGTGTGAGGAAATCGGAGCACCTGGAGGGTCCAGAAAGTCATCTGAGACTGGAATCAAATCCAGGTCCCTGGCACTGTGATGTAGCAGTGCTAACCATGCAGCCATCATTACAACTGATCGTGATAATGACATAGCTCGCTGAATCCACTTGTCAGTGTTCAAAATTTATCAGATTAAAGTTGTCTGGAATCTTTGGTGTTGCAACTGATGCATTTCTTACTCAGTGGACCGTATAAATATGTAGACTCACGAATGCTGATAGGCTAGTGGTGAATCTTTTTTAATGATGTGAAAGGATTTAAGAGTCCATCCTTAAAACGTGAATTGGAACCTTTTGAGACAGATGTTACCAATGCAAGGGATGTTGGGACCCGTTATAAAGAGTTAGCTTAGAATGCCTGCTGTGCCAGTTTTCTGAGTATATCTCATGTAAGTTGCATAAAGAGATGATATTTGCATTTGTACCAGCGTCAATTTTGACATATAATTCATGTCCATTCCTTTTTGTGTATATCATTTGGTTGAATATAGTGCCTTCAGCTTTTTTGAAATCCTTGTGATGTGTCAAATTTACCACATGTACTGTCTGACTGGGGCCTGTAAGCTGTAATGTTGCATTTACCTCTCAGGATTTGTTGGCATGCTTGCATTGCCATGAATGGAACTTTTGGGAGTATGGCTTTTTCCATTGATTGGCTCTTGTTCTCATTCTCCTTTGTAACATTATGGGTTTCTGTAGATAATTGTATTTCCTACACATTTTAGCCCAATATCCTCTTTTAGAATGTTAGGAAATGCTGAACACAGTCTTTTTGGGTGACACATCATACAAGATTTGGATGTTCCACTGAACCTGTTGATGGCTGCAGTAGCTCTAGACTCAAACATTGAATCTAAAAGGATGACCCTTTGCAACTGAGATCAGGAGGAATTTCTTTAGCCAGAGGGTGGATTGCTACAGAATGTTGTGGAGGCCAAGTCATTGGGTGTCTTTAAGACAGAGATGGATAGGTTCTTAATTTGTAAGGAAGTAAAAAGTTACAAGGAAAAAACAGAAGAAATGAGGTTTAGAAACATTTCAGCCATCACTGAATGGTCTAATTCTGCTGCCATATTGTATGGTCATATTTGCAGATGCTGCTACCTGCTAAAATTACTTCAAACCTCACTAGCAGTGTGTCAATCTTATACTTTTTTGGGTTTTCTGGAAGATTTAAGAATTTAACGGCAATGACCAGTGGCATCAGCCTTTCAGCTAAATTAGCTTTGGTGAACTCTCATACCACATTTCTGAATCACTACCTGCCCATGAATTAGTTAGTCATGTTAGATAGATCTTCTAAATTCTGGAAGGTTTTGTCAGGATCTTTGGGGTCATCTTCAGAAATACTGAAGGATTTTATTCTTCTCAACCTTTCAGCGCTCAAAAATGAAAAGCTTGACTTTACATAGAAATACAGAAAATAAGTGCAGGAATACACCATTCGGCCCTTCGAGCCTGCACCACCATTCAATATGATCATGGCTGATCATGCAATCCCAGTATCCCATTCCCGCTTTCTCTCCATACCCCATGATTCCTTCAGCCACAAGGGCCACATCCAGTTCCCTCTTGAATATTCGTAATGAACTGGCCCCAACAGCATCCCGTAGGAGACAATTGCACAGGTTCACAACTTTGCATGAAGAAATTCTTCCTCATCTCAGTCCTGAATGGCTTAACCCCTTATTCTTAGACTGTGTCCCCTTGGTTTGGACTTCCCCAACATTGGTAATATTCTTGCAGCCTCTAGCCTGATCAGAATTTTATGTTTCTATAAGATCTACCCTCATTCTTCTAAATTCCAGCAACTGCAAGCCCAGTTGATCCAGTTTTTCGGCGTATGTCGGTCCTGCCATCCTAAGAAACAGTTTGGTGAGCCTTCACTGGACTCCCTCAATAGCAAGAGTGTCCTTCCTCAGACCAGGAAACCAAAACTGCACACAATACCCAAGATGTGGCCTCACCAAAGCCATTATAACTGCAGCAAGACATCCTTTCTCTGATACTCAAATCCTCTCTCCATGAAGGCTAGCAGGGCATTAGCTTTCCTTGCTGCCTGCATGCCAACATTCAACGACTGTCCCGCCTTGACACCCAGATCTCATTGCACTGCACATTTCCTAAACTGCTGCCATTCAGATAATAATCTGCCTTCCTGTTTTTACAACCAAAGTGAATAACCTCACATTTATCCACATTATATTGCATTTGTGAAGTATTTGCCTACTCAGCCAGTCTGTCCAAGTCATCCTGCAGCCTCTTAACATCCTCCTCATAGCATACATAGCCACCCAGCTCAGTGTCACCTGCAAATTTGGAAATATTGCATTCAGTTCCTTTGTCCAAATTGTTAATCTATATTATGAACAGCTGGGATCCTACACTGAACCTTGCAGCTTGCCACTCTGAAAAGGACCCGTTTGTTCCAAATCTCTGCTTCCTGTCTGCCAACCAGTTGTCAATCCATGTCAATATATTACCTCTGATACCATGAGCTTTAATTTTCCTTACAAAGCTCATGCGGAAACTTGCCAAAAGCCTTTACCGATTCATCCTTGTTCACTCTACTGGTAACGTCCTCAAAAAATTCCATAACATTTGTCAAGCATGATTTCCCTTTAGTGAATCCATGCTGACTAGGACTGATTCTGTCACTGCTTTCCAAATGTTCAGTTATTACATCTTTGATAATTGACTCCAGCATTTTCCCTACCACCAATGTCAGGTTAACTGGCCTATAATTCCCCATTTTCTCTCTCCCTCCGTTTTAAGAGTCTACAGAATGTTGGAAAATGATGATCAATGCATCCACTATTTTTAGGGCCACTTCCTTCAGTACTTTGAGATGCACATCATCAGACTGTAGGAATTTATCAGCTGTTAATCCCATCAATTTCCCCAATAACATTCCTTGACTAACTTCCTTAAGTTCCTCCTTCATGCTTCACTGTGTGTCCCCTCGCATTTCCTGAAGGTTATTTGTGTCCTTGTTAGTGAAGACAGATCCAAAGTATTTGTTCAACTGGGTGGCCATCTCTTTGACTATTATGAATTCTCACTGCGAGGGGTCAACCTGTTTTCATCGGTCTTTTTCTCTTCACGTTTCCAAGGAAGCTTTTGCAGTCAGTTTTTATGTTTTCTGCAAGCTTACTTTTATATTCTGTTTTCCCCTTCCAAATCAAACCCTTTGCCCTCATCTGCTGAATTTAAAATTTCCCTAGTCCTCAGGTTTGCTGCTTTTTCTGGTCAATTTATATGCCTCTCTTTGGCTTTAACTCTGTCCCTGATTTCTCTTGTTAGCCATGGTTGAGCCACCTTCCCTGTTTTACTCGTACGCCAGATAGGGTTGTACAATTGTTGAAATTCAATCCATGCATTCTTTAAATGTCTGCCAAAGAAGACATTTGTAGCTTTATGCTCTCTAAAATGAGAGTACAAAGATCTGTACTATATTCTGGGTTTTTTTTTCTGTTTCCTCTTGCCTTCTATCCTTTTCGGTTATTATCTGTTGTTGTTGTTCATTTAAAAATTGCAGGCTTGTGTCTCTAAGATTGTGTTTTCAACTAAAAGGAGTGAGTTATGATGTCACGTGTACCTTTTTCTTTTTTCGTTCTGTGCCTTTCCTGAGAGGTAAGATGCCGGATCCAATCAACAACTGTGAATAGGTAATGTAGAATACCATTTTTTTTCCTTCAGTCTGTGTTTTTTTTTGTTCCAGGAGCATTTTGAGAGAGAGAGATAACTCACTGTATTTCAGTACAATGTGTGGCCGTGGTTATAGTTGTAACCTCTGCTCTGAACTCAAACAGATTGATGGATGACTGTAAGGAAGATGTCTTTTCACAACTGCCATGCTGTTGTCACCTTTTTTTTGAGCCTTTCACGTCCACTTACGACTATTGCCTCTAACTAGCTGTCACAATGACATTTCAGTGCAGTCTTACTGCAACTGTCTTCCATTTTATGTTTTTCTGTGTGTTAGTTCATGTTACATATGTCACAAAAAGTTGAGTTCTTGTTGCGACAGACATCTTAATGCTAATTGAACAATGCGATTTACATGGCTACAATGTTACAGACGTACACACATTGTCTAAGTCCTGTGCTTAACTGATGTTACTGTACACCACATACACATTGTCGACTAACTGAAGACATTACTCCAATTCCATTTCACAAAGAGAGTGAGGCAGATGCCTTTAGACAGGAACCTCACATATCATTACGGCATATCTCTTAAAGATATAAGCGTGTCTAGTATGAAATTTATGCCTTAATTCAACGGAATTTTCAAAATAGGTTGGTTTCTTCGTTTGACATGAAGCCTCTTCATGAGATAGTAGATCCTAGTAAAAAGATTTATTTTTTTCAGCTTTATTGTTACAATGTGTCAACTAGAGAATAGCCTCAACAAAGTGATGTGCAATTGTGATAACATTGAATTAACAGTCATGGCTGGGATACTTGCTGTACTAACTGCCCTCTGTTTTGAATGCTTTGTTTCAGTCTGTTATCAAGAACTACGATCAGTTATTGGATGCCTGTAATGAGGGGTTTGTTACTCAACACCATAGTACTGGCCACTCTATACACTGACAGTACATGTATTTTAGAAAATTTATAAGGATGTAACTCATTCAATAAAAAAAATCAAAAGAGGAAAGCCTTAATATATTTATTCTAAGGTTTTGGAGTAGATCTGTAGCTTGGGTTGTGGGTGTTGAGGTTGGTTAGCACACCGAGCTGGTTTGTTGTTCTGCAGACGTTTCATTACCGTGCTTGGTAACATCCTCAGTGCAGCCTCCGATGTTTTCCCGCCTGGCTTTTAAACTCTGGGGTCCTTCCCTCTCCCTATTTCTGAAGAAGGGTCCCGGCCCGAAATGTCAAGCTTTCCTGCTGCTCTGATGTTGCTTGGCCTGCTGTGTTCATCCAGCCTCACACCGTGTTATCTCAGATCGTCAACTAGTTATGGAATATTAAACAATTGTAGACGCTAAGAAATTGGTAGTATGCCGTTTTGCCTTTAATGCTATATCTGACATTAAACTAATTCATGAGTAATAAAAATTTGTTAGGTTGAATATTTGTTAGGTTGATGGGATAGTGTAGGGGGATGGGCTTAGATTAGCTCACAGGTCAGCACAACATAGAGGGCTGAAGGGCCTGCTCTGCGCTGTATTGTTCTATGTTCTATGTACTATGTTCTCTGATCTATGAATCCTATGCAAGACAGTTCTCCTCTGTAGTAGTATTTTGTAGGATGTGCCAATATTCTTTAAAGTTTAGCAAAATTAGAGTTGATCTTACTGAAATATGCAAAGGTATTAGAGGGCTTCATTGTATAGAGCCTGAGATACTGTTTCACTCGGTTGGTATCTAGACCCCGTCATCATAATCTCAGGAAAAGTGGTTGGCCATTGAAGAAGTCTGAGACTGACTTTTTGGACACGTAGCAAAACCATTGGATATGGGGAAAGTGGAGTTGAGGTAGAAGTTCAGCTAGGGTCACATTTAATGTTAGAGATGTCTTAAGGGGTTAAATGGCCTAATTCTGCTTTTATTTTGGTGTTCTTATGTCTGATCCATGCTGAAACTCCATTTACATGTCATTGCTCCAAATCCTCTAGTAAATTTACTGAACAAATATCTTCCATTTGTCGTGAAAATTTCAACCCCAGTGTCCATAAGCCTGGTGGGTTTGTGCTGTTGGGTGTGGAATTTGGTTAGTGGTTGTGTTCCAGATTTCCATTACTCTTTATGAAAAAAGTGTTTCCTGATTTCACACTTGAATTGCACTAAGTAACTATTATGTGAAGTACTTTGAGTGGTTTTGAATGATGTGGATATAAATGGAAGGTCATTAATATTAACACAAACATCAAAATCATCTTGGAAGTTGACAGCTGACAGTTGAAATCAAGTTCATATTCACTGTGGAATCTGTGTGCTCATTCTCAGACATTCTTGATCAACAGACTGCTGACAGACAACAACACTTTATTCAAGTCATAACATAAGGGTGATAGAAGCAGACTTGAGTGAAAATAGATAGACTTGTGAAATGGATAGGAACGTGGCAGATGAAGTTCAGTGCAGGGGAGAAAAAGTGATGCTTTTTGAAAAGAAGATTGGGTAAAGGCCACATAGATATGCAGGAACAGCGAGATGGAGTGGTTTTGTTACACAGATCTTTGAACAGCAGAAAAACAGGTTGAAAAGACATCCAAAATAAACTATATGGGATCAATGGCTTTATAAACAGTGCTATTCAGACCAAAAAGCAAGATGGTTTTGCTAAATGCCAATATATCTATGTTTAGGTCAAAGTGGGAGTATTGTGTCTAATTAGAGTGGATTCAGAAGCCTTGCGGAGAGTGCATTAGAAAGAAACAAGAATATACTGGTGATTTTGAGAGATTTTGGCATACAAACAGGGAAAATAACATTTTCACTGACAGAGAGTGACTAAGCAAAGGATTTATGTTTAAGAGAATTGATAAGGAGGAAGTGAGGAAAACTTCTCTTGTTTTAGGTAGCAAGTTGCTATAATACAGAATGCAGAACCCAAAAGAACCGAAATTTGCAGCGTATGCAAATTTCAATAGTACTGTTCAGAAGAGAGTTTGATAAATGCATCAAAATGAAAAACTTGCAGGGCCACGAGGAAAACAGCAAGACAATGGACATTGAATAGTTCTTTCAGCGGGACAATTTACCAGATAGAACTTTCCTGCATAAAAGAAGCTGTGATTCCTTGTGGTAAATGTAGCATGCTTGGGAGAAGTTAGAACATTTGGAGTAACAGTAGCTCAAACTATCCACCACTGTGCTTTTTCTTCATCTCATGACTGGTTTTGTCTTAGCCTAGCTTAAAGAGATTAATGGCTGTTGTTGGTCATTGTTGCAATATCGTACAACTATCAGGAAGGATACTTTTGATTCCAGTGAACAGTGGATACATATTGTGCAGTCAACTTAGGTATCAACAGATTTCTGGCTACTCATGACTCAAGGAATAGAGTTAATGCATGTGGGTGGTTCTGAGGGACAAAATGAGTGATACCTTTGCTGAATGCCTTAAGAGGCTGCTTGACCTACTTTTGCTCCTATTTCTAATGATTTTAAAGCTTATACCAGTGAGTAAGGCCTAGCTGTTGTCTGTACATGTTGTCTGTGTTTCAAAAAAAATCCACGCCTCTCCGAACGAAACACAAAACAAAAATTTGAAATGAGGAAGGAAAAAACAACGAGATTAAATAAGATGCTTGAACAACGGAACTTAAAGACAGTTTAGACTTGAATGGATAAAGTGAACCATTGGTTGCCATGGTAACATCCAGTAGAGAAATGCTGCCTGAGCAACTAATGTGCTACAGAGCTATAATCCCATTTCATTAATGATTGTTTTCCCATATCAACGGAGCAGAATCCATCTGTCTCCCCAGCAGCCCATCAGAAATCTTTGCTGGAGTTCAGTTCTCAAAGTCGGTATGTTAGGGCGGCACAGTGGCTCAGTGGTTATCAGGCTGCCTCACAGTGCCAGTTATGATCAACCTTTGAGAAATTTCAGATGACGGATAGCCAGACCACAGAAAACTATGAATTATGATAGTTAACATAAAATACTTTAGACTAGACAATCAGGAGCTCTTGTGGCAGAGTTGGAGCCCCTATCCCTTAACCAGGAGGCCCAAGATGACCCCCGATCTTTTGGGGCAGCACAGTGGCTCAGTGGTTAGCACTGCTGCCTCACAGCACCAGGAACCTGGGTTTGATTGCACCCCCAGATGACTGTCTGTGTGGAATTTGCACATTCTCCCCGTGTCTGCGTGGGTTTCCTCTGGGTGCCCGGTTTCTTACCACCGTCCAAAGATGTGCAGTCTAGGTGGATTGGCCGTGCTAAATTTTGAGTGGTGTTCAGGGATGTGTAGATTTTGTGGGTTATGGGGGATGGGTCTGGGTGGGATGCTCCGGGGGTCGGTGTGGACTTGTTGGGCCAAAGGACCTGTTTCCATAATGCAGGGATTCTATGATTCTATCATATCCTGTTGTTTCTTTATCCCCCAGGATTTTCCTCCTCTGTGATGGCTCATGACTCCAGCTCTTGAGTTACTATCCGAAGGCATTCATACCCGTGGTTCTGCAATCAGGTGCACATAGTTTCCTGATGTTATGTACTGCATGTGGATGATGTGTTTAGGCTATGATGCGAATGCTATCTGGGTCAGTGCAGTACATTTAGGCTGTTAATTTAAGGGCTGTGCGTAGAGAAAGGGTTAAAAATAGGCATGAATTGCTCCCTTTTTTTGTTGGATGATTGGATTGCTCTTGCCTAATTTGCATATGCATTCAGATCACTGCTGAATTCAATGGCCTGATCCATGTGCTAATTAGGGAACAGTGCCAGTTGAACGTTCCTTCTGGAAAATTTCGCTCAGATGAGTGGAGCAGAATCCGGGCCTGTGCCGCTTAGGGTTCTTTAACAGTCCTGCTCTCACCAACCAGTTATTGTACATGTACCTTTGTGTGGATCCAAAGGCAACAGGATCTCTTACCCAGCTACACTGTCACCATGATTGCTGTTTCTCCACACGAAGCTCACCTCACATCCATGCTCACATTCCTCTTTGGGGATTAGCAAGTATGCTATAATCACAAAGCAAGCAGTCTGGCAGTTACCAAATTTGTGTGCTAGAGAATATGGGAAAGATTTCAAGGCTCCCACCTTAAAGGAAATACGGTTCTTTATAAATTTGCGATTTCAAACATCTTTCATTTATCTTAAGGTCTGTATATGGAATTTTAGCATGAGTGTTAAAATCCACATTTTAAAATCCTCCGATTTCTTCCCTAGATCTTTACTTATTGTCCAGTATTCTGAGGTGTTCAGGAAAATTGATACAATCTGGCAGTTTGAGTTTTTTCCTTGTTGCCAGCTGGCTGCATCTTCACAAATTTACTTCTGGCAATATCTATTCTTCTTGTAACTTCTACGTCAGTATTGATACCATGGGATCAATCTTCAGGCTCCACTCTAATTCCTTCTAAAATTTTCTGATAGCTACCTGTGTTTTTGAACACCACATCCAATTATAAGATTGGTTCCCACTTAGGCAATGTAGTTATCAAGTACATAAACATGGGTAAATGGGACTTCATTGAGTTTACATCTGGTCAGTCAAGTGCTGGATGCGCTCAACTTTAAATTGTGTAGAACATGGCAAACTAGTCAGGAGAGTGTTACAATAGTCAACCCTGGAAGAAGTAAATAAAATAGAGTTTCACCAACATATTAGATGAGTAGAGACTACATCATGCAAAGTAAGGGAGGTTGAAACAGGCAGTCTAAGATGGATTTGTGGGTGGAGGAACAACTTGAGGGTCAAATACATATTTGGAGAAGTTCAGAGGTGGCTTTTCAGGAAACATAGACACGGATTAGAGGATGACAGTAAACTTAAGAATTTTAGAATGGAAAGGAAGCT
This sequence comes from Stegostoma tigrinum, assembly GCF_030684315.1. Taxonomy (NCBI): domain Eukaryota; kingdom Metazoa; phylum Chordata; class Chondrichthyes; order Orectolobiformes; family Stegostomatidae; genus Stegostoma; species Stegostoma tigrinum. The sequence continues at coordinate 19,960,359 of NC_081378.1, read as the reverse complement.
TAAGGATAGTGTTGTTTTTAAAGATGGATGGTTCAGGGATCTTTATTTTGAGAAAGAGATGATGAAGGCAGTTTTGAAGCAGAAGAAAACAGTACCTGAAGGGAGATCACTGTTAGTAATATGAACTCTTGTGGGACCCAAGAGGGGAGGTTGGGTCGTCAGCAGGGAGCTTTCATCAAGAAAATGAGCTCAGTGAAGGCATGAAGGGAGATAGGAGCAAAGGAAAAGCAACAGTTGTCTGTTTAGGGTTAAGGCAGAAGAACATACTGGATGATTTTTTTTATTAAGTGGGTTAAAGAGGAGGAAGCAGCAGAGAAAGCTATTCGTATCATCTCTAACTTTGTGGCATAAAAGTCAATAAGTTTCTTGCATTTTTTTGTTGCATTTGAGGATGGAGGAGGCAAGGGGAAGTAATTCAGGAAGATACTTATAGTAAAGAAGAGAGGGATATGGGCTGGATTTACTGCTCACATGGGGAGTCCCATCCATTGGATGGTAAGCTGATAAGAGCATGGTGTCAATTACTTCTAAGAGGCCTGCCAGAATTTGATAGGAATCAAGCACTTAGCTGGACAGTGTGTGGCACCGTATTGAATTAAATATGTCAAGTAATTGCTCCAGAGAGGTGCCAGCATATCAGAGATAACTGCTTTAAGTAGTGGCTACTATCAATGCAGCACTTACACCTTGACCGAAGATCAATAAAGGAACTCTGAAAAGTGGGAAATATGGGTGGTATGGGTTGATGAGGAGATCAGTAAGGTACTTGCATGGAATGGGAATGTTGTCATCAATAAGTGTGGGAGGGGCCATGATAGCCCCCTTCCTGATATCAGGGTCCAGCATACCTCCCTCCCAAAAGCCACAGACAAACACTTTGGACATTCACAAAACAAACCCCAATGTAATAAACTCTTCAGCTGCTGGTTGAAGTTCAGAGGCAGCAGAATAAAGCTTCTCTCCAACTTTCCAACTTGGAGCATGATCATAAAGTCAGGAAGGTAACCTCCACTTGGCCCCCACGTTGTCAAAGGGAAACCTTCAGCCTTCAAAACTGCCTCAGTGGGGCATTAAATTCCAGCTCATGTGTGAAAATACATAATTTAATATCAATTATGCATATGTTTATTAGATGGATTTCTAGGTGTGTATCTATTGGACTATGCTGTTTTGGATTTATGGAATTTCAGTATTTGTCTGTGAGAGAGATATGGAGTATGTACTTCTTTTGACTTATTGATTTCAGAATGCGTATGTGTGTGGAGGTGGAGGGGATTTCAATGTGTGTACGTTTGCATCTGTGTGTAGGTGTGTGACTGAGTGGGTGAGTAGGTGGCCTGTTTGCCTGCTTTGTTTCTGATTCTATCTGTTGCTCTTCTGGAGATTGTGACTCACAGTGCCATGAGCATTTTGTTCAGTTACACTGATTTTCAGCCTTGTCTCTGATCCCTGGAGTCTGGTCCTGTCAGGAATTCCTGCTGTTTAGTAAAATGTGCAGGGCAGCAATGACAGAATGCCTGGTAGAGATAAAATTATTAGGTCACTAAAAAAACAACACAGGTCAGATAATTAATTAGTGCAATTGCAATCAATAATATTAAATTTTTGACGGAGAGAGATGTTACTTAAAGAAATTTAAGGACAAAGAAGCAATGGGCTTAAGGATGTTATACCTAAATTGGTCTGTTGGATAAAGGTTTATGTAAGTGTATTGTGTTTATCTATGTACATTGCTAAATGTAATCAACAGGAAGTAACAATTTGGGTAGCCCAAATAGGAGATATACACTATGAAGTACAAATGGCAGCTATTGTATTGGTTTGTTGAGTCAGGAAATGTACATATTCACATGTGATATAAGCAATGTTGGTAACAGTGCAATTTATTACCCATTGCTACATTGAAATACAGAAACATGTAGAAGTTACAATAAGGAAAGAGGCAGTTCACCTCAGCAGCCCATACTGAGTGACTACTTCCAATTGTAATTAGCTACCATATCCCATGATCACTTCATCCACTTTTCATCCACTAATCTAGTCTAATCTTGAATTTTTGCACATTTTGTACTTCAACTACATCCAAAAATCAGTGTCTGAGTTTTCTAATTTGAATCATTCTCAGGATGTAGGAGTTGCTGGAAGGCCAGCACTTATTGCCCATCACTAGTAGCTCCTGAGGAGATGAGTGTAAGCTGCCTAGTTGAACCATGACAGTCCATATTATGAAGGTACTCTCTCAATGCTGTCAGTTTAGCAATTAAATGAAGGATATGGAAACCATGACCATGTAAAAATGGCACTACATGTCCAATTCAGGATGGTGTGTGATTAATAGAGGAGTTTGGTGGTGGTAGTGTTCCAATGCAGCTGTTGTCCTTGTGTTTCTAGATGGTAGAGGTTTTGGAATTGGGAAGTGTCAAATAGCTTTGACGAATTGTGGTTATATGTCCAATGAGAAGAACCATCAGTAAATAGTCACACATCTGTTCTCATGATGAAAGGAAGATCATTCATGAAGCAGCAGGAATGTTGGGCCTGGGATGCTGACCTGAGGAGCACCTGCAGCAGTGTCTGAGTTCTGAAGTGGTCGACTTCCACAAAACTTAATGCTCTTGCTTTGGGCTAGATATGACCTCAGCCAGTGGTGAGTTCTTCCCTGATCCCCACTGAATTCACATTGGAGAAAACATTCAGCAGGTCCTGCCACTGTTTTCCTGTTGAACCAAGTTTTAGCCAAAAAGCAACTCATTTGGGATGAGGTTGCAGGATGCATCACGGAAGAAATATTTTAAAGATTGTGTCCCAAATATCTTTGAAATATTTAATTAACTGAAATTATTCAAAATACAATTAATCAGCAATTATTTTTCTTGACATCCTCGAACTCCTGACTGTTTAATTCTTACTCTGATTTAACCAACTGACCCAGCTGGGGCTTTTAAATATGTAAATATTCATCACAAACTAATCAACCTCCCTTTTCTTAGACATGTGTAATCGAGGTCCAAGTGTGTGCAGGGTTCTTATATATATTCTGTGGAATTCCATTGATTAATTAACATAGTACAGCATGTTGTGAGTTACAATGAATAACACATTGTTTTACTGTTTCTCTTTAAGTCATATAGGACAGAATGGTGTTGTGCAGCTGGCTAAAGAGCAAGGAGGAGACTTGCATTGCTGCTTTGCAGGAAACTCACCAAAATACAAGCCAATTAAGAAATGATGAGGCACTATTTCCCCTAGAATCAAGACCTCAACACAGTAGTCTCACCAATTGATAGCAGCTAACCTACAGAAGTTTACGGCTCCTGTGCCCTGGGGAGAACAAGATCCTGTGAAACCCCAGGATTACGGAGTGATCCAGGCCACATGTAAATAATGTGAAGGGGTAGATTGGTTGGATGGCTAGTTTGTGATGCAGTGTAATGCCAAGAGTGTGGGATCAATTCCCACACCGGCTGAGGTTACCATGATGGACAGTCCTTCTCAGCCTCTCTCTTCGCTGAGGCTTGGTGACCCTGAGGTTGAAATACCATCAGTTATTTCTCTCTAATGAGTAAGCAGCCTTATGTCCTGTTGGGACCATAGACACTTTATTCCTGTGATGGGGATCATGGAGATGGATTTTGCAGGGTGCAGCATCCAAAATGAAAAATAAGATCTAAAATTGCCTGAGAGGCAGGAAGCAGAGGATGATGGTAAAAGAAGGTTTGTGAGTAGAATTAGTTCCAGTGGTGTTCTGTAGGCTTGACTCTAGGGGCCTTGCCGTTTAGCATCTTGCTAAATCTCGTCTACATCCTCTTTGCTGCAGACACATCCTTCCTATAATGTGGTGACCAAATTCAAACCAGAAAAGTGCAATGTAATACACTTGAGGAAGGCTAACAAGGCAAGGCTAATGATGAATGGTAGGACCTTGAATAAGACTGATGATCAGAGTGATCTTTGTGTCCATAACCACAGATTCCTGGAGGTAGCAAGGCAGATAAGTAAGATGGTTAAGAAGGCACATAGGACATTTGTCTTATTAGCCAAGGCATAGAATACAAGAGGAAGGACATTATGATGTAACTGTACAAAATGCTGGTTAGGTCACTGCTGGAATACCGAGTGCAGTTTGGGTCACCACGTTATAGGAAGGATGTGATTGCAGCAAAGAGGGTATAGACAAGATTTAGCAAGATGCAGCCTGGGCTAGAGATTCTGAGATATGAGGAAAGATTGGATAGGCTGAGTTGTTTTCCTTGGAGCAGTGAAGGCTGAAAAGAGATGTGACAGATGTATAAGATTACGAAGGATCTAGATGGGATAAAACTTATGTTGCTGTAGTCGAGAGCGAAATGGGCCAAAAGCTGCAAAATAGGATGAGCCTTGTCAGATCTTTGTTGACAGCTGTGGACATGATGGGCTGATGGAAGCCTTTTGTGCTGTGAATGTCTGTGAGTTTGACTCTAGTTTGTAATTCCTATGAACTCTCTCTTGGCCTCCCTTTACTGAATTCCAGAGCCTTGAGCAGCTAGTGTCTCCAATCGATGTCATTTCCAAATAGGTTCACAATCTGGTCACATGATTTTAGTTGCCCAGCATAGCAAATCCCAGTTCAGTAGGATGTGGCTCTTTGGAAGTCATTAATTGGCCACTTAAGTGCCTCAGTTGGTGGGGCAAGAAGGTTGAGCATGGGCCACCTACCCAGAACGTAAATTCAGGAGGGGTTTGCAAGGTAGTGAGGTTCAGATATTAACAAGGCTAGATATGCACAAAACTAGCCTCCAGGCATGCCACTGGTAACAGTAGAAATTTTTGCTGTAAAGATCTCTATTATTTCTTTTTGACCTGTGGAATAATGATGGAAAAAAAAACCTGGTTTAAGTCAAGAAGGCTGAATAAGATGTTGCAGTTTAAAATTGAGTAAGTGGAACTCATTGTGAGCTGTATCTACAATATTGTCTTATTCAAGCAGTGAGGGGGAATGCGAGACACACTGGCAGCATATGAGCTTATTCAGGGTACTTTACCCCTAGAGACAGTCTTTTAATTGTTTCTTCAATCAGGATGCGTCATGAGGATTCAAGAGAGTTCAACATTGTGAAAACTTCTTGATTGGTTCCTGGGTGAGTGGCTGCAGCCTTGTGTTTGAACAATACCGGAGCGTTTCTAGCCTCAATCTTTTCTCCCTCCTTTGTGGTGAATAAACAGAAGCTTTCCTCACTCACCATTTCCCTGTAAACTGCTCTCTCTGCAAATTCCCTTGTTGAAAGGAAGAAAAAGGGGGGAAATGCTTTCAGAAGCACTCAAGCAATGAATGAAAAATTAAGAATTGGCACATCTGCAACCTCTTGTTGTTACTGAAGAATTGGAAGGAATCAAGAGAAAACTGAAAGAAAACAACTATCAATGTCTGTGATCTGAACTGGTGCCAGAACTGTATTTTGCTGGGCTGAATCTTAAATTTTTTTTTTAGTTAAGCGTGAGTTATATGGATTTTTCTTGGAGGGATACTTACGAAACATGGCCCACTACATACCCCGCCCCTACTGTCCCTCATTCCTGATCCTATTCTCAGCTTACCGCACATCTTTCCTGGAAATAGCTTGCCATTCACCAAATATGTGCCATAGATAACTCTCTGTTGAATCTGTGCCATCTTTAAGAGGCTGTTGCACACTGGGGCCAAGCCTTGTCAATCTGTAGCTGTCTTGCAAGGTTTCAGATATATGCTCTGGGCATGGCAGACAGGGACAAATAATTGCCCTTCTGTCTGGGCAAGGGCCTGATGATCCTGCTGGACAGGATGGTGTAGACTTCCTCTTCCCTCAGGAATGGCAGTGGAAGCTGCAGCACTAGACTGTGCCAGCTGGGTTAGTCTCAAGGTCTCAGCCTTGTGCAAAAATGCCCAGCAATGCAGGAAGAAAGTCAATGTCATTCTCCACTCCATCAGCATAAGTGCCGCCATCTTCTCTTTGATATCTCACACTGGCTGTATCTCTGTTATTTCACCCATTAGCCACCAAAGCAATTGCTCTACCATTCTCACTATTGCAAGCACTATCTTCCTCGCATGCTGTCCCCATCCCAGCCCTCGCAACATTAACCCAGCATGTCTCAGTGCGGCTACCCACTCATTTGTAAACCTTCCCACCTGTGCCATAAGTAACAGCTATTCTTCCACATTTACTTCATTTAACAGAGAGCCAAGACAGGTGGTATGCTGCCTGTCATTTGGCTTCTCACCCCTCACCGCAGGATCTACAATATTTGCCGATGCAGACCAAGGTGCAGCACTGAAGTGCAGAAGCATCCTGTTAGTGGAACAGAGATGTGCCATGACGGTTCTTTTAGGTTGGCATATGTCAGATGCCACAGTGTATGGCTGTAGGGAGTATGTGAATGGTGCCTATGGAACACAACCTGAAATACTGTTGCCTGGTGTCGATCATGGAGATCATTTGGAGCAAACAGTGAGTTATATTTGCTAGGTACCTGATCTGATTTCCATGTCGAGAGTTCTCAAAATCTAGCTTGTTTGGTAAGAAGAGAAGCTCAATTATACCTGGTTGACGTGGTTGAGTTGGACCAAAAGCCTCTTTCTGTGCTGCATGACTCTGTGACTCTATTAATGAGATGAGTTGTGGCATTAATGAAATGTTTAAGAAGCACAACTGTCCCCCAATTGGCAACTCACTGTGCCTAGCAACAAACACGCCTTGACACTCAGCAAAAGTATAAAAGATGGAGTGAGATGTTTCTTATGTTCAGACTTTTCATCTGATTCTGCCACAAATCATACCAAAACTCATATACTTATAAATACTTATAAACTTCTATCCTCTGCCAATTTTACTCTTCTCCACCCATAATATTTGTGCCTTGTCTTGTTTCTTTGCAGGTCTGTTTATACATGTGGGAATTTTAAAAAGAGGTAAAGTTTAAGTTTTGGTGTTATAAGTTAGCAATTCAAGTTTCTTTCTGGTCATTAGTTAATAAATTTCATGGCAATAGTAGTCATCTTTCTGTTTATGAAAAAGAAAACTAGTGTGCATATTCTATTTGACCTGAACTGGACAGATAAAATGTTTGCATTTAAGACAAGTGTTTGAATAATGGGGCCTCATTTCCAGTGCACTACCCAGTGAGTCGTGGTACTGTCCATATGGTACTGCTAACATGTAAGCACTGGATGTTTTCAGAGTTGAAAGTTCATGCCATATGCTTTCTTGTGTTTTGGTGTGTCATTGTTCGAGTTATTTAGAAGTGATGGACCTTCCGGCTCCTCTGTGTCAATGCATTTTCGATTGTTAGGAAGCTATCCTTTGCAACTACCTGCCATTGATTTGTTAGTGCAATTCAGAAATCCGCAATTGAAGCGTGACAGTTAGGAACTGGTGCCTCCTTTTGAGTCTAGCTACAACTCTTCTGATGTTGCAGCACTGCAGTAGTTCCTTTCTAGATAGTGGTAGGTTTCCTTCTGAACCCAACTTTGCAACTTAAACAAAGATTAAGAGGGCGGTAGAGACAGACTCGGAGGTGAGGTGGGCAGTGAATGGATGTCTTGTCCTGTTCTGACAGCCAAGGGTGAAACACAGCGATTCCAATATTTTATTTCCCTAGAACATTTCTGTGAATGGCTTTTTTTTTGTTTATTCCTACTTCTGCTCCAAGTGTGACATTGAAAATCTCTCATACAAAGAATTTATTGTGTTACTATAGAATTATATAACATAGGTGCAGCACAAGAGAATATTATTTTACCTATCATGTCCATGCTGGTTTTCTGCAAAAATAACTCATTCCAACTCTTCTGCCCTATCCTTGTCATCCGTCATTTTCCTCTTCATTTCATTATCCAATTCCCTTTTGAAAGCCATGAATTTATCTGTGTTTATCACACTCTCGGGCAATATATTCCAGATCCTAAACGTTCACCATCTGAAGATTTTCCTCATGTCATTGTTAGTTCTTTCAGCAATTTCCTTAAATCCATGTCCTCTGGATTTTGACCCTTTTATCAATGGGAACAATTATATTTTATCTACTCTGTTCAGAACTCTCAGTTTCAACACCTCCATTAAATCTCCTAAACCATTTCTTTTCTGAGGAGAATCCCAGATTCTCCAAACTATCCATACAAATGAAGTCCATAATCCACGGAACCATTGTTGTAAATCCGTATTACATCATTTCTGTAGTCTTCACAATCTTCCTAAAGTGACTCTTTTTGCTCTTCCTGCCAAACTGTACCTCTTTACGTTTCTCTATATTAAACTGAACTTGCCAATAGTCTATCCATTCCACATATCTATCTATATTCTGTTTAATTTTTTTCCCTATCTGCTGCACAATTCAAAATACTCACAAGCTTTGGAGTCATTGGTAGATTATGAAATTTTCCCATTATATTCACGTCTAGGTTTTCAGTGCATATGAAGAGAAGCTGCAGTCCTACTACCGATCCCTAAAGATCCCCATCATGTTCCTTCCTCCAGTCTATGAAACAATTGCTCTCCACAAGACTATGTTTCATGTCAGTTTCCAGATTTGTATCTATACTGTCACTGTCCATTTTATTCTATATACCTTAATCCTGCTGACAAGTCTAATGTGTGGTACGTTATCAAACATTTTTTGGAATTCCCTGTGTGCAACATCACTGCATTATCCTCATCAATTCTCTGTTGCCTCATCAAACACTCAATCGAGTTGGTTAAACTTTTGCCCTCAAAAAATCTGTGCTGCTTTTCCTTCAGTAGTCTATATTTGTCCACATGCTTGTTAATTTTGTCCCACCACTCGTTTGTGGTTGCTGTATTTACCCTGTAAAGTCTGTAGACTTTTATGAACAAGGATGCAACACTTCCAGTTCTCCATTCCTCTTGCCCCACCCTCTTACGACGGGAAGTCTGGAAGATTATTGGCCACGTGCTGACATTTTCTATCTTCCCTCAGCATCAACTATTGCCTTCCATTCAGACCTGGATATTTACCTTTAAAGTACAGCAATCCTTTTTAATGCCTCACCTTTTATCAGATTTTTGCACATGCAGTATCTCACCTGCTTCCTCTTTCAATGTATATTTTGCAGCATCTTCATTACTTCATTGTAATTGCAATGTAAATGCAAAGTACCCATTTAGTACTTCAGACTTACCTTTGTATCCATTTGTAGATCCCTTTTTAGCTCCTAGTTAAACATTCCTTCCTGAAGCTATTTTTTTGCAATATGTGTCCATAAAGGAGCTTGGATTCTCTTTCGTGTAGCCAGTCTCTTTGCTTTCTCTTTTCCCCTCTTATTTCCTTCCCCATTGTTCCCATTACATTTTCTAACATTCAGCTTGGTTCTTGTCTGCATTATCAACTTGATATCTGTCATGCATACCCGTCCACTGCTTCCTCTTACTCTGTATGTTGTTCTATCATTCAGGAAACTCTGGCTTTGGTTACCTTGCCATTTCACTGTGTGGGAGTGTAATTTGGTCGAGTCCACAGTGTCATCACTTTGATGGCAAACCATTGTCCCATTCCAGTTTTGTCTGTCAGTATTTTTATCCAAGTTACCTGGGAAAGATTCATTCTCACTTCTCAAGGAGTTCAATATAGTTTTTAGGGCTAAAGGGATCAAGGATATGAGGTGAAAACAGGAACAGGGTACTGATCATATTTGAAGCAAAGCAGGCTTAAAGGGCTGAACAGCCTACTCCTGTTCCTGTTTTCTTACCCCATAGAAAACTGGTCATTTCTCATACTAATTCATTTTACTCTGGGTTGCTCCTTAATTTTTTTTTCCACTAATGGCAACCTCAACCTTATGAAACTATGATCACTGTTCCTTAAATTATTTCCTACTAACACTTGATCCACCTAATTACCCAGAACCAGATATAGGAATGCTTATTGTTTTGGCCAGTAATGTACCAATTAAGAAAATTTTTCTGAACACACTTAGAAACACTTCCCCGTGTATACTTTACATTAAAAACACAACATTCAGAGCTAATAGAAAATGCCAGGAGAATAGCTGAGTTGCTCTTGCAGAGAGCCAGCATAGACATGACCAGCCAAATGGGTTACTTTCGGTGTAGTAAGCATGGTATGATCTTATGATTGCATCCCTTGATCATTATTCCAGTCTGTATTCAGATAATTCGAGTTCCTCCTTATCACTGTGCCATTGTTTTAACATTTCTCTGTAGTTTCCTGGAAGGTATCCTTCTCTACACCTCTACCACCTGTCAGTGGCCTATAATACCTCTACTATCCCTTTATTGACTTCAGTCACCCTAACACCTTTCCCTTCCCAGTGTTCTCCTTAATACCCTTGCAGCCAGGATTATTATGAAGCCTCCTAAATATACATAGCAATGGGTATATAGAATATTATGGTGATAACATGGACCTTTTCCAAAATAATTACTGTGTAGCTAATAAAGGTCTTACAATGTTTCATTCTTGCTCCCTGATCCTAATTTAAACTGCACTTTTCATTCTTCGTCTCTTCTACCACATCCTGGTTCCTTTCCTTAATCAAGGTGGTTTAAATCTTCCTCCAAAACGGGACCAAACCGTCCAATGTGGTCAATGAGCTTGCCACACCATTGTATCCTGTCTGGCATGTATGTACATCCCATCTTGCCAGTGTTATGGAGGGGGAATAGCCGAACAGCTCTGATAATTAAATTAAAACTAGACTATTATGGTAATAACAGAGACCTTTTCCAAAATAAATTGCAAGACTGGGAACTAAATATTCCTGGATGCAAGGGTATTCATTGGCATAGTGGCTCAATGGTTAGCACTGCTACCTCACAGTGCTGTGGACCTGGGTTCGATTCCAACCACAGGCGACTGGAGTTGGAATGTTCTCCCTGTGTCTGTGTGGGTTTCTGACGGGTGCTCTGGCTTCGTCCCACAGTCTGAAGCTGTGCAAATTAGGTGGATTGCCTATGCTAAACTGCCCATAGTTTAGGGATGTGCAGGTTAGGTGCATTACCACAGGAAATGCCAGGTTACAAGGATAGGGTAGGGGCTCGGTCTGTCTGGGATGCTCTTCAGAGGGCAGTGTGGACTTGTTGGGCTGAATGGCCTGTTTCCACACTGTGGGGATTCTATGATTTTATAAAACACAAGCCCTTGTTATGACAGGATTGGGGGTTCCCCTCTAATAATTAACCCCTGGAACATCTAGAAAAGCTTGCATTTCCCCTCATAATTTGATAAAATTGTCAAAACAAAAACAATCCTTGATGTCCACTTTACAAATTACAAGAAACAATCTTTCTATTTAACCCTAACAATGAATAAATTAACAGAATTACTAACAACCTGTCAATTCCCCCCTAGACTACTAGCTACTTCTAACTGAATTAAATTCTACGGGAATGCTGTTCAAATAAACACAAGACCCACTTGTCTAAACCCAATTAATAAGACAACAATAAATTAAAATTTAATCTCTCCAAGTTTGCACAGAATGTGTCTTCTGGAAAGTTCCTTCCTTTCCATTGATCATCTGTCACAAATGCCTTCCTTCTGATGACTCTGCTGTCTTGGATGTTCTTCACTTTAACTTCTTCAGCGAGGACTTTGAGCTAAAATGCCATGGTACCTTTGGTGTGTCTTTTCAGAGCGCTCAATAATTATACTGGAAGACTATGTTTGTATCTCGGATCATGGACTTGCTTTCACAGCAGCTGAAGTTTAGCTCTCCCCTCAGATGGCAGCTGGCTCTCTCCTGATTTTCCAAATGCCCTCATCTTTACACCCGTAATGACATAATATTTCTTATGTAGGATTGGCTTGATGTTGTCAACACCATCAGATTTAAATTCAGTTGGCTTTCTGTATCTAGGTGTTTGTTTTAAATGAATTGGCCAAATTCAAACTCATCAAAACAAGTCTAAGGTTTCTACTCACACAGCCAATGATACATGTAGCAATTTTAGAACTCTCTCTTAGAAGCTGGGAAATAGTACAGATACCTTTTTCATTTAACTCTAAGCTTGAAAGTACTTTTTACCTCTTTTTCCCTAATATTGTGTTTATTTACTAACCGTTCTAACTTCCTGATTTCGAATTTGTGAATAGAATATAGAATATAGAATATAGAACATTACAGCACAGTACAGGCCCTTCAGCCCTCGATGTTGTGCCGACCTGTCATACCGATCTCAAGCCCATCTAACCTACACTATACCTATCCACCCTATCTAACCCTCTGATTATTTTATATGTTTCAATTAAGTCACCTCTCAACCTTCATCTCTCTAATGAAAACAGCCTCAAGTCCCTCAGCCTTTCCTCGTAAGACCTTCCCTCCATACCAAGCAACATCCTAGTAAATCTCCTCTGCACCCTTTCCAAAACTTCCACATCCTTCTTATAATGCGGTGACCAGAACTGTATGCAATTCTCCAAGTGCGGCCACACCAGAGTTTTGTACAGCTTCGCCATAACCTCTTGGTTCCACAACTCGATCCCTCTATTAATAAAAGCTAAAACACTGTATGCCTTCTTAACAGCCCTGACAACCTGGGTGGCAACTTTCAAGGATCTGTGTACATGGACACTGAGATCTCTCTGCTCATCTACACTACTAAGAATCTTACTATTAGCCCTGTACTTTGCCTTCTGGTTACTCCTATCAAAGTGCATCACCTCACACTTGTCTGCATTAAACTCCATTTGCCACCTCTCAGCCCAGCTCTGCAGCTTATCCATGTCTCTCTGCAACCTACAGCATCCTTCGTCACCATCCACAACTCCACTGACCTTAGTGTCATCTGCAAATTTACTAACCCATCCTTCTACGCCCTCGTCCAGGTCATTTATAAAAATGACAAACAGCAGTGGACCCAACACCGACCCTTGCAGTACACCACTAGTAACTGGTCTCCAGGATGAACATTTCCCATCAACTACTGCCCTCTGTCTTCTTTCAGCAAGCCAATTTCCGATCCAAACTGCTATATCTCCCACAATTTCCATTCCTCTGCATTTTGTAACACATAGCAGGAAATTCAATCTAAGTCAACAATGCCTCAAACTTCAAGAAAGACAACTTCAGAACATAATTCTCAACTCCCTGGCCTCTCTACCCAACTTTGCAACATCTCCCTCCTTTAAAAGAAAATGAACAATCATTGTGAAGTAATGGCTTCATTTTTATTTTCTTAAGTCTAAATATCATTGTCATGAACTACAGAGGACAGTAATCTAGCATTACACATTTCATACTAATCCAGCATATATATAACATTGGACCATACCAGCTCTGTCTTATCTATCAATTTTCTTTTATCTCTGTGATAACACATCTGCAATAACATTTTTAAGACCCGCATAATGTCCAGTTCGTAAACTAAAAGCCTGTAACATAAGGCTCCAGTGCAATAGACTCATATTTTTGTCCTTAAATCTTTCAAAAAGGTGAGAAGGTTGTGGTCTGTATCCACAACCATTTCCAAACATTGTAACATAAACATTAAAATGTTGTCGGGCAAGTACTGAACCCAATAACACGTTTCAATAGTGGAGTATTTTCTCTGATGAATATTGAGTTTCTTTCAAAAATAACTAATTGGCCTTTCAATTCCGCCATCATCCTCCTGCATCAACACAGCTCCAACCCCTTTATCCCTGGCATTGATAGCAAATTTAAAGGGTTTCAAGAAATTTGGTGTGGCTAAAACTGGTGCTATAGTAACACAGCTTTTAAATTCTCAAATGCTTCTAATTGTTCTGTCCACTGAAATTTTGTGTTCTTCTTTAGCTAATCCTTCAGCAGTGCTACCATGCTACTAAAGTTCAGTTCAAACATCCGGTAGAACCCACTCAGTCCCAAAAATCAAAGCAGCTCTTTTTTTGAAGATTGTCTGGGGAAATTTGTCAATGGCCTTTGTCTTTGCGTTCCTCAGGGTCATCCTTCCATGTCCAATGTTATGTCTCAGGAACATCACTTCTGCCTTCTCAAATTCACATTATGCTAAGTTTATAACCAGTTTTGCCGTCATATCTTTCAAAGAGCTCTGTCAAATGCACCTTGAATGGCTAAGGATCACCAAGTCATCTATATAGACAGCACAATTAGTCAATCCTGCCACAACTCTGTTCATAAGTCTTTGAAATGTGGCTGGTGCGTTCTTCATATCAAAGGGCATTACTTTAAATTGATACAGCCCATTATACAAACACAGAAACTTTCTTCATTCTCTTTTGACATTCCTCGTCAGCAACCACGGAGTAAGACCACCTTGTGACATAAATGGCTTGTCCAACTTTTTCCACACTGTCTTCCAGACTTGGAATTGGGTATGAGCCCGATTTAGTTATGCCGTTGACCTTCCGATAATCCACACAGAACTGTCGAGCACCATCAGGCTGCAGAATCAACACGATTGGTGAACTCCACTCATTTTGAGATAACAAAGCATAGAGCTGGATGAACACAGCAGGCCAAGCAGCATCTTAGGATCAGGAAAGCTGACATTTCGGGCCGAGACCCTTCATCATCAGCAGTTCCTATTATCTCTCCATTCATTTTGATTCAACTTGATGAGGTCTTAGAGCATTGCTTCCAATTCCTTCTGTACCTGTACAGCTTTAAGAGGATTGACCCTGTAAGTGCGTTGCTATATTTGAACAGCATTTCCTCCTCCAACCTCATGTATTATTGTAATAGTCGTCCCCATTCTATTCCCACATACGTCCTCATATTTCTGCAACAAAACTTTCAATTCAGTCCTGTGTTCTTGAGACAGCTCACTATTCTATCTCGTACTCTAAGGACTGCCTCATTATTTAACTTACTTTGAGGCACATCGAAATCAAATGATTTGGATTCTGACTCCTCACTCTGACTAATATCTTTTTCTCTGGTTCCCTTTCCAAAGGTGCTAGTTTTATTACTACCTGTGGCTTTTCTACCATTTGACATTAATGACAGGTACGGCAAAATTCAGCTATGTCACTATGCTATCCATAAGTGCTTTTGTATCTTAACCTGAATCTTCCTCACTCCTAAATGACCTGCTACCAGCAATAATTCCTATCTGTAAGCTACTGGAAATGCAATCAGGTGTACTCCTGCCCATTTCTACTCTGCACTAAACTTCTGAGGCCTCCATTCTATCCTTAAGATGATAACACTCAGGAATATATTTGAATTCCTTTTTTGAGTAGGCATTATGATATAGAATTTTTCATCGGCTCATATTTTTGTTGTAACATCAATAATCTTTTCAGAAATAAACACCTCTGCCTGATCCTTTACTTGCTGAGGTACTTGCTTTACCATTTCATCAAAACTGGATCTCAACTTCCTCATCTTTTCCTTTGATTTTCACCTCTTGCTTTAACTTTTGACATAGTCTATAAAAATTCCAGGGTATTTTTCTTCTAAATCCTCGGTTCCCTGGTTTTACTTTGGCTTCTCCACTTTGATTTTGCTGGATCGTTTTCAAGAACAAACGGTATTTTTGGAATTGACGCCCTTTTGGTCATTGCTACTTTCACTTCCAGTCTTGATTGGACTTTCCAACCTGATCTTACACAGGGGAACGCTAAATTTCTGTCCATTTATTCTGCAGATTACCACTTTCTGGTAATATTTCAGAAGGAGTGCAAATACTTGCATCTCTTACTATTAGAGACTGACCAGCTCTCTCAATATTGTATCTTCTTCACTTTATCCCCCGGTTCAGACTGAGTAAACCTCACCCACAGAGGTGGAGACTTTGTAGAGATTAGGCACTGTCTCATTGTCCAGCACATGACTAGGCTGTGCACTCTCCTGCAGCTCCTTGACTCCTTTTTCTGTGATTTCCTTCACTACCTTAAATAATCCCACTGGTTTGTCTCTTTTACCACATCCCTTTTCCCAGTGCATTTCTTCAATCACCAGCACTAC
Organism: Stegostoma tigrinum; assembly: GCF_030684315.1. NCBI lineage: Eukaryota > Metazoa > Chordata > Chondrichthyes > Orectolobiformes > Stegostomatidae > Stegostoma > Stegostoma tigrinum. Next base: position 19,944,455 of record NC_081378.1, on the reverse strand, counting down.
GACTTTTTGTGTTCCACTTTATGGCAGTGAAAACACCTTTTCCCAGTGTCTTTCTTAAACCACTGGCACTGTGACTTTGTGTCCTCTTCACCCTCTTGGGATTTCTTTTCACCAGTGGTAAACTGCTCCCAGTATGATCTACTTTTGTTTTTCATTGAAGGATCTCCCTTTTTCCCAATTTCTATCCTTCACTGAATAAAATTGCTGTCGTAAGCTAAATTCTGATTTATGTACGAGCACATATTCATGTGCCATCTCTGCAGTTATTCTTTCTGTTCTTCAATATGAGTTCTTACCATATCTGGAACTGTTTTTAAACTCCTCCAGCAGAATAATTTCCTTAAGCTCCTCATTGTCTTTTGTATCTTCAGTGCTCCCACCCATCTACTGAAGTTGCTCTATTTAATTCTGTCAAACTCGACATAACTTTGACCTGGTTACTCCTTTATATTTCTGAACCATTGTCTATATGCTTCTGTTACCAATTCGTAGGTACTCCAAATAGCCTGTTAGACCTGTTCATACGCTCTTGTCACCTCATCTAATAACACTGCAAACATCTCACTAGCTCTGCTGAATTAACATTACCCACATAGTCTCTGGCCAATTCATCTGCTTAGCCAGTCTCTCAAATGAAGTAAAAAAAGTCTTCTACATCTTTTTCATTGAATTTTGAACAATGTTCATTGAATAATGTTTTGACATATTTGTATATATCTCTATCAGCGCTCTAGCTGCAGTGAGTTTGCTCATTATCGCTCTCCTCCTCACTAAGCCTACCTTCTGCTATCATTTCCATCCTCTTAAATTGACTTTCCTGTCTCATAACTTCTGAAGTTCAAACTGTCTCTCTTTTTCTTTTTGTCTTTCCTCTCTTCCCTTCTGTCTCTTTCTTTATCTTCTAACCTCTGTTGTCTCATTTGCAATTAATTTTTTTTCTAATTTCATTGCACATGCCTGTTTCTCTGATACACCTAAGTGCTTGACCAACTCCATTACAATTTCAGCTTTCCTTTTACCCCCTCGTTAAACCCAATTCTAACCTGTTTGCTAAATTCTAAAAGTATACCCTTTCTTTGTCTTTCTAAACTTTCGGGGAAAATTTGGGAAGCATCTTCAAATCCCAGAACCTCTTTAAAAATGTTAGTAGCCATTTACTTAACATTTAATTTAACCTACCATGTGTAATTGAAATTATTCAGCTTTCTCTGACCTGAGTTTTATTTAAAGATGTATGATACTAATCCCCAAGTCTGTTTAAATCTGTCCAAATCCATTCATATCCTGTACACAAACTGACCAGATCCTGTACGCGAACCATCCAGATCCTGAACTCGATCCGTCTAAAATGATCCAGATCCCGGATCCGCCTCCAATTTGTTACAGAGGGGTGAATAGCTGAACACCTCTGATCGTTGAACTAAAACACAAGCCCCCATCTGTTATGACAGAACACCAAGAGAAGCTCGCCTTTCTCCTCATTACCTGTTAACAGTTCTTAAAAGAAAGACAATCCTTGATCTCCACTATACAAATTACAAGAAACAATCTATTTATTTAACCCTTACAATGAACAAATTAACAAGATTACTAACAAACCAACAATTCCCCCCTAGACTACTAACTGCTGCCTGACTGAATTAAATTCTACAGGAATGCTGTTCAAATAAACACAAGTGGCACTCAAATAAACCCAGTTAATAAGACGAGAATAAATTAAAACTTAATCACTCCAAGTTTGTATAGAATGCGTCTTCCGGAAAGTTTCGTCTTTTCTGTTGGTCATCAAGTGCCTTTCTTCCGATGACTGTGCTGTCTTGGATGTTCTTCACTTTAACTTCTTCAGCGAGGACTTTGAGCTAAAATGCCATGGTACCTTTGATGGGTCTTTTCAGAGAGCTCAATAATTATACTGGAAGACTATGTTTGTATCTCAGATCATGGACTTGCTTTCACAGCAGCTGAAGCTTAGCTCTCCCCTCAGATGGCAGCTGGCTCTCTGCTGATTTTCCAAATGCCCTCATCTTTACACCCGTAATGACATAATATTTCTTATGTAGGATTGGCTTGATGTTGTCAACACCATCAGATTTAAATTCAATTGGCTTTCTGTATCTAGGTGTTTGTTTTAAATGAATTGGCCAAATTCAAACTCATCAAAACAAGTCTAAGGTTTCTACTCACACAGCCAATGATACATGTAGCAATTTTAGAACTCTCTGTACTATTTCCCAGCTTCTTACAGACACCTTTTCCATTTAGCTCTGAGCTTAAGAGCACTTTACTTCATAAAGGGACCAGGTATTCTTTTTCCCCAGTATTTTCTTTTACCAATCATTCTAACTTATTGATTTCCAATTCAAGAATACTGTGCCCAACTTTGCAATGCCAGATTTGAGCCCATTGTCTGGAATCTGAAGTTGTCCTGCTGCATCATCTCTCCAGATGCATAGTCATCCGTTCATCCATTTTGTTCCCCTATATCAATACTCACTAATCTGTGACAACAGGAATAATCAGAAATTAATGTCTTTGAGGTGTTTCTAGCTCTTGTCCTTCCTAGCTTGACTGAAGACTCCTTGAAGAATTATTCTTTCTGCCCATGTAATTTGTACTGACCATTGAACCATCATCTTTGGCTGTTCACCCTCCTACTGTGCAGATGTTCAGTGACATTACTGACCCTGTCATCATGGAAGCAACTTAACTAGTTACATTTTGTTGGGGTCACTTAAGTGCAATCAAGACCAGCTGGACCTTGGTGTAAAATTGGTGTAAAGCACAAGAAATCACTGCGTTCAGACCTGAAACTATAGTTCAGTTTCAATTTTAAAAACATGCCATTTATTTGTAATTTTGTATGTTTTTATGTAAGAACACAGGAGTGTGGAGCAGGATTCTCTTTAAGCTTGAACTGCTGTTTAATTTGATCATACCTGATCACATATCTCTCTCTTTCTTGCTCGCTCTATCTCCATATTCTTTGATTCCCTTAATCTCTAAAAATGTTTCCATGGCTTGTCTTGAAAGTACTCAATGATTTGCTCTCTGACAAAGAAGATTCCAGTGAAATGTTTCACGCTTAAATGGCTGACCACTTATCTTGAAATTATGGCTCCTCGTTCTAGACAGTGCAGGGAGGGAAAGCACCTTTCAATTTCAACTGTCAAACCCTCAAAAAATGCTGCATGTTTGTATGAGATCAGTCTCAAGCTTTTGAACACCAGAGAATTTAGTCCGATTCTGCTTAATCTGTCTTCAGAGAAAAAAATGTACATTGATAAGAAAGTGTACATTGATAAATTGCCTTTCACAATATCAGAACATTCCAAAGCATGTGACAACAAATGAAGTACTTTTGAAGTACTTCACTGTTGTAGAAAATGATGTAAGCAGTTGTACACTGCGAGATTCCACAAATAGCAGTAACCCCATAATCTGTTTTGTGATATTGATTGAAGGACAGATATTGGCCAGATTATGGATGATTTCATATCCTTTGAAACCATGTCATGGAATCTTCTACTTACACCTCAAAGAACAGGTAGGATTGGGTTAAACATCTCATCTGCCAGATGACACCTCCATCAGCATAGCATCTCCTCAGTACTACACATGGAGTATCAGTCTAGACTTCTGTTGCTGGACTGAGACCGATGAGGCAAAAATACTACCTTCTGAACTGTTGCTGAAAACCCTCTCCTCCCAGGCATCAAAAGTATCATTTAAAATTTCATGGCAAAATGTACAGCAATTTGGGAAGTTGGGCTGGCTTAAAGTAAAGTTTCTCTCCAGTACAGCTTGAGGAACTGGGAGAATAGGCCCCACAGTGCCATCCCTGGGGATAGGGTGCAATTAGAGTATAATATGTTTTCATAGACATGTTTCCATTTTTTTATATATATAAAATATGGCATATTAATTATAATTGTGAAAAGCTGATGTAGAAGTAAGATAACTAAATGTTTTGTAGAGGGGAAGGGTGCCAGCTATAAGTTTAAAAAGATGTGATGTTAGCCTGGACAGAATGGATTCTTATGCGGCAAAAAACATTTGCACTATTCAAACGCCAGGCAACAAACAAGAGAGAGTATTAACTATCTTCCCTTGACATTCATTTATTTTGCCACCACTAAGTCCCTCACAATCAATACCCTGCAGAAAATTGTAGAACTCCTCCTTAGCTGTACTGTGAAAGTACCTCTATCACTGACTACACCAGTTGAAAAAGGCAGCTTCTTAAGGGTAATAAACGGTAGCCCCATTAGTAAAGCCCACACCCTATGCAAGAATGAAAAAGGCAAAAGGGAGTAGTGTTGGAATACTAAAAGTTCTTACATCATGTATTGCAAAACTTAAGAGTATGGAATATGTGGAAGCTAAGAAGCAATTACTTCACAAGAAGATGATAACTGCTTCAACAAACAATGTCTACAAACTGGACAGCAGTGGAAATAAACTTACTGGGCTATGACATTTATAGGAAGTACAACAACAATAAGAAGTAAGTGAACAACAAGATTGGAAAATGAGGCAACTACAGTAAGTTGTGTCTAATAAGTTGTCTATTTGGTCTCTTGGTTGGAGATGTTGTCTCCTGTAGAAAATCAAACTGGTGAGAAAATGTAAGGGCAAATTGGTGGATTTGAGCAAGAAATCCAAGTTGGAATTTTAGTGCAGAGTTGAGAGAATATGCAGAGTTGGATAATCTGATAGGCTGAATATGGAGTTTTAAGTGTAAAGATGCAATTGTATAAAGCAATGACTACACTGCAGTCAAAGCATTGTACATCATTCTGAGTGCTAGGTTTATAAAGAATATTAACACCATAGACTGCATGCATATAGATTCATTAGGATGCTACCAGGGATGAGAAAAGTGTATTTATGAAGAGAAATTTGAGAAACTGAGACCATTTCTAGTGTAACAGTGAGGGCCAAGTGGAGCTATATAGAATCACAGAATAGTTACAGCTTAGAAGGAAGACACTTTACCTGTTATGTCCATGCTGGCTGTTTACAGTATCATTTCAACAGTTCCATTCTCTGTGTCTTTACCCTTTAACTCTGCAGGTTTTTCATCTTTGTTGCCATTGTTTCTTTTGCCAATCACCTTAAATTAGTTTCCTTAGTATCTTGATCTTTCTGCGAAACGGAACACTTACTTACTTCCTGTTGACTCTGTTCAGACCCCCCATGACTTTGAAAACCCAAGGTTTCTTATATGACTTATCAATCACATTCTCAATGTGTCCTGCCATCTTCAATGATTTATGTGGATATACGTCCACATTTCTATAGCCCCAGCAGAATTGTGATCTTAAGTTCACGGTGCCTCTGTTTGTCCTTTCCACTCCAATATAATCCATTCTTACTTTTCTACATAAGATTTCTTGTATCACTCGTCCATTGACCTATCTGTCCTCTTAAAGTTCATCACAAATCACATCATAATTCACAACACTTTGAAGTTCTGTGTCATCTGTAAATTTTGAAAATTAACAGAAGATCTTTGAAATCATGAAGCAATTTTAATATCATTAAAAGTTTTGATGGTGTGAACAGGGCATGAATATTTCCTTTGGCAATGAACTCACTAATAAGAGGTTAAGTGATACAATAGTGAAATGTCTTTATGCTTGTTACAGCTGAAAGGGAAAGGGTGCGATCGAGACAAAAGTGGAGAGGTGAAAGTGGATAAATATTAGAAGCAAAGGAACATAGAGTTATTCCGAAAACATGGTGAATGTGCTTAGAATTGACTGCAAAAGGTCTGAATAAACACAATGAACCATTCTAATCCCTAGTCCAAAATCTTTTGACGTTGGTTGAACAACAGTAATGTATTCTTCTGGTGTCCTGGCCAAATTTATCTCTCAATTAGCAACTCAAAAACAGATTGACAATTCAATTGTCTAATTACCGTATGTGGAACGTTGGCGGTACAAACTAATACTTAAAATACTATTATCTATTTTTGTTCCACAACAAATTCAACTTGCTTTGAATTTGAAGATTGGAGTATGAAGATATTGATGTCAGGAGATCCCTAGAGACCCACAAGATAAAATATCAAGGGGTCTACAGGCATAATCTAGAAATAGTGAGATGTACACCTTGGGAGAAAGTGTAAGGGCAAATTTGTGGGTTCAGATCCAACGTGAGATTTAAATGTTGAAATGCTGGTGCAGTACTGAAAAAAATGCTGCCTGCTATAGATAGAAAAGATGTTAAATGGATTATGAATTTAGGAGTAAAGATAATGCTTTACAAAATATTAGTTAGTACACTTACTGTTTGCTGCAGTTTTAAGAACCATACTTTATAAAGCAAGTTTAAAGTGACAGAAATGAAAACAGACAGTGCAGGAGAAACTCAGCAGCTTTAGAAAGAGAACCAAAGTTAATATTTCAAGCCTGATACTACTTTTCTTGGCAGCAGAAGTGTCATAACAGACTTGAAATATTACTTCTGTTTCTCTCTTCACTGCTGCCAGGTATACTGAGCTTATCCAGCACTTTCTGCCTTTATTTCAGATCTCCGGTATCGGCAGTACTTTTCTTTATTTAAAGTGATAGAGACTGGACAATGTAGATTCGCCAGTTTGATACCAGGCATGGGAAACTAGTTATGATACACATTTGGGAGGAGCAGAGTCAGTATTATCTTATATACAGGTATGGAAGAGAAAAGAAGACACCAGACAAAGAAGTGATGAAATAGAAACTGTTTAGTCAAATGGTTTGATGAACAGTACAAATAATGAACTAACATTTGTCGACTGTTCCAACAAAACAGCATAGATGCCTCCAATAAGTAGCTGCGTAGATGAATGTACAAATTAAAACAAAGTTACAGAGCACTTCTTTTCAATTGGTCGTGTTGAGGTAGTCTGGTTGACTGATGTAAAAGATGTGCAAACTTAACAATGGTGGAACCCAAATTGTGTCAATGCAGTTGAATTATTTACATGATTATATATTAAAACTATGTACATGTGTTCTATTTACAGGACAGGTGGCTGAGCTTTGGGAGGATCCTTCATTCAAGTGGTCTCCCACTGGATTGCACTGTGCATTTGGCAGTACTTCAGTCACAGGAGAGGATGCTGCTGGCAGCACCACCCCAGTCGACTGGGCTTCAGGGGACTTGAGAGAGCTTTGAACAGCAACATCGCGGAGCTGAGGGGTAGAGGCCTGGTGATCTCGCACCAGGGTCCTGAGCAGGCTGACCAGACAGCCAACTTGCTCTGTGAATTGTGCCCAACCAAATTGCATTATAGCATGCGATCTTGTCATGTCACTGTGCATCTGGGTGTATCCAGTCTGCACAGTGATGTGGAAGTTCTGCACTGCCTCATGGAGGAGGTGAATGGTCTGTTCCAGCATTTGTTGAGTGTGTGCAGGAGGTGCTTCAGGGACAGCATCTCCCAACTGTGGCTGGCGTGTCCCTTGACCTTCCGTGGTGGACCCTCCGGCTTGCATTGTACAATCCAGGAGAGGTCCCTTGGAAGCTCCAGCCACAGGAGTCAGGTCCTCCTGCCATTCCACAGTATAGCCTGAGCTGTGGTGTTCTGATTCTGGGTCTTGTGGCATTGTGGCACTTTCCGCACGGTCAGACTTATCATCGTTTTCCTCAGAAGCATCGTCATCTTTGAAAATGTTGATGAGGCCTTCAAGTGACTCAGTGCTGGTTGATGTGAGAGACTCATCTGTGAAGACATAAGAGGTTGCTTTTAATGTTTGGTTTGGGGTTACGTAGCAAGTTGAGATTTTGTTTTCACAATCAGACTGTTGCAGACGACAGAGTACCACTGACGCTTTTCCAATTCTGTTTCCCTCTCCACTCCTCTCCTGAAAGCAGTGACTCCAGCCAGTCAGCGGTCCAATGGGCACCATTATCCTTTTGGCCACCTGCCCACCAAACTATCTTCCACACACAAGTCTAGGCTGTAAGATTTGGTAGGCAATCTGACCAAAAGAAATATCATAGTCAAGCCCAAATCTGTCCTCAGCCCCACATCCACACATGCACGCACCACACAAACACACACACTCACACAGACATACACAGACGCGCACACACTGCCTAGCAGGAGTCACTGAATGCCGATCAGGAGTGGGAACCATGGCTGATTTTTGTATTTTTTTTAAAATCCCTCCCTAGACCAGGGACACTAAGGCCAATCATAGTGCCCTCCACCCCCAGCTCCCTACAGCTGCCCCTGGCTGAGATCAGCCAACTCAGCACAGACCAAGGGTCAAACCTGGGACCTTCCAGGCCTGTATGGCTCAGTACCACACGAGGAGGTGTGCTCAACAACTGAACCATCAGGACAGCATAAAAGTGCCACTTAACAAAGAACTTACTGCAGGCACAGCAAACGATTATGTACTCGGGGCGTTACATCTAGGGATCTACAAGACTGTATGGAATCATTGCTAGCATGCATATTAGCGATGACTAATGGATAGGGCTATGGTGTTAGTATTTATTTATTTCTAACTAAAACAGACAGCAGACATTATTTACATGACTTACCAGATTCAGTGATGGGCTCTGGCGTAGTGGCGGTCTCATCGGTGCCTTGCTGGTTGAAAGTTGAACTAGCGGTTTCTCGATTCAAGGGAGATATTTCGCTAGGTGCCCTGCTGTCCTGTGCAGTTGGTTTGCGTTTCCTAGTGTGTTGCTGCTTAGCCTCGCAACCCCTTTTTGTTTTTTTTAAAAGTTCATTATCTCGTTTGCGACAGCCGTTTGCAGTTTGGGGCACTTTTTTTGCTCAAATTTATTAACTCTCCTGTCAGTGACGGCTCAGTGGCCTCTTGATGGTCCTCTGTTGTCGTTAACACAGTCTTGGTGTCAAAAAAATGCATGCTTCATTTTTTTTTATACAGTGTAAACCAGCAATGACAAAGCTCCATTTCACCAAAACCGCGGTCTTCTGGATCGCAATTCTCCCACCATTTTTAACTTTTATTCTTGCTTTAGTGAACTGATTTCATAATTTAACTGACATTTTAAGTGTGAAATATTTACCTCTGACGAGACAGTTTAGTATAGTTTTAAGCTCACACCATCATCACCCTTTCCAAAAGCCTTGAAATTTAACTGTTCAAAAATAACACTGAACCCCATCATTCTAATCATCATTCATGTCTATACATAACACCATGTTTTCATCCTTCTAATCTGTTACCATTTATCTCTCTCTTTGTTCAATACTTCAACAGTCAAAACTCTCCAGTTGATTATTCCAGTAGATTAACAAGTCAGCAAGTTTGATTGGTTCTTACTCCTTGTAGGCAGGTTCTTCTATTTTCTTCTAGCTTTTACAAAGACTTTTGCCAAAGCCACCTGTACGAGAGCTACCCATACTACCAACTGGTAGCATTTGCAAAATCAATGCCTACCCCAGCAACTAGAAGGACAAGGACAGCAGGTGCATGGGAACATCAACAAAGCCCAAACCATTTTGACTTGGCCATATCACCAATCCTTTGCGGCTGCTCTATAAAAATGTTGGAAAACTCTAATACAAGAGTATTACGAGAGGTTGTTTACCACACTGTCTGAAGCGGTTCAGGAAGATGTTTCACCACCACCATCTTGAGCCACTGGCAATATGTTACACAGACTCCGGGACTGAGGCCATATGACTTGGAGCTGCTCATGGCCCCTACGCGAGTACAGGGACCCTGCGGCTTTGATCAATGGTCTCTAATTTACCCCCATGTCCTGGGCCCTGATGGAGCACCTTTGCCACACTAATAAGGAATTACAAAAAGTATACCAATTCTTTCAGTACTTTTTATGTCTTATAAAACAAACATCTTGCCAACTGTTGGCCTATATTTCTGCTCTGAGGGAAATTTAACTGCATTAACCTGTCATTGTAAACTCTTGACTAAAGAGTCTACACAGTTAATTGTCTCCAGTAAATCATCTCCGATGTTCTTTCACATGAATATAGGATAAAACTGAACATGAGAGCGTAAACAGATTTATACAACATTTATAGTACAGTACATTTGACCTAACTGATTACACCCATGATAATACTCCACAAATGTCTCTTCTTGTGCACTTTGCTCAGCTCATTTAGGCATTTTCTTTTTTTTTCACCTTCACATGTTTATCCAGCTTTTTAAATGCATCAAGAAATTCACTTTAGATCTTTCACAGGGTAGTGAGATTCATATTCTCACTGCTGCCTGTTTGAAGAAGTTCTCAATTGCTTATTGACGATCTCATATTTGCAGCCCCTAGTTTTAGTCTCCTCAAGAACATGTCCCTCTGTTTGCCCTATCAAACCCTTTCACAATCTTGAAGATCTTTAACAGGTCAACTCTAATCCTTACCTTTTCTGGAAGAGACACATAGACAGGGAATAGAGGGATACAGACCATGTGGGATACATTTTAGAATGGCATCTTGAGTGGTACAGACATGGTGGGCCAAAGGGCTTGTTCTTTCATTGCAGTGTTATATGTAACAGAACTCCAGCTTGCTCAGTCTTTCTTGACCAGTATAACCTCACAGTTTGATATTATCTGTAAGTTTTTTTTGCACCTTCTACAATGTCACAACGTTCTTTTTAAAACATGGAAACCAGAACTATGCAAGTTTCGCCAAGTGTGGCCCAGCAAAAGTACTATTATAAGTTTAATAAAACTCTAGTTTTCAATGGAATCCCATTAACGCCAGTGTTTTGTTTGCTTTTGTTTTTAAAGATCTTAATCAACCTGCATCAGTACTTTCAGTGATTTGGATGAGACTTACTGGATGCACCATGGATTAGAGGTAGGGTTATAAGTCTTCAGTCCAGTTCTGTCACTTGTCAGTGTAACTTCATTGTCTTGTGCTCTGTGGACATACTCATACAACTTCTTATTTTGATTTCAACCACTACTGTCCCAAATGATAATGTGATATGAAGTTGGGAATTTTAAGTCCAGGTTTCAGTGCAGAAAATTTATAGAATGAAAGTCAGAGTGGGTAGGCAGAAAATTGTCATGTGAAACGTGAAATGTAGAGAATGTAACGTGGAGTAAGGATAAAGGAAAATGGCAGAGGGAACATTGAGCAAAAGGACCTTTTATTCTGTACTTAACTTGGAAGACATGCTAGATCCTTGTGTAGTTTTTACTTCTTATTTTGACTAATTCTTTCTTATTACTGTCAGCTTTCAAACATCTTCCCTTCTCTAACTTCTCTTTCTTCTTCAATGTGCACATTTAAAGTCCAATTATTACCTAACTGGTTTTTGGGTTGTTCTAATCCCTTCCTTTGTTTTAACTTTGGAAATGTCCTGTCTTGACTTATCACACAAAAAATTGAAAGGCTTCAGAAAAGATTTACAAGGAAGGGTTTGGAGTGTTTGAGCTATAGGGAGAGGCTGAACAGGCTGGGGTATTTTCCCTGGAGTGTCAGAAGCTGAGGGGTGACCTCGTAGAGGTTTGTAAAATCATGGTGGGCATGGATATGGTGAATAGCCAAGGTCTTTTCCCTGAGGTGGGGGTGTCAAAGCTAGAGAGCATAGGTTTCAGGTGAGAGGGGAAAGATTTAAAAGTGGCCTAAGAGTCAGCTTCTTCACGCAGAGGGTGTTACATGTATAGAATGAATTGCCAGTGGAAGTGCCACCACTTCCTGGTACAATTACAAAATGTAAAAGTCACCTGGATAGGTATATGAATAACAAGGCTTTAGAGGGACATGGGCCAAATGCTGGCAAATGGGACTAGATTAAGTTAGGATGTCTGGTCAGCATGGATGAGTTGGACCAAAAGATCTCCTTTCATGCTGTGCAGCTCCATGACTCTATGATCCTATGGGCAAAACTTGCTTTGTGCAATTTCCAAAATCTACCATTTTCAAATCAGCAATCCTGATATTCGGGGGATATGAGATCTTTTTAACTGATACATATTGGAAACTGGGATAAATGAATTCAATTGTTATACTTCATATTCATCAGAATCTACATCATCAATGGTATTTTGATATATGGTTCCAAAAAGTCTTTAAACAACGGAACCTTCATGTTCTCAATGTGAACAGAATTTCAACCGTGGTCCATGAAAGAAAAGCTGTCTTCAATACCAATCTGCAACCAAGTTCACTGATAAATTAAAGATATCATGATTCAGTATGGTTTGAAAGGATGCTTGAGATCTGATGGAATGGGGGAAAAGGTGACGGATGTATTAGCTAAGGGATAATTGGGAGGTATGAACTGGTTGTGCAGATAGGGGAAATTAGTAAGAGGGACATGAGAGTTTTATGGAGTGTGGTCAACTGAAATAAAATTCCCAGGAAAGGTGTGGACTTGTCCAGAAACATCAATTTTTTTCATGTATAGGAAAAGGTTGTATCAAAAAGTAAATCAAATTCGGGGTATGATTACCTATCCTGCTTTCTAAAAATGAGCCTTATGACTTGTGGAAGAATGAAGCTTCAATGTGGTGTTTGGTTACTTTACCAAAGAGGAAATAAGGAAACAAGACATGGCCAGAATTGGAATCTGATGATTCAAATATGGATTAAGGTTTGGACAAATTGTGACTGTTAATGGATAAAATTTACCAAAGGGATGATTTATTAACAGCTTCTAACGGGTGATCAGGTTATGACAAATTTAGAAAGACTGAGGAAAAGTACATAATGGAATCCAGTAGATTTGAATTTCTGCAGGATTACAGACAAACAGTGCTGGCATTCGAGATATTGGACTGCGCCAAAGTATCAGGTGTGAACAGACTTCTAATCCTGAGATTAATTAGTGACTGAACATACACTTTTAGAATAAGTGTTGTGAGCATTAAAAAGAATTACAAGGAGAGAATTTTGTTTTAGGATATGGTTAATTGATGTTTCAGGTCTTATTCAAAGTATCATTAAAGCCTTGAACTTTGCTAAACAGTATAATACAGTATTCAAAACTTGACATGAAACCTAAGACTCAGAGGAAGATGATAGGGTTATGAATCAAAGAGAGTGCCTTGGATTTGTCAGAAGAAGTTCTAGGCGAGAGTCTTTCAATTGTGCAGTGTTGGACTGTGGATGCACATCCTCAGTGCATAGAATAGAGACTAAAACATTACTTTGATATTAAGGATCAGGACAAAGTTTAAAAAAAACTGAAAGTTTGACCAATGGTAATGATAACCCACTAAAATCTTTGAAAATAGGCAGAAGGAATCATTTTATTGGTACAAATGTAATATCCTGAGAAATACCGTTGTTTTTAAGTAGACTATTAATGAAGTGAAACTGGATATGGAAAATGACAAAGTTATTGTATTTGAACATTCTGTGAATATGTAATTCACACAATTGGGACTCTATTGTCTTCTTGTAATGAAACAACCTCTCCATGAAAAAAATTAAAGAAGTGTTATTGAGATCAGTGGGCAGAATATTATATAAGAAGTTAATTGTGTTAAAATTACATTGGCAGTTTGTCCATTCATCCTCAAAGTTTAAAAATTTCGGTAAAGGATGCAGGAATAACTAATATGAAGTGCTTTAAGTTCATTGAAGAGATGAGTCAGATGTGAGATTTGTAAGAAATACTGAAGAACACATGATCTATAGAAAGTCTATCCTTAGCAAGAAATTTCAGTGAAGTACTGATTATGGATTAAATGATATGGAATTAAAAAAATCATTTTCCATTTTGTAGATGTAGCAATGAGATTTTATCGGTCAACAAAACATAGTAAATGTAAGAACGTAATTGTGGATAAGGTAGTAGAGAAGTGGTTTGGTACTGGATTTGGCCAAGTGACACAATTTATCTCACTGATAATGGTGGTGGGGATTAGGGGAATGTCCTAATGATTAATTTAAAGATATACGTGTGAATATGAGTATAATAGTTATAAATATAGCAGCAGACAGCCCTTTTATTAATGGGGTACATGAGAGGAGCCATGCAGTAACAGACAAAACAGGTCATAAAATTTGACAGATCAGCCAAACTGTAAATGATCATTTGCAGTCACTTAGGCTGTCCATACTAGGGGAATTTCTTTGTAGATGGTTGGAGGATATGTTCTATATCAGTTCGTTATTGGTAGGAATTCTAAAGTTCCATTAGTAATAAGTGATCAACGTCCAGCTTAAGAAGAGACTGCATATTTTCACAACATTTGAATGCACTGCGTACAGGAAGAAAGCCAGTCTCAAAGAAATTGGTGAGCTTTAAGATATAGGGTATTATATATGATATTAGAAACCAATTTCAATCAGGAAGATATGTGTTTTTTGTAAGAGAGACAGTATTCAAGAATGAAGAGGCCAGGGGAACATTATTGGTCAAGACAAAAAACAAACACTGAGTACAAGAACCAGGATGTGTTTGAGTACATTTTCAAGTTTGCTTGAAGTAAAAAGATGGAATGCCAGAAAACACAGTGTAAGCTCAAACAAAGAGTCTGGGACTGAACAGACCCTTAGAAAAAGATCACAAGCCGGTGAAATGAATCCTATTAATAAGAGATCGAGGTTGAACAGTAGCTGTCCAGAAAGAGATCAAAGACCAGATGTTGAAATAAACAAGAAATACTACCGGAGTCAGAAGCCTGAGAGATTTGGAAGTCCCAGTGGCCACAAACTGCAAGATAAATTGATAATAAAATTCCAGCACAAGAACTACAAAGCCAGAGGGAGTTTGGGATGCATGTAGAGTTGCCAGATGGTGGACTATAATCCCTGTTACTTTGGTGGAAATGCATGGAACAGGTGTCTCCTGAAGTGACTTTGGAATAAGATTTTGATGAAAACCTAGGAAACTAAGATGCAAGAATAGAATCACTGATGAAAGAAGAAGAAATTTTGAAAATTTTCTAGCCATTAGTCATTCATGCTTGGGAGCATAGATCATTTGATATTAAAGCACATTTCTGCAAGGAAATCAGCTCAATTGGGATGTGTTTCTTTGACCTTCAAAAGAGGACATGAGTAGGGAACATTCTGCAAGTTAAATAAATGTGTATATGGCTTAAATGATACCCCTAGATTTTGGTACTTCTCAGTAATATATGTCATATTAAAATTGGGCTATCTTCAGTTTAAAGCAGATCCTACGTGTTTTACTAGCACGATTAAGGGGTAACTTCCAAGCTTCATTACGATGCATGCAGATGACTTTATTGTAGGGTAAAACAACAAATTTGAAAATGTTGTCACAAATAGGCTTAAAGCAGATTTCAAACTTGGAAGTCAGGCTTCTGGGGCTTTTAAGTACATTTGGATTAGACATCAAGCAGAAGGTTCAAGCAATCATTGATCAGCAATCTTATTTGGAAGATATTAGCTCCCATTGCTGTTAGTCAGAGTAGGCCTCACAAAAAGATGCAGTGACTTCCAAAACTGAAGGGGAAGGAATGCAAAGTCTAATTGGACAGCTGAATTGGCTGGGCACCAAATGAAATGGTGAAGTGTTACAGCTGAGTACAATCCAAGATGGAATGTATCATTTGGGCAAACAAAATGTTGAAAAATAAAAAAAAACACTTTTCCATCATTGGGAAATGCTAGTAATGTGGAACTTATTGGTTTTAGTGATTATTCTAATGCAAATCTCTGTGATGGCTTCTTAAGTACAGGGGAATTTATAATTTTTTTTGAGAAAGGAGAACAAATGCTATCCTTTAGCTTGGGAGTTTGGGAGTATTAAAACACTTAGCAGCTGAAATGCTCACACTTGGTGAGACAGCAGATATAGTACTTTTCTTGGCGGAAGTGATGAAAGGAATTCTAAAATCAGATACAGTTGCAAAACCATTGAGTACTATGTTGATAACAAGTCACAATGGAATAACTTATACTCAGCATGTGTGAATGAAAAGAAGACTGGGGATTGATTTTCACAGTTTTAAACAGGAACTGGAGAAAACAGAAATCTTCAAATTGTAATGGGTGGATAGAAGCAGTCAGCTATCTGAATGTTTGTAAAGAAAAGAGAAAGCTTTAAGAAATGGCCATGTAATTGGAAAAGAATGCTTGGATGTTCACGTGCTAAGGAGGAAAACTGGAATAATATATTGTCATTCTGTATGTTTTATTTGTTTTTTATTATTATACTGTCAGTAGATTAAATTTAAAAAGAAAATGGATGTGATATTATTTAATATAATTTGAAGGGATATATGAGACCTGATAGAATGAGGAAACAGCGGATGGATATATTCATTAAAGGATTAATTGAGTATGAATTGGTTGTATGAATATCAGGAGCTAGTAATCAGTGGGGTGTAATTTTATGGATTCTGATTAACTTAAATAAAGCTCTCATGTAAAGTGCGGACTTGACTATGTTCAAAAACATTTATCTTCCAATGTATAACATAACTACATCTTTAGAACCACAAGAAGACATTTCAATTTTATATGTTGCCTTATTAGATCAACACCTCATTGCACTTTAACGCACTTTGCTAAATTGATTACACATCAAACGATAATTTGCTTAATGGTAAGTTGTAATCTCGGACAAATATTAACACATTTTACATACAGTTCTATGACATCATTCCTTCTGTCATTCACTCAATTTCTGTCTCTTTTCTTCTTCTGGTTTGAAAATGTTAACTCCCTACTGGTCTACGATATACTTTTTTCTCTGATACCTCAACCATGTGGTCATGCTTCTTGTGAGAGCCAGGACATTGAATTTGATAGACTGTTTAACTGAAGTAGTTATCATGGTGGAACCTGATCTATTCTTGCCTGATATTCACACGTGCGGAATAACAAATTGTAAACTTTAGTCAGGATTCAATTTTTTTCTCTTCTAGCCTCGGGTAAAAATGGAAGTTGCGAACTACCACCAGTCCTTGTGACATAAGTTAACTCAGCACATACCAGAGTTCAAAACCTGAGACCTTCCTTGTTATGGCTAACCTACTCACTGAATAAGCAGTTGAATCATCACAGGAGTACGTGGGCTGACAATTACGATAATCTTTCCTGCAAGAGTGAGTTTCATAATACGCGCTCAGTAAGATGCAGTTTACATGCAAAGATTTTAACCCTTTCACTGTGTCACACACTTGCAGTTTGCTCACTATCCACTCAGATTTAGATTGTGCTGAATAGCAGGCATTCTTTCTCCTGTATAGCACATCGGCTTTAAATTCCTCCTCTTCCATATTTTAGAGGATCTAACATATTATGCATTATTGTGGAAATAAACAAAAGGGCAGCTTAATAATTAATCTGACTTGCTTCATTAACCTTGGATTAAGGTTGAACATTGGGGAGCAACAGGATGTGGCCAACTCACTTGCTAACTGAATAAGCAAAGGGAGTTCAAAACATTCTCCAATTAATTGAACTCGGGAGAGGGTTTGTGGGTCCTGGTTAATAGATGGCATTTTCCATTGGTGATTTGATTTTGGGGCAAGAAAATGTTCAGTTGTAAGACCACTTCTGGATGTAAAAAGGAGGAAGGGAGAGGGAATCGTCAGGAAAAAAAGAGAGAAGAGGGAGGGAAAGGGATGGAAAAAAGAAAGAGGAGGAGAAAAGAGGGCTTCAACATTTTTGTTGCAAGGAAGAATCTTCAGCTAACAAATCTGATGATAGCAGTTTATATTCATAGAGATCCTCAGCCTCAATGGCAGGATAAAATCATCAATTCAGAGGTCTGAGATCCATCAGGGGACAATCACTGCAAGCATATTAAAATCTATGTTGGCTCACCCACATTCAGTGGATGGATAATGGCTGTATGTCCAAAGTTAAATTGGTTACAACCCGCTGGACATCCGTATCTCTGCTACAAAACTACCTGCAAGCAAAATATGAAGGTAGTAGATGTTGAAACATGCAACTGGGAGACAATATTAACTGCTTGACGTATGGAGCCTGAATGATTACAAAGGTATTGAGTGAGACAAGGTAAGAAGGGGAGTTTGGTTGGTCAAGAAGAGAACCCCAGAGCAGACAGTGGTCAGTCAATTCTGCACTTTCTCAATCCATTATCTTAATCTGTCGCAAATGTAATCCAGGCTGCTACGCAGGAGTGGGGCTCCTAAGCCATACTGCGTGATATTTAACACACAATTGACTATCATGGTTAAAACCATCACTTCATGAGTTGGAAGGCTGTCAAGATATTAACTTACAATCTACTGAGACAAGGAGAGCTTAATTTGCTCTATGATCCAAATGGACAAGGTATTTATGCAGTCCCATCCTGACTTGAGGGAAAGGTATTTCAACTTCTTAGCTTGTTGGGGAGTGTGGATTTGATTCATTCCTTAACTTTAGAAAATCAGGATTTCACTGGTGTCCCTGATTTCTTGAATGGAGCTACTTGTTCACTTGCAAATTGTTTAGGTGAAGGGAGTTCTTCTGACAAGAAGCATAGGTGATTCTCTGATACACAGGGATCGTGTAAGAGGAACAAGCTCTGTATCTACTTGGATGTGCAGGGGACATTTGGAATTAGACTCTTAAGTTGATTTTCATTCTGTTACAGTAGATGAACCCTCCACCTGGCCTGGGTCTCTTGTATCTAACAGCAGTGTAATCCAGAACTGATTGTGATAAATCAGGATGTGCATCCAACTTCACACAGTTATTAGTCTTGGCTACAACCAGTATCATTAACAGAACCTCTGCCATTCAGTCAATCAGTGAAAGAGTTAATTCTGACATATTTTGCAATGATAATAAACTATCTCCTGACCTTTCTTCCTCATTCCGTCCTCCAGTTCTGGCTTTCGGCTAACTGTCACCACCTTCATCAGCAGGTTATTCCCTCCCTGTCGTATCATGGAAACCACTTGCTTGTGTCCAACTTTCACTACGTTGACATTGTTAACCTGCAAAGGAAGATAAATGTAGTTCAGACCATGATCCTTTCACATTCTGGAAAGTATGCATGCAGTAAAATAGCTCATTGAAGCAAAAAGGAGTCAAGCACAAGGAACACAACCGAAGGATTAGGGAGACACAAAGGATTACAGCTGAAGGAAATACTGATGACCATTTCCACTCTGAGTGTGCTGGAATACAGGTCGCATTTGTTAATAGCTGAAAGGAGGCAAGGTAAGTCTTTGTATCCAGCGTGGATGTTTCAAGATTGAAAGTAGTAAGCACCGCCAATTGTTTACTAATGACAACACTCTTTCACATATTGGTGGATCTGCCTTGTTTCCAGTATGTCGTATTTCAAATTTAATAGATAAAGATTTAAGAGTGCCTACAGTAACCATTTGCTACTGATCCAGATCAGCTCCTGGTGATGGAATAATCAGTGTATTCTTGCATTGCACCTGGTAATAAATGTGAGTATTAAACAACCATTCAATGCTTCCCATCATAATTTTATTTTCCATTGATTTCCAGCAGTCAGTGAAATATGGGTAAATCCTCTTTGAATGACAGTAGGAGTTCATGCTGTTGAAGCAGTTTGTATAAATGGGATCACCTCAATAAAAGGCAAAAGGATTCAGGGTACAAGGGAAGTGTGAGATTTCTAGTAATCACTAGACTATAACCTGTACTTCATGAATTATTTTATACTGAAATGATGGGGAGGAGGATCCTCGGGTTTGTCACCACATTTATTTGTGTGGCGGAGGTGAGAGAGAAGTTGAACTTAACTTTCAATTTAGGAGTGAGCCTGGCTGCAGGACAACACTGTGTCCTCACCAGGAGAGGTCTTTGGTCTGGGGAGATACTCAGTTGGGGAATTAGTTGGCCCATTCGATATCCCTCTAGGA
Source organism: Stegostoma tigrinum (assembly GCF_030684315.1). Lineage (NCBI taxonomy): Eukaryota > Metazoa > Chordata > Chondrichthyes > Orectolobiformes > Stegostomatidae > Stegostoma > Stegostoma tigrinum. The sequence goes on along the minus strand of NC_081378.1, from coordinate 19,924,722 downwards.
AAACAGACAAAGTCCACAAAAGGCCGGTGGTGGAGCCCAGAGCTGAAAGCACTAGCTGTAAAAGAAGCTGAGTCTGGAGCCAAGAACGCAGGCCTGAAGATGGAAGGGATAGAATCAGAAGTCTAAAAAAAGAGAGGAACAAATATAGCACAGAGCAGGAGCAGAAATCTGTGGCTGGTCTGTTGCTGCATTTAGAACTCAGGGCTATGAATAGGGCAAACTGAAAACTTCAAACGGCTGGAAAACTAGAAATTGCAGTGTAGTGAGTGAAAAAATCTGGGCAGACCATCTAGCCAACACTTTAAGCGGCCACAAGATCCCATCGTATCTGGGAGGCAAAGCAATCTGGCTAAGGCAGTAATAGGGAATTAGCAGTAAGCACTATACCAACTCAACTCTGTCAGCAGCTGATTAGAAATTAAACATTCTAAGTGGTCTCCTGGTGGATTTGGAATTGTTGGCCCCAAATGTTCATTGTAAATAGTTTGTTTCTCTGAGATACATCTTTGCATTAATATTTTACGATTTGTTGTCCTTGGAATAAACGATTCCTTATTAAAACTTTATTTCAGCCTGTGTGCTCGAATCCAACATAACACAACAATCAACAAATAAGTAGTTTTTCAGATATAAACTTTCCTTTGTTTAGACAAGGCACTCTTGAGCACTTAGTACTTACAAACTTAATAACAGGAGCATGAACAAGCCATTTGGCCCCTCAATCTGTCACGCCATTTAATAAGGTCATGGCTGATCTGATTTTGTAACAGCAACTTTGTATTCCTGTTTACACCTGATAACATCTCAGCCCCATGCTTAACAAGAAACTGTCTACCTCTGCCTTAAAAATATTTGAAGTCTCTGCTTCACACCTTTTGAGAGGAAAAAATGTGCACCTCCTCTGTTTTAAATGGGAAATCCATGATTTTTAATCAGTTAAAGTTTAACAATTTTTAAAAGTTTAATCTAGTTCTACATTCACTCATAAGAACATCTTCACATCTGCCCTGTTAAGATCCCACAGCATCTTAAATATTTTAATTAAGTCACCACTTCCTCTTTTTAACTCCAGCAGATACAACATAGCATGTCCAAACTTTCCTCCCAATTCAACCTGTGCTTTCCAGGTATTACCCCAGTAAACCTTCTTTGAATTGCCTTCAGTGCATTTATATCTTTCTGTAAATAACGGCCCAGATTTTCTGAGGAGTCAGGTTTCCTGCAGTGTAGATGGGATTTGCGCATAAGGATCCAGCAGAACCCCAAACATAGTAGATCCCGAGGGAATTGCCTGGGAAATTGAGGATTTCACTGGGCAATTCTCCTTTGCCTGGAACCTTCTGAAAGCATCCGTTTAAAATGGAGAATTTATAGCTTTCCAGTAAACGTAACTCAACTTACCAAATATGCCCTCAACTACTCCTACCCTAGAATCGCTGGCTGACTCAACGGCCCCTATACCCTGAGACCCAACATTTTCTTCAGCACTGTCAAACTTGATACATCCCCCAACCAAAGAATCTCACACCATCTGCAGCCAAATCTGGCATTTTACCTACCTGGTCTTCCCCTGCCCAGATCCCTCTGACACCCCTCTCAAATCCTGAAACCACAGCCCCCTCAACTCCTGGGGACCCTCCCTGCTGCAGGACATGACACCGAGCTAGAATGGCATTCCCAGGATCCTTTTGGATCAATCTCATAAGATACAGGAGTGCAATTAGGCCTATCAGCCTATCAAATCATTCAATCATGGCTGATAATGTTTCTCAGCCCCATTCTCCTGCCTTCTCCCCGTACCCTTTGATTCCCTTACCAATCAAGAACCTGTATATCTTGTGTCTTAAAGACAGTCAATGACTTAGCCTCCACAGCCTTCCATGAAAAGAGTTCCACAGATGAACCACCCTCTGGCTGAAGAAACGTCTCCTCATCTCGGTTCTAAAGGGTGATCCCTTCACTTTGAGGCTGTGCCCTCAGGTCTTAATCTCTTCTACTCGTGAAAACATTTCCTCCATGTCCACTTCATCCAGGACTCTCAGTATTCTGTCAGTTGAGATCAGATTGCCCCTCACTCTTCTAAACTCTGAGTATAGACCCAGAGTCCTCAACCACTTCTCACGTGACAGGCCCTTCATCCCTGAGATCCTTCTTGTGAATCTCTTCTGGTTTCCCTCCAAGGCCAGTATATCCTTGCTCAGATGCGGGGCCCAAAATTGCTCACAAAATTCCAAATGCAGTCTGATCAGAGCCTTACACAGCCACAACAGTACTTTCCTGTTTTTATGTTCTAGGCCTTCCAAGATGAATATCAATGTTGCATTTACCTTCCTAACTGACAAATGAATGAGCACGTTAACCTTAAGATAATCCTGAATTAGGATTTGTAAGACCCTTTGCGCTTTGGATTTGTGTAGGTTTTTGCCATTTAGAAAATAGCTTGAACCTCTATTCCTCTGTCCAAAGTGCAAAGCCACATTGTACTCCATCTGCCACTTCTTTGCCCATTTTCCTAGCAAACTTTAAGCTATAAAACCATTAAGTCCTTTTTATTCATTCATGGGATGAGGGTGTTGCTGGCTGGGCAGCATTTATTGCCCATTCCTGTTGCCTAGAGGACAGCTAAGAGTCAACCACATTGCTGTGGGCCTGGAGTCACATGTAGGCCAGACTAGGTAAGGATGGCAGTTTCCTTCCTTTAAAGGACATTAGTGATCCAGATGGGTTTTTCCTGACAATCGACAATGGATTTGTGGTCATTGTTAGACTGTTAATTCCAGATACTTATTGAATTCAAATTCCACCATCTGCTGCGGTGGGATTCGAACCCAGGTCCCCAGAACATTATCTGGGTCTCTGGATTAACACTCCAATGATAATACTACTATTGTTGAGTTTCTCTATGTCATCTATTTAGTATAAAGCCCTATCCACAGCTCTAGTCATGTGATTCAGCATGATTAGTGATTCAGTTAGTCTGTCCCATTGGAACAGTTCCCTCCTTCCACAGTACTGGTGCCAATATTCCATGAATTCAAACCCATTTCTCTCACACCAATCTTTGAGCCATAACTTTAGTTGATTCCATTTTTTTGTTTGATCTCATTTGATCCCATTCCCTCCACAGTCACCCATCCCCATCAATACCTCACACCTCCCTGACCCCAGGATCTGATAGGCTATCTCCTGCTGTCGTAGCTGAAACCCCTTGCCCAACTACTGATCCGATACCCTTCCCAACACCCTTTCACTCAACACCTCACCGGGTCTGCCCCAGTACCTCTGCTGCTGACCTTGACAACGCCCCTGCCACCAACCCTTAACCCAAGCAACAGTGGCATTGTCATCAGCCCAACCCAAAGCCACCCCCACTCCGCACCCCACCTTGCAACTTGTACCTGATACCTCCAGGTCCCAGTACCCTCCCCTTTACCCTGGTACCTGATACCCCCTGTATGCCCAGAACCCAAATGTCGTCCCCCACCATTAGATACAGAAATTTTCTCCTCAGAATCTAATACTGTGTTCCCTCTCCATCTGGGATCTGAAATCTCCACTGGACACCTCCCTCAATGCCCAAGACCCAGCATCCCCATCACCAGATCTAAACTCCCCTCTATCTCTGGGACCTGACTCTCCTAGCCACCTGACCTATCTCCCACACCTGCTGTAAGAACCAACATCACTCTGCCACTCCCACAACTCTGACTAGGCTCTCCACTGCCCTCTTCACTTAGACAATAGAGATCACCAATATGGAAATTGACTGCGGTGAAAAGGGTGGTGTAGTTTACTTTCCCTGATTATGCCCCTCTATTGAGGGACCTGTCAGCTTTAAATTATGGCTCTGTATTTCTGAAGTCGCCCAGATCAGTCAGAAATGTGGAGTTCTTTCTTAATATAATGTGAGAGCAGAATGGTGATCTGTGAGACTTTACCACCTCTCCAGAAGTCTGGATATATGAAGGGTATATGACATCTAAAACTAGGTAAAGGTGGAGGGGTAGCATTGTTAATCAAGGATAAAATTTCTGAATAAGTTAGACTTGACCTTAGTTCAGAAAATCAGGACGTTGAATCATATTGGACGGAGATTAAGAATAGTGGAGGAAAGAAGTCAATAGCAAGAGTGGGCTACAGGCCCCCCGGCTGTAACCACAATTGGGAAGAAATATTGAGTGCTTGTGATAAAGGAAGGGAATAAACAGGGGTGACTTTTATCTATATATAAACTGGAAAAAAAAATCATATTTATCTTGATGAGGAATTCATAGAAGGCTACTGGGATAGTTCCTTCAAGCAACGCATTTGGAACTGACCAAATAGCATGTTTGAGTAAACTTGGTATTATGCGATGTGACAGGATTAATTATTCACCCCAGAGTTAGGGCATACTTATGTAGCATTGACCACAATATGATTGAATTTTACATCTAATTCAAAAGGAAAAAGATTGGGTCTAAGACTAGAGTTCTAATCTCAATAAGGGTATGAAATGAATTGAGATATTATGCTAGGGGGGAAATTAATAGAGAGATAACGGCAGACATTTAAGGATACTTAAGAGTACTCAGAATAATTTTTTGCTGCTATATAGAGAAATTTGTAAGGGCGGATCCACCATCAATGTTTAACTAAAGAAGGTGGCCAAAACATCAAATTTGAGGGAAAAGCTTTTATCTGTGCAAAGATGAGTGGCATGTTAGATGATTGGTCAGAATATAAAGGACAGTGGAGAATATCTAAAAGTTAAATCAGGAGGAAGAAACTAGAGTACGAAAATAAGTTGGCTAATAATAGAAAAAATGGATGGTAAGAGTTTCAACAGTTATTTATGAAGGAAAAGTATGTGTAGAGTGAGCATTGGTCTTCTGGAGGGTGAGAATCCAGTGTTAATTGATGATTTAAAAAAGGGTAGAAAAAGTGAACAAAATTTTGCTTATGCAGAAAACCATTACAGTAACAGTTATAAATCAAGAGGTGGAAGGGAGAAAGGAATTGAGCGAGTTTCTCAACTTAATCCACAATTACAATCACTAAGCAACTATTACCAGGCAGGGTGATGGAGCTGCAGGCTGACAAGTTTAACCCAGTTCAGAAAGTCTTCATCCTAAGATCTTAAAGGAGGAATCGAAAAATGTAGTAGATGCATTGATGCTAATTTTTCAAAATTTCCTCGATTCAAGAAAAGTTCTATCGGAATGGGCAATCGCAAATATAGCCCTTCTTTTCAAGAAGGGATTGAGGCAGAAAACAGGGAACTGTAGTCTAGTTAGCTTGTCATCTGTCATGGGGAAGGTGTTAGTATTAATTCTAATGATTATAGCTTTGTACCAAGAAAATTTCAAGGTAATTAGGAGGAGTTTTGTCAAAGGAACCAATTCATTTGAGTTCTGATGAAGAACTAACATGCGTTGTGGATAATGGGAGCATGTAGACTTAACATACTTGGATTTCCAGAAGGTATTTCATTTGGTGCCACACCAAAGTTTGTTGTGGTAAATAAGTGGTGTACGGGAAACATATAACCTAGATAGAAGATTGGATGATTGGCAGAAAACATTATATGCATAATTGGGTCTTTGTCTGATTGTGACAAAAAACGTTTTGCAGGAATCAGTGCTGCGGCCTCAACGTTTTACAATTTAAATCAATGACTTAAATGAGAAAAGCAAATGCATGGCAGCTAAATGTGGCACTGCAGTGATTGCAATCAGCTGGATCTTGTTGACTAGAAGATCCTTGATTGGGGTTGTTAACCTGGACCACTCAGGTGGCCCTGGCTGACCAGTATAACCAGGGGATGAGTATCTCCTCAGTTCAGGGGATGGGGGACTGTGGCCTCTGTGCAGTTATTTCAGGCGCCAAGATATATGGGAAAGCATGATTGTGTTGAAGGCATATGGAAGTTGCAGACGTATCTACAGAGGCTGAGTGAGTGGGCAAAAATCTGGTAGATGATGTGTAACGTTGGAAAATATGAAGTTGTCTACTTTGCCAGTAAGAATGAAATGGAGAATGACTGCAGAATTGAGATACCAAGGGACTTGGGAATTCTGGTACATGAGCCACAAGAAGTTGGTACACATCTACAGCAAGAAGGTTAATGGGAGGCTATCCTAAATTGTGAGAGGAATGGAATACAGAAGTAAGGATAAAGCAAAGAACTATAGCTGCTTAAGATCAGAACCAAACATCAGAGATTTTTGGGAAAAACTCAGCAGATCTGGCAGCCCTTTCAGGACATAAGGTAGTGTGAACCAGGAAGTGTGTTTTGGTGGGGTCATTAAATATTTTTAAGACAAAGTCAGATGAATTCCTGTTAGACAGAAGTGGGTGGTTATCAGGAGTAAGTGGGAATATGGAATTTGAAACACAAACAGATCAGCCATGGTCTTACTGACTGGCAGAATTGGTTCAAGGGGCCAAGTGGTCATCTTCTACTCCTATTTCATATTTCTTTGGATAAGGAATAACATAGCTTAAAGAGAGAGTATAACTCCTTTACGTTTCCTTACCTTTAAGTTAATCTCTATGTCAGCACCTATAACAAATTGACAGCTGTCTACTGGTTGCTAAATCTCTGGATTACTTTTTACAATCATTGAAATTTTACTTGAGGCTGGAGACCAGTCTAACACCAAAATCACCTGAGTTCCAGAGAACAAAGAGGCAGCCTTTCATTGCAAGGACAAATGTAGTAACGTTACAAGGGTTAGCAAGGTCCCGGGTCTCTCATTCTCAAGAATGTGTGAAGTAGATGTGCCAATATCAGTGGTTGCAAACTCAGACTTTCTAAATGATTTCAGTTGTGTATCGCCAATAATGCAAAAGGCAACATGGTAGATGACTACAAGGAAAAGTGGTTTCCCTAAAACTTTGATCCTCATTCACTGCAGCAACAGTTCATAATTTGGATAGTCCAGCAATATGTGACAGCAATGGGTTGTGATGAGATTTTTTTCAGTATATCTCACCCTGTCATACGCCACTTTTTGTTTTTTGAGAACCATTATTACAAAACATTACATTAACTCCATTGCTTATGGTGAAGAGTTAGTGTGAGGCAGAGTTGGGTTCACACATTGGCAACAAGAGCAATGGTGAGCAGCAGCAGCTTGGATTAATCTGAAGATGTTGAAGGTGGACAGTCAGCTTTCATTGCCTCTTGTTGGAACTGTTTGGGGAAACAAACCTTGTTGTTTCTGTATTTCAAAGAATGATGATCACAATGCACTAAACTGAGTTTACAGGTTAAATTGTGATCTACTGAGGTACATGTATAACTCGTACAGAGTTCAATAGTTAGTTAGTCCAGGTAGGGTCTCATTGTTGTTGGCACCTCCTAAGTAGCTGAGTTGAGACATGTTGAGGGAGGCGATGGCCTAAGTGGTATTACCACTGGACTATTAATCTAGTGACCCAGCTCATGTTCTGGAACTTGGGTTCAAATCCTGCCTTGGCAGATGGTGGAATTTAAATTCAATAAAATATCAAATTAAGAATCTAATGATGACCATGAGTCCATTGCCGATTGTTGGGCGGGGGGGAAAAACCCCATCTGGATCACTAGTGTCCTTTAGGGAAGGAAACTGACTTCGTCACCTGGTCTGACCTATACTTGACACCAGACCCACAGCGATGTGATTGACTCTGAACTGTCCTCTGGGCAATTGGGGATGGACAATAAATGCTGTCTAGCCAGCGATGCCCAGATCCTGTTAATGCAAAAAGAAGAGGATAAAAAAGGTGTGGGGGACTAGCTGCAAAGCACAAAGGATGAACACTGTCTGATTGCGCACTTCCCTCTGATGCCTAAAGACCAAACTGCCCCTCCAGCAATGTGTGGGCTGCTACCTATGCATTACCAATGTAGCATTTAGCTGCTGTGACATGAGGATCAGCAAGATGATCTGGGGTGCACCTGGTATCAAATTATAATTAACAGACATTTTAGTTTTATTTTTGACACTGGTTTACCATGGTGGTCAGTCACTGAATATATTCTGAAGAGACTGCCAATGTACTTTTCCAAAATAACACAGAGGTTTAATAGACATGACAGGTGATTAAAAAAAAACCATATTATTACATTACATAAGAGCGAGAGAAAAAAATCTAATTACAAGTATCAGAAATAGTGATTCAGCCTTTTACTCTCAATAACACCCTGTAGATAATCTAATCTGTGAAGGGACACCCTGCCTCCAATTTAAAGTTCCTTGTTCAGTTAATGCAGCTGTAATTGGTTTCCAAAGCTTTCTTCTTACTGATTTCTAACACTTGAGAACAAAAGCATACATCCTCAGTTTCCAGCTACTGGAGTTTTCTTCTTTGCCACTGAGGACTGTTTTTCTCCAGCTCTGGCATTTTGGAAAATGATAAACTAACTTTTTCACTCTGACTGAACCTGCACACACTGCCTGCCCTTTGGGATGGTTCTGGGGAGGTGCTCCTGTGATACTAGACACAGGTCATTAGGCAACAGCAGTTTTTATTCCCTTCTAAAGTTGTTACTAGTGGATTGAACAATTGAACTGAAGTGTTTTAGAGACTTCATTTTGATGCCAGTAAACAAAACAGAACTTCAGACACTCTGATACCACTGAAAGAACTCAAAATTGAAACTATGTGCTCCACTGAGGAGGAATCAATAACCAGAGGGACAGGTTTAAGGTGAGGGGCAGGAGGTTTAGAGGCAGTTTGAGGCAATTTTTTTTTGACCCAGAAAGTGGTAGAAAACTCGAACTCATTGCCTGTAGGAGTGGTATTCAAGGCATACAAGAATATAGACCAAGTGCTGGAAAATGGGATTAAGATAATTGGGTGGTTGCTTTTGACTGGGCACAGACTTGAGGGGCTGAAGGACCCTTGTTTGTGCTGTAGGCCTCTGTGGTGCTATTGACTCTTCTAACACACAGTATAGAAATACACATCAAATGTTAAATCCATACTTTGTTCTGCCATTTTGAAACATTAATTCCATCTGAAATTTAGCAGGGCTGAGGGCCATTTAATGCCTCTACTGCCTTTGATACCTGCCGTCCCCACACAAGCCAAGGAGATAATGTGATGTTTGCACATATGGTGGGATTAGCTGCATAGAATTTGTAATTTATGATTGTACGTATTGGCTTGAGACAAGTGGTAAATTTGTAATAAAACCAACTCAGTTGCAATTATTATCAAAATTTTTCAGGATGAAACTGATTGAATCAGTCAACCCTCCCTGTTAACAATTGTGTAACAATGCACTTTGTGTTTCACTCATTGTTGGCTGCAGTTCAGCTCTGCAAACATTTCAGTCTGACAGTGAATGGCATTCAGCCAAAGATTCAATAGCAATTAGCATCAGCCAAACCATTCCCAGATTCTGCTGCTCCCTTTTTGCTTAGAGCTCTCTGTACCACAGTTACAGACGATCAGTGCCTTATGGAAGGGTGCGGGGTGGCTTGCAGATTGGCCTGATTGCCCATGCTGCCGAGCCCCTCGTCCCTCACGCTGTGATGCTAATCCCAGAAAACACCCTCCTTACATTCTTTGTATGTGGCTGGGGTGGGTGGGGGTAGCTTCTACAATCCAGAGATACTGAGGGGTGTCCTTCCAGCAGCAGCCAGGGCTCTTCAATGTTGTTTGTGAGCCTTAGAGCCACCAGCCTGTAACTGGGAAGGACTTCTGAAGTTGGGATCTTGATTCCAGGGGAAGGTCCCCTTTTGCTTGACTGGCATCTGGTTCACAGCATTTTTCTGGTAAGAGATAGCATGGGTCTCTAGCTGGCAAGCAAGACAGCAACACCATAACACATTCCCCAAGGTGTGACATATGAGATGATCACATCCTGAGCTGTAAACCTGCACAGACCTCAGAGTTATTTTACATTCCGCAGAAATCCATGCAAAGGACTTGATACAGTTGCAGTTTTCAGTGGACTTTTACTCTCCTCTGTTGAAACTACCTAATTGGTGATGTATCTGTAAAGATTCTAACTGTTGTATGTGTTTGCCAGTTCTCTGTGCTGGATGAGTTGCTGTCACCATCCTCTTTAAGTGTAGGAGTCTACCGGGTTGACCCTATGCAATGTGACCTGTATGCCTCTACCTCAGTCTTTTTTTTTAATCTGTGCATCCTTTGCTTACTATGATCTACCTGTACTGCTGATAAACAAAGCTTTTCACTCTATTTTGATACACGTGACAATAAATCAAACAAATAACAAATAAAGTATGGGAAAACCACTTCCTGGTTGAGCTAGAAGAGTCTCTTGTTGTTACCAAGATATAGTTTAGTGCATGTTATCAAATAGTTAGAGTTTACAGGATAGACAAATATGGAGATCATGGGGATGACCATGTTAGATCTCACTCCATTAACATTCTCAGCTGTTCTGCCAACAAGTCCAAATGACATCACTATAGTGGGTGCTGCTTGTGTCACTCTGAAGTACACCCTGTATATACATCTCCATTCCCAGCTTTTCTCATCTCATTACTAATATTGTATTTACCGTATCCCATCTTCCCACAGGCTTCACACTTGAAAAATTCAGGTACTCCAGAAGTTTCACTATTCCTATGGAGTACATAGTCTTCAGATCTGGTAGTTAGCTGAGATGAGAACTGTTCACTTTGATTGTCTCCTTGACAATTTGAGATCTGTAGATCCCTTACACTGTCAAGATCCCCATTGGGTTCATCGCAATCTATCAATCAGTAGTGGACAGTAAGGCGGCGGCTCAGTGGTTAGCACTTCTGCCTCATATTCCAAGGACCCAAGTTTGATTCCACCCTTGGGTGACTGTGTGGAGTTTGCATGTTCTTCCTGTGCCTGTATGGGTTTCTGCTGAGTGTTCCAATTTCCTTCTACAGTCCAAATATGGGCAGGTTAGGTGGCTTAGCCTTGGTGAACATGGGTATAGGTCTGGGTGGGATGCTGTACAGAGGGTTGGTGCCAAAAGGCCAATTTCCACACTGTAGGGAATCTATTAATCTGTAAAGGTCCCTATAGTACCTTTGTATGGCCCCTTTGGCAATGGCAAAAATATATTACCTTTGCAGCTCTTTGGGTGAACCTTTTCTGTTCAAATCCACATCTATTTCCTGAACGACATCTCTTGTCACTGCATTAAATATGACAACTGTTTTAAACCATAAAACCTAATGCAGTGTGTGTGATTTGTTTTGCACAATAGGACAGCTTCTTATTATGTATGCCTTGATAATCCTGTAGGCATAAATTAGAAGTCAACATCTTTGGTCGGATAAGTGCAGTGTCTTCATTTTCCTGTTCCTCAGTAACTCTGATGGAGCTAGAACATACTAGAGTGAGTGGATCCATAATTTAGCATTGTTGTATAGAAGTTGCTATATTTCATCAAGTGTAATTTAACTATACCACTCCCACCACACCCTCCCCAACCCCTTCCAGACCTAACTGCACAGAGGCTGGTATTCTGTCACCAAGTCACCTTTATCTACTTGTGCCAGTTTTTTGGTTGTGGCCAGATAGCTCAGGGTCAGTTGCCTAAACTGAGGAGATGCTACTTTCCTGGTGATATTAGTCAGCCAGGGCTTTCCTGATTGGCCCAGGTTAACAACCCCAATCAAACACCTCATAGTCAATAAGGTCATGTTGGTTTCAATCACTACATCCCTCCCTGCCAAATCCAGGGATGTAGGCCTGTCTTTGGCTTGTAGCTTCTCCTGTGATGTTTTCACCCCAAGTTCAATTCCTCTGATTTTGACATACTCGGACACGGGCAGCGTGTCTGAGGCGTGGAGTTTCCTTCTCTGCTCCTGGTGGGAATGGAATTGAGGCTGCATCCATCCATGGCTCTGAGGCCTGCTCTAAATTAGTGGGAGGGGGAGAACCTATGGTTTCTGACAGGCTTTCTGACTGTTCTGAGGCGCCAGGTATGTTTTGCTCCTGTCCCATATGCGTGGTAATAGCTTTCAGGAGATCAATATATTGGTTCAGCACTGCATCACCTACCCAAACTTTAGAAGTGACAGGACCTGACCTCATGTTGACCTCACCTTGTACCTAAACAGGGCCATTTCCATGGTTCCAGAACCAAACTTTGTCCTTTGAATGAAACTGTCTCTTTCGCTTAGAGAAGGTGCGTGGCTGGCATATGCGTTCCTGCTGCCATTTCACCCTCTCTCCCAGGTCTGGGAATATTAAGTTTAACCTGGTATGGAGTCTTCTCCCCATCAGCAACTCTGCTGGAGCCATCCCTGCAGTTGCATGTGGGGTGGTCCAATAATCAAACAAGAACTGGGATAGTTTTATATCAATTGACTCTGTAGGCCGTTTCTTTAGGCTTGCCTTCAATGTTTGGACCACTCTTTCCTCTAACCATTGGATTATGGATAGTCTGGAGTTGTCCTTACGTGCTGAATGCCACCAGAGTTCAGGAAATATTCAAATTCCCTGCCCGTAAATGACATCCCATTGCCCATGACCGATACTTCCAGGAGTCCGTGTGTTGTGACTGATGCTTGTAGCTTCTCAATCTCATCAAAAATCCTCATATAGATGTCCCTTATTCACTAACAGCCAAATAAAACCAGAATTACAGGAGGTTTGGGGTCATAATATTCCTTAACTAGCTCTGTCAACTCTTGGTATATTTTAGCATCTGATGCCTCTCGGAAAGTCAAGCCTCGTATAACTGAGAATGCTGTGGGTCCCCAAGCAGTCAGAAGGATTGCTTATCTGCCCCAATGTCATTTGCCTGGAAAAGATATAGCATTCTTTCCAGATTCCTGGGCCCAGTCTTCGACAGCAGGATCAAACGAGTCAAGCTTCCCAAATAAAGCATGCCAGAAATGTATACCCCAACTCCAGGATGAGTGTAGCAAGCAAATGTTCTTCAGACACATCCTGTTTTCTCTCATCGCTACGGAAATAACTACACACAGGCCAATATCCTATCACTAAGTCACCCTCTATTTACTTGTGCACAGTACACTGGCTGTGGCCAGGCAGCTCGGAGTCTGTGCCCTGAACTGAGAGATTCTCATCTCCTGTTGTTTTTTTCTTCTCAGCTGAGGAGATTCCAATATCCTGGAAATCTGCCCTCCTCCAGTACTACCATCCAGCAGTAGTGTTATTTCCCCCAGTCCCCTTGTTGTGTGTGTGTGCGCGCAAGTGAGAGACAGTAAAAAAAAAACTCTCCTGGTTATAGATAACAAAGTGTGAAGCTGGATGAACACAGCAGGCGAAGCAGCGTCTCAGGAGCATAAAAGCTGACGTTTCGGGCCTAGACCCTTCATCAGAGCTCTCTGGGCCCGAAACATCAGCTTTTGTGCTCCTGACATGCTGCTTGGCCTGCTGTGTTAATCCAGCCCCACACTTTATTATCTTGGATTCTCCAGCATCTGCAGTTCCCATTATCTCTCAACTCTCTTGGTTATATTAGTCAGCCAGGCTTTCCTGATTGGCCTATGGTTAACAACCCCAATCAATGACATCGTAACCAACAAAGTCACGACACAGCCCAATCCTGGTCAGCTTCCCCCCATTTGATTGTGGATACCTTGGCAACCTTGTGACTTATACGATTCCAGAACCGTTTGCAAAATGACAGAGGCACTTACTGGAGGCCTGTTGTCTGAAATGTCCACATTAGGAATACCATGTGGGGTAATCTCAGAAAAGACAAGAACAACCATATTCATAGCTGTGATATGAAACTTCTTAGCTTCTGTCACTGATTACTTCTCCTAATTGATAATGAGGTAAGGCCATCCATCAAAAACAAATAAATCTGTGCTTGCACTTCCTGATGGTCTGGAGGGAAATATCTGGGTATGAATGGTTCTTGTTGCTTTATTTTCCTTGCCACATTGTGGTCTTTTGGTCTGGCTAACTTCCAACACAATGCTTATGGATATTGAGACATATCTGGTGTCTCAACTACTCCTGTCAGATCTGGCAAAGCCAGTTGGGGCTCGCAGACTATTCTGCTGCCTTGGACTGAACGTATGATGTGATTTTGTAACTAAACTCAACATTGTGCCTGATCATGCTGTTGAGCCTTGCTCTGAAGAATGGTGCAAACTGCCAACAACAACAGATCCATTCTCCAGAGCAAGGCTCAACAGTCTTATCAGGCACAATATTGTGTTTGTTCACAAAATTTCCTCATACACTTAGTATAAGGCCGCAGAATATCACACTGATTTTTAGGCAATCTTCACGAATCAAAGTGGAAAACTTTGTATTCTTGGAGGCATCCTTACTCATTCCTTCTAAATTAAAAGCCTGTGGGTGGTTTCTATTACCACTTTTGGACCAAAGATATCATCTCAAAATCTCTCAGATATCGCAAAGTTGGGAAAGACTCTTTCTCAATCATAGTATATCACGTTTCTGTGTCTGACAGCATTATAGAACAGTCAGGCCTTGGGTGAAATTGCAGAAAGGCAGAAAGAAATGAAGTCTAAATCGGGGATATTCTGTATGTATGTGAATGTTTGGAGTATAGTCAATAAGGTATTAAATGTTCCTGGTTACAATGAAATAAGAAAAGATAGGAGAGAAACAAGGAGGACTGTCGCAGTATTGATTAAGGAGGGCTAACACGGTGTGGAGCTGGAGGAATACAGCAGGTCAGGCAGCATCAGAGGAGCAGGAAAGCTGACTTTTCGGGTTGGGACCCTTCTTCAGAAATGGGGAAGGGAAGGGGGCTCTGAAATAAATAGAGAGGGGTTGGGCTGGGAAAAGTAGGTGGGATGGTGATAGCAGGTAGGTAGTGGTGGGGATTAGTCAGTGAGGTGGGTGGGTCGGATGGGTGGGAGAGAAGATAGACAGGTCAAGGAGGCAGGGTTGAGAGGGAGGTTTGGTCTTGGAATAAGGCCGGGGGTGGTGAAAGTTTGAAGCTAGTCAAGCCCACATTGAGACCATTGGGTTGTACGCTTCCAAGATTGAATATGAGGTGCTGTTCCTCCAGTTTCTGGGTGGCGTCACAGTGAAACTGGAGGAGGCTCAGGATGGACATGTCATCCAGGGAGTGGGAGGGGGACTTGAAGTGATTTGTGACTGGGAGGTGTTGTTTGTCAAAAACTGAGCGTAGGTGTTCTACAAAGCGGTCTCCGAGCCTCTGCTTGGTCTCACCAATTTACAGAAGGCCACTTCGGGAACAGTGGATACAGTATACCACATTAGTGGATGTGCAGATGATCATCTGTTTGATGTGGAAGGTTTTTTTGGGGCCTGGGATAGGGCTGAAGGGAGAGGTGTGGGGTCAGGTGTAGTACTTCCTGCGGTCGCAGGGAAACATGCCGGGGATGGTTGTGCTAGTGGGGAGTGTGGAACGGACGAAGGAGTCACGGAGAGAACAGACCCTCCAGAAGGCAGGTAAGGGTGGGGAGGGCAATATATCCTCAGTAGGGGGTCAGATTGCAGGTAGCAGAAATGGTAGAGAATGATGAGTTGAATCTGGAGGTTCAAGGGGTGATATGTGAGGACCAGGGCCTAGACAGAATTCTAGACAGACCAACCCTACCTCTCATCCCCGCATCCTTGACCTGTCTGTCCTCTCTCCGTCCTACCCGCTCCTCCCACTTCACTGTAAAAACCCACCACTACCTACCTGCTATCACCATCCCACCTGCCTTTCCCAGCCCAGCTCCCTCCCTCTGTATTTATTTCAGAATCCCCTTCTCCTCCCCATTTCTGAAGAAGGTTCCTGACACGAAACATCAGCCTTCCTGCTCCTCTGATGCTGCGTGGCCCTTCTGTGTTCCTCCAGCTCCACACCGTGTTAGCCCACGTGGAATTTGGTGAGAATTGCTCCCTTTTAGCTTTGAGACTGGGCTGATTGATCACTGCACGTGTGTGGGTGTGAAAGTGATGCAGCATACTGCTGTACAACAAGATGTGTACTCCCTGTGACTGAGGAATGCTGAGTAGCAAGGCAAGCTGTCTTGTTGCATGACTGCAACAACTGGCACATCAAGGCAAGGCATGGATGTTGCCAGCATGCAGGGAGGCACGAACTGAGTGAGGATTAAGAGATCAAGCGAGCAACTCAGAGATACAACAACGTGGTCAAATCCTCAAGCTGTTTTTGTACACAGAATGTCCCTGCAGCAGCTGTCAATGCTAGTTGTTAGTTCACCCTCAGTCCACATCTGTGCTTCCTAAGAGGCCTGCAAAAGGATTGAATGGGAGCTATTAAGGATTTGACGGGTTGGCAAATGTAGTACGCCAATGTCCATGGACAAGGGACACATTTGGCTGGTGCCCATGGACCTATCATTTGTCCTTCTCATATTCTGTAATCTCTCATTTCCAAAACATGAGCATCCAGACTTTTATTTGGTCTTTGGCCTATGATCAACATCCAGTAATGCCTCTTTTTAACTCAATTCCTGTTCTTTTTGATCCTCGTTTCAATAGATCTATTAAAATAAAACTGGAATGCATTTGGATGCTGCTGCAATGTTCCAAGTTCATAAAGTGCTGGCCTTCACTCGCATGCCTCAATTCTTTTGTAAAAATTGCCTGCCTCCAGACAAACAAAGTCATGAGTTTCAGTTTGAGTCACTAGAATCTCTGAGAGGTTTTTTTTTTGAAGTCCAGCCCTGCTTTCAGAGCACTTCGCAGTGTGGTCCTGCAGAGCTAAGTATATGGCCAGAGACAGCCGGTGATGGCCTCATGATATTATTGCTGGACTGCTGATCCAGAGACCCAGGTAATGTTCTGGGGACCTAGGTTCGAATACTGCCATGACAGATAGTGGAATTTGAATTCAATGAATATCTGGAATTAACAATCTAATGATGACTATGAATCCATTGTCAATTGTCAGGAAAAACCCACCTGGTTCACTAATGCCCTTTAGGGAAGGAAACTGCCATCCTTACCTGGTTTGGCCTACACGTGACTCCAGACACACAGCAATGTGGTTAACTCTTTTCTGCCATCTGGGCAATTAGGGACTGGCAATAAATGCTGCCTAGTGATGCCCTCATCCCGTGAATGAATAAAGGAAAACAAAAACAAATACATAGATATCCAGAGAGAACAACAACTGAGAAGAATTGTTCAATAGCTAAGAGAGAGTATGGGTTTTGAAGGCACTATTGAAGAAATTCTCAGGAGGAGGCTGCAAAGCATCTTGTAGAATAATTCTGGGATATGGCAGACACTGAAATCACCATGCATTAATGATCAAAGGGGTGAAGTTTTAAAACTTGCCTTAAAGACTGCAAAGGGAATATTGTGTTTATTTCCCCCAACATCAGAGCTTAGATAGGTCAAGGTCCTCAGTTCAAAACCTTATGCCACCTCACAAGATTACCACTCTTTGGAATTCCAACCAACCACAAACTGTGTCAATCAGATATCTCACCTTTATAAACTTCATGCAACTTTGTAACATGAGAGCTCAGAGAAATCCCAGGTGCAGTTATAAGCTTGGTAAAGTTAGCTGGAGTTGCGCCTGCAAGTAAGTACTGGAGTGCAGGTTTCAGAGTCTAGAAGAATGTGGACCAAGAGGAGGAGGGTTATCGACTATAACAGGAGCAGTCATTGAGGCAGTCCCAGATGGAACAGCTCAAGAGGGTGTTTCAAGGACCAATTAGCAAAAGTAAAGACTTATGACTTCTTGTGAAGATTACTGAGATTTGATGACCCCAGGTTATGAACTTCTGGGAGGAAGTACGAAATCCGAGTGTCCTGTCTTGGACACATTTGATATTTGAAGTTGATTGTAGTGTGTTCAATCACAGTATATGACTCATGTTTGCCACATGTTAATTCTGGTTGTAAGAACTATATCTTATGGCTTGAAGATTGTATTACTTTTGTAACTTGTATTGTAAAGACTATTTTTAAAATTTTACTTTATTTTGCATTGTGGACACTGAAAATATTACAATTATGAATTGAGAAAGAATTACTGTACTTTTAAAAAGCAAGTTATTGAAACTCATTGTGTGTAATGTTTATGCTGCTGCTTCATCCAAATGGGTGTGAGCATGTCTGTAAACAGCCCAGCTCTGGAGATTTGTGTGCAAAGTGGAATTTGGATGTCAACAGATTCTTCCTCATTGGTTTGTTGAGATGTGACCAGTTTTGGATGCTAAAGGCCATCAGTCTGACAACTATCTGATCAGATCCTGGTAGGTGAGTAGTTTGGGGTGTGAACGATAATGGCAGAGCCTTTGGGCTGCTGTAAGGGCTAAATCCTGAAGTCTATGAACAAGTTCAGGGATAGCATTCCTGTAAAAATTAAGTCTTACTTGCGTGAATATCAAGTACCTAAAGTCAAAGAGGCAGCAGCTCTTGCAGGTGCATAAGACATTTCTCATGGGCAGCTAAGTTTCATAATTTGTCATGTGGATGGCACAGTGGCTCAGTGGTTAGCACTGCTGCCTTACAGCACCGGGGAGCCAGGTTCAATTCCACCCTTCAGTGATTGTGCAGGTTTTGCACATTCTCTCTGTGTCTGCATGGGTTTCCTCTAAGTGCTCCAGTTTCCTCCCACAGTCGCAAAGATGTGTACATTAGGTGGATTGGCCATGCTAAATTTTCTGTAGTGTCCAGGGATGCGTAAGCCAGGTGGGTGAGCTGTGGCTAGTGTGGGTGGGTTGCTGGGTCAGGTCTAGGTGGGATGGTCTTTGGAGGATAGGTGCAGACTTGATGGGCCATATAGCCTCTTTGCACACTGTGAGGATTCTGTAAATCCGTGACACTAACAGGGTGATTGGTTAAATAGACAAGAATTCAACTTCGTCGAGACGTCAGGAGCTGTTTCAGCTCATTATAAGGATAATATAGACAGTAGAATGGCTGTTAGGAAACCTGCTTGTTTTAACTGCCATTGGAGATGGAATAGTATAGTGTTAATATGAATACGTAAGAGGTCTTTAGAAAAGACTGTATCAATTAAGAAAATAGACACTGAACCAGTGGTAGTGATGCAAATGACAATTTCCACAGGGAAGGCTGAATCAGAAGATGAAGCTGGGAAGAACTTGATTGCATTTAATATATTAACAATAGGAAGCGAGAAGGATTCCAAATATTATAAGTGGTTTCTATTTAAAGGAGCAGTCACTCCATTTTTTTTGCAAGGAACAGCCTAAAATGATTGCTACCTTGAGACATATTGTTTTAGCTCAGAGCTTATTGGTAGCAAAGGATCTGAATCATTAGAAAATTCACTGAATCAGAATGTTATTTGTACACAATACTGATGGGACATTTATCATCTACATTGATAAAGGGATCTTCTGTGGTCTCAGTTGTCTCTAAATTACCTTTTTGAAGGTATAGATTTAGATTTTATATTGGGCAATGATGCAAAAACGAGCATGATTTTTCCACCATCTGAGACGGAGCACCCTCATTCCAAAATTGTTTCTGTGAGTATAAACATTTTGCCTACTTGTAATCCAAATGAGCAAAGGATGGGGTCAAGCAGAAATACTAAACAGTACAGAGGCTGTACAAAGGCCTGAGACCGTGAAGTGACCTAACAGGATTAATGATCCTTGACATTAAACCAGTGCACTTGCCAGTGTTGAGATGTAGGATACTATGGTAGAAATCCAGGAAAGTTGGCAGTTCCCAAACAACCATCTCAAACTCCATGAGGATGAGGGTTTCGGTTTGTGAATCATGCTGGGGGATTAAAAATTTTGGAAAGACAAAAGAAAGTCCAGAAAAAGCAGTTTTGATTGTTACCTAGAAAAAAAAAATCAATAAGGCACATTTGGAATGGGATCAGGAAGAAGTAAAAGATCTTAAAGTGTGCAGAGATTAAATCTCAAATGCAAAAAGCATCTCAACAATATGTGAAAATGAAAGGGTTATCTGTATAGTTTGTGATATGCTGTTTGTTAGCAGTTTCTTCTAAGATAGTTTTATATTTTTTAAAGTCAATGTAAAAAAACCTTCACTATGGTGAAGCATTCTTTCTCACAAGGAGATGAGTGCTATGAAATCCTCAAGTTATATTCTTTTTCTGTACAACTTCTTTGTGAAATATAATATTCAAAGCACTCTCAGATCAAATGTTGTTCAATATTGGAGTTCAAAGTTGAACAGAGCTGATTGATCAATTTGTGACTTTGCTGAACCTTCTGAGTTAGATAACTGAATGAAATTCTCAGCAGTGATAGGAGTGATGAGGCATGAGAGATCCTGCCATGAGAACATATCTATTGAGAGAGAATAACCCTAATCTCTCAAAAGCTACCAATAATGTGCAGAGGCTTTGTGGTCATCAATCATTAAATAGAGTATATTCATGGTGGAACAGACAAGGCTTTTGTATTATGCTGAGAGATACTCCTGGCCAAATGAAAACAACCGACTGGGAAGAGGGAAAAAGAAGCTGCAGAAAAGGCAGCAGAAAAATCAAAATCAAATGACAGGATACACATTCTGCAGAGAACATCACAAAAAGGGAAAGGAAGCACCCCCTGCTAGAGAAAGCAATGCTTTCGCAGCAAAAGGCAGAATCACTTTGCATGCAAGCATTTAGAAAGAAGCAAAACAAGCAGAAATATGGCTGTGAAAGAGCTATCATTTCATGATTCTGATAAATTATTTTATATCACACAATAGGTTGGCCCACTTGTAGCACAGTGATCCTGTGCCTGCCCCTGGATGAGGACCGTTCGATTTAAGACCCATCTGCTGCAAGGGTCTGTAATAACACCTGTGAACAGGTTGATTAGAAAAATAAGTTTAAAAAGTACATAAGTTGGCATTGTCAGGTCTAAAGATGATAAATGATTAGTGATTGTTAGAATAGTGACTGCAGAAGCAGAATGTCAAGCCAGCATGCAAAATCAGATAACAGTGGTGTTTGCAATATCATAAGTTTGGTAGACGTGCACATTGGCTCAAGGTGGTGACCATGATGTGACCCTGGAAAGTAAGGTTGAAGCTATATGATGAAACCTACTTATGTCAAGACCACAAGTATAGCTGTGTCCAATGAATTGGGATGAATTAATACCTGGAGTTCCGGTTGGCAGACATTAAGCAAAATTCATTCATTATAGCAGATGCAAGTCTAAAGCTTAGTCTGGTGATTCTAAATGTATCAGAAGAAATTTGTGATGTTCAGTAGTCCACAAGGTAATTAGCTGCAAAACAAATCCTAGATTGTTACAAAGGTTTGTTTCAGGTCTTGGATGTCTTTCTGGTAAACATCCTCATCTTTAAGAAGATGAGAGCATGACAGCAATCAATATAGAAAATGTACGAGGGAAACATACACTTAAAAGACTATGGACCTGATGAGATATTTCCTGGTTTATTAAAGGAACTAGCTACAAAAATAGTAATTGTATAGTATTAATCTTCCAGAAATTCTTAGATTCTGGAAAAGTCCCAGATTTGGAAAATTGCCAATGTAACACTTTTGAGAAAGGGAAGGAGACAAAAAGCAGGTAACTGTGGGTCTGTTAGTTTAATGTCTGTTATTAGGAAAATGTTACAGTTCTTTATAAAGAATGTTAACAGCAGAGTATTTAGAAAATGCATACTATCATTAGGTAGAATCAACACTGATTTATGAATGGCAAAGCATGCCTGACAAATTTACCAAAAGTCTTTTAGGAGGTGACAAGCAGGATAAACAAAGGGGAAGCAGTTGATATATTTGGCTTTTTAGAAGATATTTGGAAAGGTACCACATGTTAGGCTACTTAATGAGATAAGAGCCAATGCTGGTGGAGGTGGTATGCTAGCATGGATTCAGGATTGGCTAACAAATAGATGGTAGAGAGTTGGGATAAGGGGGGCATTTTTAAGCTAGCAGTCTAAGACTATAAGACCATAAGACATAGCAGCAGAAATTAGGCCATTCAGCCCATCAAGTCTGCTCTGCCATTCAATCATGGCTGATAGTTCCTCAATCCCATTCTCCCGCTTTCTCCCCGTAACTCTTGATCCGCTTGATAATCAATAACCTATCTATCTCAGTGTTAAATGTACTCAATGACCTGGCTTCCGCAACTTTCTGTGGCAGTGAATTCCCTAGCTTCACCACTCTCTGGCTGAAGAAGTTTCTCCTTATCTCAGTTCTAAAAGGTTTTCCCTTTACTCTAAGGCTGTGAACTCGGGTCCTAGTCTCTCTGAACAATGGAAGCATCTTCCTAACGTCCACTCTGTCTAGGCCATTCAGTACTCTGTAAGTTTCAATTAGATCTCCCCACCCCCCATTCTTTCTAAATTCCAATGAGTGCAGTCCCAGAGTTGTAAGATGTTCCTCATATGTTAATTCCTGGGACCATTCTCGTGATCCTCCTCTGAACCCGCTTCAGGGTCATCTATCTGTCTCTCCCTATCTTCTCCTCTATCCATCTTCTATCCGCCTCCCCCTCTCTCCTATTTATTTCAGAACCCCCTTCCTCTTCCCCATTTCTGAAGAAGGGTCTAGGCCTGAAACATCAGCCTTCCTGCTCCTCTGCTGCTTCGCCTGCTGTGTTCATCCAGCTCTACACCTTGTTATCCCAGGGTTAGATATGGGGCCCAAAACTGCACACAATACTGCAAAAGTAGCCTTACCAGAGCCTTATAAAGCGTCAGTAGCACATCCCTGCTTTTCTATCCAAGTTCTCTCAAAATGAATGCCAACACTGCATTTGCCTTCCTAACAACTCACTCAACCTGCAAGTTTACCTTGAGAAAATCCTGGACCAGAACTCCCAAGTATTTTTGCACTTCAGACTTCTGAATTTTCTCCCCATTTAGAAAATATCCATGTTTTTATTCTTCTTACCAAAGTGCATGACCTCACACTTTCCCACATTGTACTCCATCTGCCACTTCTTTGCCCACTCTCTTCACCTGCCCAAATTCTTCTGCAGCCTCCCTGCCTCCGCAATACTACCTGTCCCTCCACCTATCTTTGTACTGTCTGCAAACTTAGCCAGAATTCCCACAGTTCCTTCATCTAGATCATTAATCGATAAAGTGAAAAGTTGTGGTCCCAACACTGACCCTTGTGGAACATCACTTGTCAGGCTGCCATCCTGAGAAAGACCCTTTTATCCCCACTCTCTGCTTTCTGCCAGACAGCCAATCTTCTATCCATGCTAGCACCTTGCGTTTAACACCATGGGCCCTTATCCTACCCAGCAGCCTCCAGTGTAGTACCTTGTCAAAGGCCTTCTTGAAGCCCAGGTAGATAACATCCATCGGCAGTCCTTGGTCTACTTGGCTTGTTACTTGCTCAAAGAATTTTAGCAGATTTGTCAGGCATTACCTCCCCTTGATGAAACCATGCTGACTTTGCCCTATTTTACCATATACTTCCAAATATTCAGAACTCTCACTGTTCACAACGGACTTCAAAATCTTACCTATGATCGAGGTTAGACTAATCGGCCTGTAATTTTCCATCTTTTGGTTTACTCCCTTCTTAAACAGGGGTGTCATGTTAGCAATTTTGTAGTCTTCTGGGACCATCCCTGACTCTAGCAGTTCCTGAAAGATCACCACAAACGCTTCCACTATCTTTTCAGCTATGTCCTTTAGAACTCTGGGGTGTAGTCCATCTGGTTCAGGTGATTTTTTTCCACCTTCAGGCCAATCAGTTTTCCTAGCACCTTTTCTCTGGTGATGGCCACCATACTCAGCTCTGCCCCCTGACTCTCTTGAATTTTTGGGATATTAGTTCCACCATGAAGACTGATGCGAAACAATTATTCAGTTCCTCAGCCATTTCCTATCTCTCCACCATCATTTCCAGTGGTCCAATGTCCACTTTTGCCCTTTATACATCTAAAGAAACTCTTACACTCTTCATTTATATTACTGGCTAGTTTACTCTCATATTTAATCTTATCCTTCCTTTTTTTTGTTGCCCTTTGTTTCCCAATCCTCTGGTTTCCCACTGTCTTTCACCACATTATACGCTTTCTCTTTTGCTTTTATGCTATCCCTGACTTCCTTAGGCAGCCATGGTTGCCTCATCCTCCCTGTACCATGTTTCATTTTCCGATGTCTCCTGAATTACTCCCAGAAACGCCTGCTATTGCTGTTCCACTGTCTTTCCTCTTCCAGTCAATTCTGCCCAGCTCCTCCTCATACCTCTGTTGGTGCCTTTAGTCTGCTGGAATACCGTTAACTCTGATTCTATGTTTTCCCTCTCAGAATTTCCTCGGCAATTTATCATATTATGATCACTGCCTCCTAAGCACACTAGCAGGGTGCTGCAGGGATAAGTGCTGGGGCCACAGTTATTTATAATACAGATTAATGGTTTGGATGAGGAAAGTAAATATACTATAGCCAAATTGATGGATGACACAAAAATGGATAGGAAGGCAAGGGGTGAGAATGACACAAACAGTCTGCAGTGAGAATGGAGAAAAGCTTGACAAATGGAATATAATGTGGGGAAACGAGAAGTTATATATTTTGGCAGGAAGAAGAGGTGAATATTATTTAAGTGAAAAAAGACTTCAGAAAGCTACAGAACAGGGGGATGTGGGAGTCCTCATCTACGAATCACAAAAAGCTAGTGTCTAAGTTTAATCGGTAACAGGAAAGACAAATGAAATTATTGGTTTTTACTTAAGTGGAATGGAATGAAATGACAGGGAGGTTTTGCTGAAAATGTGCAAGGCACTAGTCAGACCTCAGCTAGAATACTGGTAACAGTTTTGAGCTCCTTATCTAAAGAAATATTGGCATTGGAGGAACTTCACAAGGCTTATAGTGTGTATGGAGGGATTGTCTTACAAGAGGTTGAGTAGATTGGTCCTGTACTTTGGAATATAGAAGAATGAGAGGAGACCTTAATGAAACCTGCAAGGTTCTTCGAGGACTTGGCAGGGTAGATGTGGAAGGGTTATTTCTTCTTGAGACAGAGTCTAGGACCAGAGGGCCTAATCTCAGAGTAAAGGGTGGCACAATTAATATGGAGATGAAGGGGAATTTCTTCTCTGTTGAGAATCTCAAGAAATCTTCTTCACCACAGAGGGCTTTTGAGGCTGGGTCATTAAGTATATTGAAGGCTGGGATAGACAGATTTTTAATCCAGGTGAATCAGAGTTTATGTAGAAAAAGCAAGAGAGTGGAGTTGAGGATTAACAGAGTGGCCATGATATCATTGATTGGAGGAGCAGACTGAATGGGATGAATGGCTTACTTCTGCTTCACCGTCTCATGGTGTTATAGCAATGCAGCATCTGCCAAGGAGAGTTCCATTTATCCTCCAGTCCAGTTTGAAAGACAAGATAGCAGAGCTGGAGAAGCAGGGAACAATCAAGAAATTTGACTTCTGCATACTGGATTAGGAGCATGGTAGCACTGAAAAAACCCAGAAAATTCAAACCATGCATTGATTCAAAAAAATCTCACTACTGTATGCTAACCACTGAAGATGTTTTGCAACAACTTGCAAAAGCAAAGATATTTACTGCCATCAAGATGGATGATGGTTACTGGCAAGTGAAATTGGATGAGAACAGCAGTTTTTTTGAATACGTTCTTGACAGATTCGGGAGATACAAATGGTTGGCCTTGCTGTTCTGTATTTCCACTGCTTCAGAAGAGTATCCATGTAGACAGCAAATGACCAATGATGTTTTTAGCGTGGAAACTGTTGCGGATAATCTGCTAGTCGATAGATGGGGAGACAGAATGGAAGGACCCACTGCAGATCCCAATCAGAATTTGACACAATTGCCAGAGAGCTTACCTGATGAACCTGAAGCTGGACAAGACAAAGGTGCTATTGAAGATACTGCTGAATTCAAGCATTGAGGTGAAGTGACCAGTGGGTGTGTAAGTGGTGGGATTTCTGAATTATTTAGCAAAGTCCTTTCCTAATTTTTCATCCAACGGTGAATTTCTACACTAGTGCACTGCTAAGTTTGTGCACTTGTGTGGGGGTACAAATCAGCAACAACTTATATGAAAATCAAATTACTGGTGATGATAACACCAGCGCTGAGGTATAATGATATAAATGATTTGGAGGAGTTACCTTTTTTACTCACCTTGATGCCAGTGAGATAGTGGTTGGAACAACCCTTATGCAGTAAGGACAAGAAGTTACATTTGCACCCAGGAAATTAACACAAACTGAACAATGCTCTGCTTAGCTAGAGTGGCAGTGCCTGGCAGTTGTATTTGCATTTTAATCAATACCTATCTAGGAGAGACAATGTGACAGTGGAGATTGACCACAAGCCAATTCAAGGCATCTTTCTCACACTGCTTTTGGGTCCTCCAAAGCATCTGCAAAGGATGTCACTTAGTACCTAAAGTTATTATCTGAAAGTGATATATCTACATTGCTGGTGTGCCATTGATAACCATGTTGCCTTATGAAGAAAGTTGAAAATGCTAAGACAGCGAGCTGAATCTCTCATATTTCTGGCTAAGTGCAAGCTGTATTGAACTTTTCTTGCCATAACGCCGAGCAAGTTCTCTCACTGTACCTTATCAAATTTGCTGCATGAATTACTTAGACCACCCCTATGGCACCTCCCACATCTAACTTTTGCCCCGTCTTATCAAATGCCCTTGCCAGAATAACTTGCCACTCTGGATGTTCCAGAATTTACCAGCATCTCTTGCACCTGTGCCATCTTTAAAAGCCCATTTTGTACTTGAAGAATACGTGTCTCTCTGGACCTGCCTTGACCAGGAGTTACGATCTCCCTGCCTAAGGAGGGTATATTTGCCATACAGTAAGTGCAGTGAAGGTTCTCTAGTTGGATATTCAGGATGGTGAGAGTGTCCTGTAAGAGACTGGTTCAACTGGGCCTGTGTTCACTTGGGTTTAGAAGAATGAGAAGGGATCTGATTGAAATATATAACATTCTAACAGGGCTGAACAGACTAGGTAGGGAGGCTGTTTTTGTCTGTTGGGATGTCTACACCCAGGGGATACAGTCTTATCATAATCTAATGGTTGGCCATTTCAGACTGAGATAGTGAAATATTTCTTCACTCAAATGGTATTGCGCCTATGGAATTGTATACTATAGAAGGCTTTGGAGGTGAAATCACTGAATATACTTAATAAAGACATAAATGTTTAGGTATTAAAGGAATCGAGGGGTGTGGAGAGAAAGCAGGAATATCGCATTGAGATAGAGGATCAGCCATGAGAATACCGAATAGCATAGCAGACTCAAAGGGTTGAATGATCTACTCCTCGTTCTTGTTTCTATGCCTGTGTTTCTATGTTTCTGTCTCTACACGATCCCTAGTCAAATAGAAATGTTGAGGAAGCAGCGGGAATTGCCAATGGGTTCATGCAGAATTTGAGCAAATCTGGAACAGACCTGTACAGGGCATCACTGAGTTGAGAAATAGATCTTTTGAAGGCATGAAAATGGTTCAATTCAAAGAACAGTGTCGCACCATTCTTGAGGGCACAGCCTTAGAGTTAAGGGAAGACCTTTAAGAATGGAGACAAGGAGAAGCTTCTTCAGCCAGAGTGGTGAATCTATGAAATTCACTGCCACAGAAAGCTGTGGAGGCCAGGTAATTTAGTACATTTAAGACTGAGATAGATAGGTTCTTGATTATCAAGGAGATCAAGGGTTACAGGGAGAAAGCAGGAGACTGGGGTTGGGGTTGAGGAACTTATCAGCCATGATTGAATGGCAGAGCAGACTTGATGGGCTGAATGGCCTAATTTCTGCTCCTCTGTCTTATGGCCTTATGGCTTAAATTACTCTTCTATGTTGCAAAAACAACTGAATCCAGAAATACCAACAGATATGAATGACAAGATCAAACTAAAATGGGTGGAAGCCATTTTGCAAAACAAAGACAGGAACAAAAACAAAGTTGCTAGAAAAGCTGAGCAGGTCTGGCAGCATCTGTGAAGGAAAAAACAGAGTTAATGTTTCGGGTCCAGTCAGTTCTGAGGAAGGGTCACTCGACCCGAAACATTAACTCTGTTTTCTCCTCCACAGATGCTGCCAGATCTGCTGAGCTTTTCCAGCAACTTTGTTTTTGTTCCTGATTTACAGCATCCGCAGGTCTTTCGGTTTTTACAAAACAAAGAGCTCTAGATACTGAAGATCTGAACCAAAAACAGGTGAAACTCAGCAAGTCTGGCAGCAACTGTGGAGAGAAAGCAATGTTTACATTTCGAATCCAGTGACCCTTCTTCAGAACTGCCAAGTCGTTGCCAGAGCAGTGTGTTGGAGAGTCAGTCAAAGTGCAAACATTCAGAGCTCTCAGTATAAGTTAAGCCAGCTGGCAACTTGGGACTTATATAGAGTAGTTGTCACCTCAATTGTATCCAGTAAACATGAATGATCAAATACATCATCACAACCACGAACATCTATGCATATACAGAGAAGCTGTTTGTTCACTGCAGGCAGTCGAACAGGAAGTATGTTTAGATATTCTTTACCCTAAGGGCTGTGGAAGCCTTATCATTGAGATGTTCAAGATTGAAACTGGGCGAGTTCTGGACAGTAATGGCAATGAGGGATATGGAAATAGTGGCAATGAAGCAGATAAACAGTCATCCTTACCTGGTCTGGCTTACATGTGACTTCTGACCCATAGCAATATGATTGACTCTCAAGTGTCATCAGAAAATGGCTTAGCAAGCCACACAGTTATATTGATAGCAACAAAAGTTTCAGCAAAGAAATAAAATCAGACTGACCACCTGGTATCAACCTAGGCACTGGTAGACAATGGCAGATACAGCCCTGTCAACCCTGGAAAGTCCTCCTTACTAACATCTGGGTGCTAGTGTGAGAATTGGACAGACTAGTCAAGCAACAATCTGACATAGTCCTACTCACGGAATCATACCTTTCAGACAGTGTCCCTGGATATGTTGTGTCTCACTGGCATGAGAGTCCCAGCAGAAGTGGTGGCACAGTGGTGTACATTTAGCAAGGAGTTGCTCTGGGCGGCCTCAGCATTGACTCCTAACCTCTCATTTCATCAGCTTAAACATGGGGAAAGGAAACCTCCTGCCACTACCATGTACTGCCCTCCCTCCGCTAACGTATCAGTACTTCTCCATGTTGACCAATACCGAGGCTGGCAAGAGTGTAGATATATTGTCTGTGGAGGATTTCAATGTCCACCACCAAGAGTGACCTACTGACCCCTACATTGCAGAGGCTAAGCATCAACTCTCAGACACCTCTTCCTATCCATCTATCGACCATGACCCCACATTTGGACATCAGGCTGTTAAACTCTCAATGCTTACTGATCTTATCTTACCTGGGGATCTCCCACCAACAGTCTCACAGTTCCCAAACATAAAACGGCTGCTTCTGCCTTCTTCCCAAATCCATAAATAGGACTGCCCAGGCAGACCCATTGTTTCTGCTACTTCACATCCCACAGAACTAATCCCTACCTACCTTGACTTGATTTTCTCTCTTGTTGTCCAGTTCCTTCTTACTTCCATTTATGATTCTCCTGATGCTTTATGTCATTTGCAGAATTCCCAATTTGTGGGCTCCAGTCACCGCCTCTTCACAATCGATGTGCAATCCATCCACAAGTCTATCCCCCAATCAGAATAATCTTGGGACCCCTTGCTTCTCCCTGGAAAAAAGGCCTGAACTGTCCCCATCCACCAACCCCCTCGTCTGCCTGGCTCAGCTCGTCCTCACTTTGAACAACTTCCCCTTTTAGTCCTCTCACTTTCTTTAGGTCAGAGGGGTGGCATTGGGTACCCGCATGGACCCTAGTTATGCTTGGCTACTCCCTACAACTTTTTCTCCAGTACACTGATGATGTCATTGGTGCTGCTTCTTTTTCTCTTTTGGAATTAGAAAAATTGATCAGGGAGTTTTGAGAAGATTTGTAGCTCCGGTTGAGGTTCTGGATGTGAGTTTGCTCGCTGAGCTGGAAGATTAGTTTTTAGGCGTTTCGTCACCATTCTAGGTAACATCATCAGTGAGCCTCCGGAGAAGTGCTGGTGTTACGTCCCGCTTTCTGTTTGTGTGTTTAGGTTTCCTTGGGTTGGTGATGTCATTTCTTGCATTGATGATGTCATTTCCTGTTCTTTTTCTCAGAGGATGGTAGATTGATTTGGAGCCAATGTGTTTGTTGATGGAGTTCCGGTTGGAATGCCATGCTTCTAGGAATTCTCGTGCGTGTCTCTGTTTGGCTTGTCCTAGGATGGATGTGTTGTCCCAATCAAAGTGGTGTCCTTCCTCATTTGTATGTAAGGATACGAGTGATAGTGGGTCATGTCGTTTTGTGGCTAGTTGATGTTCTGTATCCTGGTGGCTAGCTTTCTGCCTGTTTGTCCAATGTTCTGGCATCATCTGTGGACAGAAAGCAGAGTTAATGTTTCAGGTGCAGTCACCCTTCTTCGGAATGGTTGTGGATGCTATTGTCACAGTTCTTGCAAGGTATTTTGTAGATGACGTTCGTTTTATTTGTTGTCTGTATAGGGTCTTTTAAGTTCATTAGCTGCTGTTTTAGTGTGTTGGTGGGTTTGTGAGCTACCCCGATGCCAAGAGGTCCGAGTAGTCTGGCAGTCATTTCGGAAATGTCTTTGATGTAGGGGAGAGTGGTTATGGTTTCTGGGCCCGTTTTGTCTGTTTGTTTGGGTTTGTTGCTGAGAAATCAGCAGACTGCGTTCATTGGGAACACAAGAACGGGTACCCAATGAACACAATCCGCTGATTTCTCAGCAACAAACCCAAACAAACAGACAAAACGGGCTCAGAAACCATAACCACTCTCCCCTACATCAAAGACATTTCCGAAATGACTGCCAGACTACTCGGACATCTTGGCATCGGGGTAGCTCACAAACCCACCAACACACTAAAACAACAGCTAATGAACTTAAAAGACCCTATACAGACAACAAATAAAACGAACGTCATCTACAAAATACCTTGCAAGAACTGTGACAATAGCATCCACAACCATTCCGAAGAAGGGTGACTGCACCTGAAACATTAACTCT
Source organism: Stegostoma tigrinum (assembly GCF_030684315.1). NCBI lineage: Eukaryota > Metazoa > Chordata > Chondrichthyes > Orectolobiformes > Stegostomatidae > Stegostoma > Stegostoma tigrinum. Next base: position 19,893,812 of record NC_081378.1, on the reverse strand, counting down.
GCTTTCTGTCCACAGATGATGCCAGAACATTGGACAAACAGGCAGAAAGCTAGCCACCAGGATACAGAACATCAACTAGCCACAAAACGACATGACCCACTATCACTCGTATCCTTACATACAGATGAGGAAGGACACCACTTTGATTGGGACAACACATCCATCCTAGGACAAGCCAAACAGAGACACGCACGAGAATTCCTAGAAGCATGGCATTCCAACCGGAACTCCATCAACAAACACATTGATTTGGAGCCAATCTACCATCCTCTGAAAAAAAGAACAGGAAATGACATCACCAACGCAGCAAATGACATCACCAACCCAAGGAAACCTTAACACACAAATAGAAAGCGGGACATAACACCAGCGCTTCATCGGAGGCTCACTGATGATGTTACCTAGAATGGTGACGAAATGTCTAAAAACTAACCTTGCAGCTCAGCGAGCAAACTCACATCCAAAAATTGATCAATTTCACTTCCAATTTCCACCCTGCTCTCACTTTTGCATGGTGCATCTCTGACTTCTCCCTCCTATTCCTAGACATCTCTGTTTCCATTTCTGGACATAGCCTTGCCACCAATATCAACTATAAACTCACTGACTCCGACAGTTATAACACAGTGTGGAGCTGCAGGAACACAGCAGGCCAGGCAGCATTAGAGGAGCAGGGAAGTTAATGCTTCGAGTCGGGACTCTGCTGCCTGGCCTGCTGTGTTCCTCCAGCTCCGCACTGTGCTGTCTTTAACTCCAGCATTGGTAGTTCTTGCTATCTCTGACTCCCGCAGTCACCTGGATTACACATCCTCTCAACATAATTCCTGTCATGACTCCATTCCAACCTCTATTTCTCTGTCTCTCTCACATCCATTGTGAAGACACTACTTTCTGCATGGTAGGGTGGGGGAGTCCTCAGATATTCCACGTTTTTCCTCAACCAAGGATTCCCTGCCGTTGTCGTTGACAGGGTCCTTAGATGTGTTTGGCCCATTTTCCACACCTCCGCCCTCACCCCTTCTTTTCCATCTCACAACACCAATAGGGTCCCCCCGGTCCTCACTTACCATGCAATAGCATCCACAACCATTCTGAAGAAGGATGACTGCACTTGAAACATTAACTCTGCTTTCTGTCCACAGATGATGCCAGAACTGCAATTTCTGTTTTTGTTTCAGAATTCCATTATTCACAGGATTTTTTTTGTATTTGAGTAAATTCTTCCTTGGAAACTATGCCTTCAGCTGCCTAGAATGTAACCTCTGGTATTTTCTCCATAAATCCCTCCATCTCTTTACCTCTCACTGCTCTGTGAAGCCTGCCTCTTTGACCATGACTACTGTGGCTTGCTGCTGAATTTCTTTTTGATAATGCTTCTATAATGTACCTTTTGACATTTCAATATATGAAAATTGTTCTTCGGTAACAAGTTATACTTATGGATGCAAAGTAATTGTATGATGAATCCAATATTTCAAGTCAGTAGAGATTCCTAATGTAAAAGCATAGACAACTCCTCAATAATCACAGTCAGCCTCACATCAGGTTAATCTGGATGCCAAGTTAGCATAAGATTGGTTTGGGCAAGACAGTGATGTTACATACAGTTGAATTGTTGACCATCATTCATTAATTTCATTCAAATGAAAACCAGAACTAGTTGCATCATTAGCCAAGCTTATCCAATGTAAATATTAGAGTGGCCTGGTATGTTCTGTGCCTTTTCTGCCTACTCTCAACATTAGCTGTTGCTGATACTATCAAATAGTAACTGAAGAAAAACGGTCTGAATCAGTAAGCGGGCATGAAGAAAGCAGCTTGACCCTGAATGTAGATAGTCATAGATTGAAATCTGGGAATTTTGTGACTGAGGGAATTTGTTTCAGTGAGGACTGGTCAGAGAGGGGAAACTCAAGGCCAACAATGGGTGTGAGAAGTGAAATCTGGAAGTGCTGATATTCAGTGAGGACTGCAAACTTTGTTTTAACTGGCACCTTAGGAACCGGCAATTTTGATAAACCTCCAAAAATTATACACCTGTATCTTCACAAAGTCTGAATAGTCAGTTGAGGGTGTGAGTGAGAAGGCTCTCTGCCAGTAGGTTTATTTGTTGCATTATTATTGAAGTGATTTACGCTGTAAATAAAGTATAACAGTGATATATATATCCCCACATTACATTTCTATTAGTTTGCACATTTTAACGTTGATTATGTGGATCTCTTGATTATCTGAAATATTTGATTAACTAGCACACTCCTGGTTCTATCGCTACTGGTTAATAAAAGTTTTCTGTGGTTAAGTGTGCAGTTGATGAGTTTCAAGTTTTTTCTCTCTATTAATTGGGCCAATATTTTAAATTGATTCTGAGGATATGTCAAACAATGTGTTAAATTAGGCCCAACCTATTTAAATTCTCATCTAAAAGGGACAGCACGGTGGCTCAGTGGTTAGCACTGCAGCCTCACAGTGCCAGGGACCCGGGTTCAATTCCAGCCTCGGGCGACTGCCCGTGTAGAGTTTGCACATTCTCTCCTCTCTGCATGGGTTTCCTCCCACAGTCCAAAGATGCAGAGTAGGTGGATTGGCCATGCTAAATTGCCTGTAGTGTTCAGGGTGTGTGGGATGCTCCAAAGGGTGGTGTGGACTTGGGCTGAAGGGCCTGTTTCCACACAGTAGGGAATCTAATCTTAAAAAAAAAAGAACGCCTCCATGCCTGGGAACAAAATCAGTGAACCTTTTCTGGACTCCCTCCAATGCCAATAAATCTTCCCTTAGATAACGTAACCAGAATTGTTCATAGCATTCTAGCTATGGTTTACCTATTATTTTGGATCGTTTAGCATGATTTCTCTATTTTTATACTCGATTCCCTTTGAAATATAGGCCACATTTCATTTGCCTTCGCTAGAACTGCTGAACTTGTATAAATCAGTTTTTATGATTTATGAATGAGGATCCCCAAATTCCTCTGTTCTGTAGCTTTCAGCAGACTATCGAGTTTTGAGAAGATTTGTAGCTCAGGTTGAGGTTCTGGATGTGAGTTTGCTCACTGAGCTGGAAGGTTAGTTTTCAGACGTTTCGTCACCATTCTAGGTAACATCATCAATGAGCCTCCGAAGAAGCGCTGGTGTTATGTTCCGCTTCCTAACCAGATAAATAGAAAGTGGGACATAACACCAGTGCTTCGTCGGAGGCTCACTGCTGATGTTACCTAGAATGGTGACTAAGCGTCTGAAAACTAACTTTCAGCAGACTTTTCCAATTTAAATAATATTCAGCTGCTCTAGTCTTCATGCTAAATTGTATAACCTCATATTTTCACACATTATATTCTATCTGCCAAATTTTTGACCACTTGCTTAACCTGCCAATATCCTTCTGCAGATCCTTTTTGTCAGCATCACCATGTGCCTTCTCACTAATATTTATGTCATCTGCAAACTTGATAGTGCATTCACTTCCCTCATCTGAGCCATTAATAGATTTTGTAAATAATTGCAGTTCCAGCTCTGAACACTGAACAATAGTTATAGGTTTCCATCCTAAAAATACTTCCATTATCCCTTTTATTGGTTAGTTGATCCTGTATCCATGTTAATATACTATCCACGACAGCATGGGAACTTATTAAGAAGCCTTACATCTGGTATCTGATCAAATGTCATTTTGAAATCTAAATATATTATATCTTCTAGTTCCTCCCATCTATCCTGTTTGTTAGTTGCTTTTCTTTAAAGAATTCAATAAAACATTTTAGGCATGATTTCCCTTTCATGCTGATGCTGTTTGGTGTCATTATATATTTCTAAATACTCTGCTATCATGTCTTTTATACGAGAACCTAACATTTTCTCCGTAACAGATGGTAAGTTAATTATCTATATTAATCTGTTTCTGTCTCCTTCCTGTTTTGACTGAGGGTGTTACAATCTAAAGATTCTTGGAAATTACTACCTGTATATCCACAATCTCTGCGGCGACTTCAATCAAAATCAAGGATGCAACTCATCATACCTTACTGGCATTAAGCCCCAATAGTTCCATTAGTTCCTTTCCTCTAGAGTTAGTTTCTGTATTTGTTCTTTCTCTCCCTTTTGCCCTTGATTTTTTGGTATTTTTGAAACACAGCTTACATTTTCTACTGTGAACAGTGATGCAAGGTATTTATTCGATTCCTTTGCCATTTCCTGGTTCCCCATTATTATTTCCCAAGCTTAATTCTCTAAGGAGGCTGTCTCTTCCTTTTTGAGAATAAAAGCTTCTTTAAATCCTAATGTTGATATTATCCACTAACTTATACTCCAAATTTTATTCTCCATTTTTCTTATCTTTTGCTGTTCTTCAAAAAAATCATAATCTTTCAATTATCACTTATCTTTGCTGCATTGTATATTTGTTCCTTCAATTGATATTTTCCTTAACTCCCTTGGTTAACTATGATTGGTTTAGCCCTTTCCTAGAATCCTTCTTCTTCACTGGGATATATCATTGTTATGAACCCCGAACTATTTTCATAAATATCTGCCTTTCTTCATCAACCTCAATTCTGCTGAAAGCCTTTCCGAGTCCACTCCTGTCAACTCTAACCTCATTCTTTTGTATTACTCTTATTTAAGTTGAGCACAATTGTTTCAGATTGAACTTTTTCACTCTCAAATTGAATACTAAATCCATCAATAATTAGTGGGCATAGATTTAATCTATCACAGAATTATACAGTACAAATGAGGTACTTCTGCCCAGCAAGTCTATAACACTAAAAATATACTACACCCACACTAGTCCCATTTCCTGCGCTAGGTCAATGGCTTTGAATATGATAACACTTCAAGTATTCATATATGTACGTTTTAAAGGTTGTGAGATTTCCCACATCAACTGCCCTCCCATGCAATGCATTCCAGACACACACACATACTTTTGGGGAAAAAGCCTTTCCTGATATCTCCTCTAAACCCCCTGAGTTTTACTTTAAAAGTTTGCCCTCTTATTATTAATCCTTCAGCTAAGGAGAACAGCTCCCATACCATGCCACTCATAATCTTGTACAAGCCCATTGATTTCCACCTCAACCATTTCCTGATGAAGGAGCAGCACTCTGAAGGCTAGTGGTTTCAAATGAACCTGTTGGATGGACTATAACCTGTTCTGTGACTTCTGATTTTGTCCACCTCAAACACTGGCATTTCCACATTGTTTCTATAGTATGATTACCAGAACCATACACAGTACTTCAGCTGTGGCCTAACCAATGTTCTGCACAGCTCCAACATGACCTCTCTGCTCTTATACTCTATTCCATGACTGATAAAGGCAAGTGTTCCGTACGTCTTCTTAACTATCCTTTTAAACTATCCTGCTACCTTCATGGATTTGGGGGCAAGCAGCACACGATCCCTCTTCCTCTGAGCTTTCTAGTTACCATTCATTAAGTACTCCTTCTTTCAAGCATATCAACTCGCATTTATCAGGGTCAAATTCTATCTGCCACTGATCTGTCTATCTGATCAATCAGTTTATACCATCCTGTAACCTAACACCTTCCTCTTTACTGTCAACACTCAGCCAATTGGCAAATTTATTTATTATTCATCCCACATTCTCATCTACATCATTTATGAACTTCATAAACAATAAAGGACCAATTACTGATCCCTATGGTATGCCATTGCACACTGGTCTCCAGTCACACAAATAAACTTCCACTACCACTAAACTAGCTTTTGGATCCATTTTGCCATGTTAACCTGGGTCTGATCTCTGATATACTTCTACTTTTTTTACCAACTTCCCACGTTAGAACTTGTCAAAGGCCTTTCTGAAATTAATATAAACTACATCAACTGTCCTACCATCATCTAAACACTTCTTCACCTCCTCAAAAAATTCTACCAGGTTGGTTAGACCTCCCAGTCGCGAACCATTGCAACTCCCCCTGCCAACCGCACCCCTCCCCCACCCACCAACTCCTCAGACGACATGTCCATCCTGGGCCTCCTGCATTGCCACAATGACGCTACCCGAAAGATGCAGGAACAGCATCTCATATTCCGCTTGGGAACCCTGCAGCCCAAGGGTATCAATGTGGATTTCACAAACTTCAAAATCTCCCCTCCACCAACCGCATCCCAAAACCAGTCCAGCTAGTCCTCGCCTCCCTAACCATTACTCCCACCTCAAGCCCCACCCCCATCTCCTACCCACCAACCTCATCCTGCCTCCTTGACCTGTCCGTCCTCCCTGGACCAACCTATCTCCTCCCTAACTCCCCACCTACGTTCACCTTCACTGGCTCCAGCCCTGCCTCTTCGACCTGTCTGTCTCCTCTCACCCTTTCTTCTCCTTTATCCATCTTCGATCCGTCTCCCCCTCTCTCCCTATTTATTTCAGAATCCATTTCCCCTCCCCCATTTCTGAAGAACGGTCTCGACCTGAAACATCAGCTTTCCTGCTCCTCTGATGCTGCTTGGCCTGCTGTGTTCATCCAGCTTCACACCGTGTTATCTCAGGTTCTCCAGCATTGGCAGTTCCTACTATCTCTGGTTAGACAGGACCTTGCTTTGACAAAGCCATGCAGACTATCACTGGTCAAATCTTGCCTCTCTAGATCGAAATTATTTTTTTCCTTCACTATTTTAGAATTATAGAATCACTACAGTGTGGAAGCAAGCCATTCATCCCATTGAGTCCACACTGATCCTCTGAAGAGCATCCCAATCAGACCTACTCTCTTCCTGTAACCCTACAATTGCCATGGTTAATCCACCTAACCTACACTTTCTGACTGTCAGACGAAACCGCAAGAAACACATATGCTAAGCACTGAGCCATCGTCTGCCCTATTTTCTCTAATAGTTTCCTTACCACTGGTTCATACTTCTGTGGTGTATCTCTACCACCCTTCTTGTAAAGGTGTTAACAAGCTTTCCTCCAGTCCTCTGACACCTTCGCTGTGACCAGACACAATTTAAAAATTTGGTTCAGGGTGGCAGCGATTTCCTCCTCATCCCCCACAGCAACCTGGGATAAAGCTCATCCAGACCTGGGACCTTGTCCACTTTTAAATCTGCCAAAACCTCCAATATGTTCTCACTTCTAACAACAATCTAATCAAGAACTTTACAATCCATCTTCTCAAATTCTGTACCTACATCCTCCTCCTCCTGGATAAAGACAGATGTGAAATGCTCATTTAACTCTCTACTAATGTTTTCTGGCTTCATGCACAGACTGCCCCTTTGGTTTGTAATAGGCCCTACTCTTTCCCCAGTATTCTATTCATCTTGATATATTTGTAAAAAATAACTTTGAATTGTCTCTAATATTGCCCACTAGAGTTTTCTCATACCCGCGCTGTGCCATTCTAATTGCTTTGTTGAGTTTTTCACTGCACTTTCTGTATCCCTATAAGGCCTCTGTTGTTTTCTTACTTCGGTACTTGTAAGAAGTCTGCCTTTTCCTTTTATTCTGTGATGTATATTTCTCAACATTCAGGGTTCTCTCAGCTTGTTACTCCTACATTTCACTTTAAAGGCAATGCATTGACCCTGTACCCCTCCAGCACAGGCTTTCAAACACCTCCCACTGTTCGGCTTTAGATTTACCCTTAAGTAGCTGTTCCCTGTCTATTTTGGCCAGATCCAAACTCATCTTAATAAAATCTGCCTTACCCAAATCAAAACTCTTCTTCTTATTTTAGCAGACTGTCTTTCTCCTTTCCCACGAAAAACTTAAAATGTGTGGTGCTGTGGTCACTATCACTAAAATGCTTCCCCACTGTCACCTTGAGCAGCTACCCGGCTTCATTGCAAAGAATTATGTCCAACACTACAGTTTGCTTTGTAGTGTCATCCATATGTTGATATAAAAAGCTTTCCTACATACATTTCATGAAATCTTCCCCATCTAAACCCTTTATACTGTGACTATCCCAATTAATTGTTCGGGCGGTTGAAGTCCCCTAATATCATTATTCTATTCTTATTTTCATAAGCCTTAGTGAATTGGCTGCAAATAGAATCATACAGCCATAGAGACGTATAGCACAGAAACCCTTCAGTTCCATTTATGCATGCCAACCAGACACCCTAAATTAATCTAGTCCCATTTGCCAGCATTTGGCCCATATCGCTCTAATCTTTCTTATTCATACACCCATCCAGATTTCTTTTAAATGTTGCAATTGTACCAGCCTCCACCACTTCCTCTGGCAGTTCATTCCATACATGCACCACCCTCTGCTTAATAAAATTGACACTTAAGCTCCTTCTAAATCTTTCCTTTCTTACCTTAAGACTATGCCCTGTAGTTTTGGACTCCCCTCCTCTGGGGAAAAGACCTTGACTATTCACGCTATCCATACCCCTCATGATTTTATAAACTTCTGTATGGTCACCCTTCAGCCTCCGATGCTCCAGGGAAAATTAGCCCTAGTCTATTCAGCCTCTCCCAATAGCTCAAACTATCCTACCCCAGCAGCACCCTTGTAAATCTTTTCTGCACCCTTTCAAGTTTAACAACATCTTTTCTATAGCAAGGAGACCAGAACTGAATGCAGTATTCCAAAGTGATTAATGCCCTGTACATCCGCAACATGACCTCCCAATTCCTACAATCACTGCACTGACCAATAAAGGCAAGCATACCAAACACCTTCTTCATTATTCTGTCTACCTGCAATTCCACTTTTAAGGAACTACGAGCCAGCATGCCAAGGTCTTTTTGTTCGATAACATTCCCCAGAAACTTACCATTAAGTGTATAAGTCCTGCCCTGATTTGCCTTTCCAAAGTACAGCACCTCACATTTATCTGAATTAAACCCTATCTGCCGCTCCTCAGCCCATTGGCCCTTCTGATCAAGGTCCCATTGTACTCTGAGATAACCTTCTTTAATGTTCACTAAATCACTAATTTTGGTGTCATCTGCAAATTTAATAACCATCCCTCCTATGTTCACATCCAAATCATTTATATAAATGACAAAAAACAGTGGACCCAGCACAAATCCCTGCAGCACACCGCTGGTCACAGGCCTCCAGTCCGAAAGACAACCCTCCACCACCACTTTCTCTTCTATTGCCTGCTGACTGTTTGGGGACCTGTGGTACACTCCCGACATTGAGATTGCCCCAGTTTTATTCCCAAGTTCGACTCACAAAGCCTATTTGTTGACTGTTTCAAGATATCATCCATCGTTTCAGCAGTAACTGACTCCGTAATGGATAAGGCAGCACCCACCCCTGTCCTGCCTGAAGATCCTGTAGCCCGGAATGTTACGTTGCCAGTCTGGTTCTTCTCTCAACCATGTTTCTGTGATGGCACCAACACTGTAATTCCCTTAACTCAATCCTTAACTTATCTGTCTTAACCCGACATTAAAGTAAAGGCCAGTCAGTCTCACATTATTCCCTTCAGAAAACTACAAAGCTGAACTCACTCTGCCTTGGTTTCTTTTCATTATACAGTGTTGTTATTGAATTAATATCTAATGAACTAATTAGTCAAAGGAATAGAAGGGAGTTAGGGAGAAGTGTTCTCACCCAGAGGGTGGTGGGCATTTTCAGCTCATTGCCCTAGGAGTTAATTCAGGCAGAAACCTTACCAGGTTTGGAAAGTGCTTGGATATGCACTCAAATATGCTAACCTGTGGAAATAGTAACTAAGAGCTAGAAAACAGCATCGGTTTGGTGCGCTTTTTTTCAGCTGCCATGTACATAATAGGCATTGCCTCCCTATGGACAAGTAATTTGCTTTTTAACTTAATACAGTTTCTATTCTCCTCAAGTTTTCTGCAGTGTTGAGCTTTCAGCATTTGACATGAATTTCACTTTTAACCTTATCCTGACATCAATTCAGCTCTAGTTTTGGGGGGCCCACCATTTTTAATAGGAATATACCTAAGCCCTCACCAACTCCTTGAATAATTCCCATTGCTTTTATCTTATGTGTAATAATTAAGACTTTACAGACATTTGAGAAACACAAAACGTTAGGCGGCATTTAATCTAAAACGAGACCAAATAGAAAGATAGAGTCATACAGCATGGAAAGAGACCCTTCGGTCAGTCCAACTCATCCATGCATTTGGCTCATATCTCTTGAAAGGTTTCCTATTCACGTGCCTGTCTAAATGTCTTTTAAATGTTGTAATTGTACTCACCTCTACCACTCCCTCTGGCAATTCGTTCCATTTATGCACCACTTTCTGTCTGAAAAGTTGCCCCTCAGGTTCCTTTTAAATCTTTCCCCTCCCATTTTAAATCAATGCTGTCTTGTTTTGGACTCCCCCATCCTGGGGTAAAGACCTTGTCTACTTCCCCAACAATGCCTCTCATGATTTTATAAACCTCTATAAGGTCACTCCTCATCCTCCTATGCTGCAGGGAAAAAAAGACTCAGCCTATCTAGCCTGTCCTCCGGTCACGGTAGCATTCTTGTAAATCTTTTCTGCACCCTTTCCAGTTTAATAGCTCCTTTTCAATAGCAGGGCGACAAGAATTGTGCACTGTAATCCAAAAGTAGCCTCACCAATGTCCTGTACAGCCACAACATGACGTCCCAATTCCTATACCCAATGCTTTGATCAATAAAGGCAAGCGTGTTAAATGACTTCTTCACTACCCTGTCTACCTGTGATGCCACTTTCACTGAACTATGTACCTGTATCCCCTAGGTCTCTGTTCAACAACAGTCCCTGGGGCTCCACCATTAACTGCCTAAGTCCTGATATTAGGCAACCGTCCAGGCTAGCAAGACCAAAAACAAGATCCCCAGCTAAGATGCACTGGCTCAACACTCTGGGCTGAAAGACCACCAGCATGACACTCCAACTGAACAGGACTCTAGTTAATATCCCAGGTTGGCAGGAAAATACTCTGTCCTAGTGTAGAAGGTAACAATTTTCCAGAATCAACATTTCCAGTTCTTTTCAGGATCATTAAAATGCTTTTAAGTCTCAGCTCCTCAATTATACTTCCTCCCCAGATAAAAATCAGGTTGCTCTAAGATTTATTTTCTGTGATTCTTTTAGCTTTTAATTGGAGAAGTTCATAGTTACCTCAATCAGGAAATCTCCCGTCCTAAGTCCAGCTTTCCATGCCACTCCTTCCACATCCACAGATTCCAGGTATTGCAATGCTGGGAATGCTGGTGTTGGGGTGAACTCTTCAATTGGAGTCTCCGCTGTGGGAAAAAAGTAGAGTCTAAGTGAATCAATTACATTAGCTTGTACCTACTCTCTTATTCCCTTTAACCTGAGTGCTTTTTGAATCTTGATTTTCTCTGCATCGAAGATATTTTGATAATAGTGCTAAATAATATCCTTATTATTCCTGTTATTAATTCTTATTCTTATTTGGCAAAATTATCGACAGTTAATAGTGCTAAATAATATCCTTATTATTCCTGTTATTAATTCTTATTCTTATTTGGCAAAATTATCGACAGATAGTTTATATTGATAGTCTAGGTCAGCTTTTTGATATAAAGAATATCAAAATTTGGAAGGGTCTGCCCTGTTGACTTAGGTGAAGAGCAAAACAGAATGCTGATTAGACTTATATTAATTTCAATGAGAAATATTCAATTTTAAATCCTAACATTGTGAAGGGGGAGAAAATGACAGTATTTACATGATGAGATAAAGTCGGAGACAAAAGTGGGTGATATAAGGGACAGTAATGGGGTAGAGTACTGGGCTACCAAGGATCTACATTGAAGATAATAACGGATTTGAGTAGGGAAATTGAATGGGATGAAGACAGAAAATTGCAATGGGTTAGCTGACAGGACCAGAATGGGTGAGAGAAAAGATAATAAAATTGGTTTGTTGTAGGGAAAATGCAATGGCTTACACTAGGAGACTGTGATAGGGTAGAGAATGCAATGGGGATGAAGTAGGGGGCCACAGTGGGTTAGTTTAGGAGAATGGAACAGGTTGGAATAAAACACCAGTTTGGGATTAGAATAGGAGATCTCAAAGGGTTAAACAATACAAACTGTGATGGAGTACAGTAAAAAAAAACTGCATTATCTTAGAGTTGGGGACCACGAGGGGGTACTTTAGAAGACTGCAAAAGATGAGGAAGAAGAATGGATCTGTGATTGGGTAATGTGGATACGTGTGAAGTCATCCAATTTGGTAGGAAGAAAGGAGGCATGTGAGATTTCAATGCAATTCAACTAGAGACTGCATTAGGATAGAGAAGAAGACTGAAAAAGGCTTCAATAGAGGACTATGATGGATTAGAGTATGAGAATATAATGGGATACTGTAGCAGACTGGTGAGGTTAGAGGGGGGAGCTGAGAGCAGAGAATATAAGAGAATGCAATGCAACTGACTTGAAGCCTACAGTCGGGTAGGCTAGGAGATTGCAAAGGGGCTAGAGAAGAATGCAAGGAGTCTAGAGTAAGAATCTGCAATGTGTTAAGAATAGCTGATCAAACGGGTGAACAGGTTTGCAGTAATATTAGAGGAGCACACTGTGATGTGTTAGAATAGATGACTGTGGTGAGTTAAAATAGTGAACTATGACTGAGTGGTTCAGGAAACTACAACAGATTTTGAGAATGGAACTGTGAAGATGTAGCATAAGAGACTGAAATGTGTTCGGCTAGGAGATAGCGGAGGGCATTATAGGAGGCTGCAATGTTTTAGTATACAGCAATGCAATTGGACAGTTTAGAAGAATACATTGCATTTGAATTTTTTGGCTGTATTAGGCTGAGTAATGTGGTTACAGCAGAAGACTATCATGCGTAGGACAGAACACTGGTTAGAATATAGAATCATGAGTAGACGATTCAGCCGCCAAGCTTGCTCCATTATTTTAAATCATGGCTAGTCATCTAAAAGCCATACCTCAGTGATATCTCCATATCAATTGATGTTGTTAGGAATTAGAAATACTTCAATCTCTACATCAATCTTGAATCTATTAAATAACTGAGCTTTCACAATTTGCTGGAGTAGAAACTTTCAAAGATTCGTCAACCTCTGAACAAAGAAGTTCCACCTCATTTCAGTCCTAAATGGTTTCCCTTTTATGTTAAGATTGTATCCCCCTGGTTTTAGACATGTTAGTATCCAGATAGAATCCTTTCTGCATTGACCCTGTCGAGGTCTTTTGAGAATTCTGTAAGTTTCTATGAGATTTTCTTTCCTAATTCAAAACCTCAGAGAACAGAGGCACAGTTTCCTCAATCTCTCAACATTGGACAATCCCAGCATTCCTGAAATCAGTCTGGTGAATCTTGCTACATTCTCTCTATTGCAATTGTATCTCTGCTTAGGTAAGGAGGGCAGAACTACACATGTTACCCCAGATGTCGTCTTTTCCAGTGTTTTATACAACTGGAACAAGACTCCTGAGCTCCTATATTCAAATCCACCTGTGATAAAAGCCACCATACTGATTATCTTCAAACGGCTTGTGGCACTTGCATATCAGCTTTCAATAACTTACAAACAAAAGGACACATAAGTTCTTTTGGACATCAACATCTCTCACCATTTGGGAAATACTCTGCACCTTTATTCTTCCTACCAAATTGGATGACTTCACACTTATCCACATTATATTCCATCTGCCCATTCACTGAGAAGATTTAAGTCATCTGGAAGCCTCTTTGCATGCCATTCACAACTCTCATTTCCACCAAATTTTGTTCATTTGATAACTTGGAAATGTTACAATTGATGCCCACCCCAAACCATTCCTATAGACTGTGAATAATTGCAGGCCGAGGGCCTATCCTGTGTAACCACTTAGGTACAGATTGCCAACTTGAGAATGACCCATTTATTCTACTGCATGTTTTCTCTAAAATCACTTTTCTATTAATGCTACTACATTTATTCCCTATCTCCTATGCTTTAATTTTGTTCAATAACCTTCTGTTGTGGGACTTTATCAAGCCTTCTGAAAATCCAAATACACCACCTCCACCTGCTCTCCTGCTAGCAGGTTTGTCAGTCATGATTGTTCCCTTCATAAATCTGTTTTTACTTTGCCCAAGCAGGCAATTATTTCCCAAGCATCCAGTTATCACAACCTTTCGAACAGATTTTAGTATTTTCCCTGCTACTGATGCCAAGCTAATACATCTATAGTTCTCTGTTTCCACTTTCCGTCTTGTGGTAAATAATGGGGTTACATTTGCAACCTAATTTGTAGGGACCACTGAAGGATTAATACAATTTTGAAGAACAGCCACTAATACATTCAATATCACTGTAGCTATCTCTTTCAACAACATCAGGTGAAGATCATTGGCCCCCAGGGATTTGTCAACTTTCAGTCCAATTAATTTCTCAAACACTACATTTTTATAACTAATTTCTTTCAGTTCCTCACTTTCACTGGACCCTTAGATGGCAAGTGTTGCAGGGAGACTTCTTGTGTATTCCTCTATAATGACAGACTGAAAATACACAGACGGAACGACACAAGACTGTAATAGGTGGTCCTTGAGAATTCAATGAATTAATGTAGGGTACTATGAAGTGATATAAAACAGGATTAACTTGCGCTCAAGTGGATTATAAACTGCTGGTATTGGAGGAGAATACTATGATTTTTAAGACAAAGTGGTTGCAAAGAGGTAGAACTGGAGATTGTAAGAAATTTAAAAATGGTAGATTTGGAAACTACAATGGGTTCATGTAGGAGACTGCAACAGATTTGAGTAAATGACTACTACAAGTTAGAGTAGGGTATTAATATAATAAGTAGTCAAACAGGTGAGTGGGGCTAAATGATTCATTAACTTAGTGGATGTAAATTGGGAATCAGGGACTTCTCAGTTCTTTTTGGATGTTATAGTACCTTTGGACCAGAAGATCTTGGTACAACTCCATCGCATCTGCTCCACAGGTATGCAGTAACATCTCCGTAAAGGTTGATGATAAAATATCTAAAGTGGAAACTAGTGAGATTTGTGTGTGGAAGGACCTGGGTCAGACTATGCAGTTAATAAACTCAATGTGTACACAAATGTGAATTGGTTTCTGTCTCAGACTGGCTTAGATCCATACTGATTTTTGGAAAAGGGGTGATCAATTTATCATGAAGATTGGAAATTAAGAGGTCTTTTCAGACAGAAGACTGTAATTGGAGCAGTTTTAGAACAGACTAACTGCAAATATTGGGATATAACTTCCCACTGATGTTTTATGAAGCCGAGCTTTACAATCATGGCAAAATAAAATGGATGCATGGACATTGGGTACATCTTCACCTAGAAAGAAGCAAGCTGTGGCATTATTACTTCCTACTTGAATAAAGATCTGATGCACAGTAGTTTCAGAGCTAGACGCTCAACAATATTTGGAAATTCTACTGAAATCTAAGGACAAACACAGATGCAGGATGACCTACACTGAATGCTTCTGGCCATTTGTCATATTTCAATAAGTTTAGAAACAGGATGGATATTCAGTCAATGACAATATAATTGGATTTAATAGACTATTTGCAAAAGTGCAAAATATTTACTTGGTGATTCTGAATTCAGTGCATAACTTTAATACTCCTGGCTATACAAAAGTATTGAAAACGAGTAAACTCCCAGTATGAACTGTAGTTAGATTTTCACAAAGAAATACACTTCTGGAACAGATTTCAAAAACCTTTAAACAAAATTCCTGCAAAGCCATTCATTCCCAGTGGCCTACATGGCTCAACTGGATATTTGGCAGTGACACAAAAAATTGAGGATTTAACAGTAGTTGCTATGTGACACCATCTAGGTAGGGGTTGAAAACTATATGAAAGAGGAATCATGCCTAAAAAGACTGATGATAGAGATTTCTTAGGCAACTATAACAGACAAATGGAACTGGGGTCTATCACAGAAGAATGAATGACAGGAACATCCAGGGGATCGTCAACATTTATTTTAGACGTGACTCAAAATACCATTTTGCAATGATTTGTTCTAAATGGAATGACAAGGCTTTTGTAATTATGAACAATATGGAAGGTTCAGAAGGAAAAGGTGGTTATTCAGATTAGACAGGGAAACTGTACTAATCACAAGAAGCTCAGCTCAATAATGAATATTTTAATTGCAGACTCATTCAATTGCAGTATGATGTGTGAAGTTGTAACAGGCCACATATTTTGGTTTTGGGACTGTAAACTGGCATGGAAGTTCAACTGCTATAATTGTAATACCGGAACAGTTTTACAACTTTAACTTGTTCAGCTCGCTGAAACAATTTTGATTTTTAAAGCACTGAGAGGGAAAATCTGAGATTGAGCAACACTAAGAAATTTTCGAGTTGAAGAAATTCTGCTTGAAAACAGCCTTCTGATTGTTCAAGTTGCAAAGTGTTAAAACGCTGTAAGTGCAAGGAGCAGAGAAAAAAAATCCAAAGCCTGTGAACCCTGTGGACAGAAATCAACCACCTTTCCCTTGCTCACCAAGTGGTAAAAAGTCAGAAAACTCAGGAAAGCTAAGAAGAATTTTAAAACAGCAAGAGGTCAAAGTTCACCTGATCACCCACGGAATTAAAGAATGACCATAAACCAAAAGAAAACACCAGGTCATCATTGATAATGGGAACTGCAGATCCTGTAGAATCCAAGATAACGAAGTGTGAAGCTGGATGAACACAGCAGGCCAAGCAGCATCTCAGGAGCACAGAAGCTGACGTTTCGGGCCTAGACCCTTCATCAGAGAGGGGGATTGGGGAGAGGGTTCTGGAATAAATAGGGAGAGAGGGGGAAGCGGACCGAAGATGGAGACAAAAGAAGATAGGTGGAGAGGAGAGTAATGGTGGGGAGGTAGGGAGGGGATAGGTCAGTCCAGGGAAGACGGACAGGTAGACAGGTCATCATTGCTTAGTACCATCTGAAAATAACTTTCTATGTTGTGCTCTGGACTTCTAATCTCCAGAATTTTGTATACCTTGTTTATATTGTTTTTAACCTCCAATATTAATGTTAAACCATTTGTTTTTGGTCTGTGTTAATCATGACTGAGCCTCTCTGTTTTGGGGAGTTTTTTTCAGGGACTCTTATTAAAGCGTTTCAGAATAAAAGCTATTTTACTGCCACTGACAAAACCTGGTGTTAATTGCTTTTGCCTTGATAAGCAATCAGTGAGGCAAATTTGTCATTTTGATGGTCTCTTTGAGATTTTGTACATTTGTATATTTTGTGACAGCTTGTGGAAATGTGAGGTATGATTATTGGTACATTCCTCCAAGTTTAATCATGGATTAAAATGTTAATTAGATCCTTTAAATAGTATGAACCAAAATAAGCTTCACGAATTTGAGAGTTCTATCTCCTTAAGGTTACACCATTATAACATGCTTAAATTGCTAAAAAATGAGATTTAGCTCCCTGTTATGTATCTGTGGTAAACTACTTTATTAGCACCAATGCAGTTTAAAGTGAATTAGCTGTACTTTTGAGCTGGCCGTCTTTGTAAAAGACTCAAATGAACGTGGACGTAGCGCAAGACAAAGCAATTGTTTTTGGGAAGTCAGTAAATTTACAGTTACATAATATGTACATTACCGTATTACTCAAATCCAAATATTAAGCAAATGTACTATTGGTCACTGGAAGTATGTGGTTAACAAGAAAAGAATGGCTGGTTATCTTAAAACTACATCAATAGTTTTCCTGTCCATCCTCTTACAGGCTTAACATTCTGCTAAAGGATACAAGAGAAAGTGAAGATGAGTACAAGAAACTGGAGAAGAGATAAGCCATACATGATTAGGACCTTAAATCAGCTTCACTAAAGGAAGAACAGGATGATGTGTGACTTTGAGGGGAACTTGCAGGTGCCAGTGCTCGTATGTATCTGTTGCCCTTGTCTTTCTAGATAGGAGTAGTTTGGCATGAAA
Source organism: Stegostoma tigrinum (assembly GCF_030684315.1). Lineage (NCBI taxonomy): Eukaryota > Metazoa > Chordata > Chondrichthyes > Orectolobiformes > Stegostomatidae > Stegostoma > Stegostoma tigrinum. The sequence continues at coordinate 19,875,943 of NC_081378.1, read as the reverse complement.
GGTGCTGTCTACGGAGAGTTGGTGAACTTCTGCAGTGGATCTTATATGTGCTACAGAGTGGAAGAAATGAATGTTTGTGGAAGTAATGCTAATCAAGCTGGTTGCTTTATCCTAGATGGTGTTGAGCTTCTTGAATGTTATTGGACCTGCATTCATAGAAGCAAGTGGGGAGTATTCCGTCACACTCTTGACTTGTATCCTATAGACAGTGAATGGAATTTGGAGAGTCAGGATGTGAGCTGCCTGTGAGAGGATTCCCAGCCTACCACCTGCTCTTGAAACTACAGCGTTTATGTGGCTAGTCCAGTTCAGTTCTGGTCAATGGTAACCCCCAGGATGTTGATGTTGGAGAATTCAGCAAATGTCATTAGATATTAAGAAGTATTGTTTGGATTCTCTCTTGTTGGAATTGGACATTGCCTCGCACTTGTGTGGCATGAATTATCTGCCACTTGTCAGTCAAAACCTAGACATTGCCCAGATTCTGTTGATGTAGTCAATGGTAACCACCGGGATGTTGACAGTAGTAATGCCATTGAACATCAAAGGGTGACAGTTGGATTTTCTCTTGTTAAAGATGGCCATTAACTAGTTTATTGGTAGAGCAAAAATTACCTGGCAGTTATCATCCTAAGTCTGAATGTTTTTCAGGTCATGCTGTATTTGAACATGGACTGTTTCAGTATCTGAAGGGTTGTGAATAGCACTCATTGAATAATGCTGAACATTGTGCAATCATCAGTAAACATCCCTACTTCTGACCTTATGAAGCGGGGGAGCTCATCGATGAAACAGCTGAAGACTGTTGGGGGCAGGACCATGAATAACTCCTGCAAATGATGTCCTGTAGCTGACGGGATTAACTTTTACCGGCTACAACCATCCTACTTTATGGTAGGTATGACTGCAATAGCAGAGTGATTTCCATCTAAACCCCATTGACTCCATTTTTGCTCAGGTTCTTTGCTGTTATGATGTTATGTGCAGTCACTCTCACTTCCTCTCTTGAGTTTGACTATTTTGTCCATGTTTGGATGATGTCTACCATGAGGCAAAGAGCTGAGTAGGCCTTGCAGAACCCAAGTTGATCTTCATTGAGAGAGTTATAGCATTGTCTATGGACACCTTCCATCAATTTGCTAATTTTTGAAAGTTGACTAATGGGGAGGTAACTGTTTGGGTTGGATTATTTTTCTTTTTGTGGACAAAGCATTTTATGTTTTGTTGCATAGATGCTAATTTCATAGCTGTACTGTAACAGCTTGGTTTGGGGTGTAGTTAGTTCTGGGGCACACATATTTAGTACAATGAAAAAATGTTGCCAGTGCCCATAACCTTCAGCCATTTCTTGGTAGCAGGCGGAGTAAATTTAATGAATTGGCTGAATGCTGGCACCTATAGTGTAGGGATCCTCAGAATGTATCATACACTAATGGCTCTAGATGTTTGAAAATGCATCAATGTCGTCTTTTGCACTGAGGTGCTGGCTCTGCCATCATTAAGAAATATATATTTATTGCGCTTCTCCTTCAAGTGATTTGTTTAAGTTTTCACCATAATTTGTGACTAGATATGGCAGGACTACAATGCTTAGGTCTGATCTGTTGGTTGGGGGATATCTCAGCTCTCATTCTGCTTATGCTGCTTGGTGCGCAGGTATCCTGTGTTATAGCTTCAAAAGATTGAGACATTACTTCTCGGTATTCCTGGTGCTACTCATGGCAGATCCTTCTGGATTCTTTATTGACCCACTGTTGAACCCCTGGATTGGTAGTATTGGTGGAGAGTGGAGGATATACTGAGTAATGAAATTACATGTGGTTGAATATAATTCTGCCGCTGCTGATGGCCCATAGTGCCTCGTGTACACCCAGTCCTGAGTTGCTAAGTCTGTTCAAAATCTAGGTCATTCAGTGTAATGATGGTGTGTCACACAACACAGTGGAGGATATCCCCAAAGTGACGTTAGGACTTTATCTCAGTAAGGACTGTGTAGTGGTCATTCCTACAGATATTCTCATGGACAGATTCATCTGCTACAGGTAGATTTGCAAAGCTGAGTTCAATCATTTTTTTTCCTCTTGTTGACTCCATCACTACCTGCTGTGGGCCTAGTCCAGCAGGTATATCCTATAGAACTTGGCCACCTTGAACAGTTATGTTGCTATTGAGCCAGTTTTGGAGGAGGACATTGAAATCCCTCACTGAGAATACATATGTCCATTGCCATTCTCACTGCATGCTCCAAGTGTTGTTCAACATGATGGAGAAATGATTTGTCAGCCGAGAGTCAGGGTTGGGGGTGAAGGTTGTAGTTTGTAATTAGCAAGAAGTTTCCTTTTTCATGTTAGACCTAATGCCACACGACTTTGGTGGCCTGCATCCAATGTTGAGGACTCCCAGGGTAACTACCTCTGGATTTCATACCAGTCCTGCCACCTTACTGGGTCTATCCCTTTGGTGGGACAGAACATTCTTAGAGATGGTGATATTGGTGTCTGTGATGTTGTCTGGCTGTTGTTTCACTAGTGTTGAGACAGCTTTCTCAGTTTTGTTACAAGCTCACAGATGTTAGCAAGAAGGATTTTGCAGGGTTGCCAGTGCTATGCACACCATTGTCATTTCTGATGCTTAGTCAAATCTGGTGATCCATCCAATTTCATTCCTCAGTTAGAAACAATGAAGTGGCTTGCTCGGCAATATCAGACAGCATTTAAAAGTCAACCACATTGCTGTGCATCTGGAGTCACATGCAGGTAAGACCTTCTCCACAGGACACTGGTGAATCAGGTTTTTCTAGCAAAAAACATAAAAAATGGACTGTAAAAGCTTCTATAGGTATGTAAAAAAGAATTGTTCAGCTGAAACAAATATAAGTCTAATGCAGAGAGTCAGGAGAATTTAAAATAACGAATAAATAAATAGCATAGAAGCTAAATGATTACTCTGTTTTCACTGAGAAAGATACAGGAAATCTCCCAAAAGTAGAGATCCGAGTGTCTAGGGGGAACGAGGAGGTGAAGGAAACTAGCATTTGTGAGAAGATTATATTGGGGAAATGGATGGGGCTGAAAGATGATAAATCCCCAGGACCTTAGAGTCTACATCCTCGAGTGTTGACGGAGGTGGCTATAGAGATATTCACTTCAATGGTGATTACCTTCAAAAGATCTATAAATTTTGGAATGAATCCTATGGATTGGAAGGTAATAAATGTCAGCTCATTATTTAAAAGGAAACGAGAAAAATAAAAATGGGAACTACACATTTTTTTAGCTTCACATCAATAGTAGGATAAATGCTAGAATCTATTACAAAGGAAACGTTAAATAGACCACTGATCCGACCATCCTTTCAACTTAGATCATAATGATCTGACTGAGCATAGATTGATAAATAGGAAATTGGGTTGGATGAACTTGTTGAAGTTTTTTTTGAAGTTATTTCCAACAAGATTGGTAAAGGGGAGTTGAATGACATGTCACACTTAGATTTTAGGAACGCTTCTGATACAGTTGCCCACAAGAAGCTGGTTAGAAAAGTTAAAGCACATGGAATATCAGATAAATATACTGGCATGGATGAAGAATTAACCAAAAGACAGAAAACAGAGAGTCACAGATGAGTCATTCTCACAGACAGTGATTGGTTGGGACCACAAGGATTATTATTTGGGCCCCAGCTGTTCACAAGATATATCAGTAATTTGACTTGAGACCATGGGACCTATTGTGGTACAGAGGTGGTGTCTCAACCTCTGAGCCTGTAGGCCTGGGATCAAGTCCCACCCTCTCAAGAGGTGTGTTATCCATCTCTGATGAGGTTGATTGGAAAATGTCTTGATTTGGGACCAACTGAAATATTTCCAAATTTACAGATGATATTAAACTAAATGGAACGTATGTTGTGGGGAAAATGTAAAACAATTCAGGAGGATTTGAAAGCAAGTACACAGTAGATCGAACATAATGTGGAAAAATGCAAGGCTGTCAACTTTGTTACGAGAAAGAGATGTGCAGGGTATTTTGTAAATGATGGAGCTTGGAAAGTGTAGATGTACAAAGAGACCTAGGTTTTTCTATTAATAAGGTCAGTGATAAGGCTAACATTTGGGTGCTGAAATCTAATAGAATATTAACCTTTATTTCAAGAGGTATCAAGAACAGGGGTAGTGAAATCTAGCTTCAAATGTATGGAAGCTTGGCTAGACTGCACCTGGAACACTGCAATTTAAGTCTCATTATCTCAAGATCGAGGAGCAATCATCTGTGAAAAATACCTCAGTGGTGCCATTGAATATTGGGGCTGGGGGTTAGTGGGGGACTGATTAGATTCCCTTGTTGTAGATCATTGATTGACACTTGTGCGATGTGTATGTTGTAGCAATTTATGAAGTCAAGTCTGAATGCCATCCAGGTTTTGCTGCGTGTAGGCCTGGATTCCACATTGAGGGATTTATGAATGAAATGTAACATGGTGTAATCATCAGTGAACACCCCAACATCTGACAGTGTGATAGAGGGAAGGCCATTGATGAAACAACTAAAAATGATCGGATATTATTATGAGGAAACATGCAGAGCTATTATAGGGATAACAAGCTGTACAGCTGGATGAACACAGCAGGCCAAGCAGCATCAGAGAAGCAGGAAAGCTGACATTTCAGGCTTAGACCCTACTTCAGATTTGATTTGATTTGATTTATTGTCACACATACCTAAGTACAGTAAAAAGCTTTGTTCATGAGCAGTACATGCAGGTCATTGTAAGCAAAGACAAATAGATCATAAGGTGAAAAACAAAATTGGACTCAGTGAGACATACAAGATGTGCACTAGGCAAGATCAACGTTATTTGAAGTTAGAGAGTCCATTCATCAGTCTAATAACAACGGAGAAGAAGCCATTCTTGAACCTGCTGGTGTGTGTTCAAGCATCTGTATCTTCTGCCTGATGGAAGAGGTTGTAGGAGAGCATAACTGGGGTGGGAGGAGTCTTTGATGATGTTGGCAGCCTTTCCTTAGCAACAAGAGGTGTAAATGGAGTCCACGGATAGAAGGCTGGCTTCCATGATGGTCTGGGCCATGCACACAACCATCTGTAGTTTCTTACGGTCCTAGGCAGAGCAGTTGTCACACCAGGCTGTCGTGCACCCGGACAGTATTTTTTCTATAGTGCATCAGTAAAGGTTAGTGAGGGTCCTTGAGGACACGCCAGATTTCCTTAGCTGCCGGAGAAAGAACAGGTATTGTTGCAGTGGTAGCATCTTCACCCGAGCCAGAAGATTCAGTTTTACAACCCATTCCAGGACTCGATAATCAAGGAAAGTGCATTTGAATCTCAGCTAAATAGGTTGAGTATCTAGTTGTACTTCCTTCCAACATGTGCTATTGGCAGGCGGTAAGTGTAGGACAGATACCTGGTCAATGATGTGATGGAAAGACATTACAGTCTGTTATCACAATTCTCCATTTCAGATTATGACATCCATAAGAAAGTATATGTTGTCACAGCAACATTTTGGGGAAGAAGTTGCTGGATGTCTGGTTTAAATCAAATTTGTGCCAACAGCATGGAGTTTAATCCCCATTCGGCCTGAAGTGGATTCAGGACCTGCTTTCTTGGCTTATCCTTGACGCAGATCACGATGTCATCAGACTTGCCTTGAGCACAGAACTCAAGGTCAACATAATAAGGGAAATTTAGTTGCCCAAGTAATAGTATGAAGTAGACCAGGGAAGCACATTCTTCAGTATATTCAGAAGAATATATAAGGTATAATATATGAGGTATGCAAGATAATGAGAGGCATAGATAGAGTTGATAGCCAGAGACTATTTCCCAGGGCAGAAATGGCTAACACGAGGGGTCATAGTTTTAAGCTGGTTGGAGGAAAGTATAGAGGGGATGTCAGAGGCGGGTTCTTTACAGAGAGAGTTGTGAGAGCATGGAATGCGTTGCCAGCAGCAGTTGTGGAAGCAAGGTCATTGGGGACATTTAAGAGACTGCTGGACATGCATATGGTCACAGAAATTTGAGCGTGCATTCATGAGGATCAATGGTCGGCACAACATCGTGGGCTGAAGGGCCTGTTCTGTGCTGCACTGTTCTATGTTCTATGTTCTATGTTCTAATTATTGAGATTAGGATGCTTCCAGTCCAATGTTCTGGATCTGGGTCACAAGAATAAGGTGGAATCAAGAGTCCTTTGGTGACATTTAGCAGGCAGTTATCATAATGATAACAAGTTTATGTTAGCATAGAAAGGAATAAGGAGAAATCCAGAGTAAAGATAATTAGTTGGAGGACAGCTAATCTTGATTTGGAACAGGTCAATCCACACACATCGGAAAGAAACATTGCCAGACAAAACAGGAATTAAACACTGGGCTACCTTTGTAAAGAGCAGCAAGTTTGGGTATATTGGAGGTATATCCCTGTGAGACAAGGAGCTTTGGTAGGAAAAATGATAAAAGTGAGTAAGGTAAAACAGAAAAGGGATATGTATGACAAAATTCACATTCATAATGTCATGTTACTCTGGATGGAGAACTTTAATGTCCATCACCAAATGTGACTCTATAGCATCACTGCTGACTGAGTTGGCTGAGTTCTAAAAGACATAACTACAGGGATGGATGCAGCAGGCGAAGGAACCAACAACAGGTGAAAATCTATTTGACCTCATCCTCACCAATCTACTTGTTGTGGATATGTCTGTACATGAGAGCATCAAAAGGAATGATTCAACATCAAGGGTGCCAGTTTTCAACCAATTTCATTCATTTCACTTGATTTCAAGAAATGGCTGAACACAATGAGCTCTGATAATATTGTGGTAACAGTGCTGAGACTTATGCTCCAGAACTAGCCACACCCCCTAGCCAAGCTGAGTTACAACACTGGCATCTATGCAGCAATATGGAAAATTATTCACGTATGTGTTATGCACAAAAAGCAGGAAAAATTCAACCCAGCCAATGATAACATGAACAGGTTCTTCTCAATTATCGACAAAATGACGGTAGGGAAGGTCGACAGTACTGTGAAGTGGCATATGCTAAGGAGTTTTTGATGTGATAAAGGGCAATGTGTAGATGTGTGTACTTGAATTTTCAGATGGCCATATCGAAGGTTGCCACATAGGATGAGCATGAGATATGGAGGTAACATATTAGTATGGATAAAGCATGCATTAGGTTACAGGAAGCAGGAAGTAAGGATAAATGCAGCTATAATTAGTGGATCAGGGATTCAAATGAGAGAACTGAATGTTTGGCAGGTATAGGAAAGGCAAAGAAGTAACTTGTCAAGAGGAGATTTAGACAGCTTAACTGAATGAACAGAATGCATGGAGTACAAAATGGGTAAATGTGATCTCATCTGTCTTAGCAGGAACTATAAGAAAGAATATATTCTTTAAATGGAGATAACAAGGTGTAGAGCTGGAGGAGCACAGCAGGCCAGGCAGCATCAGAGGAGCAGGAAAGCAGATGTTTCGAGTCTGGACCCTTCTTCAGAAATCGGGGAGGGGAGGGGGTTCTGAAATAAATAGAGAGAGGGGGAGGCGGTAATAAAAGGTGGATAGTGGAGCAGCTAGGTGGAGAGAAGATGGACAGGTCAGGGAGGCAGGGATGAAGCTAGTAAAGGTGAGTGTAGGTAGGGAATTGAGAAGGTAGGGAATTGAGATGGGGGTTGGTCAGTGAGGAGGGAGGGCCGTGTAGGTGGGGGGGAAGAAAGACAGGGCAAGGAGGCGGGGATGAACCTAGTAGTTGTGTGTAGATAGGAAGTGGCGGTTGGTCAATAAGGTGGGAGGAGTAGATAGGTCGGAGTGAAAACAACAGGTTAAGGAGGTGGGGAAGAGAGGGGGGCTGGTCTTGGGATGAGGTTGGGGTAGGGAGATTTTGAAGCTTGTAAAGTCCACCTAGAGACCATTGGGTTGTAGGGTTTCATGGTGGAATATGAGGTGCTGTTCCTCCAGTTTCCAGCTGGCATCGTTGTGAAACTGGAGGAGGCCCAGGATCGACATGTTGTCCAGGGAGTGGGAGGGGGAGTTGAAGTGGTTCACGACTGGGAGTCATTGTCGTTTGTCGCGAACCAAGCATAGGTACTCCCCTCCAACTCCCTGGATGACATGTCCATCCTGGGCCTCCTCCAATTTCCTTATTTGAAAATAATAATCTTCTTAGAAGCAGCTGAGAGAAAGTTCACTTGACTGATTCTTCGAATGAATGGGTTATCTTATGAAGAAAGGATGAGCAAGAAGGGGCACTCTTCATTGCTGTATATAAATGAGAGGCTATGTTTATTGAAATAAAGAAAAAGATCTTGAGGGGTCTGAAAAAGATGGAGGTGCAGATGTTTCCACTTGTGGTGGTAACTAGACAAAGTAGTTTTAAAACCTCTTATTCTTAAACTGACATGAGAAGAATTGTATACTTTCATAAGGTCATTAATATGTGGAATTCTCTTCCCCAGAGAACTGTCAATGCTGGCACTTCAAATTTATTCAAGGCTGAGTTAAATAGACTTTTCACAGTCAAAGGAGTGAAGTGTTCTGCTGTACAAAGGAAAAAAGGAGAGAGCACAGCCAGGTGAGGCATGATCTTACTGATTGCGAGAAATGGCCTTCTCCTACTTCTAAGTTCTATGCTGTTGGGTCCTACATTCCTGTGACACCGATGTCACGGGAATTAATCTATAAAAACACTCTTGAAAATTAATATGATCTCAAATATCAGCAAAATCAAAACAGCGATAAGCAACACAGGATATTTAATATAACAAAGTGTGGAGCTGGATGAACACAGCAGACCAAGCAGCATCTCAGGAGCACAAAAGCTGAAACGTCAGCTTTTGTGCTCTTAAGATGCTGCTTGGCCTGCTGTGTTCATCCAGCTCCACACTTTGTTATCTTGGATTCTCCAGCATCTGCAGTTCCCATTATCTCTCACAGGATATTTAATAGTATCATTAGTCAATTTTGTGTATTATGAATCAACATTTAATAATTCACCGGACAAGTATTGTTACGCCTCATCAGAGTAGCACGCTGGAAATCAAGCCAAGCCCTGCTATTTCAGGATCTCACTGAAGTTAAAGATTTTAATGAAGTCTGAAAAAATGCCAATTTACCTGTCTTTTAGCTGAGGCCAGGTTTCTCTACTTAGCATGAATGACTACTTATTACGAGTAAATAGACTCTAGTTGTGGATAAATAATTACCAACTGTTGGCATATAGCCCTACTAGTTAAAATTCTAATCCCCTTAGAAACTCCCCCTTACACACATATGTGAAAAAAAGTGTTATATGTGGTGTGCAAGAATAGAAAGGCAGTTCAGTGGTCTCTGTTCACAGGATCTGCCAAGATGTTTTTTGTACTGATTAGGACATGACTTCCAGTCTTGCTTCTCTGGATGTTTTCACTGATTTTCAGGAGCCACAGGGACTGGTTCACACTTTTAAAGGATGCCTAACTCATTAGATAAGAGTCACAGCAACTGCTGGAGGAAAAAATAAATTGGTATTCTTCACTGAGCTGGTAGAGATTTGAAGGTTTCTCACTACCTTGTTCATACCCCCAAGCTGTTTAACTGCCTGAGAACCAATCACACAGATGTTGGGAGGCAGAATGCCTATGTCATCAATCACTGGTCACTGGTCCACAGAACAATCAACCAACTGTTGCCATCGGAATCTGCCTTTGTACACAACCATTCACGTCCTGCTCATCTGCAAATTTTCCTTCAATTACTGCTGGAACTAATGGCTATGTGAACAGTACATGCAATGATTATTACAATGACACTTGCTTTTAAAGCAGCACTCTGGTAATCCTTGGTTTTTAAAGTTCTTTTCTCATTACAGTTCACAATCAAAAATACATGAAAATAAAAAGACACAGTTGTTATAAGACAAAAATCTGTAAAATCCTTTCATTCTATGCAGGCTTTAACCAAGTTCTCCACATGCCGTGGTGACAGAAGGTAGAGGAAAGACTCTTTCTCTCTCTTTCACCACACACCACCAACCAACACACACACATCACCCTCTTCCGAACACCCTTCTCCCAACAGAATCACTTAGCAGCTCCTTTACAAAACCCACTTCCCTCAAATCACTTCATTTACCAGTCTCTCTTTCCAACAACTGTCACAGCTACTCACTTAGGAGCTCCCCTTTGTAACTCCCCACAACCTACTTTACCCCACCTCCTGAAATTTTTATTTTTCTAAAACCTTGAAGCAACATTGAAGCTGCCCTGAGGCAACTTCAGAGTCAGGCTTCTATGACAACCAGCTCCAGCTCAATCCAGCCAGCTGAATCTCAGGCTCCACCATTTTCTCTTTCTCTCTCCCTTAGCTCTCTCTGCCCACCTGCTGAACCCTGCGTCTCCACCAACTGATCAGCAGCAGCACGTGGCCTTCTGATGGGATCAGTGATGACAGCAAGGTTTGGACTGGCACAAGGCTTTGTAACTGCAGTTGGAGTTTATAAGGTGCAATGGGACGCTCCAATCTAGAGGTCATGACTTGTGCCCTGAACAGCTTGGCTCTCAGGAGCTGGATAAGAAGCACAAGTCTGAAATTGAGCATATCAACACCTACAGTGTCATAGTTGTCGAAAAATCAATTTCAAGGACAGAGTTCCACACTTCAGAATCTGGAATTCTGCCAAAAGATGTATTTCTTTTGTCCCTGTATATCCCACCATTTGCCGCCCTTCTCCCCCTTCTTTATACTGGAGAATTTGGATTTCTCCACTTTTCAGACTGAACTTATCCTTTTACATCTGGAACCAGTCTTATTCCCGCTGACTTTGACCACATGTCTGCTCCATCACCAAGATGAATGTCCATCTTTGTAACACAGCCGAACTCGGTCCTTCCTCAGCTCATCCTTTTGTTTCTTTTAGATGTAACTATTCTAATTCTGCTCTCACTAGTCTTCCAACTTCCATCCAACTTGAGATTTCACTTTTTATAAAGCTCTGCCACTCACACTGTAACTCACACCAAATTCCATTCACTCATCACGCCTGCACTATCTGACCTGCATGGGCTCTTAGTTAAGTGATACTTCAAATTTAGTCAGTTTTAATTTTGTTAGTTTCAAAATTCCTCTACAGCCTTGCACTTCCCAACTGCATTAGCCTCCTCCAGTCTGTCTGGTCCTTTAATTCTGGTTGCTTACATCCCTGATTTTAATCCTTCCACCGTTAGCAACTGTGTTATCTAAGCTCTGAAATTCGTGATACCATTCCACCTCTCTAACTCACTGTCTTCCTTTAAGATGTTGCCTACAATTTACATCTTTGCCTAAAGTTTTGACCAGATGTCCTATTATGTCTTTAGGAGGCTTAGTGTCAAATTTTGCACAATATCATTCCTAAAAAACATTCTGGAATGTTTGATTCCATTGAAAGTGCTATGTAAATGCACATTGCCATTGTTACAATCTTCAGTAAAGCTCCAGTCAACTTATAACCGACTATAATTGTAATAAAGTCCAGCATTCTGTTAGTTTTTTTTATTGCAACTTCATAATGCCTGAACAGTACATGGACTGAGTTTAATGCCAGCCCTTTCAACACCCTCTCTCTTCGTCTTATTTCATCTTTTAACAATAGAGAAACACTCTCTCATAACATTCTCACCAAGGTGGAGACAGTGAGCCTGTGCATCAGTCACATGATTTTCTATCCAATATCATCCGTCAGAAAGAAGAGTAAATCTTGCCTACATCTTTAGATGTTAGTTAATCCAGTGAGCTTGTGTCTCTCATCGAGGAGTAGTTGCTAAGCTTTGCACTTGTCTCTAAGAATAGCTGTCTCAGTTTAAATCAAAAGGAAGAGCTGAGTAATCTAGGTCAGTGCCAATCAAGCGTCAGACTGAGGATCTGGGAATCTGACTAATACTTGAATGTTGCTGTGAGCTCATCATCTGCATGAAGTTTTGCAGCTTTTTGCCTTTTTTGGTGTTGATTGCTCAGCTCGTGTTGCTGATGTGTGGCTGCATGCCAGAAGCCACAGAACACCACACAAACACTCCCTATAGTTCAACTGATGAAGCCAGCAACTAGCTGAATATTTAAGAAGAGAAAGGAATTGATTGGTATTTAAGTAATGCCATTTGTGGCTTCAGGGTGTCCCAAAGCATTTTTTCAGCCCAGCCAGTGAAATGCTTTTAACATTGAGTCATTATTGCGATGTATGAAACAGCAGCCAAAGTGCACACAGCAAGATCCCATTAGCAGCAATGTGATAATGACCCAGACATGTATTTTAATGATACCGAAGTAGGATAAGTATTGGGTAAAACAACCAGATAACTCACCTGAGATAGTAGGAACTGCTGATGCTGGAGAATCTGAGATAACAAGGTGTACAGCTGAATGAACACAGCAGGCCAAGCAGCATCAGAAGCTGAATGAACACAGCTGGCCAAGCAGCATCAGAGGAGCAGGAAAGCTGACGTTTCAGCTTTCCTGCTCCTCTGATGCTGCCTGGCCTGCTGTGGTCATCCAGCTCTACACCTTGTTATCTCAGATAATTCACCTGTCCTTCTGTGAGTAATGCCAAGGATTCCTTTACAATCACCTCAGTAGGTAGGCAAGGTCTTTGTTAACTATCTCATCTGAAACCTGATATCTGCAATAATACACTTCTCTCTGAATATTGATTAGAAGTATCAGCCTAGATTATAAAATGAATTCTCTGGAATATGGCTGGAGTCCTTGGCCTTCTGACTGTGAGGGTAAGTACTCCCACTGAACCAGAACTCAAATCTCAGGTTTGTGTACCTGTTTATATAGAGTTAACTGAAATCAGACAAGGACATAATTTACACAGTCAGCAGACAGAAGGTCCTGATTACTAACTAACTCCCTAATGCATGTATGTAAAAGCATCTGGGCAAGGAAACATACTGGATTTGATGCTGGTACCTCTACTCACGAGTGCAGATATTGGATGATGTGAGACAGCTGTTATTTGAATTTGGATGTATGGTGAGAAGGTGGATAGATGGGTTGCTGTATTTGGTGAGAAGATGTTTTTCTTTAATCCAGGTTCCAGAATGTGGGAAAACTTCTGAATTTTGCTACACTGTTTTACGCAATAGAGGAACAAACAATGTGCAATACATACAAAATCAGAATGGATGATTAAGCTCTTTATATGCATGAGGAGAAAGGAAGGTGAATATATTATGCACTAGATAGAAATTGAACTTCATTATATTGAATAAACGGATGAACAGTAAATCCCAGTGTAGATCTGGCCAGATGGCAGTCTCAGGATATGGTGTAGGGTATTTTGGACTGATATGAGGAGACATTTCTTTACTTACAGACCAGTAAACCTGTATAATTCTTGACCACCAGAGGCTGTGGAGGCTGGGTCACTGAGTATATTCAGGAAAGAGATTGATAACCTTTTAGATATTAAAGGAATCAAGGGGTATGGGCAGAAAGTGGGAATATGGCATTGAGCTAGAGTACAGCCATGATCATATGTAATAGTGGTGCAGCCTCAAAAGACCAAATGCCCTCCTCATGCTTCCAGTTTTTGTATTTCTAAATACTAAATAGAAAGGTGATTGGTGGACCCAGCTATATATAATAGGAAGTGATGGCCTTTTGGTATTATCGCTGGACTGTTAATCCAGAGACCCAGATAATGTTCTGGGGACCTGGGTTTGATTCCCAGCATGGCAGCTGATGGAACTTGAATTCAATAAAATATGTGGAATTAAGGATCATTTGATGACCATGAATCTATTGCCAATTGTCGGAAAAACCCCTCCAGTTCACTCATGTCCTTTAGGGAAAGAAACTGCCATCCTTACCAGTCTGGCCTACATGTGACTCAGGCCCACAGCAATATGGTTGACTCTTAACTGCCCTCTGGGCAATTAGGGATGGGCAATAAATCAAGCATAGCCAGCAATGCCCTCACTTCATGAATGAATACAGGAGACGGTGTATCCCATCATATAAAATAGACAGCTGGAGGGTGAATCTAATTATATGCAAAAGTTAAATTAATGGTTAAATTTGATCATTCAACAGAATCATGGAATCACAGAATTTAAAAAAAAACACTGAAAGAGGCCATTTTGCCCTTCCTATCCATGCCACTTCCACGGTGCAATGTTGTGGTAACAGAACTTCAGCGTGTTTCGCAAGTATTTCCACATCTACGTCCCACAGGGCTACAAAGAGTATCAGGAGGGGATACCTTCCAGCCGACAATCAATTTCTTACTGCCTCCATTGTCCAATTAAGGACAGTCAGTAGATGCCAGAATTAGGGAATTCATTACAGGTGGGTATTTGAAACTGGCCGGCCATTCTGCTGGAAGACTGTAAGAAGTGTAAAGCAGTTGAACTGGAGGGAAGTGTATTATGGAGGGCTGGAGGCCAAGCGACTGTGCCATAATTTTCAGACCCTCCCCTGAGATAATGGTGGAGGTGGTGTGGGCACACAATCATATTATTATTTCCCAGCGAATCAGAAGAGGTTTCCAAACTATATGCATTGCCAATGTTTAGCTATCACAAGTTCTAGAAATGCTAAACCTAGTGCACCCAGGGCCATGTAGTCATTAAAAGAGATACTGGCAGCATGACCACCCCATGGAATACATGAGGATGGCAGCAGTGACAGTGGAAACACATCAACTTCATTGAAATACTTCCATCCATCTTTTCAGATGAGGAGAATGCTGATACTGATAGAGTAGGAAGCCCTGGTGATCAGATATCCCTCACAGGTATGCTCTGGATGAAGGAAAATGGGGCATTGTGAGACCGTGGTGAAAGTCTTAAGGATGCGAACATGGCACCTATATAACAGATATAGCTTCTTTGATCCCATTACAGTTAGTTTTGCAATTGAAATGATTGTGGCTATAAAATAGCAGCATCACATTGATTAACATATGTTTTCCTAACACCGTGACATAGCTAGGAACAGAGTGTGTGCCTGAAAGCAGAATTCAGGGAGTTAGGAAGGAATTTTTTTTAAAAAGCATAACCACAAGAGCGATGATCTCAGAGTTACTCCCAGGACTAATGAACATAAGAAAAGAAGTATCAGAGATAATGGGAACTGCAGATGCTGGAGATTCCAAGATAATAAAATGTGAGGCTGGATGAAACAGCAGGCCAAGCAGCATCTCAGGAGCACAAAAGCTGACGTTTCGGGCCTAGACCCTTCATCAGAGAGCCCTCTCTGATGAAGGGTCTAGGCCCGAAACGTCAGCTTTTGTGCTCCTGAGATGCTGCTTGGCCTGCTGTGTTCATCCAGCCTCACATTTTATTATATAAGAAAAGAAGGATATGTAGTGATTATAGTGAGGTTAGCTGGGTTGATATCACTGAGTGAGTTCCCTGATTGAGGCTGGTCCAATCAGGGAGCCCTGGCTGACAGATGAAAAGGAGAGTGTCAGAGATATTGACAGTCTGATAGCTGACACTGAATAAGGCAATATTAGAGTCAAAGACTGTTCATGTTAAATAAAGGGTGACTTGGTGACAGGTTCCTGGCCTCCATGGAGTTATTTCAGGATCGAACGATTGATTTAACATTAGTTTGGAGAACTCATCAGGTCTCAGACTGATATCTCACGGGGAGATCTGCTGGCAGTGTTGGGAGTTGGTATAAACTAACTTGTTGGGGGGGGGGGGGTGGCGGCAGAGAAACCTGAGGGTTACCCTAAATTGAAATGGAGTTAAGCTGATAACAGGAAGTAGAAAAGCTGTGAGGGAGACTAAAGAATAGGAGAAACAAAAATGAACTCTGAGTTTGCCTCAAATGTGGAATGAGCCAAAATATGAAGTTGAGTGCACTCCATCTGAATGCAAGCAGCATTTGCAACAAGATAAATGATCTAAAGGTCCATATGGAGGGAAATGTTTACATTATAATTGCCATTCCAGAAATGGCTGCATGGTGACCAGGACTGGGAACTGAATATTCATAGAGTCAGACGTTTTACAGCATGGAAAGGTTCCTCAGACCATCATGTTTGTTCACCAAGAATCAATCTATTCTACTTTCAATCACTGTCTTATAGTCTTCCGTGCCAAAGTATTCAAATACTTATCTAAATTTATCTTAAATATCTTGAGGGCTTTTGCCTCTACTACTCTTTGTGGCAGTGTGTTCCAGATACGCATAATCATCTGAGTGAAAAAATATTTTCTGAAATCCCCTCTGAACTACTTGTTCCATATCTAAAATTATGCTCCCTGGTTATGAACCCCCTTCCTTCACTGCTGCAACTAAGGGGAAAAGCATTGCCCTATCTACCTATCTGCTTCTCATAACTTCTACAGCTCAATTTGGTTCCCCCTATACCCCAGTTTATATGGTCTATTTGACATTTAGGGAGGCCAGACATAAGGAAAAGGATGTAGAGTTCTGCTGACAGTGAGGTGGAATCAGTATGTTAGTAAGGGAGGATCTAGAAACTTGTCCTGCAAAGCTTTAGTGCTCAATTGCCATTGCAGATTGTGGAATTTGAATTCAGTAAAATAAAATCTGGAATTAAGAATCTACCGATGACTGTGAACCATTGTCGGTTGTCAGAAAAACCCGTCTGGTTCATCAATGTTCTTCCAGTGTGTAAATCTGCAATCCTCACCTGGTCTGGCTTACATGTGACTCCAGATCCACAGCAACGTGGTTGAATGTCAAGGGAGGATCTCAAATAGGAAAAACCATGTGTGGAATTTGTGGTGATTATAACAAGGTCAAGATGGTCCTTGTAGGATGTGAATTCCCTGATTGGGGGCTATTAATTTGGTCCAATCAGGAAGCCATGTTAGAAAGATATAAATAGGAGTGTCAGACATCCTGTTCACTCTGAGAGAGCTGGGTCAGTATCAAGGACTGCCTATGCATAAATAAAAGGTAACTTGGTGATGGGATACCAGCCTCTGTAGAGTTATTTCATAAACTGTTTGGATGGAACAAAGAAATAGCAATTGGTTGCAATTATTTATGGGCCACCAAATAACATGGTGGTAGGGGCATGGTATAAACTAGAAGAGGCTTGCAGCATATCCAACATTGGAATCATGGGTGACATCAATCTATGTATAAATTGGGTAAAACAGTTGAGCACTAAAACTGTGCAGGACAAGTTTATAGGGTGTCTTATGGATGATCTTCTATAGCAGCATGTTGAAGCAATCCCTACAGAAGAGAATCAGGATATATCCAGGGAAGGTGATGGTAGTGTTTGGGGCATCATCTGTATATTATGATTCTGAGTATGATTGTCTCACTGTTGCTTCAGTAGACTGAGACAGCTCTTCCAATTTTTCACTAGCCCCCCCAGATATTAGTAAGGAGGACTTTGTAGGGTTGTTTCTGCTGTTGTCTTTTCTGGTGCCTAGGCTGATGCCAAATGATCCACCAGTCTCATTTCCTTAAGACTTTGTAACGATTGGTACAACTGAATAGCTTGCTAGCCCAATTGACATGCAACCACGTTACTGTGGATCTGGAGTCACATGTAAGCCAGGCCAGGTGAGGATTGCAGATTTCCATACTTGAAGGACATTCATGAACCAGATGGGTTTTTCTGACAACTGACAATGGTTCACAGTCATCATTAGATTCTTAATTCCAGGTTTTTTAAATGAATTCAAATGCCATGATCTGCCATGGCAGCCTTCAAACCTGAATTTCTGAATTAATAGTCTAGTAATGATAAACTAAGCCATCACCTCCCTGAAGGTTAGCTGAGATTGTCTGCTTGGGCTTGTTGGGGCATGTTGCTCTTTGATTCTCCTTCTCCAAATATTTTTAACTTTAGAACTGATACCTTTGTTCCTGTATTTTTACTTGTTTGCAGAAGGTGCAGGATGGTTGTTAAACAATCAAAAAGTTACTGGTTAAGAGCCATAGCTTACAGTAACTACTGACAGAAAATAAACGTGTTTTCTTCAGGTGTGAGATACTTTTTGTTTCAGAGAAACAACACAGCACCTTCCTTCCCAGGGATCCAGTTGCTTCTGGCAAACAGCCAAATTTCTAATCACATCATTGTTGGTACAAAACAGGTCCTTTGATAATCGCTTACTAGTCCTCAGATCAATTAGCTGCTTGCTGCATGTTGGATTTTTATTCAAATAACCTGTAGCTCATCTGTAACTAGACTTTCACTCCTGAGCATGCAGCTGTGCAAAGAGCACTTACAATGAGTTTCAGGTTACCTGCTTTGGAAATGTGCAGCAGCTCTTCAACAATGCTTGGTTTTTAAACCAGTTTGTATTTTTACCCATTTCAGTTCACAATCAAAAATACAGGAAAAAGGTATCAGTTCAAAAACGTAGTTCAATCTGAAGCAAGGATGTTAGAATTTGAACAAGAAAATAACATGAAAGCATGGATCCATTAAATGATCCAGTGGCATGCTGGCTTGTCAGTCCAGGGCACTGACTAACTGTCCACACCTTGGGGCGTGAGTTCTTTTCAAAAGAATGCAAACATTAGCAACCATCTGCCATGAGAAGTTGTGATCAGAGATAATGGGAACTGCAGATGCTGGAGAATCCAAGATAACAAAGTGTGAAGCTGATCCACCTTCACATTTTGTTGCCATGAGAAGTTGGCTTGTTCTGCTTTTCATGTGGTCCAGCCAATCAATGAGTAAATGGACCTCATGACAGCAACTATAATGTTTTAATTCACTGACCCTTCTTCTTGAGGTGCCATCAAAAATCCCACTTACTTAATGCATGCTTTTGACAATGAGAAAGCTCTTCCCTACTGCCTGTCATATTTTAACGTTGGAATATTAGCTATCTTTCACTAAACGATCAGCATCCACAGTGCAGCCGAGTTGCTGAGGAATTAACATAGCTTGCTGCGTTGTGTCTCAACATCTGTGCCAGAAGGCTTGGGTTCAAGACCCAGCTGCTCCAGAGGTGTATCATAACATCTCTAAACAGTTTGATTAGGAAGTATCTTGACACAGATTACAGCCTGTGGGCTGTTGTAGGTCTGGTAAATGCTGCAGACTGCTGATTAATTTAATTGCCAATTATTGGTTGTTTTCACAACCAGGGGAGTAGTCATGACTTGCCTCAGGGGAGAATGCCTAAAGGTGAGAATGCATTGGCTTGCTAAAATCCCACTGTTATATCTGAAATTCATATCTTCCACCCATCCCCATGGGATTGAGAAAGATTTGAAACAGATGTTCAGCTCATCCCATTTCTCTGCCATCTTCCCCGAACCATTTTCCTCTTCTGATGGTCTTTATTATGTCATGGGACGCAGCCAGTTCTGGCAAGACTAACATTTCTTGCCCATCCCTGATTACTCGTGAACCAAATTGTTTGCTAGGCAGTTCAGAGGGTAGTTAAGAGCCAACCATATTGTTATGGGTCTGGAGTCACATGTAGACCATTTCAGGTCAGGATAACAGCTTTCTATCCCTAAAGGCACTAAATAACTTTTTTTTATGACAATCAATAATTGTTTCATGGTCTGTATTACTGGGTCTAGCTTTTACTCCCAGACTTATTGATTGAATTTAAATTCCATGAGCTGTTGTGGTGCGCATGTTCCTGTGGGTCTTTGGATTATTACTCCACCGATATTATCACTGCATCACATTCTCCTGGACTGTTGAAATCCAATTCACTCTTGAAAGCCACTGTGGAATCTGCCTCCACCACGCTCTCAGTCAGATTCTAGGCACTCGCTGCTTAAAAATGATTTTTCTCATGGTGCTTCTGATTTTTCTGCATTTTCACCTTAAACCAGTGGCCACTTGTTTTTGGCTGGTGCCAATGGAAACAGTTTCTTCCTTATGTTCTCCATACAGATCCCTATATGACTTTAAATGTCTCTCTCAAGTCTCCTCTCAACTATCTCTAAGGAGAACAGCTCCAACTTTACCACCATGTCTATGTAACTGAAGTCCGACATCTATGGAACCTTTATCTGTACTCTTGCCAATAACTTCACATTGTTGCTAAAGTGTGGTGTCTAAATTAGAGACAATACTCCAGCTGATGTCAAACCAATATTTTATAGAGGTTCACCATAACCTCTTTGTGTTTACGTTCTTTTCTTCTATTTATAAAGCTATGAAGTAACCCTAGCAAAACTGAGGTCCGATGGGAATTCCAGGTTAAAAAGTTCCATTTTTTGAGTCCTACCTAACACAAAGAAAGATGGTTGTAGTTAGAACATAGAACATAGAACAGTACAGCACAGAACAGGCCCTTCAGCCCACAATGTTGTGCCGACCATTGATCCTCATGGATGCACCCTCAAATTTCTGTGACCATATGCATGTCCAGCAGTCTCTTAAATGACCCCAATGACCTTGCTTCCACAACTGCTGCTGGCAACGCATTCCATGCTCTCACAACTCTCTGCGTAAAGAACCTGCCTCTGACATCCCCTCTATACTTTCCACCAACCAGCTTAAAACTATGACCCCTCGTGCTAGCCATTTCTGCCCTGGGAAATAGTCTCTGGCTATCAACTCTATCTATGCCTCTCATTATCTTGTATACCTCAATTAGGTCCCCTCTCCTCCTCCTTTTCTCCAATGAAAAGAGACCGAGCTCAGTCAACCTCTCTTCATAAGATAAGCCCTCCAGTCCAGGCAGCATCCTGGTAAACCTCCTCTGAACCCTCTCCAAAGCATCCACATCTTTCCTATAATAGGGCGCCCAGAACTGGACGCAGTATTCCAAGTGCGGTCTAACCAAAGTTTTATAGAGCTGCAACAAGATCTCACGACTCTTAAACTCAATCCCCCTGTTAATGAAAGCCAAAACACCATATGCTTTCTTAACAACCCTGTCCACTTGGGTGGCCATTTTAAGGGATCTATGTATCTGCACACCAAGATCCCTCTGTTCCTCCACGCTGCCAAGAATCCTATCCTTAATCCTGTACTCAGCTTTCAAATTCGACCTTCCAAAATGCATCACCTCGCATTTATCCAGGTTGAACTCCATCTGCCACCTCTCAGCCCATCTCTGCATCCTGTCAATGTCCCGCTGCAGCCTACAACAGCCCTCTACACTGTCAACGACACCTCCGACCTTTGTGTCGTCTGCAAACTTGCTGACCCATCCTTCAATTCCCTCGTCCAAGTCATTAATAAAAATTACAAACAGTAGAGGCCCAAGGACAGAGCCCTGTGGAACCCCACTCACCACTGACTTCCAGGCAGAATATTTTCCTTCTACTACCACTCGCTGTCTTCTGTTGGCCAGCCAATTCTGTATCCAAGCAGCTAAGTTCCCCTGTATCCCATTCCTCCTGACCTTCTGAATGAGCCTTCCATGGGGAACCTTATCAAATGCCTTACTGAAGTCCATATACACCACATCCACAGCTTGACCCTCATCAACCTTACTAGTCACATCCTCAAAAAACTCGATAAGGTTTGTAAGGCATGACCTACCCCTCACAAAGCCGTGTTGACTGTATTTGATCAAGCCATGCTCTTCCAGATGGTCATAAATCTTATCCCTCAGAATCCTTTCTAACACCTTGCAGACGACAGACGTGAGACTTACCGGTCTATAATTGCCGGGGATTTCCCTATTTCCTTTCTTGAAGAGAGGAATTACATTTGCCTCTCTCCAGTCCTCAGGTACGACTCCAGTGGAGAGCGAGGATGCAAAGATCTTCGCAAGTGGCGAAGCAATTGCATTTCTCGCTTCCCAAAGCAGCCGAGGACAAATCTGATCCGGGCCTGGCGACTTGTCAATCTTAATGTTTGACAAAATTTTCAGTACATCAGCTTCCTCTATCTCTATCCATTCCAGCATGCACACCTGCTCTTCAAAGGTTTCATTCACTACACAGGTCGTTTCTTTCGTAAAGACAGAAGCAAAAAACTCATTTAGGGCTTCCCCTACCTCCTCAGGCTCCACACACAAGTTCCCTATGCTATCCCTGATCGGCCCTACTCTTTCTTTGACCATTCTCTTATTCCTCACGTAAGTGTAAAATGCCTTTGTGTTTTCCCGGATTCCTTCTGCCAAGCCTTTCTCGTGCCCCCTCCTGGCTCTCCTCAGACCATTTTTGAGCTCCTTCCTTGCCTGCATGTAATCCTCTCTAGCTGAACTTGACCCTAGCTTCCTCCACCTTATGTAAGCTACCTTCTTCCTTTTCACTAGAAGCTCCACCGCTCTCGTCATCCAAGGTTCCTTTATCTTACCCCGTCTTGCCTGTCTCAGAGGGACATATTTACTCATCACTCCCAACAACTGTTCCTTAAACCATCTCCACATGTCTATAGTTCCCTTACCATGGAACAACTGCTCCCAGTCCATGCTTCCTAACTCGTGTCTAATCGCATCATAGTTTCCTCTTCCCCAATTAAATATCCTCCCATTCTGCCTAATCCTCTCCTTCTCCATAGCTATGTAGAATGAGAGAGTGTTATGGTCACTATCACCAAAATGCTCTCCCACCACAAGATCTGATACCTGCCCCGGCTCGTTTCCGAGCACCAAGTCTAGAATGGCCTCTCCCCTTGTCGGCCTGTCAACGTACTGCGTTAGGAAACCCTCCTGAACACACCTTACAAAAACAGCTCCATTCAAATCTTCTGCTCGAAGGAGGTTCCAATCAATATTAGGAAAGTTAAAGTCACCCATTACAACAACCCTACTGCGTCCACACTTTTCCAAAATCTGTCGACCTATGCTTTCTACAATCTCCCTGCTGCTATTGGGGGGCCTGTAGTAAACCCCTAACGAGGTGACTACTCCCTTGCTGTTCCTAATTTCCACCCATACTGACTCAGTAGGCAGATCTTCCTCGACAATGGAAGCTTCTGTAGCTGTGATACCCTCTCTGATTAGTAGTGCTACACCCCCTCCTCTTTTTGCCCCCTCCCTATTCTTTTTAAATGTTCTAAACCCTGGAATATCCAGCAACCATTCCAGCCCATGAGAAACCCATGTCTCTGTTATGGCCACAACATCATAGCACCAGGTACTGATCCATGCTCTAAGTTCATCACTTTTATTCCTGATACTCCTTGCATTAAAGCAAACACACTTTAACCGATCCCTTGGTTCCTTCCCAGGAAAATCCTTCCCACTAGCTGGTCTACCTCTTGCTACTGCCTCACCTGCATCAACGCTCACCTCTGGTATACAGCTCAGGTTCCCACCCCCCTGCCATACTAGTTTAAACCCTCTCGAACTACTCGAGCAAACCTTCCACCCAGGACATTGGTCCCTTTCCAGTTCAGATGCAACCCGTCCTTCTTGTACAGGTCCCACCTTCCCCAGAAGGCATCCCAATTATCAACATATCTGAAACCCTCCCTCCTACACCAGCTGCGTAGCCACGTGTTCAGCTGCGCCCGCTCCCTGTTCCTCACCTCGCTATCTCGTGGCACCGGTAGTAAACCAGAGAACACTACTCTGTTCGTCCTGCTCTGCAGCTTCCATCCTAACTCCCTGAAATCACTTTTTATATCCTCAAACCTATTTCTGGCTATATCATTTGTGCCAATATGTAACACGATTTCTGGCTGTTCACCCTCCCCTTTCAGAACTTTATACACCCGATCGGAGACGTCCCGGACCCTGGCACCAGGGAGGCAACATACCTTCCGGGAATCCCGATCTTGCCCACAAAATCTCCTGTCGATTCCCCTAACTATCGAGTCCCCTACCACGAGTACTTTTCTATTCTGCCCCCTTCCCTTCTTTGCCACAGTGTCAGGCTCAGTGCCAGAGAACTGACTACTATGGCTTTCCTCTGGTAGGTCAACCCCCCCAGCAGTATCCAAAACGGTATACTTATTGCTGAGGGGAATGCCCACAGGGGATCTCTGCACTGTCTGTCTGTCCCCTTTCCTCCCCCTAACTGTAACCCATCTATCCTCGTCCTGAGCCTTAGGAGTGACCAACTCCCGATAACTCCTCTCAATTACCCCCTCTGCCTCCCGAATGATCCGTAGTTCATCCAGCTCCAGCTCCATTTCCCTAACACGGTTTTCAAGGAGCTGTAGCTGGGTGCACTTCCCAGTTGTTGCAGGTTACTCGTCTCAGACCAAGGTCATCACTCTCGAGGCTTTTCAGTGTAATGTCCTAAGTTAAACTATCTTCGTCTGCTTTCAGTAACAATTTTCCAATATAAGGCCAATAGTGTGGATACCTACAGGTAACTGCACTATTCACGAAACATTCACACATCTCAATTAATGAAGCAGCCCATGTCTGTACACCCTCTTAAATTGGTACACAAGTACAATTTGTGCCTCAAAGCCTCGGGTGATGATCAACTCCAAAAAGAGAGAATCTAAACATTTTCTCTTGATAGGTAATCACATCACTCTCACTGAGAGCTCTTGATAGGTAATCACATCACTCTCACTGAGACTCTCTTAACATCCTGGAGTTTTCCATGGACCATTAACCTCATTGTGAATACTCAGCAAGCAGCTCAACTGCTGTTTTGCCAAAGTCTGTTCGTCATCTACAAGGCACAAATCAGGAATGCAAGAGAAAGCTCTTCATTTTGCTGGATGGGTAGAGCTCCACCAACACTCAAGAATCTCAGTGTTATCCATGGCAAAACAGAAAGCTTGGTCGGCATCTCATCCATTACCGTTGCAGCTAACTGTGTACCATCTATCAGGTGACAGCAACTTGCTAAGACTCCTTCAATTGTATTTTGTAAATACGTGACTGCCACCATTTAAGAAGGACAACAAATACACATCTGATTCACACATGACCCTGACTCAAGATTATATCGCCACTTTTTCAGCATAGCTGGGTCAAGATCCTGGAACTCGTTCCTAACATTACTGTGGAGTTAACTGCACTAAGTGGACTGAAGCTGTTCAAGAAGATACCTTCTCAAAGGCAATAAGGAATTGGCAATATGCTGGCTGAGTCGGCCTGCACTGACATCTGATGAATGAAAAGAAAACATACAGCAGAGGAAGCAAATTCCTTATGTGCAATAGAGTCATGGAATAGTGAATCCCATTCTAAAACTATATACATATATTGTAGAATATATAGAGAGAGCTTCATTTCATTATATAAAATAATGTGATAGACATTATATCCAATGGAGTGTTAGATATGAATCTCATTACTATGGTGGTGATAATAGATTAATCCTGTTATACACAACAAAATTATTTACAGTGAACCCTGATATATTCCAGTATATCATGTTATAGAAGGATGAATATAGTACATCATTCTACACACAGTGAAGGTGCTGATAATGAACCCTGGAATATACTGTGGATGAACAAATATTTAATCTAACTCTGCTTATTAAAGGGACAGATCATGAATCCTGGAATCTATAGTAGCAGAACAAATATTGAATCTTGTTTTATAAAATGGAGAGATGGACAGTAAATCCTGCTGCATACAGTTAAGCAACAGATATGTAATCTCATTTTAGACAGGAGAAAGGCAGACAGTAAATCTCATTATGTGAAATGTAGGTAAGATGAAGAATTGTGAGATGACATGCAAAAGAAAACTGGTTGGTTAATCATACTACATAAAATATAGGAAAAGGGCAGTGAATTTTAGAACATATGTCCCACTATTTACAACATAAGTATAAAGAACAAATCTAATCACATACAATAAAGTTATTGATATAGAATCCCATTAATATGAAAAAAGGAATAGGTTTTCAATTCCATCATCTGCAAGAGAGGAATATATACTTAATCTCATTACATACAACAGAGAACATGTTTCTAATGTCATCACATGGAATTGCATTCCAGACTCTCTGTTTCATTATGTTGCAACAGTGGAATGGACAGTAAATCTCATTATATAGAAGAGGAGAGTTCTTTACTATTGTTACACGTAAGACAGGGAAAGACACCAAATCACATCACATCAAGAGAAGACAGGACAATGAATCCCATTATGTAGAACAGAGAAAAGGGCAATGAATCTCATTGCATGCAATGAAGGAACAGACAGAGAATCCTATTTTTCACAACAGATGAACTGTGAATCCCACTTTATACATGGAGGAACAAATAGTTCATCCTATAAATAACTGACGGTTGAATAGTAAATCCTATTATATATACTACAGAACAACAAATAGTGAATCCCCTACATTCATTTGAGGAATGAGTAGTGTACATTGGTCTGTACAACACAGGGGTGGGCAGTGAACACTATTCTACACAATAGAATGATCAGTAAATCTATTTAATGCAATAGAGGAGTGAACAATGAATAACACTCCCTACGCTAGAAAAACGAGCAGTGAATACTGTTTTATACACTACAGACATGAGCAGTGAATATTGTTGTTTACAATTAAAAAACAGGAAAGAAAACTGTTATATACAATTAAGGAACAAGCAGTGAATAGTAGAGGAATGAGCAATGAGAGCTGTTACTTAAAATAGAGGAACAAACAGTGAATTGTGTTAAATGCAAAAGAGGAATAAATGATGAACACTTTTCAGTATAAAAAAGAGAATCAGACAGTGAATATTGTTATATACAGTAATGGAATAGTAATGAAAACTTATTTAAAAATGATGAACGGACAGTTAACTACATTATGGAAAACAGAGGAACAAACAGTGAATACTGTTACACAGATAGAGTAGTGGATAGTGAATGTTTTTACATACACACAATGGAAGATCTTCAGTGAATATTGCTGATTAAAGTGAGGAATTGATAGCAAATACTGTTTTATAAAATAGAAGTATGGGCAGCATATCATTTTTTGCCATTAATCAAATAGTAGCAGAATGCTCCCATTGACAGCAAAATGATGGCCTGAATACCAGAACTTCCTGAATGAAACCCTACAAGAACTGTGGATGCTGGAAATCAGAACCAAAATCATTTGATACATCAATCCTGTTTTGTACAAGACAGGAATGGGTGGTCAGTACTGTCAAATACAACAGAGGGATGATGCTGAGAATACTGTCACACAAAATAGAGGAATGTCGCTCTGAATACAATTATTTAGATTAAAGGAATGGACAGTCAATGATCTTTTATAAAATAGAGAAACAAGCTGTGAAAGTGGAGAGTGAATGCTGTTCTATTAAATAAAGAACATGAAAAACCGTTCCATAAAAGCGGAACAGGTAGTGAATACCGCAATGTACAATAGGACAATGAGCAGTGACTATTTTTATTAATGACAGAGGTTCATACACTATAGTGTTGCATATAATAGACTTATAGTCTCCCACATATAGATCATGATCAGCTCGTCGAATGCAGTCTCTGACAGTTGATCTCACTGCTTGCCCACATTCCCTCACTGTGTACATGTCAGTCATCATACTGTTACTGTTCTCCTTCTGGTAGCCACGTGGCTAAAGAAAAAGTGCATACTCTTAACAGGCTTTTCCAGCTTGTTGTATCAGTTCTTTCAGTTTGGTTGTCTGGACTGTCATTATCGGGTGAAGTAGGTCTTGTGGTGGCAAAGCAAGCAAATGGACAGGAAATGTACTCAAAGCTGAATGTGTGAAGCCACTAGATTACAGCAATGTAAACAGATGAGGCTATTCAGCCCATCATGCCCATGTGGACTCTCTGCAAGAGCAGTTCACCTCATCTGCTCCTCTGCCCATTCTCTGTACACCAGCAGTATTTTCTCTTCCGTTGCTTACCTAATAAATCCGTGCAGGGCAAAGAAAAATTACAGGGAACATACACACAATATCTGAGCAATGCAAGACAACTAGGGGCCCCGAAATAAATCAGCACTACGGAGATGAACTCCCACGCCCCCAGACTTGAAAGTTGCAGCAACATTCTGGATGTTTTGGAGGAGCAGATCCGGAGACTGAGCTGTACTGTGAGCAGTGGCAGAGAGACATCACACGCTACAAGGTGAAGCAATAATGATCAGTGACGAACCTGGACAATCTAAAATGAAACCAAAATAGTACAACTTCTACATGGAATGGGAAAATGAATTTCTGTTCACAACTGTAAAAGATTAGAGCATTTGCCTTACATATCAACAAGTTTTTAAATGGAATTTGGATTGACATCATACAACGAAACATGGTAAATTCAAATAACAAGGTGCAGAACTAGATGAACACAGCAGACTAAGCAGCATCAGAGGAGCTGGAAGGCTGACATTTCGGGCCTAGACCCTTCTTCAGACCCTTTTTCTGAAGAAGGGTCTAGGCTCGAAATGTCAGCTTTCCTGCTTGGTCTGCTGTGTTCATCCAGATCTACACCTTGTTATCTCAGATTCTCCAGCATCTGCAGTTCCTACTATCTCTGAAACAGTAAATTCAAGGATAGTTTTCCCTTGAACAGCATACTTCATATGAAGGAAATTGACAAACTGAAGACCGGTTTGAAAGGTCAACTGTCACAACTAAAGGTAAAGTCTGCACTGAAGCCTTGTTTCACATTTGCCATCTCCTGGCAAAACATAAGAAATCATTCACAGATACAGAGGTAATTAAAGAGCAATGACTGTGATCACTGACTTTCTATTCAAAATCTTTAAGAACAAAGCAGAAATAATAAAGGCAAACATAACACATCATTTGGTGCTTCCACAGGAGGGAAGATGAGGAAACTCTTTGTCGGAAGGCATCCTTCAGCAATTACTGTAAGACCCGTAATTACTGTCTCTCACTGCAGTTTGATGAATCCTTCATCATAACCCTTACAGCCCAGTGGATGGTTTTTAAGGATTTAACAACTAAAGAAGATTCTCTCACCCCTTTGCCCCTTCAGAAGTGAACTAGAGGTAAGGATATCTATAATGATTTCAAAAGGTACATGCTTGAGAAAAACATTCTGAACATAAACAGGTTTCCACTGCAACTGATGGTGCACCAGCTGAGCCTGGCACAAATGTGGGCATTGGTGAATTTTGCAGAAATGAACCTGATTTTCCCCCTTCTAATCATGTGGTAAGCAAGTATTCATGAGCGAAGTCATGGACTTTTCTCAAATAATGTAAGTGGCTAATACTGCAAACTCGATTTGAGCAATACCCCTACTGCACAACTTGTTTAAATTCTCACTTGACAAACTTAATGCTGCCTATGATGAACAGATGTTTGATGGCGATGTTAGGTGCTAAAATCAATAGAAAAGTCCTGCAAAGATTTTTAGATCTGATGCCTGAAATCAACGCTTTTCATCAATGAATGAAGTGTTCGGTGAGCTGGCAGACAATATGTGGCTACTTGACTTCAGGTTCCTTGCAGACGTAACGTTAAAACTAAATGAGCTGAATTGTGAGCCGTAGGGAAAGGACAGAGATTCGGCACAAATGATTAGCAATGCAAATGCGTTGAAATTGAAACTGGGTCTGTGATCCTCCCTATTAAAGAAATAAAATGCTATAACACTTGCAAACTGGAAAAAAAATGCTACAAAAAAAAATCAAAGAGAAATGGTTCCAACCAGAAAATGTTCTTGCACAAGTGAGGAAGTTAGCAGACAAATTCAACAGCTGATTTCATGAATTCGATGTGATGGAACAAATAGTCATGTTGGTCACAAATCCATTTCTTCAAGCCATCATTGGTGGGCTGGCTATGAAATTCCATCAGCTGATTGATTAACAAAGCAGTGCAGTTGATATAGAGATAACCACTACAACAAAGCCATGTTGAGCTGAAAGTCAGAATGAGGGTCAGTGATTTTTAGGAGCTTATAAACTGAGAAAAATACCCACTCCTATAATCATGTACTTTGATTCACATACCTCTGTGAAACAGAATTCTCCCAAATGAAGATAATGAAGTCCAAGTTTCATACCCACCTCACAGATGATGGGCTGTAAACAACTATCAGCCTTAAACTCCAAACCAGACTCCAAGGCACTGGCACATAATGTGTAGTCACAGGTGTCACACTGAGACTCCGTGACTAGAAGACAAAATGAATAGCTATATATACTTGGTTTTAGATTTCTATAGCATTAAAAATAAACTGATTATTTTTTGTTTGGGTGGATCCTAGGTTGCACATAAAATCAGACATGATTTTGTGCTTGAAAAGGTTGGAAACCATTGCAATAGAAGTACAGGAAAGTGAAAATTATTACATACAATATTGGAATGCGCAGTAAATACTATTCAATACAAGTAAGGAATGGTAATAATTACTGTAACATACAATAAAAGAAATAAGCAGTGCAGACTAGTCCATCCAAGTGTATGAATGGACGGTGAATTTTGTTTTGTATAGTACAGTAACGTGCTGTGAATATTATCATTTCACAAACACCTGAAGATTAACCATTGTTTAGACATAGTTCAGGCATATACTTCCCTGGTCAGAATTTTATTCCAACTCACACACAAATTCCTAATCATGCTAAGTAATTGCTCCCCCACACATACTTGTACACACCCAATCACCTGCACATAACATATAATCATCACCTGTTCCCTCGTTACACTTGGTCTCAGGCATCCCCCTCCAGAACCTAGTAGATAATAATACTGTATACACTGGACAAATAAGGGTGAATACTGTACTATACAGCAGAGGAATGGACAGTGGAACCTGTTATATTGTGATGATGTTGTGGCTTTAAAAAGTATATTTTGTCTTGGTTCCTTTTCGAGAAAATTTGGGATAGAAGTGTTGAGTAGTCTGTGAGAGGATAAACAACTTGTGAGGCCTTGCATTTTCTTTTTAGGTTGGAACAATAGAAGCTGCCTGGATGAGCATGGCCAGCTCTCACTGACCAGGATTTCTTTCTTTTTTAGATTTTTAGGTTTAGCTTTAGGCAGTTGCTGTTGGAGTCTCAGCAGGGCTGGAAGCTGCAGTAAATATCATCTGGCTGCTACTCTCTCTAGGTTTTCACTTGATATTTTCTCTCTGCTACTGGGTTGGATATGAGAAATCTGATTTCTGAATTTGTATTTTTTTGCCAAATGTGTGATTATGGAATGTTACTATGTTGGAACAGTTAATTAGTCATAGTTACTGTATCTATTATTCTGTTAGGTTTTCCAGTAGAGCTGTTATTCTATGTTCTTCTTTCTTTCGTTGTACCTTAACTGTAGTATTTGACAAAATTGTCTTTGACTTAACATCGAGTAGTTTGACCAGTTGAACTGCATCTGGAAACAGCACTTTACAGTTGCTTTTAAAATAAGAAAAGATTAGGGTCTAGGCTACCTTTGTAAAATATTTTGAGTGCATCTGGTCTGGTCCATAACATTATACAATAGAGTATTGAGCAATGAATACTACTCCATTCAAAGGAGAAATAGACAGTGTTTTCTACAAGTGAGATAATGACTGTAAATAATATGATATAGAATATGTGACTGAACTGTGTACATTATTTAATGCAAGAGAGAAATCGACAGTGAATACTGTGGTATAAAATCAATGAAAGGACACCGAAGACTTTTCTATGTAACAGAGGAACGAACAATGAATACTGTTGTTACAATTGAGAAAAGGGCAGGGAATACTACTGTATACAATAAAGGAACAAGCAATCAATGCTGTTCCAATTAATTGATGAATAAGCAAAATGCCTTTCATTTACAGTAGAGGCTCAGACAGTGAATAAGGTTATGTTCAATAGAAGAATGTTGCAGTGAATAATATTATTTACAACAGTGAAATGATCAGTGAATACTATGATATACAATAGAGGAACAAGCAATGAATATTGCTATGTACAATAGCAGAATGAGCAGTGAACTCTGAAACACACAATAATGTTACAGGAAATGAAACTGCTAATTACAGTCAAGGACGAGGCAACAAATACTTTTATAAACAAGAGAGAATCAGTCAGTGAATACTGCTTTATTTAAAAGAGAAATGTGCAGTTATTACTGTTATATACAATTAGGGAATTTGCAAAAAATACTGATATATGTATTGGAGGGATGTGCGGTGAATCTTAATCTGTGACAGTGCAATGGACAGTGATTACTGATGTAAAAAATAGAGAAATGGTGCAATGAATACTTTTTGATACAAGAGGTGAATAGATAACAATGAGTATTTTGCGTGTGTGTGTGTGTGTGTGTGTGTGTGTGTGTGTGTGTGTGTGTGTGTGTGTGTGTGTAAAGCACTGAATACTGTTGCATACAGTAAAGTAAACCATCAGTGAATCCTGTTTTATGCAGTGGAGGAATGGATGGTGAACATTGCTACTTATGAAAGTGGCATGTCATTACTATTATATAGTAAGAGAGAAACAGGCAGTAAATGCTACTTTATATGAGTGAGGAACAGACAGTGAATACTTCTATGTATATGAGTATATTTAAAATGGAGATAGCTAGCTTCTTGAGGGGATCTCAAGAGGATCAAAGGTTACGGGAAGAAAGTGGGAGAATGGGGTTGAGAAAATTATCAGCATGATTGACTGGCGGAGCAGAATCGATGGGCTGAATGGTCTAATTTCTGCTCCTATGTCCTATGGTCTTATAAGAATGGGCAGTGAACACTATTCCTTACAAAAGAGGAACAGACAATTAATACCATTTTATTGAACAGAGGAATGGTGCAATGAAAGCATTTCTACATAAGCAAGGAATAAATAAACAACAGAGGATTGAGCAGTGAATATTATTCTATATAATAAAGGAAAGGACAGTGAATATTGTTTTATACAATGGGTACACTAAATACTGTTCTATACACTCGAGGAACATGCAGTGAATACTGTTTTGGACAACACAAGGACGAATGGTGAATACTGTAAAATACATTGGAGTAACAAATGAATACTATTACACACAAGAGAGGAACAGGCAGTTATATGCTATTATATGCCAGAAAGGAATGAATACCCTTGGCACACTATTATATACAGTAGAAGAATGGCAGTGAATACTGGGCTATACTAAAAAAAACAATTAATGCTATTACCTGTAAAAATGGAATAGGTAATAAAAGCTGTTTCTTACTATAGAGGAGCAAGCAGTGAGTAATGTCATGGACAATTGAGGAATGAGTAGTGAATAGAGTTATATGAAAGCATCGTGAATACATATTTATCCCTAAAGACTATGTGAAAAATTGAAAGATATGGAATGGTTCGGCCATTTTCTAGGTTTATAGGTGGTTTTATCAAGATCATAAGTCAGAAATGTAATGTGTGCTGCAAGGCACTTCCTGTTCACAGTAAAGTCAAGGGACTTTGGAGAAAAGGTCAAGTAAAGCTATCAAGGAGATAAGAGTTTAGATTAGATTCCCTACAGCGTGGAAACAGGCCCTTTGGCCCAACAAGTCCACACCGCCCCTTGGAACATCCCACCCAGACCCATTCCCCTACAACCCCCACTTCGCTGAACACTACTGGCAATTTAGCATGGCCAATCCACCTAGCCTGCGCATCTTTGGACTGTGGGAGGAAACCGGAGCACCCGGAGAAAACCCACTTAATTACTGGAAGATCTAGTTTTGAAAAGACTGTGGGCCTTCTATGCTGTTGGTTGTCTAGCAACCATTTCTAGAATTCGTTTTCTGTTTTTAGAGATGTAAGAAACCCCAGAAGCTTGATGTCTCTGTCCTCAAAGCTTTTCTCAATAAAAGTTTCTGAGAACCCAAAACCAGTATTTCCGACCACCTTGTAAAGCCTGGCAAACTAGATTGTGACCAATTTCCAAAGATGCTGATCCAAATTGATTGCAGTCTTAACTAAGCATATTCCAATAGTTGATGTCTGTTCACAATTCGGTTTTGTCGACAGGAAACCAGGTGGACTGTGAGAAGTTCTCTCCTTATATCTTTTGTTTTCAGGCCCTTGGCCAACAGAGGTTTTCTATCCCCCATTTGCTTTCTTTTTTTAAACTATTGTCTCTGCTGAGATTGTTGAGTTTTTGCGTTGTGTGACTGTGTTTGGATTAAGGAGATAAATTTTCTAGATGAAAGGTTTGATATTAATTAGTATTTGCCACTTGCTTTTAAAATGAAGTTTGATTCGAATAAACAGATTATTGTGAATTCAAAGAAACCTGAGAAAAAGATGCTTTTTATTCTGGATAGCAATACAAAAAAAGACAGATGGCCTTTTTGGTGATTGAATCAATACATTCGTGCTAATGGTGTGTGAGTGATGGAGTACTGGGCCTGATTGTCAGTGCATTCTCACATTCACAATCATAATATAGTTTGTGGGATTGGATTAGGACGTTAGATATGGACCACATGAATCTGGACATGAAGTATTAGTAATTGGTTTTAAAAAAAGGACAGATGCTAAGTTTCTCAATTTATAAAACCAAAATGGCAGAAAAGATAGCTGAAACATTCCTGCAAGTGCAGGAAGTATCCCTGACTTGTTTTCGGGATTTAACTAAGGCTAAACTAGAGCAATTGGCAAAGGAGATAAAGATGGAATTTGCTGCAGAAGCTAAGGCAGAAATAAATGGAATGTTAGCACAACATTTGGGAATAGTGGAAATAAAAGAGGTGTCAGGTTTTCCAAGTAATCAAGAATCAGAATTAGTTCTGATTGAATTATATTTGACGAAGATTGAGCATGAAAAGAAATGAAACAGCTGGAAACAGAAGAGAAATGAGAAATTAAGAAACATTAACTTAAAAAAAGGAAAGAGAGCATTTAAAAAGCTGGAATTATACTGCATGACAGAGAAAAATGACTGCCATTGGAAATGGCAGTTTAAAAGGGTGAAGCTAAACAAAGAGATCTTAGGTGCTAAGGAAGGTTTTGACAGGGAATATCCCTAACCATAATATTAATTCCAGTCATGAAATGTTTAAATTTGTACATGCCTTAACAAGGTTTGAAGAAAACTATGTGAAGACATTCTTTATTTCGTTTCAAAAGGCAAAAAAGAGCCAAGGAACAGTTGATTTTGCTCATGCAAAGCATATTGACAGGTATAGCGCAAACCATTTCTTCTTCACTTTCTAAAAGTATTTGCATCCATTATAATGCAGTAATTAAAGGCTCTTGTTAGTGCATGTAAGTTCCTGACGCATACAGAAACATTTTATTTGCAAAGCAAATCGAAGCACAGGGCAGTGAGAAACATCCATACCCTGCAAACTGAAAAGGTCCCTCTCTCTCACTCTCCTTCCATGTGCTTGAAAAGACTAGAAAACCAAGAAAGCTGAAAAGAAAAAATCCTAACATGAAAAAGCCTAGATCCACCAGATCAACTATCAAAGTGAAGAGCATCACTTTACAGACAGTAGCAAAGAGCACATACAACATTGCTGAAATGAGAAGAAAGTATGAGAGACGATTTAACCTGTCCTTGACACCTGAACCTTTGAATTCAAATGTTATCTTCCCTGAGCTGTTTCCCCCTCATTCTGTCTGCAGTAAATCAACTGTCTGTTTCAATTGTGCAGGTGTAAGTGTACATTTGAAGGTTTGCTTAAAGGGATATAGTTTAAATTGCAGAATAGTGGATTAGTAATCCCACCTTTTCTTTGCCATTTGAATTACTTTTCTCCTGAACAGCAGTCACTTAAGCAAATTGAACCTCTTGGTGGTCTAATTGGGATTTTACGCGTCTTGTGATGGCTTGTGGAACAGTGGAGCCTTAGTATCGGCACACTCTTCCCAATTAAGTCATGACATGTTTGATACAGGTATTAGGAGAAAATGCCATGCATGAAGTTCATCGAGAAATTATTCTCTGAGAACAATTTAAAAATTCACTTTGTCTTGTAATCAGACCCCATGTTGAAAAACAAAGGGTTGCAACAGCTGGGCAGGCAGCAGGGATGGCTGACAATTAAGAGCTGGTCCATAAAATTACATCTTTTCTCCCTCACCACCACAAACCAAAGATTGACAGAAGATAGAAGATTGAAAGGAGGGCAAGTAAACAGGATAAAGAAGGAACAGCTGGGAATATACTGGGAATTCCTTCTGAGATGAAAAAGGGAGGTGCTGAGGTTAGAAGTGAAAATTGTATCCCTTAATGTTTCCATTGCCATAAATCTTTGCTTAGAAGTCTGGAAGTTGCATGGGAAACCCGTGGGACTCAGTGGGATTTATAAAAGTGTTTCTGGAAAAGGAGACTAGCACAGAAGCACAACAGATCAAACTGTATCTTTAACTACAAACGTGAGACCTAAGGTAAACATGCTCTGAGTACAGGAGAGTTGATAAATGAGAGATAGATAAATAGATGAGAGGTATAAATTATTTTTGTTTATTTGTCAAACATTACAGCTAAATCCATACAATATTAAGGAATACAATAGCTACTAAGTCCACACTAATATTAAGGGATAATTGAGCAAATTTTGATGGTGAATGACATAATTTCTTTCCTCTTGAGATTTTTGTAAAGGGAATTAGTGGAGAGTAATTATGCATCCTTTTCACAAAGTGTACTTGGACTGTGAATTAATGTCTAGAATAGGGATAGTACAGGTTGTTTAGAAGTTACCCGTGGCGTTTATGTACTCTTAGGTAATGATCTGGCAGATGTGAAAGTTGTCACTTTGCCCATAATCACAGAAAATCCAAATGAGGTTAGAGACTGAACAATTACAAGAACAGGTTCAGTGTATTTTTCCTTTGCATGCAGTGGTCAGATCAATGATCAAACAAAGTCCATCACCAGGGGTCAAAGTTATACCACAAGTAGTTATTAAGGTAGCCAAAGTTTTCTTTAAAGGATGGGGATTATTCAAAGTGTTTAACTGAGGTTCAACATAGAGAGTAGGGTTAAACAAGTCAACACAATTAACCCACACTAAAGTTGAGGCTAAGAGAGTTCCAGAGTACTTCCAGGTTAAAAATGTGGCTTTGATGAGCAGGCGGAGATCTTCGCACGGACCTGAGGATGAAGAGTGGTCAACTGTTCATTAGGAAGTGGTACTGCCCAGATATCACAAAGAGACATTGCAATTAGCATATTAAGCTTCTATGGCAGGACATGTAGGAATACAGAAAACTCAGTTATTGATAAAACAACATTTTTATTGGCCAGTGTTTCATTAGGATGTAGTGCAGTTTTTATAAAGCATGTTGAATAGTGAGAAAACCTCAACATACAATTAGCAACTTTAATACTGTTATTAGGTTTTGAGAACCGCTCAGCAGGGTGCAAGTAGAATATGGGCAACCATTATCGAATATTCAACATTACAGATATGATAGCAGTTTCTAGAAGCTATTTCTTTGAGAACAATCACAGCTAAAGTAGTCATGGAAAAATTAACTCAGTTTTTTACTCGCTATATACCACCAATAGAAATATAGTCAAACCAAATTTCCAATGGTGTGCTTAAAAATAATGTGTAACTTGGAGAAAAGACATTTCCAGTCCACAATATATCATCCACAAACACAGGAAACTTTGGAGAGATACCATCAGATTCAAAACAATGATTAAAGCATATTGTAATGAATATCTCCATGATTGGGACAGAGACCTGCATTTTCTGTAATTTGATACCAAAGGCTCACCAAATAAATCTACAAGGCCCATTTGATCTTGTGAAGGCATGATTCAGTGGTCTGTACAAGGTAATAAAGAACTTTGGTGAATTAGCTGGTAGATACTCCAGATCAGAGGAAGAAAAGTGGTTTGCATCATGTTAGCATGTTGAAACAATACTGTTGTTGAGAGGAAGATAAGAAGAAACAAATATACCATCAAGTAAGAATGCTTTAGGATGACAGAGGCAGTCAGAGTGAGTCGGAGCATCTGCAGACAATTCACAAACTGAACCTCCTACTGTCCACTCAGCCTATACTGAAATAGAAATATAATACTGTAGATACCCGAGATCTAAAATTAAAACAGAAAATGCTAGAGAAGCTCAGTAGGACTGGGCAGCACCACTGTATCATTTCTCTCTACACAGATGTTGCTGGACCTGCGGAATTTCTCCAGCACTTCTAATTTTTATTTAAGCCAATATATGATTACTGGGACATGCATTCTTAGAAAAATAATAATAGGAGAATCTCATGTGTTTACTTACGGAATTCAAGGAGAATGATACAGATAAACTAGGGTATATAATTTTAGGCGGACATGATTTGGATGTCAGGGAATCTGCACCAATAAAACAACATTGCTATCATTTAAGTCTGAAAGACATCGTCAGGAGAAAATAACTTGAAACAAGGTCTTGTGGATTGGTGGTAGTACTCCTACCTCTGACCCAGAAGGCCTGGGTTCATGTCCTATCTGTTTTAGATTAGATTCCCTACAGTGTGGAAACAGGCCCTTCAGCCCAACAAGTCCAAACCGCTCCTTGAAACATCCCACCCAGACCCATCCCCCCTGTAGGCCACACACCCCTGAACACTACGGACAATTTAGCACGGCCGATCCACCTAGCCTGCATAACTTTGGACTGTGGGAGGAAACCAGAGTACCTGGAGGAAACCCACGCAGACACAGGGAGAATGTGCAAACTCCACACAGTCGCCGAGGCTGGAATCGAACCTGGGTCCCTGGTGTTGTGAGGTGGCAGTGCTAACCACTGAGCCACCGTGCCGCCCTAAACGTGTACGTGTTCAACACTGAAATTAAAAATATTGAGAAAATCACTTATTGATCCTAGTCAAAGGAAACTTGACAGATGGAAAATAACGTGTGGAAAGGTGAGGTTATGCACTTTGGCAGCTAAAATATTATTTAAATGGAGAAAGACTACAGAAAGCTATGGAACAGTGGGATTTGGGAGACCTGTCTATGAATTACAGAAAAGATCATTTCCAACTTCAGTGGGTAATAGGAAGGCAAATGGAATGTTGGCCTTTATTTAAAAGGGAATGGAAAATTAATGTCAGAAGGTTTGCTAAAACTAAACTAGGTACTAGTCAAACCACAGCTGAAATACTGTGAACACCTTTGGCCTTTTTATCCAAGGAAAGATACACTGGCATTGGAGGCAGTCCAGAGAAGGTTTACTCTAGGCTGATACCAGCTATGGAAGGACTGTCTTGTGACAAGAGGTTAAGTAGACTTGGGCCCATACCAGTTGGAATATAGAAGAATGTCAGACAACTTTATTAAATCATGCAAGATTCGTAAGGGAGTGCATGGGGTGGATGCAGAAAGAATGTTTTCCTTTGTAGGAGAGTCCAGGATCAGAGGGCATAATCCCCGAGTAAGGTGTTGCACATTTAAGACAGAGATGAGGAGGAGTTTCTTCTCTCAGAGGGTAGTGAATCCATGGAATTCCTTACTGTAGGGTGCTGTTTAGGATGGTCATTAATAATATTCAAGATTAAGAAGGACAGAGTTTTAATCAGTAAGGGAGTTAAAGGCAGGCAAGTGGAGTTGAGGATTTTCAGATTGGTCATGATCTCACACACTCAGTGGGCTGAATGGCCTACTTCTGTTCTTATGTCTTACAATCATATGGAGTTCCCTGGGAT
Organism: Stegostoma tigrinum; assembly: GCF_030684315.1. NCBI lineage: Eukaryota > Metazoa > Chordata > Chondrichthyes > Orectolobiformes > Stegostomatidae > Stegostoma > Stegostoma tigrinum. Next base: position 19,836,607 of record NC_081378.1, on the reverse strand, counting down.
ATTAGTTCCTAGACTTGATAGATCAACTAGATTCTGCATAGATTACAGAAAGTAAATGCAGTAACAAAAACAAATCCATACATCATATCTTGGTTAGAAGACTGCATTGATAGGATTGATAATGCCTCATTCCTTACTGAGATGGGTTCATTGAAGCCATGCTGGCAAATACATTGAGAGTTCAAGAAATATCTTTTTTTGATACACTAAATGGGATACATCATTGTCAAGTCAGTACAGAGGGTTTAAAAATGTTCCAACTACTTTCTAAAGTATAATGACCAGATTGTAAACATACTAACTAAGTGCGGGATTTTCTTGGATGATGTATTAATATATGGGAATAATTTGTAACAGAATTAGAGCCCTTATTTAAGCAAATAACTGTCTGAGGGATAAACCTTGCCAAGAGTGAGTTAACAAAAGCATGGGTAATTTACCTAGGACACATCACAGCCCCAAGTGTCAGTACAGAAGACACCCCAGAAGCTGAAAGTCCCCCTTCTGCAATTCCTTTTCCAGAAGAAGTACCTGTGAACCCAATAAATTTTTCAATTACTAGTATTTCAGACTACCTTGTAAAACCTGAAAGCCTAGACTGTGAAAACAAGGTGTAGAGCTGAATGAACGCAGCAGGCCAAACGGCATCAGAGGAGCAGGAAAGCTGACGTTTCGGGCCTAGACCCTTCAAAACCTAGACTGTGACTCAGTTTCAAAGGCTCAGATTGATTGTAATTATAACTGAACATCTTCAATTTGCAACATTCTTCAAGCCCACAGTGTTGATGCATCCCCACAATGTATCAAGCAGCAGTACTATTACATACAATAGATGAATGGACAGTGAATACTGTTCTAGACAACATGTGAATTTCATTTCATATAAGAAACAAACAATGAATCCTGCTTTATACCATAGTGGAATGGGCTATGAATATTACATACAAAGGAGCAACAAGCAGTGGATACAATTCCATACAAGAGATGAATGGATACTGGATGCTGTTATTTACGAAAGTGTTTGCGCACTATTCCATTTCATAGGTGGACAGTGGCCTTATTTTGTACAATAGAAAATGAGAAGTGAATATTTTAATATACCACAAAGAAATGAGCAGTTAATATATTTACATAGAAGTGAAGAATTCAAAATGAATTCTTTTAAAGACAGTAGATGAACAAGTATTGAATGTTGTTATTTAAAGTAGAGGAGTAGACAGTGAATAATGTTTAATACAATAGAGGAAACAGCAGTTAATGCTGTCATTTACAATAGAGGAATGAATGAATACTGTTATATACAATACAGGAATAAACAATAAATATTGTTCTCTATAAAAGAGGAACAGGCACTGAATATTATTACAGTATCTATAACAAAGTAGCAGGCAGTGAATTCTGATATATCTGATAACACAACAAGCAGTGACGAATTGGCGGAGAATATTGTTATATGTAATGGAGGGAAGAACAAACAGTGAGCCTGTTGTATACAAGAAATGGCAGTGAATACTGTTATATACAATCGTGGTACAAGTAGTGAATGCAGTCCCATACAATAAAGGAGCATGCTCTGAATATCTTCCATATAATGGAGCAATTGTCAGTGAATAGTGTTAATTACAATAGGAGGGTGAGCAGTGAATAATGTTTTATAGGACCAAGGAACAAACAGTGAATGCTGTTATTTACAATAGAAGAACAGGCAGTGAAAATGGGCAGTAAACACTGTCATATACAATAGCGGAATGAGCAGTGGTTTTACCTATATACAATTGAGGAATAGCAGTGAATTCTATTTTATACAATAGAGGAGCAGGCTGTGAATACTGTTCTGGGCAGTACAACGATGGATAATGAATACTGTTATATGCAATAGAGGAACAAGCAGAGATAACTGTTACATGCAGTGGAGAAATAGGCAGTTAAAGAGTTATCAAAGTGTGGAGCTGGATGAACACAGCAGGCCAAGCAAACTTTTTTTTCTGATGAAGGGTCTTGGCCCAAAACATCAGCTTTTGTGCTCCTAGGCCTGCTGTGTTCATCCAGCTCCACACTTTGTTCTCTTGGATTCTCCGGCATCTGCAGTTCCCATTGTCTCTGTGTTAAAGAGTTATATATACTAGAAGAATACAAATCGTGTTCCATACAAAGCAACAGTGAGAAGTGAGTAATCTTATGTACAAGAGAGGAGTGTACAAGAGGGCAGTGCATGCTGTTATGTAGACTTGAGAGCAGGACAGTGAGTGCTATTTACACACAGCACAGAAATGAGAAGTTAATATAGTTAGAATCACCTGAATTGTTCCATATAATGTAGTAGAAAGCAATTGATACTGTTATGTAAAAGAGAGGACAAGGAATGCAGGTTCATACAATAGAGCTATAGGTAGTAAGAACTGTCATATACAATTTTGGAACAGACAGTGAATCCTGTTATAGACAGTAGAAGAATAGACAGCAAACTCTTTTATATACAGTCACTGGCAGTGAATAATATCCTGTACATTGGAGGAGCAAGCATTGAAACTATTGCACATAAAGAAATGGACTGTGAATATCATTCTAAATGATAGACAAATGAGCAGTTAAAACTGTTGTGTTAGTGGAAGAACTACCACCAAATACTGGTGAATCCTATTATATGTAATGGAGTCTGCATGTTGCCCAAGCAGGTGCTCTACTCCCAGCTCCGAAACAGCAGACAGGCCCCGAGGGGAGACAGAGGAAGCACTTCAGTGACACCCTCAAGGCCTCACTGGTGAAGTGCAGCATTCCCACAAGCACCTGGAAATCACTGGCCCAAGACCATCCAAAATGGAGGAGGGGTATTTGGGAAGGCTTTGAGCATCTTGAGACTTACTGTCGGGTAAAAGTGGACACTGGCGAAAACAGTGAAATGAGCACACTGCTATAGCAATTCCTCACCCAACCCCTTCCCATGCCCACTGCCTCCCCAAGTATAAAACAGCCTGCGGTAGCCGTATTGGTAAGTACAGCAACCACAGACACACCCTGAGAGTGGAAGAGAGCCATCCTCATCTGTGAGGGACCACTGATGAATGAATGATACACTAGTGCAACATGGTGAGTATATGCAATAAAACAAAAAACTGTGGATGCTGGAAATCTGAAACAAAAACAGCAATAGCTGGAGAAGCTCAGCAGGCCTGGCAGCATCAATGGAGAAAAAGCAGAATGAACATTTCGAGTCCAGTCACCTATCTTCAGAACTGCAGTTTGAAACTTTAACCCTGCTTTCTCTTTATAGATGCTGTCAGACCTGCTGTGCTCTTCCAGCAATTTCTGTTTGTGAAGGAGTGAATACTGTTTTATACAATGGAAGAACAAATCCAACCCAGCCAATTACTGCCCCATCAGACTACGCTCAATTATTAAAGTGATGGAAGGTATCATCAACTATCCAGTACTATCAAACAGCACCTGCTCAGCAGTACCCTGCTCAGTGATGCATATTTTGGATTCTGCCAGGGTCACTCAGCTCCTGAGCTCATTACAGTCTTGGTTCAAATCTGGACAAAAGAGCTGAATTCCAAACGTGAGGAGAGAGTTACACCCCTGACTCAAGACTACATTCAAACAAGTGTGGCATCAAGGAGTCCTTGCAAAATTGGAATCAGTAGGAATCATGGGGAAACTCTCCCCTGCTGGAATCAAACCTGGCATGCAGGAAGATGCTTGTAATTGTTGGAGGTCATTCATCTCAGCTCCAAGGCATCACTGCAGGGGTTCATCAGAGTAGTGTCCTTGGTCCAACCATCTTCAGCTGCTTCATCAGTAATCTTCCCTCCTTCCTCTGAACTACCTCAGAAACTTCCCTGCTTCATAAGGTCAGAAGTAGGGATGTTTGCTGATAATTGTACAATGTTCAGATACGAAAGCAGTCCATGTTCAAATGCAACAAGATCAGGACAATATCCAGGCTTAGGATGCCAACTGGCAAGTAACATTCGTACCATACAAATGCCAGGCTATGACCATCACAAATAAGAGACAATCTAAACACGACCCCTTGGCATTCAACAGTGTCACCATCACTGAGTCCCCCATTGTCAACATCCTCGAGATTACTATTGTTCAGAAATTCAACTGGAAGAGCAGACCAGAGGCTAAGAATTCTGCAGAGAGTAGTTCACCTCAAGACTCCCCTAAGGCACAAATCAGGAATGTGATGGAATACTCCCCAATGATCTGGATGAGTGCAGGTCTAACAACACTCGAGAAGCTTGACACCATCCGGGTAAAACCACCCCTCTTGATTGGCATCACATTCACATGCATTCACTCCCTCCGCCATTGATACTCAATAGCAGCTGTGTGTACTATCTACAGGATGCACTGTAGAAATTCACCAAAGATCTTTAGACAGCATCTTCCAAACCCATCACTTCTTCAATCCAGAAGGACAAGGACAGCAGATACATGAGAACACCAACACCTGCAAGTTCCTCTCCAAGCGAGTCACCATTCTGACTTGGAAACATTTGCCGATCCTGAAATGTCGCTGGGTAAAAATCCAGGACCTCCCTCCCTGAGGACATTGTGGGTCAATCTAAAGCACATGGACTGCAGTGGTTCAACTTGGGAGCTCACCCTCACATTCTGGGGCATAAATGCTGGCTAGCCTGCTACACCCATGTCCTATGAATGTGAGTGAACTAAAAAAACAAAATAGAGAAATTAGCAGTAAATTATTTTTTATAAAATAGATGAAAGGACTATTAATATTCTTATATACTATAGAGAAATTGACAATGGATACTTATTTACATTGTTGGAACAGACAGTGAATACTGTTAAGTACAATAGAGGAACAACCAGTGAATACCAATATATAGAGAAACTACCAGTAAATACTGATATACACAAAAGTGGTTTGGGCAGTGAATGCTGTTATATAGAAAAGGAGACCTGACAGTGTAAACTATTAAATAAATCAGAGGAGCTGGCAGTAACCGATGTTGCATATAAGAAAGCAATGAGCAGTGATTACAATTTTATTCAAGAGAGGAATGGACTGTGAATACTCAGATACAATAAAGTAACTAGCAATGAATACTGTTAGTTAGAACAGGGGAACTAACAGTAAATACTATCATAAACAAGAGAGAAACAAACACTGTTACAAACAATAGAAGAAGGAACAGTGGATAGTATTATTTACAATAGAACACCAGTACAGTGAATATTGATACATACAATGGATGAACGAGCAATGAATACTTTTATTTACAATTGAAGAATGATTATGAACAGTGTTATATGCAGTTGAGCAAAGCTGCAGTAAATACTGTTCTATACAATCTATGAATGACAATGATAATTTTTTTATTTACAGTCGAGGACTGGACAGTCAGTACTGTCATGTACAATGTGGGAACAGGTACTGAATATTGTTATATATAAAAGCAGAACATGCAGTGAATCTTGTTCTATATGACTGAGGAATGGTAAGTGAGAGGAGTTATATATAATAGTGGAATGATCAGTCAATCATTTAAATGAATTAAAAGAATAGTCAGACAACTTTGTTATTCACAGTAGAAGGAACAGTGAATCTGATTCTATTCCATAAAGGAAAGGACAATGCTATACATAACAGAGCAACAGACAGAGAGTCCCATTATGTACAACATAACAACTGGCAGTGAATCCTGTTTCTAAGGAAAGAAGGAATGGTCAGTGAATATGTTAGGTACAAGTGAGGAAGAACGGTAAATCTCATTGTGTGGAGGGTCAGAGATTATAAAGAAAAGTAAGTTGAGATAGTGAATCATGTTGCAGTCAATAATGGGATGGACAGTGAATTCTGTTATATAGAACAGATGGTAAATTAATCCGAAAATACATTAGAGGAATGGACATAAAGAGTAAAAGGACCAACAGTTTTGCGATTATAAACAACGATACCATTATATGTTATGGGATTCATGCTCTGTATCTGAGGATTGTTGTACTACATTTTCTGTGATGAGAATCATAGTTTTCATTTGCATCAATAGCTGGACATGTGATTTTGTGGCGTCAAATTAATGTACACATCCTGAAAAGTGTGGTCATCACTTTCATGCACATATACAATTACACACACAATGCATACACATGCACTCACATGTGCTGCAGCTGCTGACACAGATACAAGAGTGCACACTCAAAGTGTGTCTTCTGGCAAGTATTTTACAGGCACATTCTGACCATATTTTAAGACAGTATCCTTCTAGCCTCCAAGGGGGAATAAAACTGCACTAGGGAGAAAGGCTCTAATGCTTCAGGCTTTAGCTGCTTTTAACATCAGTCTGTGCTCTATTTACTAAACCTGCCTTTCCCCCACAGTTGCACGGCTCATTCTGAAATATTTGCAAAACATGCAAATATGTCAACCATATTTTTACACCAGTGTTTGGCAAAGCTGTCAGTTTTTAAGGTAGATGAAAATGGCTATTCTGTTATTTCTTTCTAGCTGCAGTCATGCTGTCTGCAATGATGAAAAGAACGATGAATAGAACATTGTCTATGGTAGAGCATGAATTCACCCTGATTATCTTTACAATACGGTTACAACAATGGTTCCTTATCATGTTGCAAGTATCACAAAGATTGAAGATGCTGACACTAAACTAGCAACACAGGATCAAGCTGTTAAATTGGATGGATTCACAAGGAATGACAGAAGCAATGTGAAAAATTCTCAAGGCAAAATACAAATTCCCAATCAGCTGTACCATTATATTCCAGCTTATTATGTGTCTGGGTGTTTCACAAAGGGAAAATAAGGGAATCAGGAATGCAGCAAATCCCACCTTTAGCTCCTCGGAGGACAAAGCCATATCCCTCGTTCTCCTTCTTCTGAAGCACTGCTGTCTTCTCCTCGATGACATAATCACTGTGAGAGAAAGACAAGAGGGGCGCTGGGTTACTTTTCACAACCATCTTCAAAAGGTGATCAGCAGCATTCAGCAGCAGCAGCAAAGTCTTGATTGTATGGATGTGTATGTGTGCGTATGTATGTGTGTGTGTATGTGTGCGTGTGTGTTTTTCTCTCTTCTGCACAGAGGCTGGAGTTAACAAAATAAAGCTGGGTTATTTGCTGGCTAAGACACTCGGATACATACACAAACACACACACACACAGAAACATTCACACACACAGACACACACACACACACACACACACACACAAACATTCACACACACACACACACACACACCTCAGTCACTCTAGCAGCATGAATTTCTCATCCCCGTTCTCTACTCAAATCCCACCCCAACTGCCTCTGTCCTCCCCACTTCACAAAGCCTGTTGCATAATGCACGGAGGGGAAAAAAAATCAAGCAAGTGCTGATCTAACGTTCCAGTGTGATGTCTACAACACAAGCCAGCTGCTGTGTGTTAATTACATGCGAGGGAACTTCCTACAGACTCCAAGAGTCACTCTCATACACACGCTGTAAGAGAGAAAGAAAAGCTAATTCTCGTTTGCAGAAAGCACTAGTGTGAGTGTGGACAATTAGCAAACCAGCAACAGAAAATTTGATCGAAATCACAAATGCAATCCACCCAGCAGCCAACCGACAGAGATTTGCTTCATAAACCTTTGTGGCTTAGTAATTGGTGGCTTTGATTAGAGGCAGGAAATAAACAAATCAATTCTGCATTTCAAACAGATACATATATTTCCTTTAAACACATGCAACAAATAACGAAGCAGCTTACCCATTTAAGAGTGTGGCTTTAGTAGGTGTATTTGGTCCTGTTTTTTTTAATGAAGGAAGGTTAAGACAGAGATGATGAGTGGTCAGTTCCAACGCCCTTTAAGTAAACAGCTTGTGAGAACTTGTTTTTTTTTAAATTGTAACATTAGAAACAGCCTGAAAGGTGGGATCAAAGCTCCCACAGAACCAGGATTTTTAGTTTTATCCTTCAGTACCATTTGCTGCTGGGGTCCTGAAGCTGGATGTGAAAACTGTTTTTGCTCTCTCTGTTACAGCTAAAGGTTGGGGGTTCTCTTCCTGCTGATAGAATTGCATGTGAGACAATCTATTTTACTGAATTTGCCTGTGCCAAGGGTGTGGTTATGGGATGTTACTATATTGGAACATTTACTGTTTAGTTGTTAAACAATCTATTATTCTGTTAAAGTTTCCAATAGAGATGTTATTTCAATTCTTTCCTTTGTTGTATTTTAACTATAGATATGAATAATACTATAGATATGTTTTGCTTGAAGACTGTTGGTATAACCAGGCAAATTGCATGTAGGATGCAAGATTGGGCACTTGCTTTTAAAATAAGAAAAAGTTAAGGTCTAGTCTATAGTCTTAATATATTTTGAGGGGTTTTGGTCTGATTCATAACAACAGCATTCATCAAGACCACTGCGGTCATATGTCCTATTAATTACTTTATAAAAGAAGAACTGGATGGATTTTCCAATGGATAGATAACCATTTCAGGACGTAGATGGGAATTACACAGTACACCTTGTGTAATCCTCATCCGAGCATCCTAGCAAAGGTATTGCCTATGAAAATATAGATTCCTTTGGACAATACCCCTATACCAGGAACTGACCGAAAGTATCCACTTAAATCAGATAGTTGAAAGGGTTCTTCTGGAGTTAGGTAAATAGCTACTCAGGATAAGTTAGACTATTAAATACCTAGACTAATTCCTGAGTAACTTTTCAACTGAATCCACAACATACCTTACACATGTCTAACTATATTCTCCAGACCACAACAACCCAGAATCTGATCTGACTCCCCAATTCCTCTCCACCAGGCCTGATACCCAGCTCTGAGCCTGACAGCCACAGACTCCCCCTGTTTCTCCTGAGATCTGACCCTCACCACCAGACACAAAACCCTTGGATACTGACATTCCCCCCCACCAACTGATACCAGCAGCCCATCCAATATCTTCCACCCACTGACCTATCCTAATACTCCATCAGTTCTATACCCTTTGGGCCCTTGTGCCTTGGCACAGTGGTACCCTATCCACCTGGAGCTCCTCTCCACAGCCAAAAGGCATCCTAATCACCTGGCACCTTACCCCCTAACCACTTGGTACATTATATCCCCAAGATTATATGTTCCTGACCCCGTCCCCTCTACTCACTCGAAACCCTACAACCTGGCACCTGACTTACCTGGCATCTTTCACTTACCTGCCTGGAATTTTCCCTGCCTTTGATCTTACCCTCTCCCCACCTGGCACTGCATGTACCTTACACTTTGCCTGTTATTCACTGGGCACCCCACTGTCCCAGCCCTCTAATCTCACACTTACTTGATGTACTTATCCTTTAACAAGGTCTGTCAAAGTGGTTATCTATGAGTCTGGATCTTTAAATTTCAGACTACACCTGTGGGGGAAAAAAAACAGCATTTTTGCCTTTCTCCAATTGATCTGCACAACAAAGACCTGCCAGAACAGAAGTATGGCATCATCATATTTCTGAAGCAGCCCTGATCAGAATCTCCTGGCAGAAATGTGCAGCTCTTTCATTGGTTAAAAAACGGGCAGAGAGGCAATCGGTGCGTGATTACCATTTCATGGAAAATCCAGCCAATTGTGACAGGGGAAACAATTATTCAGTAATCCCCAATTAGTTATTAAATTGCATACAATTGTCAATATGACTAGAAAAGTTGATGAGGTTGACTAGAAAAGTTGATGAGGGTCGAGCTGTGGATGTGGTGTATATAGACTTCAGTAAGGCATTTGATAAGGTTCCCCATGGTAGGCTCATTCAGAAGGTCAGGAGGAATGGGATACAGGGGAACTTAGCTGCTTGGATACAGAATTGGCTGGCCAACAGAAGACAGCGAGTGGTAGTAGAAGGAAAATATTCTGCCTGGACGTCAGTGGTGAGTGGGGTTCCACAGGGCTCTGTCCTTGGGCCTCTACTGTTTGTAATTTTTATTAATGACTTGGATGAGGGGATTGAAGGATGGGTCAGCAAGTTTGCAGACGACACAAAGGTCGGAGGTGTCGTTGACAGTGTAGAGGGCTGTTGTAGGCTGCAGCGGGACATTGACAGGATGCAGAGATGGGCTGAGAGGTGGCAGATGGAGTTCAACCTGGATAAATGCGAGGTGATGCATTTTGGAAGGTCGAATTTGAAAGCTGAGTACAGGATTAAGGATAGGATTCTTGGCAGCGTGGAGGAACAGAGGGATCTTGGTGTGCAGATACATAGATCCCTTAAAATGGCCACCCAAGTGGACAGGGTTGTTAAGAAAGCATATGGTGTTTTGGCTTTCATTAACAGGGGGATTGAGTTTAAGAGTCGTGAGATCTTGTTGCAGCTCTATAAAACTTTGGTTAGACCGCACTTGGAATACTGCGTCCAGTTCTGGGCGCCCTATTATAGGAAAGATGTGGATGCTTTGGAGAGGGTTCAGAGGAGGTTTACCAGGATGCTGCCTGGACTGGAGGGCTTATCTTATGAAGAGAGGTTGTCTGAGCTCGGTCTCTTTTCATTGGAGGAAAGGAGGAGGAGAGGGGACCTAATTGAGGTATACAAGATAATGAGAGGCATAGATAGAGTTGATAGCCAGAGACTATTTCCCAGGGCAGAAATGGCTAGCACGAGGGGTCATAGTTTTAAGCTGGTTGGTGGAAAGTATAGAGGGGATGTCAGAGGCAGGTTCTTTACGCAGAGAGTTGTGAGAGCATGGAAGGCGTTGCCAGCAGCAGTTGTGGAAGCAAGGTCATTGGGGTCATTTAAGAGACTGCTGGACATGTATATGGTCACAGAAATTTGGGGGTGCATACATGAGGATCAATGGTCGGCACAACATTGTGGGCTGAAGGGCCTGTTCTGTGCTGTACTGTTCTATGTTCTATCTATGTTCTATGTTGAGCATTGGGTTTACCTTCAAACTTATGAAATAACATCAGCTTTTTCTGTTGACTGTATTCTCATCTTAAACGATGAGATTTGAGCACGTAGATCGAAGGAACTGCAGATGCTCGAGAATCTGAGATAACAAGGTGCAGAGCTGGATGAACACAGCAGGCCAAGCAGCATCAGAGGAGTAAGAAAGCTAACGTTTTGGGCCTAGACCTTTCTTCAGAAATGAAGAGAGATTTCTGAAGAAAGGTCTAGGCCCAAAACATCAGCTTTCTTACTCCTCTGGTGCTGCTTGGCCTGCTGTGTTCGTCCAGCTCTGCACCTTGTTACCTCTTATTTGAGCACATAATCTAGGTTGACGCGCCACAGCAGCACTGAGGGAGCACCACACTGTTTGACGTGCACTGCATTGGATGAAACATTAAACTGAAGCCCCGTCTTATTTCTCAGTTTGAAGTAAAAGATTCCATCAGACTTTGAAGAGGAACTGATACACTTCACACTACTTAAAATACTCTGATGTATCCCATGTTCCTCACTTTACTCGTGGTATTAGCTGTTATCCCTCAATTAATGCTTAAAATAGATCACAAGATCAAAACACTGCTGATAATGAAAATCTGATATAAAAGCAGTAAATTCTGAAACACTCAGTAAATCTGATTGCATCTGCAGAGAGTGAAGCAGAGTTAACATTTCATGTTAATGACCCCGTATTTCATGACCTGAAATATTAATTTTGTTTTCCATTCCATAGTCAGGCCTTCGTAATCAGGGCTGTAGGGAGCCAGAGTAAGTATGAGTTTCTTCAAGAGCAAAGCAATGTAGCATGGATGTGGACAGCCATCTATCTGGTCCAACTAGAAACGTCTTGTTTTTTAAGCAACAAGAAATTTATCACCAACTGCAATTATTCAGTTCAAATGAATATGATCTACAGCACTACAGAGATAGTGAAGAACACACTAGTCTCAGATCTATCTCCCATCAGCTTCTGCTGTACTCTCTGAACAAGTCCATGTGATTCCTCAGAGGGTAATGCTTCCTGAACTCAAGCAAGTATTGACTTTTACAGACCCATATACAAAATTTCACCCTCAAAGTTTTATCTCCCTCTTACCATGAACGCTATACATTTGTTAATAGCCTTCACAGAACCCCTAAAATGTGAAAGTAGGCCATTCAGTCCACTGAGTTCACACCAACTCTCTGAAGAGCATCCCAGCCGGTCCCGCCCCCTAATCTAACCCTATAACCCTGCATTTCCCAAAACTAGCCTACCTAGCCTGCACATTCCTGAACACTATGGGAAATTTAGTACGGCCAATCCACCAAACCTGCACATCTTTGGACTGTGGGAGGAAACTGGAGCACCCAGAGGAAACCCACGCAGACACAAGGAGAATGTGCAAACTACACACACACAGTTACCCAATGATGGAATTGAACCCGGGTCTCTGATACCGTGAGGCAGTAGTGCCAATGACTGGGCCACCGTGCCTCCTCTAAGATTCTTCTGCCAGCACCATGGCTTATTTCCTGCTTCTGAAAATCAGTTATTAACACTACCATCATGATAAATTAGCAGAACAGACAAACCATCGTTCCTTGACCAGGAATCAAGCCCAGGCTGCTACGTGATAGCGCCAAATCCCAACCACTAGGCCACCAGGAAAGGTCAAACATGGCAGGGACAGAAACATGAGCCCTTGTGTTCTTCTTGGCCCCTGGTTCTACACCCAACTCAAATGGAACAGCTGTGCTCCGAACCTGAGCACAGCGGACCCTCTTAGGCCTCAGTTACTGCATCTTGATGTATGTACACCCCAACTCACCCACCACTACATCCTTTGCTTTTATATCTAAATGTGTTCTGTTCAAGTTGAGAGAATGTTAGTTTGTTGGGTAGAAAATAATTGACATGGATTTGTCTTCCTGACAGTCTGAGGTCTAAAGTCTTCTCTTCAAATAGAGGACCTTTAATTTTTCATATTGCTTTCACATAGGGCTTTGGTAATATATATCAATTGTTTAGAATAGATGGCATGCTCCCTGCTATAGCAGATGATTTCTTTTCATAGTGTCTTGGATCTTTGCATACTATCGCCCCCTCTCAGTGCTGTTATCCAAGGAGTTGTATGTAACTTATACACAATTGGTGTTAGTGGAATTTAGTTCCCATTCTGCCTGTAGACCTGTGCTCAAATAGGTAAGTTTAATGTGCTGAATAATTTAGGGTTTCTCCGTGATTGAATTATTCATGAGTCCAGCAGTGTTCACTTGCTCAGTTGTGTTACCTGCCTGATGCAACACCCTTCATTGTTGTAGGGGCATTCTTTTTTGGAAGGTATGGAGATTGGACACTTGGCTTGAATTTGTCCCTTCCATATCACACAGCATCTAATGTCAGTCTTAGGCCCTGTCATCAATAAGTGTTTGCTGGGCTGTGTTGCAGTCTAACTCAGTTCAGCTGTGGATGCTTCAATTGTCTTAAGAAGTGTAGGCAGTTCAATTGTTGCTTCTTTGTTTGCACTTTATTTAAACTTTATTGCAACTTGGAATCTGAACTCACTTTAGAATTGGCCAATGTTGAAAATATTTCAACCAAACCATTACAGTAGCAGTTTCGTCTCATTCTAATATGAAACCTTTTTAATTCCAAAATGATAAACCTGAGGAATTTCTACCATTTCTTACTTTAGCTTCTGCCTTCAGCTCACACAGCCCAGAAAAATCTTTGACTAGCTTTCCCTTTGCCTTTGTTGTTGATTCTCTTCCATTTTTCAAATGAGAAAGAGGTGAATGCACAATATTCTGCTCAGCAGTGAAATTTCTTGGTCCTGATATACATACAGGGCGTCCCAATTTATGAACATTGAACTTATGAATGCTCAAAAACAAAGTTGCTGGAAAAGCTCAGCAGGTCTGGCAGCATCTGTGGAGGAGAAAAAAGGGATAACGTTTCGGGTCCGGTAACCCTTCCGCAGAACTGAGAAATGCATTCCTTACGAATGCTCATACATATGAATGCTATCCCATACAGAGGTGCATCAATATTACTTGTAATGATCTGACATGTGAATGTTTCCTTGAACTTAAGAACAACTATTTTACATTGTACTTACTGTGCTCCAACTTGTGCGCAAATTGACTTGCAAGTAGGCTCAAGAACTGAACATGTTCCCAGCCCAGGGTCTGCCTGTACAGGGTTTTCTTGTAATTATTGTCCCATATGTTAGGCAGTTGCTTGCTGAACTTCTTTCAGCTGTAAGGAATACTTTTTCAAAGGTAGCTATCTGATAGTATGTGGCATTTGCTCATGTCAAACTTGGAATCTATGTGATGACAATTGACATAAACGTTTGCACGCCAAAATGTTTGGTTTAGGCCACAGAATTGCTCTGGGAAATCTTTGGGTTTATGACCTGTGGAAAACTATTCTAACACATTTATCTTTTTATGTGGGTCACTTATTGGTCATTTGCTTTTCTGTGGCTTTTTTTCATCTTTGACATATTTTCTGAAATTTAACTACTTTCTCGCAATAACAGCATTTTATTAAAAGCTGGGTTCTAGTTCTCTCTTGCATGACATAGTGTATTTACATAAGAATGTTGGACTGTCACTTGAAGTGCCTGATCATGTGACATAATGAGCACATCATTGGCCATTTTTGAGGGAAAATATTTTGTCTGACTTGCTGCTTTGTAGACTCAACACCTCTTGAATAAAGTTCGTGCTGTTGTTAAACATGTTGGACTTCTATCCTTCTTGAAACATGACAAGACAAGTAGTAATAAGGATAAAAATTGCTTTGAGATCCATTAGAGCAATCCACTCATTCATCAAAAAGAAAGTAAAAAACAAAGCCATGTTCTTAACTTCAGGGTCTGATGTAAAGAGGTAAATAAATCAAAAGATGCAATCCTTGCATCAAAATTGGTAAAGTCAATAAATAAAAATGAAAGGATATTACCCCTGGAGGGAATTACACAGTGCACAAAAAGATCACCACATTCTCCATGTTGAGTAACACTGAGTAACAAGTACCCTACACAGAAGGAAATGTTTTGAACTAGAGGAGTAGTCTTGGAAAAAGGAAACAGGCAGCCTCAGGAATATTTAGGAAGAAGAAAAGTGTGGTAAAACTTTCATTGTGCTATGCAGGACTTTTTCATTTTAAAAAAAGCAAAAAATTTTGGTGCCTCACGATGAAAATGCAGAGAGCTGGAACCACACAGGGAGCTTCCATTATTTTGTTCAAGCAAACAAAATTGAAGCAGATATAGTCATCACTGTATTCCCAAGTATTACGAGGAACAACATTTAACCTCCTGTGGAGTCTGATACAACCAGAGAAAACGAAGAAATAGTAGGAATCCTACAAAACCATTGATGATTGTTGAAAGGGTTAGATTCCACAAATGCAAGCTGCATGTTGGGGAATCTATCTCCGAGTTGGTGGCAGTTTTAAAGACTTGAACAGAATTTTGAGAGTTTGGAGGCAACTGAATTATGCTATTAGAGTTGGACTGGTGTGTGGTTTAAGACGTAAAGCGATCAGAAGAGATAACTAATGGAAAGGAACCTAGATTTGATGGAACCAGCAGCCCAGGAAACTCAATAGTTATGCTCAAGCATGAGAGTTCATAAAATAGCAGCTGAGAGAGTTCACAAAATGGTGGCTGAGAGATGAGCGCAAACATAGAAGGAAACTGTTGGTGTGAGAAACAGGTCATGCAGCAACTCTTAAAAAAATGTATGCAGAAACTGTGGCAAAAAAGGGCACATTGAATGGGCATGTTTGAAGAAAAAACATGAACGTACAGCAAAACTACAGAAGTAGAAGAATCAAAAGAAACTCTACACAGTACAAAAAGGGTATGAGAAAAGACTACACTCAGTCTGAAGGGGAGCTGTTATTAAACTTACTGACCATTGCCAGGGACACCTACCAATCACCAGTCACTCCCTTAATGGCAAACTAGTAAGAATGGAGATGTATACTGGAGAAGAGGTTTCACTGATACCTGCAAGAGTGTGTCAGAGGCAGCTGACTCAAATTGTACCTCAAAAATTGTATTAAGGACATACACAAGCGAAGTGATTTTAAGGGGTTGTCTCAAGATGTTCAGTTATATGATCAATCTGATAACTTGCTCTTACATATTGTCATGAAAATGGGTACGGAAAATCAAACCAGGTTTAAGTAAATAGCTTGTTAGATTCTGATAACATCAGTAAATGTTTTAAAGAAACTTGCCACTTCTAGGGAAACTAATAGGAATCTGGGAAGCACGGAATAGATCTCTGTCAAATTGAAAATCAAGGAAGAGAAACAAGCAAAATACTGCAAGGCTGGATAGTGCCTGTTGTAATCAGGCCAAAGGCTGAGGCAGAATGAGAGAGGCTGGTCAAGATGGGAGTTCTTGAATGTATAAATGTGAGTGGTTGGGCCATGCCGAGATGGACAATACACATCTGCAGTGCTGTCAAGGTTGCTATTAATCTGGGACTGTGGGCTGAATACTATCCTTTGCCTTTAATTGATGATCTAATTAATGGACTAGCTGGAGGTCAGCTTTTCAGGAAAATTGACCGTAGTCAATTCATTCTCCAGATGAATGTAGATCCCGAGTCACAGAAATATTTGATGATTGTGACACATAAAGGACTATTCAAATGTATAGAGATATTTGAAATCACATTGCACCGGCATTATTTAACATACCATGGACTGGACTTTAAATTGATTGGAAGGAGTCCAGTGTTACCTAGATGACATTTTAATCATGGTGAGAAATGGGTAAAGAAAACATCTCTGCAATTTAGATGCGACTCAGTAGAGACTTGAAGGTTATGGCCTCAGAGTGAGAGAAACAAATATGATGTTTTTAGACCTTCCATTGAATATTAAGGCCATCTCATTGATGCTAAGGGCCTACATAAATTACCTTCAAAAGTCAAAGCACAAGCTAAGGCACCAGCACCCAAAAATTATAATCCAACTATGATCACCTTTTGGGTTTTCTGCAAAATATTGCAACCATTCTCAAGCCAGTGCACAATTTATGATGCCAAAACAAGAATTGGAAATAAGAAGATAAATATGAACGAGCCTTTAATAAAGCCAGATGTCCTCACTTCCTACAGCCAAGTTAACATTGCAACTAGGATACAATCCATCACCATATGGAATGGGAGCAGTTGTTTCTCACGTCTTATGGTGGAGAGAAGCTAATAGCTTTAGTACCAAGAGCAGAAATGGACTACGCACACAGAAAGAGGTTCTAGAAATAATTTTTGGGATTAGATGATTCCGTCAAAATCTGTCTGGCCAGGAATTTACATGACTAACAGACCTCAGACCATTGAACCTCATACAGGGATACCTTTAACAGCAAGCTGTATGCAAAGGTGAGTGTCGGAGCTATCAGCTTATTCTTTTACAATGAAGTATCAGCAATCCAAATGCTGGTAGGAACTCTTTGCCAAGTGAGTTGATTACAAACAGTCTTCGTTTGGCATTTTCTACTTCAACAAATAGAGAACACTCTGGTAACAGCTGGACAAGTTAAGAAGTACACTAGAAATGATCCACTACAATCAAAAGTGATGATTTACATATACATATTAATCAATTAAAACCTTCTAACTGATTAAAGGTTTAACAACATCTTTGGTTTGTTTAATACATCCTCACCAGTGGTATGACCCTTTGATCTTTTACTTATAAATTCTGTGTCTGATTCTATCTCTCTCCTAACACCTTAAAAAGGACTAAGGCTCCAAAAACTTGTGTTTTTTTCAAATAAACCTGTTGGACTATAACCTGGTGTTGTGTGATTACTGAGCTTGTCAATCCCAGTACAACACCAGCATCTTCACACCATGGCTATCATTGATACCACCAACTGCTAGGTCAAAGTGGAGAGGATCTCTAAGAAGATCATGCATATCAACACAGACATCAAGTTTCTACAGAAATGCAAGAAAGCACAAAAGATTCCCGAAGGACTACAGATCATGAACACACTCAAGTTGACCTATTCCACATCATAAATGATGGACATGGTACTTTGAGGCAGGATCACAGGAACAAGCCCAGAACTGAAGCCATGTGTCACACAGAAGTTGGCATTTATCACCTAAATGACTCCTATGGGGAATACAGGTCAGCATTCCACTACAGCTAAGGAAACGTGTATGGATTTACCCGGAGGCTATGTTTGGCGGCCAGGGCTCAACTCTGAAATTGAGGAGAAAACAAATACGTGCATCTTGTGTAAGAGTGAGTATCCTACCTCCATAAGTGCCGTTACACCCACAGAAATGGCCAGAAAGGCAAAGAATCCATATTGGCTATGTTGGACCATTTGAAGGAAAGTACTGATTGACACCCTGCGAGTTGGGGTGAAGTTGTGATCATGAAGGCAACATCTTCAAATAAAGCCATTGAAAAATTGCTGAGATCTTTGCAACGGTCGGTTATCTGGAACAACTTCAAAGTGATAATGGCCCACAGTTTACATCACAAGAGTTTACGGACTATCTAAAGCAGAACAGAATTCAGCATTTCCAATCAGCTCCTTACTGCCCAGCCACAAATAGTTTGGCAGAAAGCTTTAATCAGACGTTGAAATATTCCTTAAAGAAAACTCGAGATCAAGGAACATTATCCAAATGACTGAGGCAATGTTTGTTAGCATGTGGGAACACAACCCATTTGATGACTGAAACGCTCTCTGGCATTACTTGTGGTAAAATATCAGATGCCCACAGTATTTGATGTCCTGAAACCACCTATAGCAAATTACACTGTTGACAGAAAACAACAGAATCAGGTTTTCCAGTGGGAGAATAAGGCAAAATGCTGCATTTTCTAAACAGGCCAAGAAGTGCTAGAGAGGAACTACTCCGGTGGTGAAAAAGTGGGTAGCAGCCATTATTGTAGCACAGGCTGGACGAGTTTCCTATACTGCACAGACTGGAGATGTCGTAGTGTGGAAAAGATGTGCATATCAACTCTTGGCAACCAGAATGAATGTGTCAGAGACAACATTAATTGAAAATCCACAGATAACTGTGCCATATAGAGACCTGGTTCTACCTGAGGACTGAACAATTGAAGCAACTAACAGACAGGGTACCTTAGTAGACGATACCATGACATTGCATGAATCTTGAAACGTTCAGTCACCCCAGGAAAAGACAACAATGATGATGTTCCTAAAACACCAGAGGTTAAAAACAATGAGAAAAATAGACAGACCTTAAGGTGTGTCCAGAAGGTCTGATTGTTGTAAATATGATTGTAAATATTATCAATGTTTTCACTGCAGATATCTGATGTAGAGGGAGAAGGATGTTATGTATTTATGTATGTTAGACTTCATTTTAAGAGTTCAATCATGTGATGTGATGTTGGGATCATTGGCTGGTTTGGAGAGAAACGGTTTAGTCTAACTTGCTGCCTTGCAGAGTGAACACCTCTTGAATAAAACTCCCGCTGTTGTTAAACACACTGGACTCCTATCCTCCTTGAAGCATAACACAAGGCTTCTTTGTACCAGCGGATTAGCAAAGGCTTTGAGCATCTGATATCTATCCTACCGACTGCATTTTTGGTTTTATATCTCACAGAATAAACAGATTTGCGAGATCTCTATGCCAAATATTTTTTTCTCCAAGATGGCGGTGGAGGGGTTGGGTGCTTCTGAGCTGGAGCTCACTCGCTCTGACAGCTTTGCTTTCTTCTTTGCTCATCTTTTTACTTCTTTTGGTTTCATTTTTTTTGTTTTTTTTTCTGTATTGACCTCCTGGAGGGAGCTCAGTTGTGAAGATGGCAGCGGCTGGTGGCTTTCGTGGTCAGTCACAGTGCCCCTGGGCACCTGGGCAGAATTCTGGCAGTCAGCAGCATTGCAGATTCTTTGAGGTCCAATGTGGTACCACAGCGGGATGCCCACAGAAGCAGGCAGGCCGGGGCAGCTGGCAGTGACAGTGGGAGTAGGCAGCCTGAGGCAACAGCGGGAATGAGGTCAAACCCAAAGCAGGGGAGGTCAAACCCCTAAGAGGAGCACAAGCCCAGCATGGCCAGGCGCTTATGGACTGTGGTGTTAAACTATTAGTTTGGTTTCTTCATTTTTCTTTTCCACTTTTGGTAAGGACTACATTGCTTAACTTTTTAAACTTTGCTTTTCTAGTTTTTTTTCTGCTTTGTACCTAAGCTTCTTTACCAGGTACTTTTGTACCTAAGATGTTATTGTAAGTGGATACTTGTAAACTTTTCACTGTAGTCATGTAAGTACATGTGATAATAAAGCTAATTCGGACTGATCTGATTTGCTTCCGAACCGCTGTTTTACTCACCATCTGAAAGCTTTCAGAGTTATGTCTTCTGTGAATGGTAGTAAATTTGGCAAACACTCATCAGAATTGCCTACAACAATCCCTTATGAACAGTGAGTTTCAGTCATCATTGTCACATCTTTCCACTAGCCTACAAAGATTACGAATGGAATCATCGATGGATTCACCTCGATGCTGCTGTGCTGAGTAACATCTTGCTCTTTTGAGAACCGTGTTAGTTCTGAGGCTGGAATAATAGTTCTAGGCTTTTATTAATTCTATGAATTTGTCTGCATTTTGTTTATCTTTTCATGAGAACATCATCTCCTATACTTGTGATCAGAGATAATGGGAACTGCAGATGCTGGAGAATCCAAGATAACAAAGTGTGAAGCTGGATGAACACAGCAGGCCAAGCAGGAGCACAAAAGCTGACGTTTCGGGCCTAGACCCTTCATCAGAGAGGGGGATGGGGAGATGGTTCTGGAATAAATAGGGAGAGAGGGGGAGGCAGACCGAAGATGGAGAGGAGAGTATAGGTGGGGAGGTAGGGAGGGGATAGGTCAGTCCAGGGAAGATGGACAGGTCAAGGAGGTGGGATGAGGTTAGTAGGTAGGAAATGGAGGTGCGGCTTGAGGTGGGAGGAAGGGATAGGTGAGAGGAAGAACAGGTTAGGGAGGCGGGGACAAGCTGGGCTGGTTTTGGGATGCAGTGGGGGGAGGGGTCAGGAGGCGAGTTACTCGCTGCAGTCCTCCCTACTTCTGGCCTGCTGTTGTAGCCAGTGTGTTTATGTGGTAAATCAAGTTGAGTTTCTGGTCAATGATAACCCCAGGATGTTGATAGCGGGGGATTTAGTAATGGTAACACCATTGAATTGTCAAGGGTCGGTGGTTAGATTGTCTCTTATTGGTGAAGGTCATAGCCTGGCATTTGTGTGGTGTGAATGTCACTTGTTACTTGTCAGCCCAAGCCTGGATATTGTTCAGATCTTGTTGCTTTTAAACATGGACTACTTCAGTATCTGAGGTGTCACGAATGGTGCTGAACATAGTGCAATCTTCGGCAAATATCTCCATTTCTGACCTTATGCTGGAGGGAAGGTCATTGATGAAGCAGCTGAAGATGGTTGGGCTGAGGACACTACCCTGAGGAACCCCTGCAGAGATGTCCTGGAGCTGAGATGATTGACCTCCAACAACCACAACCATCTTCCTATGTCAGGTATGACTCCACC
Source organism: Stegostoma tigrinum (assembly GCF_030684315.1). NCBI lineage: Eukaryota > Metazoa > Chordata > Chondrichthyes > Orectolobiformes > Stegostomatidae > Stegostoma > Stegostoma tigrinum. The sequence continues at coordinate 19,815,142 of NC_081378.1, read as the reverse complement.
CACCGGAGAGTTTGCCCTCAATACGCATTGATTCCAGCTTTGCTAGGGCTCCTTGATGCCACATTGGTCAAATGCAGCCTTGATGTCAAGGGCTGTCACTCTTACCTCACCTCAATTAAATCAGGAGAGCAAGCCAGGAACTGCAAATATTATTTTGTAGATAAATATTTAATATTCTATGGGATAAGTCTCATCCAGGTCTCTTGTGACTTTGAGACTAAAACAAGACTTTCACTTTGACCTGCAGAATATTAAGTAGGCGGTTCCAATTTTTACATCTTTGGATGAGGGCAACCTTGAGTTATTGGTAGTTGAGGAGCAGTGCAGAAAATCCATAATCCAGAACATAATGATAACTCCAGATCTTAGTTTATATGGCAGCAATGGGAATGGAGAATTAGACGGTTTAGATATAGAGGGATGGAGGGTATAGATTTAAAGGGATGTGCAAAAGAAGCAAGGGTGATGTTGGACAAAAAATATTTTTTCACACGTTCAGTAGCTGTAGTATGGAATGCACTCCCTGGAAATACAGCGGAAGCAAATTCAAATGAGGCCTTCAAGAAGGAACTGGGTGTATATTTGGATGGAAATAGAGTGCAAATGTATGTGGAGCAAGCAGGAAATTGGGACTAAGTGATGATGCTTGTTGATGAACTGGTATGGGCACAAAGGCCAAATCGCCTCTTTCTATGCTATAACAATGCTGTGATTTAAAATTAAGGGGGTGCAGTGGAGAAGAATTGCAAAGGGAACAACTGAGGGAAGTCAATGATTAAAATAAAAATCTTTCAACAAATGACAGCAAGAGAATAATCTTATAATCGGTCAACGACCTAAAAGATTTGTAAGAAGATTTGAGTCTGAAGGTGAGTACTAGGTATCAAATACTCTTAATACATTCTCCCTCGTTCACAAGGATGAAGATGAGCGGTACGCTTCCTCTAAACAAAGAATCCCAATAAAAATCAATGGTTTTCTGTAACAGAGATGGAAGTCCAATATATGTTCAACACAAATGATTTCCCAAGGATAAGTAGCATTTATCACAGAGTTTAAAAAGTATCAGGGAAAGGAGAGGGTTTTTGTAAGACATCAAGAATCATCATGAGACAGTCACTGGACACTGGTGAGGCTGACTGTCAAAAAGGGGACAAAACAGGCATCAACAACTATAGATTGCCATTAGTCCATCAGTCTTGTTATCTGTACAATCAAAATTTAACCAGAAGCTATCAATGTAGACTGAGAAAGCAAAATTTTGTTTGATTCCTTTGAAAATGTGGCATTTCAACTGGACAGTTGTGATTTTCATTAGCCATTGTATCCTAACTTCAGACTCAAGGTCAAATTTAATATAAAGCAGCGGAGTTTCAAGGAAAGGCCTGGATTTAGATAAGAACTGGGTAGCGAGTGGGAAACGTTGTTCCGTTTAGAGAGGAATGAAGACAATATACCTTGTATGTGCCTTGGTACTGGCATTCCTAACTTAGATCAATGACTCTTGCTCAGAAATTCAACATGAAGTTATCAGTTGAAGAGTGTGATGGTCAAATTTAAAGATGATACAATCCAGGAGGATCAGATGACTGGCTGAGAAATTGCAGGAGCGGTCACAGAAAATAATTAAGCAGACAGAGAGAAAAAAAGCAAGTATACTTCTATATAGCCCTTCACAAACATTGAAAAACACTTCACAGCCAATTAGGTACTTTTAAAACAAACAGAATGTTGGAAAAGCTCAGCAGGGCTGATTTAATCTGTGAACAGAAATCAGAGTTAACATTTTGGGTCGAGTTCTGAGGAAGGGTCACTCAATCTGAAATAATGAAATGTGAGGCTGGATGAACACAGCAGGCCCAGCAGCATCTCAGGAGCACAAAAGCTGAAGTTTCGGGCCTAGACCCTTCATCAGAGAGGGGGATGGGGTGAGGGTTCTGGAATAAATAGGGAGAGAGGGGGAGGCGGACCGAAGATGGAGAGAAAAGAAGATAGGTGGAGAGGAGAGTATAGGTGGGGAGGTAGGGAGGGGATAGGTCAGTACAGGGAAGACGAACAGGTCAAGGAGGTGGGATGAGGTTAGTAGGTAGGAGATGGAGGTGCGGCATGGAGTGGGAGGAAGGGATGGGTGAGAGGAAGAACAGGTTAGGGAGGCAGAGACAGGTTGGACTGGTTTTGGGATGCAGTGGGTGGAGGGGAAGAGCTGGGCTGGTTGTGTGGTGCAGTGGGGGGAGGGGACGAACTGGGCTGGTTTAGGGATGCGGTGGGGGAAAGGGAGATTTTGAAGCTGGTGAAGTCCACGTTGATACCATTGGGCTGTAGGGTTCCCAAGCAGAATATGAGTTGCTGTTCCTGCAACCTTCGGGTGGCATCATTGTGGCACTGCAGGAGGCCCATGATGGACATGTCATCTAAAGAATGGGAGGGGGAGTGGAAATGGTTCGCGACTGGGAGGTGCAGTTGTTTATTGCGAACCGAGCGGAGGTGTTCTGCAAAGCGGTCCCCAAGCCTCCGCTTGGTTTCCCCAATGTAGAGGAAGCCACACCGGGTACAGTGGATGCAGTATACCACATTGGCAGATGTGCAGGTGAACCTCTGCTTAATGTGGAAAGTCATCTTGGGGCCTGGGATAGGGGTGAGGGAGGAGGTGTGGGGGCAAGTGTAGCATTTCCTGCGGTTGCAGGGGAAGGTGCCGGGTGTGGTGGGGTTGGAGGGCAGTGTGGAGCGAACAAGGGAGTCACGGAGAGAGTGGTCTCTCCGGAAGGCAGACAAGGGTGGGGATGGAAAAATGTCTTGGGTGGTGGGTCGGATTGTAGATGGCGGAAGTGTCGGAGGATGATGCGTTGTATCCAGAGGTTGGTGGGTGGTGTGTGAGAACGAGGGGGATCCTCTTTGGGCGGTTGTGGCAGGGGCGGGGTGTGAGGGAGGTGTTGCGGGAAATGCGGGAGACGCGGTCAAGGGCGTTCTCGACCACTGTGGGGGGAAAGTTGCGGTCCTTGAAGAACTTGGACATCTGGGATGTGCGGGAGTGGAATGCCTCATCCTGGGAGCAGATGCGGCGGAGGCGGAGGAATTGGGAATAGGGGATGGAATTTTTGCAGGAGGGTGGGTGGGAGGAGGTGTATTCTAGGTAGCTATGGGAGTCGGTGGGCTTGAAATGGACATCAGTTACAAGCTGGTTGCCTGAGATGGAGACTGAGAGATCCAGGAAGGTGAGGGATGTGCTGGAGATGGCCCAGGTGAACTGAAGGTTGGGGTGGAAGGTGTTGGTGAAGTGGATGAACTGTTCGAGCTCCTCTGGGGAGCAAGAGGCGGCGCTGATACAGTCATCCGAGTCCTTGATATCCTTCTAGAATGTTCAAGATAAAAGTAAAATACAGGTCATCATACTGGACCAGTTTTCTTAATGGTTTTGCAATATTCTAGCTGTGATTAGAGATGCTTTCAGGTATTTTGTCAAAGTGGACTGGCAAGCATTATCATGGAAATGGAATTAATTCTGAAGTGTTTAAGTGAGGTAAGGGGAGGCGGTAGGCAGAAAACTACACACAGATACAAATTTGATTGCTTACTCAGAGCCTATTCATAGATTCATAAATGTTTACATCACAGAAGGAGGCTATGGCTCATTGTCTCCATGCTGCTTCACACAGATCTGACTACACTAAACCTATTTTCTAATTTTTGGCCCGTTGCCCTGAAGGCTATGGCAATGCAAGTGAATATCTAAATAACTTCAATACTAAGAGAATTCTTGACTGAAGCATCTTTTCATTGCAGTGAAATCCAGACTCCCCACCCTTTAAGTGAAGAGATTCCCCTCAACTTGCTCTTTATCCTTTTACCTCTTACCTTAAATCTATGTCCCTGGTTGTTGACTCTTCACCAAATGGAAAAAGTGCCAACCTGTCTCTGTCCCTCATAATGTTACACCCCTCTAGGAGGGCACCTCTCAACATTTGTTGATCCAAGAAAACAAACCCAGACTGTCCAATTTTTTCTCGTAGCTTAGACCGTCCAGATCTTTGTCAGTCTCCTCTGCAGACTTTGAAGTGCCATCATATCCTTCCTGTAATGTGCTAATCATAACTGCATGCAGTACTTCAGTTGTAGCTTAACTAGCATTTGCACAGTTCCAGCATAACCTCCCAGTTCTTGAATTCAATGCCTTAGCTAATAAAAACAAGTATCACAAAAGCCTTTTTATCCACCTTATCTACGTGTCCTGCTACCTTCAGAGATCTGTGGATATGGATACTGAGGTCCCTCTGATCTTCAGTACTTTCCAGTGGATACTTCCAGTTTCCTTGGATATATTACATGGATATATTACTGTGGATATATATTACATCCACAGTGTAATATATCCATAGTGTAATCCCCTGCCTTATTAAGTCTCTCTGAGTGAATTATTTCACAGTTTTCTGGGTTGAATTCCATTTGTCATTGCTCTGATCAGCTGACCTATCTGTTGCTATTCTTCTGCAGTTAAAAGTTATCATCTTCATTATTTATCCCTCTAATAATTTTCATCTCATTTGCAAACTTCTTCACATATCTTGTACTGTCCAAATCATTCAGGTACACCACAAACAGCAAAAGCCCAAACACTGGGGCATTCATAACCCCCTTGGAAACAGACTTCTGGTCGTAGAAACATTCCTCTACCATCTGCCTCAGTTTCCTACCTCTCAGCTAACTTTGGATGCAAAGTGCCATTTTGTCTAGGACTCTTACTTTCTTGTCCAGTCTTTCATGATGGACCCGATCAAAAGTCTTGCTAAGTTCGTATTTAAAAATGTAGTATACTCATCAATATTCCTGGTAATTGCCTCAAAAATTCAATCAATTTTGCCAAACATCCCTTAACAAAACCATGCCAAAAATTCCTGATAAATCTGAGTCTCTCGAAGTGCAGATATATTCGGACCCTCAGAATTCTTTCTAAGAACTTGCCCATCACTGAGGTTAAATTGACTGGCCTTCAAAACCTTGTCTTTCCCTTTCTCACTTCTGTTAAAGTGGAACAATATTGGCTGTCCTCCAGTCCCCTGGCACCCAATCCCTGGCCCAACAGGATTTGTAAATTACCATCAGGACCCTTGCTATCTCTTACAGACCTGCAGATTTATCCACTTCTAAGGTTGCTAAATCCTCTGGCACCTTTTCTGTCCCACGTTAATTTCTTCTAATATTTCACAGTCCTCCATCCTAATGTATATACCCATACCATCCTTTTCCATTGTGAGATCAACATAAAGTATTAATTGAAGACAGTGCCTTCTGGATCTTCTGGGTCTATGATCTCTGATGGGCCTATCTTTCCCGACACATCCTCTTGCACTTGATTTATTTTTAAAAATATCCTCCGTGATTTTCTTTATCCTATCTGCCCATGCTTTCTCGTGCACTCTCTACTTTTCTAATTTCCTTTATAAGAATCACTGCATTTTTTTATGTTCCTCCAGAAACTCTGCCATATTGAGCTGTCAGTATCAGCCATAAACTGCTCTTTTTTTTTAATCATAACATTTATATCTCTTGACATCCAGGACTCTCCAGTATGGATCAGATTCTTTGTCCTTCTGAGAACATGCTATTTCACTATTTCCATCTAGAATGCTGCTCACTGCTATAATGGCCTTTCCTCAGTTGACAGCTTCCATTCCCAGCCCATCCTTATCCTTTTACATACTATCATGAATTTAACTGATTTATGGTGGCTATCTCCAAAAGGCTCCCCTACTGATTCATCTTCGACCTACCTGGGATCAATTCTGAATATTAGCTCTTGAATTGCTTTTTGCTTGTTAGCCTGTATTGGTGAAGAAAGGTACTAATGGGTATAATTTAAAAGTTTTGTTCCGTCCCTAACTTGCTCACCCAAGCTATCCCCATTAATATCTTGGTAGTTAAAATCCCCTACTAGTACTGCCTTACTATTCTCACACTTCTGATATCTGATTACACATTTGATCCTCTATCTCTCCCTGACTGTTTGGGACCCAACAGCATGTATGCCCCTTACATGTTTTTTTACTTATTTAACTGTGCTTCCAAGTTACCATCCCCCCCTCGGTGCTATAGTTAACTCTTGTTCAATACTGACCTCCACCTTCCATCCTTATCTAATAACCAGAAATGTTCAGCCATCTTTCAATTAAATCTTGGTCAGAGCTATGATATCATACTTTCACGTGTTTATCTGTGTTCTCAGCCCATTTATCTTATTCCTCAGCCCCTTGCATTAAAATATATTCCATTTGAACTTACTAAAGTCACTTCTTCCTTCACAGCTTGTTTCCTCTGCCTTCCAGACTTCCTTACCTAAGTTTAACTTTTAATTGTATCTCTCCCCTCTGAACTACTTATCAGGATCCCAATATCCTCCCAAGCGAGTTTATATCCACCCTAACAGCATGAGTAAACCTCCTCATGAAAATTTCGGTCTGTTCCTATTCAGATCTAACCCATTCAACTTGGACAGGTCCCACCTCCACCTGAAATGGTCCCAGTGCCCCAGGAATCTAAAGCATCCCAGCCATGGGCCCACCTGCTTTACTCTTCTATTCTTCTACTATTACTGCATGGCACTAGGAGTAAGCCACTCATCAGCCACCTTTGAAGACCCGCATTTCAATTTCCACCTTAAGTCCCTAAAACCTGCTTGCAGGACCTTTGCTTTCAATGCCTGTAGCTGTTGCCCTCCCCTTTAGGATTCCATGCAGCCATTCCGTTGCAACCAGAAGGTGACATACCACATTAAAGTCATGACAGATACAACCTGGGTTAGACATAAAGTAATGCTCCCTCTATACCTGTAATCTAGTTCAACATTTTACTTTAGCTTGAACTCAGAAAGGAGTTAACCAAATTTACCATTGGACTATTTAAATATCTCACACCAGCCATTCCTGAGAGTTTTCTTTGACACAAGACAAAAATAGTAGGAAGTGTAATCTGTAATCTGTCTTCACCAGTTACAAGATGCAACCCATACAAATTTTCACTCTGTCTCACAGCACAATAAAAAAGTCAAAAGCAGGATGCAAATTTGCTTTGAGTTTGATAGTGTAACTGACAGCCACTGTCACCTTCAATGGCTTTTCCCATGCTTTGTTTACTTCCTACAGGACCAAATAACCAGCCGTACAGCCCATATTCATTGCATGAGTTTGCATTAAAAAGCCACTATTTCATGTCTTCACCATACCCCAGAAGAAAATAACTCCTGACAAAGTAAATGAAGTCTCCTACCTGTGAGATGAAAAGTTATCATACGATCCAACTGTATAATGCCTGAAGAGACGCTTTGTTCGATCTTCACGCGTTTCTGAAAAAAATGTTGAAGACTTAAATTGGAAAAGGACAGTGAACAAACAAACAAACAAAAACGCAAAAGACATCAGTGTAAAACAACAGAGATGGCCCAAAGGATGGGAAACCAGAAAGACTTAGGAAACAGATAGCATAGTGACAGTCCCTCCATCATAAGATCAGAAGTGGGATGTCACTCATAATTGCACAATGTTCAGCACCATTTGTGACTCCTCAGATACTGAGGCAGGCCACATCCATGTTGGTGTGCAGCAAGACCTGGACAACATCCAGGCTTGGATTAATAAATGGCTTGTAACAATTGTGCCTCACAGATAATGACCATCTCTGTTATGAGAATCTAGCCATCATCCCTTGAGAATTGCTGGATCCTGCACCAACATCCTTGGGGTTACCATTGAACAGAACTGATGTGGACTAGATATAAGTGGTCAGAGGCGAGGAATTCTGTGGTGAATTACTCCCCCGCTGTCTCTCCAATGCCTGTCCATCATCTACAAGGCACATGTCAAGAATGCGATAGAATACTCTCCACTTTCCTGGATGATTTCAGATATAATATTACTCAAGAAGCTTGACACCATCCAATACAAAGCAACCCATTTGACTGACATCCCATCGCTCACCTTCAGCATGCACTCTTTTCACAACATCTATCAGTGGCAGCAATGTGTACCATCTACAACATGCACTATAACAAGTCACTAGTGCTGCTCAAACAGTAACTTCCAAATGCATAATCTCTATCACTTAGAAGGACATGTCAGCAGGTACATGGGAGATTAGATTAGATTAGATTCCTTATAGTGTGGAAGCAGGCCCTTCGGCCCAACAAGTCCACACCGCCCCTTGGAGCATCCAATCCCCCTATAACCCACACACCCCTGAGCATTATGGGCAATTTAGCATGGCCAATCCACCTAGCCTGCACATTTTTGGACTGTGGGAGGAAACCGGAGCACCTGGAGGAACTCCATGCAGACACGGGGAGAATGTGCAAATTCCACACAGACAGTTAGCCGAGGCTGGAATTGAACCTGGGTCCCTGGTGCTGTGAGGCTGCAGTGCTAACCACTGAGCAACCGTGCCGCTCACAGTGCCACCGTGGAGCTTTACCACCATCAGCCAGTTCCCCTCCGGATCACACAATATCCTGAATGGAACTATATCACTATCCCCTCATTGTTGCTGATTTAGATTCATAGGACCCCCTTCCTAACAGCACTATGGGTGCTCCTATACCTCAAGAACTGCAGGAATTCAAGAAGGCAGCTCACTACCACCTAGAGCAGGGCAATGTGGGATGGACACTGGCCGAAGCAGCAACACCCTTGCCACATGCACAATTTTAAAAGAAATCACAGCGAAACAGAGAAATCAGGCAACACAATGAAACACAAAGTCTGAGGGAAGAGAGAACTGATAGAAGAACAGGGTAGTGGCTTATAAACGTGGATTCTGATGGAGCATTGGGATGACATTGGATTGAAAATTAATCCTATGAGTAGCGCCATTCGGGCAAATTTACTAATGGCTGACCGGACGCCTTTGGATTTAGGATCAAATTAGGAAACAATAGTCAGGACAGCTGGAAGCTTGATTAAGAGTGTAGAAATTCAAAGGAACACCAGCAGGAAGCAGCAGCAGTACTGTGCATTTTAGACAACAAAGCTACAGAAGTGAAAGGGAAGAGTGGTGAAAAACAGATGCCTGAAGAGGAAGAATAAAGCCATGATTTAGGGATGCAGCACATGAGGTGTGTTGTGAGGAAGTGGAGGTATGTTCCTTTCCCAGAGAACTGTACATGGACGCCAGCCAACCTAACAAGGTAAGCTTGGCTGGAAGAAGTACAGGAGATAAGCAACTGGATTGTGGTGTGGAGAACACAGAGAAGTGCAGGAGAAAATTCATTGACCTCTAAAGGTTGAGTGAGGTGAGTGACATGCGAGTGTCACATGGGAACCATCACTTTCTCACCTCCGCAACCCTCTTCAGAGTGTAGTCTGAAGCGTTCTCTTTGCAACTAACGTCAAAGCATCTTTACCCAGGGTGCATCTCTACAGATAGCAATAAAACAAAAGCTCAGTTTGGCAACTTTAGTACTCCTCCCACACAGCAAGTCCCCTGAAATGTGGTATTTACAGCCTATGCAAAAACTGATTTAATCATTGGTACTTATTTACATTCTTATCTCATTCCAAGCAAACAATAAATACAATTCCCGGGACAGCAGCAGAAATGAGGTGGAGTGGCATCTTTGGCAACACTGGTAGTAATGAAGGAAGATGCAGTGGAAATTCAATGGATGGCATTAGCGCATTTGTTGCAGGCACTGAGTATTAGATATGACATGCAGCTGGCTCCAACATATGGCCTATAGGGAGCCCAGTTCACTGATAGGAGAAATATGATTACTGTGAGAAATATGATTATTACTGAAAATGCAAAGACAATTTCTCTGTTAGCAATGTACCTTACAGACTGTTGTCTTTTATCTTCTGCAGAGGAATCATTGGATATACAGCAGAAATGTACAAAGAAGCAATGTAATCCTCTGAGGAACAGCAACATTCAAGTGTTAATGTGTGCCTCATCTACTAGTGAACGTATATTCACCTCGGCAAGTCCAGCATCACAGATAGAGTGGTACCAGTTGAATACTTCATAGCTTTGCATCCGTCCTTACCAAAGAAGGAAGGTGCTCCTCAGGCCACGGTGAAAGAGATGGAATTCTATCACTAAACGGGTTCACATTGAATAAGGAAGAAGTGTTGGATAGACCGTTGGTGCTTAAAAGTTGTCAGGCACCGGGACCAAATGCGATCGATCCAAGGATAGTGAAGGACGTGAGAGTGGAAATTGCAGGGGCTCTGATCACAATCTTCCAGTCTTTTCTCGAATAAGGAAGGTGTCAGAAGACTGGAGAATTGTAATGTTATGGCCTTGTTCACAAAAATGTTGGAAAGATAAGCACAGCAATTACAGACCAATTTACTTTCAGCGGCTAGAAGCAGTTATTCAGTGTATCTCAGTAATCACATGGAAATAGGTGAATTGATTCAGAAGTCAGCATGGATTTCTAAAGAAAAAGCCATGCTTGAGTAACCTACTGGAGTGTTTTCGAAGAGGTAACAGAATCGGTCGAGGAGGGTAACACTGCCGATGTGGTATACACGGATTTTCATTTGGCCTTTGAAACAGTTGTACTCATCAAACGTGATGGAAGTTATAGGTCATAGAACAAAAGGATCCTGGTGGTCCAGAGAAAAATTTCCAAGTTTGAAGATGACATGAAATGTGAAAGAAATGTAAGCTGTGAGGAGGATAGAACAGAACTCCAAAATGATATTGACAAGTTGGTGGATTGGGCAGACAGGTGACAGACGAGAAGTGTGAAGTGATGCATTTTGGTGGGAAGATCATGGAAGGACAGTGTAAAATAGGGAGTACAATTCTAATAGGGTGCAGCAGCAATGGGACCTGGGTATACTTGTGCACAGATCACTGAAGTTGGCAGTACAAATGGAGACAGCAGTAAATAAAGCATGTTGTACCCTTAGCTTTATTCATAGAAGCTTAAAGTGCAAAGCAAGGAGGTGATGTTGAGTTCATTTGTTAGATCTCACCTGGAATACTGTGTTTTGGGTGCCTTATTACAGGAAGGATGCGAACACATTGGAGTGAGTGCCAAAGTGATTTTCAAGAATAGTTCTAGGGATGAGGAACCTCAGATATATGAGAACAGATTGAAAAGCCAGGACTGTTCTCTTTGGAGAGAAGATGGCAGAGAGGAGGGATGATTGAGCTCTTCAAAATCATGACCTGCCTGAACAAAGCGGACAGGGATAAACTATTCCCAATCATAAAAAGAACAAAAATGAGAAGGCATAGATTTAAAGTGACGTGGAAAAGGAGATAGTACAGGCTCAGTTGAATTCAAGAGGACATTACTTCTATCCAAATAAGCATTCAATGTGAAAGGATGTAGGGAAAAAGCAGGAGATTGACACTTGGTAATGATGAGCTGGTACAGAAAGGATGGAATGAATGGTCTCCTTCCTCACCGTAACAATTCTGTGGGCAGATAGAGATGCAGAGATACAGACAGCCATGGAAAATCCACATCAAAGCCCTGAGGAAGTATCAAACAATGATCATCTAGAAATAGATGCTGAGATTGGGTGAGGAAGACGGGTGAGTCATTTGCTATGCAAGTACTTATTGAATGCTAAAGATAAATACAAACATTTGAAAATGTTTGATCAGCTTTCAGAATTCCCTGAAGTCCTGCAGTCCCTCCTGCTGAATACTGAGGAACCCATCGTGGCCATGACTACCAGGTTTTGAGCAGATGAGTGCATGATGACATCCATAGAAAGAGTGGTCATTTGAGAAGCATACGTGAGTGTCCAACGAATGGATACAAGCACATGGGAAAGCTCTCCATATATTGGCAGCTACGCTGCAAAGCACTGAGTGAACTGTTGCCTTGAAGACTGGACAATGCAGTCAACAAAATTCAAGAAGCTCAACACCATCGAGGGCATAGAAGCTTCCTTGATCGACAGTCCATTAAACATTCACTCCCTCCATCTCCAATACACAATAACAGTAGTGCAGTATAAATTATAAGATGCATGGGAACACCAGTACTTTCATGTTCCCCTCAAAGGCACAACCCATCCTCACTTGGAATTGCACTGTCATCCCTTCGGTACTAAAGTCAAAAACCTGTAACTTCCCTTTCTAACAACACCTTGGCAGTGCCAATAGCAGATGGACTATAGCAGTTTAAAATGTGGCTTACTACCATCTTCTCAAGGGTAATTTGGGAGAAGCGACAAATGTTAGTTTTGAAAGGATGCTTATGTTCTATGAATGAATTGAAACAAAGTTCAGCCATTCTTGTTTAATAGGAAGGTATATGTCAGCCCTAAACAAAGACAGGCTGATCGGTGTAAAAACCAAATTAATGATGGCATTCAGTGCTCTCCTCAAGGCATCTCCAGGTTTTGTTCCCTAACCCTCTGACAAAGAACAGCAGCTGACTACCAGTTCTATCACTGAAGCTGCCTCTGCACATATACAGGAGAGATAGGTTTTTGAGGGGCTCTCAAACCAACTACTGGGGAACATACAATCTCCATGTAGAATCTCAGGAGCTGAAAATGAGCAGGCTGCCTCCAGCTCTGTGGCAGATGGCAACATTCAGAACAAGGCAATAATAGGCACAGTTCCTTCAGTTGGAGCTCACCTTGATTAGGGTGTTGTGGATTTTCAGACATGTGAAGTGTACATGCTTGTCTTCTCCTTCCTTCGGGAAAGCCTGTCAATCTGCAACAAGATCTTTGTGAAGACCTAAACAGCTGAACAGAATAAGTAGAAGCCCTTACACTGAACACATAGGGCTTGTCAGTCTGTAGGAGCCTGATAACCACATGAGTGCAGCCTGACGTCTGGAAATCTGCTTTCAAGTCGCTCTTACAATGCTTTAGGGTTGGTTCAGGGCATACATTTGAATTGGATATATTGGGATGGTCTCCGATACAAGGTATCCGTGTCCTGGCTGATACCCTGGGGCCTGCTAACTGGTAGCTGAGCCCTGTCCTGAGACTGGCATGGTATTTGGGTGGCCTCTTTCTCCCAGTGACATGATATCGTGCTCCATCCAGACACAGGTCAGTGCCCACTTGATGTAATAGCTGCTGTTGCCCTGACAGGGTGGGTAGCTGCACATTGGCCTGCTCCACTGGATAGGGTGGTGCCTTCTCCTGGATCCAGCCCTTTGGCCATTGCTGTTGTTCTCTATGTTGGATGCTGTAACTGCTGGTCCTGTGGTGCTTGATGACCTTTCTAAAGTGGATGCTGAATAGGGAAACACCTTGAAATGTTTGTGCTGCCTTTTGTTTCTCCAGTGGCTTCAATGCATTGACAGTAAGTTCCTTTTCCTGTGACTTACCCAAAGTGCTTGCTTTGTGGGCTTGCAACAGTTATGCTGTTCTGACACAACTAGCAGCAAGGCTGGGCTTTTACAGCTGGTTTCCCCCTTGCCATTAGCTGCAATAATGGCAGCTCAATGTGTGCTGCATGCTCACCTCTCTTATATCAATGGCTTTTGTTTTATTCATTCATGAGATGAGGGCATCGCTGGCCAGGCCAGCATTTATTGCCCAGCTGTAATTGCCCATAGTGAAGTTAGGAGTCATCTACTATGCTGGAGTCATGTGTAGGCCAGACCAGGTAAGGATGGCAGTTTCCTTCCCTAAAGGACATCAGTGAAAAGGTTTTTTTTTCTGACAACTGACTTTTGATTCATGGTCATCATTTGGTTAATAATTCCACATTTTTATTGAATTCCAGATTCTACCATCTGCCACAATGAAATTCAAACCCAGGTTCCCCCACAGACCAGTGATTATACCACTCAGTTATCACCTCAACTATTGCCATTACATACATCATGTATGCCACAGAGATGGAGAAATTGTGCCTCATTCCATAGTTATTAACTGGTTTTTCATTTTCCGTAATTGGCGACATGCATTTCACCATCGGGGGTTCCTGACTACACCATGAAGCAACCTCTTGGAAAACTGAGCAGAGATGGAAAATTGGTGGGATACCAATCCAATTTATACTTGTGCTACATTCTCAACAGCAGTAGAGCTTGCAAGTGCCTGGTAAAATTCCACTCTCAGATACTGAGAAAACAAGTGAAAAGATCCTAGGGGTTACCACTGACTAGAAACTGAACTGGACAAATTACGTACTGTGGCTTTATGAGGAGATCAGAGGCTGGGAATTTCATAGTGAGGAAGATTAACTCACTCACTTCCTGTCTACAAGGCACAAATCAGGAATGGAATCCATCCAGGAGATAAAAAGGCCTGCATGATTGGCATTTCACCTAACCCCTTCGATAGTAATCCCCTTCACCACTGATGCGCAGAATGTGCACAATCTACAAAGTGCACCTCAATAACTCACCAAGGCTCTTTTGATAGCAGCTTCCAAACCCACAATCTCGACCATCACCAAATACAAATGGCTCAAGAAGGCAGCCCCAGGGCAATTAGGGATGCAAAATAAATTCTGGCCTAAAACTGGTATGGAGGGAAGGTCTTACGAGGAAAGGCTGAGGGACTTGAGGCTGTTTTCATTAGAGAGAAGAAGGTTGAGAGGTGACTTAATTGAAACATATAAAATAATCATAGGGTTAGATAGGGTGGATAGGGAGAGCCTTTTTCCTAAGATGGTGACGGCGAGCACGAGGGGGCATAGCTTTAAATTGAGGGGTGAAAGATATAGGACAGATGTCAGAGGTAGTTTCTTTACTCAGAGAGTAGTAAGGGAATGGAACGCTTTGCCTGCAACGGTAGTAGATTTGCCAACTTTAGGTACATTTAAGTCACCATTGGATAAGCATACGGACGTACGTGGAATAGTGTAGGTTAGATGGGCTTCAGATTGGTATGACAGGTCGGCACAACATCGAGGGCCGAAGGGCCTGTACTGTGCTGTAATGTTCTATGTTCTAGGTTCTAAACAGCAACATTCACATCCCAGAAACAGGTATGAAATATGTAAATACTTAAACGAACGCACAGCAACATGAATACTTCAGCATGCATACTAATACACATAATATCGCTGAATGTTGATTTTGTGGGCCTGTCTTCTGAATATGCTCCAAGCCAGGTTCACATTCAGCTCAGTTCATGCGTCAGCAATCTTCTTTGCTGGGAGAGACTGTGACTGATTCTGTGTTGACAGAATGAAGCAAGGTTGAACTTTCTCTGAACCCACTGCTTTTACCATCCATCAACCTGTCTCTTTGAAATTGTAACTCAGTGACCTGATAAAATGAACTTTCTGATGCACCTAAGGGGTGGAAATTCTTTCAGCTCTTGTGGGCAGATGCTTTGAGATTTCTCCTGCTACCTAGGCCTTATTGTAACTAGAGTGTTCTACTTTTCAAATATATTCAAACCAGAGCATGTCCACAGTTCACTAAAAATTCAGAGGGGCAAAACCACACTTTCACACAGAACAATCTATGTATCAAGGTTCCCCCGTGAAATTCCAAATAGAACGAGTTCCTGAGGTCTGCTCCTGGCACAGTGGAATTCTGATAGCACAACCTCCTGATACTGTAAGACTGATAGGATAACATAATCGAGTGAATCTACAATTGGATAACTTTCTGACACAGTGGGATTCTGAAGGGATCATGCCCATCTTGTCTTGGTTATTAAAGAAAGACATCCTGTATACCTTCTTAAGCATTTATTCATCTTTGCTGTCATCTTCAGGGATATATGGACATTCATTCCAATGTTTTTCTGTTCTTTCCAACATCTCCTTATCCTACCATTTATTACATATCATCTTGTCTGGTTTTCCCACTTTAAGCATGTCACACCAAATTTATCTGATTCAAATCCATTTCACTGTTTTCTATCTCCTTGACCAGTCCAATGGTATCTTCCCGCAACCTTTAGCATAAACTTTCTTCCTAATTAATAACTACATGCCCAAAATTTGTATCAGCTTCATCTCCTACATTTGAGTCTCAATCACTGATATAAATCACAGAATCAGAAATTAGTAGAGCCCTGTAGGACTTTCGCCAAACACTACCCTTAACTTGCTGACACTCAGCCAGTTTTGGATTCAACTTAACTGTTGGACTTGGTTGGTTCTTACATTTCTGACAGTCCACTATATGAAATCTTGTCAAAGTCCTTTCTAAAATTCTTGTAGACTTCATGAAATGTGCCATCCTCAGCAATCCTGCTATGTTTCTTTGTTACCCCTCAAATAAACAAAATTAAGTGACTCAAGCACAAACATCTTTCAATACAGATTGTCTTGATGGATCAATGGTTTTCTCACGAACAATTTTCACTGTCTCTCACCATTTTGTTCCAATAATTATCTCTATCACCAAGGTTAGGCTGATTGTATTTATTCAAGCATCCTGTCCTCTGTATACAATAATGCAGTCTGAGAAACTCCCTTGTACCAGGCCCATAGCCAAGGTGGACTATGAGACTATGAGTGTCTACTAATTCGTCCCTTGCTCCTTCTAGAAACTTGGGATACATTTTGTTCGAGGTCAGCAATTTAAACACTTTCAGATTTATTAAATCCACTAATGCTTTTTAAAAAAGTTCATTTGTAGGTTGTGGGTGTAGCTGGCTGGCCAGAATTTTTTGCCTGTCCCTAGTTACCGTTGAGGAGCTGTGATGAGCTGCCTTCTTGAACTGCTGCGGCCCACCTGCCGCGTGTCAATCTACAATGCCATCAGGGTGGGAATTCCAGGATTTTGACCCAGCGGCAGTGAAGGAACGACGAAATACTTCCAAGTCAGGACGGTGATTGGTTTGGTGGGGAGCTTGCAGATGGTGGTGGTTCCCATGTATCTGCTACCCTTGTCCTTCTAGATGGAAGTGGTCTGCAAGGGGCTGCCTGAGGATCTTGGGTGAATTCCTGCAGTGCATCTTGCTCTTTCATTATGCTTATCTAATTCTAACACTTCACACTCCCTTCTTAACTACAATATCAGCATCATTCCTCTGTTTTGTGAAGATAGATGCAAAGTCTTCATCAAAAACAATGTCTGTGCCTCCTACCTTGACACACAGGTTACTTTTTTGTCTCTTACCAGTTGCACTCTTCCCTTCATTCTTTTCTTATGGATCAACATCCACAATCCATACATTGACACAGCACCGAGAGTCGGTGTCATGGCTCAGTGCCATGGATCAATTCTCAGGGTTCGTGCAATGGATTAATCTTCAAGGTTGAGCAATGGAATAATGCCCAGCGTTGGAGCAATGGAATGGTAACCGCAGTTGGAGCAATGGAACAGTGCCCAGGGATGGAGCAATGGAACAGTGCCCAGGGATGGAGCAATGGAGCAGTGCCCAGGGATGGAGCAATGGAGCAGTGCCCAGGGATGGAGCAATGGAGCAGTGCCCAGGGTTGGAGCAATGGAACAGTGCCCAGGGATGGAGCAATGGAACAGTACCCAGGGATGGAGCAATGGAACAGTGCCTAGGGATGGAGCAATGGAACAGCGCCCAGGGATGGAGTAATGGAACCGTGCCCAGGGATGGAGCATTGGAACAGTGCCTAGGGATGGAGCAATAGAGCAGTGCCCAGGGATGGAGCAATGGAACAGTGCCCAGGGATGGAGCAATGGAACAGTGCCCAGGAATGGAGCAATGGAACAGTGCCTAGAGATGGAGCAATGGATCAGTGACCAGGGTTGGAGCAATGGAACAGTGCCCAGGGATGGAGCAGTGGAACAGTGCCCAGGGATGGAGGAATGGATCAGTGACCAGGGTTGGAGCAATGGAACAGTGCCTAGGGATGGAGCAATAGAGCAGTGCCGAGGGATGGAGGAATGGAACAGTGCCCAGGGATGGAGCAATGGAACAGTGCCCAGGGATGGAGCAATGGAACAGTGCCTAGAGATGGAGCAATGGATCAGTGACCAGGGTTGGAGCAATGGATTAAGCCTCGAGGATGGTGCAATAAATTAATCCTCAGGGTTGCTGCAAAGCATCAATCCTCAGGGTTGCTGCAAAGGATCAGTGCCCAGGGTTGGTGCCACAGACCAGTTCTCAGGGTTGATGTGATAATCTCTATCTACAGGAGAGGAAAGCAACAATTTAACAATAATGCTTCCATGAAGTATGGGTAACACAATCAGACTTCATCCATACTTAGTTTGCAATGGACTGAATCCCGTGGAAGGGGAATGAGGCTCACTTCCAGAGTGGGCCAACTAAAAAATCAGAAAATGCGCGATGGATGGTTCCTTAGGTTATATGCAACTTCAGTGAAGGAACTGCAACAAATCTGATTGGGATTACTTCATGTACTGGTAGTCCTTTTTAAAATCTTTTTCATTCCAAGTAATTGTACTATCAGGGTTTGATTCACTTCTTTTCCTCTCACACCACTCTTGATTTCATTGTCTGTAAGGACATGTAGATATGTCCAGCTTATATTCACATTGCTCTTGCCAAAGCCCCACTCTCAATTATTTAATTCTATCCTCTCTCAAAAGGAATTAGATAGTCACTGCAGGGTAACCTTCGGTTGAATGCATGCTGTCTGTGTCCTGGGAGTGTTTGATGGTTCACTCACCACAGCAGAAGTTTGACTTCTTGTCTAACCCTTAGCCCCTATAAGATGGCTAGATGTGAAAAGCGTTGCCCAAGTCAGAAAACTTTCAACTTTCTTCTCATCAAATTATTGATTCATTCACAGGATGAAGGTGTCACTGCTAAACCAGCATTTATTGCCCATTCTAAATTTTTAAGAGTCAACCACGTGTCAGCCAGACCTGGCGAGGATGATAGTTTCCTTTCCTACAGGACATTCATGAACCAAATGGGTTTTCCCCAATAATCAATAATGGTTTCATGGTCATCATTGATATTTAAATCCAGATTTCTTTATTGATTTCAAAATAATCCACTTGTTGCAGTAGAATGTGAACCTAAAACATTACCTGGGACTCTGGATTAACAATCCAGCGATGGGCTGTAATGAAAATACATTTATTGTGAAAGAGAAATTGTTACAGCTGGGCAGCAGAGGGCAGCATTGTTTAAATTTTCAGTGACCATGGAGAATTTAATCTGAGTGCAGTGGTGAACAGTCTTCACTGTGCCAGATGCAAGAACTATTCCAAATGGATTGCTAAAGGAAAGTCAAGAGCTGACTATGATTTACAGTGAGAATAATGACAAAAAACCTGTTCAGTCTGTTTCAATCCACTTGACCACGTCCACATACACAATGTCGACAAGAGGACCTTGGAACAAGTGATATTTGTCGTGTAGGAATTATGCCGTATTTCAATAAAATAAACCAAAATCCTACCCCCTGCTGCTGCTGGATCACTGAATATATACATTCGCAACTGTGGAGCTGAAAAACAGAGATTAATCTGCTTCAGTTAAATCTCACTGCTGATTACCAGGCAGTGAGTCACACTGGAAGAACAAGGGAGTGAACAACAGATGAGGAAAGAGTTGGGGTTAGCTGTGATACCCATCAAGGTTGAATTCATTTGCTAATATTCACTGCGTCATATGAAAAAGTAGCCACTTGGATTACGGGGAGAGAGACAGACAGTGGGATTTATCTATTTACACAATGAGGAGTTTTGTGGAGTGACAGTCACCAACAACTTGTCCTGGCCCATCCAGAACGTGATGTTCAAGAAAGGTTAGCAATGGCTCTTCTTCCTCAGGAGGTTGAGGAAATTCAACACGTCCTTGAAGACCCTCACCAATTTTTATAGATACACCATAGAAAGCATGTTACCCAAATGCTCTGTCTAGCACTGTAAGAAACGATGGAGAGTTGTGAACACAGCCCAGTCTATCACGCAAGGCAAACTTCCATCCATTGACTCCATCTCTACTTCTCACTGCCTCGGGAAGGCAGCCACTATCATTATGGACCCCTCCCAACCCGGTTATAATCTCTTCTGTCATGTAGAAGATACAGCTTAAACACATGAACCAGTAGGTTCTTCTTCCCTGCTGTTGTTGGAGTTCTGAATGGACCTCTCAAATTCCAATCCTAATGTTGATCTTGCGATTTATGAACCTTTTTTGCAGCCGTAATTTCATATTCCTCGCTGTGTTCAATCACCCTATCTTGTATGGTATTATCTGCCTGTACTGCACGCAAACAATACTTTTCACTTACCTAGGCACATATAACAATAATACATCAAATCAAATCTAAAAGGATAGACAGAGATGAAATGACAGGAAGAGAAAAATAATGTCAATGTGAGACACGCACAGGCAGAAAGTCAGCAAGACACACAGAGAGATAAGAGACAAAAACAGAGAAATACATAGTGAGACATGGAGATAGACAAGATAGAGAGATACAGACATAGACACAGAGACACACACAAATATGTAAAGTCAGAGCAGAGAATTAGAGAGGTACAAAAGCAGAAAGACAAGCAAAGGTAAGGTATGGCACAGACACCAAGTTAAGATGGAACTGGATCAGTAACCCCGAGGTCATTAGGTCAAAATACTGTAATTTATGAGCTAGTACCTAATAAGTGATCAGTACAACTGCTAGATTGTTGGGAAATCAGTTTAGGCTTTTCAATGTGCTTCAAGAAAAGGAATCCATAGTTAGTCCAGCCTACAGGGGACTCCACACTGACAGTACATGGTTAAATCATAACTCTCAAGGCTACCTGGGGATTTTGACAACTATAAAAACAAATAAAAAAGATATTGAGAAAACAAAGGGAGGTAGAGATAGAAAGATAAGCTAATATAGGGAGGGACATAGGGCTCAGTTTTAATTCATTCACTTTAACTTGAAATAGTGATTACAGATCGGAGGGAGAGAACATGAGAGAGGGATACTTAATGAGTTGAGCAAAAGAGGCAGAGTATTACATTCATAAACAGCACCAAAATTAGCCTCTCTTTTCAGGAGATCCCAAAAACTAAATCGACACATATGGAATGATATATCATACTTAGAGACACTGATGGGTAAGCACTTGCACATGAACACAGAAAAAGTGAAATCTTTTTCATATTTTTGCTTGGGGCTGGAACATTGTGATATAAGGCTTGATTTATATGTAGTTAAATATCATTTATTTTGTATTTCTTTGGTTTTGAATTTGCGACTTACCTACTTTGTATGTGTGAAACCCCTGTAAAGGGTTCAGTGAAATGTAAGGCCCAGTTTAAACTCCTCGGTGTAAGGACTTCAGTTCAAAAGTTCCACAAGAAGTGGTTAAAACCCTAAAAGAGTTAGTTGAAGCTCAGTAAGTCTAAGCTCAGTTGAATGAAGGCTCCAGGAAGAGGCCATCAGATTCTTAAACGAGTGAATTAAAGCCACAGTGAAATTAAATCTGATAGATTTAAAGAAAAAGGGAAGTCTCTCAGGTATGAGTATTGTTAAGGAGGACTCTTTGGATTAACAGGAGTGTATTTTACCAGGTATTTCTAAATCTTCAAATCTGTTATGTGTAAATAATTATGTTGTTTCTATTTTATCTTCATTTCTTTTACATAATAAACTGCTGTTTTATTATTAAAACAGAATCTTTGTGATTTCCTGTGATAGTATTTCAGTGATTCATGCTGTTAAGACTGAAACTGACAAAATATAATCTAAGAAACCAGATTCACACCTGGGATCTGACCTATTTAGTAATAGCATCAACTTAGACCAAAACAAACATGACTGAGTCTCCACGGGAAAACAAGAACAGTTGAAACAAGTTGGGATATGGCAGAGGTTGGTGTAAGCTGGGGGTGCCTCTTTCTAAGGACTCAAATCTGATAACAATTTAGTTTTGGAGGAAATTTCTGAAGAACATTGCATAGCGCTTCATCTTGACCTGGAGATTACTCACATAGCAGGGTAAAGATGATTGGTTTTATTTATTGGGAAATGGGTGAGGCCCTTACTGCATGACATCAAGACATTGATGAGAAGTTCTCAGGCTTGATCTTTAAAACCAAGAGGAGAAGAATGATGGAGGGAGAGTTCACTTGTGTGATTATTTTCTGGTCATTCATGGAGCTCTTGTTTGCCCTTGTGAGTCAAATATTGTGTGTAATGTAGGCTCAGTCTAAGCAAATCAGAGTCTCAAACAAGGAAGTCCTTGTATAGGGATAATAAAGTTGTAAAAAGACAGGGTGGTTCTGGGAGTAATTTTAACTTTTGGCGCTACTGTGAAATGGATTAAATTGGGTTCCTTTTCAATGTTATACACCGTCTCCCCCCCACCCCATCCTGAGATTACTTTCCTTTCCAACAGGACAAATCCACTAATCTCAACAGTTCACCATATCCCATCTCCACCAAACCACCTTTCCGACTATCTCTAAAACCGCATCCACACACATTCTTCTCATCTCTCAACTCCATCTTCCTAACTTTTCCTCTTGTCTTTCAGAGTCATCTGCTGAACTCCACCTTTCATTTCTCAACCCCCACATATATTCAGTTCCTCCCCAAACTCCAAAACACCCGCCTTCCTGTGTCTTAAAAGCCCACCTATCCATCTCCATCCTACGTCCCTCAACCCCGCCTACCCACTATGTCTCCATAGTCCCTGTGCAGTAACCTGCCCACACAGTGTGTGCTGGAGAAATTTAACAGGTCTGGCAGCTTGTGTGGAATCAGAGTTAATGTTTTGAGTCCAGTGACTCTTCTTGAGAGCCGAGATAACCTGCTCATTTCCTTTCCACATCACTCAATCTGAATTCTATCCTGAAACACATCCAATTGATCTTCCTGCAGCAGTGTACGAAGAGACAGCTAATTATAAATCTTTATTCTTCTCTCTTTCCTTTGAAAACCTACCCTTCAAAACAGCATTTGTGACTTGAAGACGCCCAAAGATTTAATTTCCACAAACTGAGAGTCTTTTTTATGGTGAGTCCATTATTTTTCCATTAGTGGATAGAGATTTGTACCTTTTTTATATTTTGTTGATATGTTTATAATCTTTGCTTGAGTGGGCTTTAGTAATAAAACTAACTCTTTCCTTCCTAATTTAAGGGAACTCACTGGTTTATTTCACCAAGCTATGCACAGTGACATAAGTACTATGCACAGTGAAGTAAATAGGACACACACACATATGTGTGTGTGTAGGTATATGTATGTGTGTGTGTGTGCGTATAGGAGTATTGTGTACAGTTCTGGATGTGACACAATTGAAAAGATGTGAACACATTAAAGAGGGTGAAGAAGCAACTTACGAGAACAGTTCCAGGGATGATGAACTTCAAGTACGAGATAAATTGTAGAATTTGTGACTGTATTACTTGAAGAAGACTGACAGCAGATCTGATAGAGGTTTGCAAAATCATAGGTGGGCTGGATAGACTAGACAGGGAGAAGCTGTTCCCACTTGTTAAAGGAACAAGAATGGCAGGGCCTAGATTTAAAGAGATGAGCTAATAAAGCAAGGATGAAACGAGGAAAAATGTTTTGCCTCAGTGAGTAGTTTTGATATGGAACGCACTGTATGGAAGTGTGGAGGAAGCAGGTTCAATTAAGACATTCAGGAGGGGCATTGGATGGTTATTGAAGAAAAATAATGTGTAAGGATCTGGGCAGAAAGCAGAATATTGGCTCTGGGTAATGACACTCATTTAACAAGCTTGTGCAGACAGAATGGGCTATTGGCCTACATCTGCAGCCTAACAGTTCTGCAATTCAGAGATATTAAATTTAATCACCTCCCTTTTAAATTCAAACTCTGTCAGGGTCGACTCAGGAGATGGACAAAGAGAAGAGTCAGTTCGCCCCTTCTACCTCAGTCCTAGTGGGGCTCTGGGACTTGTCTTTCTACAACTTCACTGGGGGCACCCTGGCATTCAGCTCCCACTGGGCATGATGAAATTAGCAACACTGAGCCATGTGTTTTCAATTTATACCACAACTCTTCTCTTTAATCTAATTCCATTATGTGAGAAAGACAAATGTAAATTGCAAGTACAGTATTTAAACACTGAATTCCGCACTAAGTAATTATAATCTTGTTTCTTTCCCAACTCAAACACAACCCAAAATAAATGCAATCTCAATCCCAAAATCTGAATGCCAATCTAAATATCAATCCTAATCCAAATCTCGGACACAGATCCATGGCCTTAAATATTGCCTGGCCACAATATCAGTCCCATTACCAATCTCAAACTCCAATTTCAGTTGTTACCCAATTAACAACCCCAAACCTGAAAACAGCTCTCCCATAATGCAGGATAGTCAGTGTATGTCAAAGTACACACCCTCTTGCAACAGTCAGTGTGCTGTAGTCTGACATTGAAATAATCAGCAGCACAGCAAAACAATGACAGCTGTTGCGAAAGGGCAAGTATGTAAGGTCAGTACAGGTTTAGGGGGCAAGTCAGCCAAGAGATTGGGGTGACAGGTGGGCAACATGCCAGATGGGTAGAGTTCCAGGTGGATAGGGTTTCATGTGGTTTAAGTGCCAGTTGGGCAGGGCATCCAGTATGTGTAGTGCTTGGGATATGTGGAGTTCTGGGGGCGATCCAGTGGAGGTGGGGAAGGTATGTTGAATACTGCAATGAATCAGGTGAGAGGGGTTGCTAGACCCGATGATAGTGGCGGGTGGGGGAAATTGGGGGTCAAGTCTGATGTCAGGGAGGGGTGGTCTGTCTCCAGTGACAGGGGAAGGAGAGGGTCATGGTGTTGTTCTGGGTATTGTCAGGCCAGGATTGGGTTGAGTCATTCATCAGTTCTGGCACAGGGGAGATAGAGGTGTCAACTCTCAGAGGAGGCGGTGGGGAGAATTGTGGAAAGAAACTGCTTGAGGGTGGAGTGGTTGTCAGGGGTCCAGGGGTGGAATGCATTAGGGAAGGAATATGATGAATTAGAACTTGGGTGGCGTTAGCTCATATTCCCTCTGTGTAAATTAGAGTATAAGCTGAATTGCACTTTTTGGTCCTCTCGCTCATCTCAATTAACTGGTCAGTGGGCTACTATAATTCACCTCAGGGTTAGGGCAATCACCTGTCCCTGACATCTGGATAATAGTCGAAATTGAAAAGTCTGAGCATGTGAGTATTCAAAGGCCTTAAGCAATAAAAAGCAGGAGTGGGCCATTTTGCCCTTGAAGCCAACCTTGTCAAAGATTCAAAACACATCAATTGTTAGCTAGGAGTTACAATTGATTTTTAAATGTCTAACTTTTCCAAGCAATGACTAACCTAACTGAAGCCGTACCCTCCCAATTTACCTCCTTTAGTCAATTCTTTTGAAGAGCTACAGACACAGGAGAATGCTTCATGGAGAGAATCGTCAATTATCCCAGAAATTCCAACAGAGCTCTGCAATCTGTGCTCCTCCAAAGACTATTTGGCCATTGGAATATCCAGTCCATTTCTCTCTCTCGCTCTCTCTCACTTTTTCCCTTTGTCTTCCCCAAATTGTATTTAACTGCAGCGGGGGGTTGGGAGGGGGGATATTTTGCTCAGATATGTCAGGCACCAAGGAGTTGTCATGGTAACAAAGTCGGGGACTTAAGCTGAAGCTAAGGGTTTGTCCATATCTACCACAAAATATCATTTTGGAAGCTGAAATCTGAATTAAGTTTGAGCTGAGAACAACAACCTGGAGGATTCTTAAGCAGCTAATTACCACGTAAATTGCCTGCTCGTGTTCATTAAGGAGCCTGGCTTCATTCTTCCAACAAAATAAATTCTGATGTGTCTGAATTTGAGATCAAGGGTGAAATCATGTTCCCAGGAAGAATGATTTAAAAGCAAGCTTTCAATAAGGATGAACGTAGTGTTTATGTTTGTGAATGCAGTACAATTAAAAATTGTCTTGCTGTCCTTGATCTTTTCAAATAAATGGCTGATTTAAAAGAATTGACCCCACACAAATCACAGCTCAGCTAACTGAACCTGGGACACAAGCTGCATTCCAATCAGGAGCAGAGTTAGACCATTCAGCCCTTAGAGCTTGCCCTGCTATTCAACAAGATCATGGCTGATATGTTTGTGCTTTTTAATTCCGACATTCTATTTACCTCCAAGAATCATTGATTCCCCTGCCTAACAAGAATGACTCAACCTCCACCTTAAAAATATTCAATGTCCTCTCCCCCACTCTGTCCCCACAACCTACACTGCCTGCTGAGGCACAGAGTTCCAAAACCACAACCCTCTGAAATGAAAACAAAATGCTCCTCGTTTCTCTCTTGGAAGAGTGAATCCTAAACAGTGTCCTCGAGTTCTGCACTCACCCACAGAGGAAATATTCTTTCCACATCCATTTTGTGAAGACCATTCAGCACCTTACAATGCTAAATACAAGTCACTGTCACTGTTCTGAACTCCTGTAGAAATAAGCCCAATTTGTCCAGCCATTCCAAATAAAATAATCTACGT
This sequence comes from Stegostoma tigrinum, assembly GCF_030684315.1. Lineage (NCBI taxonomy): Eukaryota > Metazoa > Chordata > Chondrichthyes > Orectolobiformes > Stegostomatidae > Stegostoma > Stegostoma tigrinum. Next base: position 19,788,851 of record NC_081378.1, on the reverse strand, counting down.
ATTCTATCAGTCCAGTAAATCTCTTCGGACCACCTCCAATACCTTTCATTTAACAAGAAAACCAAAACTATACAAGTGTGGTCTTGTCAATTTGCTATACAACTGGAACATAGCCTTTCAATTATTTTCCCCACTTTACATTCTTCTTTGTCCTCTCTTGAAAGTGTTGGACATCTTGAGGTTTCAATTATTGGGTATTACTATCCCTAACAGGCGCCATTCTTCATGGAATGTGCTCACATAGTGTGCGTCGTTACGCAACGGTAAACATATGGAATTCTTTGTGAAGTTACGGAGCGGTTAAAAATAGTATGCGCACCAATGGAAGTATTATTCTCATCCATCCGTTGCACTATTTGCAAAACAGCAAGACATTTTCTGTGGTGTTCTTCCCTCTTTTGAGACACTCCAGAGGCTATTGACCCAGGCTGGGTGAGTCAGGATAAAGAGTTGGCTGCAAAAACATAAGTTGCTGGAAAATGAGGGCATTAGTCAGAGAGCACTTATTGCCCAGAGGGCAGTTAAGAGTTAATCACATTCCTGTGGGTCTGGAGTCACACATAGGCCAGAACAGGTAAGGATGGCAGTTTCCTTTCCTAAAGGACATTAGTGAACCAGATGGGCTTTTCCTGATAATTGATTCATGTCAACCATCAGATTCTTAATTCATATTTTTGTTTTTATTGAATTCAAATTCTACCACGATGGGATTCAAACCCTGTTCCCCAGAACATGATCTGGGGATCTGGATTAATAGATCAGTGATAATTCCACTAGGCCATCACCTCTCCCAGTTAGCACCAAGGTAAAGAGAACATGTTTCACTCAGAAGGTTGTGAATCTTCTGAATTCTTATTTCCAGAGGGCTATGCATTACTGTTCATTACTACATTCAAGATTAAGATTGATTGTTTATGGACAGTAAAGTTAAAAGAATGGTAACAGGGCAGAAATTGAAGAAGTTCAGATATGATCTTAATGAATGGCAAAATTGGCTTGAAGGGCAAAATGGCCGACTCCTGCATCTTTTTATTGCTTAAGACCTTTGGATACCCACGTGCTCAGACTTTTCAATTTGGACCATTGACAAGAGGCCAGGACCAGGTGGTTGCCCTAACCCTGAAATTCAGAAATTTCTGAAGAAGGGTCCTGACCCGAAAGATCAGCTTTCCTGCTCCTTTGATGCTGCGTGGCCTGCTGTGTTCCTCCAGCTCCATACTGTGTTACCTCTGCAGTTCTTGCTATCTCAATATATTTCTTATCATGTACTGGTCATACAGGTAGAACTACAAGGGTATTAATCTCCTCCCACACTACATTTACACTCTGTTGTACTATTTTTCACGTCAACCTTAGCTCAATATTGCAGCAAGGTCCCAAACACATCAATGCTAAAATAATCAATATTTTCATGATGTTGATTGAGGTATAAATGCTGGCCTGGGCATCGGAGAAATTGTTTTTGTTCTGTTAATGTTGCATGCCTAAGATGAAGAGAATCAAAGTTACAGGAAGGGAAAGGTTAACAGAATAAGGTTAACAGAATGGGTTGCCTACACAGCTAGATTGTTCAAAGAGAACTAGAGATTGGCAGTGAACTCAAGGTGGTTTGTGGTAATTTGCATAAAATGGTCACCACTGGGAAAATGGCACGAACGTGGCGAAATCTGAACGGAGTTCAAAATGAAACAAGGAGTGAGATCAAGTCACCAGATATGCCAACTCATACATAAAAAACGAGTTTAAATCCATCCTAAAAACAGCATCAGCTTTAATGTGCATCTCTTAATAAGGGCACACTGTAGAAATACAATGCAAAAACACATGCCTAACCCACAGGGCTATACCACCTGATTTTAGTTTCCATTTCCAAACATTTGATAATACTAAATATGCTCGGCAAATATTTGTTTAGTTTAAACAAATTCATTTGAAATAAGATTCAACCTTTTGTATTTCAGTAAGTGAATATCAAAATCTGCAAAATTGAACAAGGTGCTCAATAGGCAAAACTAAGACAGACTTAGTTTTCACTACATAAACGATCATGTTATTGAAGATATATCTGACTAACACACTAACAGTCAGCAAAAGCTGGTGGACCAAATGACTTCTTCCTGTACTGCAAGTTTTTATGACAACAAATAATTCCTAAACTTGGTGGTGGAGTGCAGATTACTTGGACTCAGACAACATCTAAGGCTTTTAATAATACAGGTGTTAACAGTTTATATAGGCATATAAGGAAAGACGAGGGAAAGGGGGTTAATTATTAGATCTTCCTAAGGAGCTAGCACAAACAGAGTGGGCTGAATGGTCTCCTTCAGTGCATTAGTATTCGCTAATGCTATAAAATCATGACATGATAACAGAGTAACGAAGGCGATTTCAGTGAGCTCATAATCCAGAATCCCAGACTGGACATGGGATTGAATCACACCAAGTGTGATAGTAAAACTTGAATTCGATGTGAATGTTGAAAGTTTAGTCTAATGGTGACTGTAAAACTGTCGAATGTCATAACACCCATCTGGTTCGCTAATGTCCTTCAGGGAAGGAAATGTGCCATCCTTACTTGGTCTGGCTTTGTAACTCCAGACCCACAATGTTGCTGAAACTTAACTGCTCTCTGGGCAATTACGGATAGACAATAAATGCTATCCCAGCTAGCCAAGCTCCTATCTGCCGAAGCAGATGAATGGGGATGCGAAACACTATTTTCTTCACCTTGCATTTCTCTCAATATATCAGACTCACTGCAGCTGAACACGGGGGTGTGTGTGTGAATGTGATTAATTAAGGGCATTAGCTTCAGTGAGTGAGCCCATCGCACTCAACACTCATGGGGAGCTGTCTGAAAAACACTGCAGGGCTCTGTGCCAAATGGCTTCAGTTAATCAATACTGAGTCACACACACCAGAAAAGTTGTTTCAAATGGCCACCTCAAACTCTAAGGCGCAGGCACCCCAGCCGTTCATCATGTCCACTGATCAAGAATTGAGGAACTCGGCTTCACAGTTAATTACATAGATGCACAGTTCAAACTTGCAGCTCACATTGGTGTACAGCATACTGACGTGTCACTGGTTCTTATAGTGAACTAATGGTCCAGAATCTTGGCCTAATACTCATGAGAATTTCTTTTTACATTTGATTTCATTTATTTATTGTCGCACGTATTTTGTTACAAAATAGTGTAAAAGTGTAGCATACTGTCGCATTTCTCTGGTACCATCTTAAAACACTGATAAAATGAACCAGAACATAGAATATAAAGGCAGAAAAATAAAGTTGAACTTTACTGTCCTTCTTGCTAAGTGCTCAGCCACGTGCCTGGAGCAGCCAGCTGCGGTTCCCCTCGCCGCACTGCCAGAATGTTGCCTCCACCGACGCTGCCATGGTCATGATCCTGGCTGATCCTCGCCAGTGCAGCCATCACTGGTGCCACCAGCCCAAACCCAACTCTGCTGTCACTGCTGAGAGTCCGCTGTTGGCACACCTCACTGATGCAGTCGCCGTGGGGAATCCAAACTTGCCACCGCTGCAGCCGCCATGAGCTGGCACTGGGCCCACTCGCTGCTGCTGATGTCGTTACCACGACCAAGTTCTTCACAAGTAATAATTAAATAGAAACAAAAAAAAAGGCAAAAAGAAAGAAAAGCAGACAGATCCACTTCCGGGCTCAGGAGCCCGACTCTGCCACCATCTTGGTTCAGATGTGAGCTCAAAGCCCAACAAAGATTTTGGAGAAGTTGAATTTAGTTTTAGAAAAAAACATTAAAAGTGATCATGAAACTATCAAATTGTTGTAATGACTCAAATGTGATTTAGGAAGGAAGCCTATTGCCCTCACCTCTGACCCTTCTGGGTCTCCCGCTCTTCATTGATATTGAACTTCCTTCAGAATTGGGACTGCACTCACTCAGTTTTATAAAAAACTATCATCAGCTCAAGGAGAATTCTTAAGGTGGGGAAAATGCAACTGTGTCTGCCAGAAACTGAATGCAACATCATCTTATCCTGTGAATCACCTCCCAGTACTAAGACTGTTCTTGAGTCGGCAGTGATCTGGGACTGCCCTCCAGCACTGTCTTTAAACGGATGAGCATATGCTTATATTATTTTCCACAATGTATGAAACTAAACCTGAAAATCGAGGTATTGAAAATTCCAATATACATTTGTTACAGCTGGATATTACCTGCAAACATTGTGGGCTGAATCTTATATTTTGGCTAAGTGTCAGGTTTGAGACGTTTCCAGGAGTGCTTCTTTCCAAGAGGCCGAGCAAGTTTTCTCTTGCTAGTGTCCCCAACTCATCTCAACATCGAGCTGCCATGGCCCTATGACGATGCCCGAGCTTGATTATTATCCTGCTCTTTACAGCCAGAAGTGCTTGACACTGCACTGATACCCTCATATAGAGCATAGGCAGAGTCATAGAGTCATATACAGCAATGGAAACAGTCCAACTCGACAAGGCTGACCAAGTTTTCTAAACTAAACTAGTCCCATTTGCCTGTGTTTGGTCCATATCCCTCTAAAACTTTTCTGTACTCATCTAAATGTCTTTTAAATCTTGTAACTGTATCCACCTCTAAAACTTTTTCTGGCAGTTCATTCCACATACGAACCATCCTCTGTGTGAAGAAGTTGCCCCTCAGGTCTCTTCTAAATATTTCTCCTCTCAACTTAAAATTAGTTTTGAACTTCTCCACCATAGGGAAAAGACTTCTGCGATTCACTTTAGCTCTGCCCATGATGATTTTATAAACCTTTGTAAGGTGACCCCTCAAATTCCTGCACTCCAGTGAAAAAAGTCCTAAGCTATCCAGCCCCTCCTTATAACTCAAACCTTCCAGTCCTGTTAAATCTCTTCTGCATCCTTTCCAATTTAATAATATCCTTCTTATAGCAGGGCAACCAGCACTTTACTCAGTACTCCAAAAGTGGCCTCACAACATACTGTACAACCACAATATGACATCCCGACTCCTGTACTCAACGATATGAGCAATGAAGGCAAGCATGCTGAATGCCTTCTTCACCACCTGTGACAAAAATTTCAATAAACTATGTACCTGCAGCCCTAGGTCTCTCTGTTCCACAACACTCCCCAGGACTCTACCATTAACTGTTTCCTGTCACTGGCATCATCTTTGCATTATGCACCCAGTCAGACACACAAACAATAACCAAAATTGGTGGAAAAGTTCAGCAGGTCTGGCAGCAAATCTGTGGAGAGAAGCCCGAGTCAATGTTTCAGGTCCATTCTGCCTGCACGGCTGCACACTCCTAGAGGCCGTGGCTGACTGGGGGCAACTGATGCCACTGTTCACTGACAGGGACTTCGAGGCCCTGGTGGATGGGACAGTGCAGAGGAGGTCCATTGTGCTTGCCCAAGATCACCACAGGATGCCATGTCACCAGACCCTGCCAAACTGATGAGGTTGCCACCTGGGTCAGTGCCATCTGTGCCACTGGCAAAATAGCCAGCAGTGCAGGAAGGAGGCCAATGACTTTCTCTGTCCCACCAGAGTAAGTGCCCACCATCTTGTGTCTGTTATCTCACACTCTCTCTGCTATTGCAAACACCTCCCACCAAGGCTCATGCTCTACTACTGTCAGCATTGCATGTTATACCTACCCTCAATCACACTAAACCTGCACCTAACCCCACTCCACCAGTCCTACACCAAACCACATAATTAACCCTTTGAGCTGCCTACTCACTGACTCAGGACACCTCACCACTTTCTCCCCCACAACTGTTTCTGCAGCAACAGCTGTCCACACACTTTCATCTCACCCAATCCCTCTCTTTTTCTCCATACAGGTACAAACAGCCCATAACAGAATGGAAGGATCTAAACAGGCGGTGGGGTTCCTGACATTCATCTCCTCACCCCTTATGAAGGAAGGACCCTGTGCATAGGATGGGCTGAAGGGCTAAAATTGTTGATGATATTCAAAGCGGCATGACCTTGAATGAATCCTGTGAACAATTCCGTACTTGCTGAAGATGGCATCATCAAAATTGCTTTTCTGTACTGGCAATTTGTTACGCTCTGCAAGAGACAGAGTTTCATTCCAGGTCGTCGGACTTCATCTCAGATCGGGATAGCGAACGGTGTGAGCAACAACTTCAGCCTGCAGACCAGCCTTCGATCGAGGGGTCCCCAACAGACAGAAGGGTGTGCAGCTTATTGTTTTTATCCTCTCTTTTTGATTCTTTTTATTTACTTAATAAGTGTTCCCTTTTTCTTACTCAATAAATGTTTGTATTTAAGCAAATTGCTGTTAGCCTTATCTTAACTACATTTAACTAAATCTGAAAAGAACTGATTGGATACATTCTGTGATGCAACACATTTCAGGTGACGAGGGTGTGGTTCAGGAAAATGTTTAAGAGAAGCAAAAAACAACCTGATGCACCGGAGGCCTCCCATATTCCAGGGTGGAATGTGGCAGACTCTGGATTTGGGTCTGTAGCTAAAACGTTAGCACAATTAGAACCCCTGAAAGGATGGGGGACAATTATAACTGAAAAGAGAGAGAACTGGAGGCCAGGTTCCTGCACTGTGCAAGTGCACTGAGCCTTGTAGACATGTTAACTCTTTGTGGTCTGGTTTGAATGCACTTTTGTTTGTTGGTTGCTAAATGTCATCCTTGTACAATTTGTATATTTTTTTCCCTGGAACTCAAGATCTGGGGATACTTTGAAGTTTTAGTTTGCATTTTGGGAATTATGGTGACTTGAAAGTGTGTTGCCTGCCTATGCCAGCGTGGGACTTGTGTGGTTAATGTAATGTCCTTTAAAGAAACCATCACAATTGTATAAAGCAAAGAAATCTGCAAAATGTTGATTCAAAAATATTGTTTGTAAAGCTAGGTGAAAATTTACCTTTTGGAATTGGTTCTGGAATTTTGATTCCAGAAATTACCATGTTTGGAATATTATCTTCTGGCCAGAGTGAGCTTCCAAATACTGTTTTAATATGAATGATCCTTCAATTCTGATGATCAGGTTGACTCATTGTCAATATCCAAGTGATAGGGACATTGGAACATTGAAAAATGCGACTCTCTGTGGGCAAGGACTTTAGGAAAGGCAAATTTAACAAAGGTGTGGGATTTTCCTTTCTTCAAGGAGGAGGAAAGACAGATGATGTAATTTCGTGCAGGAGTGCATCTCCTTTTTGAATCTGTAATTGATTAATACTAATTTAATCCATTCCGCTTGACATGGAGTAGATGGAACTTATTGTTGTAGAAATCGGAGACACTGAAAGCTGAATCTGTTTGCAGAATTTTAACATCACAACACAGCGATGGATGAAACACCCTCAACCCATCAAGCCATTCATCAATAACACATGCCAGTGTTGGGAAGTACCATGGAAATATTAATTGTTGTGAGTGTCAGGAATCTCGAGGTCACTAAGCCCAGGTATATTGAAGTATATCATGAAAAAAAACTCTATTAAGCCTCACATGCCCTGGTATTCTAAAACATTTCAATGGAATAGTTACCTGAAAATTTAAAGGCGTTCTGGGAAACGATTAAGTGCATGCACACAGTCTCAGTGATTTCAATGCATACAAAAATAGTCAGTGATTTTAAGGGAGTAAGCAGAACATGGAGTTTGGACAAATTTACATAGAGATATATCAAATATCTGGAATGAGTTATAAAGTAACTTTTAAAAAAAAGGTGGGTCATCTTAGAAAAAGATCAAGGAAAGTATTTTGTGCATGAATCAAACAGACATATTTGACATCTGTTTTAAAACATTATAAGATTATGCTCCATGGACTACAAATCTCTACAGATCTCTGGAATTAGATATGATGGTAATAGTTAAGTTGCAAAATTGGATGAGACAAAGTCATTAAGGGAGGACACTGGTGGTAGAAGATAAAAAATTACATTAATGGGTTGAAGCAGCAATTCAGGTTAAAATGTTACAGTTGTGAAAGGCAGGTTTGGACGAGAGCACCAAACTAATAGCTTTCTCTTGGTGATGTTTGTGCCCTTGTCCTTCTTTTTAAGAAAGATTGAATTAATGATCAAGCCACTACCTAAGGCATCAGGACCATATGTAGAGAGATAAATAAAACCTCATAGATCATTTGATAGGATCATGTGGGAGTGAAGAATGCATGATGTGGTGTTGGGTTACCAATGTAATAGTGTGCAAGAGCGAATGTTACCTCGGAGGTTACAAACATGAGATGGTACATTAAGACAACCTGAAGGACGGGTCTCAGACATGTATATCTACTTGATGATAGCATTGGTGTGGCTTGGAAGAGCACAAAAACATAATTTAACTATAACTTACTGACACAAAATCCATAGACAAACTGACTTTAAAACTATAAAAGTACTATTTGTGAAAGGATGTAAAAAAAATTACAATCAAAATAAAAAGTGACTGGCTAGTACGTCAAAATGTCACAGAAGTGTAAGAATATGGATTCTGGGAGTGATACAGGACTGAATGAAAGGGCCCATCAGATGACATAATGAAATACCTCCCATATTGAGTATTTGTATGATGCATGTACTCCAGCGTTTAATCCAGTGGGTGAAATTGTAACGTGTTAGGACAGTGCATGTGAAATAAAGCCGAGCTAAGACTCAGGTGGTGTAGGAGTTTATGGTAAGGGAGCCCTGGGGAAAAATAAAAGGTGGGAAGCATACGTTGAAGGTAAAGCCTGACGAACGTTAGAGCTGTATTGTTTGATACCATGTATATTGTAGCTCAAAGGGGCGACCTGCATATGAAGGTAGTTGCTACTCATTGATACAATCAATCACAAAATTTGCAAGAATCAAAACCAATTGAAGAAGTATCCTCAAGACAGATACAGACGAAGAGAATTGGAGAAACTTCGAGTCCATGTATGATGGTATTTTACTGCTATTGTGTGAAGTGATATGTGGATAGGGAACTGAAAGATAAAAATAACACAAATTAAGGAACCTGAATCTGGAATATATTAAATTTTAGAGCAAATTATGTAAATAAATTGACTGAAAAAAAATGAAGATGATATTCTGGTCGCCTCAGTCAGGTGGCCTGACTTGCTGATTCCATCACGGGCTTGACCAGACATTGGTTTATACATATATTTAAGGCTTGGTCCCCAAAGGCCATGGTGATCATTAATTTGACGATACACCCTAGTGTTGTATTGCTCGTATAGATGCTAGTTATGTTCATTGTAGTTTTAATGATCTAGCATGGGTTACATGCTGTTAATATACATTCTCACACAGCTGTTGCTGCTTTGCGTCTGCAATTGTAACATGCGCTGTCAAATATCATCAGAGATGGATTGTATAGGATGGGCTGAAGGGCTAAAATCATTGATGATATTTGACAGCTGCGTGACCTTGAACGACTTCTGTGAACATTCCTGTACGAGCCAACAATAGCATTATCTGCTTTTCTGTACTGTTTTCTGTCTACGTTGTTTGTTACACTGTATAGGAGAGAGAGTTTCATTCCAAGTCGTCGGTCTTCATCTCAGACTGGGATGGCAAACGGTACCAGAAACAGCCTCAGCCTCCAGACCATTTATTAAGCAAATATAAAGAATGAAAAAGACAGGAAGAAAACAATTTGCTCGTGCCCTTCTGTCACTGATGATCGAGGGGTCCCCAACAGACAGAAGGGCGCGAGCATATTGCTTTTTTCCTCTCTTTTTCATTCTTTTTATTTACTTAATAAATATTACTTCTTATTTTCATCTTTTATCATTACTCAGTAAATGTTGGTATATAAGCAAATTGCCGTTGTTGAGCCTTAGCAACATTTAAGTGAATACGAAAACATGCACTCTGTGGTACAAGACACTCTGGCACTGGCTGGAGAGTATCAGGCCTTGTCCTGAGGAAATGCCAAGACATCTGTGTCTTGCCAACCAGGCAAGAAGCAATGTTCATCAGACTGCAATTCTCACCTTAAGCCCAATGTCATTTCATTTTCACCCAACACAATTTCTAACCTTTGTCCATGAAACCTCTCTTTCATCTCTTGCTGGTTCCAGTGGCATGTCCAGGGCTTTAGTGGGCAACAACTTGATGCTACAAGACATTCCGTCCAGTACTTTGAGGAGCCAAGTAAAAGTGCCATAGAGGAACCCCTAGCAAGGAAGGCTTCTACTCAGCTCAGCACCCTCCACCAGCCCAGATACTGGCACCTCTGTGGTACTTGAGCTGGTTTCGTGCTGATTTGATTAGATTTATTCACCCAACGACGAGCATTCGGTGCTAATCTCTGTGGCTGACCAAGGAAGAAATGCTCTGGGTTGCTGATACACAGAAGAGGAGACCCAGTACCTGCTCGACCCCAGGCAGGAGAGGACCCCGTGCACAAGGCAGATATATGGACAGCAATGGCCACCATTGCGCAGTGGCAGTAGGGTTGCAGCAATGCTGTGGGGACTCTGATCCCCCTGGGCATGTGATTATCTCTCTGTCTCTATGCCTGGTACAGCTCGGTCCACCACACTCAGTGTGCTGGATAAGCAAATAGGGCTGCACTCCAGCATCCTAAGTACTGGTGCTAAGTGTCATTGAGAAGTCTTTCACTGCTCCAGAATGAGAATCTTGTATTGGTGTCTGGATATTGGAAAATACAACTAGTTGCTCTCAAAGTCAAGAAAGGCCTTGCTGGACTTACCACAAAATTCTTACAGATTTCTTGCCAAAAGCCCACGTCATTCAGAGCCCTTCAAGATTCCAGCCTGCATTTCTCCAACACCCAAGTGTGCCTGGGTTAATACTATGCTGATAGATTGCAACAAAGCAGCACGCTTTTAATAGACTGTCAAATTTGGATCTCTATATTCTCAGGTCACGTGCTATGATAAAGTGGCGGTGATATAAGTATCTCTCTTAACAGTAAGTGACACACTGACCCTGAGATTGCAAAACAACGGCTGATGTAACTGGTATTTCTGATCTCTGTGAATGGAAAATGACTAATTGAGATACTCTGTGCATTTTTGAATGATGCCAAGATATCTCTCCATAGTTACCTGTGCATTTGGAGGCAGCAAGTAGATGAGAGATGGAGAGGTATCTAGTCATACCTCAATACTGCACTGAAGTAACAACCTCGGATTGTTACCTCAAACCTTAAGCAGACAGAATATGAAGTTTTTCCTTCTGTCTTCGAAGACATCTACAAATAATCTGTGGTGTTGCTATCCTGTGAAAGGGTTCAGACGGATAGGGGCCCAATGCTGGCAAATAGCACTAGGTCAGATTGGGATGTCAAGTTGGACCGAAGGGTCTGTTTCCATTCTGTATGAGTAAATGGCCTGGGCAGCTGAGGAACATTTATTCAGTATCAAACCAATGGTGTATCTGATTTCATATACTGTATGTCTAAAGTGGGATGCATTCCATTTCTCACATAAAATCCTCTTAATCCAATGAGTACAAATGGCCTCCAGCTAATAATTCATGTTAAAAAGAGGCAAATAATCACCAGCTATCAGCACCTGTTTGAGAGATTTGGCCCCCTATATTTCAACCATTAAATTTTCAGTAATCAAAATTTAACTCTTGTTTCATTGGTGTTGAATAAAAGGTCTCTACATGAAGTATGATACAGATTGTGTCCATCTCCAACACCACACACTATTCTGAGTGTGCGTTGCCCAAGGTTGGAGCTTGGAACACGGTGAAAATTAACAAGCCAAGTGATTGATGGCTGGTTGGACAGGAAAGGATTGCTAATCTATCAGATGAAACAGCTGTCAAGGCAAAATGTTGAATTTATAGCAGCGCTTATACGGCCAAATGCCTCAAACAGCTGTAGAAGGGAGAAGAGCTCTCAACAGCAAGCGAGGAAGTTTATGGGCACAGAAAGGGAACCAAATACATCACTAAATAGGTCAGCTTTTAGATATTTATTGATGTCTGGGGAGACAGGTTCCAAACAGATGATATCAAATGACTACAGAATTGAGTTGCAATTGTATCACTATCAAGGGAAAGGCAGTGGGGAGTCGTAAACATAGAAACTAGGAGCAAGATTAGGCCATCAGGCCAATATGATCATGGTTGATCCTTTATCTCAATACCATATTCCTGTTTTCTTCCCAAATCTCTATATATTCAGTGACTTGCCCTCCATAGCCTTCAGTGGGAAAGAATTCCACAGGTTCACTACTGTTTGAGTGAAGAAATTTTTTCTCATCTCAGCCCTAAATTGGCTACCCTTGAGACTGTATACCTAGTTCTAAACTCTCCAGCCAGGGAAAACATCCTCCCTGCACCTAGTCTGTCCAGTCCGGTTAGAATTTTATACATTTTAATCAAATCCTCACTCATTCTTCTTAATTCGAGTGAATACAACAGGCTGGTTGAACCAAGTTCAATAACAGGTCTTCTTTTTGCCTACGTTTCTAATCAACCTGTTCAGAGATGTCATTACACACCTCTGGAGCAGGTGGGACTTGAACCCTCACAGCTGGTCTTGTTCAATCATTCATCCAGTTCAACAACTAGTCTCATTATTAACTACTTTGTATCTTAATGGATTCCATCGATTCAATAAACAATCAATTTAATTGGATCTTCTCAAATGTTATCCAGTTTAATGAATGAACCAGAGCATTAATCAACTCAGTCTAATCCTAGTTTAGTTCAAAATTTGATTCAATTTCATCAGGGCCCAGTAAGGAATCGAACCATCGAATTACTCATAGAACTATTTTGATAATAAACCTTACTTTGTGGTTTTCTCAATTACCGACACAGTTTAACTTACTTGTGAATTCAAAGTTAACAAATAACTACCAATTAATCAATACATTTAAATCAGTGGATTTACTTATTAATTAATCAATTTAAGAATCGGACTGTGGGTCTTGTAGTACAGTGGTAATGTCCCTACCTCTGAGCCAGGAGGACTGGGTTTACATTGCATTTGCTCCAGACGTGTAACACAAAATCTCTGAATAGGGTGGTTATAAAAATATCTTTAATACCTAGACTTGCTGATAGAAGTAATCGATCCTACTTGTTCAACTCATGCATCAACTGATCCATTTAGAACATGGAACATAGAACATTACGGCACAGTACAGGCCCTTCGGCCCTCGATGTTGTGCCGACCTGTCATACTGATCTCAAGCCCATCTAAACTACACTATTCCATGTACGTCCATATGCTTGTCCAATGACGACTTAAATGTACCCAAAGTTGGCGAATCTACTAGCGTTGCAGGCAAAGTGTTCCATTCCCTTACTACTCTCTGAGTAAAGAAACTACCTCTGACATCTGCCCTATATCTTTCACTAGTGCTGAGTTTATTCATGTAGACATCTAGTTTAACACTTAGAATAAAAACAATAATCACATTGGTTTAATAACTGCACCCATTCATATCTGATCTAATTCTCAGATTTGATTCACTCACTAATTACTTGTTTAATGATCAGATACATTCAATAATTTATACAGTTGAACGAATGCATTGACTCAATAATGTATGTAATTTGAGGATTGGATGTCAATTATTATTTGAACTTATTAATCATTAGACTCAATCAGTTAGTGGATCTGACACAATCAGACCAGCTTCAATAACTGGTCTTGTGTACCTATTCATCTAGCTCAACAATGGGAATTAATCAACAATTCATGCAGTAAAATATTTTGACCCAAGATTAAATGATTGCGGACTCACTCAGGAATAAATGTAGTTTAATAATTGGACTAATTCATGAATTGACCCACTTCTTAAATTGTGAAGTAATTGACACGGTTGACAATTACATTCCTTCAATAACTGACCTAATTTTTAATGGTTAAACTTTTTCATAAATTATTACAGATTAGTGATTGGATTTTCTCAATAACCAATCAGGTTTAATGATAATTTTGCCACAATTTAACATCACTAGTCAGGATGGCATTTTGATAAAACATTTAATCAAAGTGTTCAGATACTGGAGTAAGTGGGACTGGAACTCAGGTCTCGTCTGGACTAGAGTTAGAGACACAATCAGCAAAGCCAATTTCTGGCGGATATTGCAGAGCCCTAAATGTCCTCCACAATCGAGCAGCTTGTGCTAGCAATGAGGGCATTTTAGAGCCAACTATGTAGTGTAAAATGACATTCACATAAAATTCAGATTAGATAAAGAGGCAAGTGTCTTCCTCTGAATCCAACAGTAAACCAGTTGATTGGTCTGACATTACCACAAACACATTAATTTTATGTGCTATCTTCAATGTGACAATCTTCCCAACCTGTCTTTCATAGGGACTGGACGTTAGGGTGGCATTAAGAAGAGACGAAGAAATAAAGAACTGTGTTACAGTATGTTTGGACTGAAATGCAATTATGTATAAATGTCTGTTCTTGCTGCTAAGGCATAGTCATGTGACCTCTACCAGGAGGGATATTCCTTGTAGGCAGATATCTTAAGTTTCACTTCAATAAAATCCTTGTCCTGAACACACTGCTGTGATGTATACATGAAACATTGTGTCAGAAGTAGTGAGTGTACAGTGCTGTATTTTAGAAAATGCATAACTGTAGAGCTGCCACTGAAATAAAAAACTGAAACAAATTTCACAGTAAAAATGTTGCTCAAGAGAAAATGGCTGTGGTCTCCTCCTAACAGTTCTGATTCAATTTACTGGGGATTTGGGGCAGAACTGGGAATGGAGGTGATGTATGAAGGGTACATATTCAGTACAGGAAACAAAGCGAAGTGGAGTCCATTCATCAACACATAACATGAGCTCAGGTTGCCGAAAGCTGTGAATTTGCCCAATCAAAGGATGAGATAATTAGCGACAGGATTATAATAAGACTAAGGGATCCAAATGTGAAAGTACACCTCCTGAGAGAAGACAATCTTACACTCAGGGCAGCAATGAATCTTCTGCAGAAATGTGAAGTTGTGAATTGACAGCCATAGCATATTCATGGCAGAACAGACCAGGTCTTGCATTATGTTGACAGATGGTCCAGGAACACAGAGCAGAACATCACAGGTATAGGACAGGAGAAAATATGGCAGAGGTCATCATCCAAAACAAAAGAAGGGATGTCAGAGGCAAGGAGAACGCAGTTTTCTCACTGTGAAAACATTTTCCACACAAGGGTATGGCAAAAAAATAAAACACAGCAAACAGGTAAAGATGCCCACTGGAGAAACAGCGATAGAAGCTTTCGAAGAATCACTGTATACCATATCAAAGTTTGCTTCTGTCAAGTTCAAAGGTGAGACACGGTTTATGTTGGAATGTAGACTGCTTGGACTAAATTCCCGAGAGCTTTTATTAATCACCTGCCTGGTTTGGGAACAGTCATGTGATGGCTATGTTATTTGATCAGTAATCCAGAGGATTGGGCTAATGAGTGGGCCAGTGATTCAAACATTGTATTTAAACCCTCTGTGTTTAAATCTTGCCGACACAGATGGGTTGAAGGGATCGTCATTTCCTGACAGAGGCCTGGATATTATTAGCATTTGGGATCAATCAATGTCTTGATCATGGTTTGATGGGATGATGGATTATTGTTCTGAGGGCTTCCCTCAATTTATTTGCCAGTAAGAACACTTGCAAAGCACTTGTCCAATACTTGGCACCAGCCACTTTTGATAAACCAAATTCTTTTGGCTCCCCTCCAGATGTTTAATTAAATTCTTGAATCACATTGTGCTGTGAAACACAATACAGCTCTGTATTAAACATACTTAGCCAGTTACTTGAACACATCGCAGTACCCAAAACTCCTCCTGCTCATGTTGGCTGGGATGAGTGCCATTAGGCTGCAGCTATTAGCTGACATCAACACACTAGGTCATAGGCAACTCAGCGCATGCACATGATCCTAAATAGTAATTCAGAGACTTCTCCCCGCACTATACATAATTTACAATGTTCAAAGAACAATTCTGGTAACTAATGTCTTCCAGGTCCTTAGCATAGCAGCAGCAATAAGACCAAAAACAAAGCGACCCTCAGTTGGAGCAATAGGAAAGGTACCGCGTAGCATTCAGTGCTGGCTTGAAAATTTAAACAAAGCTGAGCAGTATTGGCTGCCATATCCCAATGCTAAAGTTGGGATGAAATACTTCCTTTAATTGCTGCTGCCCACCCACCTCGACCCTCTCTGCTTTCCTGGAGCCGGACTGAAAGTCATCCAGGACCCCTTCACAACGATGACATTTCCACTGTAGGCACAGTCTATGTTTGAGCATTAAAACTTGAGGTGTGCTCCCTCCCAAATACAGTGTAGCATTCACTTAGAGATAGCAAGGACTGCAGATGCTGGAGTCAGAGACAACACTGTGTGGAGTTCGATGAACACAGCAGGCCGGGCTGCGTCAGAGGAGCAGGAAAGTTGACATTTCAGGTTGGGACCCTTCTTCAGAAATGGGGAGGGGGAAAAGAGCTGGGAAATAAAGAGAGAGGAGGGGTGGGCTGGGGAAGGTAGGTGGGATGGTGATCGGTGAGTGCAGGTAGGCAGTGATGGGAATTGGTCAGTGGGATGAGTGGGGCGGATAGGTGGGAGAGAAGAAGGACATGTTGTGTCAGGACAAGGAGGTGGGGATGACAGGGAGGGTTGGACATGGGATGAGGCCGGGGATGGGGAGATTTTAAAACTGGTGAATTCCACGTTTAGGCCATCGGGCTGTAGGCTCCCGAGACGGAATATGAAGTGCTGTCCTCCAGTTTGTGGATGGCATCATTGCGACACTGGAAGGAGCCCAGGACAGACATGTCACCCAGGGAGTGGGAGCGGGAGTTAAAGTGGTTGGTGACTGAAAGCTGTTGTCGTTCATTTCTCCAGCTAAGGCTGCCTAACCCTAACCCATCCAGCTCTGGGTTGTGTATCCTAATGTTACCCTGAATTGATGGGTCCTCTCGAGGCAGCTATTAATTGCCTGCCTCTGAGAAGACTGCACATGTGGACAGCCATCAGGTAAGACATTCTTGGAACCCAGTGGATTGCAAAGGCCAAAGTGGTTCTAGCTCATATTTAAAGCCTGAAGTGGTAGGTTTCTATCTACAGGCAGCGACATATAAACGGTAAAAAGAAAGGAAGTCAAAGAGGGTGAGTAGTATCAATGTATTAATATTGGAGATAGTAAGAACTGCTGGTGCTGGAGTCAGAGATAACACAGTGTGGAGTTGGAGGAACACAGCAAGCCAGGCAGCATTAGAAAAGCAGGAAAACTCAGTTTTCCTGCGCCTCTGATGCTGCCTGGCCTGCTGTGTTCCTCCACCTCCACACTGTTATCTTCACCAATGTATTGATATAGTGTTTTAACACAAAAAAACATTGTTAGAAGCTTCACAGGACCACTATTAAACAAAATTCCACACAATGCCAAATAAGGAGAAATGAAAGCAGATAATTGAAAGGTTAGTCAAACAGGAAGGTTTTAAGTTAAAAGAAAAAGAATATGCTTGAAATACTTAGCGTCTCTAGGGGCATCTGATGAGAAAGAAACAGAATTAATATTACAGGTTGATAGATTCTGATGAAAGGTCATGACCCTGAAATATTAACCTTGCTCCTTTCTGCTAGACCTCATGGCATTTCCAACATTTTATATGTTTTTTTTAAATTTCAGATTTCCAGCAACTGTAGAATTTGCATTTAAGTAGGATTCTAAGGTTCATTTTAAAGGACAATGAATTGAGGAGGCATTTGGGCTTAGGACCTTAACAGCTGAAGGCATGGTACAGAATGAGAGTTTCATTGAGAGACAGATGGACTGAGACACAGGGAGGGATGGAGAGAGACAGGCACAGATTTGGGACACAGGCTGTTGAAAAGGAGTTATTTCTGACATTGCACATGTACCTGTACAATGTGCAGAGAGATAAACAGCTTTGGCTGAAACTTTGTACCTCCAACTGCTGGCAGCACCATGCAATCTAGGGTATGTTTCAGTACAATAAATGTGATAGGTATTTGAAATTTCAAAAATAGTTGGATGGAATAATTGAATCCATAAAACAGTGAATATATTTCCTCTGAGATGGTCTTAACTGATTTTCTGAAATTTACCCCACTAACAGACTTCTACCCGCCAGTCCTGACGTCAGAATGAGACACTGTCAAGCCTTGTATCCACTAGGTCTGTACCTGTCACAGCACACTGACAAACATGTACCGAACAGTACGGAATCCTACTGTTTCACTGCTCTCCCCAGAAACTTATCCTTATTCTGAAGAAAGGAATCAAGGTCATATCTGGGACATGCTGCACAATTCAAAAACAACAAACACATGTCGGCGAACACAACAATGTATGTGTTTCAGTACACAAGGTGGCGCAGTGGCTCTGTGGTCAGCACTGCTGCCTCACAGCGTCAGGGTTCGATTCCAGCCTCGGACGACTGTCTGTGTAGAGTCTGCACGTTCTCACTATGTTTGTGTGGGTTTCCTCCAGGTCCTCTGGTTTCCTCCAGAAATCCAAAAATGTGCTGGTTACGTGGATTGGCCATAGGAAATGCCCGGTTACAGAGACAAGGTAGAGTGGTGGGATGCTCTTTGGAGGGGTAGTGTGGGCTGAATGGCCTAACTTCCATACTGCAGCGATTCTATGACAGTGTTACATGCACTGAAATGCCTATTACAAATGACCACCTTTTTCGGAATTCTTGGTTGATTAGCATATTATATAGAGTCACAGTCCAAAGCACTAAAAGACCAATTCAAAGTGTTCGTAATCTCAGTTCCTCTGAGTTTACGATTTTTTTTAAACAAACATAGCATTGTGTGCAGTCTGATGGCCTCAACAGATCAATTTCTGTACATCACGTAGCAGGTCTTGCTACATCAGTAACTGGCCCTCAATCGTCTGCATGGATGACACACAAACACATGAATTACAAGCAGGCATTTGCATTTGGTCTGCTCTACACTCATGGCTGATCTGATTGTAGTCTCTACTCTACATTCCTGTCTATGTCCAGTGACCAATGACTCATTTGTAGTCAAGAATTTATCCACCTCCATCTTAAAAGTATTTAAGGACCCCTATGTCCAATGCTTTCTGGGAAAGCATTGATTGCAAAAGTCTCCGAGGGGGAAAAAAAACTCCTCTTTTCTGTCCAATATTTTTAAATTTTGTCCCCTAGTTTTAATCTCTCCTACAAGGAGACATATCCTTTCAGCTCAACTATGTCAGCACTCCTCAGGATGTTCTATGTTTTAATACCATCCCTCATTTTTATTAAGCTCAAGGATAAAGACACACCTGTCCAACCTTTCCTTGTGAGGTAACCCACACATTATACTATCCCTATCAGTTGAGTGAACTTATGCATTTAGAGTCATACAGTATACAGCATAGAAACAGACCCTTCGGTCCAACTTATCCATACCGACCAGATATTTCCAGCATTTGGCCCATTTTCCTCTAAACCCTTCTTGTTCATATACTCATCCAGATGCCTTTTAAATGTTGTAATTGTACCAACCTCCACCAATTCCTGTGGCAGCTCATTCCATACATACACTATCCTCTGTATGAAAACGTTGCCCCTTAGGTCATTATTTTAGTGTGGCTGACTGGGGTAGTACATTGGAAATGAATGCTCACTGATCCCAGAGTCATCACAGAAGTTAAAGTTTTTAAAATAAGTACACAAAATTTCACTAATTTACCTAATTTCAGACCCAAGTTAACAGAAAGCACAAGCCAGGTTTCTATACTTAACAAGAACTTCTGTTCATTACAATTCCATTCTAGCCACAGGTAAACAGTTCTGAACTTTTAGCATCTAATACTACGAATTGAAAGTCTAATCCCTTTATAAATTCTCCATTCTGATGGTTAACTCTGTTTCTCTCTCTACAGATGGTGCCAGACCTGCTGTGCTTCTCCAGCACGCTCTGCTTTTGTTTCAGATTTCTTGTACCTGCAAGTCTTTACATTTATTTCAAGGAAAAATATTTGACGAAAAAAACTAGGAAGACAACTCGGTGGCTTCTATTCATGGTTTGTTGAGATGATCCTTAACATTTTTACACCGGTTGGAATGTTGGTCTCCATTCATTTTTCTCCGAATGCTTCCTCTAGTCTACAAGAGACAGAAGGTGGATGATTCTTTTATGAAAGGTCTCTGACATTGGTTGGAAGTCGCAGCTTGCAACAACTGCTGAAGGAAAGATGAGCAGGTTTTCTTCAGGTTTAAAATGGGGGTTTGACTGCAGTGAATAAAAACAGCTTTTGTGCTATGGGAGATCAAAACACTTCTTCCTATCTTATACCCAGCCCAAGTATTTCATTTACTTGAGCACCAATCACAGCATTAATGGCAGGCAAAAGGCTTTTATCATTGATAATTGCTCATTCACATCCACAATAACTGTTCGTTCAAACAATTGTTTCCACAGCTCTTACCATAAGGGTTAGGATACTTGCAATTCAAAACCTGCAACAATCATTTAAAATACTTGTTTTAAAACAGTTCTTCCTCATTGCAGCCCAGAACTTACAAAAAATAAAAAGCTGTGGACTTTCTTATATCAGGAGAACAAAACTGAAGATAGCATTCGTGGCCTGTCCTCACCAAGCCCAGTGAGTGTAGCAAAACATTCCTACATTTATATTCAATTTCCCCTTGCAATAAAGGATACCACTCCTTTTGCTTTCCTAATCATGTGTTGTGCCTCCAAACTAACACTCAGTGATGCATGTACCAGAACACCCAGATCCCTCTGCATCCCAGAGTTTTGAAATCGCTCTCCACTTAATAATATGCAGCTTTTCTGTTCTTCTTACTGATGCAGAAAAGTTCACCATTTCCCATGTTACAGTCTACCTGCCAAACTTCTGCCCACTCACTTAACCAATCCATGTTCTTTAGTAGACTCCTTCACAACTTACTTTTCTACCTATCTTTATAATATCCGTGAATCTAAAAAGCATATATTTGGTCCCTTCAGCTAAGTCTTTGATACAGATTGTAAACAAAGGTCCCAACACTGATTCCTGACATTTGTCACAAACTGTCCAGCCATAAACAACCTTGACATACCTGGTGTCAGTCCTTTGTGTGGCTGGTCTTATTACATTTAATAGTTGATCCCCGCATTGGGTAGCTAGACTGTACAATGAGTCTTGGTGTATTGGGTAGCTGGTCTATCTTAAAGCAACGGGACATACCACACCAGCTCGCTCTACATGGTAACAAGAAGCAAATATTTTAATCAAGCAATAAATATTTCAATTTGGAAATCTCTTCTTGAAAACTACTTAAAATCTTGCACTTAATTATTCAGCTCTGTTTGTTTCCCTGTACACACAATGTTTTGCTCTCCTGTCCATAGCACCATCATTGCGGAAACCATATTCCATGGTGTATTGTAGATTTCACTATTCTATCCCACTGCATCCAGTTATCTATTCAATGGTTTACAGAAGAACTCATCCTCAGCCTGTGCCTCCTCTATTTAGGTCAGATGGTGAAGAACAGCTTCTTTTAATTTTCTATCTAATTTGAACTGGTTTTATGCAGTAACAGATGGACAGAACTGATTTCACTTGGTTCACCTTTTACATCATGGCCAAGGGGCAAGGTCTCTCAGTAGTGGCACAAAAATCAGTCATAGAACATACATAGAACACAGAACATAGAATATTACAGCACAGTACAGGCCCTTCGGCCCTCGATGTTGTGCCGACCTGTCATACCGATCTCAAGCCCATCTAACCTACACTATTCCATGTACGTCCATATGCTTATCCAATGGTGACTTAAATGTACCTAAAGTTGGCGAATCTACAATTGCAGGCAAAGTGTTCCATTCCCTTACTACTCTCTGAGTAAAGAAACTACCTCTGACATCTAAGTTCTGAAATCTCAACATTTCCTTGATGGGAAATACATTCTTGCCTGGGCCACCTGAGCACATCACTATCTAATAGCTATATACTTTGGCATTTCCTTAATGTCATGTGGCTCGGCAATAGGCATCTCGTGAAGATGCAAGTTTAACTCAGCAACGCCCATCTAAGTGTTTCTGGCTTCCCTCTAAATTCTGTTCAACATACAAGAAATGATTCAAAAAGAGCGGGCCTCCACACAGCAGTGGATTACTATCATTAGTATGTTGCAAATATAATCAAAGATCTTTAATCTTTGCTTCAGTTAAACATAATCTTTGAAGCCTATGTTCAGATGGACCCTTTCCTCACTAATGTCTATCTCTTACCTTGTCCAGGATACTTCATCCCTTCAGCTTTATGTCCATCATTGCAGTATTAAACCAAAACTCTATCCCTGAACATGTAGATGGCAAAGGATCTTTGCCCAAAGCTGTGTTTTGACTAAAAAGCATGGACAGCTGTTGGTTCAAGGCTATTTTATTTATTAAGTACAATGGACACAGTAATAATTGTTTGCTGAAAATAAGATACACTCGGTAGAGATCCTTTGTAAATTTATTACATCTCCCATTGTAAGAAAACATGTTTTTCTCTGCTTTTCTCACTACCTTGCAGCACACTGTGATCTCCTGGACAGCGGAGATACAGCATGAATGAGAAGCTAGCATTTCCCTGGCTCTGCTCCTTCTCTCACCTGTTACGGGAATGACAGATTGAAGTAATAGGTTTGCCAGATAGTAGATATGACACCATATGGAGGTGCTTGGCAAGAATGAAGGATGCTTTCATGGTATGTGAGGTAGTAAACAGGAATTAATATTGACAGAAATTAATGGGGACACACAGCAGCAGCATGTAACACATAGAAATGATTGAACTGTGATGTATCCAGAACAGATTCTGACTTTCATTGGTCAATTGCCTGATTTGAAATCTAAACAAAATCTGGTAGTGTACTGTCAATGTTAACTGCTGCATTCTCCGTGGCAATATCTCTACCAATCAGAATCCACTTGCCAAACAATCAGCACTCTTCTTTAATACAGTATAGATACTGATTTCCCCTTTAATGATATTCTTGCAAATTGTCCTGATGACTACAAGATGAAAAACTTTGATAATGTGATTTTTTCTACAATTCTCAAGTTTTGTATGACCAAATGATTACTTGAAGGGGCATGCGTAGAATCAGTCAATGAGGAAAGAAGGAGGCCTGATTCTGATGAATCCCTGCAATTGGATAGTAGCAGATTCTCGGTGCATCTGGGAAGATTGGTTTCTAGTTTGAAGTACCAAGCTATCATCCATAAGACCACACTCCAGTACAATTTTAAGACAGGAAAGATTAAGGATGGAAAAAAGTAAATTGTGATCTATACCATGAGTGAAAACATGCTGCAGCATTGAGGGGCCACAATGCTAACAAAAGATCAAATGAGCAATGCTGCACTGTTGGATAATCAGTATTCAGAATGTGCTGTACAGTCAGAGATACTGCCTTTTACATGTGACATCAAGCCATGATCCCATCTACCCTCTTAGTTGTACCTAATGGCTGATGTAATGCTGCTTGAGGAATGGTGTGATGCTCCAATAATTAACACTTAACCAAAATCACATCTCTGTGGAAGTTTGCTATGCAGAATCAGCTGTTACATTTTCTACACTACATTCTACAATAGTGACTACACGTTAATAATGATTAATTGTCCCTAAGGTAATTTGACACGTCCTGTGGTCATGAAAGGATTCATAGAGATGCAAAAACAAAGTCTTCCCTATCCTGAAATCTTCCCTGATCCCTACTCTATGTCCCATGATCCTCAGTGTTGACAACACTGTTGGGACTCTCTTTCACAATGGAACTATAGAAGCATTTCATGGCTACGGCCCACAGCAAGAGGAATAGGCTGAATGAAAGGGGGTGGGGAGGGTTGGGGCAGAATATTTCGATTTCAAAAAGACCAAAGAATTTTAAGTGATAGGTTAAGAAAGCATTGACACTCCCAAATCAGGCAGGCAAGACAAAGCTGCAAACGTATGGTGATTTGACTGACAGTCCATGGACATCACAAGATTTGAACACATGTGATAGCTATTGATATTTACCAGTAACAACGTTTGGCTTGTTTAGATAATTATTTTCCTGACAAGAAGTGGGCCAGCCCTGAAGTGTATTATAAATATCCTTTTATGACAATGATCATGCCATTGATACAGGACTTGTTGGGCAGGATCCTCTGCTTGGCTCTGGTGATAAGCTTAGAGGAAGAAACAGCATTTAATTAGATGGAATGACAGAGTGCCTGAACATTATCGCCTTCCCATCTTTATCAGAATTCTGCCGTGGGTGCAAGAGCCATGGTTTTCCCATGGATTGAGGTGTGCCATTGTCAGATGCCAATGTCCGTGGATGTTGGGTATAAATTACTGGTACCTTTGAGGCATGCCATGGGACACTGGTGCCTAATTTCCAATGTGGAGGTCGTCTGGAGCAAGGAGCAAGGGAAATCTGCCAGGAACTTGCTGTGGTTTCTTTGTCAAATTTTCCCGAAAGAGGCTTTCGGTGAGTTTGGCATGAAGAGAGGCTGAATATTAATGAGGTTACTTGTGTCTTTAACAAGACATTCAACAAATATCAATCCCTGTCAATTAGTACCTTGTTGCTTCCTGGCAAGAATATCAACATACTGCCTTTGAAATCATCCAGTTATCGACTTGGCCCTTGCTGCCCTTGGCGTAAGATTCTGCCACACACCTTGCCACAGCTCACATCACTCAGACTTCTGTAAGATTCTTTCTACTGTGCCTTGCTAACCATACTGCACTTTCTTTTGCTGAAGAAACACAGAGGATTGGTAACAGCACAGGGACCATTGTGCTATCTTTCTGATCCACTTGCAGGCTTCTTAGGAGGCATGGACTTGCATTGTAGCATGTACTGGCATCAAGTACATGGAATCTATATCTGCTGGATGTTAGGACTTTGAACAGGCAAATGTACAGAGCTTCCATTTGCATACTCCAGCTGCATCTAGCTTGCACACATTCCTTCACACATTTGCAATGCATCCAGAGTGAATGTACCTGTATGTCTAATGTTGGTCAAGAGTAGATTGCACCAACTCAGTCGTGCTTGCTAAACTAACATGGCCATCTCCATAAAGCGCATGTTATCGGCAATAACTTAATAGATAAAAGCACCCCATCACTTGTGGAACAGTGAAGAGTGCTGTAGGACAAGGACATCACTACATCCTATGTCATGTACATACGACAATGCACTCTAATGAGTACCTTATAAGAAAAAATGGAATGGTTGAGGTCGCTCTGGGATGGGATCACAACAGCCATCCTCAGAGCCGCTGTGACTCAGATGCCAGGAGCACTCATAAATGCCTACCTCTTTCAAAACTTCATGGTCCAAATAAGGATGACTTCTAGGAGTCAAGAGGTGCTCCCTCCAAATTTGGTTCATGGCACTTGTAAGAAATCCACAGACAGATGTAGAATGAAGGCACAATGCTGTGTATACTTCCATCAGGGCCAAAGTGGAACAGACCATTGGCCTCTTTAAAAGGTTTTGTAGCCACAATTGCTCTGACAGGGCCCAGATAGAGTATCTTGCGTCACTGTGGTATGCTGTGCCCTTCACAACTTAAGGTGACAAAGAATGGAGATATCCCAGATGTGGACAAAATGGAAGAGCAAAAGCAGTCTGAGTCAGATCTATTGCATTCCTCATGACGGGTTTAGTCAAATCCTGAGAAAGCTCCTTTCAGTGATTTTAGCCTCAGTTTTCTCCACAAAAACTGGGGTTCAAAGGACTGTGAATTGAGTTTTTTTTTACCTTTTTATTCTTACGCTCGACTTTCATTTATTATTCTTTCAGTTTTGTACCAAATACTGAAGTATCTTGTACCTAAGATGGTGCCATTAGCAGCGACCTGTCAATAAAGCTAAATCAATTAAATTCAATTCCCTGGATCACATGGTTATGGGAAATTGGCAGTAAGAATGCTCAGAACATGGTGGCTTTGAACATCATTTCCCTGATGCAATCACTAATTACCATGCTGCTTGTCACAAGGTATCCCTGCCCCCTACAAACCCATTCTACAAACAAGTCCACCACCTGGCAGATTCAAGGCCAAGAGTGGAGCTCTGAAGGATTTCCCTGAGTTTCTGCAGTGTTGAGCCATGATCACCCACAGTAAAAAGCATAACTTCGCAGTTAGATTCTTTCAGGTTTGATGCAAGTCAAGGATTGATGTGCTGATTCCTCTGCACAATCCATGTGCTTTATTCCTGTATTTTTTCTGGTTAGGCTTCAGCTTACGTACTGTCTGCAATTCTGGGCACTACACTTTACGAAGGATGCTAAAGCCTCGAGAGGATGCAGAAGAGGTTTATGAGGATGAAAAGAGGGTTGGGCACTTCAGTTTGTGGTGAGGTTGGAGAAACTGGGATTGTTCTTCCTAAAGAGTCATGGATACGCAAGGTAGTGAAGAAAGCATTTGGTCTGCTTGCCTTTATTGGTCAGTGCACTGAGTATAGGAGCTGGAAGATCATGTTGTGGCTGTACAGAAGATTGGTTAGGCCACTATTGGAATAACTGCATTCAATTCCAGTCTCCCTGCGATAGGAAGGATGTTGCAAAACTTGAAATGGTTCGGAAAAAATTTATGAGGATATTGCCAGGTTGGACGGTTTGAGCTATAGGGAGAGTCTGAATAGGCTGGGGCTATTTTCCCTGGAGATTCAGACACTGAGGGTTGACCTCATGGAGGTCTATAAAATCATGAGGGGCATGGATAGGGTGAATACAGAGGGCTTTTTCCCAGGGTAGGGGAGTCCAAAGCTGGAGGCCATAGGTTTAAGGTGAGTAGGGAATGATTTAAAAGGTGCCTGAGGGGTAGTTTTTTCATGCCGAGGGTGGTGCATGTATGGAATGAGCTGCCAGAGGAAGTGGTGGAGGCTGTTACAATTACAACATTTAAGAGACAATTGAATGGGTATGCAAAGAGGGAGGGTTTAGAGGGATGTGGGCAAAATGCTAGCAAATGAAACCAGATTAATTGAGAATATCTGGTTGGCATGGACGAGTTGGACCAAAAGGTCTGTTTCCATTTTGTATAATTCTATGGTTCTAAAGCACAGCAGGTTAAGATTAGACATAAAGGAATTATTCAAAAATTATGTTGGTAAAGCAAGAAGAACCTGTTCCCTTTTTAAGTGGGCCAGTAACCAAAGGTCATTGATTTAAAATACTTGGAAGAAGTGATGAAGAGAAAATAATTATAGTTTGTTAAGATCTGGACTACATAATCTGAAAGAAAGGCTGACGTGGATTCTGTAGGAACTGTCAAAGAGGAATGGAAGACTAATTTGCAATCCTGTGGCGAAAAGCTGTGATGTGTGACTAAATTAGACAGCTCTTTAAAAGAACTGACATATCCAAAACATAGCAAATCCTTCAGTACTGTAAGATTCTATGATTGCATAATGCCCTACGTTTATTGCACTAATGCTTTGTTTCTATTGTACTTATGGCTATTGATCTTGCACTACTGATTTATATCTGTTGAACAAAATTGTGTTTTGTGTTCCACAACTGCCCTGCTTAATTTGTATGAATTCCTGATTTAAACTATCTTGTGTTCTGCTTTGAGTGCTGAAATGTTCCTGCTGAATACTCTCTTTATCTGTTGCCCCATGTCTCACTGGTGGTACTCTCGATGGCTCAGATGTAGAAAAGCAGAAATTCCAAGACTTGGGCTCACCTGCATTTTATGTCATCCTCCCCAGCAGGACTATTACTGGTATATCATCTTTATACACCGCACAGGGAGTCCCTGCAGCAACCCTCTGGTAATAACTCACCAAAGATAAAAGATGATTCAGCATCGGCACTTCGGCACCTGCTCCATTTACCACAGCTCACCATTCCATCACTAATATTAATGGCAATCATTCCACAATTCTTTTCCAAGGGACAGCACTGGGAAGTAGCTGAGGTGTTTGCTATTCCAACAGGCTAGGAAGTACCAAGTCACAGAACACTTTAGTTCCATGCTCCTAAAGACAAAGGATCACCTGAGACAGAGTAAGAGAAAGTGTAAATGAAAGAACCCCAGCAGTGCCAGCGATGGTGAGACGACATGAATAGAGACTAATCAATAGTGGGGCTCCGAGAAATCATAATCATTAGTTTTAGCATTTTATTCTACCTGCAGGAACAAGCTTTTTCTGAACAGGAGACAGCATGGTGGCTCAGTGGTTAGAACTGCTGTCTCACAGCAGCGAGGACCCCGGTTCGACTCTAGCCTCAAGTGTGGACTTTGCACATTCTCGTGGTGTCTGCATGGGTTTCCTCCCACAGTCCAAAGATGTTCAGGTTAGGTGCCTCGGCCTCGCAAAGTTACCCACAATGTGCAGGCTAGGTGGGTTAGTCATGGGAAATGCAGGGTTACAGGGATAGAGTGGGACATAGATTTGGGTGGGATGCTCTTTGGAGGGTTGGTATGGACTCGATGGGCCGTATGGCCTGCTTCCACACTGCAGGGATTCTATGATTCTATAAAGGAGACATCCACTGGCAAAACTGTAAAATTGTAACAGTGCACAAAAAGATCTGGCAGGTCATTGGTTAGTGAGTTAAGATACAGTAATTAACCTGTGATGTAAAAACCAAATACATTCTGATTTTTTAAAAAAAATAAGTAACTGCACATGTAAGATACCTCATCAATTCCCTCGGAGAAGAAAAAATCTTGTCAGCAATCCTAAATAGGAGTTCAATTCAATAAGTTTGGAAAATAAATGCTGGAGTAAAAGTGAGCATGAATCTGTCTGATTGTTGCCAAACTCAACAGTTTCATTAATGCCCTTTAGGGAAAGACACCTATAGTCTAGACCTGGTCTCCCGTAATAACATGATTTTAGTTCCAGACCAGACCCTTAACTGTCTGAATTGGGCTAGCAACACCAGTTTATTGCATCAAAACTGCTTGCAACAATTCAAAGAGAAGGCTCACAACTGCCTTCTTAAGGAATTCGAGGTCATTAATAACTGGCAAATCTGACAGTGGGATTCATGTTCCAAGAAAGAAAAGAGGAAAAAGAACTTCACAGAGCACACTGGAAAGATAAAAGCTGACATCTGACAGTAGGAATGAAAATTGAGGGAAGACAGATTAAAAAAAAAACTCAGTTACAACAATTTGAAGGAGACCATTCAAAGCAGGCAGGGATTTTTGAGTGGGGTGGCATATACAAACAGGTTAATGATTCATCACTGTTCTCAGCGGAATGTCTGAATCTTAAATTGAGCATCAATCATTGTCATTGACCACATGCACTTCCAAGAAAATTTAGGCACTTGGTTGGCACTCAACATTGTGGCAAGAAATGGAAAGATGCAAAAACAAAAATCCTTTGGGAGAGGTGTGACAGCCTCTGCGAGGCATAAACTTACTGTGGAAGGAGGGGTAGACAGATGTGCACCTTGGATCTCTGGCTGAGAGGTCAAAGTGCAAAAAGGCAACACAAGGCAAGGATGCTGCGAGCATTGATGTAGCATCAAAGTGAGTCAGCTCTATGACAGTGCGTAAAAAGCTCAGATATTGAGTATAGCCTGGTTGAGTCCATGAGCTGGGTGTTTGCTCCTGAATACACAGTGTCCTTGCTCCAACAACACACGTGTAGGTGCAGCATTAAACTGGTGAAGTGTCATGTAAGTGGATCAGAGGTGTGCCATGAGGGTTTTCAGAGCTTGTCAAATGTTAATCCCAATGTCCCTGAACATGGAATGCATGTGGCTGGTAGCAAGTGACATGCTCTGAGATGCCCTCCACCTCCTCCAGAACTTCCAATTCCCTGGCCCCCAACACCTCATTTTCACCATGGATGTCCAGTCCCTATACACCTGTATACCGCATGCAGATGGCCTCAAGGCCCTCCGCTTCTTCCTGTCCCGCAGGCCTGACCAGTCCCCCTCCACTGACACCCTCATCCGCCTAGCTGAACTCGTCCTCACCTTCAACAACTTCTCTTTCGATTCCTCCCACTTCCTACAGACAAAGGGGGTGGCCATGGGCACCCGCATGGGCCCCAGCTATGCCTGCCTCTTTGTAGGTCACGTGGAACAGTCCCTCTTCTGCATCTACACAGGCCCCAAACCCCACCTCTTCCTCCGTTACATTGATGACTGTATCGGCGCCACCTCTTGCTCCCCAGAGGAGCTCGAACAGTTCATCCACTTCACCAATACCTTCCACCCCATCCTCAAGTTCACCTGGGCCATCTCCAACACGTCCCTCACCTTCCTGGACCTCTCAGTCTCCATCTCAGGCAACCAGCTTGTTACTGATGTCCATTTCAAGCCCACCGACTCCCACAGCTACCTAGAATACACCTCCTCCCACCCACCCTCCTGCAAAAATTCCATCCCCTATTTCCAATTCCTCCACCTCCAAGTTCTTTAAGGACCGCAACTTTCCCCCCACAGTGGTCGAGAACGCCCTGGACCGCGTCTCGCGCATTTCCCGCAACACATCCCTCACACCCCGCCCCCACCACAACCGCCCAAAGAGGATCCCCCTCATTCTCACCCACCACCCCACCAACCTCCGGATGCAACGCATCATCCTCCGACACTTCCGCCATCTACAATCCGACCCCACCATCCAAGACATTTTTCCATCCCCACCCTCGTCTGCTTTCCGGACAGACCACTCTCTCCGTGACTCCCTCGTTCGCTCCACACTGCCTTCCAACCCCACCACACCCGGCACCTTCCCCTGCAACCGCAGGAAATGCTACAATTGTCCCCACACCTCCTCCCTCACCCCTAACCCAGGTCCCAAGATGACTTTCCATATTAAGCAGAGGTTCACCTGCACATCTGCCAATGTGGTATACTGTATCCATTGTACCCGGTGTGGCTTCCTCTACATTGGGGAAACCAAGCGGAGGCTTGGGGACCACTTTGCAGAACACCTCCGCTCGGTTCACAATAAACAAGTGCACCTCCCAGTCGCGAACCACTTCAACTCCCCCTCCCATTCTTTAGATGACATGTCCATCATGGACCTCCTGCAGTGCCACAATGATGCCACCCGAAGGTTGCAGGAACAGCAACTCATATTCCGCTTGGGAACCCTGCAGCCCAATGGTATCAATGTGGACTTCACCAGCTTCAAAATCTCCCCTTCCCCCACCACATCCCAAAACCAGCCCAGTTTGTCCCCTCCCCCCACTGCATCACACAACCAGCCCAGCTCATCCCCTCACCCCACTGCATCCCAAAACCAGCCCAGCCTGTCTCTGCCTCCCTAACCTGTTCTTCCTCTCACCCATCCCTTCCTCCCACCCCAAGCCGCACCACCATTTCCTACCTACTAACCTCATCCCACCTCCTTGACCTGTCCGTCTTCCCTGGACTGATCTATCCCCTCCCTACCTCCCCACCTATACTCTCCTCTCCACCTATTTTCTTTTCTCTCCATCTTTCGTCCGCCTCCCCCTCTCTCCCTATTTATTCCAGAACCCTCACCCCATCCCCCTCTCTGATGAAGGGTCTCGGCCCGAAACGTCAGCTTTTGTGCTCCTGAGATGCTGCTTGGCCTGCTGTGTTCATCCAGCTCCACACTTTATTACATTGCCCTGAGATGTTACCCAGTTTTCCAACATGGGAGCAAATGGGGCGCTAAATCCACCAGGTTCTCACTCTGGCTTCCTTTTCGACTTTATCTGATGTCAAGCACATTTGGAGAGTTTGGCAAGGAGGAAGGTGGTGTATTAATTAGGCGCCTTGTGTTGGTAAACACCATCAACCTTTGCATCCATTACCACTTCTGCTACCCACAATCCAACCCCACAACCTTATTTCCTTCCCACCCCTAACTGTCTTTCGTAGGGACTGCTCACTCTGCGACTCCCTCGTCCACTTCACACTCTTCACTAATTTTTCCACACCCGGCACCTTTCCCTGCAACTGCAGGAAGTGCTACTCCTGTTGCCCTCACCTCCATTCAAGGCACAAAATAAACCTTTCACATCAGACAGAGGTTGACCTGCACATCTGTCAACTTGGTCTGCTGTATCCGCTGCTCCCGCAGTGCCCTCCTTTATATCGGTGAGGCCAAGCGTAGACTCGAAGACCATTCTGTAGACCATCTGTGTAGAGTGCAACAAAAGACAACACCTTCCGGCTTCCTACCACTGTAACTCCACCACACCCTCCCACTCCCATGGTGACATGCCCATCCTGAGCCTCCTTCAGTGTCACAATGATGCCACTCACAAACGGGAGGAACAGCACCTCCTTGGGAGCCTACAGCCCATTGGCATAAATGTGGGTTTCACCAGTTTTAAAATCTGCCCACTCCTGGCCTCATCCCATGTCCAACCCTCCCTCTCATCCCTGCTTCCTTGACCTGACACTATCTGTCCGTCTTTTCACCCACCTATCCGCCCCTCTCCCCTCAGTGACTAATCCCCACCACTCCCTACTTGCGCTCACCTGACACCATCCCACCCACCTTCCACAGCCCCACCTCTCCTCTCTCTATTTATTTCTGTGCTCTCTTCGCTCTCCCCATTTCTGAAGAAGGGTCCTGACCTGAAACATCAACTTTCCTGCTCTTTTGATGCTGCCTGGTCTGCTGTGTTCCTCTGGCTCCACACTGTGTTGCCTCCGACTCCAACATCTGCAGTTGTTGCTATCCCATGTAACAAATGTTAATCTGGTCAACATCTTACTGCTGCCTGATGAGAATCTGGTCATACCTCATACTGAAAAGTCTAAACAGTAGTGTGAATTGCTCCTGACATTGAGATAGGCCTTGCTTTACTTCACACTTGATTTTCTCACACATTTCACCATAGCTCACGGTTGATCAGACCCATATCAGATTTTACCAGGAAAATTATGCAAAAGGAAGTACACTGACATGGGGAAAACCTACGGCTGGTCAGAGTGAGGAGAATGTCATAGGCAGAAGAGGGAGACAGACAGATAGAGCTTGACAAAGATAGGGCTCAAAGGAGAAGATGTAGAGGAGACGTGTGGCTAGAAAGGCAATCTTACAGACAAAAAAAAAGTATCAGACATCAAGAATTGTCAAGAAAAGCAAAGGAAGGATGTAGAATAATTACATCTTTGATCATTAAGTATTCAGTTCAGAGGAAGGAGATGAATTAATCCCAAAGCATGCATAAAATTCAATTCAATCTCAGAAATGCATATTAGACTGCACTGGGGATTCTTCAGACCACAAACTGTTTATAAATCTTCCTAAATGACTTAAGACTGTAGATTGAAAAGCAGAGTTTGTATCTCAGATACAAAGCTAAGTAATATGAAATCCTCTGACCCATACAAAGCAGTGCTTCTCTTTGAGAGAAGTGAATGGCATTTCAAAACAGCAATTCAAACAATGCTTGTTTGAGGAATAATGGATTAAAAAGCTTTGTTACACAATAATTAAATTATTTAATGAGTCTGAGTATAATGCAAACTGCATGAAAAGGATTTAATTCCCACAACATCAATGGCATATTAATAGCCAATATTCTGCAATAGACTGAGGTTTGTTTGAATTTTATTGAATCTCAGAAACTAATGGCAGAGAAATAGGCCAATCAGCCGTGGAAATGACCATACAACTCTCTGTAAATAAATAAGAGGAAGAGATTAGTGAAAACAAATCTAGGCTCCTTACAGTCAGAGGCCAGAGAAATTATAATGGGGAACAAAGACTTGAAAGAAAAAAAACTCTAGTGCATAGCACTGTCCTGCTATTCCTGGTGTCAGTCGAGAGAACCTTGCTGCACTCCCTCTATGGTAAGTATCTCCCTTCACAAAAGAGAGCACAAATACTTTCCCAGAAATGTCAGGGAACCGAGGGTTTAGTGACAGGGTGGATTTGAAGTTAAATGAGTATTGGTAAGATAATAGTGATGGGGAAATTAATGGGGTTAAAGACCGGCAAATCCCAAGGGTTTGATAATCTACATCACAGAGTACTGAAGGAAGTGGCCCTGGAAATATTTGGTACTTTGGTGATCATCTTCCAAAATTCTACAGACTCTGGAGCAGTTCCTACAGATTGGATGACAGTCAGTTAGCCCTACTATTTAAAATGGGAGGGAGAAAAAAACCCAGAAAATTACATCAGTGACAATGGGAACTGCAGATGCTGTAGAATCCAAGGTAACAAAGTGTGGAGCTAGATGAACACAGCAGGCCAAGCAGCAGCTCAGGAGCTTCCTGAGATGCTGCTTGGCCTGCTGTGTTCATCCAGCTCCACACTTTGTTATCCAGAAAATTACATAACAGTTTTGTATAATTTCAGGAGTGGGTAAAATGCTAGTGTCTGTTATAAAAAAATGTGACAACAGAACACTTTGAGAATATTAATGAGATATTAATGAGATTGGACAAAACCAGTACAGGTTTATGAAAGGCAAATCATGCTCAACAAATCTACTGGAGTTACTTTGAGAATGTAACTGGTAGAATAGATAAGGGAGAGCAGTGGATATGGTGTATTTGGATTTTCAGAAGGCTTTTGATAAGGTTCCTCCTAAGAGGTTAGTGGGCAAAGTTAAAGCACTTATGATAGCTAGTAATACATTGGCATGGATCAGGAATTAATCTGCTTACAGGAAGAAGAGAGTAGGGTTAAAAGGTCTTTTTCTAAGTAACAGGCAGTGACTAGTGGGGCGCTGCAATGATCAGTGCATAGGCCCCAAAAGTTCACAATAAATGCAATATTTTCAAGTTTGCTGATATCACAAAACTATGCAGAATTATGAGTTGTGAGGAGGACACAAGGAGACATTAAGTGATTTAGCTAGGTTGAGCGAGTGAGCAAACACATGACACATTCAGCACAACATGGCTAAATGTGAAGTTATACACTTTGATGCGGAAAAACAGAAAAGAACAATATTATTAAATCGCTACATATTGGGAAGCGTGGATATACAAAGGGATCTGCCGGTCAATGAAAGTGGAAAGACAGGTGCAGCAAACAGTTAGGAAAGCAAATGGTATATTAGTCTCATTGGAAGACAACTTGAATTCAGAAGTAGGGATATCTTACTGTTGGTACGCAGGATCTTGGTGAGATCACACCGGGAGTACTGCATACAGTTTGGTCTCCCTACCTAAGAAGGGAGATACTTGCCATAGAGGGAGTGCAGCAAGGTTTTCTCGACTGACACCAGGAATAGCAGGACAGTGCTATGCACTAGGGTTTAGAAAAGTTAGAGGTGATCTGATTGACGTATATTAAATTCTAACAGGACTGGACAGACGAGATGCAGGGAGGATATCTTCCCTGGATCTGAAGTCTAGAACCAGGAGACACTGTCTCTGTATTTCGGGTATATCATTTAGGACAGAGGTGAGGAAACATTCCTTCACTCAAAGGATATTGAGCCCATTGAATTCTCAGCCAGAAGGCTGCGAATGCTGAGTTCCTGAATATATTCAAGAAAGAGACTGGTAAATCTTTAGAATTTAAAGGCATCAACGGGTATGTGAAGAAATATGTTTTTGCTTGATTTCGTGACAAATTTGTTGAAGGTACAGCGAAAGGTATACACAAGTTTCTGCACAAGTTTCATACCTAACACAATGTAAAATTGTTGTGATTGGTGGAGGCTAATCAATGCAGCCCCTGGACATTGTTTCAAGAAATCCACATGACTAACATCACTTGTTGAATCAATGGCCTTTCATCCATAAGGTCAGAAGTGGGGATATTTACTGATGATTGTACTGTTCAATTGGTAAATTTTCAGGTAATGGTAGAATCTGTGCTTGCATGCCACAAGTCCTGGATAATATTCAAGCTTGGGCTGATCAGTGGTGAGTTAAGAGGAACATTGGTGAAGAATGACAATTACATCGGACTCGTAATACAAAATCCTCTGGGGATATGGACTTAAATCCCGCAATGACAATTTGTGGAATTTAAATTAAATTAAATTTCAATAAATAATTCTGAAATTGAAAGCTATTTTCAATATTGGTGACCAATGACTGCAATAAAACCCCATCCGTTCGTTAATATCCTTTGGGGAAGGAAATTTGCATCTTTATCCAGTCTGGCCTATGTATGACTCAAGAGCAACAGCAATGTGCTTGATTCTTAACAGCCCTCTAAAATGGATTAGCAAGCCACTCAGTTCAATTAGGAATGACCAGCAAAATATTGGCCTTGACAGCGATGCCCATATCCTATCAAAGCATAAGAATATGAACAAATGCTCAGTAATGACCGTATTCAACTGAAGATAAATTACTCACTTCTGCTTTGCATTCAAGGATATTACGAATGCCAAATTCCCCACCATCAACATATTTTGGCCACTTGTGACCAGAAACCTAACATGATTAGCCATAAATCACTGCAACTATAAGACCAATTCAGAGACTGAGTATGAAAGCCTCATCTCCTTATTTAAAGTCTGTCTAACATCTGCAAGCTTCAACAAAACATAAGAATCTTGACACCATCTAGAACAAAGCATCCCATTGAAATGAACATAACTACCACGTTGAAACATTCGCTCCCTCCACTAGTGACAGATATTAGCAGCAGTACCATAAGTAATATTCACTCAATAGCATTGTGAGCTGTTATATACCTGAGGACTAGATTTATTGGACATCTTTCAATTCAGTATACTGTATTCATTGCTCATAACACAGTACCCTCTAAATTAGTGAGACAGAAAGCAGACTGGGTGATTCCTGCTTTGTGTAAGGCTGCTGTTCAAACTGCCCCCATGATCCCAAAGTTCCAGTTGCTTCTCATTTTTGATTCACCACCTTGTGGTCATGATTAGGTTTTTGGCTTCAGCCAGTTGCTTAATTCCACTGAAGCTCAATACAAGCTTGTACCTCATTTTATGGTTAGACACTTACTGCCATTCTAAGACTCAACAATGAGTTCAACAACTTCTCTGCATTTTGAATTTTTTTTTGCCAAGTCCCAGTCTCCATTTTGTTTTCATTTATTCATTTTGAGGTAGAGCTGTTCATTATTCTGCTGAAGGATTATTGCATCGTTACGATTTAGTTAGAGTCATTCAGCAAAGAAACAGCTTCTTTGGCATACCCTGTCTGTGCTGACCAACACCAAATTGCACTAATGCCATTTACCTGCACCTGGTCCATAGCCAACTATGCCCTTGCATTTTAAGTGCCCATCCAGGTGCTTCTTAAACATTGTGAGAGTGCCCACCTCTGCCACCCTCTGAAGCAGCATGTCTACCACCCTCTGGGGGGGGGGAGATTATTCTTCAGACCTCTTCTCAACCACTTACTCCTCACCTTAAACTTTTGCCCTCTTGTCTTAGACACGTCTGCCATCAATAAGAGATTCTCACAATCGACGCTAACTAAACCACCCATAATTTTGTATATTTCAATCCCCCTCATCACTGCCAGTCCTGGTGAATCTTCTCCAAACCATCTCCAGTGCAATCATATCCTGCCAATAGCATGATGACCAAAACTGCACAAAGCATTCCATCTGTGGCCCAATCAATACTCTTTCAAGTTGCAAAAACACTCCTCCTGCTCCTTTATTCTATTCTCTGCCTAATGAAGATAAGCATTCAGTATATCTTCTTAGCCAATCTATATACCTGTGCTGACACTTTCAAGGATCTATAGACTTGGACAATAAAGTCCGTGCTCCTCAGTACTCCCTAAGGACCTACCATTCATTGTGTAAATCCTTCCCTTATTAGACTTCCCAAAATGCATCATCCCACATTTATGAGATGTACAGTTCTGCCCAATTTACCAGCTGATCAATAACAGACCACAACACAAGACCATTCTCCTCACTACTAATAGCACCATCAACTATCATGCCATTTGAAAACTTATTAACTATACCTTCTACATTAACATCCAAGGCATTAATGTATCTTACAGATGGCATGGGTCCCAGCACTGACCCCTATGGCACATTGCTGGTCACAGGTTTCCGATCACAAAAGCATCCCTCCACTATCATCCTTTGCCTCCCGGTTGTAAGCCAAATTTTGGATCTAGTTTGCCAACTTTCCTTTTCCCACAGGCCCTAACCTTTTGGATCAGCATTCCATGTGGGACCTTGTCAAAGGCCTTACCGACCTCCATGCAAACCACAACAAGTGCACTAACCTCATCATTAC
Organism: Stegostoma tigrinum; assembly: GCF_030684315.1. Taxonomy (NCBI): domain Eukaryota; kingdom Metazoa; phylum Chordata; class Chondrichthyes; order Orectolobiformes; family Stegostomatidae; genus Stegostoma; species Stegostoma tigrinum. The sequence continues at coordinate 19,750,743 of NC_081378.1, read as the reverse complement.
ATTTTCATAAAGCAATTAAATTAGTCAGGCAGGATCTCCTTCTTGTAGACTGGACAATTCCTGATTACTTCCTGCTTTTCCAAATGTTGATTAATCCTGTCCCTTAGATTGTTTCAAGTAATTTCTCTGCTGTCAGACTAGCTGGTCTGTAATTACCTGGCCTGTCCCTGCTGCCCTTCTTGAACAAAGGAACCACATTAGCTATGCTCCAGTCATCCAGCACTTCACTTGTGGTTGGTGGTTGGTGACATTTTAATCACCTCTACCAGGGCCCCAGAAATACCTTGCCTCCCCTCCCAAAGTAGTTGTCAAATCCTTAAAGGAGTAGGTTAAAAATTGTTCGCTGTATCTAACACCATCACAAAAGTGTAAAGCCTATGCCAGGTAAAGTTCTGTGCAAGTCATGATACATTGAGAAATGAAAAAAGGACTCATTGAAACGTGTAAAGATCCAATATTTACAAGTTGTTAGACTATAGGTAACCACAGGCAGGCTATTATCCTTGAGGTTGGTTGGCTCGCTGAGCTGGTTTGTTGTTTTGCAAACATTTCGTTACCGTGCTTTGTAACTTCCTCAGTGCAGGATGTTACCCAGAACGGTAACGAAACATCTGCGGAACAACAAACCAGCTTGGCGAGCCAACCAACCTCAGCACCCACAACCCGAGCTATAGATCTACTCCAAAACCTTAGAGGCTATTATCCTTGTAACAGTGAAGATTGTTAAAATGTTCTGCTTACTCAAGAAGCTGTGAAATTAGATAAGAGTATATCAATCCCATTAAGAGTATATGGTCCAGTGGGATTATCACTGGACTGTTAATGCAGAGGCCCAGGTAATGTGCTGGGGACCTGGGTTTGAATCCTGCCATGGCACTTGGTGGAATTTTAATTCAATAAATGTCTGGAATTAAGAATCTAATGACAGCTATGCTGATTGCTGGAAAAGCCCATCTGATTCATAAATATCCTTCAGGGGAGGAAAACTGCCATCCTTACCTGGCCTGGACTACATGTGACTCCAGACTCACAGCAATGGGGATTACTCTGAACTGCCCTCTGGGCTTTAACTACTGCCTAGCCAGCAATGTCCTCATCCCATGAATGAGTACAAAAAAAGTCCCACTGTCAATGGAAGGGAGGAACAGCACTGGAGCACAAATTCTGAAGGCCCTTGGATAGCAGTGACTTAAAGCAAATTCAAGGTACCAATGTGGAAGAAGAGTTAGGTAATTAGTGACCAATCAGATGGACAGAAATGACATTTTACCCAAAATGGCACATAATCAAAATGGACACAGAGATGACATCAAGACGACATCACCAATCTAAGGAAACCTAAACAGGTAAATAGAAAGCCGGACATAACACCAGCGCTTCACCGGAGGCTCACTGATGATGTTATCTAGAACGGTGACGAAACGTCTGGAAACGAACCTTCCAGCTCGGCGAGCAAACTCCCATCCAGGACACAAAGTGTAAAATAAGAATTTGTAAATCACTGTGCACAAAGCATCATTAAGTAGAATATAGTACAAAGGATGAACCGCAACCAAGAGACACAATGCTGCAGTTAACTAGACATTAAGGATGGGTGTACGACAGCAGGGGCTAGGCAACACAGTCATAACAAATCCTCATTTATAAAACTGGTGACTGGTTATAGGATACCACAGCTCAGTACCTTCCAAACATCACACAGAGACATACGTTGACTGCACACGGAGGATCATCACCTTGGTGAGAGATGTTCTTTGGCCTGCCTGAAACTTGTTGGTCTTCCAGAACCAGGATTTGAACTTGACTGAGTATCAAAAATTGGCACATTCCAAGATGCAGGACTTAGGTGCGGAGGGATGCACTAAAGCTTAGGGCAGCTGCTGCCAAGGCGCAATGGAGAAAGACCACTGTCTGAGGTCTTTCTGCTGAAGTTAAATGCAGGTATGTTCAGTTATCAGACCCTCCCAGTGTCTCAAATGCATGTAAATATAATCTGGTTCCAGTAAGAAATGCCTTTGGTTTGTTTGGATAGACAGAAACTCCAATGTTTGTTTCCCTGATATGTTACTGAACAGAACAGAACTGCGTTTGTGGCTATGCACGTGCATGAAGATATTTTTAATGAATAAAGTATATCTTTGAAACACAATAAACAGCTCAGCACTTTCCAGATGATTTCAGTTGGCAGGAAGTGGAGTAGCCATCCTTACCTTGCCGTGCATTGTACTGTCTCATTTGCACCTCCTCCACACATTCTGCAGCAAACCAGCCAGTTCGACCTTTCACTGTTCCTTCCCAGAATCCTCCCTCACCGATGCTTAGCACTGCAAGAGAGAAAGAAGTGATATGTTAGCATTAGGACTACCTTGAAATGAACTAAATCTGAAGTAGAGTCAACGCGTGGTCACTGTCACGCATATTGTTGAGAATCACTGACAACATGCTTCACATGTATAGTTACACACACGTGTCATTGGGAAAAATCACTAAAAAAACAAATATTACTTGGAAATGAATGTACTGATCATAGTGGGACCCCATTTTGAAGTATATTTTAACTATATTCGATGAGCTGGACCAGTATATATCATACACAATTTTTATTGTATTTCTTCCTTGAGAAAAAAGACGCACGCACATGCAGGCGCGCACGCATGCACACACACACACAAACACACACACACACAAACACACACACACACACACACACACACACATGTGAGCATGGTCCACCACCCCAGATCAACAGGCAGATCATGTTCATAGGATGATGTGATTGAATTTAACACAATAGGCAATTTTGGATTTCTGAATATGGTATATGTTTGAGCTACCATAGAAAGTAATCAAGTCATTTTTTTTAAAAAAAGAACCTTCAAGGTACAGGTGCATTCCTGGAAATTTCAGTGGTTCTCTTGTGTCTGTAACTATCCAGAGAAGATAATGGTATCACTGCAGTCCATGTAGGGCAGCTACCATGAGGAGATTTCAAGGGTTTTGACTCAGTGGCAACAAAGGAACAGGAATGGAGCTCCACTTAGATGATTCCAGCTGATATTACTCCCAGAATGAAATTTGGCTTAACAGATCATTCAAACTAAAACAAATGCAGTCTTTCACTGAAACATACGCATGCTAGGATGTAGATTTGGTTTGAACAATAAAACACAGGTTTATTGCACAAGTGAAATAAAAACTAAAGGAAACAAACCAAGCTTTCTAAATGTATCACAGATTGAAAGATTTGGTCGAATTTCAAACAAGTGGCATGTGATGCACTGTAAAACAAACTCCCATCTTCTACCAACACCATTACTTTACAGTTAATCAAAATTCAGAGAACTTCCTTCCCTTATGAAATTTGTATCTTTGACTTCACTTTCCAATCTTTGGGTTTTCCTACGCGAAAAATCAATCCTTGATTATTCTGAACCCAAAAGATTATTTCTTCCAATGCTTTTTCTATCATGTTGTAAAACCACACAATATAAAACAAAATCTATTAACACTCCAGGAGGCAGATAATGGTGGAAAACCATGGTTCTGAGAAGATTGACCAAGTTCATAATTAAACCAATTTTAAAAAAAGACCAAATTTCACATGCCACTTGTTTGAAATTCGACCAAAAAAAACTACATGCCTCCCCAAAGAATAATGAAAATGTATATTTAAGAGGTACTTTCATTTCCCAACAAAAAGTCTTTTCAACCTTTTTTCTACATCACATTAATGTAGTAATATATTGACATTAAACATACAAAATTGTTATGGCAACCATATTTGACAAAACTCTATCTCTGCATCACCTACAGCATCTGCCATTTCCCTTTCCTGACACATGAATAATTCTTAAATTATACAGCTGTAAGATTAAGCTCCACCAAAATAGCAACACATTCTTGCTCCAAAACCTTCCCATAAAAATCAAAGGAGCATTTTCCATATAAATAGAAGTTTCTTTCATATTGTTGGTGATGTATGTTTCAAAATGATGTTGAACCATATACTCCTGTTGACATCAAGATAGCAAATGACCAAAGTGTTAAATCAATGGTCCCTCGCAAAACTGAAGTCAATGGAAATCAGGGGGTAAAAGACTTTGCATTAATTGGATACATACCTAACACAAAGGGTAATGGTCCAAAGGCCAATACTCCTGCTACCATGTGGTCAGTTATTGCAAGTAACAACACAGGTCATTCAACCACCCACTTCACTCTCACATCCCACCACCACATTGCTCATTCAAGCCTCCCTAAACAGCACCCCCAAAGGCAGCACTGGCATCAACAGCCAATTTGACAGGTTTTGTATAATTCAACTCTGCTAAAACTGATGCAGTTGCCTGCAAAACTTTCACATCGCCAAAGGCACATGCTGTAGATTGACTCGTAATGCCTTTAGGGAGGGAATTCCAGAATTTTGTCATGGTGACAGCGAGAGAACAGCGATATACTTCCAAGTCTGGATGGTAAGTGGCTTGAAGGAGAAATTGCAGATGGTGGTATTCCCAGGTAACTGCTGCCCTTGTCCTTTTAGATGGAAGTGGGTGTGGGTTTGGAAGGTGCTGTCTGAGGATCTTTGGGGAATTTCAGCAGAGCATCTTGTAGATAGTACCCACTGCTGCCAGTGAGCATCAGTGGTGGAGGGAGTGGATGCCTGGGGTTGTTGTGTCCCACACGTGGCTGAGATGGTGTCAAGCTTCTTGAATTTGTAGGAGCTGCACCCATCCAGGCAAGTGGGGAGTACTCCACTGCTCTCTGACTTGTGCCTGGTAGATTATGTACAGCCTTTGGGGAGTCTGGAGGTGAGTTCCTACCACAGTATTCCTAGCCTCTGACCTGCTCTTGACACCACTGTATTCACATGATGAGTCTAGTTGAATTTCTGGTCAATGGTAATGAAATAACTCCACAAAGGTCGGTATTTTGTCACCAAGCCACCCTTTATTTACGCATGCGTTGTACATGACACTGACCCAGCTGGCTCAGAGCCAGCTTCCAGAGTGAACAGAAGCCTTGGCACTGCTGTTTATATCTGTCAGACTGGGTTCCTTGGTTGGACCAGATTAACAGAGCTGGGGCTGAGATGCAAATGGAGTTTAATGCAGACAAGTGTGAGGTGATGCGCTTTGGTAGGAGTAACCAAAAGGCAAAGTACTAGGCTAATGGTAAGATTCTTGGTAGTGTAGATGAGCAGAGAGGTCTCGGTGTCCATGTACACAGATCCTTGAAAGTTGACACCCAGGTTGACAGGGTTATTAAGAAGGCATACAGTGTTTTAGCTTTTATTAATAGAGGGATCGAGTTCCAGAACCAAGAGGTTATGCTGCAGCTGTACAAAACTCTGGTACGGCCGCACTCTGAGTATTGCGTACAGTTCTGGTCACCGCATTATAAGAAGGATGTGGAAGCTTTGGAAAGGGTGCAGAGGAGATTTACTAGGATGTTGCCTGGTATGGAGGGAAGGTCTTACAAGGAAAGGCTGAGGGACTTGAGGCTATTTTCATTAGAGAGAAGAAGGTTGAGAGGTGAATTGAGACATATAAAATAATCAGAGGGTTAGATAGGGTGGATAGGGAGAGCCTTTTTCCTAGGATGGTGACAGCGAGCATGAGGGGGCATAGCTTTAAATTGAGGGGTGAAAGATATAGGACAGATGTCAGAGGTGGTTTCTTTACTCAGAGAGTAGTAAGGGAATGGAACGCTTTGCCTGCAACGGTAGTAGATTTGCCAACTTTAGGTACATTTAAGTCGTCATTGGATAAGCATATAGACGTACATGGAATAGTGTACGTTAGATGGGCTTCAGATTGGTATGACAGGTCGGCATAACATTGAAGGCCAAAGGGCCTGTACTGTGCTGTAATGTTCTATGTTCTAACAGCCCCAATCAAGGAACTCATATTCCATAATATCCATCTGGCTGGCCTCCAGGTAACTCCCAGGATGTGGATAGGCAGGAGTAAATCCAAAATAGCAGGTATGTTCACTTCTCTAGTGCTACTTGACTTTGTCCAAGTGGACTGCTCTCTTGTGGAATGACACACGACTGAGATGATTGACCTCCAACAACCAGAACCATTACCCTTTGTGTTAGGTATGAATCCAATTAATGTAAAGTCTTTTACCGTGATTTCCATTGACTTCAGTTTTGCGAGGGATCTTTGACTTAACACTTGGTCATTTGCTATCTTGATGTCTTTTGAGTTCACTTCTCATCCTGACCTTAATATCAGTAAAAAGGCGATGGCCCCCAAATTATCTTGTTGTTCTGGAGAATTAGCTGTACACATAACAAAGCTCTTATAGTACACCTACAACATTGACATTTACTGTACAAAGTGGAAAATGTTCCATCTGCAAAAAGTAATAAAAATCCAGTCTGGTCAATTACTGTTCTGTCAGCATACACTCAAACATCAGCATAGTGATGGAGGGGGTGCTAACAGTGCTATCAAATGGGATTTACTCACTAATAACCAACCATCTAACCCCAGATATCATTACTGCCTTGGCCCAATTAAGCTAATAAATAGGTATGAACTGTTGACATATTACTCTACTGGTTAAAACCCAACCCTTTTCTAGAACTACAGACACATACATACACATGCAGACAAACAAAAAAGAACAACATTGGTGTTACAGATGGAGTATTAAAAAAAATTGGGATAACAGTTAAAGGACACCAATCATCAGAATTTAATGGGATGTTTGTTTTATTGCCAAAGTTCTTCAGTTCTCTGATCCTTTGCTTCATGTTCCTTCACTTCGTAGAAGGCACACAGTGACTAATTCACACATTATAAAGTCTCTGGTTTATTGGTTAAGAGCAAGCGCTTACAGCAATTGCTGGGAGATTCAACTGACTTTCTTTAGCTTCAGGTATTTTACTGGAGAGACAGACATACACCACATTGTCCTCCAGAGGTCTGATGTTTTCTCACTGGATTGTTCACAGCCGCAAGTTATCTAGCTGTACAGAAATAATGAGTTGTCATCAGGTTGATGACGTTTGACATCCACACTAGTCATCATTCCACAAACCATTCAGTAACCTGTTGCTGACTAAATTTCAGCTTGTATACACAGTGCAGTCTACGTACACCTTCCCTCACTACTTGCAAGGCAGTGGTGTAACCCCGACTTGTAATGGCTTTCATTGACTTGCTTGGTGAAAGCACAGCAATTCCTTCTTTAAGCTTTGCTGTAAAATATCCTTCTCCTCATTCAGTCTACCATCAAGAATAATGTAAAATAAAAAGATGCAGTGTTTAAACTTGGTTCATACCTTAAAAATGGTCACTTTATGAGTGGTCAGCAGAATGTAGATAACCCAAATTTTGCTTGGTATTATCACTTTGATGTTTTAGTGCATTAAAGATGCTAGATAACTTTACATTGCTATTTATTCAGGACATGAATAAACTAATATTTGGAAACTGAGGGAATCAAGGGACATGAGGATAACAAAGAAATCCTCAGAACCTTGCTTTCATGGCTTTCACAGCCATTATACATGTTCAAATGATGTGGAGGTCCCGGTGTCGGACTGAGGTGCACAAAGTCAGATGTCACACAACACCAGGTTATAGCACAATAGGTTTATTTGAAATTACAACGTTTTAGAGCGCTGTTCCGTCACTTCACTGCATTTCATCTGAAGAAGCAGCAGCACTCCAAAAGCTTGTGATTTCAAATAAACCTGTTTGACTATAACCTGGTGTTGTGTGCTTTCTGACAATGAAGTATTAATTTTTGTAATGTGAGGAACAAATTGGGTGGGGAAGTTGAGTTAGAATTTCAGCCATGACCTCATTGAATGTGAAGAAGATTTGAGGGGTCAAATGCTCCAATTTCTTACCTTCACTTTCATGGATACTGATGAAATCAGCCTAACATTGAAATGCTGGGGCTGTCATCTTCTGAGAATTATTTAAAATTGTAAAGAAGCATTGATTCTTTTGCAATGAGACTCATGCTGGCAATGATTATCTGATAAATGTGTAGTTTTGGACATGATTAAAAGATCAATCCCTGGGATTTGTTGTACTGTCCTTTCTAAATTTCACTGAATGTCTCAGACAGCTAAATCAATAAAACTATTAAAGCCCTCTGATCAGTCCATTATTAAGTAGGATCATTCAACGCACTGATTCATCCACTACTGGAGAAGAATGAAGTAAAGAAAGGGAAGCTCAGATCTGAACTTAAAACATACTCGAGGTCCAGGCAATTATTTATGTAACAGCTGAGGAACTGGTTTAGAGCCTAAGTACAATCTACTGGACCTGAGCAACACCTCCAGAAATCCAACTATTAATCAGTTACTATAAACAAACACAGCTCTAAGATGCAGTGAAACATAGGTACAGGACAAAGACAATCAGCCCCTTGAATTCTTTCCATGAAGAAGTTATGCAAAAAGCATGTACATTATTGGCCAGGCCTCATTTATAGTATTATAGCTGTAGCAAGTCAGGACTGTGGACAGGAGACTGAGCAGAATAAGAAGAACTGTACCAGGAAACATCCGATTTGTATAGAATCATAAGATGATTTCAGCATCCGAGGATGCTATTCAGCCGACTGTGTCTACACCAGCTCTTTACAATAGCAATTCAACAAGCCTCATGCCCCTTTCTGTGCATGTTTTATAATCAGGCTGTTCAGAGATGTTACTATGCACCTCTGGAACGGGTGGTGCTTGAACCTAGGCCTCTTGGTTCAGAGGTAAGGGACACAACTAATACACTACAAAAGCCACAGCCCTTTTCCCATAACTTTGCAATTGTGTTCTCCTCAGATGTTTATGTAACTGTCTTTTGAAAGCCACAGTTGAATCCACCTCCTCTACACTCTCAGGCTGTTTTCCAGATCCTAGCCATGGGTTCTTGTGCCAACCAGCTTAAATCAGGTCTCCTGGTTCTTGACCCTTTTCCCATTAGAACAATTTCTATTCACTCTGTCTAAACATCTCTTGACTTTGAACATTTCTATTAAATTTCATCTCAAACTTTATTTTGCTAATAACAATTCCACTGCTCCAATCTTATGGCATAACTGAAGATCTTTATTCCTGGCGCTATCCTCATAAATCTACTCTGCACAAATTCTAAAGTTTTCACATCCTTCCCAAGTGTGATGTTCAAAATCAGACACAGTTTCAGCTAAGCCAAAGCTTCACTAAGGTTAGTAATGCCCTCGTTTATGACTGTGAAGCTCGGGTTTCCCTCATTCATTAATAACAGAGTTCTCATTAATTTGTGCACATCCACCCATGGTTTTTCTTTTCCTATGATCACTTTGAAATTTTAATCTTTACAATGCCTCTCCTATCAAATTGGATAACCTCATTGTTATCTATTTTAAATTTTAACCCCCAAGTCTGCCCATTCAAGCAACCTGTCTATGGCCCCTGAAATCTAACAACCCTCACAGTTCATGATACTTTGAAGCTTTGAGTCATCTTCAGACTTTGAAATTGTGCTCTGTGCACTGTCTGGGCCAGTAATATTTATGAAGAAAAGCAAAGGCCTTGATACACATTCCTGTGGAAGGCCCACTGTCTAATACCCTCCAGTCTGAAAACAATCATTCACTGCTACTCTTTGTGTGTTTTGTCACTCAGTTGACTTTGTATCCACGTTGTCACTGGCACTTCCATGGACTTCAGCCTGGGTGGCAAACGTTTTGTTTGGTTTTTCTCAAATGACATTTTCAAAGCTTGATTTGTATCAACCATTACCGCTCATCAATTCACCGTGTTGCCTCACCAAAAAACTCTATGAAGTTAGATTAAACTAAATCACCCCTTAAAAAATCCTGACTGTGTTTTCATCCAAATTTGTCCAAGCAACTGTTAATTTTCTTCCAAACTCTCATTTCTATAACCTTTGCCATCATTGAGGTTAAAAGGAATGGCTTGTAGTTGCTGACGTATCCTTACAGTACTTTTTAAAGAAGGATATTGACCTGCGCAATTTTCAAGTCCTCTGGCTTCATCCCTCTAAATGGATTGAGAAGATTATGGTCAGTGCCACTGGAATTTTTATCTGTGTTTCCCTCAGCATCATTGGATATATCTAATCCAGTCCTGATGACTCTTCAAAATTATTACAGTCAGCCTGTCTCATACCTCTCCTTTATCAATGTTTAGTCTATCCAATGTATTACCTACTTCCTTTTTCATGATGATTTGTACAGCATCTTCCTCTTTGGTAAAGACAGATATAAAGTATCACTTAGCACCTCAGCCATAACTTCTGTCTCTACAGGAAGACGCTGATCTCTAGTTTACTCCACTCTTCTAACAAGCCTCTTATTATTAGATGCTAATGGAACACGTTCAGATTCCATTTTGTGCTCGTTACAGGTCTCAACTCATACTCTCTTTGCCTCCCATTTCCTTTATCACTTTCCTTTTGAACTTTCTAAACTCAGACTGATGCTCATTTATATTAGTAACTAGATATCTGCCATATGCATGCTTTCTCTATTCAATGAAGTAATTCCATTATATGATTTGGTGCAATAATTCCTCTTCGTGTCAAATTTTTATTGCCTTCTCCAAGAGCTCTAACAATGTTGGGGTGCTGCAGGTACAAACAGCTTGTCATAAAGTTGTGATGTGTAGAACATAGAGCTGTTCAGCTCAGGAACAGGCCATTTGGCCCAAAATGTTGAGCCAAATATGACATCAAATTAAACTAATTCCTTCTGCCTGCCCTTGGTCCCATATATCTCCATTCCTTGTATATTCACGTGCTTATCTAAAAGTGTCTTAAATACTTCATCATACAGGCCTCCACTACCACACCTGGGAGTGAATTCCACACTCCTACCACTCTGTGTACAAAAGCCTGCCCCTCACATCTCGTTTGAACTTTCCCCCTCTCACCTTAAATGCATGGTCCTAGTTTAGGACATTTCAACTCTGGGAAAAAGATCCCGGCCATGAACCTTTTCTATGCATCTCATAATTTTATAGACTTTTATCAAGTCTCACCTCAATCTCCACTGCTCCAGAGAAAAGAGGAGTTTTTCTAGTCTCCTTATAGCTCATACCCTCTAATCCAGGCAGCGTCCTGGGTCACCTCTTCTGCACTCTCTCCAAAGCCTCCACATCCTTCCTGTAATGTGGCAACCAGAATTAAATGCAGAACTCTAAGAGTGGCCTAAAAAGTTGTATAAAGCTGCAACATCCTGACCTGTACTCAATTCCCTGACCAATAAGGGCAAGCATGCCATACATCTTCTTTACCACCCTATCTACTCGCGTGGCCACTTTCAGGGAGCTCTGGACTTGACTCCCAAGATCCCTCTGTACGTCACTGCTGTTCAGGGCCCTGCTATTAACCACACATTTCCTTAACATTTGATCTTCCAAAGTGTAGTGCCCCAGACACACCAGAATTAAACTTCATCTGTCATTTCTCGGCCCACATCTGCAACTGATCTATATCCCACTGTATCCTTTGACAACCTTTTACACTACCCCCAACTCCACTGATAACTGAGCTCTGACTCTGTGGAAGTTCAAAACTAGGGGGCATATTTTTAAGATGAGTGGAGAAAGATTTAAAAGGGACCTGAGGTGTAACTTTTTCACACAGAGGGTAGTTCATATGTGGACTAAATTGCAAGAGGAAGTCATAGATACAGGTACAGTTACAAACATTTAAAAGACATTTGGACAGGTATATGAATAAGAAAGGTTTAGAGGCTTTTCGGCCAAATGCTGGAAAGTAGGACTAGTTTAGCTTGGGAAATTTGACCGGCACGGACAAGCTGGACTGAAGGGACTGCTTCCTGCTTACAACTTTATAATTTATAGATTTACAGAATCCCTAGAGTGTGGAAACAGGCCCTTCAGCCCAACAAGTCCACACCAATTTCAAAGCATCCCATCCAGACCCATCCCCCTATACACCACCTAATCTACACAACCCTGAACACTACAGACAATTTAGCATGGCCGAGCCACCTAAAATGCACATCTTTGGACTGTGGGAGGAAACCGGAGCACCCAGAGGAAACCCATGCAGGCACAGGGAGAATGTGCAAACCCCACACAGACAGTCGCCCGAGGGTAGAATTGAATCCAGGTCCCTGGCGCTGTCAGGCATCAGTGCTAACCAGTGAGCCACTGTGCCACCCAATAACCAGAATTTAAATTGAATTGTGACAAGTTAACACAGTTGAGGGTGCTTAAGAACAGTATCAATGTAATCAGTAGGTTAAATCCATCTGCCAATGTCCTTCTACAATTCATTGGTATGGTAGATGAGTAATAAAGATTATAATTGAGTGCCTGGTGCTTTTGAAGTCATTCTGTCAGTCAAGGACTATTTTGACTGGATGCCAAATTGCTTTTAAGTGGCCATTCTCATCGAGAATAAAAAAAATCAGTATAGTGCAAGGTTATTGCAGGAAATGTTGGCACAGTTCTCCTCAGCTAATGCTGCTCACTATTGCAAGGGTGAGCCATAGATAATGACTTGGCACATTCAATAATATGCCAGTTAGGTAAGGATACTGATGTACTGTAAGTTGTTATTGAAAAGCACACACATTGGGATTCTTCTGCCTAGCACTGGATGCTACACAATAACAACTTGCTACAAATCCTTTTTCTGGGCTTTATTAGGGCCAGGACCCCCCTTATGGCATTAGGCATATATCTCACCGAATGCATCCTATCTCTTGAACTACACAGTTAATTGTTACAATCTGGAGTGAATTGTAGCAAGATTCAAAACAATTTTCATTAACTGAGCTATGTATATGTGAGAGAGCGTGTGTATACCAGTGAGAGTGTTTGCAGTAGATTCCCTACAGTGTGGAAACAGGCTCTTTGGCCCAACAAGTTCACACCGTCCCTTGAAGCATCCCACCCAGACCCATTCCCCCATCACCCACACACCCCTGAACACTACAGGCAATTTAGCATGGCCAATCCACCTAGCCTGCACAGCTTTAGACTGTGGGAGGAAACCGGAGCACCCGGCGGAAACCCATACAGACGCAGGGAGAATGTGCAAACTCCACACAGACAGTTGCCTGAGGCTGGAATCGAACCCGGGTCCCTGGTGCTGTGAGGCTGCGGTGCTAACCACTGAGCCACCCTGCCACCTGTTGTATGTGTGCAAGTGTACGTGTGCATATGAGACAGAGCGTGTGCACTTGAGTGCATGAGAGAGTGAGTTTGTATGTATCAGAGAGACTTTCTATATAGAAGTCAACAAATTGGTGGAAAAATTTCAGATGGGGTGAATAATGCACAGTTTCAAAAAGATTTCTCATATAGTTTTGTAAATGAGTAGAAAGAGCATGACTAAACTACTAAATTGAAGTGTCAGCCTAGATTATGCTCAATACCCAGAGTGAAGTCTGAAATCTCAGCTTTCAACTGAGAGGTGAGTGTGCTACTGGCTGCATTAATATGATTCAACTGAGAGTTTCAAGATGATGCAACAGTGCTGATCAGTAAATGTACCATGCAATGTGAAAACAGGTGGAGAGGCTGAAGGGGAGATGTGCGAGATGTATGAAAACTGAGTAGCTTTTGGCTCCCGTGCACCTTCCCTGTAGCTTGTTAGCAGTCATTATTTCTCCCTTCAAAGACTAAACAAAGAACAGGAAAGAACAAAAGCTAAGGCTATTAATTTGCTCAGCATCCAAAATCTAACTTTCAGTCTCAAAATGAAAACAAAAATTCCTTCCATTTTCACTACAGAATACTCCTTTGGAAACAGGGATACATCGAATTGAATGCAACACTCTGTGATTTACTTGATCCTGGTAATGAAAAGATTTCCCCAAATTTGTTGTCTTCATTACAGAAAGTATCTCTCTCTCTCTCTTTCTCACAAACACAGGCACACACTCTCCCTCATAAACACATACACTCCCTCTCTCTCTCTCACACACACACACACACACACTCTGTCTCTCACACACACACACACACACACCCTCTCACTCACAGACACTCCCTCACACACACACACACATAAACTTCCACACACAGACACACACACACACTCTCTCTCTCACTCACAGACACTCTCTCACACACACACACACAAACACACACACTCTCTCTCTCACACACACACACACACACTCTCACACACACAGATACACAAACACACACTCTCTCTCTCTCACACACACACACTCTCTCTCTCTCACACACACACACACACTCTCTCTCAGACACACACAAACACACTCTCTCTCTCACACACACACACTCACACAGACACACACACACTCACACACAGACACACACACACACAGACACACACATACACACACTCACACAGATACACACACACACACTCTCTCTCACACACAGACTCATACACACACACACACTCTCTCACACACACCCACACACCCTCTCACTCACAGACACTCCCTCACACACACACACAAACACACACTCTCTCTCTCTCACACACACACACACACTCACACACACAGACACACAAACACACTCTCTCTCTCACACACACACACTCTCTCTCTCACACACACACATACACACACACACACACGCAAACACACTCTCTCTCTCACACACACATACACACACACACACGCAAACACACTCTCTCTCTCACACACTCATACAAACACACTCACACTCTCACACAGACACACACACACTCACACAGACACACACATACACACACTCACACAGATACACACACACACTCTCTCGCACACAGACTCATACACACACACACACTCTCTCACACACACACACTCTCTCTCACACACACACACACTCTCTCACACAGACACACACATACACACACTCTCTCACACAGACACACACACACACTGTCTCACACAGACACACACACACAGACTCACACACACACATACACAGACTCATACACACACACTCACACACACACATACACACACGCTCACACACACACACTCTCTCACACAGACACGCCCACTCACACACTCACACAGACACACACATACACACACTCACAGACACACACTCTCTCACACACACACTCACACACTCTCTCTCACACACACACTCACACACACACACACAGACACACACACACTCACCCTCACAAACACAAACACTCCCACACACACGCACACACACAGACACACTTACACTCACACATGCGCACACTCTCTGACACACAAAGACACACAGTCTCTTGCGCATGCAACACACACACACACACACACACAGACACACACACACACACACACACACACACACACACACACTCTCGCACATATACACACACACTCTCAGACACACACACACACTTGGAACATGACAAAACAATTGTTTTTACAAAGCCAGTGAATTTACAGTTTACGTAATTTGAATATCACTGTATTCTTTTTAATGATACCTGGTCTTTCTAATCAAAGTATAAACCAGCTGTTATTGTTATCATGAAATAGGCATTTAAAAGGAAAAAGAAAACTCATTGGATGTTGTCACTACACAATTCATATATAGTGAAGAGGAAAGAGTAATTATGGACAAAGTAATCAAAATTTGAATAGAGACTGGATTGGGGCTATGAGCTCAGTTCCTAAATGACAATGGGGAATAATGAACTTAAGGTTACACCTGAAAAGATTAACATTGTGGTAATGAATACAGCAGAGGAACGTTTCTTTTGTCATAGAATATGCCAGAAATATCATGAGTAATAAGTGAGGAATTTCGGATGATCGTAGCAGACCAAACAAGATGAAAACTATGATTTGCCCTGCATGGGCTGTAGCCTCCACAAATATTTTGATTGTATTTTTTTGGGAAAGAATGATAAATGCCATCCGTTGGCTTAAGAAGTTGAGAAAACAAACTGAGTCGCTAAATGGATCTTACTTGCTGAAACATTATTGCTGGTACAAGCAATAGATTCACGAAAGATAACTTAACAGGCAAAATCTAACAAATTTTTGCCCATATAATGTTCTGTTTTAGCAAGTCCTATTGGGAGTAAGCAAGTTTTGGGTCTTTACTGGGAACTGTTTGTCTGTAAGGAGATCGTTCAGTGGACATGGGAACACTCTGCGACTATCACACAAGTTACCGCTCTTGCAGAGGTTTTAATGCAGTACCAGCATGTTTGAGGAGTGTATTAGGGGATAACTAAGTTGGGAGTAATTTATTGCCGATATTATGTTTTCTGCAGGATTACAATTAAGGGGGTGTGAACATTCGGTGCTTTGCTAATTTATTGTGGGACTAATCTGAAAGGCTGTAGGGATTGCTCTGAGAGTCTGTGAAATGTTAGGACAGGGTGGAATTTTTGAAAGTGCATCCAGGAGAGCTTTTATTCCGGAATGTAAAATGGTCCTGTTAGAGATGTGGCAGCGCTAGACCAAATCCGAGGGAATGAGGCTGATCAAATTATTGAAGTGTCAATGGATGAGCATTTTGGGGAAACCAACCATAACTCCATCAATTTCAAAGTCATCATGCAAAGTGATAAGGATAGTGCAGAAGTGTCTCAATTGGGTGAAGGACAGTTTCAATACCATTAGAAAGGATCTAGCAAATGTAGATTGGGCGCAACTACTTGTGGGTAAGTCTGCATTGGATAATGGGAGTCTTTTATATGTATTATATTGTGAAATCAGGGCCAGTGTGTTCCACCAAGAGTGAAGGGTAAGGGCAGCAAGTCCATGGAAGCCCTGGATGTCAAGGGATATCAAGAGCTTGATAAAGGATAAGATGGGAACATATGTCAGGAACAGCATGTTAAAAACAGGGAGGCCTTTCAAAAGTATACAGTGTGTAGGGGGTGCTTGGAAAAGAAATTACGAACATTAAGAAGGGCCAGGAAATATCTTTGGCAGATTAAATCAAGACAAACCCCAAGTTTTTTTGTTGAGTTACCATGAAAAGGGTGGGACCTAATAGAGACCGAGGGATAACATGCGTGGAACCAGTACACATGGGTGAGGTGTTAAATGAGATCTTCTCATCTATGTCCAAACAGGAGAAAGACATTGTAGGTGAGGATTTCAAGGTTTTGGAACAAATTAAGATTAATAAGGAGCATTAGATGTTTTAACAGGCATACAGGTGCACCAATCCACAAGGGCTGATGGAATATATCCCAGGCTGCTATGGGATGCAAGAGAGAAGATTGCTGGGCCCTGGCAGAGATATTTAATACCGGAGAAGTGCTAGATGACTGGAGGATAAGCTAATGTTCACGAAGGGCGACAGGGACAGGCCAAGTAATTACAGATCAGTTAGTCTGATGGCAGTGGTAGGGGAATTATTGGAAAAAATTCTGAGGGACAGGATTAATCAACACTTGGCATGGCAGGGATTGGTCAGGAATGGTCAGTATGGATTTTTTTGGTGGTATATCCTGTCTGACTAATTCAATTGAGCTTTTTGGAAAGGTGGCTTTATTGATAAGATTAGTGCAGTTGATATAGTTTACATGGACTCCAGTAAGGCCTTTGACAAGCCCCATGAAGAAGGCTAGACCAAAAGGTAACAGTCCATGGGATCCAAGGCAAGTTGGCAAATTGGGTCCAAAGGGTGACGGTGAAGGGTTATTTGTGCGATTGGAAGTCTGTGTCCAGGGGGGTACCATAGATATCAGTGCTGGGACTGTCACTGTTTGTTAGATACATTAACAAATTGGATTTGAATGTAGAAGATAAAATTAGTAAATTCTTGAAAATTGGTGGCGTTGAGACTGAAGAGGATGGTATCAGGCTACAGTCTGATATTGACCTTGTTGTACAACTCTTTAGATCCATGTTGGCACAGGTAGACAGGATGGTGAAGAAGTCATACAGGATGCTTGCTTTCATTAGCCAAGTATAGAATATAGGAGCAAGGAGGTAGATTATAGTTAGAACACACAGAATTCCATCTGTGGTATCAAATGGATGTGGGTACATCAGGATGTTTCCTATGCTGATTCACGTATTGGGAGGGGAGCTGGTCCTGCAGGTTTTTTTTATTGATGCTCAGTGCATTCGGCGGGGGTGGGGGGGATCCGGAAAATTAGATGTTATCACAAGTGGGCTGTAAGTTCTTTGAGTTTATTTGTGAATCAGTATTCTCAACAGGGAACTTATTCAAGGAGTTACTGTCTTCAGGGTTTGATCCTAGGTTGACTGGTATGTAATTAAATATTGGGAAGACTAAAACCACGGTCTAAGGTCTCCACTCCCGCGCCATCTATTTTCACAGTAGTTGACTGGGATCGAACCAAACTCTTCACAATCTTGGTTTCACAGCTGTTATAACCTCACACCCACACCATCATTACAATCACCCAGCTCTGCTCCTGTCACACCGCCCGACGCAGTCTGGCATCAGCTTTGTGACTCTAAACCTGAACACTCCTTTAAATTTCTGACTGACCTCTAATTGTCTAATATCTGTAAGTTTGATGTCAGCTGGAATTTATCTCCATCTATTCTGTCCAGTCAGCCTTACAGTCGCTGAGCTGCAATAGCCTTCAGATGAGCAGAAATCCAACTATAACATTTTCATCACTGCTTTCAAATTCCATCATGTTTCATCTCCCCTTTTCCCTGGAATTTCCTCTAGCTCCCTCGATGTTCATTTGTGCTTTTCTAATTCTGGCCTCTTTTGCATTCTCAAATTTAGTTGCTCAACCATGGGGGCATGCCTTCAGATTCCTAGCAACGAAACTCCAGGATTCTCTCTCAGTAAATCTCAATCTCTCTTTCTTCCTCTCAGACACTCCTAATCTCGAACCAAACATTGCACTATCCTGCTTATCATCTCCTCCTGTAGGTTAGAGTTGAATTTTGAGTCTTATTGCCCCTATGAGACACCTTGGGATGTTTCATTACTTTATCAGAACCTTTGAAATGCAAGTATTTGATGTTGCTTTTGGGGGTTTGACAGTTTGAGAGGTTTATTGACCAGACCAGTGCATGTGGGAGATAGATAGAGGTTGGGAAACAATCTGATCGCAATTTTACTGACTGGGGGCAGTGGGGGTGGGGGAGGGGGGGTCGGTTGTTGTGGTGGTGGTGGCGAGGGGCAATTTGTCACTGAGTTCCAGGGAGCTTCCAATGGGGAAGCTTTTGGGGGGTGTTATTTGGAGGTGAATCAGAGCTGGTCACTTTGCAGGGGAGGTACTTTCATCTAGGGATCAGTATATTCAGGAGGGCTTTGAAACTGAGTGTGTGGAAGGGCAAGGATGCAGGCCTTTGGAGTCAGTGTGTTTGGAGGTATTGTTAGTGAGGGTCAATACGTTTAGGGGCCTTATCAAGGGGTTAGTGTCTTCGGAGGTTTTGTGGGGGCGGGAAGCGGGGTTCAGTGTGTCAGAGGTTTAATCAGGTGGTCTGTGTTTGTACTCATTAATGTTTGTCAGGGGCAGTGCCAGTACTTGTGGAAGGTACTTTTCATTTGCTGTGTTGGAAACTATCTCAATGTATGCTGGCGATTTCCGTGAGAGGTTTGTTCTTTTCCATGGAGGTTTAATCAGGCCGGGACATTGTGCTATGGAGTACAAAGGCAGAAATCATGGGCCCCGCAGCGATGAACCAGTCCAGGGCCCACACTCCAGGCTCTGCGCTCACCCGAGCACGGTGGGGCCCCTTGAGGTCAGGGACTCAGTTATTGAAACCCCAATGTACCCCCTTTCCAAAGCTCTGATGGGCTAAGGGGGAGAGTTTGTGTATTTTGAGAAATGGGTGAGACGTGGATCATGTGTAACTGACAGAAGCTATTTTGAGCTCTTGTGCCTGCTTCACCATGCAGTTAGATCATAGCTGATCTACATCTTTTTCTTCATTTACCCGCCCAGGTTCTGCAACCTTTAATACATTTATTAATGGTGGCCATCAATCCCAGCTTTCAAACTTTCACATGACCCCCAACCCCAAAAACTATCCCCAACTCCTCATAGGAGGAATTAAATCTACTTATTTGAAGAAAACAAGTTGATTAATACTTATATGCAGTGGGGCAAAGTGTGTTCATAAGACACAGAGCTCTGTGAATATATTGGCAAGGACAAGGAGAGAAGAGAATGGAATCGTGAGGGGAAGGGTGGAATGGAGAGAAGGGAATGGAATCGTGAGGGGAAGGGTGGAATGGAGAGAAGAGAATGGAATCGTGAGGGGAAGGGTGGAATGGAGAGAAGAGAATGGAATCATGAGGGAGAAAGGGTGGAATGGAGAGAAGAGAATGGAATCGTGAGGAAGAAAGGGTGGAATGGAGAGATGAGAATGGCGAAAGAAAGTTGAGAAAGAAAGAGGGAGAACAGAGGAAAAGAGAGGAGAAAAAGTGATAACAAGAAAAAGAATGAAACAATAAAAAGAAGCGAGTGTAAGATAAATTGAGACTTGCAACCAACTAGCATCTTTCATAACATCAGACACCTCAAAATGATTTACAGCTGACTATGTACGGTAACTTCAATTTTAATGAAGAATGTAAAAGGCCCTGAAAGCAATTTTAAAAATGTTTAATCCTATTAAATTTCAATTACTGGGAAAGAAGGTCATGTATAAAAAAAATCCTAAAAATATTTTGTGCAATTCTATTAACATGCTGACGAGATTGCTCATTCCTCATAGCAAACAGCAGCTATTGTGACTGATGGGTATGACAGGGTGAAGAGACATCATTAGCACGAAAGAAGCCCAACACAGCACCACCTTCAGGCGCAAACTGAGCTGCAAATATGAATGATTTTTCAATGAACTTGCCAAATTTAACATAACTGGATTAAAGGAGAAAGGATTGGAGAAATTGTGATCAGAGATAACGGGAACTGCAGATGCTGGAGAATCCAAGATGACAAAGTGTGAAGCTGGATGAACACTTACAAGATTTAGATAGCTTTTTGTATTTCCACATTGGGAACAATTTCTCCAGTCCAAGATAACAAAGTGTGGAGCTGGATGAACACAGCAGACCAAGCAGCATCTCAGGAGCACAAAAGCTGACGTTTCGGGCCTAGACCCTTCATCAGAGAGGGGGATGGGGACAGTGTTCTGAAATAAATAGGGAGAGAGGGGGAGCAGGACCGAAGATGGATAGAGGAGAAGATAGGTGGAGAGGAGAGTTTCCCCGAGATTGGTGCGGAGGGAGGATGGAGGAGTTCCCTGACTCACCACATATCTTCTCCTCTATCCATCTTCGGTCCACCCCCCCCTCTCTCCCTATTTATTTCAGAACCATCTCCCCATCCCCTCTCTGATGAAGGGTCTAGGCCTGAAACGTCAGCTTTTGTGCTCCTGAGATGCTGCTTGGTCTGCTGTGTTCATCCAGCTCCACACTTTGTTATCTTGGACTGGAGAAATTGTTCCCAATGTGGAAATACAAAAAGCTATCTAAATCTTGTAAGAGTTGTCCAAAGATGTTAGACACCAAGTTTTGCTGGGATCTTCTTTGAATACATTGCCACCAAGCCTGCTTGTAATATGGCATTCACAACTACTTAGTGATCAAGAATTAACCACTAGTAAGCCTTCCATAGAAGAGGTGTGCTTTTGAGTAATAGGAAGTAGCTTATTAAATACTTATTGTGAGACAGGGTGTAACTCAGAGGTACAGCATTTGGCTGCAGATCACATGTTAACCAAGATGTGGTAATCAGGCACAGTCAGCATGGTAATAAAGTGTAAAGCTGGATGAACACAGCAGGCCAAGCAGCATCTCAGGAGCACAAAAGCTGATGTTTCGGGCCTAGACCCTTATCTTGGATTCTCCAGCATCTGCAGTTCCCATTATCTCTGATACAGTCAGCATGGTTCTGTGCAAGCGAAATCATATTTAGCCAATGCACAGGTTACTATACTTAAATTTCGAGTAACATATCACAAGTTAAAAGTATAGGGGGTAACAGATTTGCATGGATGGAAGATTGAGTAGCTGACAGCAAGCATAGACGAAGCACAAATAGGTCTTTTTCAGATCAACAAGATGTAACAAATGATGTAGATGAATTAAAAAAAACAGGTCTGAAAGATTATGATATAACAAGGTGTGGAGCTGGATGAACGCAGCAGGCCAAGCAGCATCAGAGGAGCAGGAAAACTGAAGTTTCAGGTCGAGGCACTTCTTCAGAAAGATTACTTTGAGGGTCAGCACAAGTATAGGCCTCTTCTAATTCTTTAATAAATGGTGTCTTCTTTATCGGGAATTTTAAAGCTTTATTGAACGCAATGTAGCTGATTTTAAAAAGGTCTACGCTTCGGCTTGGATTTAGTGAACACTTTACTGTGAAAGTTCATGATAATCTTTGCCAATTTGGATTCTACAGTGGTCAGAACCATGTGTAGTTTTAAGTTTGATTTGTATTTCTATATTGTGTGGTTTAAGAAGGGAGAGACTGTGGACAGAATCTTCTAAGTCTCTGCGCTTCATGGGCAGTGGCAGGGAAGTTGGGAGAGTACTTGAGAATGAAAAATTGCAGTTCTCAAAATGGAGGAAAAAAGTCAGATTCTCCTCTTCAGATTTCAATGACTAAATGAGAATCTCACTTGTAAGTGGTGCATGCATTAACATCTCACGATGACCTCATTTAACCTCATTTGTATGCAGGTTGCTTTCCTCTCGGGTACAGGGAGAAATTAGACACACTGGTTCCCAACTTGAATGTCACAGTGTGAAACTGGCAGCTGCTGCAACTTGCCAGCATTTTCACTGGGCTTTTATGTTGGTCATCATCCCCCAACATCTCACAGCATGCTCATGGGCAACAACAGCCACGTCCCTACATCCACACAGCTCAGTATCTGTGAACCACCAGCCTCAGCAAGTCACTCTCGCACATTGAGGACCAACTTAACGTAAAGTTCAGCACATCAATATTTCAACTTGAACACCACTGATATCTTACTTGGAACAGTGCTCCCAGGGTCAGTCACCCTTCTCATGCATAGTGCACCTCAAGACTCTAATCTAGCTTTCCTAGTGCTTACACAATTTGTGTTTGTTTGCATGCTCACAGTATCTTGGCCTTGCCATCTAGCACAGACAAAGCCAGGTAGCTTGTCATTACTTGCCAGTACTGAAGAGCCAAGAGAGTGGACATACTGGCATAAGGCACCCTATCAGACATGGCAGTAGCTGACAGAGGCAGAACACTACGTTTGAAAATGTAGTGGCACTGTGGCTCAGTGGTTAGCACTGCTGCCTCACGGTGCCAGGGACCTGGGTTCGATTCCACTGCTGGGCAACTGTCTGTGCGGAGTTTGCACATTCTTCCTGTGTCTGCGCGGGTTTCCTCTGGGTGCTCCGGTTTCCTCCTACAGTCCAAAAGATGTGCAGGCTAGGTGGATTGGCCATGCTAAATTGCCTGTAGTGTTCAGGGATGTGGAGATTAGGTGGGTTATAGGTGGATGGGTTGGTGCGGACTTGTTGGGCCGAAGGGCCTGCTTCCACACTGCAGGGATTCTTTGATTCTATGAAAAGGGCCCTTAGTCCAGTTTTTGACTATGGACAGCCAGGGGGCACCATCACAGTCAGCAAAGGTGGTCTTCTGATCAGAGACCAGGGGTTTGGCTACAGTCAGGCCTGCAAGTCAAGTGCAACAGATCTGGGAATTACTGGTAAATCAGTCAGTGATCAGCCAGAGGCTCGGCTGTCCATAGACAGAAACGATGGTGAGATGGCCCAAGGTAAGCGAGTAGGAAGCCCAGAGAGCAAGGAGGGTTAGTAGTTTGGGAGCAAGTGGCAGCTATGGACGGAAAATGCTGCATGCAATAGTGAGAGTGATGGGCCATGAGAGGGGAACACAGAATAAGTAGAGTTAGAGTGGGTGCGAGGTAGCAGAGAGAAAATGGTGTCATTTGCCCTTGTGGAGTACAGAAGGTCCTTAACCCTCCTACAGCATTTGCTGTATGTTCCTCCAGATCATGGGTACTGCACTGACCTGGGTAGTAACTTCAGACCAAACCTGGAGTGTTTGGAATGATGCGCAGCTGAGTTTAAATATGGCATCCATGGTGTGTACAGGCCCCAGCACAGTGCAGAATCTTTCCTCTCCTGAGTACAAGATTGCATGAGACTAATTTTATAAAACTTGCATATGCCACTAACAATGAGCAAACATAATTGCTCAGCAGGAAAACTGTTCAGTCTTTAAAAAAAAAGGAGGCAGGTTGCATTATTCATGAAGGGAGCAGCAAAGAATGAGATGTGAAAAATCACCAGAGGGAAACCTCTATAAAACTCTCCAAAATTGGCACTAAGCCAAAATACAGGAAGATTCACTCTTGAACTTCCTTTTTGAGTACCATGCATGGTGTGGGGTTTCTGAAAATTTGCTTACATGCACTTAATTGAGGTTGTTAAAAAAACTTACGGATAAATAGCTCAGTGCTTTTGAAAATATGAAAAAATTGGGTTGCTGCCTAGCAACAAGGTGACCTTAGGCACAGATGGGAAGACACAGAAACTGTTTTTCTTAGAAAGAGAGAACAATCCAGAAAGTGTCAGAATGGGGCAACTTCTTTAACAAACTGTACGAATCTCTGTACACCTCGGCAACAAAGGTGTTGGGAGCTTATTAGTTTCCCAAGCAGTTCAGGCTGAAAAAATGCCTAAAGTGCCTTAATATCAGGAAGTGAAAACTCCTACAGCAGGAAGCTGCAGATGTTGATTTAAGAAATCCATGTGACATTACAAGTGAGTTGCATTAGCATTTATGGGTCTCAATAAAAGAGATTAACTAAAGAACTGGCAGAGAGATTTTTTAACAGAAATGCATCCAGAGTATGCGGCCTTCGCTGCTGAGTCCAGCATTTAATGCCTATTTCTAATTGCCCAGAGGGCAGTCAAGAGTCAACCACACATTTCTGTGGGCCTGGAGTCACATGCAGGCCAGACCAGCTAAGGTTGGCAGATTTCCTTCCCTGTAGGACATTAGTTAACTAGATGGAGTTTTTTTTTACAACAATTGACAGCGCTTACATGATTACCATTGCGCTAGTCCTTATTCCAGATTTTTATTGAATTCAACATTCACCATCAGCCACAGTGGAATTTGAGCCCACGCCCCTGGAACTCTGGCCTGGGTTTTGCATCACTAGCCCAGTGACATTACCACAATGCAACCAGCTCCTCCTGAATGCAGACCTTTATCAGAAAGAAATCAAGTACAACCATGCTAGCTGAATAACGAACTATAAAAAGGAAACAGGGTGGCCCATCCCCAAGTTTGAGTATCTATGAGGTTTTGATGGGGATAAAAAAGGTTGAATCTTTATTTCTGATATTTGTAAGACAATTATTTCAACTACTTCTTGCATAGTGGAAAATAGATAGTTTGTGCTTTTTTTCTTTTCTTCTGCATGTGATGAATTTTATTCTTTTGTTAAAGTACGTAGATATGCTCTTATGACTCTGTTCAGTGACTGACAACCAAACTGCAAAGTAAACTTAATGCTCTATCAAGCCAGGTTTCATTCTGAGATCTGACTAACCAGTTCTATCATTAGCAAGGATTACAATAATCCTTATGAGAGCTGTAAAGTTGCCTTCGGCTGATGAGTGTCATGTTGGTCATTAGTTGTTATCTTCTGAGATGATTGAAATTGCTCATCAAATTTCAAATTTTTTTTTTAAAGACTGAACAGTTTTCCTGCTGAGCAATTACATTTGCTCATTGTTAGTGGCATATGCAAGTTTTATAAAATTATGAGTTTTATGCCTTAGTGACACCTTTAACATTCCTATAATTTTGAGAATTATTCCACCTGTCTGATATTCAATTAATAGATTGCAGTTTTATG
Source organism: Stegostoma tigrinum (assembly GCF_030684315.1). Lineage (NCBI taxonomy): Eukaryota > Metazoa > Chordata > Chondrichthyes > Orectolobiformes > Stegostomatidae > Stegostoma > Stegostoma tigrinum. The sequence goes on along the minus strand of NC_081378.1, from coordinate 19,724,976 downwards.
TTCATTGAACAGGGGGATTCATCAGATGACACTGACACTCACTTCGGTTTCAAACTTGATTGAGTTAGATGTCCATTAACATGGACAAAAGAGGTGAGGTGAAAGTGACTGCCCTTGACATCAATACCAAATTTGACCAATTTGGCTGAGAATGTTGGAGGTCAGGCATCTTGGCTACAGATCACTGCTGCAGCAGTTCCTCAAGACAGTGTCCTAGGCCCAGCCAATTTCAGTTTCTTCATCAATGGCCATCCTTCCATCAGAAACGGGGATGTTCATTGATCATTGCCCAATGTTTCGCACAATTCATGACTCCCTCAGATCCTGAAATAGTCCCTGTCCAAAAGCAGCAAGACCCGGAAAATATCCAGGCTATGTCAATCTCCAATAAGAAAATTTAACCATCTCTCCTTGACACAGAACAGCATTATCAGAGTTGAATCCCTCACTATCAACAACCTGGGGATTACCATTGACTGGAAACTGAACTGGACGATGCATATAAATACTGTGGCTGCAAGAACAGTTCAGATGCAAGCAATCTTGCAGCAAATAACCACTCCTCAAGACCTATCCAACATCGACAAGACATAAGTCAGGAATGTGATGGAATATTCGCACATGCCGGGATGAGAATAGCTCCAAAAACACTCCAAAAGCTTAACACCATCCAGGGCAAGGCAGTTCGCTTGACTGGCACCATATCAACAAACATTCAATTACTCTACCAACAAAGATTCGATTTGATTTACTGTCACATGTATTCTGTTACAAAATAAAGTCAAAAGTGTACAGTGTCACCAATCTCTGATGAGATCTTGAAAACACGGAAATATAGACCAAAACATAGAATATAAATTAAGAGAAAGACGTGTCCAACTTTGCAGTCCTGCTTGTTAAGTGCTCCACCCTGGTGCCTGGTAGCCAGGCACGAATCCCCTTCACCACGCTGCTGCTGCTGGAATAAAAATTGCCAGTCTTCGGCACATTCTCGACTCTACTGACACCTTCGCCACTTGGAGTCTGCGATGGACCTCGCCAATGCAGATACCATCAATACTGCTGGGTACCATGTCAGCCCAAACTCAACTTCACCACTGCCATAAGACCATAAGACCATAAGACATAGGAGTGGAAGTAAGGCATTTCGGCCCATCAAGTCCACTCCGCCATTTAAATCATGGCTGATGGGCATTTCAATTCCACTTCCCTGCACTCTCCCCGTAGCCCTTGATTCCTTTTGAGATCAAGAATTTGCCATGGCTCCACCTTGGGCCCACCTCGCTGCTGTAGCTGCTACTGATTCTGCCAGGTCTCTTCCTGGGCCCAAACCTGCCTCTGCTGCCACCTCCATGAATCTGTGCTGGGCAATGCCAGGAACCCAGACTTGCATTTGCTGCAGCAGCTGTATGTCAGCACTGGGATTGCCTCATCAATGCACAAGCCATTAGAAACACAAACCTGCCTTGGATACCACCACCACGAGCCCGCATTGCCGGGGCCATGCTCCTGGGTCCGCTCAAGCCTGCGCTCCTGGGCCTGCTTGAGCCCATGCTCCTGGGCCTACTCTGGCCCGCACAGCGAGGCCCGCTCGAATCCACACTCCTGGGCCCACTCTAGTCCGGGCTGCCAGGCCCACCCTAGTCCACGCTGCCGGGCCCACTCGAGCCCACGCTCCTGAGCCTGCTCAAACCCACGCTCCTGGGCCCACTCAAGTCCATGTTGCTGGGCCCGCTCTAGTCCACGTTGCTAGGCCCATTCGAGCCCAAGCTCCTGGGCCTGCTCAAGCCTGCGCTCCTGGGCCCGCTCGAGCTCATGCTGCCGGGCCCACTTGAGCCCACGCTGCCGGGCCCGCTTGAGCCCACGCTGCCGGGCCCGCTTGAGCCCATGCTCCTGGGCCCACTCGAGCCCACGCTCCTGGGCTTGATGCCATTGCCACATGAGCTCTTCAACACAATTTTGGTAAAATAAAAGAGAAAATAAAACAGAGGAAAGAGAGAAAAACAAACAAAAACATGAAAAGAAAAGCTGGTGGAGTGGACGAACCCTGGCTCAGAAGCCCTTTCCCACGACCATCTTACCGGGCGTAGTGTAAGGAGAAATGTTCAGGAGCAGTACAAGGTGCACTGCAGAAATTCACCAGGGCTCTGATGCAGCATCGTCCAAACCCATGACCAGTAACATCTAGCCTTTGTTTGTGTGGATTTTTTTGCTTCACATCCGGCAGAGAGATTTTTAGCATCAAGGCGTTAGAAGACACTTTGTGTTGGTTGGGTGTATGATTTTTCTGGAGTGTTTGTATCTTTTGAAGTTGATAGGTGCTGACAGCCTTTGGGAGTAACTTTATCCCTTCGTTCGCCTGATTTTGCCTCAGTTCTTTTCTCCTGGATCTCAGCTCCAAATGTAATCTGGATTTCTTTCTTTGACAGCAATTCATTCACTAATCTGGATTTCCTTTCTTCAACAATAATTCTTTTGCTGATTCAACCTGGTTAAGTGTGAGATGACATATTTGGGCAGCACAAAATGTCGAGGGAATGGGGTACGGCCCTGAAAAGTACAGAGGATCAGAGGTGTGCATGTCTATGGAGCCCTTAGGTTAGTGGGACAAATAGATAAAGTGGTTGAGTGGGCAATGGGACGCTTGCCTTCATTAGCTGTGTATGCGCAGGGATATTATGCTAGAATGGTATAAAAAAATTGGTTAGGCCACAGCTGGAGTATTGTGCAAAGTTCTGGAATCCATATTAAAGGAGGGATGTGATTGCACTGGACAATGTGCAGAAGAGACTTGCCAGGATGTTGCCTAGGCTAGTGGCTGGATAGTTTTAGTTATGAACATAGATTGGATAGACTGGGGTTGTTTTCCTTGAAGCTGATGAGACTCAGGGGTCACGATTAAGATATGTAAAATTATGAGGAGCGCAGGGTTGACAGGAAGGAATTTTTGTCCGTTGGCGGTGGGATCGAATGGCCTGGGGCACAGATTTGAGGCAAAGGGAAGGAGGTTTAAGGGAGAGGTGGAGGAAAAAAAGTTCCTCACACGTGTTGAGACTTGGAAGTCGCTGTGTGTAAGGATGGTAAAGGCAGAACACTGAAGAGGAGTTTGGATGTGTATTTACAATGCCAAGGTTTCCAAGGCTATGAGCCCAGTGATGGAAAATGGAATTAGGCTAAAGGCATTGTGTCACCTTGTTCTGCCTGTGCTTTTCTGTACAGATCTTAAACGGTTCTCTATCTGATAAACTGTTTCCTCCATGTAGAAAAACATTAATTCTTTGTCACAGGGAGATATCCAATCTTCCTGGAGGTGTAATAACTTTCTCCATTTCTTTGCTTGAAGTAAATTTTCAATTTCAATCTTGAAAACTTTAAAAGTATCATGTAATTTCCATTTCATCTTCCTGCTTTTCTTCTTTAACTTTGAATTGTGGTTTGATTTCAATCGCTGTAAAAATTGTTAAAGATGTTTCAGCATTATCCTCATTAACTGATGACTTGAATGTGAAGAACTCACTGGAAGGATTGACACATTTTACACTTCGTCTTGATGGGTTTTTCATCCTTTGCAAAATAACTTTTCTTCCCTTCTTTCTAAACTTCAATCGTGCTTGACTAATCTTCTGGAATTTTTTGAGGATGTAACTATGAAGATGGATAAGGGAGAGCCAGTGCATATAGTATACCTGGACTTTGAGAAAGCCTTTGATAAAGTCATAGGAGTCACATAGGAGATTGGTGAGCAAAATTAGGGCACATGGTATTGGGGACAAAATACTGGCTTGGGTTGAAAATTGGCTGACAGGAAGCAAAGAGTAGTGATAAACGGGTCCCTTTTGGAATGGCAGGCAGTGGCCGGTGAGGTTCCACAAGGTTCGGTGCTGGGATCGCAGCTATTTACAATATACATTAATGATATAGATGAAGGCAGTAAAAGTAATATTCGCAAATTTGCTGATGACACAAAGTTGGGTGGCAGTGTGAAATGTGAAGAGTATGTTATTAGAATACAGGGTGACTTGGACAGGCTAGGTGAGTGGACGGATGCATGGCAGATGCAGTTTAATGGGGATAAATGTACAGTTATACACTTTGGTGGCAAGAACAGGAAGGCAGATTACTATCTAAATGGAGTCAAGTTAGGTAAAAGGGAAGTACAACGAGATCTGGGTGTTCCTGTACATCAGTCAATGAAAGCAAGCATGCAGGTACAGCAGTGAAGAAAGCTAATGGCATGCTGGTCTTCATAACAAGAGGAATTGAGTATAGGAGCAAAGAGGTCCTTCTGCAGCTGTACAGGGCCCTGGTGAGACTGCATCTGGAGTATTGTATGCAGTTTTGGTCTCCAAATTGGAGGAAGGACATTCTGGCTATTGAGGGAGTGCAGCGTATGTTCACGAGGTCAATTCCTGGAATGGCGGGACTATCATATGTTGAAAGATTGGAGCAACTGGGCTTGTATACACTTGAGTTTAGGAGGATGAGAGGGGATCTGATTGAGACGTATAAGATTATTAAGGAATTGGACAATCTGGAGGCAGGAAGTATGTTTCCATTGATGGGTGAGTCCAGAACCAGAGGACACAGTTTAAAAATAAGGGGTAGGCCATTTAGAACAGAGTTGAGGAGAAACTTCTTCACCTAGAGAGTGGTGGATATATGGAATGCTCCGCCCCAGAAGGCAGTGGAGGCCAACTCTCTGGATACTTTCAAGAAAGAGATAGATACAGCTCTTAAAGATAGTGGAATCAAGGGTTATGGGGATAAGGCAGGAACAGGATACTGATTGTGAATTATCAGCCATGATCATAATGAATGGTGGTGCCGGCTCGAAGGGCCAAATGGCCTACTCCTGCACCTATTGTCTATAAACTGATTCATGTTTTGTTTAACTAAAGAGAACGGTGACATTTTCATGCCTTTAAGAATTTTTGGCTGTTCAATATAAATTAATTTAGACATCAAAACAAATACTTTTAATAAATGTGTTTTGCCCTATAAAGATGAATAAAATCACCAGTCGAATAAATTTCTTAAAAAATTAACTTGTCTTAGAAGAATTTTCCTTTAGCTTATAACAATAATGTTTGAGGATGAAAAAAATTTCCTTTAGCTTACAACAATAATGTTTGAGGATGAAAAAAATTTCCTTGAGCTTACAACAATAATGTTTGAGGATGAAAACATTTGCCTTGTTAATAAATGGTGTCTCTTCCAGGTTCTCTGCTCCAAATTCTGTTGTAAATTTTAGCATTTTCATCCTTCCTCTGAACTTGCTTGGACAGGCTGATGTTGTTTACTTTTTTCCAGGTTGCAGCTCTTACATCCTCTTTTGCAGCTTCACCAGCTCTGAGCTACTTGATCCTCGCAGCTCCTCAAGTAACAGCGGACTTGATCTGGGCTCCTTTTTAAAAGATGCTGAATTTTTAGAGATACTCCCATTTTTTTCAAAATATAATCTTGTTCTTCTTTTCTCTTTGGATGACTGTAGATTCTTGCACGACTGACGATTTCTTCAATCTAGAAGCAGTGTACATGGCACTGCTCAAATCTGGCATCTGCACCTATTTAGGATCAAGACTAATCTCAAAACTCTGAGACCTCGGTTTTGGCTCTGTCCTTTGAAACTGGATCCTCAGTTTCCTGACCCACAGACTGCGAAGAGTGAAGATAGACAACTGCACCTCCTCCATGATAAGGTTCAACACCAGCACCCTGCAAGTACGCATTGTCAGCCCCTGCTCTACTCCCTGTACACCTATGAATGTATGGTAAATTTCATTTGAACACCATCTGCAACTTTGCTGATGACACCACTGTGGTAGGATGGATATCAAACAAAGATGAGCCAGAATACAGTTCGGAGATAGAGTGCTTGGTGTCATGGTGTAATGATAACAATCTCTCTCTCCATGTCAGCAAAAGAAAAGAACAGATTACTGACTTCAAGAAGAAAGGAGGAGGACATGCCCCTACCTACATCAATGGAGCTGAGGTGGAGAGGGTTGACAGCATCATGTTCCTAGAAGTTACAATAACCAACAACCAGTCCTGGACTTCCCACTAGATGTGACAGTCAGGAAGGCACAACAACACCCCTTCTTCTTCAGGCGTCTTAGGAAATTCAGCATGTCCATAAGGTCCCTCACGAACTTTTACAGCTGCATCATAGAAAGCATTCTATCCAGGTGCATACAGCTTGTGCAGGGCCTTATAATGGATTGATTGATTGATTGTCACATGTACTGTAGCACTCTGAAAAGCTTTGCTTCTGAGCAATACAGGTATGTCATAGTAAGCAAGGATGTACAGATCGAGAAGGCTTATACTAAGGCAAACAGGTTACATTGCACAGGGCGTATGCTGGGCGAGATCATTGTCAGCAAGATCAGTGTCATCCGAAGCTAAGGAGTCCATTCATCAGTCCAGTAAGAGCCGGGAAGAAGCTGTTCCCGAAACAGATCCTATGTGTGTTTGGGCAGAGCAGTTGCCATATCAGGCCATTATGCACCTGGACAGTATGCTTTCAGTGGGACATCTGTGGAAGTTAGTGAGGCTCCTTAAGGGCGTGCCAAATTTCCTAAGCCACCTGATGACGAAGAAGCGTTGTTGTGCCTTCTTGACTGTCGCATCCCTGGGGAAAATCCAGGACAGGTTGTCGGTTATGGTCCCTCCAAGGAACTTGATGCTGTCCACCCTCTCAACCTCAATTCCATTGATGTAAATGGGGGCTTGTACATAGCCCAGGCCATCACGCAAGCCAGTCTCCGATCTTCCATTTACACGGCCCATTGATGCAGAAAGGCTGCCCACAAAGATCCCTCCCACCCCAGTAATGCTCTCCTGCAACCTCTTCCATCAGGCAGAAGATACAGAGGCTTGAACACACATCCCAACAGGTTCAAGGACAGCTTCTTCCCTGCTGTTATTAGGCTGATGAATGGATTCTCTAACTTCAAATAATGTTGACCCTGCTAATGTTGAACTTGCTTTGTGCACCTCCTGTGCAGTTGTAACCTTGTATGCCTTGCTCTAAGCACCCTATGATCTGGATGTCTTCGTTTGCTATGACCTGTCTGTACTACTGGCAAAACAAATCTTTTCACTGTACTTAGGTACATGTGACTACAATAAATCAAATGAAAAGATCCACTTTTTTAGACATATTGCTAACATTCCTCAGCACTCCGAGTCTCTGAGGCTTATTTGTGTTAAGTACTGAAAGATTAATCACCAAAACATTTTCATAAGAACATTGTGTTTGAAGTAATTTATCCTTGGCAGAAGTAACAAATTACACAAACGTAAGACTGGTTAACATTACTACACATGGTAAGAGACATTGATATTTCCTAAGAAACATCAGGCTAACCTAAGTTATATGTTTCTTAACATGCCACTCCCATTCATGGTAATGCAGATTTTCTTTTAACAAATTAAGCTATGCCTAGGCACTTCTAGATCAGAGTCGGCACTGTAACTGGTGACGTATAAACATTTTCTCTGTGCCCATTGAGTTATGTGACAATAAAGGTTATTCTATTCTATTCCTAATAGTTGGGGTAAGATTTACAGAGTAGAATTTCAATAGATAATTATAAAATACTAGCTCGGCCTGGAGACTGTTGTATATATCTTAATGGGTGGAGCTATGTGGAGACTTCAGCTTTATCATTTCAGGCACACTGTTTCTGCAGTGTTAAACACAGCTGCAGGTCAGGTAAAGCATCAGTCAGGGCTATTGGACAGTACGCCAATTGTTTTTCTTTCTTGCTAGCTTACTCTTACAGTCCAATTTCTGTCTCCATCAAGTAGTTAGTCATCCTTTGTCTGGTTTGTAAAATATTCTCAATCTTTTGGCCCGGAATTACCTTTGGCAGCATTGAATTCCCTTCTTTATCCTGAACATTCTCAGTTAGCTACAGGTGCTGTATCTTCTCATAGACCTTTCTCTTTGAATGGATATTGCAGTGTTGTTGACGTGGTACAGCACACACACAAGCAATGCCACTCGTGACCTGCTCAGTCGCTATGCAAGATTGCTAGAACTGCCTTTAAAAGAAACTTAAAAATACAATCTGATCCCTCACTAATCAAGCGGCGATATGTCCTTGTGGGAAACTTACGAAAGCTGCTCCCAGACTCAGAACTGAAGCAAGCTGCATGATTTTCTTTTTACTGTCAACATGCCCATCTGCTTGTGTATATGCCATCCAAAAGCAAGCACATCACACAGAAAGAAATAGCTTGGCCTCACATCCCGTCCCTGGTCATCTAGTTCCACACACCTCCACAAAGATACATTTATATCATTCCAAGAAACGTCAGACAAATAAACAAAGATTCCCATATGTTCATAATTCATTTGCAGGATCCTGATTTAATTTCTGGCACATAGCTAAAATTGGTTGCCCTACCCTGCGGGGGAATTGTGTAGTCATATTGCTCACATGGCATACTGCGTTGGTGTCTCATCTACAATAAAGATTTTAAAGTTTCCAAGTATTACTCCCTTCAGGGACACTTAACTGGAAAGAGCATCCAGCATCTACAGCCATCATGGCAGTTTAACCATTTGTCTAAGTTCGCAGTACTTCCTTTGATCCAGTATCTCTGCAGGTACCTGAACTGCCAAGTGTCAGCCCTGGCTCAGTAGGGTCTATTCTTGCCTGAAAGAGGTCAAAGGTTCAAGTGCCACTCCAACCATTTGAGCACAAAACCTAGATTGATGTGTTTACTGCAGAACGGAGAGGGCGCTGCACTCTAAACTGCGTTGCTATGTTTCGAATAAAAGTGTTTCTAAAATGAGGTTTGAATTGTTCTCTCAGATTATGCAAAGGATTCAACAGAATTATATGAAGAGTAGAAGAAATTTCCCTTGTGTCCTGGCCAGTACTTATTTCCCAATCAACATCACTGAAACAAATGATCACCAATGCTGATTGTAGGCCATTAGTTGCCCTACATTGCAACATTAATTAGACTTTATAACTGGACCTATCTGATTAAAAAGCATTCTGGCATGTTCTGAACTTGTGAATGATTATATATAAATTTAAGGCCTCTCCTTCTTGGCTTTACATTGTGGCAATGTGTCACACAGATAGTACCATGGATTCAGGAAGTAAATGGCACACAGCATCAGCATTTCTGGGGCAACTAACCTTAAGTTCACAATTCAAACAAATAATGTCAACATTTGAGCGAGACTGGGAAGAAAATATAATTAACTTGAACAATAACTTCTAAAAGGCGTTTGATAAAGTGCCAAAGGACAGGTTTATTATCAACGTGCTAGCCCATGAAATAACAGCCACAGTAGCAGCATGGATATGAAATTGGCAGAATGACAGGAGCAGTACAGGGGACTGATCATTCATTGGACTAGAGGAAGGTATATTCTGGGGCTCCTCAGGGATTGTTTTACTTGGCATGTATAACTTGCGCACTGAGATGTAGTTTGGGATCTGTCAGGGTTATTTGATCTCATTACAACATCAGTTCAAACAGTGTCCAGCAACAGTCCCTTCCAAGCCCACAGCCATTACCACACAGAAGGACACAGGCAGCAGATGCACCTGGAATTATATCACTGTTCCTTCACTGTTGTTGGTTAAAATTCTGGAACTCCCTTTCTAACAACAACGTGGCTGCACTTTCAACTCACAGAATGTAGCAGCTCAAGAAAGTGACTCACCAAGCTCTCGAGGATTTAGGAATGGACATTAAATGCTGGCCTTGCCAAGTACATCAACATCCCAAGGAATAATTTTAGAAAATAATAATCTTGGCTTGGGTATGTCCAGGCCAAAACCTAAAAATCTCTGGAAGATAAAACTTGGAGATATTGTAAACAGTGAGTGGATAGTTATAGACTTTCAGGGGATTTGGACAAGTCCATGGAACAGGAGGACAAGTGTCAGATAAAATTTAATATAAGGAAGTGGTTCATTTTGGTGGGAAGAATAAGACAAGACAATATAAAACAAAAAATACATCTAGTGGGGGTACAAGAGCAGAGGAATGTCAGAATATCTGTGCACAACCATTGAAAGTGACAGGGTAGTTTGACAAAGCAGTTAATGATATATTCAGGATCTCGGGCTCTATAAATAGGATAAAGAGTAGACAAGCAGGGAGGTCCTGACAAATTTGTACAAAACACTGGTTAGGCCACAAGTGAAATATTGTGTCCAGTTTGGGTGAACAGGAGCTTTCACAGAGCTCTTTAAAAACAAGCCAAGCCTAGACGGATTAGCTAAACAGATCATTTCCAATGGCAGAAGGACCAAGAACCAGATGAAATGGTTTGAAGGTATTGGCAAAAGAAGCAACAATGTCATGAGGAAACTCGTTTTTACACAACAATTTATTAGGATCTAGATTGATGAGTCTGAATGTGGTGGGGTCAGGTTCAACTGACGTTTTCAAAAGAGAGCTGGGTAATTATCTGCAGAGAGAATATTTGTTGGTCTAACAGGGAATGCAAAGCAAGTGAGACGAGTCAAATTGTTCTTGCAGAGACATAGCACATATGACAAACTCTACAGTCTCTTTCTCTGTTTTCATGATTCTGTGATTTTATAAGGAATGAGAAGAAGACTAAAATATTATATGGGGACAATAAAGTACACGGTTTTGGGATTGAGGATTTTAGACTGTCAGAATACTTAGTTTGGGAGTGTTTGCTGGAAACAATGGGAAAAGTACCTTGACTGGATATTCAGTGTGCTGCATCTACACTTAGCACCTGGAATCAGCTTCAAACACTAACAGCAGTCTCTATTTTTCCCACTCAGTGCATTGACTTTCAGAATGAGACTTTTAGCTCAATATTTGAACAAAAGCAGGGAAGGAAACTTAACCAATTAGGAAGATGGAGAAAGTGAAGCTGATTGAAGGATTTAGCAATTCACAGTTTTGTTTGGATTTCTTAGGAATGAATGAGCAGAATCTTACTTTTTTGGCGAAATGTCAATTTTGTCAAATCTTTTGGAAGCTTTCTCACTGAGGGGCCTAGTGATGTCACTCACAGCATCTTATCAAACTCATCTTATTAACTAACTACCCCTCCCCCCAATGGCATACCTCTCATCCAATTCTAGCCTGACCTTAATACATGCCGTCCTCAGATAAACTCATCACTCACTGGATATCCATCAAAAGACCAGCAGCCCTGGCACCTACACCATTCTTAAAAAGCCGCTGTGTATGTGGCATTCCAAAGCTGCCCTGCTCAGCGGCAGACATTCTGTCACAAGATGTCAGAGAAGAGGAAGAAAGAACTATGTTTTTCTGACAGGGGCCTAGAGGTCCTGGTGACCAGTGATCCACAGAAAGGTTGCCCTCTTCCCAACAGACCAGCAACCGGCCATGACACCGCACCCTGGAACCCTGGTCTGAGGCCATCATGTGGGGCAGTTCCATCTGCAAGGTCCACAGAACAAAATAAGTGAATTACTGACAGAAGTAGAGATGAATGGGTATAATCTCATGGCCGTCATCAAGACATAGTTGCAAAGAGATCAAAGTTCGGGACTATGATTTCAGGGTATGTCGATTTTCAAAGATAGTCAGTAAGGTAATGGGGGTAGGTTTGTTAGTATGAGGTGGAATAATGATAACGGATTGGATATAAGAATCTATATGGGTGGAAGTCAGGAACAACAAGGGAAAGACAACACCAGTGGGAGTAGTCTAGAGGTCTCTTAAAAGTAGTTGTTCTGTAGGCCAGAGATAATAAGGGCATGTAAAAAAGCAGTGCATTGATCATGAGTGAATTTAAACTTGATAAAGATTTTTTAAAAATCAAAATGCAAGGTAGCCTTGAGAAAGAATTAAACTGAATGTACTCAGGATAGTTTCCTGGAACAACATTTTGTGTACCCAACCAGGGATGAGGCTATTCTGAATCTGGTTATGGGCAATGAGACACATTTAATAAATGATCCCTGAGTTGCAGATTCCAAAAGGAACAGTTATCGTAGACGTGAGTTTTCAGTTTGAGGGTGAGCAATTTGGGTCAGAAACAATTGTGCTAAACTTAAATAAGGGTAATTAGGTGTTGGGTTAGAGTGGGCTCGGAAAGGAATTTAGCAGAACAGATGATTAGGGAACAATGACAGACATTTAATAAAATAGCAGCTCTTCGCAGACCATGTGGTTCATTTGAAAAAGCAGCTAGACATTCTGCTGTGCATACAGGTGGCAGAGAGAAAGATAGACACTACCTTCAGGGAGGTGGTCACATCACAGTTCCAATCAGAAGGACAGGTGACCACCAGGAGAGGCAGGCAGGCAGTGCAGGAGTCTCCTGTGGTTACTCCCCTCTCAAACAGGTACACTGTTTGGATGCTATTGGGGGGGGGGGGCGGTGGTGTAAGCAGCAGCTATGCCTGTGGCACCACAAATGATTCTGCCGTAGAGCAGGTTGCAGCAATGTCCAAGTGAGCAACAGCACTAGCGACTCGATTGTCAGGAGCACAGACAGATGCTTCTGTGGCCACAAGACTCTAGGATGGTGTGTTGCCTTTCGATGCTAGGGTCCTAACTGTCCCTGAGCAGCTGCAGGATATCCTGAAACAGGGGGGGAAACATACAGAAGTTAATGTCCATATTGGCACATATGAGATAGGAAGGACAATTCAAGGAATTTGGACGGGATCTAAAAAGCAGGACTACCAGGGTAGTAACCTCAGGGTTACTACTTATGCCAGGGGAGTGCAGTTAAACATGTGTCTACAGAGCTGATGTAGAAGGGGGTGCTTCAGATATATGGATCATTGGGATGTCTTCTGGGGAAGATGGGTCCTGTACAAGAAGGATTAGTTGCACCTGAACTACAGGGGCACCAACATTCTGGGCAGGAGGTTTGCTAGAGCTCTTCAGGAAGGTTTACATCGGTGTGACATGGCGTGGGAACTGGAACAACAGTGCAGGGACAGGGGTTAAGTAATAGTATAGAGTAAAAACAGGCAGAGGGGAGTCACCGTGCTCAGGGGGACTGGAGGTCTGGACTGTATTTACTTCTAGGAGCATGGATTACTTCATGGAATTATGAAATTATTGCCATTACGGAGACATGGTTGGAGGAGGGAAAGGGTTGGCAGCTTAACATTCCAGGATATTATTGTTTTACATGGGACAGAAAGGGAAACTAAAGGGGTGGGGGAGTTGCATTGCTGACTATGGATCACATCGCAGTTATGTTGACCCATAGGAAGGATCTTTGAGTGGGAAATTATGGGTGGAGCTCAGGAATAGGAGGGGTGAAATCACCATGTTACGAGTTTTCTGTAGACCTCCCAACATCCCACAGGAGAGAGAGCAGCAGATATGCAATCAGGTCCTGGAAAGGTGTGAAAAAAGCAGGGTAATTGTGGTGGGTGACTTCAACTTTCCTCTTACTGACTGGGATTCCAATAGAGCCAGGGGGTCAGATGGAGAGCAATTTGTTAGATGTGTCCAGCTTTTGAAACAGTATGTTGACAATTCAACCAGAGAGAAGGCCATACCAGACTTGGTATTAGGAAATGAGCCAGGACAGGTGATCAATGTTTCAGTAGAAGAGCATTTTGGGCTTAGTGACTATAACCTCATAAGATTTCGAGTAGTCATAGACAAGGATAAGAGTGGCCCTCAGGTAAAAGTGCTCAATTAAGCAAGGGCCAATTACAACCAAATTAAACAGGAGCTATGGAAGGTGGATTGACAGCAGTTATTTAAGGGCAAATATACGTCTGGCATGAAGGAAGCTTTTAAAGACTAATTGATTAAAGGACATGCATGTCCTATAAAAGGATGGGAATGGCAGAATTCAGGAATCATGATGACAAGGGAAATTATAAGCTTTGTCAAACAGAAAAAGGAAGCATACAGTAGATCCAGGCAACTACAAACTAACGAAGCCCTTGAGGAGTATAGAGAAATTAGGAAGGAACTCAAACATAGAATTAGGAAGGATAAAAGGGGCCATGAAATGTCTTCAGCAAAATGGGTCAAGGAGAATCCCAAGGATTTTATATCAAGGATATATTAGAAGAAAGAGGGGGGCATGGGAAAGAATAGGCCCACTCAAGGACAAAGGAGGGAAGTTGTGTGGAGCCAAAGGAAGTGGGAAAGCTCCTTAATGATTACTTTGTATCAGTGTTTACCAAGGAGAAGGACGTGGCTAATGTTCAGGTCAGGAATGAATATGTGAATACTCTAGAGAATGTTAATACAGTGAGGAGAAAGTTTTGGGTATTCTAAATTGCATTAAAGTATGCAAGTCCCCAGGGTCTGATAAGATCTATAGCAGGTTAATGAAAGAAGTAAAGGAAGAAATAGCTTTGACCACAGATGAGATTTCAGAGGACTGGAGATTAGCCAATATTGTTGGTGTGTTTAAGAAAGGAAGCAGAGATAATCCAGGAAATTATAGGCCAGTGAGCCTCATGTGGAGAAGCTCTTGTAGAAGATACTGAGAGACAAGATATATGCACATTTGTAAGTAAATAGATTAGTTAGTGACAGGCAGTATGGCCATGTCTCACTAACCTGATTGAATTTTTTGAAGAGGTGATAAAGGTAATTGATGAGGGGAGGGCTGTGGATCTAGTTTATATGGACTTTAGTAAGGCATTTGATAATGTCCCACAGAGAAGATTGGTACAAAAACTAAAATCACAAGGGATTCTGGGTGGGCTGGTTAGATGAAGACAAAACTGGCTTGGTCATAGAAGATGGAGAGTAGCGGTGGAAGGGTGATTTTCAGAATGGAGACCAGTAACTAGTGGTGTTCCACAGGGATCAATCTTAGGTCCTCTGTTGTTTGTGATATATATAAATGATCTGGAGGGAAACGTGGGTGGTCTGATTGATAAGTTTGCAGATACACAAAGACTGGTGGAGTTGCTGATCGTGCTGACAACTGGATATAGATAGATCGGCAATTTGGGTACAGAAATAGCAGATGGAGTTTAATCCAGACAAACGCAAGGTGATGTATTTTGAAGGATAAAATTTGGGTGTGAATTATACTGTAAAATGGCAGAACCCTTAGGAACATTAACATACAGGTGGATCTGGGCATGCAGGTCCACAATTCCTTGAAAGTGGCAACACAGGTGGTCAAAGTAATTAAGAAGGCATATGGCATGCTTTTCTTCATTGGCAGGGACACAGAGTATAAGACTTGGCAAACCATGCTGCAGCTATGGAAAACCGTTGTCAGGCTCATTTGGAGTATTGTGTGCAGTTTTGGTCACCACACTCCCAGAAGGACAAGGAAGCTTTGGAGAGAGAACAGAGAAGGTTCACCAGGATACTGCCCGGTCTTGAGGACATTGCCAATGAGGAAAGGCTAAAAGGACTAAGGTTGTTTTCCCTGAAAAGAAGGTGGAATTTGCACATTCTCCCTGTGTCTGCATGGGTTTCCTCTAGGTGTTCTGGTTTCCTCCCACAGTCCAAAGACATGCAGATTAGGTGGATTGGCCATGTTACATTGCCCGAAGTCCAGGGATGTGTAAATTAGGTGGATTAGCCATGAAAAATGCTGGATCACGGTCGATAGGGTAGGTGGGTGAGTCTGGGTAGGATGCTCTTCAGAGAACTGGTGTGGACTTGTTGGGTCAAATAGCCTGTTTGCACACTGTGGAGATTCTATGATTCATGAATCAGTGTCCACACCTACAAGGGCATTGGTCTATCAACTGATGTCACCAGCAGTTCCTTTGTGGAGGAATCACAATCATGGTTCAGCTCAAGCTAGTATTATAATTCATTTCATTGACCTTTTGGGAAAACGAGGCAGCCAAAGCTCTTGATTAGGGCATTTTCCTGCAATGGAACTGTTTATAACAAGCAGTTTGTTGGGTGGAGATTGTTCATATACTTAGTCTGTGGTCACTTCACTAAGATCTTTGTACTGCTCTACGTCGTGCACTGTCAATACTCAAATGCAACTACCACCACATGCCAGTGTTGGTCAGGCTCTAGTGTTACATGAGGGTGCTTTTCCAATTAAATGCTTACAGAGAAGGACAGGATAAAAGGTGAAGGATAAGAGAAGATGACCTCTGTGCAGTTTCAGCTTGCTGAGTTTCTTCCTCTCATCTGCTAACTCTCTCAGACTGATCTCCTACATGACTAACCGGGTCAATTTCTCTCCCTGCCCAGGCAGACTGACAACTAATTCAATCTTCTAAAGTGACCAAATAAAACACTCCTAAGACATTCACAGCACAGGCAGATACAATATGTATTAGATATGGAGAACTACTTTTTCCATCAACCAATTAAGTATTCCCAGGTTACATACAGACTGACGCATTTTCAACATTGTACTATCAAACATTTCCAAAGCAGATACACAAGAACTGTGGGTTATGGAAATCTGAAACAAAAACAGAAATTGCTGGAGAAACTCAGCAGGTCTGACAGCATCTGTGAAGAGAAAACACAGTCAGTGTTTTGGGTCTAGTGACCCTTCATCATACCAGGAGATGACTGTGGTTGGTGGAAGTTAATTGGCCTACTGGCGTGGTGGGATCCTAGCATGGCATTGCAACCTTCCTACGTGGCATTGTGGCCTCCTGGCATGGCGTGATGGCCTCCCAGCCCAGCATGGCATTGTCTAGGGCTGGGATAGCCTCAGCATGCTTTCCTGGTCTTAAGGCAATAATAGCCATCTCCCAGCCTCATTATTCTTCAGGTGAAGCCAGGCACAGTGTGGAGCCAAGGACGGTTGTGGACTGGAGGCTAGGTGCCAGCGTGGTGGGAGTTGGAAGATAGCTGTTTTGAATTTTTATTTCTGCAATGCAGAACATTTTATTTCTGTATTCTCTAATATCTTGTGCTGAAAAAGCTGCACCTAGGTGCCTTTGAACCTCAGCCTACGCTAGAAGTGGCAATGTGTAAACTTTTCACTGTACTCAAATGAGTACACATGACAATAAAAGTAATTCAATTCACTTCAATTAATTGTGGTATAATGATCAATGCACAAAAGTAGAGTTTAACCTATCTTTCTTTAATAGAATCTTTCAGACTTTGCTGCTGCACTTCTCCAAAATCTTCCCTATTCTGTTGGATATCCCTCTTGTATTTGGTCTGTTCTATTATCCCTCACACACTAGAGACCTGGCCCAAAACTACATCAAAAATACTGACCTACAAATATTTTTTTGAAATTGATTTAAAAATCTTAAAAGGGCACCATTAAATGTAACATATGCTTTAAAAAAGCAGCTTTGCTAAGTAATAATAATTCTTAGTTAAAAAGGATGTAACCACGACCTAGCTAAATAAACAGTTAAGCATTAAGTAACCCTTAAGTAACCGGTAAAAATAAATCCATGATTACAATCATCAGCCAAATAATTTGTGATAGTAACAGTGTTATGTTCGCTAATATTACTAAATAGGTCATATGTAGGTTTTAAATATCCAGTTGCCACACTCCTGGAAACAATACAAATTTCTCTGCAAAAACAAATTATGCTCCACTGTGTCCAGTCAGAACATTAAATATATTACAAGTGGAACAGTTTCATCAAGTAAATGCAACGGGCTGCCATTATCTTAAGGTGTCTGTTGAGTCAGGCCACTGCAGAAAGTGAGCCAAGAAATTTTTTATTCTCATCATGAAACAAGCTCTGACCTAAGAATTCTTTGACTAGTTAGTGCAGCTTTACAAGACTGAAAATAGGCAAAACTCCCAGCAAGCCTGCTGGAGTTCACCACCACTGGATAGAGTCCCAATGATTCAAACACCTTCACATTTCAACCCACTGGATGAGAATTCTAATAATTCATGTACCTTCGCCACCGTTTGATAAAAGCTTACTGACCTAAACCTCTTCCTATCCACTCTCACAGGATACAATGCAAATGGACTAAACTCATTCATTCCTTTTGGCTCACAGTGGGCAGAATCCAGGGGTAGAATCTTAACAGCCTCCTTACTATTGGTAGCATAGGTGTACAATATTCCGCAGGGGAAGTGACTGAGTCTGAATTTGTGGAACACATCAGTACCAATGAGCCAGAAAAGGATCTTACACTGAGATTTTCCACAATCTGTGTGGAGAAATTAAAATGTAGCATTGAATTATTCTCAATACTATGCGCTAGCAGGAATAGTAATATGGAGATGGGGAAAATTGATGCACAGCTCCAGATATGATGCTGGAAATCTTGTGGAGAAAGCAGTACCATATTAGTTTGAAGCAGATTAAGCAGAACAGCAAAGAATAGAAAGGCAGGTTCAGAGCACATTTTTAGTGTGGTGTGGAAGGTTAGTGAACAGCAAGTGAAAATAGCCAAATGGGAAAACAGAGATGCAGTACAGTTTGGACTTCATATTTGAGCGTTCAAAGTGCATGTAAAAGAAGGAGAAAGAAATGTAGGATATCAGTACTGTTTAGGGTAAGCACTGTAGTGTTGGAAAGAAGATGTCACTAAGGAGGCAAGAATAAAATCATTTGGTTAGATGTGAGAAGGAAGAAAGGTATATGATCGTGCTACTGGGCAAGTATATAGATCTCAAAAAAGTAAGAGGGAAACCCAGGAGCTAAACTGCAGGAAAACAATGGTGATGTTATATAACTTTCGAGACTATTGATACTGGGGGATTTTAATGGCCAAAATACTGACTGAGTTAAAGTTAAAGTATACAGAGATGAAGGTGAGTAATTTCCGCACGTCTACAAAAGAACTTCTTTAGGCAGTATGCTCTTGTACAGAGAAGAATTTGCCAGATCGAGTACTGAGGATTGACGTGGTCTAAGTTTCTGTGGGTAACACTTGGATAAAATTTGGCCTGGTAATAAAAGGTTTAGGTTAGTAATAGGGAAGAACAAGGAACAATTAGAATAGAATTTCTAACTGGAAAGAGAGCTGGCTAACTGCAGTCAGGTGAGACAGAATCTAGCCATAGTAAAATCAAACCAAAGATTGGGAAGAAACCTTACAATGAAGAATGACTAATCTTCTTTGGTTTCAGGCAAGGTACATTTTAACATTGACATAAGGCAGTGAAACATGATCATAGATGATGATGGAGTTACAGCTTATGATAAAAGAAATATTAAAAGAGGTCGTATAATACATGCCAGGTTGATTCTTTGATTTAGAACCAGGTCAAATACAATAGGGTGAAAGGGGAATTGAAGAGGCAAGTGAGATTGACAGAGAAAGAATAAGAAAATAGAATGACAGCGAACATAAGGGGACATCCAAAAATCTTCAGCCTGCATGTAAATGGTAAGAGTGTTGTAAGAGATGGAATGGGGCCTTTCAGGTACTTAAAGGCAGTGGACATACTGGAATATTTGCAAGCATTTTGTAGCAGTGTTTACTAATGATATGTGCTGACCAAACAATGGGCAGGAATGGAGATGGTATGGGTAAGGGATGGGTGAAAATTAATAGGCAGGGGGTACTAAATGGGCTGGCTATTCTTAAGAGTGGATAGGGCTCCTGCACTGGATGGTTTGATTCTCAGGTTGCCATGTGGTTTCAGTAGGTTTCCAGGTATTGCAGAGCACTGAAGAGTGGCAAATATGAAACATTTCTTCAAGTAAAGTGGGACATTGCTAGTAACAACAAGCCAATTTGTTTAAATTACTCATCAGTGGTAAGCAAGATATTGGAAACAATAGTAAAGGGAAAAATAACACGCGCTTGAACAGGTTTGAAGTAATTAATGAGAGTCATCATTGCTTTGTAGAAGACAAAATGTACTTGACAATTAATTTGAATTTTTTGAGGATGCAACGGAAGAGATTGATGAAGGGAATGCAATGGGTATTTTCTAAGTGGATTTTAAGATAATATTGATAAACTACGAATCAGAGGCCGCTTAACATATCTGAGGCTCATGTCGTAGGAGGAGCAATGTTGATTGGTGAAAAAATTAGCTTCAACACAGGAAATCAGCAATTTGTGCTAAAAGGTTTTCTCTTTCAAATTAGAGAGTGATGGCTTTTTCTTCTTCCAGGAATCAGTATTAGAACAGTGTAGCTTTTTTTAAAAAAATTACATAAATGGTTTTGATTTAGGAAACCACAGAAAAAAATCAAAATTTGCTGTGATACCAAACGTAAAAGACAAACAGAATAAATAATATGAATTGACAGCAACAGGAACTAGATAGGTTGGCTAGCAGAAAGGGCAGACAAGTGGGACTTTGCATAGAGAAGTGACATGATGTAGTTTTGCACAATGAATCGGGAAATATCATAGGTTTAGTGACACAATTCTAAAGCACCTATGAGATAGGGAAAATCTTACTGACCCAAACGTATCTATACATTTCCGTAAGATGGAATCCAACGCAGAATGCATGCAGATTGTGGGAAATCCCCTTAGACTTGACATATTCCCATTCATTCACATTGTTTAGAATTCTTGTCACACAACTTACACCTACGTTCACTCCCTCAAGCAGTTTTGCAATGGATTAAATTCCATGCCAAGCACTTCCATTGCACAAAATCCCAATGGCCCAAATTTCATTTCATTTACTCACAACATGATTAACACCAATGGTACAAAACTCTGAGAAATGTATTCTAATTGATGACCAATTTTAAATGGGCTTTGTTCAAATTGGGTGTGGACTATTTCTGCCAAGGAAAACAAAATTTTAGTCACAAACACCCATTCCCCGTAAAAAGTGGTATCAGTGTGGAACTGAATGTTTGTTTTATTCATACAGGTACTTATTAAAATAACTCCACAAAGCTGGTATTCCGTCACCAAATCACTCATTAATTAAACATAAACAGGTCTTGGCTTTAGCACTGCCTTTAGCACTGAGTTGTAGGTGTGTGATGTGGGAGCTAGCTGATGCCACTGAGAAAGGCAGTGACCACATCCGCAGCAAGTGTTGGCTGCTTGAGGAGCTCCGGCTCAAAGTTGATGAGCTGGAATCCGAACTCCAAACACTGCGGCACATCCGGGAGGGGGAGAGATACCTGGATGCTGAGTTCCAGGAGGTAGTCACACCTAGTAGATTAACAAATGTTAGTTTGATTGGTGGGCAGGGTCAGCAGTGTGTGACTACGAGTGAGGCAGGTAGAGGGACCCTGCAAACAGGAACACAGGGGCTGCAGCCCTTGTCATTGTCCCACAGGTATGAGGCATTTGTTTCCTGCGTGGATGAGGAATAGGGCTTTGGGAAGGATGAGTGAACTGACCATAGCACCATGGTCCAGGAGGCCATTCAAGGTTGGGGGGGGTGGTGGCTAAAAGACAGGTTGCCGTTGTAGGGGATTCCATCATCGGGGGATAGACAGACCCTTTGCAAGCAGGATAGAGAATCCCACATGGTATGTTGCCTGCCCAGTGCCAGGGTGCAAGACATCTCTGATCGGCTTGAGGGAATACTAGAGAGGGAGGGGGAGGATCCAGTTGTTGTGGCCCACGTAGGTACCAACAACATAGGCAGGACTGGGAAAAAAGACCTGTTTTGGGATTATGAAAACCTAGAAACAAAATTTAAAAAAATGTCTTCAAGGGTCATAATCTCTGGGATGCTGCCCAAGCCATGTGCAAGGATCAGGGAAGTAAACACATGGCTAAAAGAATGGTGTGGGAAAGAGGGTTTCTTTTCCATGGGGCACTGGCATCAGTTCTGGGACAGGAGGGATCTATACCGCTGGGATGGACTCCACCTGAACAGGGCCGGGTCCAGTGTTCTGGCAAAAAGGGTTAATAGGGTGGTCAATAGGACTTTAAACTAGTAAGTAGGGGGGAAGGGAGGAGAAAGCATACAGGGAGTATAACAATTAATGTTAGGCAAAGCAGCTGGTGAGCAGCTGACGAGGAAGCTTCAACTCCATTGAAAATTAGGAAAATAGTTAACGGGAAGGAGAGCTCAAAAGCTATTAGTAATGGATGTGATAGGACCCAAAAAGAAGGTGCATTTTATCTGAATATTCGGAACATCTGAAACAAGGTGGATGAGTTGACGGCGCAAATCATGGCAAATGGATATGATTTAGTGGCCTTTACAGACACATGGTTACAGGATGGTCATGACTGGGAGTTAAATATCCAGGAGTATCAAACTGTTCGGAAGGACGGGCAGGAAGGTAAGGGAGGTGGTGTCGCTCTGATTTTTAAGAATAATATCAGGGCAATTGTGAGAGATGATATAGGTTCTACTGAACAAAAGGGTGAATCCATTTGGGTGGAAATTAGGAATAGCAGGGAGGAGGCACTGGCAGGTGTGGTCTATAGGCCACCAAATATGACAGCATGGTGGGGTGGGCAATAAACATAGAAGTAGCTAATGCATGTAAAAATGGTACAGCAATTATCATGGGGGATTTTAATCTACATATCAATTGGTCAAACCAGGTCGGTCATGGCAGCCTTGTGGAGGGGTTCATAGAATGCATCTGTGATAATTTTCTTGAACAATATGTAATGGAACCTACGAGGGAGCAAGCTATCCTAGATCTAGTCCTGTGTAATGAGACAGGAATAATGAATGATCTCACAGTTAGGGATCCTCTTGGAAGGAACGATCACAGCATGGTCAAATGTAAAATACAGATGGAGCGTGAGAAGGTTAAATCCAGTACCAATGTCCTGTGCATAAACAAAGGAGACTATGATGGGATGAGGGAGGAGTTAGGTGAGGTAAAATAGGAGCAAAAACTTTATAGTGGGTCAATTGAGGAACAGTGGAGCACTTTCAAAACTATTTTTCACAGTGCTCAGCAGAAGTATATTCCATTGATAAGGAAGAGCTGTAGGAAAAGAATTAGTCAGCCATGGATGTCTAAGGAAATAAAGGAAAGTATCAGATTTAAAAAAAACATTCCAATAAACAAAGAGTAGTGGGAAACTAGTAGACTGGGAAATCTTAAAAGTCAACAGAAAGCCACAAAAAAAGCTACAAAGAAAAGTAAGATAGATTATGAGAGTAAACTAGCTCAAAATATAAAAACAGGCATAAAAAGTTTCTATAAATATGTAAATCATAAAAATTTGGGAAAGGTAAACACTGGTCATTTAGAGGATGAGACGGCCAATCTAATAACTGGGAATGGGGAAATAGCTGAGGCATTAAACAGTTACTTTGTGTCAGTCTTCACAGTGGAAGACACAAATAGCATGCCGAAAACAGATGGCAAGAAGGTTATCGCAGGTGAGGGCCTAGAAACCATCATTATCACTAAGGAGGCAGTGCTGGGCAAGCTAATGGGGCTTAAGGTAGACAAGCCTCCTGGCCCTGATGAAATGCATCCCAGGGTACTCAAAGTGGTGATGGGGGGAATAGCAAATGCAGTAGTAATTTACCTAAATTCACTGGAGTCTGGGGTGGCTCCCGCAGATTGGAGAACAGCCAATGAGACACCGCTGTTTAAAAAAGGAAGTAGATAAAAAGTAGGTACTTTAGGCCAGTTAGTTCAACTTCGGTAGTGGGGAAAATGCTTGAATCTATCATTAAGGAAGAAATAGCAAGACATCTGGATATAAATTCTCCCATTGTGCATACCCAGCATGAGTACATGAAGAGTAGGTCATGCTTAACTAATTTGGTGGAATTCTCTGAGGACATTACTTGCATCGTGGACAATGCGGAACCTGTGGATGTGGTGTACCTGGCTTTCCAGAAGGAATTTGACAAGGTACCACACCAAAGGCTTCTACATAAGATAAAGTTGCACAGTATTACAGGTAACATACTGGCATGGATAGAGGATTGGTTGACTAGTAGAAAACAAAGAGTAGGGGTAAATGTGTGTTTTTCTGGTTGGCGGTCAGCAGCTAGTGGTGTGCCTCAGGGATCAGTGTTGGGACCGCAATTGTTTACAATTTGCATAGATGATTTGGAGTTGGGAACCAAGTGTGGTGTGTCAAAATTTGCAGATGACACAAAGATAAATGGTAGAGCTAAGTGTGCAGAAGACACTGAAAGTCCGCAGACGGATATAGATAATCTAAGTGCGTGGCCAAATGTCTGGCAGATGGAGTGCAATGTTGATAAGTGTGAGGTCATCCACTTTGGTAGGAATAACATCAAAATGGACTATGGTTTAAATGGTAAAATATTGCAGCATGCTGCTGTGCAGAGGGACTTCAGCGTCCTTGTGCATGAATCGCTAAAAGTCGGATTGCAGGTGCAGCAGGTGATTAAAAAGGCAAATGGAATTTTGTCTGCCATTGATCGGGGGATGAAGTTTAAAAACAAGGAGGCTATGCTTCAGCTGAATAGGGTCCTGGTGAGGCCACATCTGGAGTACTCTGTGCAGTTTTGGCCTCCTTACTTGAGAAGAGATATCCTAGCACTGGAGGGGGTGCAGAGGAGATTCACTCGGTTGATTCCAGAGTTGAGAGGTTTGGATTATGAGGAGAGGCTGTGTAGACCGGGATTATATTCATTGGAATTAAGAAAAATGAAGGGAGATCTTACAGAAACATATAAGATTATGAAGGGAATAGATAAGGTGGAGGCAGGGAGGTTGTTTCTACTAGCAGGTGAAACTAGGACAAGAGGGCAAAGCCTCAAAATAAAGGGAAGCAGATGTAGGACTGAGGTCAAGAGGAACTTCTTCACCCAAAGGGTTATGAATCTGTGGAATTCCCTGCCTAGTGAAGTGGTTGAAGCTACCTCGATGAATGTTTCTAAGGCAAGGCTAGATACATTTTTGAACAGTAAAGGAGTTAAGGGTTATGATGAGTGGGTGGGTAAGTAGAGCTGAGTCTCAAAAAGATCACCCATGATCTTATCAAGTGGCGGGGCAGGCTCAAGGGGCCAGATGACTTACTCCTGCTCCTAGTTCTTATGTCCTTATGTTTTTCTGAGTCAGCTCTCAGAGTCCCAGTATCACTGACACTCCTGTTTTTCTCTATCAGCCAGACCTCCTCAATTGGACCAGATTAACAGCCCCAATTAGTGAACTCACAGTCTATGATATTCTGGTGGCTGACCTCATTAAAATTGCTACACTTAAGATTCAGAGTTAATTCAAAATGGACTCCAACAACTAACTTCTCCAGGCCATGTGAAGTCACAAATTCCTTCTCCTTCTAAAACATTAGTAATTTAGTAGTACAGAACTAGAGTATTGCTGACAAATGACACATTTGGTTGAAACTTTTGTCTCGTATGTATCAGAACATTTTGCAAGAATATGAATTCAATGGAAAACCAACATTTAGTCTGTGTGAGAGGAGACTACTGATTACCTGGAAAGCAGACTCTGAATGATAGAGGTGTTGCTATTGACAATCCACCTATTAATGTTGAACGGCAGCAATTAATAGCCAGGCTTTTTTTAATGTTTAAACCAGACGGGTTGGCTGAGATTGATCAGGGTACTGTCCTGAGAAATGAACCAGCAAATGGATGTCATCTGTCTTTTTGAGGTGAAGCATATCCAGTGCATGCACATTCCCTTTCTGTCTGCAATCCTTTCAGGTAGGTTTTAAATAGGACAGAGCTGTCGAAAGGCACAAAACAAGCTGAGGGAGGGAATTACAGAGCTAGAGCCTAGATAGTTGAAGATATAGCTGCAAATTATGTATGATTAAAATCAGGGATGTGCAAGGGATCAGCATTGAAAAATTTCAGAAATCTTGGAGATTATAGAATGGAGGTGTTAATGGAGATAGGAAGGAATGAAACCATTGAGTGATTTAAAAACAAAGTTGAGAATTTCAAAAGTGAAAAATTTCTGGATTGGATATCAATGTGCATCAATGAACACATGGCTGATGTATAAATGAGATTGGGTACAAATTAGGATGCAGGTAGCTAAGATTTGGATGACCCCTCAAATTTGGTGAGGATAGGTAGTGAGGGGCTGATCAAGAGAACATTGGAATGGTTGAGCCTACATGTAATGAATGCATGGATGAGATAGTCAGCTTTAAATGAGCTGAGTCAGGGACAAGGTTGAATAATGCTACAGAGATGGAAATAGGCAGTCATGATGATGTGTGTTTGAAGTTCAGCTCAAGGTCAAATACAACACAAAGTGTTCTGATTTAGTCTTGGTTGGTTGCTACAGCAAGGGATGATGTTAACGGTAGGTAACAGAGTTTGTAGAAAGGATCGATGACAATGGCTGTCTTCCCAGTATCTACTTGTCAGAAATTTTTGTCCACTCGGTAGTCAATTTTCAACAAGCGAGATGATAACTTAGTGATATTGACAAGGTCCAGAGTGGTGGTATTAAGATCAAACTCAGTGCTGGGACAGCATATTTATGGGATTTAATGTCCTTTTAGACAATGTCACTAAGAATCAGCTTGCAATTGTGAAATTAGGATGGATCAAAGAAGTAAACGTCAGCATATACCAATAATTAATTCCTTAAAATCATCAATATCGATAACTAACTCCGCCATATGGAAAGACATCAATGCCAGGAGGAATAACAACGTAAGCTATCCTTTATTGCGCCTCCTTATCTCTGTAGATTCCTCCAGCCTCACAAGTCTTTATGCCCCTTGTGAATCTCAGTTTTGCATATCCAAATGCCCGGACTATTGGGACAGGAACATGCCATTCTGTTCCTCATGTTTGATCCATCTTCCCATTATATCCCGGCTGATCTGTAACTTAAATTCACTCACCTGTCTTCGTTCTGCATTCTGTGATAATCCTGCTTAACAAGCACAAGCTTGGAAATGTCAACTGCAATCCATTTCTGGGGAGGGGTAGTTGGAGGAAGGGGAAATAAAGAGCTATGCTGTATGCAAAAAAGAAAGATAATTCATGTTTACAAGTCCAAACTTAAATTTCACCTTTTACATGCTGTACTGAACTCCTAACGATTTTAAACACCATGATGAGATCAATCCTCAACCTTGATCTCTCAAACTTTAATCTCACAAGGAATGAAGGGCTACGGGGAGAGTGCAGGGAAGTGGAGTTGAAATGCCCATCAGCCATGATTAAATGGCGGAGTAGTCTCGATGGGCTGAATGGCCTTACTTCCACTCCTATATCTTATGGTCTTATGGTCTTCACCTCCTTTTCTCTACAATAAACAGCTTTTTTGCACCTTTTACCTTCTCTGTCTGATCTGCAATAAATGGACTTCTTTCTCAAAGAGATTGAGACTATTTACTCACCTGCCTCAGCTGCTAGACCCCCTTCCCCCTGCCCACCAGTTTGAATTTCTATGAACTCCTGAATAACCACTCTACCCATTCTCAACACATTGCGCCCATGAGATTGGGCTCCATTTCTCACACTGTGAGGCCTGTTCTCCCTTCATTCCTGACACATAAGGCTATATCAGCTGCCAGTCCAGAGAAAACTTCTATTTTAAAATCATCCTTGTTTTAAAATTCCTCCATGCTTTCATTTTGTGCTAACTATTTATCATTGCTCCTCCACTGGTATTTATCCCATCCACTCTTAAACTAGAAAGAGCTCAGTAAAGAATTACGAGGGTGCTTTACTGGTCTGGAAGTTTTGAGTGATAAGGCTGGGCTGGGACATTTTCCGCTGGAGTTAGGGGACTGAGGGGTGACTTTATAGAGGTCTATAAAATCACAAGAGGCACAGATAAGGCAGAGAGCCAACAGCTTTTCCCCAGGGTAGGGGAGTCTAAAACTAGAGGGTAAAGGTTTAAGGTGAGAGGGGAGAGATGCAAATTTTTTCACCCAGAGGGTGGTGAGTTACTGAATTGGGCTGCCGGAGGTAGTGGTAGAAACGAGTGCAATTTAATCATTTAAGAAACATTTAGACAGGCCCATGGATGGGTTATGTATGGAGGGATATAGACCAAATGCACGCAAATGGGGCTAGTTTAATTGTAGAAACTGAGTGGCGTGGGCAAGTTGGGCTGAAGGGCCTGATTCCATGTTATAGTCTTGTATGTCTCTGCTCCCTCGTCTCTTAAGGTTGGACCTTCTTTCCTAAACCTCTCTGTAATTGAAAGGAGAGAGTGTTATAAGAATAATGAAAGAAAAAATGGATGACAGGTCCATCCTTTCACCTTTCATTTGCTCAACACCTCTAACAGCTGTAACTTTTTTTGGTTTTGCTGAAAAAAAAACTGTTTCCCGTGCCACAGAAACTGCCAGACTCAAATATTTTTTGCATATTCTGTATTCATCTCTATCCTCCTTTAAGATGCCTCTTATTCTCTACTTCTGAAAGTATAACTCCTTATTTGATGTGGTATCTAGTTTTCTTGATAACACTCTTACGGAGATTTTTAAACATCTCACGAAGAGCCAGGAAATCATTCCTGCCTCATCAGCAATACTTGTGTGCTTCACCCACCCTTTTCACTGAGAGAGCAGAGGGGCTTCCTGAAGATTTTCAGCATTCCAAATTAAACATAGGTGCCACGACCCAGCGTATTGCAGAACAGCAATGCAGAGGTCCCAGTTTTCTGTGCAGATAGTCATGAGAATAGGGGTGATTTCTTACAGTGGCTGATGCACTTACTGCTGCCAGTAAAATTCTCTCAATGTTGAGATGTAGCAGGTGCCTGAACATGTCATGTGAGGGATGGAGTGACAAGCAGATCTGTAAATGGCAAGCCAACCACTCCTAAATGCCAGGAGTAAAACTAAACAAAAAATCCATTAAAAGAAGCAAGTGCTGGTCCAAAACATGAAAACAGAAATAGCAAAATCAAATTGGACTAATCCCATCAAAAGGTCAGTCAGTTAGTTTTAAAGCTGTTTTGAGCAGTAAAATGTCTGTTGGATATCATGTATCTAACAAATGCTGTACTTGGGAATACTTGATATTACATATACAATCCAAAGCATTTACATCCCTACTCATGGGCAGAATTTCAAGCTGGTATAATTTACTTTCTACACATCAACATAGATTCTTTTCCTATAGTAATTTAGGCAAGTGTGATAAAAAAGTATGTTTCTTTCATCATTTGGAATTTTAAAATAGCTGCCTATGCATGGTTTCATTTCTGTGAAGGTAACTTTTTATTTTGAAAATGTCAGAAAATAACTTGACACAGTGACCTGACTACAACAGCTCCAGAAGGCATCGATCCAGTCAACTGCCAAGCAGGTCACCTGTGGTGTTAATGAGTGAAATATTTACACAGTTCGTTTCCAACAGAGAAAAACAAATCAGGGGCATTAAGGACAGTTGACAACGGACGACATGTGCATCATGGGCCTCCTGCAGTGCCACAATGATGCCACCCGAAGGTTGCAGGAACAGCAACTCATATTCCGCTTGGGAACCCTCCAGCCCAATGGTATCAATGCGGACTTCACAAGCTTCAAAATCTCCCCCTTCCCCCACCGCATCCCAAAACCAGCCCAGCTTGTCTCCGCCTCCCTAACCTGTTCTTCCTCTCGCCTATCCCCTCCTCCAACCTCAAGCCACACCTCCATTTCCTACCTACTAAGCTCATCCCGCCTCCTTGACCTGTCCGTCCTCCCTGGACTGACCTATCCCCTCCCTACCTCTGCACCCATACTCTCCTCTCCACCTATCTTCTTTTCTCTCCATCTTCAGTCCGCCTCCCCCATCTCCCTATTTATTTCAGAACCCTCTCCCCATCCCCCTCTCTGAAGAAGGGTCTAGGCCCGAAACGTCAGTTTTTGTGCTCCTGAGATGCTGCTTGACATACTGTGGTCATCCAGTTTCACACGTTGTTATCAGGGGCATTAATGTAGCTTTTGACTTCAGTTCTGGAAAGTCAGGAGTTCAGTTCAGAAGAGAGCTTCTATTCCAGCAGAAGGATATTAGTTTTTGAAGCCTTCAAGCTGTGAGGGTTTGCAAATAAGTTTTCAATTTGTCAGGACTGCAAAGATGTCCAGGTCATCAGGACTGAAAGAGATTCATGTCAGCAGACTCAAAGAATCTGTTAACTCTCTCAGCAGTTCAAATTGAGGAACTGGAAAATATCAGTTACGTAAAAAAAGTTAAGGGGACGGAAGTGACATTTCTCTGGGATTGTGTTTCTGTAAAGGATGCTGCAGGGTAATACGTTGAAACTTTGTTTTGCTGTTTATGTTTGGATCTGTTTAATTTTCTACAGTCGTTCCTCCATATCTGCAAGGGTTCCATTCCTGAGAACCCCAGCAAATGGCAAAATTCGCTAGCATGATGCTCATTTAGAAGCAAATTAAAAATAGGTTAAAAATCACAGTTACGTGAGTTTTTCCCGTAGATGTTGAATTTTGTTGTTACTTTTTTTGGCGGATAGGCAAAATTTATGATTTTGCGGATACAGCGGATTCACTGTACCTGGCTTTGATTATGTTATTGATTTTGTGTAATAAACTTATGCTCTGTTGTTAAAGATCATTTGCAGCCTAATGCACATAGAAATAAAGATGTTTACAGCAGGAGTAGGCCCTTGAGCCTTCTCAGCCATTCAATATGACTTTGGCTAATCGTCAAGTTCCAGACACTAAACCAGCCCAGCATCCCCCAATATCTGTTGATTCCTTTAGCCACAAGCGCTACATCTATCTCTTTCTTGAAAATTCAATGTTTTGGCATCAATAATTTTTTTGTGAAAGTGAATTCTACAGGTTCACACTCTCTGGGTGAAGAAATTTCCCCTTATCTCAGTCCCAAAAGATTTACTCCTCATACTAAAACTATGACCCATGGTTCTGGACTTCCTCACTATCAGCATTTTGTAGGTTTCCATGAGATTGCCCTCATTCTTCTAAACTCCAGTGAATACAACCCTAACTCACTAAATCTCTCCTTGTACGTCAGTCCTGCCATCTCAAAAAAAATCAATTTGGGAAACCTTTACTGCTCTCCCTCTACAAGGAAGAACATCCTTCCACAGATAAAGAGATCAAAACTGCACACAATATTTCCGGTGTGGTCTCATGAATGCCTTGTATAACTGCAGCAAAACCTCCTTGTTCCTGGACTCAAATCCTCTCGTGGCGAAGGCCGACATAGTTTGCCTTCTTCACCGTCGGCTGCACCTGTGAACCGAACTTATTACACATGCCCTCTCAATTTATAGCCATCCAAATAATAACCTGCCTTCCTATTTTTGCTGCCAAATTGGATAACCTCACATTTATCCACATTACACTGCATCTGCCATGCATTTCTCCACTCACTCAGACTCACCAAATCACACTGCAGCATCTCTGCATCCTCCTCAGAGCTCACCCTCCCACCCAGCTTTGATTCATCCGCCAATTTATAAGATATGACATTTACTTCCCTCGTTTAAATCATTAACATATATTGTGAATAATTGGAGTCCTACCACTAGTTACTGCCTACCACTCATAAACAGACCCATTTACTCCTACTCTTAGTTTTCCGTCTGCTCACCAGCTTTCCATCCATCTCAATACACTACCCTCAATCCCATATGCTATGATTTTATACATCAATCCCTTCTGTGGGGCATTGTTGAACGCCTTCTGAAAGTCCAAATAAACCACATCCACTGGTTCCCCGGTCAAATCTACTAGTTACGTTCTTGAAGAATTTCAGTAGCTTTGACAAGCGTGATTTCACTTTTGTAAATCCATGCTGATTTGATCACTGTTTTCGAAGTGCTTTTCTTTAGATCTTTGTGAATATATTTCAGTGACTAGCCAACACAATAGCCAACTGTAAAAACTAAACTTCTGATCTACGAGGCCAAGTTTCACCCTCGGATCTGACGCCCAGTTTATCATTGGTTAGGTTCACAACACAACAAATACAAGTAGGTAGGTGTCAATGCAAGCAGATAAAATGTCATTTAATGGAGAAAAATATGAAATTCCCGATTGAGCAGCCAAACCCTCTCTACTTGAAATCTGTTACTGACTAGCCTTGCAATCCTATTGTTCCTTACTTTGAAATCACAAGTTTTTGGAGCACTGCTCCTTTGTCAGATAAAGTCACTGGACAAAGTAGCAACGCTCTGGAAGTTTACGGTTTCAAACAAACCGCTGGACCATAACCTTGTGTCATGTCACTTCTGACTTTGTCCCACCCGAGTCCAGTGCCAGTACCTCCACATCATGGCAATGCAACTGATTATCCAGATACCGCTTTAAGGTAACATGAGTTTCTGATTCAACCACCCTTTCAGGCTGTGAGTCCTAGACTCCCACCAACTTCTGATGAAATTAAAAAAAGCATTTTTCCACAGATCTCCTCTTAGCCTTCTACCTCTTGCATTACATCTATGCTCCTTGACTATTGACTTCCTTACTAAAGGAAAAACTGCTTTCCTATCCACCTTATCTATGAACCTTCCACACCTCTATCCCCTCTCAACCTTTACTGCTTTTGGAAAACAACTATATCCTGACTAATCTTCCCTCATTCCTCACCAGCCCAGGCAGCATCCTGGTAAATTTTCCTTCATGCCCTCTCCAGTGTGATTGCATCCTTACTATAACATGGTGAGCAGAACTGCATGCAATACTCCAGTTATGGCTTAACCAGCATTTTATAATTTACCAGCATAACATTTTATAATGTACCAGCTCTTGCATTCTCTTCAAGCCCTCTTTGATAAAATATTAAATAATGGATGGATACTTCCTCAACTAGCAATTTCCTCTTCTCAATAGACAGTGATCAAATTCCTTTTACATTGGCCAACTGACTCAGAATTCTTTTCTTTGAATATCTGTTCCACTTGTGCTGCCTTTTTAGAGATCGGAGGGATTTTTGAATCTGTGAGTTGAGAATGTAAATTCTGCATCTGTGCAATCCAATCTGACCAGCCCGTGTTTAATGGGTTGAATGAGTGTGATGTGGCAACATTTATCGCTTGTGGTTGTGCTAATTTTCTGGTGTGGCAAAAAACAACTGCAACCCACGTTTATATAGCATCCTTAACTTAGTAAGACATCCCAAGGTACTATACAGAAAAAAATGGACACCCATCCTCAATAGGACAGATGATGAAAAGCTTAGTTAAACAGGCATGTTCTGAGGTCAGTTTTCAGGAGAAGAGTGGGGTAAAGGGATTGAAAAAGTTTAAGAAAGGAATTTTTAAGCTTCAGGCTTAGGTAGCCTTTGGCAAGATCATGAACAGTTAAGTGATACAATTGATTACATGCATGAGGCTGGAATTGGAGGGACACACTCTTCTCTCACGTCTCTGAAGTAAGATTGTTTTTATGAGTTCATCAAAGCAGGCATTCTTCAAGCATGAAATTTCATCAATTTCACAGCATGGTGATCAATCATAGAAGTTGTCAAGGCATAGCTATCCTGTTCTCACCACTATCTGTCAGGTGAGAAGGGAAAAAGAGTAATGGGAGGGTGCTGGATAGTGACTGCGAATGTGAGTCCTGACTGATACATTTTTTACCTTACTCAACCCAAAGTGACATGGAATCATACTGTGATTACAACACAAGAGGCATATATTCGGCCTGCAGTTGTGGCAGTGAACCAGCTCCCCATGCACCTTCCTTTCCCCTCAGCCCAACAAATCCTCTCTCTTCAGGGAATGACCAATTTTCCTCTGAATGCTTTGATTGAATCTGAATCCACTAAACTCCCAGGAAGTGTATTCTAGATCCTGGCCATTTACTGCACAAGAAGGATTTTCCCTCTTGTTGTCTCTGGTTTCTCTGCCACTGACATTAAATCAGAATCTTCTGGTTTTCAACCCTTCCACCAATGGAAATAGTTTCTCCTACCTACTCTATCCAAATCCCTTCTGATTTTGAGCATCTAAACTAAATTCCATCTCAAATTTCTCTGCTGAAAGGTGTAAACATCCAAACTTCTCTAATCTATCATCTTAACTAAAGTTTCCCAAGTCTGCGAGCATCCTCATAAATCTTTTCTGCACTATTTCAAATGCCATCCTAAAACATAGCGCACAGAATTGGATGTGATACTGTAATTGAGGCCAAAGTAATGTTTAATAAGGACTCAATATAATGCACTTGTTTTTTGTATTTATAACTGTTTATAAAGCCCAGAATCCTATTCCTTATAAACGGCACTCTCAACTTGCCCCACCATAATCAATGATCTGTGCACATTTATCCTCAGGTCCCTCTGCTTTGGTACCTCCCTGACAAGTGTCCCATTTTAAACCACTTTTCCTCATGCTCTCTCCCAAAATGTATCAACTTCCAATTTTCTGTATCAAATTTAAGTAGTAGATACATTCCATTAGCGTGTCTACTGCTACGCTCCTCACAGCTGGCAATACATTCCAGGTTTTTGTCTAAATCTGCTCTCCTTTACTGCTGGCCTGGCTGAGAACTGCAACTAGGACCTTGCAGTCTGATGACTGTTGCGGCAGAGGCTGCACCTATTACACAAGGGTGAAATAGAATGGATAATGAGGTGATAGCAAGAACCGCAGACACTGGAGTCAGGGTCAACACAGTGTGGAGCTGGAGGAGCACAGCAGGTCAGGCAGCATCAGCGGAACAGGAAAGTCAACATTTTGGGTCGGGATCCTTCTTGAGAACTGTTTCCCCTAGCCAGGAAGTTCATAATTGGAGTCACTGGCAGAAAATTTAAAGGAGAGTTAAGAATTTTACTTGCCCTAGAGATGGTGAGAGTGTTGACCTTAATGCCTGAGGATGGGGCTGAGGCTGAACTCCCAACACTATTAAAAATTTAGCTGTGAACACACTTTAAGTGACGTGACCAACGTAGAAAGAGCTGCAAAGTCAAATTAGGCTGAATAGCTCTTTCTTAGCCTTTTATTAGCTGGTACATACTTGTGGACTGAATGGTATCCCTTTTCTGCTATGAATTTTCTATTTCTATCTGTTCACACAAAGAACCTTGACATAGCAGCTATACTTTAATCCTGCAATACGAAGGGAAGGGAATTTCTCACAGAAGAACATATACTGCAGTTAATTCTAAATTTGCAGCGAATGCAACTCTAAAATGGGACAAATTTATGCAGCCAACTAAATATAAGGAATTCCATTAAAGTCAGTGATGTCTGGAATGCAGCCACTTCATCCATCATTAACAGCAAGAACCAGCTGAGATCAGGCCACGGGTGGTGAATTCTAAGCACTTTGCACTGAGGAGATTCCTACAGTCACACTGAGCTTTAACAATTTAAGTAACCCTGATATATCTCATGGCCCTCAGTGTGATAAATTAGACACACCAACGCTCCGATATATCATAATTTCCTCAGCAATGCTCTTGGATAAATACCACAGTCTTTTAGTACTCTGATGTACCCCACACCTCCTTCAAAGTAACACTCTAATATACCACTCCCAGGTAATGCCAGGGTATTCACCCTGGTTAAAGTAAACATAACACTAATGTTGCTGGAGACATTCAATCTAAGCACTTAAACTGTATTATACTTTGGACAGATGAATCATTCATAAGTGTATAAATGAATCAATGCTTATGGCAGAGACGCTTTAAAAGGTTAA
Source organism: Stegostoma tigrinum (assembly GCF_030684315.1). Taxonomy (NCBI): domain Eukaryota; kingdom Metazoa; phylum Chordata; class Chondrichthyes; order Orectolobiformes; family Stegostomatidae; genus Stegostoma; species Stegostoma tigrinum. The sequence goes on along the minus strand of NC_081378.1, from coordinate 19,689,660 downwards.
TTAAAACTGAGCATGACAACTGACAGATATGGACTTGCAACTGCTCTGAATAGCTAAACAACAAAAGACTAAGGATTTTGCAGTCTATGTAAGGGACACAAACTACGTGGGCCAGTAGATGGAAAATACAATTGAGTGATTAAGTGCTAAATAACTGAGTCAGTAATGTTAAAAGAGAGTATGAGGTGAATTTTATCATCCTGTAGTTTTAGCCCAATTGTTGGCAAGGTATCGTTGTCCCCATCATTGAAATGACTTCCTGAAGAGGAGTAGAGCGTTTGTGTGTTTGGGGGTGGGGGTTGTGCACAATGTAGTTACAGTTGAGGGAACTATGGCGAGGAGGAAAGTAGATGAAACACAGGAGTCTGGGAAGAAGGTAAGGAAGGAGTTTCTGGATACAAGAAGATGGTGAGCAGATATTTATCTCCTCAAGCACCAGCCACCTCTGACATTGGCTTTGCTGGTTCTTTGCTTCTAATTTTTCGGGGGTCTACCGGTGAGGATGAAGTAAAACTGATCTGGTATTGTAATGATATCACTGGATTAGCAATTCTGCAGTCTGGATAATTAATCCAAAGAGAGTAAATTTAAACTTACCCTAACAGTTTGACAACCTAAATTCAGATTAAACAATTTATGATAAATCCGATAAAAAGAGGCTCTATCAATTCACAAAGCTGTCAAGGTTGTTATAAAATGCGACTAGATCACAAATGTCCTTTGAGAAATAAAGCTGCTTTCCATACTCCATGCAGTCTGTGTGTAACTTGAATAAACTGCAGGAAAGTAAGAGTCATGCTCAGAACTTTATACATGGGAATACATGTTCAGGAAAATGTGTGACAAAAACAGAAGTTGCTGGAAAAACTCAACAGGCTTGGCAACACCTGTGAAGAGAAATCAGAGTTAATGCTTCCAGTCCAGTGACCCTTTCGCAGAACTGACAATAACTAGGAAAATGTCAGTTTATATTGCAGAAGATAGCGTAGCGGGGTAAGGAGTAAATGATAGGTGGGGGACAGAGCCCAAACGGAGAGAACTACAGTTGGGCAGTTGTGGTTACCTTCTTTGACAGGAAAAATAGAAAAACATAATGTAACTTAAATAGATGGTTATTAAATAATGCTGTAGTACAGAGGGAAATGGGTATCCTTGTACATGAATCATAAAACGGTAGCATGCAGATATAACAAGCAATTAGGAAGGTAATGGAATTTCTTTCCTCAGAAGGTCATTAATTTGAGGAATCCCTTTCCTAAACAGCAGTGGAGGCGGCTGATTGACCATTTTCAAGGCTGAACTACAGACTGTTTTGCTCCATCTGGGAGGAGGGGGAATGGGGAAGGGGGAGATGGCTTACTTCTAATATTATTCATTCTGAATTTATAATTTCATATGAATTTGCATTAAAGTAAATCTTGAATGCAGTTTTTGGAGACAACAATAAAATCAGTTTGAAGACCTCACACTTCTGTTCGGCAACGTGGGACACCCACTTTGAAATTACTGATATGCCTGCAAAACATCAAGCTGCTTCTCTGATTACCTGGGTCCCATATATTCCACAGCAGAGAGAAAGGAAGCTGACACAAGCTTCCTGCTGGGTCAGACCACAAAAATGATCAGAGATTTTCCCCTCATGACCTATTCCTAGCTCACTTTGGTGCTTACCTGCAAATTATGGTGCTGCAAAATGTAATAAGGACAAATTACTTGGTCAACTGCTACAGCTAAATAAGAGGGTAGGGAGGTTTCCAGATATATGATTTTATATTTCAAACTATAATTAATCTGCAGGCATCTACTTGTCAGGCAATCTGACATCATTGGGAAGGTCAACATTTATTGCAAATTCCAAAATGCAGATTAATTTTTATGATCCTTTTAATTCACAAGGGTGATTTGATACAAATGTATATCTTGCTTTGCCTTTTTACAGGACAATAATAAGTCAAGTATTCTGATATGGAGTTACCTACAACTGTAGATAGGTAAGAACAGTCAGATTCCTTCCTTAAAAAGATCAAATGAACCAGTTGCGATTTTACAACTATGCAGCAGCTTCATGGTCATGTCAATTGATAGCACCTCCCTACTTCCTGATTTTATTATTGTCTCCAAAAATTGGATTCAAAGTTTACTTTAATGTAGAATGTAGAGATTTAAACTTACTTTCTTTGGATTGTTAGTCCAGTAGCATCTCAAAAAACATACGTATGAGTGTATTTTTGAGTGTCAGATTCCTCCACAAAATGCTAAGCTGCTAATGAAATTAACACAATTAAAATTCATCATAAATTGGATAAGGATCAAATTTTTCATTGCAAGCTAAGATTCCTCAGTACGGTGAATTGCTTTTTTGGCTGAAGATCTTAGGATGAATAACTACAGGTGGTGGATTCCACTTACGTCAATACTATTCCCAATTTTATTTGCAACCTGAAAACATCTTCTCTATTGCCTCAAGGGTGGGAGGCTTTCTGTGTGCAAGTTTTGAACACTCAATGGAAGACAATATTATGGAATTCAGAAAAGACAAAATGTAGGAAATGGCCTCCACGCCTTCAGGGCTTTGTTACCGTGACAAGATTACCTTGAAATTTCAATGAACTGTGTGCGAGGATTCAATAAGGCAAAGAATGATCTGAAAGTTTAAATTTACTCATAAATCCGTGCAGTTGCTAGGATCTGAGAATCAGTCTTGTTATGCTCACAGTCAGTGCTGAGGCAGTCAATCTTTTTGCATTTCATCAGTGCTGAAATCCCTACAGTTTTATGCATTATAACCTTCAGATGTTCTAGTTATCTATTCAATAGCATTAGAAACTATACTGCAATATAAACTATATTAATATTCTGAAACTTATTTGATAATATACCAAGCATGCAGTCAGATTTAACCTGTATTTCGCAGAGGTTATAGAAAGAACTGTTCTCAAGACACTTCTATATTTTAAAAACAACGGAATACATTCTAAAATGCATTCACTATCATAATGTAGGGAAGCATGGATGCCAAATTACACACAATGGAGCTCCACAAACAGCACGAACCAGGTCATCTACTGTACCAGGATTGGTTTAAGGTAAGTACTGGTCAGGGGTTCAGGAAGATGTTCCTACGTCAAATAAAACCCTGGTGTCATTTATAACCACCTGAGTGCTCGGACTGGGCATCAGTTTTAAAATCTCCTCCAAATATCAGGCCCTCTATACAGCTTCTCTGATGTTTCTGTGATTAAAACACTAATTAAGTGCAAATTGTGGTTATATCTGCAGTACACTATCACCTGTAAACATTTATCATGGTGTATTCACCATGTCCTGTTGACGCTGGCTTTGTAGCAAAACAATTGGTGATCTTCTGAGTCAGTCATTCCAGGGCATCCTTTACGTGAACTATCAAAACTCCTCGATTGATTTCCAGCCGTATCTTACTGCCAGGCATATATGTTTTTGTATATATAATCCAATGTAACCCCTCTAATAGATTTCAGGCTGCAGCTCATTCCTAGATATCCATTGTTTCATAAATAAATTACTCAATCTTTTGATTAGAATCATCATTCTAAAACATCCATTGTCATGCAAATAAACTACCCCAACCCTTGATTAGATTCCAGGCATTCATTCACATGCAACCACGTATTATTCTGTAGATAATAAAAATAAACCACTTAATTACATTCCAGCCTACACAATTCTGCTTCAAATCTCTGGACATCTGCACTAATTTAACAGCCATACAGTGCGAATGTGTTATGGCTGGTGCCATTTGACAAATACCAACATTACTAGGTAGGGGAAAATAACTTTCCTCTGCTGGCAAAGTGAATACTGTTTACATGTTAGATGAGGATGTAAAATCAACAATAATGCCCTTCATGATTGGCAACAAACCAAATCTCTCAGTTAAGACTTCAACAGGTAGGCTAGTTAGGAGAAGATTGCCAAGACAGTGAGAGATAGAGGCTGACAGAGATACAAAGAAAGAAACAGAACGTATGGGATAAACAGAGAAGTAGAAAGAGTATTACAGTCCAATATAGAGCTGCAAAAAAATCAGAAATCCAATGGTGGTAAAGGCAGAAGGTGAGTGTGGATAAGAGAGTTTAGGCAGGGGGTGGGTGGGGGTGGGCATAAAGTCGGAGGAACTGAAGAGCTGGGAGAATAAAGGCAATAGAAAACAAAGAGAAAAATTTAAATGGCAATAATTTGGTTATTCATCACGGTTATGTTAGGACAGTTCCATGTTCACAGTTGGTATCTATAGTTCTAGGGGGCTGATAGTGTTTCAGGCAATCCAGTTACTGTTCTGCAAGCGATACAATGTGTCTTGGAAAGCTCCTAGCAATTGTATAGTATGTTAAGGGACCATAGACTCTCCACTGTGGGGAGTTCATAATGAATGACTTCTTTTTTATAACTTGGTTGGACTTTAAGTTCAAAGTTGCAATTATCTCGTATTTTAATGCACATGAGAGTATTCCTATGAATTTGTACAGTGCACATTCTCAGCTAAATCTTTACATAACATGAGAACCCCTCCATGCTCAAATCTAAGGCACTGATCCGTAAGATCTGTGAAGATGTTAATGCAAGACCCTCTCATTAAGACAAAACAGTGAGTGCTCAGTTGATATTCTCCCAACTTGATCCCATCATAACAACTGGACATCAATGGATTTGATGAGACCTTCTGCGATACAACAGATAATTGCAAGAGTGTAATGAAGTGAACTTTAATGTTATATAACTGCAAGAGGTGGGCTGAGACCCTCTATGTTTTTACAACATTGGAAGGAGTTAGGGAGCAAGAACTTGACACACAGAGAATGTCAGTTACATCAATAAATGAACAAGATTAAAACAACGTGCACAAACAAATTGCCAGCTTCAACATCAAAGAAAATTAAACAATTTTTGTTCCTGACACTTTCTTGCTATTACTAGCTCAGAAAAACTCTCCCACCAGAAGGGTGGGGTAAAAACAGCAGCCACCTCTTAGACTTTTCCAGCTAGAGTCATAGCTTAGAAAGCAATGCTACGATCTGACAAGTCCATAGCCGCAACCAGAAGGAATGAACACTACAAAGTCGAAGCATCCTGGCTGTGAGAACAAGTCACACACACACACACACACACACACACACACACACACACACACACACACACACACACACACACACACACAGAAAGGAACATGGTAGAACAGGCTTAGAATTTTGAAACTTGGTACCAATTGCTTTGAAATGAAAGGATTGGGTAGAGAGTTGATGGAGAGAAAACATTGTAGGAGAAGAAAACAGCACATTTACCTTTGCCATGAGAGCGAACCTCTGCATGTGGCATGTAACAACGATGCAGAAATGGAAAATAAATAAATACATATTGGCCAAGAAGTGGAGCTGGCAAGTTAAAAGTGAATTGAATCTGATTCCAGAATTGTGTTCTTCGTGCAACTGAGTGATCATTTGGAGTGGGGCGAACATGCAGAGTCTCATAAAGGAACAAGCAGCATGCAGGAGGGATGACTGCAAGTGTTCAGTAGCATCGAAAAGGGATAGGTGGCGGGAACGGAGAACGAGGGGCGGATGGAAAGATGTGTTTCAGCACCATGGAGAGGGCACAACCAGGGATGGTTCACTCATTTCAGCACCACGGAGAGGAAACAGTTAAGTGTGTTCATCGTGCCTTGGAAATGAAATGATGCACAGGGAACAAAGTGAGTTCTACTGACGGAGTGACACTGCCGGGAGGAGGGAATGAGAGTGGGCGATGGTGAGGTACATAGGGATTGGGTGAGCTGGGTGGCTCAGCACGAGAGCGGGGTGGGGGGTTCCGCACTGACCTTTAACTCGCTCCCCTCGGTGCAGCAGGATCTCACCCTCACCCTGGGGCTGGTAGGGCTTCACCACGATGAAGGTCCGTCCCGGAACCGCGCTGTACAGTTTGCGCTTAGGTCCTCTGTGTACAGCAGCTGGGCTTGAGGTCGGCTCGGCGCTCACGGTGCTCGGGCTGTAAACAAAAACATAGGTGACAGTAGTTCTCCCAGTCCCTGTCCCAGAGCCGGGTCCGGGATCGGGGGGTGTCTCTTCCCGCATCCTGCCCGGGTCTAGGGAGGGCTGGGGATGGGGATGGTGGGGGGGTTTGTTGCTGAGGGGTTGACAGTGGCTCACTGCACTCGGCCTCTCCCGGCCGGGGCTGCGCTGGGACAGCCGTCCGGCTCCGCTAGCATCGCTAGTCCGTGGAGGGCGTTGATGTCGCCGGCCGCAGCCAGGGGTGCGGCATCCTCCCCCGGCCCCGGGAGCTCCTCACATGTCAGCGGCTAAATCCGAGCTCCGGCTCGCTCACTCACTCCCGGGCTGCAAACCAAACTGCCGCCTCAGCCCGCCCCCTCCGCTCAGACCGAGCCCGCCCCCACACACACCCCCACCTCCTCACCACCACCTCCCATCCACCCTCCCCAGCCCCGCCCCACGTCAGACCCACCCACTGGGAATGGCCTCGCTCCTAGCCCCACCCTACTCTGCTTCTGCATGCCAGCTGTCCCCCCTTCCCCATTAGCTCTACGGGTACCTGCTAGGACAGGCCATGGACTTTTCAACAGGTATGTTATCTCTCCTCTCTAACCCTTCTACCTTACATTTCCTGTCCCTCCCACTCAGCAACTGCGCCTGAGCCTAAGTTCAGGAAACGGGAATTTTTCTTTGAGCAAAACTTGTAAAACACGCTCCTTCTGGTTAGAATATTATTTGAAAGGCAATCAGAAGTTGAAGCTATTTCTTTAGAAAGGATAGGAAAACGTATTTTTGTTTCTTTGAAAGCGACCTATAAACAAGCTGACTCTTTAAAAGCCATTCTGTTTGGAAGACGCCCTCACCAGATCAGACCTAAACAGTGAGACTCTCTCCAAGGGTCTGATGGTAAGATACCTCTCTCAGAAGAGGCAGAAGGTCCCTCTCGCAATTTTTAAGTTCGACTGATGCCAAAGTGTTTGTGCACATTCTCCCTCTGTTTGCAGGAATATCTTCTGGGCACTCTGGTCTCCTCCCAGAGTAAAAAATGTGCAGATGATGTGGGTTGCCTATGCTAAATTGTTCTGTGTTCAAGGATGTGCAGGCTAGGTGGATTAGCCATGGGAAATGCAGTGTTATATGGATAGGGGAAAGGGGCTAGGGGCTGGGTCTTGGTGGGATGCCGATCAATGGGGCTGTGTGAACTTGATGGGCCAAATGCCCTACTATCACCCTGTTGGGATTCTATGATACTGGAGGTCGAGCTGGCCTGACCAGTGTGTTTCATTCACACTGGGCAGTAAGTCTTTTTCATACAATGTTTGAAATTTCTCTAGTTCTCTTATATGGAGATCATCCCCTGATCACTGCCATCCCCTCCGTTTCATTTTGCAAAGGGTATATAGTTTGGTGACTATGCTTGTTTAACAGCTAGCATTAAATAATAACATGTACAGCACCCTCATTGAGAAGTCTTCGTGACATGCTTTACCATGTGCAGCTACTAAATTGTTGTTTTAAGGTTAATTAATGAGAAAATTAATCCTTAGCCTTTCATACAAAAAAATCACTTCCTCTGCCATTGTAGACCATGTGTGTAACATCTAAAAACTGAAACAATTCCCCAAACTTTAGAATATACAATAGAATAGAATCCCTACACTGTGGAAACAGGCCTTTCAGCCCAACAAATCCACACCGAATCTTACAGCGTGCCACCTAGGCCCATCCCCCATATCCCACCTAATCTACACACCCCTGAACACTACGGGCAATTTGGCACGGCCAATCCACCTAGCCTGCACATCTTTGGACTGTGGGAGGAAACCAGGGCACCCAGAGGAAACCCACACAGACACAGGGAAAATGTGCAAACTCCACACAGACAGTCGCCCAAGGTTGGAATCAAACCCGGGTCCCTGGCGCTGTGAGGCAGCAGTACTAACCACCATGCCGCCCTAACTTTCTACAGTAGTACCCTGCAAAATTGTGACCAGTATTACTTCAGAGGATAAAAGTGACAGAAGCATGACATGATGATGGGTATATAATTTATAGATAAACATAACTTCTGAAATCTGGATTTCAAAATAAATGCAGGTAGGTGTTGATTACTTATTTTAAAAAAAAATCAGAGTTCTTCTGGAACAGTAATCTAAATAGAGCATTTTGTCAGCAAGTGACTGTGATGTTAATGGGAAAATGTTTATACTGTTGGGTTTATGACAGGTAGAGGTAACATGTAAGTATATTAGCTTTATTTTCAGTTCAAAAGAATCTCGGATGAAAAATTATTTTTAAAAAAATCAGTTCATATTGTACTTAATTTAGAAGCAGAGTTTTTTTTCTTCTTAAAGAAAGATCACAGCAGTTTAGGGGAGAAGTCATCTCAGCAAAGAAACAGTTTGTGAAATTTCCAAGCCAGGAGAGATGATTAGAAATGTGCAGGTTATTGGAATTTAGAGAGTTTAGCCTCTTAGCTTCGTGAAAAGTTCATACTGACAAATTTGATAGGAACTGCTGTTGAGAAAGAACCGAAGGAATCAGATAAATATAAATTGGAAGGGTTAAGATCAGGAGTGTAATTTCTCTGGATGTGGGTTTCTATAATGGACATTGTCAGGAAATTATTTGAAACTTTGTTTCGAAATGTGTTTTGAATCTTGTTAACTGTCCTTATACTTAGGTAGTTTGGTTTGGTCATATTTCATTTTAAACAAATATCTGTTTAGTCATTAAAGAAAATTCAGAGTCTTGTGTGAATGTGTCTTACTGACTAACCACCAAGTCAACTAACAAACAAAAAAACACCCAGATTTCACTGTGTGATCTGATTTGTCCAGTCATATCATCAGCTTGGATCATAGCAATGGAAATATCACCATCTCCATGTTCTCCTCCAGAGCCCTCAAGATCTTGATATGGGCATATATTTCTACTCTTTCACAGTTGCTGGATCAAAATCTGGGAACCTATCACCAGATGTTTGTGGAGCTTCTTCATTACATACACTAATACTATTCAAGAAGGCCCCCACCATCACTTTTTCAAGAGTATCTAGAGATGGGTAATAAATGCCAGCCTTACCAGTGTTAGTCACATCCAGAGACAAAACATTTTTTAAAACTAACAGCTGTTTCATCGTAAGTGACTTCATGTGGCACCCAATCTTGTTCTTACATTGAGAGTAGAGGTCATTACACAGAAATCAGGGTTTGGAGCCCTGTCTGATTTCCCTTGAGTCACACTTGCCAAGGGTTAGTGCAAAATGACAGTCATACAGCATCCTCCAATCTAAACAGTCAGATCTGGCATGCAATACTATTTGCACGAGTCTGTTTTCTTGTTTGCAAATGGGCAAACAAGAACCATCTGGACTGTGATAACACGGTGTAGAGCTGGATGAACACAGCAGGCCAAGCAGCATCAGAGGACCAGGGAAGGCTGATGTTTCGGGCCTAGGCACTGATCAGAACGCAATTTTCTGATAAAGGGTCGAGGTCAGAAACGTCAGCCTTTCTGCTCCTCCGATGCTACTTGGCCTGCTGTGTCCATCCAGCTCTACGCCTTGTTATCTCAGATTCTCCAGCATCTGCGGTTCCTACTAACCCATCTAGACTGGACTGTGACTACCTCAGTGGAATACAGGCATAATTTACAAAACATATCAGCCAAGACATAAAATCTCCCTCAATGAAATGCAATAAATAGAATACTTGCAGCATGTAAATATCTGAAGTACTATTCAGATTCAATGGAGTAGAAAGGCCATGTTGAGGCACCTCATTGGATTAAGATTTGACTGCTCCTGAGATGTTCAAAAAGGAGCAACAAACATGTTTTTAGGAATAAATACTTCAAAGTTTATCAGAAAGTGTTCAGCAGTTTGGACTGATTTCATCTAGAGAATGAGATTTCACGACAAAATATCTTAAAGATTATAAAGGTTTAAAGAAAAATCAGCTTGGATTTATACTTCAAGGTGACCAGAAATACTTCAGAATTAAGTATATTGGAATGTAGTAACTGTTGCACTGTAAGAAATGAGGCAAACAATTGTACACAGCAAGGTCCCATCAACAGCAATGACATAATGATGAGAGAACCTGGTCATTAATTGAGAAGTTTATATTTACTACAATATCAGAAATAACTGACCTATTCTTCTTTTCCTAAACACTTCTGTATTATCTTTTACAAATACCTGAGATCATATATAATCTTGCTTTAATGTCACATCCAAAAGACACCCTCTGTGACACTCAGATACAGTAAAAAGGATCTAGGTTTGATAGTCTACCTGTATTAAATTAACTGATCCTAGCTGGAGTGGCAGGGAACCTCAGCACGACTAGTACAGGGGGAGGAAAAATTGACAAATCCCTGGCATAATTTGCCAAGACTAATCCGCAAGTGCAGTGATAATTCTAGGTGAAACAATAGGAAGGATAGAGCTGGGGTGAGAAGGGAAGCTAAGGGGAATATTTTAATTGAAAGGAGAATAGAGTTGTGCAATGATTCTGAGGGAATGACTTTGACAGAAACAATATGGGTGGTATTGAGATAATTCAATGTGGAAACGTTTCCCTCCAGGCCACAGGACCCTGATGTTCAGATAAAATTTAGTCAGAAACCAGCCTTGCATTGGGAATATTTACTGAACTGTGATTTTCCCTAAATTAGTTAATACAGAAGGCAGACCCGATGTCCAATTAAGTATGATGGCCAAGAAGTCCTCCAGCTTTAAAGAAACAGCAAGCTTCAAGACAGAGGGGTCGTTATTGGAATCCTCTTGGTGCCTAGAGTTTAACTGGTAATTTCCAGTTGGCTTCTGATACTTAGTCTTTGAGCAGCCTTACTGGCTGCATGAGGCATGTGGGCAAAAGGCCCTAATACCTCCAATTCAGGATGGGATGGTACTGGGAATATGGAGGTTTCTGGCTGGTGGAGCAAAATTCCAAATCTACCTGTCTCCATGTTGTCCTCCAGTGGAGCTTAGAAATTCAGCCTGATGTGTTTCTGGGGAGAAACTGAAGAATGCTGCAAGAAGGTGGTTAGGTAGGGTTGAAGTCCATTGTGAGAAGGTTCATAGTTAGGATTAAGCTGTGTGTTCAGAAGGTGGGTGTGGGAGCTGAGGTATTTGGTGAGCAGTCTTTAGGTTAAATTCAGGTTGTGTCTGCCCTCTCAGCTGCATGGAAAGGATCCTATGACGTGATTTCCACTGTCCTGTCCGATATATATTACTCAACCAATGTCACAAGCATTGCATATGTAATCATTTATCAGATTATTGTTTCTGGAACCTGGCTGTGCACAAATAGGCTGCAATTTATTCTTCATTACAATATGCACATTTTACAAAGTATTCAATCAGCAGTAAAGTGCTTTGGGAAGATCCTGAAGTTGTGAAAGTTACCACATAAATTAAGAATTCACTTCTTCTAAGCGTTATGAAAATAGATGACATAATAATCAGGGAACAGGTATAACCACTGTCATGGTGCCCTTTCATTGGCTTCACTTGGGTACTTGATTGGTTCACCAACCCATTCAGTTTAAATGGCTATATGACCTTAGTGCTAACCCTGTTCACCTCATGGCGCCTAGCATCTAAAATGCCATTTGGGACTCTGAATTGTTTGCTTATTCAACTGAGTGTGGAGTACCCGATTATTCAGTGAATGATGAGGACAAGGTGGTCTTCAAGAAGGTGCAAATGCTGTGGTAATGTCACAAGACGGATGAAAAACCCAGATAGCCATGCTAATGCTCTGGGGACATGGTCCAAGCCCCAACACAACAATTGCATAAATTGAAATTCAATGAATAAAACAAATCTGGAATGTCAGCAAGAAATATGAATCTATTGTTGTAAAAACCCAGCTGGTTCAGTTGTGGCCACATGGGAAGGAATCTGCCATTGTTAACTGGTCTGGTTTACATATTGACTCCTGACACATTTTGCAGCCAACTCATAAACACTCTTTGAAGTGGCCCAGTAGAATCCTCAGCTATATAGTTTAAAAAGGAATGAAACTGACAGATAATCAGCATCAACCCAGATACCAGAAATGACACCAGCAAAGATGGCCCTGCTGACCTTGCAAAATGCTCCTTGGTAACAGCTGAAAGGGGGCAGGGTGGGGTTTGTGTCAAAATTGGGAGACAACAAGACAGCAGAATACATGCAGGACAGAATTACTATGGAATCCACATTGACTTGGGACCCCATGAGATTTCATGGCATCAGATTAAAAAATCAGCAAGGACCACCCACCGTACCTGTTAATTACCAAGTCCTGCCCCCAGCCCCTTCAGCTGATGAATTCATTATTCACCCATTTTGAACAGCACTTGGAGGAAGCACTGAGGGTGGCAAGGGCACAGAATTTACTCCGGGTGGGGGACTTCAATGTCCACAACCAGAAGTGGCACAGGAACACCAACGGTCAACTGTTCAAGTCCTGAATGACAGAGGTGGCACAATGTGTTAATGGTAGACATTGAGGGAACCAACTAAAATGGAAAAGTCTATTTGACCTCAACTTCATTGGTTGACCTGCCAAGGAAGCATCTGCCCATGATAGTATCAGTGAAGCTGACTACTGAGCTGTTTTTTTGAGAAGTCCTGCTTTTACACTGAGGACTAAAATATACTCCATTGTGTTGTGTGTCATGATCACCAAATGGAGTAGATTTTGAAAAGACTGAGCAATCCAAGACTGGGCATCCATGAGGTGCAGTGGGCCATCAGCAACAGTAGAATTATACTCTAACATAATCTGCAACCTCATGGCCCAACATATCCCCCACTTAACCATTACCATCAAGCCACAGCATCAACCCTGATTCAATGGAGAATGGAGGGAGCAGCACCAGGCATACCTGAAAATGAGGTGTCAACCTGGTGACGCTATGACAAAAGACTAGCTGTGTGCCAAACAGCAGAAGCTGATTAGTAGAGGGGGCTAAGCAATCCCACAATCAATGGATCAGATCTAAGCTCCACAATCCTGCTACATCCTGCCATGAATGTTCTACACAATTAAACAGCTCACTGGAGGAAGAAGAAGAACCAAAAATATCCCCATCCACAATGATAGGGAAGCCTTGCACATTAGTGCAAAAGATAAGGCTGGAGTTATACCTGGCACAAAGGAAGATGGCTGAAGCTGTTGGAGGTCAGTTATCTTAGTTCCAGGTCATCTTTGCAGTTCCTCAGCATATATATTTGCGAATCAACTTGTTTGGAGCTGATGTTATAAACTCTGGAGCAGATGGGACCTGACTCCGGCCAGTCTCTCAGGACAGAGCCCGGGGATCAATCATCTTATGCTATTTTCCAACTTCATTCTTCACTGTTTTGCTCACAATCCTTTGTTTCACAGTTTTGTCATCTTCTTATAGAAGCTCCTTTCTAAGTTGTAATTACTGGCCACTAATTTATCTGTCAAGCCTAACCCACATCATGGTGCATTATAACATAGACACTCCCTAAACATCTGGAAATCACTAGTGATACAAAGATAAAATCACACGACAAAGATGCACCCCACAGCTTAGCGGTGATTAAAATGAGTCCAAGAAATTACTCGATCTCTAACGAATAGGTTTTGTGCAAGGTCAACTTTTCCCTACTAGAAACTGATGTATATTTTTGATAGTGAAGTGTTGTACAGTTCTGCACTTTCAAGCAATTCTTGCATTGCTGCCAAGCTACTCTTTCTTCAACATCCTCCTTTTGTACAAACTTAATCCTCCATTGCTAGCTGGGCCAGGTTTTATTGCCCATTCTTAGATGTCCTTGAGAAGGTGGTGTTGAACCTGCTTCTTGAACCACTGCAGACCATATGTTGTAGATGGAGCCCATAGTACCATTCGGAAGGGAGTTTCAAAACTTGGGTCTAATGACGGCGATATATTTCCAAGTCAGGATGGTGAGTGGCTTGAGGGAAACTTGCAGGTGGAAGTGTTTCCATGTATCTGTAGCCCTTGTCCTTCTAGACGGTCGTGGTAATGATGTGGGAAGTGCTGTCTCAAGTGCATTGGTGAATGTCTGCAGCGCATCTTGTAGATGGTACACACTGCTGCTACTGAAAGATCCAAATATGACAAACAAGGAAAATTGGAAATATTATATTAAAGAAAGCACATCTGCAATTATCAAAAAGTGGTAAGCCTGAGTATTGGGAGGAGTTAGAATTCAACAAAATTTGACAGAAACATTGATTAAAAATAAGAAGAAAGTAAACTAGCTAGAAAAATGGAAAAAAATTAAAGCTTCTGTAAGTATGTATGCAAGAGATTACTGAAGTAAACATAAGAATCCTTCCTGGGACAGGAGCAATTACAATAGGGAATAAGGAAACAACAGAGATGCTAAATAAATACTGTTTCTTGGCAGAAGGCTTAAAGATAGGCCTGAAATATCCAGGAACCTCAGCTGTGAGAATGAGGATGTTTAAAAAATTAGTAGAGGTAAAGAAATTAATTGGGTAGGAGAGGTCAGTGATACAGTGATATTGTCACTAGATCAGTAAACCTAGGTATCACTCTGGGCTTATGGGTGTGAATTCCACCATGGCGGATGGTAAAATCTGAATTCAATAAAATTTGAAATTAAAACAAAAGCTAGTCTAATCGTGACCGTGTAACTATTGTCAGTTGTCATCCAAAAAAAAACCTGGTTTACGAATAAGCTTCAGCTAAAGAAACCTGCAATCCTTCCCTGATCTGACCTATATGTAACTGCAGTCCCACAGAAATGTTAGAAGTCACATGATACCAGTTTGTATTCCAATAGGTGTATTTGAAATCACAAGCTTTCAAAGCGCTGCTCCTTCGTCACCTGATGATAGGACAATAGACAATAGACAATAGACAACAGGTGCCGGAGTAGGCCATTCGGCCCTTCGAGCCAGCACCACCATTCATTATGATCATGGCTGATAATCCACAATCAGTATCCTGTTCCTGCCTTATCCCCATAACCCTTGATTCCACTATCTTTAAGAGCTCTGTCTATCTCTTTCTTGAAAGCATCCAGAGAGTTGGCCTCCACTGCCTTCTGGGGCAGAGCATTCCCTATATCCACCACTCTCTGGGTGAAGAAGTTTTTCCTCAACTCTGTTCTAAATGGCCTACCCCTTATTTTTAAACTGTGTCCTCTGGTTCTGGACTTACCCATCAGTGGAAACATGCTTCCTGCCTCCATAGTGTCTAATCCCTTAATAATCTTATACGTCTCAATCAAATCCCCTCTCATCCTTCTAAACTCAAGGGTATACAAGCCCAGTCGCTCCAATTTTTCAACGTATGATAGTCCCGCCATTCCGGGAATTAACCTTGTGAACCTACGCTGCACTCCCTCAATAGCAAGAATGTCCTTCCTCAAAATGGGAGACCAAAACTGCACACAATACTCCAGGTGCGGTCTCACCAGGGCCCTGTACAGCTGCAGAAGGACCTCTTTGCTCCTATACTCAATTCCTCTGGTTATGAAGGCCAGCATGCTATTAGCTTTCTTCACTACCTGCATGCTTGCTTTCATTGACTGATGTACAAGAACACCTAGATCTCGTTGTGCTTCCCCTTTACCTAACTTGACTCCATTGAAATAGTAATCTGCCTTCCTGTTCTTTGCACCAAAGTGTATAACTGCACATTTATCCACATTAAACTGCATCTGCCATCCATCCGTCCACTCACCTAGCCTGTCCACGCCACCCTGTATTCTAATAACATCCTCCTCACATTTCACACTGCCACCCAACTTTGTGTCATCAGCAAATTTGCTAATATTACTTTTAATGCCTTCGTCTATATCATTAATATATATCGAAAACAGCTGCGGTCCCAGCACTTGTGGTAGCCCACTGGTCACTGCCTGCCATTCTGAAAGGGACCCATTTATCACTACTCTTTGCTTCCTGTCAGCCAGCCAATTTTCAATCCAACTCAGTATTTTGCCCTCAATACCATGTGCCCTAATTTTGTTCACCAATCTCCTATGCAGAACTTTATCAAAGGCTTTCTGAAAGTCCAGGTGCACTACATCCACTGGTTCTCCCTTATCCATCTTCATAGATACATCCTCAAAAAATTCCAGAAGATTAGTCAAGCACGATTTCCCCTTCGTAAATCCATGCTGACTCTGACCTATTCTGTTACTGCAATCCAAATGAGTTGTAATTTCATCTTTTATAATTGACTCCAGCATCTTTCCCACCACTGACATCAGGCTAACCAGTCTGTAATTTCCTGTTTTCTCTGTCCCTCCTTTCTTGAAGAGTGGGACAACATTTGCCACCCTCCAATCCATAGGAACTGATCCTGAATCTATAGAACCTTGGAAAATAATTACCAACGCGTCCACAATTTCTAGAGCCACCTCCTTAAGTACCCTGGGATGCAAACCATCAGGTCCCGGGGACTTAGCCTTCAGACCTAACAGTCTATCCAACACCATTTCCTGCCTAATATAAATACCCTTCAGTTCGTCCATTACCCTCGGTCCTTCAGCCACTACTGCATCTGGGAGATTGCTTGTGTCTTCCCTAATGAAGACAGATCCAAAGTACCTATTCAACTCATCTGCCATTTCCTTGTTCCCCATAATAAATTCACCCGTTTCTGACTTCAAGGGCCCAATTTTAGTCGTAACCATTTTTTTTCTTTTCACATACCTAAAAAAGCTTTTACTATCCTCCTTTATATTTTTGGCCAGTTTTCCTTCATAGCTCATCTTTTCTCTGTGTATTGCCTTTTTAGAGCAGCTCCAAAAGCTTGTGATTCCATATAAACCTGTTAGACTATATGCTAGTGTCATATAATTTCTGATCTTGTCCACCCGTCCAACGCCAACAGCTCCACACCACAGAGAAACATGATTGACTCTTACTGTTATCTGAAATGGCCTAAATACTCAATCAGCTCAAAGCAATTAGGGGCAGACAACATATGCCAGCACTGCCTATATCTCATTGTAAGAAACATAAACATGAGTCCGATAGCAAAGTAAGTCCACTAGAACTGATTGTCTACATCTTAGGGTCATAAAACAGGTGGCTTTGGAAATTGCTTGATTTTGATTTTGATCAAGCTTTAGCTGTCCAGAAATCCACAGCCTCTAAAGAGTAGCAAACGTAAGCCCACTATTCAGGAAATGGGAGAGAAAGAAAGCAGAGATATATAAGCCTGTTACCTTAACATTAGCAAAAATTCTAGAACTATAATTAAGGGTGATAACAGAATATTTACAAACTCATTATATAATTAGGGATGGTCAATTTGATTACGAAAAGGAAATAAAATTTAGCAAATCTTCTAGAGTGTTTGAGTTTTTAGCTAGCACAGTGGATATGGAGTATTTGGATTTACAAAACATTTTAGTAAGTTGCACACAAGAGATTAATATACAAAATTAGGAGTCATGAAACAGGGCCATCAAATATTACAAAGCACTTTAATTAGGGTTTGGTCATTTTGGACCAATAGGAGAAGAAATGTGTTCATTCAAAGGATTATGAGTCATTAGAAATTTCCACCCTGAGAAGGCTGGTGTTGTTCAGCCACTGAGTCAATGGACAATGGAAAATATTTCCATGCAAAGGAAATCAAGAAATGAATGCATAGGGATAGAAAATGGCATTGTATTGAGCATCTGCTGATAATCTTACTGAATGGAACAGTCGGCTCAAAGGCCAAATGGTTTTTTCACATTCCTATTTCTTATATCGTAAAACGATAGAATCATAGACTCCCTACAGTGTGGAAGTAGGCCATTTGGCTCATCGCGTACACATGTACCATCCAAACACACCCTCTACCCTACTCCTGTAACCTTACATTTCCGATGGATAATCCACCTAACTTACACATCCCTGGATACTGTGGACAATTTCGCCTGGTCAATCCACCTAAGCTGTTCATTTCTGGACTGTGGGAGGAAACTGGAACACCTGGAAGAAACACATACAGACACGGGAGAACGTGCAAACTCTGCACAGATAGTCACCCAAGAGCAGAATTAAACCCAGGTCCAGGCTGGGTATCATTATTATAATCAGCTGACATATATTCACACACAGTCAATTCCAGGAGAAGGCAACAATCAAATTTGAGAAGCTCCTCATTTTAGCTTTTCTCTTATTTCTAAATAAATTATTGATAAAAATCTTTTAATGAAGGAAAATGAGCACATTCACTCATGCTGAACCAGACTATGAAGATCCCACTGCAAATCAGGTCTGTACCAGCAACAGGAACGTTACTGAGATAATGGGAACTGCAGATGCTGGAGATTCCAAGATAATAAAATGTGAGGCTGGATGAACACAGCAGGCCAAGCAGCATCTCAGGAGCACAAATGATGAAGGGTCTAGGCCCGAAACGTCAGCTTTTGTGCTCCTGAGATGCTGCTTGGCCTGCTGTGTTCATCCAGCCTCACATTTTATTACACAGGAACGTTACTTTTGGTTTGAATTTCAGAGGGGAAGAAGAATATGCTAGAGAGTCTCACATGTATGGAAACACCCAGCACGGTATTATTTTCAACTGTGATGCCCTCCAGGTTGAACAACATGACGGGATTCCTTTCATGGGCCTTTTGGGTTTCCTACAGTACGACAGAGACTACAATTCAAAACTATAATCAATGACCATAAAGTGGTCTGAGGCATCCTGTGGCTATGAAAGGTGCTCGAGAAATGCAAGTCTTTTGTAACATTGAAGAGTGGGTTGCTTGAATGATTGTCTACAAGTTGAATCATAGCTAACGATCCCCACAAAACTGGCTAAAGCTACCGCAAAAGATGATGGGATGTTGATTGATATTATATAACTTCAGCTTCATTATCTTCAGGCACAATTTCTCCTTTGACATCAATCATCGAAATCTATAGACAGCAGGTGATTCAGACTGTCATGACTGTGTGAGTTCTACAAATGATTGCAGTTAGTGCCATCGTTCTGCTTTCTTCATAGTTCTGCAATTATATATACTTCTCATTTGAAAGTATTTTGAAGTTTTTAATCAGATTTCATCATCCTTTGAGACAGTGCACTCCATATCATAACAACTCACCACGTGGAATAAACTGCCTTCAGGATAGTGAAAGCTGATTGAAGTGATTTCAAAAGGGAGCTGGATAAATATTTGAAAGAGAAGCCATCTCAGTGTCACAATAGAGAGTGGGACTAACTGGATATCTGTTGAAGAGCAAAGGCAAGCATGAATGAAAGAATGGCTGCTATCTTTGCTGCAACATTCAATTGGTCGTAGTGCCTCTCCATAACTAAAGTTTCTCACTCATACTGAAATCTAATGCAGAAATACATATGCTCAGCCGTTCAAGCCAAACAACAGTCTCCAGTTGCAAATTACTGATAGCAAATAGAAAGCTCCCACATCCCTCTCAGACACCTAATCTCCACTTTCAGTCCCACTTCATAAACCCAAAAGCAGTCAGACAGTTATCCCAGAGGCAGATAACTGTGAAGAAATGCAAATGAGGCTGTATGATTAAATCTGAGGTGACATGCACAGCAACATAACGTTTTTTTTTAATTGCTTAAACAAACCATGTTGTGGAAGTGCAATGAGTTGTTTTCTGGACAAGTATCATGTCACTTTACCTCCCTTCAATTTCCCCACCTGAAATGCCAACCTCTGCTGCCAGGCAGATACCCATGAGGCCTTGCCCCAAGTTTCAGTTCTTCAGCAGGATACTAGACAGAGAGTGGCAGCAGGTTTTTCAAACCAGGGTATGACTGTACAGCCTAGTTAATATTTATATGATGCCATTAATGTTGCAAAACATATTGAAATAATTAACAGATATTTAAAGAGAAAAATCTAATTGTGAGAAATATTAAAAGAAATGTTTAAGGCTTGGACAAAGTCACTGGATTTATGGAGGGTTTTAAAAGAGGTGAAGAAGTTATAGAGGTAGAGACATTAGCAAAGAGAGTGACTGAGCTCAAGGTCAGGGCTGTAACAGGCAATGCCCTGAGAGAGATGCTAGAACCTTAAACTTAAGGTGTGACTGGATTGAGATTTTTCATCCCGTATTTGAAGTTTAGTCAGGGTCATTGCAGTAACATGGAGACTATAAATTCCCTACACATTGATAGCATTTACTAAAAAAAACAGGGAAAATGACTCCTAATTGCCCTGGCATGAACTAGAAGGTACAGATATCCTGCGGAAATTTAGTCTCTTTAAACACAGAATGGAGCTACGAAAAGGTTGACCTACACTCTTTAGATTTGTCTGTCGTAGGACCAGACAAGCAAGCAGTGAAATTAAAAATAGTTTTTGCCCATCAGGGTTGTCTATGTTTTCAACAGCTAAATATGCTAATGAGCTAAATGCCACATAACCAAATGCTATATACAATCCAGCAGAAGCATGCAAGAAGAGGATGTATAGATTGTTAATAACTGCAAAAGGTTTGCACAGAGTCATTGTCTCAGGCTTATCTCAAGAGGATCAGAGTTGTCCTGCCAGGTTATGGGAAGTATTAGAAAATCAGCTCACTGTACACGTCAACTCTAGAATGCACTTTCTAAAACTGATTTCTTCCAGGCAACAGCCACAGGAATCATTTGATGACTTTGTCAGTAGGTGGTTTAACAAGGCAGGGTCTGTACTATTTAAGATCCTGAGCTATCTGAGTGGAAAATGTATCTTGTTAAAACTTCAATACTAATCAAGGTTTTCCAAGAAAACCTCTTTGAGGAAAAGGTCACAATATTCACAGACTGTGCAATGATCGTAGAAAACACATAGCCATTGTAGCTGGACAACATTTACAAGCATTTGGTACAGGTATTTATTGACACACTAGCCTGAATGCAGAAAGCATGCAAACTATGTGGGAACAGTTATCTTTTGCATCCTCCATGAAGCTGTTCTGTGTTTAAAGATCTTTACATTACATCTCATTCAAAAGGATACTACACTCATCTATAAAAGAAATCTGGTTCCAATGATACAATCAGAAGATATAATAGGATGCAAACAAACAAATATCATTTGCCACATCCTGGAGGCAACAATACTAACCCAAGTGGTCATCCTGGACACAGGTCAACAGCATCTCAGGAGACACCAGCCACGTGCACCCCTCATCCACAGGCACTTACCTGCCTCTCAGAACCCTCATGGAACCTCCTTGTTCCACTTGAAGGATGTTTCTGCACTTCAATGTTGCACCTCAGAGCACACCAGCAACTAATGTTGCAATGCTGCTGCAAGGGCACTTTGCACACAGGGACAGACACATAGCTCATACATCGGAGTTGTACACTCCCTCTTCTAGTGCTCAGTCACTTTGAGCTACCTGGATGTGCACAGTATCCCCAACCCTGCTTGGTCTTGCCTTTTTGACTGACCTTGGATGTGGTCAGCCACTTGGGGCAGTCAGGGTCCTCTCTTTGTTAGAGATTAGGAGCCAAATGTAGGGCAGCCCAATGCCCATTACAGCTCTTTGTGCACTACAGCAGGTTGTGTTCTCCTGCAGTGAGAGAAACAGCGGGATTGTGGGGGGGCGGGGGGGGGGGGGGGGGGGAGAATTACATTACATGAAAGTGATGGCACCATCGTTAGTGCTGATGCAGGTGGGGGAAAAGCGGTGAGATATCCAGAATGTGAGAGTTGGCAGTACAAAGGCATGCAGGGTTGGTGGTGTCAGTGTAGGGGTCAGTGACAGAAAGTGAGGGAAGATGTTGCATGCAATAGTGAGGGTGGTAGAGCGCAAGCCTTTGTGACAGGAGCTTGCGATAGCAGAGATAAAGTGATGTGGGATTACAGAGAGTTCTGACTCTTACCCTTTTGTACTTGAGAAGGTAATTGGCCTTCTTCCACAGTGCGAGGCATTCCTCCAGACAGCTGAGACTGTACTGACCTAGGTCACAACCCCAGACCAGCTGAGATAACACAGTGTGGAGCTGGAGGAACACAGCAGGCCGGGCAGCATCACAGGGGCAGGAAGGTTGACGTTCCGCGTCAGGACCAACCAGAAATCTCAACTTCCCTGCTCCTCTGATGCTGCCTGGCCTGCTGTGTTCATCCAGCTTCACACTGTGTTATCTCTGACTCCAGCATTGGCAGTTCCTACTATCTCAGACCAGGCTGGCAAGGTCAGGTGTTATGGCCCTCACTGGTGGTTCTGGGGAAACAGGATGTACCTGTTCTACATCACCCACCCACCAGGACCTCCAGGTCTCTGTCCAAAACAAGAGGCATAAATTTCCCCTTCTCTGCCATGTGTAGGGCAATTATCAGGCACTGTACAAGTGTAAAACCAGTAAATCAAATTTGCAGATGTTACCAAAGTGTGAATTGGTTAATTTATTTCTATTTCATTCTCAGCTACACATTCCTCATGATTCACACAGATAAGATTTATTTTCTCACTCATTGAAAATGCAAATTTGTAAAACATGCTAATAATTTCACTTAACTAACATTAATTCCATTTTTCCTCCTGTGGCACCCTTCTCTTCCTGAAGATACTGAACACTGGGAAGACTTCCACAGGCACACAAACATGCTATTCAATACGTCATTCTTTATCTGTGAGTCCAGACTGTGAATCCTTGAAATTAGAGCGTGGCTTGTGCTGTGCCAAACAAGGCTTGTGGAAAATTAATCCCTTGACCTCTTTAGGATAAGGCCAACAAACAATGACAATTAACTGAATTACCCGTCCCCTCAGTTCTGCAATGGTGTAATTTTAAAAAAAGACACTGGTCATACTTTAGTGGTTTGTAGCAGTCCTTTTAAAGACAGTTGGTTACACTGTGTCAAGAACTGGTTACATTGAATACAACAAACCCAACATTGTCTGCATTCATGGTAAATCAAATTCCAGTTTGAGTGATGAAAAAAAAGGTCTCTTGATGGACTTTTTGACACTTGGGGAGTTGGACTGCTGACCTGATTCATTGGCCTTGGGTTTGCACATGAGGGAGATGATGGTCACTGAGGGCACTCCAGACACTTTAAAAAAAACACCTGCCTGTCATGGCACAGCTGGGTACTTAACCCATTGTGGTGAAGATTAGCCAAGTTATAGAGTCACTTCCCCTCAGCAAAACTCCAGGTGATGATAATGTGCCAATGAGTATGGGAAACTGGCACAATGTAGCATCTGTATAAACTGGACTTTCTCTACTGGAGGGAAAGAGCAGTGACCAGGGCCCAACTACGAAAGAATACAAGATCAGGGGAAGACCTTATTCAAGCTTTCTTTGGCATTTAATATGAACGTTGTTGAATTTGGCTGAAAGCAAAACAGCTCAGGCAGCATCTGTGGAGAGACAGCAAGCTAGCGTTTCAAGTCTAGATGACTTAATTTCCAGCATTTTTTGTTTTCAGTACAGGTTCCACGCATCAGCAGTAATTTGCTCCTACATTGTTGATCTTGGGCTTTGAATCAACTTCATTGCCCACTCCCTAATATCCTTCCATTCCCTGAGAATGTAAAATCTGCTTCGTACAGACAATGCAACATCTCATTCACTGTCAGGTGCAGAATTCCAAAAACTCACCATCCTTTGAATGAAGAAAGTTCTTTTCATCCCCTCCCAATGATCAACCACTTTGTCTCCATGTTCTCAATTCTCAATCAAGCAGAAATAACCTTTATGTCATACCATGAGTCATGTGTCTTTCAATGAGACCTCAACTCCACAGAACAATTTTCTCAGTTTCTCATCATAAGACAACCCACCTATCATTAGGCCAATCTAGTGAACCTTTCGTGTGCTGCCCGCGGTGCAAGTACATCCTTCTTCAAATACAGAATCCAAAGTGATGCACAATAATCCAAAAGTAATCTCACCAAACCGATGCAATTGTTCATTATTATTGTATTCTAATCTCCTTTCGACAAAGGCCAACATATCATTAAGTTGTTTGTCATCACAATTGTCTTGCTGCACATGCATGTTAACTTCCTTTGTTGGTTGTGTGAGTATATACAAACTTCTCTGAATATTCATAAGCTTTATATATTTTTAAAAAAATATTCTGTTCTTTTTTCCATTCTTTTGACCAAACTGGATAACCTGTTTCCACATTATATTTCATCTTTATTCTCGCTTAACTTGTTCATGTCACATTGCAGCCTTCCCTATGACTTACTACTTTTTTGATTCATTGTTTAAATAGATACATTACTTTTTGCCTAAGTCATTAATATAGATTGTAAATAGCTGAGACCCAAGTCTGATCCATGCAATGTTCCACCTGTCATCATCTGCCAACTACAGAAGACCACATTTATGCCCACTCTTTGTTTCCTATCGGCTTGTCCATCACTTAAACATCCTTATATATATTACCCCCAACTCCATGAGTCCTTATTTTGCCAATTAATCTTTTGTGCAGCACTTTACAGAATAGGCTGGAGGTGCTGAAGGGCCTACTCCTGTTCAGATGTGAGGCCCCTTATTCTGAGACTCTGCCCTCTGGTCCTAGTCTCTCCCACCAGCAGAAACAGCTTCT
The DNA here is from genome assembly GCF_030684315.1 of Stegostoma tigrinum. Classification (NCBI taxonomy): domain Eukaryota; kingdom Metazoa; phylum Chordata; class Chondrichthyes; order Orectolobiformes; family Stegostomatidae; genus Stegostoma; species Stegostoma tigrinum. The sequence continues at coordinate 19,665,129 of NC_081378.1, read as the reverse complement.
CTGGCAAGTCCCCTAAGGATCCTGTATGTTCAATAAGATCGCCTCTCATTGTTTTCAATTCCAGCGAGTCCAGGCCCAAAATACTCATCTCTTCTTATTAAACCTAGCATCGGTTCAGTGAAACTCCTCTGGACTGCATCCAAAGCCAGATTAGTTTTCCTTGGGTAAGGCAACCAGAACTGTGCACAGTATTCCAGGTGAGGTCTAACTTGTGACTTGAAGAGTTTTATCAAACCTCTCTACTTTTTTTCTCCATTCCCATTGAGACTGCATATGTGACTGTATTTTTAAGGGTGGAGGAGGAAAAGCTGGAAATTACAGACCCGTTAGACTAGCATCTGTGTGGTAGGAAATTGTTGGGGCCCATAATCATGGGTGGGGTAACCAAACACCTTGAAAGTTTTCAGTTAATCAGGGAGAGCCAGCATGGATTCATGAAAGCTAGGCCATTCCTTACAAACTTCATTGACTTTTTTGGAACAAGTGATGAAGGTAGTAGTCAAGGGAGTGTCTATGGATGTTGCTTACTTGGGCTTTGGGAGATATTTGATGAAGCCCCACATAAGAGACTGTTTACTAGGATAGAAGCCCATGAGGTTGAGGGCAAAGACCTGAGGTGACTGGGAAATTGATTGAGCCACATGTGACAGAAAGTAGGGATAATGGGTCAGTCCTCAAATTGGCAGGATGTGACCAGTGGTGTCCGGCAAAGATCTGTATTAAGGCCTCAGTTATTCACATTATCTATTAGCAACTTGGATAATGGCATAGAAAGTCATATATCCAAAGTTGCTGATGACACAAAGTTAGACAGTATTGTAGGCACTGTAGACGGTAGCATAAAATAACAAAGGGATATTGACAGACTGAGTGAATGAGCAAAACTGTGGCAGTTGGAGTTCATTGTAAGCAATTTTAAAGTTACCCAATTTGGACTTATAAAGGATAGATCAGGGTACTTTCTAGGTATAGAACATAAAACTGTACAGTTCAGGAACGAGCCTTTCAGCTCACTATGTTGTGCCTAACATGACATCAAATGAAACGAATCCATTCTGCCTGGCATTGGTCCATTTACCTCCATTCCTTGCACATTCATGTGCTTATCTAGAAGTCCCTTAAATGCCCCTATTGTATCTGCCTCCACCACCATCTGTAGATGGTATGAAGTTAAATACAGTGCATGTCCAAACAGGCTTGGCGGTTCAGGTGCATAGATCTTTAAAATTTCACAAACAAATGCAGAAAATAATCAACAAGCTGATGAATGCCAGCCTTTATTTCTGAATGACTGGAGTATCAGGAGGCAGAAGTTATGCTACAGTTATTCAAGATCTGCTCAGACCCTATTTGGGGTGCTGTGAGCAGATCAGAGCAGCACATCTGAGGACAGATACATTGACTGTGGGTTGAATACCATGTAGGTTTACAATAATGATACCTGGACTTTGGAGGTTATGAGGAGAAATTATAAAAATTAAGCCCATTTTCTCCAGACTTTACAAGGTTAGGGGGTGATCTGATCAAAGTCATTGAGACATTAGCAGGATAAAACAGGGTAGACAAAGATAAACTTTTTCCACAGGTTGGGGATTCTAGAACTAGCGGGCATTTTGAGGTTGGTTGGCTCGCCAGGCTGGTTTGTTGTTCTGCAGGCGTTTCGGTACCATGCCGGGTAACAAAACATCTACAGAACAACGAACCGGCTTGGTGAGCCAACCAACCTCAACACCCACAACCCGAGCTACAAATCTACACCACTAGTGAGCATTGTCTGAGAATTAGGGCCAGACCGTTAAGGAGAGATGTTAGGAAGCACTTCTACATGCAAAGGGTGGTAGATACTTCAATTGCTTTCCATACATGGTAGAAAATGCTGGATCAGTTGGTAATTTTAGATCCAAATGAGGTGATGTTTTGTAACACAAAGATATTAATGCATACAGACCAAAGGCAGGTATTTGGAGTTTGGCCACAAGTCAGCTATGATCGCATTGAATTTTGGAACAGGTTTGAGGGTTAAATGGCCCACATTCCCAAGTAGACATTACATTTGCCTTCCTTTTTCTTCCTGCAAAGTCCACAACCTCATCTTCCCACATTACATTCTGTCCGTCAAGTGTTTGGCCACCCACTTTACTTGTTGGAATTCCTCTGTTGACTCTGTCTTATCCTCATCACTTACTTTCTTACCTGTTTTCACATCATCCATAAAGCTGGCTACAGCACGTTCACCTTGCTGATTCAAATCATTAATTTATATTGTAAGTAACTGTGCGCCCAGCAGTGATCCCTGTGGCAGACCATTAGTTACATTGCCATTCTGAAAATGCTTCTCTCTCCCAACTCTGCCAATCCATGATCTTTGCTAATAGACAATCTCCAACAGTATGGACTCTTATCTAAATAAGTAGCCTAATCTATGATACCTTACCAAAAGCCTTCTGAAAATCCAAACATATTAGAATTGGAGTTTATCGTCATATGCACTCAAGTACAGAGATACAGGAGTACACTGAAAATTGTACAAAACTGCCATTCCTGACACCATCTAAGGAACAAAGGTACCTAGGTATAAAATCCAAGAAAATAAAGAAATAAATCAAAAGCTCAACATTACAGTTCTTCGTATAAAGTAGAAAAATAAAGTTAAAAGTTCAACATTACAATTCTTCTTTAGCCATGGGATAGCAGACATTCCATGCTGAGCTTTCGCCATGAGGGCTCACACACAGGGTGTGATTTCTCCCCCTGTGCTGGGCTTGCTCTCCCCTGCACTGGGCTCATTCTCTTCTGTGCCCCTTTATCCAGCCTTTTTATTCACTCCTCAAAGAATTCTAGTAAATTTGATAGGCATGATTTCCCTTTCACAAATCCATGTTGACTCTGTCGAATCATACTGTGCCTCTCTAAATGCACAGCTATCACATCCTTTATAACAGGCTCTAACATTTTCCAAATGACATATGTTAAGTTTAAGATATTTTGTAATTGGAATTTGTCACTTTGGAACCTTTGGAATTCAAATGTGTAACGCTCAATAGTTGCCAGAAGATTTTTTACTATCATGTTACTACCGGTATCTTGGAAAATGTATTTGTCTGCGTTGCCCTTGTCAGATGGAAGGATGGAAAAAATCCATCCCGAATCCTATTTGAGATAACAAGATGTACAACTGAATGAACACAGCAGGCCAAGCAGCATTAGAGGTGCAGGAAAGCGGACGTTTTGGGTCCACGTCAGCTTTCCTGCTCCTCTGATGCTGCTTGGCCTGCTGTGTTCATCCAGCTCTACACCCCTGTAATTATATACCTAGATTGACTGGAAGCTGTACAACCTTGAATGCCACAGATCCAAGAAAAAGATACAACAAGTCCAATATAAGACGTAAGATGTCAGATGCTGGAAATCTGAAACAAAACTGAAATCGAAACTCTTCTTATCCATTCCGAAGAGAGGTCACTGGACTCAAAACATTAACTCTGTTTTCTCTCCACAGATGCTACCAGACCTAAGTTTTACCAGCAACTTTTGTCTCTCATCATAGAGTCTCTCTACGCTGATCATGCCACATCATCATTCCATAGTAAGAAACAGCATTTGCAGCAAATAGATAGATCCTCTTATGCTTGTAAAGCATTTGATTTGACCATCAGCATCAGGAAGACAAATGTCGTACTTGAATATATTTCCATACCGTATTGATCAATATTTAAAATGTGACATGGGAGGTTATTTATCAGTTCCTGCATTTAGGTTTGACTATCAGCAGCATTACCAAGTGTTTGTTGCTGAAATAAGCAGATGCCTCACACAGCTGTAGCTATTCTGTCTAAGCTGTGTAAGAGTGTGGAACCACAACAACCTGACCCTGAATGCCAAGCTGCCTGTGCCCTCAGCACACCTCTCTGTACTGCTGAGACCTGGACAACATATACTGAAAAGGCTGAACAGCCATCGCTTACATATCGCCAGAATCGTTGACAGTTTAAAGTCACCAGTGCAAAGGTCTTATTGAGTATTAACTCCATGAGTATTCATTGCTTAATAAGCCAACAAAGTCTGCACTGGCTGAGCTAGTCAGCAGATGGATGAAGACCATATGCACAAAGAATGGCCAGATGGTGAATTGACCACTGGGTCATGACACCCTGGGCATTCATAAAAAGACAACAAAAGGAAAAAAACTAAAGACACTGTAATTAAAAACATATAGTATTCATAACAATGTGATCAAATTGATAGTGCACACTGATGTAATTAAATTTGATCTGTAACATGGCTGAGCGGTGACAGGGAATAAAGCGACTATGGTATTCAAGAAGAGCAGGAAACTAGGTAAAGGTGGAGGAGTAACAAGGTCAATTAGAATGGCATTGGTGACATAGTTAGAGGTGACCTTAATTCAAGGGATCAAATGTAAATTGGTTTTGGTGCCGACAAGGAATACCTAGGGACAGAAGTCACTAATGGGAGTTATCCACAGATGCACCAACTGTAGCCACAATGTAGGATAAAGTAAAAAAAGATATATTTCATGCTTGTGATAAAGGAACAGCAACGATTATGAGTGATTTCAATCTACATATGAACTGGGAAATTCAGATTGGTAATGGTGCCCTGAATGAAGCATTCATAGAATGCTCTCAAGACAGTATTTTAAAACAGCACATTCTGAAACTAACCAGAGAGCAGGTTACACTAGACTTGGGTTTCAGAAGTACTGACCATAACTATAATATGAATAAATTAAAGAAAGAATAGTGAGCTAAAGACCAGTATTTCAAACTTAAATCAAGGCAATTATAAAGCATGAAGTTTGAGCCAGCCAACGGGAACCAGGGTATTAGATTATCAGATAGATCAATACAGACAAAATAGTAAACAGGATATTTCAAAACACTCAGTATATTCTTATGATATAGAATAATTCAAAATGGTGTTCCCACAATCCATTATAAAATTAACGTAGTTAAGGAAAACATCAAGCTTATAGGAAAAAGATGACTGCACTAGGGTGGAGTAGCAGGTCAGATGATTGGACAGAATATAAGGGACAATATTGAATCAATGAAAGATGAGTAAAGAGAAAGAAATTAGAGCATGGGGTGATGATAGCATGATACATAAATAGCAAGCAGTTCTATAGCTATTTAAAAAGAAAAAAAGCAAAAGTTGGGTCAACATTGGTCCTCAACAGTTTAAGAATGGGGACTTAATTGTAGGTAACAAGGAAATGGTGGATGAAATGAACAAGTATTTCCTCAGTCCTCACAGCTGAGGACACAAAAAAATGCAAATCATAGCAATAAATCAGGAGATGGGGGGATGTGAGGTATGTAGTGAAGATACAATTACAAGGGAAGTGGCACTGATGAAACTGATTGAGGTGTGGCCTGACAAATCGCCTAGTCCTGATGGATTTCATCCTTGCGTCTAAAAAGAGGTTAATAAAGTAGGTATCTTGGTGTTAATTTTACAGAATTCTCTGGGTTAGTTAGATTGGAAAGCAGCAAAAATAATGCAGGGAGGTAGAACTAATGAAAATGGAGGCCAGTTAGCCCGATAACTGTGGTGGGGAAAGTGAAAAAAACTAATCATCAAAAAGGTTATTGTTGGACACTTTGAAAACCAAGGCAATCTGGAAGTGTCAGCGTGGTTTTGTGAAAGAGAAATCATATTTAAACAATTTATTGAAGTTCTATGAAGGAGTAACAAATGCTGTGAATAAAGGCGAGCCTGTACACATAATGGACGCAGAATTCCAGGTATTAGACAAGGTGCAACATGAATGGTTATTGTGGAAAATAGGAGCTCATGGTGTAAGGCATGATATATCAACATGGATAAGGGTGGGATTTTTTCTGATTGGGAGGATGTGACAAGCAAAGTCCTTTAGAGATCTGTGCTGGGGCCTCAGTATTTACAATTTGTATCAATGTTAATTTTGCCAAACTATCACCGACAGACAAAAATGTTGGATTTCAATCATTACACTTTTGTTTAATTGAGTGGGATCCACAAACAATCTTAATTCTCTGTTTGCCTTAGGAACAATTATTAACCCTGTGCACCATTGTGGCCGTTCTGTCACTGGTAGTATGACCCCACTTTCAATTATGCTTTCTATAACAAAGGAACATAAGGCATGAGTAGGCCCATCAAGATTGCTCCAACATTCAACATAAGCACGGCTGATCATCCACTTTAAAATGATAATGATGAGCACAAAATGTGTGATTAGCTCTGTCCCACGGCATGCAGGAGATCAGAAGGCCACTTAAAGGTGCATATGCCCTGTGAATTTATTAAAATGACCTGTCAGCACAGTTGGCAGGCTATTGTTGTGGTGAGGGCGGGTTGCCCTCCTGCAGCAGAGTGGCTCTGAGAGTGGGAAAATAAATAAAGGAGACCTATTTGGTCCTGGGTCTGCTGCTAGAAGCCCACCATCAGGGACCAGCTGGGTTTTAAGTTGGGTTTATGTGCTGGTGATGGGATCCTGACAATGTCTCCAATCTGGCCTGTAGTGACCAGTTAATTGACACAAATAGGCCTTCTGGAGCTGCTGGTTGGGGAACCGTGCCCACTGATCAGCCACCGCTGGCAAGATCACCCACAGCAAGAACATGTTCCCTTGCTGCACTGACTGTGGGTTTTCAAATTTCCCACCCCACCTCCAGCCACGCATCTATGGGTCTCATAACATTTAGCCTGGCACATCTACTCTTTGAAAACCACACTTACTCACTGAGTTGTCACGATCATCAGCCAAGAACATAATTCTATATTTTCCTGTTTTACACCTAATTTAATACTTGCATCATGTTCTGCCTCCTCTCTCTCTTTGTCACAGCTTTAATGCTGTCAGCGAATCTGTCAGGTTTACAGTCAATTTCAGTATTTGGGTCATTTCATGTAGATTAGAAGCAACAGGGATCCAATCGTAGGTCCCTGCAGGACTCAACTCAACACCTCCCCCCAGTCTGACATTACACCACACTCTATTTTGAGGTGTGTATTGTGACTTTGAGGGGCAGTGGGACCTGATGTTGAATCAATCTATAGTTTTTCTGTTTTTACTTATATTCATGAAATGACCTGAATACTGAAACTAACTGCAATCTTGATAGATCTGCAGATTAATGCTTCAAAATTCTGAAGGGAACCAGACAAATTATTCATCTGGTGCGAGGAAAGGAGTAGTAAACAGAGAAGGCAGACGAAATACACCTTCAGGGAATCTAATAAAGCAGGTCTTTACCTCTTTTTAACCTATATTTCTAACCAACCTGTTCAGATATGTTATTACACACCACTGGGGCAGTTGGGACTTGAACCCAGGCCTCCTAGTCCAGGGCTAGGGACAACACCCCTGTGCCCAAAAGCGAGCAAACTCATTCAGTTCAAGTGACTGTTAAATAGATAAATTGATTTATGGAGAAAATATGATCTCGAAGAATAATTCAAATATGTAGGCTGGGTACATTGACAAGATAGGTAGTTGAGGAAGATAGGCATGGTGGATAGGTTGGATTAAGGTGGTTAGTGTAAAGGTAATGGCTGAACTGAAGGATAAGCTGAGGAGAAGCAAGGTAGAAGAATATGGTGATGAGTCAAGGGTCTACGAATCTGGTGAAAACCATTATTTAGTGTTCCCCAGTTTGCCTTCGGATCCCACTGCTCCCAAAGAGACCCCTCTATATTGCATCTCCTTTTTAGTGCACTGTTGTCCAGGGTACAGCCTCGAGATCACACTGCTCTCCAGTGTGGCCCGTCTATATGTCACCATTCCCCAAGGTGACCTGTCTGTATCTATTGTTCTCCAGATTCATTTTCTAAGGGGTCTATGTTCACTTTGACCTCTCTTTTTTCTTCTTTATTTAAAGAAGCCCTTACTGTCAGTTTTTATATTTTTCACTAGCTTGCCCTTATAATTTATTTTCTGTCTTTATTAGCTTTTTAATTCTCCTTTGATGGATTCTGAATTTGTCTCAGTCTTCGGAGCTATCACTGACTTTTGCCACTTTAGATGCTTTTTCTTTCAACTTAACACTCCCCTTAACTTTCTTGGTCAGCCATAGGTTGGTTTATCCCTCTCTTAGAATCTTTCTTCCATACTGGGATGTATTTTTTTGCTGAGAATAATAAATTACCTCATTGAATGTCTGTAACTGTTTGCTTCCTGTCATTCCTTCTAATCTTTCTGCCTTGTTCACTTTCACTAACTCTACCATATTTCATTGTAATTCCTTTTATTTAAATTAAACATAGTTGTTGCCGATTCAAGTTTCTTAGTCTCAAAGGGAATATTAAATTCTGTCATGTTATGATCACTACTTCCTAGGGGATCTATTACTCTGTGGTAATTTATTAAACCTCCCTCATTATCCATAACAAGTTCCAAGATAGCCTGTTCCCTGGTTGGCTTCATGACATATTTCTCAAGGAAACTATCCCTAAGCCACTCAAGTATGTTGTCCTAGCTAGCCTTTCCAATTTGATTAACCCAATCAACCTGAAGATAAAAGTCACCCATAATTATTGCACTATTCTTTTTCCATGCTATTATTTGTTGATTTATCGCCTTTCCCACGGAATGTTTGAGGCTCTGTGCATTACTTAATGCAGCATGCATTAAGATACAATGTTTTTAAGTTTGTTCCTTTTATAATATTTCCCGACACTTTTATGTTTCCTTGGACAAAAGTGACATTCATACATTCTGTGCCCTTCTTTTATTTTCTGGTAACAATTAACCCCTTCCCCGACTTGCAATTTGCCTTCTCCTTTACCTTGGATTTATAATTTTCCAAGGAACTGAACCCATCCCCCACTATTTGGTTTAACGAGTCCAGAGATCTAGTTATGTAATTTGAGGTAACAAGGTGTAGAGATGGATGAACACGGCAGGCCAAGCAGCATCAGAGGAGCAGGAAGGCTGACGTTTCGGGCCTTCCTGAAGAAGGGTCTAGGCCTGAAACATCATCCTTCCTGCTCCTCTGATGCTGCTTGGCCTGCTGTGTTCATCCAGCTCTCCACCTTATCATCTCAGATTCTCCAGCATCTGCAGTTTCTACTAACTCTAGTCATATAATTCACCAGGACTGTGGTCCCAGCACAAGTCAGGTGAAGCCTGTCCCATTGGAACAGCTCCTTCATTCCCCAGTACTACTAGCAACGTACCATGAGTTCAAATCTATTTAGCCCAGACCAATCTCTAAGACAAGTGTTTACCTCTTTAATCTTGTTGATCCTGTACAAATTAGCTCATGGCTCAGGTAGAAATCTGGAGATTATTACCTTTATCGTTTGACTTTTTAATGTCGCTCCTAACTGCTCACATTCTCTTTTACAGAAGCCTTATTGTACTTATATTGGTGGTACCTACATGGACCACAAAAACTGGATCTTTTCCCTCCCACTCCCATGTCCTCTGCAGCCCAGTTGAGATATCCTGAACCTGGGCACCAGGCAGGCAACACAGTCTTAGGGACCCTCAATCCTGGCTACAAGAGAACCATGTCTATTTCCTGACTATACGATCCCTGATTACAACTAAGTTTCCCTTTACCCCCTAGCCAAACACCCACCTTGATTACCTCCGTGGACCATACAATTTAAATCATCCTTTGCACACAAAACAACAAGAGCTACCCCCTCCCCCTCTTTTGACTTCAGTGACTGCCATGTTGAAAACTGGTTGATGTGGTGGAATGAAGCCTTTAATCTGCACGAGTTTACAAATATCCAAATCCCAACCTCAGAGATGGATGAGTGGGAATAACTCCAAACAAGACAATAGTTTGCTACACTGTTCAAATATGTCATTTAAATTTCTTACCACGTCACTTCAGGAGTTAAATATTGCTCCTGGTACAACTTCTAAGAGGTGACCCAGATAAGACACATTAATGAGACTGCAAAGGACATCTGCTGGCTAGGAACTGGCCAAATATTCTCATTTCTTAATTGCTTGATTGCTTAGCAGGGATGGCAGTTGGCTCTCTCACCACCTAGTCCTTTCGCTGGAGGCAAAAGTCAGGTGAACAGAAGAATGAACAAAAGGGTTGACAGGTTGCAGCAAACAGTGAGGTAGTGCTATTTTTTGGTTTTTATTACTGGGAGCCTCTGAGCAAATTCCTGACAGTATTCAGCAAAGTAATAGATTATCTCCTTTTATCACAAACTACTGTAATCTCACAATGTGTTGGGATTTTTTTATTGAATTTATCAAATCATTAAGAAACATAAAATGAAGATAAATTAGAGGCAGCACGGTGGCTCAGTGGTTAGCACAACTACCTCACAGCACCAGGGACCCAGGTTCGATTCTATTCTTGGGCGACTGCCTGTGTGCAGTTTGCACATTCTCCTTGTGTCTGCGTGGGTTTCCTCCGGGTGATCCAGTTTCCTTCTACAGTCCAAAGGTGTGCAGGTGAGGAGGATTGGCCGTGATAAAAATTGCCCTGTAGTGTCCAGGGATGTGCAGGTTAAATGGGTTAGCCTGGGTAAAAATCCTGTGTGGGGTTATGGTGTGGGTCTGAGTCAGATACTCTTCAAAGGGCCCATGCAGATTCCACAGGCTAATTGGCCTCTCTCTGTAGGGATTCAATGATCCTGCAATTCAATGGCTAATATTTTGGATTTTGTTTACCAGCCACTTTTGGTGCTCATTCTTTGCTAGTTCTGACTAGACAAACTTGTAAAATGTTTTTGTGACTAATATGTAATATTCTATCCACCAATGACCATGCCAAGAGGGACTTTTGGCTGATTCAAAGTCTCTTTTCCTCCCTTACTCTCATCTCAAATGATATGATAGTCTAACATTATAGCTGGTGATCTGCAACTCCCACATTGTGATATTTATATTAACTTCACAACATACATATGAGTTGTGGGTAATGCATAGTATTGAAGAACTCAAAGAACATTTAGCATGGCTCCTGATATTTATGTCTGTACACAATAATCACTTGCATGTTTGAGCTCAAGCTAGGCAAATTGGATCTACGGCCAATCACTTCCCTCAGCGTATCATGCTGCAAGAGGACCGAGTTCAGTCAGATAATGACTGACAGCTTTATATCATTCTGCCATATACTATGACATGGTGCTGACATCATCAGCAAGTTCCTTAAAAGCATATTGTGCATCTGCTGAGAGACAAAGCACAACCACTTTCTTTATTCCAAAGGAATAACACATCAAACATGCATTGATTGAACAATATACACCCATTTAAAAAGAGTTAAGTTTAATAATTTAAGGTTTGACATAATGTTTTAGAGGTTGACAACTCGTCCTAATCTGGAAATCCTATACCCATGTTGAGAAGTATTTTATTCTAAGTTGCTCTTGGTTCTCAACTTTAGTTGTCTTGCTGTTGACTATTGTCATTCAGCATTATTGCACAACCATTGCCATTGGAGTTTTCTTCCTGACTCCCTACGTGCATGTTTGGTGCATCATATATTGATCTGAGGTGGCTTCTGTTCCTTTGCAGTGTGGCATTGTTATCAGCATTGATTACAAGTCTTTGCTGGTATCCAGGTATTTGTGGTTGGATTAATGACTTGCAACCTTTATCTGGTGCATGGTCTGCTTGTTCCCCACATCTTTACTAGCAGTGTATCTGCTTCATTCTCCACCTTTGAAGAGGAATATCCTATGGCATTTTCAATCTTACTACAATGGGTATGGTTTGAACCTCATGGATGGTTCCTATGGTGAGATCTGTGCTTACAGGTAATCCTGTAACTACTGTACAACTGGTGTATAGCAGGTCGGAGATTTCAGTAATCACAAGTGAACATTCATGGTGGGACTGCAGCGTGATTGTGTTTCTGCATGAAATTAATGATCCATTATATGCTGTGCAATGGTTTTATTCAGTAGCACCATTGGAGCAGCTCTTGTTAGGATGCATGTCTTTTAGGGTGAATAGTGGCGATCTTTTGACATGAGCTCCTGACTCAAGTTCAGGTTTAAAGGTGTATCATCCATCCTTTTGGAACATTCTGTGTTGATGTCTGAAAAAGCTTCTGCTTGTCTTATACTGCTCATGTGGACAATAAGAAAGGCTGCCAATAGGTGTCTGCCAATTAAACCAGTCTTCAGATGGATCTGGCTTCCAGGGAAGTGCATCACATAAAGGTTTTGTGCATGAAAAGACTGTTAGTTCTAAATCAGTTGGCTCAAGCAGGAATGGCACTTACTTTCCCCGATCATTTGACATAAGGATATATATCTATAATTGCAGGGGCAACTTGCTAGAATGCAATGGTTGTTTATATTGTACTTGAAGATTAGTAAAGAAATAGGCCTAAGCACACTGCTTCAGATTATTATCAATTGAACTGCGTGCACCCAATTAATAAGATTTCAGGAAGTCATAAGGATACAAAACTCGGATTTCCATCAACCAATGCAAAATGTAAATTTAAAAAAATCCACTACTCACACTCTCATTCTCCTTTTCAGTGCAAAGGAGAGAGAAATGTCAAACTGCCCTTCCTGAAAGGACGTAGTGCTTAGAAATGTTGACTGAAATTTTGAGGTGGTGATTGATAGATTTTTGGTGGGCAAGGCTTTCCAATAAAATGGTGCAATGGCAAATAAATGGAATTGAGGCATGCATCACATGCGATCTAAAAAGACGACAGAACAGGCTCAAGGGGCCATAAAATCTTCACCAGCTCCTCACCAGTCAAAACCAGAATCAGGAAAGAAATGGCCACTTGTTACATTCATCAAGAGGGTTTTGTTTATTATAACAACAAGATTCACTGGAGAATGAGTCATCACAGTTCTGTATAAGAAAAGAGATTTTAAAACAGGGAGGGAGACTTTGCTTGAATGAAAACAGCCGGGGGACTATATCTGGGAATTTACTTCAAAGCGGGAAGTCAAGTTGTAAACAGTTTTCAAGTTCAATTTTAGTTGAGTTACAATCTGATCTAGAACTAACGGACTTTAAGAAAGTTAAAATAACCTTGTTAAACAAGCAGCTGCCTGATAATGGAAATTATCTATCAATCACCTGAAACACCAGACCTGAATCGATGCCTGAATAGGGTTTGAGCCACAGTAATCAATATCCAGGTAGAGGCTAGAATAGTGTGTACAGTTTTGGTCTCCTTTTCTGAGGAAGGATGCTCTTGCGATCAAGGGAGTGCAGCGAAAATTTAGCAGGCTTGTTCCAGGGATGGTGGGTCTGACATATGAGGAGAGATTGACTAGGTTAGGATTGTTTTTGCTGGAGTTCAGACAAATGAAGGTTGCTTTCATAGAGACTTTAAAAATTCTAACAACATTAGACAAGGTGGATACAGGGAAGATGTTCCCAATGGCGGGTGTGTCCAAAACCAGGGGTCACAGTCTGAGGATTCGGGGCAGACAATGATGGAGATGAGGAGACATTTCTTCATCTAAAGAGTGGTGAGCCTGTGGAATTTATTACCACAGGAAGTAGTCAAAACATTGAATCTATTCAAGAGGCGGATAGATATAGCACTTGGAATGAACGGGATCAAAGTTTATGGAGAGGAAGCAGGATTAGGCTATTGAGTTCAATGATCAGCCACGATCATGCAGATTCGAAGGGCTGAATGGCCACCTCCTGCTTCTATCTTCTAGGTTCCTACGACTCAGCACAGCTTTATATTAAACAAATGGATTTTAAAGCACACGGACAGTATAGGCACATGGTCAGTGTCAGGGAGAATTTGAATGAGTATATTTGAGATCTGGTTCCAAGTGGGAATTTGTTGAATCAGGAAAGATGTACCTGAAGCAGGTTCCCCTCATATGTAAATGAGTCTTTCTCAGATGGGTAGAATGTAATAAGTTGGGACACACAAGGGTCTGCGCTGGACCCTTCAATTTTTACAAATTATAACAATGACTTACATGAGGGGTTCAAAGGCACGGAAGTTAAACTTGCAGATCACAAAACAATAAGTAGGAATATATGTTGTGAAGATTATATAAGAAGAATGTAGACAAAAAGAGATAGATTGTGAGTGGGCTAAAATCTAGCAGATAGAGTATATTGTCAGAAGGCATGATGCTATTCAGTTTAGCCAGAATATTTTTTAAAAAGCAGAGTATTATTTAAATGTAGAATGATTTCAGAATTCTGAGGTACAGAGAAATTTAGGTGCTCTGTTACAAGTCACAATAAGTTAGTGTGCAGGTACAGCAAGTGATTAAGACAACTAATGAAATTCTTTCCTTTATTTTGAGGGGAATTGAACATATATGTAAGCACATTATTTTTATTTAGAAGGAGCATTGGTCAGACCACATCCTGAGTACTGCTTCAGGAAGTACTTATTTAAGAAATGGTGTAATTGTATTGGAGGCAGTACAGGAGGTGGGGTGGCTTGCGACACTGAAGCTTGGAATAAGCAAGTTGTCTTATGGGGAAAGATTTGATAGACTGGGTTTATTTCACTGAGAGTATAGAAGAATGAGGAGTGACTTGATCAAAATTTATTTGATTCTCAATCATCTAGACAAAATAGACATGAAAAGGATGTTTACTCTTGTGAATGAGTCCAGAACACGGGGACACTGTTTTAAAATTAAGGATTGCCGTTTTGGGACAAAGATGAAGGGAAGGGATTTTTTCATTTTCTGTCAGCAGCTTTGAAACTTTGGAACTCTCTGCCTCAGAAGGAAATTAGGCAGAAGGTGTCATTGAATATTATGAAGGCAGAGGTAAGGGCCAAACATCCTGTGATCTATACGTCCTTGTATGTTATGATTTGTATGTCCTTATGATCTGCATGTCCTTATGAATTGTATGTCCTTGTATGTTATGATCTGCCTGTAATGCTCACAAAACAAAAACTTTTCACTGTACTTAGGTACATGTGACAACAATAAATTAAATCAAATCAAGGAAGGGGCAGTTTTTGGGTGTAGATTTTAATGTGGATTTTGTAACACAAGCAAATTAGTCATAATGTTATTGTATATTGGAGCAAGTGGCTTACTTGTGCCCCTAATTTGTATGTAAGCTTGTTCATATGTGAGAATCTGCCACTGGACCTTCACTGCCGCAATCATGTAGCAACTCCGAATTGGAGAAGGCCAGAGAAAATTAGCATTAGGGGAACAAAAGGAAGCCCTCACTTGGTGCTGTTAATGGTTTGATCCAACTCCTACCTATTGATATTTTGTGAGTATCTCCCAATTTACAGCATCTAGCCTTTGATTAATGGACATGAGAGAGGAAAAAGCAGAGGTTTCCACCTCCGCAGGAAGGTACCATCAACCGGTGTAATGACTGTAAAATCAATGCTGAATGATCGATGCAGTGAGCTATTAATAGCAACCATTTGACTGAAGGCTAGGTGATTGGATAATTGAGTTTTAATGCCCAAAACACACAAGTACAGCAATAAAATTGAAAGGATTTTCCAAAGCAGCAGAAAAAACCTTGTGCTGGGGTGGGAAAGCCTCCTATAAAAGCTGAGGCAAACTCAGCAGCAAACATGGAATCTTATCAATGAAACTCCTTTAAAAATATGTTTCATTATCATGAATCCCATGCGTGCATGGAACTTCAAAATCAGGAACTATTCTGTTTATACAATGAGCCTTATCAGGGATTTTATTTATTAAGGGAGTCTCACTATCAAGGATCCCCAGTTATGACAGGAGTCTCGCATTCATGTTTCACATTTGTTGATGGTTTCATCTTCAGGGATTCTGTTCATTTATTGACCCGGTTCATTTTGGGAGCTTCACCATCAGGGATTTCGTTGACCAAGTCTGGAAATGCAACATTCACACAGGAAGCATTAAAGAGAGAACAAAATTTGTTCCACCAAATGCTCCCGGTCAGCCACAGCATGAACACAGTTCCAGTAAAGATCTCTCCACAGTGTCTAATCAAACATTCCCAGGATACATGCAGTATGGGTCAGATACAGAGTAAAACTCCGTGTTTTTATAGATGTGACAACTCCAAACTCAGAAGAACATTCTCTGTGTTCTTACTTGACATTAGTGGAGAACTTCTTCAGGGCTGATAACAGGGCTGAAGCACTGCAAGAACTTCAAGATTTGTACTGTACATCGGCTGAAATAATGGAAGTGGGAGTGAAGGTCATTCTGACAGAATTGCCAGCCAATGTTTCACTTAACAATCTTCTGCTAAATTAGCTGTAACTTCATGAGACTGTGTTGTGAACACACTACTTTCATATCATACAAGATCCTTATGACCAGCAGTTTGGGCTGGAATTATCCTCCTCTAGGCAAAGTCTTGCCTACCGTTCTACCCAATCCCTTTGTATAGAGAAGGAGAGGGAAGGAAAAGGCATTTATTCAGACGAAATGATTGCATTAACTCAGCTGAATGAAAAGTGCACATACTTAATAAATGACTGCACTTGACATGGACCAAGGGAGGAGGTAGGCTAGGCGTATGCAGGTTTACTATTTAAACCATTGAGCCTATGGTTGGGTTGAGAAGAATCTCAGTGAAGGGTTGATTTTACACCCTTAGAAAATGAGAGAAGATTATTGATGGCAGATGTAGTATAATTTGGATAAATGTGAGGTTATTCACTTTGGAAGCAAAAACAAGAGGGCAGATTACTACCTGAATGGCTGTAAGTTGGGAGTGGGGAGTGTACATTGGGACCTCGGTGTCTTTGTGCACCAGTCGCTGAAGGTAAGTATGTAGGTACAGCAGGCGGTCAAGAAGGTAAATGCTATGTTGGCCTTCATTGCGCGAGGTTATGAGTACAGGAGCAGGGATGTGTTGTTGCAGTTATACAGGGCCTTGGTGAGGGTAAACCTGGAATATCATGTGCAGTTTTGGTCTCCTTTTCTGAGGAAGGATGCTCTTGCTCTCGAGGGAATGCAGTGAAGGTTTTCCCGGGCTGATTCCAGGGATGGCAGGTCTGAAGTATGAGGAGAGATTGACTAGGTTAGTACCATTTTCGCTGGAGTTCAGACAAATGAGGGGGAATCTCATAGAGACTTATAAAATTCTAAAAGCACTAGATGTGGTAGATGCAGGGAGGATGTTCCAGATGGTGGGTGTGTCAGAACAAGGGGTCACAGTATGAGGATTTGGGACAGACGATTTAGGATGGAGATGAGGAGACATTTCTTCACCAAAAGAGTGTGAGTCTGTGGAATTCATGGCCACAGGAAGTAGTTGATGCCAAAACACTGAATATATTGAAAAGGCGACTAGATATAGCACTTGGGGTGAATGGGATCAAACAGTATGGGAAGAAAGCAGGATTAGGCTGTTGAGTTGAATGATCAGCCACAATTGTGATGACTGGCAGAGCAGGCTGTAAGGGTTGAATGGCCTCCTTCTGCTCCTATCTTTGATTTTGATGAAAAGCCATTGCAGTCAATAAATGTGTATTGGCACACTGTTCACGTACCAAGACAATAAGGAGGGGCAACAAATTGCTCACAATAGCTGAGTGAATGGGTCAATAGGTCTTTCCAATACTGAATCAAACAGGAGCTATCTATTTCTGACCTGTCATTAGGTACAGCAAAATAACTTACCATTTGACTGCCAGTGGTGAGCACACTAACATCAGTAAAATCTGCAGCTGGATAATATGAATCCTGCTGCATGTTATCAGAGCTTTAGTGGTCATGGGGAAAGGTCTCTGTGATAGTGAAATGAGCTTATGAGCAATAAATTGTTTGCAGCTATTGCATTTCCTATTTGAGGTAAGAACCTATTGCACAATGTCAGGGGTATAAATCACAAGCCCTGGGGACCCCAGTCCTGTTTCTGATCCAAGCTCAGTGGGCCCCTTGGAGCCCAGGTCTCAGTCACTGGGTCTGATGTACCCTCTGTCCCTGGCCCAGCGACCACCCATAGGACAGATAAAGAATCGGATTCATCAGGATTGCAGGCAGAATCAGTTGGATCACTACAATCAGTGCATTCATATGTCTATGCTATAAGGAGCTGAAGTATAAGAATTTAAGGGTCTGTGCTATTGCACACCAACTCTAGTGGTCACTAACAACCCTTCCGATTAGGAGGCACACAGCACCATTTGACTTAAGAATCGATTGTCATTCTTTTCCTCACACCCTTTGATCAGGAAACCTTTGAGAGGGGCTTTTGTACAAATGTGCACAAAAGTTACCTGAAGTGAATCTGGACTTGTTGGGATAAAAGCTGTCAGATGTAAGAGTACAGCACCACAAAAGGATACAGTGGCAAGGTCATGGTGAACAAGTGTAGGCCAGAAATACTTTGGTGGATAGGCTTGGCTCAGGGATGATGAATGAAGCCATGGTGAAAGCTCTACCTAGGAATTTAAAACCCAATGGAGTGCTGCATTGACTTTTGGCAAAGATTTGCACCTGATGCAGCATCTGCTCTTCTAACAGGATCCCACAGAACAAAAGCTGGGGAGTCCACTCCATTCCTGGTAAACATGTATCCTCCAATCAACATCAGCAAAGCAATCATTTATCGCTCTGCTATTGTGAAACACTGTTACATACAAATTGTCTATAGCATTTTGTACTCTTGGATACTTGGACTGAAGTGAAAAAGCTATGGAATGTTAGCACATCCTATGTCTGTGATAATTGTTGTATAAATTAGTATTCAGAACAGATGGGAACTGATGGGTCAAAAAGTCTTCAATTTCTAGACTGATCATCATGAAAATGTGAATGTGGGAACTTCTTTACCCAAAGGGAAATTTTGGAACATAACTTTCATAGAAGCTTCTTGAAACAGACACTTCAAATGAGCTGAGGGAAAATTGGATATTTCCCTGGAAAGAAAGATTAAGGGACACAGTATGCAGTTTGTGCTTAAGTGAGTTTGTCAGACCTGAGGAAAAGATAGGTAAGTGAGGTAAGAAGAATAGCAGGTGAAGTTAAAAGTCAGCAGTCTCTGGGTAGAAAAGTTTCTGTTGAATTCTTTACGGTACTTATATTAATGGGCCGTAATATGGGCTACACATTAGTAGAGATATATCCTTTATTTAACGCTTTAATATCTTACTAGCCTCTATCAGATCACCCCAATGCTTTATTTGCACTTGTCAAGATTTTGTTAAACTGCAACAATAACACCAAATGATTTGTGAATCTGCGCCCTTCCATCTCTTTGCTCTTATATCTCATTTGGACTTTTATTTTCAGATGAGTATGTGACATTCTTATTCCCCCTGCCAAATGCACCGTTTCACACTTTCCTGTACTGAAATTCATTTTCCATTTATGGACTCATTTTGCAAGTTATTATTTGCATCTTTGTGCATTCGATGGTTGGTAGAATTGAGGGATATGTGACAAAGTGGAGGTGACAGATACACTAAGAAGATGAGTAAGTGGGATTGAGTGATAAGGCAAGAAGTTCGGTAAGTCTCTCTATAACAGGGTATGATAAGGTGTTACATTAAAGATTGTTGCAGAAACTAAAAGCACATTTTGTAGGAGTAGCATGTAAGTTCGGTTAGAATATTGGTCAGTTAACAGAAGCAGAGAGTATGTATCAATGGGTCTTTCTTTTCAGTTTGGCAAGATGTCATCAGTGATGTGCCACAGAGGTTGGTGCTAGAACCTCAACTGTTTACAGTTTACATTATTGACTAAGATGAAGGGACGGAAGGTAGGATTGCAGAATTATGGTATTGAATGGATTACTCTTAGTCCAAATTTACATGTTCATATGTATGTTCATAGGAACAACTGTCCCCACAACCCCTGGCATGGCAGCTCAGTGGTAGCCTGCTGCCTCACAGCACCAAGGACCCTGGTTCGATTCCAACCTCAGATGACTGTCTGAGTGGAGTTTGCACATTCTCCTCACGTCTGTATGAGTTTCCTCCAGGTGCTTTGGTTTCTTCCCACAGTCCAAAGATGTTCAGGGTAGGTGGATTGGCCAAGCTGAATTGCCCACAGTTCGGTGGGGGGGGTGGTCTAGGTGAGGCGCATTAGACATGGGAAATGCCGGGTTGCTGGGACAAGGTAAGGGGATGGGTCTGGTGGGAAGCTCTTCGGAGGGTCGGTGTGGACCTGTTGGGCCAAATGGCCTGTTCCCAGACTGTGGGATTCTATAGCTTCTATTAAAAACTATGCAAAGATGTTTTGCTCCTAACTAGATAGTCTGATCCAATATTCAAAGTGTCTACAATTGGACTAAATATCCAAATACTAACTCTGTACAACAGTAATGACTATCACAACACTGACTGTGTCAAACAGAACTGATAGTCCCAAGACCTTGTATTTTAAGAAGATATAAAGACTCTGTGGATCTTCAAAAATGGTCAGGAGGGCCTCCATTTCCAACAGATTTAACTTTTGCCAATCGAGGTAAAGAGGTCACGTAATTCACCTGAACTCAGCAACACCATTTGAACTCAGTGTTAAGTTCAAACATACCCCAGCTTGGCAAGAGTCTTAACATGAATTTATGAAGAAAACATTATGTGTCCTTGAGGGGTGGATGAGGGTCTCTTCGACTGTCACAGTGTGAAAACATTTATTCCTTAATCTTTCAAAACAAAAAGAAGCTGCAGATGCCAGTAATTAAAAGGAAAACACTCTGCTGTAGCAATTTACAACAGCTGCTTGTTGGCATTGTCCTAAGGCTTTTTATGGATCTTTGGCTGATTTCTAAAAAAAACTACAATTACCTTAGAGGGATGGGGCTTGGTTCTAAACACACAGCTTAACACATGTATAAGCTTTTACCATTAGCTGTTTTTGACATGGAATGGGGAAATGAGTTTACTTGCGTTTTAAAAGAGATTAAATATCTGAATTTTTTTGAAGTTTTGAATAGGCTTTCATGAATGGGAGTTTTTTTTTCTAAATAATAAAATCTCTATAATTAAATTTATTTTATATTTTTAAAACTTTATTTCATTCATATCCACAGAACTTTTATGATCTGCCCAGAGTAGACACTGGGAACAAGTTGTTATAAAGTACAATGTTATGTGGATTGGCAGTGAGAGGGAAAGGCTTAAAGAGTATAAAAACCTCCCACCCAGCTAGAATGAAATCCTACAGAATTTTTTTTAAAAAGTCATTCATGGAATGTGGGCATCATCGGCTAGGCCAGCGGTCAGTGCCCACCCCTAATTGCCCAGAAAGCAGTTATCAGTCAGCCACATTGATGTGGGCCTGGAGTCACATGTAGGCCAGACCAGTAAGGATGGCAGTTTTCTTCCCTAAAGGACACTAGTAAACCAGATGGGATACTTTTCCTGACAGTCAGCAATGGATTCACGTCATCATTAGACACTTAATTCCAGTTATCTACTGAATTCAAGTTCCACCATCTGCCATGATGGGATCTGAACCCAGGTACCCAGAACATTACCTGGATCTCTGGATTAATAGTCCAGATAATACCATTAAACCATTGCCGGTCTGTAAATTAAGGGGGGGCCTTCCAACAGGTCCACCTTGGCGCGGTCTCCATATGGGCCATTTCTGATCTGCTTCCACAGTGATTGACAATCCTAACACTCCTAACTGTCTCATTGGATTGACAGTCTTAGCACTAACTCTACGTATAACAGGATTGACTGTTCTGGTATTAATTGGAGAGGAAAAAAAAATCAGAACGAGACAGTGGTAAAAGAGTGGATTTGAGAGGACGTAGAGTCAGAGCCGCAGACATAGCAACATGTTGGCTGGATCAGTCTGCAGTTAAGAACAACTGATTGCTTCAAGCTGCGAGGTTTAATCAGCAGAAATTCACGCCCATTTGATTTTTTTAAAAACTTAGTTTTTGTCAATGCTACTCCCAGGGGCCTGGCAGCACTGACGAAACCCGAAATGGGATCTGTCAAGCCTTCCGCAGATGTTTGTTGTTCTATGTCCCTGCTGGAAGCATTGAGTGAATATGGAATTGGACCATGATTTAGGGTCAGCTGTGAGGTTCTTGTCAGTTTACTACCCTGCACAGGCTGTTCCATTGAGGACAATACAGCCAGCTGCTCTGGGAAGTGGAGAACACGAGAAGGATTTGTAGTTACTTCAGCTTCCCACTCTCTTATAGCTTGGGCCTGCTAACCATACATGAAACCATAAATTCCACACCAGCACAAAGGCAAAGCTAAGGGCCTCAAGCAGCTAATCTTCTCTAACAATCTGTTTCAGTACTTCTCGTGATGGTAGAGCTACCTTACAGCTACAAGCTGCCACCCTAAGTGTGCCAAGTTCCACATGCCCCTCCATTGTACACTGTCTCAGATTGTCAGAAAATTCGCCAGACAGCTGGTGGGCCTGAGGACAAGCAGCTTAAGCCTTGGCCCACTCTGCAGGTGTATTGAGAATAGAATGCCATGGCATGGAGACTACATGGGGAGTTATCTGATGAAGGAATGAGACTAACATGCTGCACTGTATTCGCTGATATTAAGTAAAAATCATCAATGGTTTGTTGGGCAACTATACAAATCTTTAAAAGCCTTGATCAAGGTTTAAAGGACCTTTTCCGATTCAAACTGTAAACAACGTATCCTTTCTTTTTGATGCTACAGTTTCTTCCCCGATTTACCATAGCTGCCTTCACTGATAAACCTGGTTGAAAATATATTCTCCAATCATGTGTTGCCGTTAAAGAACTGCATAGAAATTTGGACAGTCGGGTAGGTGGGCAGAAAATAAAGCTGAATTCAGTTCTCCGATCCCAGAGTCTTTTGAGGACTGAAGCTTCTGTGCCATCTTACCTGAGCCTGGCTTTAGTCTGCTTCCTGAGGACAGGTGTGTTAGCATCACTTTCCTCTTGAACACACTGCAGCGAGGGTGATCGGCTGTGTGAACTCCGAGAGCTGGCAGTACTCTGCTGACCTCCCTCAGCACCCTCCTGCATGTGCGCCAGTAACTGCGGTGGCAGGCTTCTGAGGGACGGTACGGGCGAGTGGGACGTCCGGCTTGGGAGGTTGTTGATATTGTTGTCACTGGTGGATCGCAGCAGAGTGCGTGGGGATGAGAGGGCACCTCCTCCTGTTCGTCGCCTGTTAGTGTAGCTTGGGGTCTCTCTGAAAGGCACTGAAATTTACAGGAATATTAGTGTCCACTGTCCCAAAACATGAACAAATGGCACTCCATCACAATGCCTAACCACTATCCCCACTCTCTTCCACTAACGTCAAGTATACCTGAGAGTAATGAGGGACAATTTCACTAAGTCCTTGCCTAAGTTACCATTTTGTTTGTAGCATTACAATTGTAAACATCAGAAGTTATTTGGCCAAGGTGGGATCACACTCAGGCTTGAACCCATCGTAACTTACATCTACATATTTACACTTTGCAATAGAGTTACGGGGGTAAAGCAAAAACCCTCAGGGGCATGAAACTCAGTCAATGCATTAGGTGAAGATAATAAAATGTGAGGCTGGATGAACACAGCAGGCCCAGCAGCATCTCAGGAGCACAAAAGCTGACGTTTCGGGCCTAGACCCTTCATCAGAGCTCTCTGATGAAGGGTCTAGGCCCGAAACATCAGCTTTTGTGCTCCTGAGATGCTGCTTGGCCTGCTGTGTTCATCCAGCCTCACATTTTATTATCTTGGATTCTCCAGCATCTGCAGTTCCCATTATCACTAATGCATTAGGTGAATCTGCCTCCACTCTTAACATTGTCCTCTGTGTATTACCTTCAATTCATGCACACCTTGCCTAAATGAATCCTCGTCTCTTTCTAATTTATTATCTTGGCATGTAAATGGCAAAACTTACTGCTGTTAACGATAGTGTTGTTGTCACTAGATTGTTATTTGACTATTCCACCCATCAATCAATATCTCATGCACACTCTACCAAGTGGGAACTTTACCAACCTTCAATCTATTCCGATAGCCCATGTACATCATACCCCACCATACATGATACCCATTTAATCTCCTCCCTCAACTCACGTATGCTTTACTTTATCATGGACTCTAGCCACTTATTTAATGCTGCCCTTTTCCTCTCCACAGTCATATCATTTTGACATGTTGCTATGACAAAACCAAGTTTTCTCCATGCGACCTGGAGTGTCCACGAGTTAATTCACTTGACTTCTTTCCTAATTGCCTTGTACAGGCCACTGAATTTGGCTTTTAGCTGTTCCCCCTGTAAACGTAATGATACTAACATTTCACTTCCTGTTCGAAATGGTCTGATTTCAACACACTTAGCTGCGCACTCTTTCACCTTTGCCTGGAAAGTTTTAAATGCTTCTGTGCTGCTTTGCATGCTCCTGTGAGTCTCTCCAGAAACACTGACACAACATCTAAAAGATTGTTCTGGGTCTAGCTGTATGGTTTGAAGAATAAAGGACTACTTTTCTGCTTGACAAAAATCCTTTAGACCTGAAACTTTCCGTCCTGAAAACATTTCCTTGATAAATTTTAATGGGCCACTGATTCAATGATCATGGATTGATCTGAATGACCTAAACCTGGTTGATTCATTTGGTGAGTCTAAGGAAGCAGATATCAGAAAATCAAAACATTTGTTCCAGTCATAGGGAGTTGCATGAAAGTATGCTTTAATTGTTGTCTGAAGAGTGTCATCAGACCTTCTTTAAGCTTGTGTTTTTAGATGATACGTTATAGACTTCACCTGTTTACACATTATGTACTAAAAGATTTTATATATAAAATTGGTCCAACTGTCTTTTTACTGGCAGTCCACAGTGGGTATAAATGTGAGTTAATTTTCCATCAGTACTTTAGCTGACTTATCCTCAAAGGAATGGACTTTGAGGAACATGTTGTCATATCTATGATAGTAACTGTATACTGGGCCCCATTCTCTATCAATATCTTATATAGTCTACCAGTTCTCTGTTGAAAAGTTCCTCAAAAAACTGCCATGGATATCAAAGGTGCTGGTGTGATTGTATTTTGAGGATTTCCCAATCTGCTCAATAAAAATGCATATTTATCAATGCTTGAGTTTTCTTTATTCCTATGTGTCCTGCCTTAGGAATTTCTTAAGCTATCTGCTCTCTCTTAAAAATATTATTGCAGTACCACTGCCTGACCAAAAAAAAACACATTCTATGAGATTTCTCCACCCTCTCACTAGAATCACATTTTTAACTTAACATTTCAGAACTCACTCAGTCTTACTTTCAGAGTGGGTGGATTGTATGAATTTTGACTAACTTCAGATTTGCGTTCTGCACCTCAATTAAAGGCTTACGAAGCACTTCTTTTGAATTATTCTCATCATTAAACGAAGTTCTAATTACTCTAATAGACCATCAGCTGTAGGAGCAGAACTAGGCCATTTGGCCCATTGAATATCTGTTTACACTATCGCTAATTTGATTTACTCAATCTTTAGCTTTCCATGAGCTCTCTGAGGGCAGTGTTACATATTCCTTGATATAGTCTTGGATTTAGTTGTATCATTTGAAGAAAAAGGGCTTACTTTTCCTCTTGACAAAATTCCTTTATATCACTCATCTATATTCACTTCTCCAGCAATCTCAGCAGTGTATAGCTTTGGTCTGTTAGTTAAAGTGACAATTTAATATGTTGCATTTTCATGGTGGGGGCTCCTTTTTTGGAAACATTCTTACAAAAGTCCCAAGCGCTCCCCATGCAACTTCCAGGATTATGAACAAGGGCACCCTGGCACCTTGCTTCCCAGTTTGAGGAGGAATTCTTGGGGCATTCCATGCTGTCACCTCTTTACCCTTGCTACTTGCCTTCCTTTCAGTCTGTCACCATCCATCCTTCTTGACTTTATGGGGTTTACAGAAAAACATTTAATTTTATAGATCAACATATAATCATCAGTCAGTTTCACCACACATCCTGCTGTTGCAACCATCTGGCCTTCAAAATGAATTCTATTTACGGGAGTAAGTGACTTTTAAAAATTATATTCAGAGAATAATTTCTCTGATAGCTTCACGCATGGCATTTGCTCCTGATACCCATATCCAAATGTCAAAATTTCTTGTCTTAACCTTTCAAATTCAATGTAGGTCTCCCCCAGGCTGTTTCTTTATGTTTTGAACTTTTGCCTGTCTGCCTCAAGCAGTAATTTATACACACCTAAAATTACCTTCATAAATACGTCATAGTCCATGGAAATCCTCTCTGAAAATGACGCGTAAGTCTGATGAGCTCCACCTGTCAAGCTGCTTCGCATGAGAAGTGTCAGTTTTCCTCTGGGCCACTTCATTTGCTTTGCTAACTTTTGAAATGACACATGGAATGCCCCCACAAAATGTTTTCACCAAATTTCAGTAGAGGACGTACCATTTTAAACATCTCCTTCCCGCACTTGGGGTGAAACTATGCCTTTCCTCGTCAGAACATTTTTATGTATGTGAGGCTGCTCTTTAATACTCTCGTCTTCCAGGCCAGTTATCTCTTTCTTTCATCTGAAATTATATTCCAGCTTCGTTATCGCACTTTCTTTTCAATTTTCTTCTCTCTCAAGTTTTCTTAAAAATTTCCATTATGTTCTTGACTTCAAGTTGTTTCATATGAAGTTGAATTCCAACTAATGCAGTTGACTCACCACTCAATGCAACTTTTGTGTTTGCACTCACCCCAAATGCTTTGCCACATTTGTAGGCAATGTTACATTTAATGCAGTGTGGAGCTACAGGAACACCGCAGGCCAGGCAGCTGTTGGCATTTCGGGTTGGGAGCCTTCTTCAGAACCCGAAACGTCAACTTTCCTGCTCCTCTGATGCTGTCTGGACTGCTGTGTTCCTCCTGTGTTATCTCTGAATCCAGGATCAGCAGATCTTACTATCTCTAAATGTCACATTTAACAACTTTGCCGATTCTTCAAATTTAGTGCAATCACAATGGGTCATAACCCCAAATCATCTATAGGCACTTCAAATTTTTAATATTAACGTTTTATTTTCTAAATATGACTGGGCTTGTAAATTCAATATGTGGTCTGCAGAGTTATGTGTGGACACATGCAATACTACACTTGTAGTACAGAGTCAGGGAAACTTCAAAGCAGAAAAACTGAAGAGGAAGAAATAAAGAGGAGAGATAAGTGGGAACTGCAGATGCTAGAGAATCCAAGATAACAAAGTGTGGAGCTGGATGAACACAGCAGGCCAAGCAGCATCTTAGGAGCACAAAAGCTGATGTTTGGGCCTAGACCCTTCATCAGAAAAAGGGTCTAGGCCCAAAACGTCAGCTTTTGTGCTCCTAAGATGCTGCTTGCACAGCTGTGTTCATCCAGCTCCACACTTTGATCTAAGAAATAAAGAGGAATTGACTACAGGACGCACTGTCAGCTGGGTGCCATGTGCTGCTGATGGGTTTATGTTTTACTCTTCCAATAAAAAAGGATTAGTGCATGCTACAATCCTAGTCTGTGTCTGTTAGTGGCCTGACACACTAGGATGTGGGTTAGTGTGTACTGTGAAGGTAACAGTTAGAGAACAGCTATTAAACATTCCTGCACAGCATGCTGAGTGCTGCTAACCATCCTCTGTCAAAAGAAACCAGAATGAAAGGATTTCAATTAACCTGCAAAGCCAAGAATCTCAAAATCAAATGTTAAACTTCCAATGTCAATGTTACTGGTAACAAGCATAAAACCTTAAAATATAGAAGCAGAATTAGGCCATTTTGCCCATTTGCATCACCTTCTGCGAGTGGATCCTCAGCTTCCTGATCTACAGACTGCAATCAGTGAAGATAGACAATTGCACCTCCTCCTAGATAACACTCAAAACTGGAGCCCCCCCCAAGGATGCATTCTCAGCTCCCTAGAGGGCTCCCTGTACATCCAGGACTGTATTGCCAAATGCCAAACAAACACCATCTACAAGTTTGCTGACAACACCAACGTGGTAGGACAGATATTAAACAACAATGAGTCAGAATACAAAAAAGAGAAAGAGATAATGGGAACTGCAGATGCTGGAGAATCCAAGATAACATAGT
This sequence comes from Stegostoma tigrinum, assembly GCF_030684315.1. Classification (NCBI taxonomy): domain Eukaryota; kingdom Metazoa; phylum Chordata; class Chondrichthyes; order Orectolobiformes; family Stegostomatidae; genus Stegostoma; species Stegostoma tigrinum. The sequence goes on along the minus strand of NC_081378.1, from coordinate 19,637,213 downwards.
GTGAAGCTGGATGAACACAGCAGGCCAAGCAGCATCTCAGGAGCACAAAAGCTGACGTTTCGGGCCCAGACCCTTCATCAGAGAGGGTCTCTGATGAAGGGTCCAGATCCGAAACGTCAACTTTTGTGCTCCTGAGATGCTGCTTGGCCTGCTGTGTTCATCCTGCTTCACACTTTGTTATCTCAGGAGAAAGAGGGCTTGGTGACTTGGTGCAATGATAACAATCTCTCTCTGAATGTTGGTAAAACAAAAGAACGGATCACTGACTTCAGAAAGAAAGGAGGAGAACATGCCCCTATCTACATCAATGGAATTGAGGATGAGAGGGTTGAGAGCATCAAGCTCCTAGGAGTGACAATAACAAACAATCTGTCCTGGACCACATAGCTGCGACGGTCAAGAAGGCACAACAATAGAGATAACACAGTGCAGAGCTGGAGGAACACGGCAGGCCAGGTAGCATCAGAGGAGCAGGAAAGCTGACATGCTGGCCTGCTGTGTTCCTCCAGCTGCACACAGTGTTATCTCTGACTCCAGCATCTGCAGTTCTTACTAACTCTAAGAAGGCACAATGCCTGGTCTTCCTTAGAAGGCTTAGGAAATTCGGCATGACCATAAGGACACTCACCAACTTTTACAGATGCACCATAGAGAGCATTCTATCCGGGTGCACAACTGTCTGGTGTAGCAACCACTGTGCCCAGGACCGTAAGAAACTACAAAAGGTTGTGTGCAAAGCCCAGACCATTGTGGAAGTCAACCTCCCATCCATGGACTCCATTTACACAGCCTGTTCATGCAGAAAGGCTGCCAACATCATCAGAGACCCATCCCACCACAGTAATGCTGTCCTACAGCCTATTCTATCAGACAGAAGGTACAGAAGCTTGAACACACGCACACCAGCAGGTTCAAGAACAGCTTCTTCCCTGCTGTTATTAGACTGATTGGACTCTGTAACTTCAAATAACGCTGATCTTGTTAATGTTGATCTTGGCTCGCGCCTTACTCCGTCCAGTTTTTTTTCATCCTATGATCTGTATGTCCTTGTTCACTCTGATTGCCAGTACTGCTAGCAAACAAAGCTTTCCATTGTACTTTGGTACACATGATAATAAATCAAATCAACAATTGAGTCTGTCCCACCATTTGATCATGACTGATATGTTTCTCAACCCCATTCTCTTGCCTTCTCCCCATGACCACAGTAACTGCCGCAATGTACATCTAATCTTCACAAATGAGTCAGAGATTGAATATGGTTTTTTTGTAACTTTTATCATTTGTTTACTCACGTCTTGTTCATAAATCAGCGTGAATGTGACTGATGTTATTATTTCTTCTGATGGCTAGTAACTAATAGCCACATTTTTCTGTTAACTCATGACAGCTTCAATAAATTGGTTCCTTTTAAGAAAGAAATTCATTTGGTCTGGCAGAAAGGTATTTAAAAGAGAAAAGATCCTTTTAGATCAATCTTGTTTCAACCAATCGAGGGGACTGGTGAATAAATAAGGACAGCCAATTCATCTCTCATGCTTTACAGCTTTGATGATTTGGGATGTACTTTCCAGAACTATAATGAATTTAGGTACCTCACTCAGAGGTTCGTCATAACAGTTAGCCTTCACTCTACATCCAGATGCATATTGCCCATGTCCAGATACGTGGACAAGCCCCAAATTTTGTTCCAAGTAAGAGTGGACGAGAAGACTGCTTATCAAGCTCCACTGCTCCACCATCCACTCCATTGCATAAATCCATCAACAAAATTACCAAAATGGCCAATTCAGCTCGTTGATTATCTACCCAGAGGAAAGGCAATGTCCACCAGGTTTAATAAACTCTAAAGTATCCATTTATTGTAAACAATAAGTTATCCTTAAAGTAATTCTGGTCACCCTGCTGTAGGGAAGATGTTGTGAAACTTGAAAGGATTCAGAAAAGATTTAGAAGGATGTTACCAAGGTTGGAGGGTTTGAGCTACAGGGAGATGCTGAATAGACTGGTCAATATTCCCTGAAGCATCAGAGGCTGAGGAGTGACCTTACAGAGGTTCAAAACTAGAGCACATAGGTGTAAGGTGAGAGACGAAAGATTTAGAAAAATTTTCACGCGGAGGGTGCTGTGTGTATGGTACGAGTTGTCAGAGGTCGTGGTGGAGGCTGGTACAATTACAATATTTAAAAGCCATCTGGATGAGTATACGCATAAGAAAGGTTTAGATGGATACAGGCCAAATGCTGGTGAATGGCACTGGATTAATTTAGTTTATCTGATCAGAACGGACAAGTTGGACCGAAGAGTCTGTTTCCATGCCATACAGCTCTATGACTCTATGACTGATTAACAAGATTCGGAATTATAATCATACCATACAGGATTAGAGGTAGGCCATTTAGCGTTTCAAATCTGTTTTGCCATTCAACAAGGTTAGGGCTTATCAGTTTGTGTTTCAAATCCCACAATCATATCCACCCCTGATGACCACTGATTTCTCCCCCACCCACATGAATCTACCTACCTCTGCCTTAAATTTAGTGAATGATCACCATACCACCCACCATCTTGGTGAGTCAATCATGTGCTTGTTGCCAGTACACATGCCAGCCACAACCTACACTTTTTATGGTAGTGACATTGAACACTGTGAAACCATCAGTGAAAATCCCTCCTTCTGAACTTACTATTGAAGGAAAATGAAGCAACTGAAGATGATCATGCCCAAGGTACTACATGGAATTCCAGCAACTTTTTTCTCGGGCCAAGACTCACAACAACTGTAACGATCTTTATTTTGCCAGTCAAGAGTTTTCCACTGACTTCAATTTAACTAGAGCTCCCTCATGCCACACTCAGTTAAATGTGGCCTAGATGACCAACACAATGATTTTTACCCTTGGAATTCAATTCTTCTGTATCTGTTTGAACCAAAGTTATAATGAGTTTTGGCATGGAAAATCCTGGCAAAACGCACACTGAGCATAAGCGGACATGTTTTCATTGAATAAATGCCACTAGATGGCATGGCCATCAAACATTCCATCATTTTGCCAATGATTGAGAGGCGGCTGATGGAATGGTTATTGCATTAGTCCTTTTTTTTTGTATCCACAATATACCAAAGGTTCCACTTTGTCACCTAACTGCTGTAATGGAACATTTCGGCTAACACAAGTCTTTAGAGCCAAAGTTGGTATATAATTGAGGTTCCTACTCTAAGCTGTGTCCACTGTGCCCAGTAATTTCTTGATGAATCTTTGTGTGAATTAAAGGGGCCAGTCTCTGATTAAGGGGACATCAGGAGGAGGTTGAGATGGGTAATCCACTCAGCATTTCTGGTTGAATGTTGTTGCAAATGCTCGGTTATGACATCAATGCTTGGTTCCACCATCAATGATACTTGTGAAGCATCTTCTTCCTGTTAAATATTTGATCGCCCAAAACTACTCATGATTTGATATGGCAGAACTTCACAATTTGTTTGATGTGGGATCATTTGGTTCTGTCTATAACATGCTGCTACTCCTGTTGAGAATGCATGTTGGCATGAGTGCAGCTTCACCTGGTTGGTACTTCATTTCAAGGTGTGCCATGATTGTTCCTGACATGCTCTTCTACATTTCTCATTAAGCCAGATTAATTAGTTCCAGTTCCTCTAGCCTAATGGGAATGTGGGTTACAACAGGCTGTAAGGTTACAGGCTGTAGTCAAACACGATTCTAGGTTCTGAGTTCATGGATGCTGAGTTCTGATCTGCTAGGTAAAGTTTTAATCTACTGCACTTAGCAAAGTGTTAGCACTGTTGACCATGATGGATGGTACCTGCTGCACAATGTCAGGACTTGGTCTCCACAACATTTATGTGTTATCACTTCTACCAACAGTGACCTTGTCAGATGCATCTGTAACAAGTAGATTATTGAACTCTTGGTCAAATATGACTGCCCCATGTGTTATTCACTCAACAAACCTGGTTTGACAGCTAGGGTTCCTCCTGCGTGGTCAGTTGTGAGGGTATACTGCCACGCTGAGTGATGGAGATTCATTCTAAGGGGACATTTTGTATTTTTATTATCCCAGGTATAAATGTTTTTCGACATGGAGGAGCACAGCATGTTGAAGCTGGCAAGAAGTTTCCTTGCTTATGTTTGACTTGAATTCCATGAGACTTTGTGTGATCCACAGTAAATTCCAGTCACACTTCCTTCAGATGTTACACCAATATACTGTCACATTCAGCGACTCTGTGCTGCCCCTCCGGCAAAGGTCACTGACACTGTATTACACAAAGGAAAGATGGGCACAATGTTACTATCCATAGTGCTTCTGGTGCTATAAGTGGAGCCCACTTCTGTTCAATCTGCACTGATTTACAATTTAGGAAAAGGAATAGTGCAGGCAATGGGTATATTCAAAACGTGGAGATTGCAATGATACTCACTTCAGTCAGCACACAATGCTAGTTAACTTGCCATTTTAGACCATACAGATTCTGTTATCACCCTCTTTTGTAGGTCCTGTTCATGTTCTCTCTTCAACTTCCATAAAAGACAGAAACCATCCCCACTTCCACCAGTCCTATTTAAAGGTATCACTGATGGCTTTTCAATTTAATTGCTATTGACTTCCTTTCACTGCTACAAAGTTGGTTGAAGTCCTATAGAAGACTTGCAGCACAGGTATCCATGGTTGGGAATTATTTGACTTAAGTCCTGATTTATAGAGATTGCTGATAATGGTACATTCAACAGTGTGTCCTGCATTGGGTAGAAAATGGCTTTTATAGATGCATTTATTAACCCTGATCACTTGTATGAAATCAATGTCTTTTTTTTGTAACACTGCAACAAGTTCTTGGACCAGGCTCTTTGCATTGCTCCCCCGTGACTATTAGCTCCCAATCCCTTCACAGTGTACCACTGACAGCTTACTGGTTCCCGTCAAAGGACCACCTCTTTGTTTACATAGAACATAGAACATAGAACAATACAGCGCAGAATAAGCCCTTCGGCCCTCGATGTTGCGCCGACCTGTGAACTAATCTAAGCCCCTCCCCCTACACTATCCCATCATTATCCAGATGCTTATCCAAGGACTGTTTAAATGACCCTAACGTGGCTGAGTTAACTACATTGGCAGGCAGGGCGTTCCACACCCTTACCACTCTCTGAGTAAAGAACCTGCCTCTGACATCTGTCTTAAATCTATCTATCACCCCTCAATTTGTAGCTCTGCCCCCTTGTACAAGCTGAAGTCATCATCCTCGGAAAAAGACTCTCACTGTCCACCCTATCTAATCCTCTGATCATCTTATATGTCTCTATTAAATCCCCTCTTAGCCTCCTTCTCTCCAATGAAAACAGACCAAAGTCCCTCAGCCTTTCTTCGTAGGGCCTGCATTTTAGACCAGGCAACATCCTGGTAAATCTCCTCTGAACTGTTTCCAATGCTTCCACGTACTTCCCATAATGGGGTGACCAGAACTGCACACAATATTCCAAATGAGGCCGCACTAGCATTTTGTACAGTTGCAGCATGACATCACGGCTCCGGAACTCAATCCCTCTACCAATAAAATCTAACACACCGTAAGCCTACTTAACAGCACTATCAACCTGGATGGCAACTTTCAGGGATCTAAGTAAATGGACACCAAGGTCCCTCTGCACATCCACACTACCAAGAATCTTTCCATTGACCTGGTACTCTGCCTTCCTATTATTCCTCCCAAAGTGAATCACCTCACATTTATCCATACTAAACTCCATTTGCCACCTTTTGGCCCAATTCTGCAGTTTATCCCAGTCTCCCTGAAACCTGCAACATTCTTCCGCACTGTCCACGACTCCACCGACTTTAGTGTCATCTGCAAACTTACTAACCCATCCACCTATGCCTGCGTCCAAGTCATTTATAAAAATGACAAACAGCAGTGGTCCCAAAACAGATCCTTGAGACACACCACTAGTGACCTGACTCCAGGCTGAATATTTTCCATCAACCACCACTCGTTGCCTTCTTACAGAAAGCCAGTTTCTAATCCAAACTGCTAAATCTCCCTCAATCCCGTGCCTCTGTATTTTCTCCAATAGCCTACCATGTGGAACCTTATCAAAGGCTTTACTGAAGTCCATGTACACCATGTCAACTGCCCTTCCCTCATCCACACGCTTGGTCACCTTCTCAAAGTAATCAATGAGGTTTGTGAGACACAACCTGCCCTTGACAAATCTATGCTGACTATCTTCAATCAAACTTTTCTACGTCCTATGTTATTGAATCAGGGAACCTAACTTCTCCTTGGCCTGCTAATGCTTTCTTATTTGTTAGAAGCACTTTCAGTGACAGTTCCAATACTTGCTGTATCCAGAACGCACTTTCTCTGAAGAGGTGCAGACTGACTTTAAAAAACACAGTTCCCACCTCAGTCACGTTCTAAAAATCTAGTTCATAGCTCCTTAGGGCGGCAAGATGGCTCAGTGGTTAGCACTACAGTCTCACTGCATCGGCGACCCGGGTTTGATCCCACCCTTGGGTGACCGTGTGGAGTTTACACATTCTCCCTGTGTCTGCGTGGGTACCCTCCGGGTGCTCCGGTTTCCTCCCACAGTCCAAAGATGCGCAGGTTAGGTGGATTTTCCACACTAAATTGCCCTGTAGTGCCCAGGGGCATGCTGTCTTGATAGAGTAGCCATGGGAAATGTGGGGTTGCAAGGGTAGAGTGGGGGGATGGTTGTGGGCAGGATGCTCATGAGAGGGTCAGTGCAGGCTCAATGGACTGAATGGCCTCTTGCTGTTTTGTAGGGATTCTATGATAATTCATACATTTTAGAATATGTTAGTTTGAGGTATTAAAGTGGGTTAGGAATTATTTCAAATGTAAACAAATGAAATATCTTAAGGAGAAATTGATAAACAACTTTGAATTAAGTGCAACTCAAATAAACCATGCATAATTGCAGTTCAAAGTGATTGTTTAATGAGGCCAGACTTTGAAGGAAGAGGGGATCTGAACAGTAGTAATCCATCTCTGGAGCTCTTGTAAATGACAGGGCTGGGATCAGCATTCTCTTTAATGCTTTTCCTCTGCTGCATAGACCTCTGAAGTCCACGCATGGCAGCAGCTTCTAGGCCAGACATCGATGCTGGGACTGGTGCCAGAATGCCACTGGCTGTGTGGCAGGTTGCATGCACATGCATCTGAGAAGGAACACTGCATCTTCCACTCACTGCCTACATTGCTCACTTGCTGAGTGGGGGAGAGGCTTCTGAGAGCAAGGCCAACGTTACCTTCCTCCACCCAGGCAACTTGGAGAACAATGGCGGGCCTTTCTGAGAAATCAAGACCTCGGAAATGCTAAATACCACCCAGCAATTTAACTCAGGATGCTACAAATGATGCCAAACCTGCTGAGATTCTCTAGTGCCTCCTGTTTGTTTATTACAGGTGAAGCATTGCACACCCTTAATAAAAATGGTTATTTTGTGCGAAAAAGCATTTTCAGCTGTATAATTTTTGGAAAGGAATAAAATATAGTGTATAAATGTTACCTGATTGGCTTGATCCACAGAAGATTTAATAAATGTGCTTTTGAAAATTAATTTGATGCAAATTTGAACTGTAACTTTGCTGAACGAGAGTCACTGGACCCAAAATAGTAACTCTGCTTTCTCTCCAGACCTGCTGAGTTTTTCCTTGGAACTTCTGTTTTTGTTTCTAATTTCCGGTTGCTTTCTTGACCTGTAAGCTAACCGGTGAAATTTTAAATCTATTTTTAGGTGCAATTTTCTATTTGTGCCCAAAGTGCAGACTCTTCCTGTACGGCTACACAATGTGGAAGATATCAAAAGCTACCAGCTTGCATTGCTCGAATGTGGCATCATGCAGCATCCTGAGGACCTCTAGTGGAAGCATTGCAGGCAATCCCTCAAATACGACAGAGCAACAGCTAGAATACTGATCACTGCAGGATAGCAAAACAAGATCAGAAAATGCATTGCTAGCACAGAATTACTAAAATGCATGCTTCTCATGATATTAGATTACCTAGGCTTATGGTAAATGTCATGCATTGTAGATAATACAGTTCAGAATCAAGCAGAATATGGTAAAAACAGAAGACAGCTCGAAGAAACATAGAGGCAAATAATGTGCAAGAATAGATTAGTGTGTAATATAATTAAAGGGGGACAATAAAGGGATCTTTGGCTAATTGTTTTTTTTTCAAATTTACCAGACAGTATTTCTCTGCAAGATCTCTCACCATATCTTACCACACTCTCTTCATCAACTCACCCTATGGCAACACTTGCCCAATTCTAGTCCCACCTTATTACTCTCCTTTTCCAGGACAACAGATCATTCACAGGATATCCGCTGAAAGGCAGGCATCCCATGCACCTGTGGCACCTTGGAAAGGCCAAAATGCACCCAGGCAAGAGATGGCAATCTTTCATTGTCTGTCAATGGCAATGCAATGGCACAGCAACACAAACCCAAGCTGCTCATGGCACATCACAAGCATGGCTGATACTTCCTCACAGGTAGATACCCACCCTCTCACCCTAGTCACTGTTTAACCACCAGGCTACACACCTTACCCAGCCTGAGCTACATCCTGTCTAAACAGCCTCTCTAAGTCATTGCTGCTTTGAGCCGACACTGGGCCCCCAGATTGTCATTGTCCATGAGGGGAACACCAAATACAGGCAAACAATTGGGCAATTCCAAGCAAGAACTGGTATTGTTAACCAGTAAAAGTTAACCCAAACAAAACCAACAGAACATGCAGTTCACTTCACAATGTAAACTGAATGCTGGAATGATGACAAACGACAATTTTATATTTCCTGGCTGTCTGCTACAGTTAGCTCTTATCCACTGGACGTGGATGCCAATCAGGTCCTGTGTGGATAGCTGTGCATTACACAGCTGAGCTCTGTCAGGAACAAGGATAGCTTCCTCCGCTCTTGTGCTCTCATCCTTCTCCTCAGTAGACTGACCCATTCACCCAATTCCTCAACATCTATCACATCATCTCGTTGCATGTGCCAATCGTGAGGAGCACAAAATGCCGGAATGATGCAGTATTCTCTGTCTGGACAATATTTGATACATGATCCCCCAACACCCTGCCAACATTCTCCCCTCCCCCATCAGGTCCTGCAGCATTGGCCAGTCCAAGCAGCAGAACCACAGCTTCTGTGGCTCCACCGTTGGTCCAGGTTGAACCATGGACAGCCAATGCTGTCACCGGCTATGGTAACAGTGAATAGCTCCTGCTCCCAGTAACCAGCCTTGTAAGAGACCAAGATCTTTAGACGCACCAGGTACATGTAAAGACCACGTCTTTTTATTTTTGTGTTTTCTAATATTATGGGCTGAAGTGAGAAATAACTATTTAAAAAACAGTAGTTTAAAGGATTGCTGTATGATTTGAAGAGCAAGAAACTGGACACACTTTGGGCAAATCCAGTGCAGATTAGATAAAGAACAACAATTCTGCAACCCTGACCAACACGGTGCTTCCATCACAGGTACAGCACGTGTAAGGTACAGAGCGAAACTCCAATTATACTGTCCCTTTACACATTCCCAGGTACAGTAAATATTTGATACAGGGCAAAGGGCTCTTTATATTTACTATCCAATCTTGGATAAAGCATGAGTTATTTACAACACAAAATTCTCATTACACTACTATACTGAACATTGCCAAAACAATGGCAGCGCTGGTTAGATAATAAAATAAATTTCCCTCTAAAGTTTCTTTCAGGTCACCTACAACACGGTTTAAAGATATAATAAAGCTCCCTGACCAGGGACTGCACAAGTTTGATAGAGAGTAAATAACATCTTCACTGCCCATTCAACAATTCCCAGGATAGGTCAGGCATGGTTTTGATACAGAGCAAAGTTTTCTCTATCCTGTCAAACAAACTCAGGTTGAATGCATCAGGGGAAATGTCTCCCATACTCTCTAACCCATCAAAAACTCTCAGGGAAGGCAGGGGATCACAGGATAGAAACAAAATAAAGCTTCTTGCATTCTCCTTTCAAATGCTCCCAAAGCAAGTGCATTAAGGTTTAGGTGCAAATCACAGCTCCTACTCACAGTCCCATTAAACAGGCACACAGAAAGCTGGGCTAGACTGCAGAGTAAAGCTTCTCCACACAGCCTCAACAATATATCCACAGCGGGTGCCACGTGCCAGATATGAAGTAAAGCTCCCTCTGACCTATCCCATGGAACATTCCCAGCACAAGTGCAAGATGAATTTGATGTATGCTAAACCTTTCTTTCCACTATCCAATCCAACACTCTCAGAAAGCACTTCTATCGGGTCCAGCAGCAGAGGAAGGCTGTTGCACAGCAAGATAGACGAGGTGTTAGTTGGAGGGGGATGGTGGGCTAAGTTTAGTAGTTATCCAGGAGTTAGATTAGGTTTTTAATCTATTAACTTTTCACATGGGACTTTTAATGGCAGCTGATCCTTCTAAAGTCTCAGATTTAAATACAGAGTGAATTGTGCATTGGAATCTACAACATCAGAAATTCAACGCAGTCAATTCATGTCTTACTCTTCAAAACTTCAGTGGATACACGTGTATCCTGTCCACCCTTTCCTCAGAAAGCATTCCAGGTATTAGACAAATACACCTTCTTTGAACTGCTTTAAACATATGTATATGCTTCCTTAAATAAGGAGACTAATAATGTACTCAATAATTCACATGAAATTCATGAAGCATTTACTTCTCCAATTAGAAATATGGTCTTTGTAGAAGCTCAGGCCACTCATATGGATGGCACAGTAGCTCAGTCGTTAGCACTGCTGCCTCACAGAGCCAGGGACCCAGGTTCAATTCCTCCCTTGGGTGACTGTCTGTGCAGAGTTTGCACATTCCCCCTGTGTCTGTGTGGGCGTCCTCTGCTCCAGTTTCCTCCCACAGTCCAAGCACATGCAGTTTAGGTGGGCTGGCCACGCTGAATTACCCATAGTGTCCACAGATGAACAGGCTGGGTGGATTAGACATGGTAAATATAGGGTTAGAGGGACAGGGAAAAAATGAGTCTGGGTGGGATGCTCTTTGGAGCATCAGTGTGGGGTTGATGGGCCAAATGGCCTGCTTTCACACTGTACAGAATTTTGAAATCCAGAAACTAATTTGTTTTCTTAAAACCCCCAGGCCTCTATCTAATCAAAACTCAACAGATACAATAACAATTAAGAACACATTAAATAAATACTTATACTTTAATGATGAAAGGGAGAAGACTTGCACCATATATTTTCATTAATGAGCCAAGGTTGAATGACCACTGTCTCCAATTCCCATGATGGGAGCAGAGGACTATCAAGAAAACAATCAGTATTAAACTCACTCCTTAATACGTTTGGTTTCTCCAATAGCCCTGAATATAATTACAACAGAGTGTTTTTGTTGTTCATTCAATGACAGTGAGTTATAAAGGAAGGGCTGACATTTGCTGTCTATTCATTATTGTCCATAGAAGGTAATCATGGGTCTTCTAACAGACGCATTGAAATCCTTAGGGGTCATGATGCTCCCATCCTGAGGACAGATTTTCAGGATATTCACACCCTGCTGACGGAATGCAGATACATGTCCTAATTAGTGCCTCTGGGTGGTAATTTGGGGATAACCCTGTCCCTAATATATTGCTATCGTTACTCTATTCGGTAGTAGAAAAAAAACAAGCCTTTCATTTGTATAGCACCTTTTTTCATCTCCTGACATCTCAAAGCAAGCGAATTAAGTAGTTTTTTTAAGGATACTCACTGCTGTAATTTGTAAATAAAGCAGGTAATTTATGCTCAACAATCTCTACACTAACTGGGCTTTGATAGAAAAGAGATATTTTATGTGATTTTGGTTGTAGAAAAGTATTTGCCATGACACCGGGTAGCATCTCTAATCCTCTTTAAAACAGTGGCATGGGTTATTTTACAGACAGATGAACAGACTGAGGGGATCACAGTTTGATGACTCATCCAAAACACAGCACTTCTAAAGTGTATCCATGTTTCCACAGACCAATACGACAACGTTGAGTAGATTTTTGTGTTCAAGCCCTGATTCAGTTAGTTTTTGGTGATACAGTGAGTCGTGTAGATACAGGAAGCTGGTAGGGGTACAGTGGATTCAGTGATTTGCTGGCCATTTGGGGACCATTTCTTATCCATAAACGTTTGCCATCTATACAAATTTTCTCCCATGTTCAAAACCTCACCCTGGTTTTGAAAAAAAAACTTGCTTTCCACCCAGCTTCTATTCAATAACAAAATGCTATGACCATATCTTGTTTCCTGTTTTGTAAAGACACAAACTCAGTCCAAATTGTTCTTTCATTCATCATCATGTACACTTCAAACATCTCTTCTCCACACTCTTCTAAAGTCTAGCAAAAACATACTCAGACTGTTCAATCTCTCCTCATAAAACAACCTGCTTCTTCCAGTTACCAAGCTGCTAAACTTCCTTGAAACTGCTGAAAATGTACTTACATCCATCGCTAAATAAGGAGACCAAAACTGTACGCCGTATTTGAGATAATGGGAACTGCAGATGCTGGAGAATTCCAAGATAATAAAATGTGAGGCTGGATGAACACAGCAGGCCAAGCAGCATATGGAATATTCGTCAGTCTGTATCTCTTTCAGTTTGCTTCGTGCTATTTCCCTTGTGATTGGAATTTTGTTAAGATCCACTCCCCTTCCACCTCCTGATTTGAAGCAATGATTGGAATGATTCTGTACCTCTGTTTTGAAGACAGAGGCAAAATATGCATTAATTTCACCTTCTATTTCCTTAACATCTACTATTAATTCCCCATTCTCTCACTCTGGAGAACCAACCCTCACTTCATTGTCTTTCTTAAATACCTGTACAATCTCTTACTATTAATTTTCATATTCCTAGCTAGATTTCTCTAAGACTCTAATTTACCTAAATACTCAAAAAGCACAATCTGCCATTACCTCTGCAACAGACTACAACAAGAAGACACAACATGACCCCACACACTAGTCACCCCACTGTACATCAGAGACAAATTAGAGATGAACACAAGACTACTCAGACTCCCTAGGTATCAGGGTAGCCCACAACCCAACAACCACCCTGCGATAGCTACTGAAGAAAATAAGGGATCCCATACCCACAACTAATAAAACTAATGTAATGTACAAAATACCATGCAAGGACTGTGAGAAACATTACACAGGCCAAACTGGAAGAAAACTGGCGATAAGGATATACAAACACCAACTAGCCATCAGGAGACAAGAGCAATTCTCACTGGTCTCAGTACACCCGGACAAAGAAGGACATGAATTCGACTGGGACAACACATCCATAATAGCACAAGCCAAACAGAGGAATGCTAGGGAATTCCTGGAGGCTTGGTATTCCAACCGGAACTCCATCAACAAACATTGAACTGGACCCGATAATACAAACCACTGAAAACAGAACCACAGGTGACACCAACCACCTCAGCAAACTGAGACCAATAAATAACAAGCAGGACAGAACACCAACACTTTACCAGAGGCACACTGACGATGTTACCGAGCTGGGTGACACCGGCTCAGCAAGCAAGTCGACAACCTCAAAATTCTAATTTCTTCACCCAATTAACCTTTCAGTAATTCTTTGCTGTTCTTTCTAGCTTGATGAATCGTGTGACCTGCCACTCCTATTTATAGAATAATCGAGTCTGAAAGGATCGAGACAGGCCCTTCGGCCCAAACTGGCGCTTCCTGAACAAAATGTCCATCCACGCTAATCCCATTTGCCTGCACTTGGCCCATATCCTTCTAAACCTTTCCTATCCATGTATTCATACAAATGCCTTTTACATGTTGTTAATGTACCCGCCTCAACCACTTCCACTGGCAGCTCATTCCATATGTGTAGCACCCTCTGTGTAAAAGAAGTTCCCCTTCAGGTTCCCATGTATCCTTTCCCCTCTCATCTTAAGCTGATGTCCTCTAGTCCTTGATTCCCCAAACTTGGGGAAAAAGACTGAGTGCATTCACCCTATCCATGCCTCATATGACTTGTGCAATTATATGCTTTCTCCATAAGTCTGTAGCGTTCAGCTAACCAAATATGATAGGTTTTCTCTTTAGACTTTTTTTCTTTATAGTAGAAAGATACTGATTCTGAGTTTTCTGAAACATCTCCTTAAATATCTGCTTCTGTGCCTCTATTTATCTGTTCCGTAGTCTAGTATGCATGTTCAATTCAGAAAACGTAGCTTTGGTGTTCCACATATTTGCCCTTATTTACTTCTAAAATCTGAGTCAAAGTCTCAATCTTCTCTCTTTCAATTTAGATATAAAATTCAATGAAATTGTGGCCATTGCTTCCCAAGAGTGCCATTAATCTGAGGGCATTAATTATGCCTGCCACGTTACACAATATGAATCTAATGATAACTTGTTTGCTGATCAGTTCCAAACTGTGCAGTTCTAAGAAACTATTTCAAAAGTATTCAATGAACACCTCATCCAGGCTATGACCACCAATCCATCTTTTTTCCTGTTTACTTCATGATTTGTGCTGTCCTTTTATCACAAGCACTCAATATTTCATCCTGTATACTTTTGTCCCACATTGTAGGTTCTGTTACAAGGTCTGTTGATCACTCACCCAAAACGTCAGCTTTTGTGCTCCTGAGATGCTGCTTGGCCTGCTGTGTTCATCCAGCTCCACACTTTGTTATCTTGGCTTCTAGCCCCTACTATTTCTCATCTCAACTCAAACTGATTTGATATCCTAATCTCCTGAAACAAGTGCATCTCTAATTATTGCAAAAATTCTATCCTTGATTAGTGATTCAACCACTATCTCTTTACCCAACTTCCTATTTTTTTTGGAACGTGCACACCCCTCAAAACTTGTCATCCAGAAGCCATGTCTCCATTATTGCTTTCAGATTGTTTTTATTTACTGCAACGTGTGATAACAATTCATTTATTTTGTAATGAATGCTGTCACATTCAGATACACAGGCTTTAATTCCTTTTTTATTATTGTAACATCAAGTCTTTTAACATCTAGGCGTATTCCTAGAGTTTTCTCTCTGTCACGTCCTTTTATTTTCAGACCCTCATTTTTCATATTAACACTTTGCCATTTTATCTTTTCTCTACTTTCTGATATACTACATTTTTCCATATTTGTCTTCTTGCTTGCACTATTTAGTTTACAGCTCTCTCTATGTCCCTCCTCAAATGGTTCAGAAGAGCACTTGCTCAGCATGTTTCCGGTGTGGATTGTTCCAATGATACAGTTCCCGTTTCCTCAGAATTGCGGCTCATGGTCTGGAACTTGCATCTCCCACATCAATCTTTTAGATTGGTGTTCATCTCTGTAATTTTATTTCCCCAAAGCCAATGTGCCTGCAGTTCAGGTAATAATCCAGAGATTATATCTTTTGAGCCTCTGCTTTTCAATTTAGCGCCCAGCTCTTTATACTCTCTGTAGGACCTCTATCCTGGCTTTACCTTTGTCATTGGTACCTACATAAATCACACATCACATCCTTTGTCTCCTACTTCAACTTTCTGCTGCAGGCACCATTGCTATCAGGACTGTCCCTCTTAGGTGCAGAAAATTGTGTCAAACCCCATCTCTGTGCTGTTAGTTATTACTATTACATTGCTTACTATCCACTTCTCTCCACTTGAATTACTTCAGGCATCACAGTCCCATGGCCAGATTGCACATCCATCCTGCAGCATTGACTCTCACCTAAACAGGTTGAGAGAACCTCAAACTTATTGGACAACTGTAGAGGCCGACATTCCTGACATTGGAATCTCCCAACCTGCCTTATCCACGTACTCCTCTCTCTGATCGGGTCAGAAGGTCCAAGCCTAAGTGCTGCCCCTCTGGTTTGAAGGATACTGGAAACCTTGTTCCTCCCTGATGTGTTGCAGTTTCGGTAGTTCAGTCCCTAGCTCATAAACTCTGAGCTAAAGTTACTTGAACTTTGACAAAGTCTGACAAACCCAGACGAATCATCTGGGCACACAGTTTGGAACCCCATCATGGCCATTTTGGCAGCCATCTGAGGGGAGAGAAACAGCTTTAACATTCCATGTCAAAACTGAAGAAGTATCACATCAAACACAAAACATTAACTCTGTCTCTCACTTCACAGATGCTGCCAGACCTGCTCAGTTTCTCCTGCATTTTCTATTTTTAAGCCAAATATAAATGAAGAAACCTCCTCCTTATTGCTACTTAACCCCCAACCATGCACAGTATCCCAGGCATGCCCTGTACAGTTTTAGCAAGACTTCCCCAATTATTATGCCTCATTTCCTTTGAAATAAGAACTCTGTTTCCCTTGAAATAAAGTATAGTTTACATTGTTCACTCAATTTAACTGTTAAACCTCATTTTATATATTGTGCTATCAAAGGTCGCCCTGCACACACAATGAATTGAAAACTAGGAGGGAGCCAAGAATAGATTGTTATGATCACAGTTGATGGTAATACTATTTGAGACAGAGACGGAGAGGACTTTTCCACACCTCAGAGGGCAGTGAATCTGTGAAAGGTATTACCACAGAGGGCTATCAAGCAAGGGTCAGTAAGTGTATTCCTGGTTGTGACAGGCAGAATTTCAATAGGAAAGGGAATCAAGTCTCTGGAGGAAAGGCAGGAAAGTGGAATTGAGAGAATCAGGTTGACTATGATGTCATTAAATAGCAGAGGAGACACAAGGGGCTGAGTGGCCTACTCCTACTCCTACACTTTATGGTCATATGGTACAGAGAGTGTGGCCGCTTGTGTATAAAGTAGTTAGATTGGAATAATCAGGGTTGAGTTCAATCCGGGCAAATGCGAGGTGATGCATTTTGGAAGATCAAATTCGAGGGCGAACTATACAGTAAATGGAAAAGTCCTAGGGAAAATTGATGAACAGAGAGATCTGGGTGTTCAGGTCCATTGTTCCCTGAAGGTGATAACGCAGGTCAATAGGGTGGTCAAGAAGGCATATGGCATGCTTTCCTTCATCGTACGGGGTATTGAGTACAAGAGTTGGCAGGTCATGTTGCAGTTGTATAGGACTTTGGTTCAGCCACATTTGGAGTACTGCGTACAGTTCTGGTTGCCACATTACCAAAAGGATGTGGATGCTTTGGAGAGGGTGCAGAGGAGGTTCACCAGGATGTTGCCTGGTGTGGAGGGCGCTAGCTATGAAGAGAGGTTGAGTAGATTAGGATTATTTACATTAGAAAGACGGAGATTGAGGGGGGACCTGATTGATGTCTACAAAATCATGAGGGGTATAGACAGGGTGGAAAGCAAAAAGCCTTTTCCCAGAGTGGGGAACTCAATTACTAGGGTTCATGAGTTCAAAGTGAGAGGAGGAAAGTTTAAGGGAGATATGCGTGGAAAGTTCTTTACACCAGGGTGGTGGGTGCCTGGAACGCATTGCAAGCGGAGGTGGTAGACGCAGACACGTTAGCGACTTTTAAGATATATTTGGACAGGTACGTGGATGGGCAGGGAGCAAATGGACACAGGCCGTTAGAAAATAGATGACAGGTTAGACAGAGGATCTTGATCGGCGCAGGCTTGGAGGGCTGAAGGGCCTGTTCCTGTTTCTTTGACACTGAGAGGTGTTCAAGCAAAGATTTCACCAAAATTCAAAACAAACAATAATCAGTTAACATCTGTTTATAGCTTGGTGGTTGACACCAAAGAGAGGGTGTTGGGTGCTGACACAGGGATCTCAATGAGCTTAGAACATGATTTGTCAGGCAATTTAAGATGCCAAACAAAATAAACTGTTTTCATATTTCTGTGTCAAGTCATCATCTGTTGTATAAAACCCTACATTGTGAGGCTCGAAAGGCCATCAGTTATTGTTGGGGAAGATGGGCCCACAGCTAATGCCAACCATCTCCTCTTTCACAAAGATGACCAGGCTGATGGACACTTCAGCTCAGTTCCTCCAGCCCCATCCCAGAATGAAGCAGGGCTGGAGTGGTTTACTAGGCTTAGAAATAATCTGTATTGAGTACTACCACACCGTTATTCTCCAGTGTTGCGTCATTCTGTCACACTGCATCACTTAAAACTGCTGTTTCTCTTTGTCGCACACTACAACATCAGGCTGTCATTCTGTATTGCTCATCCTGAGACTGAAGTCAGGGCCTCGGTCTAATACCTCAACAAGAAATTGGCACTTCTAGCGCTAATGCAGTACTGCTCTCGGTAGTGTCAGCCTGGAGAATGTTCTGGAGCTGGATTTTAACACACAAGGATCTAGCACAGAGGAAAGACGACTACTCTCTGAACTATGACAGTCAACGTTAACAGAACATCAAAGGAATGAGCCTCCATGAAGACTTTGTAATGTAAAGTACTTATGAGTTAAACATTAAGGTTGCAACTTCATTGACTGAAGACAAAGCAACATACTAATGAACAGTTGATATTCATTGAATGTTGCCTCATAGGGTGATGATAAAAGAAAACCTCAATTAAAGCCTCAGAAGGTGTTTTGCCCCTTAAGCATTGAAATTAAATTTTAATTACAGATGGTCTATTATGAATACAGTCATAAGATGAAAGGGAATAATTTAATTGTTTCTGCAATGAACAGGAGGTTTACACACTTTAGGAATGAATGAGGTGCCAATAAACTGAAGTGAATAATGTGAAATTGAGTTGTTTCATCAGGAATGTGAGGACTCTTTCACTGGAAAGGTCAGAAAAGGATGTGAAGTGTTTATCGCATGTCTGGCTCACTTCTCATTTATTCAAAGGGCACACTCCTGCCACAGATTTCAACTACAATTTTCCTGCACAGGATCTGTCAATAACAAAATGTTCTGAAGACAGGTCACTGGGATTTGAAAAGATAACTTTGATTTGTCTCCATAGAAGCTACCAGACTTGCTGAGTTTCTCCTGCAATTTCTAGTTTTATTTGCTCCAGATCTCCAGCATCTAGAGTTCTTTGTTGTATTTTAACAGTGATAGTGATCACAATTCTGTTATGTTTACTTTAGTGATGGAAAGGGATAGGTGTGTACCACTGGGCAAGAGTTATAGCTGGGGGAAAGGCAATTACGATGAGATTAGGCAAGATTTAGGGAGCATAGGATGGGGAAGGAAACTGCAGGGGATGGGCACATTAGAAATGTGGAGCTTATTCAAGGAAAAGCTCCTGTGTGTCCAAGATAAGTATGTACCTGTCAGGCAGGGAGGAAGCTGTAGAGCGCGGGAGCCGTGGTTTATGAACAAGGTGGAATCTCTGGTCAAGAGGAAGAAGAAGGCTTACGTTAGGATGAGATGTGAAGGCTCAGTTAGGGCACTTGAGGGCTACGAGGTAGCCAGGAAAAACCTAAAGAGAGAGCTCAGAAGAGCCAGGAGGAGACATGAGAAGTTATTGGCGGATAGGATCAGGGTAAACCCTAAGGCTTTCTATAGGTATTTAAGGAATAAAAGAATGACGTAAGTAAGATTAGGCCCAATCAAGGATAGTAGTGGTAAGTTGTGTGTGGAGTCAAATGAGATAGGGGAAGCGCTAAATGAATATTTTTCAACAGTATTCACTCTAGAAAACGACAATGTTGTCGAGGAGAATACTGAGATACAGGCTACTAGACGAGATGGGATTGAGGTTCACAAGGAAGAAGTATTAGAAATCCTACAGAGGGTGAAGATAGATAAGTCCCCTGGGCTGGATGGGATTTATCCTTGGATCCTCTGGGAAGCCAGGGAGGAGATTGCCGAGCCTTTGGCATTGATCTTTAACTCGCCATTGTCTACAGGAATAGTGCCAGATGACTGGAGGATAGCAAATGTGGTTCCCCTGTTCAAGAAGGGAAGTAGAGACAACCCCGGTAATTATAGACCAGTGAACCTTACCTCAGTTGTTGGTAAAGTGCTGGAAAAGGTTATAAGGGGTAGGATTTATAATCACCTAGAAAAGAATAAATTGATTAGGGATAGTCAGCACGGTTTTGTGAAGGGAAGGTTGTGCCTCACAAACCTTATTGAGTTCTTTGAGAAGGTGACCAAACAGGTCGATGAGAGTAAACCGGTTGATGTGGTGTATATGGATTTCAGCAAGGCGTTCGATAAGGTTCCCCACAATAAGCTATTGTACAAAATGTGGAGGAATGGAGTTGTGGGAGACATAGCAGTTTGGATCGGAAATTGGCTTGCTGAAAGAAGACAGAGGGTGGTAGTTGATGGGAAATGTTCATCCTGGAGACCAGTTACTAGTGGTGTACCGCAAGGGTCGGTGTTGGGTCCACTGCTGTTTGTCATTTTTATAAATGACCTGGATGAAGGCGTAGAAGGATGGGTTAGTAAATTTGCAGATTACACTAAGGTCGGTGGAGTTGTGGATAGTGACGAAGGATGCTGTAAGTTGCAGAGAGACATAGATAAGCTGCAGAGCTAGGCTGAGAGGTGGCAAATGGAGTTTAATGCAGACAAGTGTGAGGTGATGCACTTTGGTAGGAGTAACCAGAAGGCAAAGTACAAGGCTAATGGTAAGATTCTTAGCAGTGTAGATGAGCAGAGAGATCTCGGTGTCCATGTACACAGATCCTTGAAAGTTGCCACCCAAGTTGACAGGGCTGTAAGAAGGCATACAGTGTTTTAGCTTTTATTAATAGAGGGATCGAGTTCCAGAACCAAGAGGTTATGGTGAAGCTGTACAAAACTCTGGTGCGGCCGCACTTGGAGTATTGTGTACAGTTCTGGTCACCACATTATAAGAAGGATGTGGAAGCTTTGGAAAGGGTGCAGAGGAGATTTACTAGGATGTTGCCTGGTATGGAGGGAGGGTCTTATGAGGGAAGGCTGAGGGACTTGAGGCTGTTTTCATTAGAGAGAAGAAGGTTGAGAGGTGACTTAATTGAAACATATAAAATAATCAGAGGGTTAGATAGGGTGGATAGGGAGAGCCTTTTTCCTAGGATGGTGACGGTGAGCACAAGGGGGCATAGCTTTAAATTGAGGGGTGAAAGATATAGGACAGATGTCAGAGGTAGTTTCTTTCCTCAGAGAGTAGTAAGGGAATGGAACGCTTTGCCTGCAACGGTAGCAGATTCGCCAACTTTAGGTACATTTAAGTCGTCATTGGATAAGCATATGGACGTACATGGAATAGTGTAGGTTAGATGGGCTTGAGATCGATATGACAGGTCGGCACAACATTGAGGGCCGAAGGGCCTGTACTGTGCTGTAATGTTCTAATGTTCTATGTTCTAGTTGAATGTAAACTGCAGAGGAGATTGGTGAGGCCGATGACTTATGTTAGAGGGAAGAGGTCTCCAAGGGCAGGGATGTCCAACTTGGTGATTGTCTCACACTGCTTAAAGATAGTCTACTCTGTTGAAATCCATCCTGTGCCTCAAAAAGATAGGCACATTCTGACTGCAACCTAGGCCTGCAAGTGTTTTACAGAAAGGTCAGTGAACAGAAAGAGGTGTGGAAATTGCAAAACAGGAGTGTTCTCCCAAGATTCTCATGTGCAAAATAGCGTAGAAGATCAAAGAAGAGGTTCTCTTGTGTCAGGCAAACGGATAGAAAACATGAAGGCAGTAGTCAATGCTACCAGCCAAGTTCCAACACTTTGGATGTAATTCCACAAAAACTTTACACACATCTTTACACACGTGGTCAATGTCAGACAGTCATCTTCAAACACCATATCTATACAAATGGACGACAAGGCCCACACGCTGCCCCTTTCACCACATCGCTTCCATTCAGATGCACATCTGCACTTGCGTTTATATCATCAGTGCTTCTTCAAAAAGCTAGCACTGCACGCTCACACCCACATCTCATGAGATATTCAATTACGACAGGTACATATTGAAACATATAGTGCCACACTCACGGTCGCACTGTCCTCTCTTTCAATGGAAAAGAATTTGCAAGACCAACACCAAACTGACAATCGGGTAAAAAAGTCCGGCTCTATACCACTTGCCCATGGAAAGAAGTGCTGGCTATCACCTCCCCCATCATCTCCTCTGATTTACAAGCTGGTGAAAACAACCATCTCTTGTCTAACTGCATTCTTTTCTTCCCCAAACTCTTTGCCTTTTTTCTTTTTGGATCCCTAAGAAGCATGACTAAGATGTAGGGGTGCAAGAGGAATGGGGAACGGTAGCAAAATAGTAATATAACCGGACTTGTGATCTGTACTGACGCTCCCAAGAAAGGGGACAAACAGGGAAAATTTGAATTTTTCAATGAATTCAATAAATCTGGAAAGCAAGAATCAGTAAAGGTGGCATCAAATGTCATAAAAATCCATTTTGTTTTCCTCTGGAGAACACCTACTGTTGTCACCTAATCTTGCCCATGTAACTCCAGGTCCATGGTAAATCTCATTGAAATGAACCCACAAGCCTCTCAGGCTATATCAAGCTACTATGAAAATATTTAATCATAAAAAAACTCAAAATACTATAGATGCTGAAAATCTGAAATTAAAAAACAGAAAATAATGGTCACGTCAGGTAAGGTAGGCAAAGAGAAACAGTGTTAATGTTTTATTTTGATGACCATTAAAATTGATGAATGGTATGTCCCGACATATCCAACCTGGCCAATTACACCCCCATGTGTCTGTTCTTAATCATCAATAAATGTCATCGATGAAAGGTGTCATCAATGGTGCTATCAAACTCCAATTACTTAGCCACAATTTGCTTACTGATGCTCAGTTTGGGTTTTGCCAGGGACTCTCAGCTCCTGATCTCATTACAACACTCTCTAACATAGACAAACAGGATTAGAGGGACAGCCCTTAACATTAAGGAGCTCAAGCAAAAGTAGAGTCAACAGAAATCAGGGAAAAACTTTCTACTGATTGCAGTCATACCTAGCGCAAAGGTAGATGGTTGTGGTTGTTGCAGGTCAGTCAGCTCTGTCCCAGGATATCTCTGCAGGAGTTCCTCAGGGTAATGTGCTCGCCTTCAGCCACTTCATCAATGACTTCCCATCCATTATTAAGTCAGAAATAAGGGGTCTGGTGGTGTAGTGGGACCTACTTCTGACCTAGGATGCCCAGGTTCAAGTCCCACCTGCTCCTGTGTCTGAATAGGTTGATTGGAAAATATATGAGGTCAGAAGTGGCAATGTTTGAATAATGTCTGCACAATGTTCAGCACCAGACTCGGGCTGACAAGTGGCATGTGATATTTGCACCATACAAATGCCAGTCAATGGCCATTCCAACAAGAGAAAATCTAATCACCACCCCTTGACATTCAATGGTATAACCATCACTGAATTCCCCCACTGTCGCTATTTTGGGCGTTACCATTGATCTGAAACTGAACTGGACGAGCCATATAAATACTGTGGCTATCCAACTGGTCAGAGCTATGAATCTTGCAAGTAGTAATGCACCTCCTGACATGTTAAAGGCTGCCTGTCATCTACCAGGTGCAAAGTGAGAAATGTAATGGAATATTCCCCATTTTCCTAGATGAGTGCACTCAAGAAGCTTTGAGACCATCCAGGACAAAGCAGTCCACTTTGCACCACATCCACAAATATCCATTTCCTCCACCATCAATGCTCATTAGCAGCAATGAGTACTACCTACAAGATGCAGAAATTCAAAGATCCTCAAACTGCACCTTCCAAACCCAAGACCACTTCCATCTAGAAGGACATAGGCAGCAAATGCATGGGAACACCACCACCTTCAAGTTCCCCTCCAAGCCACTCACCATCCTGACTTGGAAATGCATTGCTATACCTTCAGTGTCACTGGATCAAAATCCTGGAACTCCCTTCCTCGTAGCATTGTGGGTCGACCCACACCAAAAATTCTGCGACATTCAAGAATGCAGCTCGCCACCATCTTCTCCATGGCAACGAGGAATGTGCAATAAATGCAGGCACAACCAGCGGCTTCCACATCCCTTCTGTGAATTAAAAAAATAGCCTTGCGACAGAATGGCCCCGAGATTAAATAACATTGACTCCTGACTCCAGGAGATCCCAGATCAAAGATGGGCAATAAAAAAACCTCTTGCGGATTACCAACTAACATCTTCCTTCAACAGATGAATCAGTACCCCAAGAAGGTGATCAACTTTTAGAAAAAACACTGATGATCAATAGGGCACAGAATATAGTTGAGGTGTGGAACTTAAATGTTCATCGCCCTAACAGCTCAGCAGCACTACTGGCCATATCCTAAAGGACATCTTTAGCGACTGGACAAGTGATGAAAGTACCAGTAGGAAAGACATAACTGATATTCACATTAATGTAGCAGAGTTACAACTACCTATGCTGATAATAGTAGCAATGAGCACTGCAGGATTGTTTATGGGATCACTGACAGTAGTTCTAGTGAAGGGCAGGATACAACTCAGTAAATTAGAAGTGCACCTGACAGTAATACATAATCATGGCAGGCATTCATTTTCAAATAGATTGGGAAAACAAAATTTGCAGCAATTCTTTGATGGACAAGTTCATGAGCTGTTCACAAGTCCTTGTAAAGGACTTTTAAATGATCACTTTTATAGTTTGTTGTGGAGATAGAAGTCCTATTTTCACACTGAGGACACATCAACTGTGCATTTCTATTGGCGATGCATTTAACACTCAAAGTAGGCTGCATTTACAATGTGCCTGGAAGCGCAGAATTAGGCCCCTGCAATGTGCTGTGTGTCATGAACAGAGGCAGAGTTGTACCTCATCACAATCTGTAGACCTCAGGAGAATAAGACCCTCCCTGTACCATTACCATGAGACCAAGAAGAAGAAGTAAGGGAAAAATAAATTTAAAGGCCAGAGGCAAAGGTCCAGACTCTGTAGCACAGCAATGTTTGGGTTATAAACATAATGGGCCAGAAAGTGACAGTGAGAGTAACATTGACAATGAAATGGATGATTCAATACAATCATAGAATCCCTACAGTGCAGAAGCTGGACATTTGGCCCATCAAGTCCACACCAACACTCCAAACAGCATCTCATTTAGACCCATCCCCATACCCTACTCCTGCATTTCCCATGGCTAATCCAGCTAACCTGCACATCCCTGGATGCTATGAACAATTTAGCATGGCCAATTCAATTCGCCTGCACATCTTTGGACTGTGGGAGGAAACCAGAGCACCCAGAGAAAACCCACGCAGGCACAGGGAGAATGTGCAAACTCCACACGGACAGTATCTGGGGCTGGAATCAAACCCGGGTCTTTGTGCTTGCAAAATGACCAACTATGACAAATAAATAAGGATCTCCAGCAGCGCCTTTTGGCCCATTGAGTCTGCACCTGTCAAGAGCAAACACCAATCTATTCTAATCTCATTTTCCAGCACTTGGCCCGTAGCTTTGTATGTAGGCCTTGGAATCGCAACGGCACATCTATATATGCCTCAACTATATGAGGCCTTCTGCCTTTACCAAGCAATATCCCCGGATTCTTACCTGATCCAAATAGCAAAGAATAGGATTAAAACAGTGGAACTAGTTAATCCTAACTAAGTTATTTAGTTGAGCAAATCACCAAATAGTTTCTGTTTGGGTGAAGCTAAGAGAATGCTGAAAACACTGGTGTGTTGCATATAGGATCACAGTGCAGGGCGAGATACAAATCAGTAACTTAGAAATACATATGACGGTGATCATGGTGGGTGGGGGGGTGCATTAATTTTCCTTTAGAATGAGGAATTCAACTTTTCAGGAACTGCTTGATGGATGAAGTGTTTGCAAGGTAATTTTCTAGGCCAGTATGTTGAGGATCCAACTTGAGACAGCAGACTGTTTTGGATCTCGGACTGTACAGTGAGAATAGATTAACAAACTTTGTCATAAAGCTGCCTCCGAGGAAGGTTGACCTTAATACGATGGAGTATTACATTGGGGTTAAAAGTGATTTTGTTAAGGCTGGAAATAGGGTTTTCAATCCATAAGAAGCAAACAATGTATGATGGAGGGACTGACAGGTGAGTCAATGGTGGGTGATCAGGAAGATAACATTAAAACATATGAGGGTAGACACAAAATGGCCGGCGTTAAGAAGTAATACACACAACAAATATACATTTCTTTAAGACACAATAAACACAGAAAAAATGGTCCAACTATGATTAACAAGAGGAGTTAAAGACTATTTTGGATCAAAGGAAGGTATCTATGACTTTGCCAGGGAGTTGTAAATCTGAGGATGGTTGGGAATGGTTTCAGAATTCAGCGAATTAGAATCAAGAAATTGATAAGAAGAGAACATGACAACAGGCCAGCAAGAGACATAATAATTCGACTGTAAATTTTTCTAAAGGTACGTAAAAAGCAAGTTATTATAAGAAGGAAGAGATTAACTGAAGTTAATGTGGATCCATTAGAGATAAACACAGGTGGAATTGTAACAGAAAAATAGGAAATGGTTGAGATAATAAACAAATATGTTCTATATGTCTACATTGTAGAAAACTTAAAAAAAACTCCATAATTAACGAAGAATCCATTGAGAGTGAGAAACTCAATGAAATCTGTACAACTCAGCATTAAATCATAATATGGTCAAGCAAAATTAACATAATTTTATGTCAGGGAGATTTTGAGAAATCTAACTCAGGTTTTTGTAAAAGCAATGACAGAGATGTGGCTCAGGATGGACAGGACTGGCAGCTTAATGTTCCAGGGTATAGATGCTATAGGAAGGATAGAAAGAGTGGGCAAGGGAGGAGGGGGAGTGGTGTTTTTGATTAGGGGTAACATTGTGGCTGTACTTGAGGGGAAATTTTTGGGAGTATGTCCAGGGAAGTTATTTGGGTGAAACTGAGAAATAAGAAAAGAACGATCACCTTATTAGGATTGTAGTACAGGCCCCTCCAATAGTCAGTGGGAAATTGAGAAACAAATTTGTAAGGAGATCTCAGTTATCTATAAGAAAAATAAGGTGGTAATGGTAAGGGATTTTAACTTTCCAAACATACAATGAGACTGCCATAGTGTTAAGGGCTTGGATGGAGAGGAGTCTGTTAAGTGTCTACAAGAAAATTTTCTGATTCACTTTGTGGATGTACCTACAACAGAAGGAGCAAAACCTAACCTTCTCTTGTCAAATAAAGCATGGCAGGTCACAGAGGTGTCAGTGGGGGAGCACTTTGGGGCCAGTGATCATAATTCTATTAGCTTTAAAACAACGATAGAAAAGGATAGACTGGATCTAAAAGTTAAAGTTCTAAATTGAAGGAAGGCCGATTTGGATGGTATTAGGCAAGAACTTTCAAAAGTTGATTGAGGGTGGATGTTTTTAGGTAGAGGGACGGCTAGGAAGTGGGAAGCCTTCAAAAATGAGAATAACGCGAGTCCAGAAACAGTGTGTTCCTGCTTGGGTGAAGGGTAAGTCTGGTAGGTGCTGGCAATGCTGGATGACTTTGTTAAGAACGAGAAGGAAGCATATTCAGGTACAGCCAACTGAGATCGAGTGAATCCCTACAAGAGCATAAAGGCAGAGGGAAATCAGAAGGGCAAAAACGGGACATGATACAGCTGTGGCAAATAGGCTTATGGAGAATCCAAAGGGATTTTAAAAATACATTAAGGACCAAAGGGTAACTAGTGACAGAATAAGACTCTGTAAAGATCAGCAAGGCCATCAATGTGTGGAACAACAGGAGATGGGGGAGATACTAAATGACTATTTTGCATCAGTGCTTATTGAGGAGAAGGATATGGAAGATACAGACTGTGGGGGTAAAAATAGCAACATCTTGAAAAATGTCCATATTAGAGAGGAAGAGATGCTAGGCATCTTAAAGTGCAGAAAAGTGGATGAACTCCCAGGACCTGATCAGGTGTACCCTAGAACTCTCTGGGAAGTTATTGTTAAGGGGAGTGGTTGCTGGGTCCCTTGCTGAGACATTTGTATCATCGATTGCCACAGGTAAGGTGCCAGAAGACTAGAGGTTGGCTAATGTGGTGCCACTATTTAAGAAAGGTGGTAAGGAAAAACCAGGGGACTACAGACCAGAGACCCTGACATCAGTGCTGGGTAAACCGTTGGGGGAATCTTGAGTGGCAGGATTTTTGGAAAGACAAGGGCTGATTAGGGACAGTCAACATGGCTTTGTGCGTGGGAAATTCTGTCTCCGTAACTTGATTGAATTTTTTGAAGTAGTAATGAAGAGGATTGAGGAAGGCAGAGCAATGGACGTGATCTACATGGACTTCAGTAAGGCATTCAACAAGATTTCTCTTAGTAGACTGATTAGAAAGGTTAGATCACTTGGAATGCTGGGAAGCATGGATGAGTTGGACCAAAAGTTTTATTTCCATGCGAACTAGTGGATGAGGCATATTTGGATTTTCAAAATTCATCTGCTAAGATGTCACTCTAAAGGTGCTCACATAACATTTGGAATCATGAGATCAGGAATAACATATTAACGTGGAATGAAGATTGGCTAACGGACAGAAAACAGAACAGGAATCCACAAGATACTTTTGACTTGTCGGGAAGTAATCAGCAGGGTAATGCAAGGCTGCTGCTTGGCATCAGCTATTTACAGTCTAGAACAATGACTCAGATAAAGAGATATAGTGTACTGTATCTCTGCTGACAATAAAAAACCCAGCTGGGAAAGTAAATGGTGAGGAAGGCACAAAACTACTAGGGACGAACATAGGTTAGGTAACAGGCAAGAACATGGCAAAAGGAACACATTGAGGCAAGGAGAAACAGAAAATCAAAACACTTTTTTTTGATTGATGAGAAGAGGGAACATTATTGCTTTCAGAAGAACCCAAGTGTCCTCGTACAGGTGTCACTGGAAATAATCACGCAGGTCCAGCTAGCAATTGGAATCACGGAACAGAATCACATAATAGTTACAGCATTCAGCCCGAGGTATCCTGGCTGGCACACTGTGAGAACAAGTCAGCTGGTCCCAGGTTCTCAATAGCCTTGCAATTTTCTTTTTCTTGTCAGGTTATTACCCAATTCCCTTACAAAAGCCCTGATTGAATCTGCCACCAACACTCACTCAGGCAGTGCTTTCCAGGTTCTAAGTGATCTCTGTGTGCAGTGTCTAAACCTTCAGTTTGTACAAACCTAATTTAATTGCAATTTGTAGCCTGTTTATAGCAAGAATGGCAGTTTTAAATTTTGTGGTTGGAAGCTTACAGCAGGCTTATTTTCAAGGGGAGCATTGAAAGAGAAACCTAATTAAGGACTGGCTAAAACATGACTGACATTTACTGACAAGCAAGGCCTTTTGTGTTGGAAGCATACATAAATAGCCAAGCCAGTGTGATTGAGCAGGTGAGCATGACTTATAATAGGGTGTAGGAATTAAGCTTCTCAAGCAATTCAGTGAGTGAAGGAGAGAAATTTGGTTGATTTTTGTCTCAACAAAGTAATTAGTCTTCAAAGTGAAAACATAGTCTTCAGGTTGTGTTCTGGTCTCCAGTCCTTTTTTATTCTATTTTGAAGAATAGCTTATGTACAAGATTAATCTTGTGTGTCAAAAAAGAGAAAACACAGAATAAGTATAAAGCACAGGGATATTAGAGTGATTTTCATTAATGACTTTATTAAATATCATAGAGATGGCAGGTCAGCTGATGTGTTGCACCTGCAGTGTGTGGGAAATGTTGGACATCAAGTTAACTCTCAGTAAACACATTTGGAGCACATATTTGCAGCTCAAGCAAATTTGGATCTGAATTGAGGTAATGATGTCTGAGTCATTGGCCTAGGCAAAAAGGTAGGAACATCATAGTAGTGGGAGATACGGACTGTTCTCTGCGGTCACAAGCATGAGTCCCAAAGGCTGGGTTGCCTGGTGCTATAGTTAAGGACATCTCCATGGAGTTAAAGATGAACCTAGAGTGGGAAGGGAGGAATCCAGGAAGGGATGCTAGTACTAATGACAGTGATAGAACTAGAAAGGAGGTTCTACTAAAAGATTTTGAACAGTAAGGAGCTAAACTAAAGTGCAGAACTGGCAAGGTGATAGTTTCAAGCTTATTACCTGAGCATCAAGCAAACTGGAATTGAGGACATAAACTAAATGAGTTAAATCTGTGGCTTATAGATTATACCAGGAGGAGTGTCTCTCACTTCTTAGGGTCTAGCACCAGTACTAGGGTAGAAGAGAGTTGTTCTGTCCAGACAGGCTTCACTTGGACCATGTTGGGGTCAGCGTCCTGGCGAATCAAATAACAAAGCATGTAAACAGTGCTTTAAACCAGTTTGAGGTGGTGATGGTCCAGGAGGGAGGAAACATAGGCCTGCAAAGCAAAAAGATGTGGTGATACTGCGGGGCAACTATTTTGAAATGATATTAAGAATAGGACAGGAAAGGCACATACAAGGATAAGAAGTAGCAATCCCCAAATAAAGGGAGAACAAAGGAGAAACAGGCAACAATAATAGCTCATTGTTTGAAAGCATGCCGTATTTGGAACAAAATAAATGAATTAATGGTACAAATAAAGATTAACTATTGCCATTACAGAGACACGGATAAATGGAGATTGAAAATGGGAACTAAATATTCATGGGTACATGATTTTTTTTGAAAGGGCAGCCAAGGAGGAGAGGGTCACAGGGTAGCTTTGTTCATACAAGATGGAATTAGTTTGATAACAAGACTGATGTTAGTTTGGATGATGAAGAATTTATATCAATGTTAATTCTTATGTCCAATCAGAGGATGACACTGGAATTTGTTAAAAGGGCCATTATCAGTAGTTATTCTGTGGGACAGGGAATAATCAGGAGATAATAAAGGCTTGGAAAAAAGGCAGTACATTAATGATGAATGGCTTTAATCTTCTTGTAGCTTGGGAAACTCAAATTAACAGAGGAAACCAGGAGGAGGATTCCAAAGAGGATATTGAGGATAGTCTCTGGCAACAATGTTAAATATCTCAGAATAAAAGATCACTGAGGAAACAGTGACTCAAAATAGTAAAATATGCCATTCAGTTTGACAGAGAGCAACTTGGGTCATAAACAACCATTTGAAATGTAAATCATGGACAAAGCATCAATTACATGGGAGTGAGAGCAGGCTTGGCTGGTTTGGACTTGGAAAGGAGGATACAAGATGACAATTGATAGCCAATGGCAGACATAGAAATGAAAGTTGTGACTCACAGCTAAAATATATCTCAGTGAGGAAGAATGATAAAGGAGGGACTAAACTGATCATGAATAATCAGGGACGTTAGAGAGAGAGTATCAAGTTTAAACATAAAATATACAATGTGGCAAAGGTTAGTGGCAATCAGAGGATTGGAAAACTTTTAAAAGCCAATAACATATGACCAAAAATTAATAACTATGAAGAAAATAAACTGTGAGCAAAAACTAGCAAGTAACATTAAAGCAGACAGTAAGAGATTCTTTAAGTATATAAAAAGAAAGAAAGAGGATCTAGTTACTTAGGGAACAAAATTGAGGACATAACAATAGGGAGTCAGGAAATGGCAGAAGAGTTGAATAATTACTTTGCATCAGACTTCATGGCAGAGTGCACTAATAGCATTTCAAAATTCTAAATCATTAAGGGGCCAAAGGGTGGGGCACTGGGATGTGTGGGTCAGATAAATACAATGATTGATAGAGAAAAAGCACAAGGCAACCCAAAGCAGCCAATAAGTCCCTTGTGCCTGATATATCACATCTTAGGATTGCAAAGAAAGTAGCTTCAGAGACATTGGATGCACTGGCAGTAAACTTGGTAGAATCCTTAGATTCTGGAAAAATTCCAAAGGATTGGAAAATTGCCAAAAAGAGAGGGAGACAAGATAACTACATACCAGTTAGCTTCATATCTCTCATTGGGGAAATATTAGAGTTCATTATAAAGGGTGCAATAGGGGAGGATTTAGAAATATATTGAAATAATTAAACAGTCAACATGAAGGAGAAGTCATGCCTGAGAAATTTGTTACATTTCCTTCAGGAGGGAAGAAGCAGGGTAGATAAAGAAGAACCAATGCATGTAGTATTTTTGGATTTTCAAAAGACATTCAATAAGGTACCACATATAGTGCTACTTAAAGCAATAAGCGATCTTGATGGTAAGCTTAGTATACTACGATACTATAAACTTTAGAACTTTAGTAACTGTTCAGATTGAAAGAAGCAACAAAAACTCTGTCTGGAATAAACTGTTGCTGGACAAAATCAAAATTATTCGGGAAATTAAAACAATTAGCCATGCCAGATAATTGGGAAGCATGGTGGCTCAGTGGTTAGCCCAAGAGACAATCTATCCATTGCTCCATGATGCTCAGTATCATTAGCAGCACTGAATCCTTCAATATCAACATCATGGATTACCATTAACTAGAAACTAAACTGGACTAACTACTTAAGTACTACAGGGACTGAGAATCCTGCAGAGAATAACTCACCTCCTACTCTCTAAAGCCTGTCCACCATCTACAAAGTGCAAGTCAGGAGTGCAATGGAATACTTTTCACGTGGCTGGATGTTAGTAGCTCCAACAGCATTCTCAAAGCTTTGACACCATCCAGGACACAGCTACCTGCTTGACTGGCATCACATCGACAGTCACTCCCTCCTCCACTGATGCTCAGTGGCAGCAATGTGTACCATCAACATGATGCACTGCATAAATTCACCAAGCCTCCTTAGTCAGCACCTTCCAAACCCATGATCTCTGCCACCAAGAAGGGCAAGGGCAGCAGATACTGGAGAACAACATAACCAGCACGTTCCCCGCTAAGGCCCTCATGACCAAGACAGAGAGATACATCACCGTTCGTTCAGTGTTGCTGGACCAATATACTTTAAATGTCTTCTTAACGGCAGTGTAGGTCTGCTTAAAGCACATGGACTGCAGCAATCAAGAAAGTAGCTCACTACTGACTCCTCAGAGGCAACTAGGGGCAACAAAATACTGGCTCGGCCAGCAATGCCCACATCCCACAAATAAATAAAACATAGAAGTGCAGAATGTTAAATGATCAACATGGTGGCAGTACTGTGTTTGAATGCACTGTTAGGTGACATCCAGGAAGGTGGTTATACAGATCTGTGTTAGACCATCAGACATAGGAGTGGAAGTAAGGCTATTCGGCCCAGCAAGTCCACTCCGTCATTTAAATCATGGCTGATGGGCATTTCAACACCACTTCCCTGCACTCCCCCCGTAGCCCTTGATTCCTTTTGAGATCAAGAATTTGTCGATCTCTGCCTTGAAGGCATCCAACGTCCCAGCCTCCACTGCACTCTGCGGCAATGAATTCCACAAGCCCACCACTCTCTGGCTGAAGGAATGTCGTCTCATTTCAGTTTTAAATTTACCCCCCTCTAATTTTAAGGCTGTGCCCACGGGTCCTAGTCTCCCCGCCTAATGGAAACAACTTTCTAGCGTCCTCCCCTTCTAAACCATACATTATCTTGTAAGTTTCTATAAGATCTCCCCTCAACCTTCTAAACTCTCATGAGTACAATCCCATGATCCTTAGCTGTTCATCATACGTTAAACCTACCATTCCAGGGATCATCCGTGTGAATCTCCGCTGGACACGCTCCAGGGCTAGTATGTCCTTCCTGGGGCCCAAAATTGGACACAGTATTCTAAATGCGGCCTAACTAGAGCCTCATAAAGCCTCAGAAGCACATCACTGCTTTTATGTTTCAACCCTCTTGAGATAAACGACAACATTACATTCGCTTTCTTAATTACGGACTCTACCTACAAGTTAACCTTTAGAGAATCCTGGACCAACACTCCCAGATGTTAAACAGTCCCTGTGTGGCGATGGGTACATATCTGACTCACAGTTGTGTTAGTCACTTTGTGGAAAAAGTCAAACATTCCTTCATCTTGTCCTACTCACAAATTTTTCTCCAATACAATGATGGTGTCATTGGTGCTGCATCCTGATCACATTCAAAATTGGAAAAGTTCATCAATTTTATTTCCATTTTGTCTCACCTTCTCTTCCTTGAATTTATCATTTCTACTTCTGGGCATCAGCTATCCACAACTTCCATTACAAATGCACCAAATCCCATAGTTACCACAAATATAATTCAAAAATTTTATTCCACTTTGCTAGTTTCTCCATCTCTGTTGCAACTACTTCATTGATACCACCTCCCACTGCAATATCTCTGACATGTCCTGCTTTTCCCTCAACTTAGGACTCTTCCAACATGGTTGGCAGCACCCTCAACCAAGTTTGACCTATCGCCTGCATTTCTACCATCATCCCTTCCTCTCCCTCTCCGAACAATAGGGTTCCCATTGTCTTCACTTTCCACCTCTTCAGCCTCTACTTTCAAAGAACCAATCTCTGTCATTTCTGCCAGCTTCAGCAGGATACCATCACCAAACACATCTTCCCCTCCCCACCACTGGTCAGCATTCCTCAGGGACTCCATTGCACTCTGGTCTATTCCTCCATCATTCCTAAAAGTTCCTCAGCCCACCTCCCTTGTCACCTTCCTCAGCAATCACAGGTGTAACATCGCCCATTCAACTCCTCCCTTTTTGCTGTCCAAGGACCCAACACAGTCCAGACGAAGCAGTATTTAACTTGTACTTCTTTCAATCTGGACTAATATAATTGCTGCACACAGTGAGGGTTCGTTTACATGACAATAGGTGAATAGTTTGCAGAATATCTCTGTCCGTAGTAATGACCCTGACCTCCCAGTTATAAATGATCCCTCAACAGGTGCAGCCTCATCACTACGTAACTGACCCCTCGACACAACACTGCCACTGTCTGGCTGACTGACCCATCAGCAGCCTGGCCCAATCACTATGTGACTGATCTCTCAATAGTTGAGCACCATCAGTATGTGGCTACTCCTTTGACCATGCAGCCCTCTTACTCTTATTGTGCGTCTCTGTCAGTTGGTGGCTGACTGCTCTCTCACAAATAAGGTCTTGTTACTATGCACCTGAATGACTGCCTCCAAAACCATCCCAGCCTGTCTCTGCCTCCCTAACCTGTTCTTCCTCTCACCCTTCCCTTCCTCCCACCCCAAGCCGCACCTCCATCTCCTACCTACTAACCTCATCCCACCTCCTTGACCTGTCCGTCTTCCCTGGGCTGACCTATCCCCTCCCTACCTCCCCACCTATACTCTCCTCTCCACCTATCTTCTTTTCTCTCCATCTTCGGTCCACCTCCCCCTCTCTCCCTATTTATTCCAGAACCCTCACCCCATCCCCCTCTCTGATGAAGGGTCTAGGCCCGAAACGTCAGCTTTTGTGCTCCTGAGATGCTGCTTGGCCTGCTGTGTTCATCCAGCTTCACACTTTATTATCTTGGATTCTCCAGGATCTGCATTATCACTGACTGACTGGCTCTTCCTTCTGAATGATGTAGATGGCTCTCTCATGTCTCTCTAAAATGGACTCCAAGGTGAGACTCCACCCCCTGTACACAGAATTAAGATTCAAACTCACCAACATCGGCTTCCTTGTGATTCTTGATGATTTCGGCCAATTCGAAGTTCCCAGCTATAATGGCAACCTGAAGAGCAAAGAGAGGACACTGCAGTTGTTATTCAATGACCCCCTCATTCCATTTGACAATAACAATTCTTGTTTCTTGTACACTCAGAACCAATTTACTTCTCCAAGTTAGCAATCCATCACCTTTCATCCTGAAACTTCAAGGTGGTTTTAGTCTTGCGGTCAGAACAAATTACATGGGATTTATTTTAAGTTTTTCATGAGATGTGAGTGTCACTATCAAGGCTAGCATTTATTGTCCATGCCTAATTGCCCTAAAAGTGTGGTTTGCTCAGCCACTCAGAGGGCAGTACAGCATCAATCACATTATGTTGGTCTGAAGGTACGTGCGGACTAGTGTCAAATTGCCCAGCAATGGCTTCCAGGCCACATACAGTCTACAAGAGCATCTCATAGTACCCAATATGTGCCAACACGATGGATCAGTGGTTAGCACTGCTGCCTCACAAGGACCCATGTTCAATTTCAGCCACAGGTGACCTTCTGTGTGGAGTTTGCATATTCTCCCCGTGTCTGTGTGGGTTTCTGCTGGGTTTCAGTCCAAAGCTGGGCAGATTAGGTGGATTAACCATTGGAAATGTGGGTTATGAGAATAGGATGCGGGCCAGGTTTTGGGTGTGATGCTCTTCAGAGAGTCAGTGCAATCTTGATGGGCTGAGTGGCATCGTTCTGCACTACAGGGATTCCATGATTCTACACCTGCTTTACTGGCAGACAAATTTACAGCTCATCCATAGGGATCCAATAACTAATAACTAAAGAACCTTACATGAGAAAGATCACAGAAAAAGGAGTGATTTTTTTGACCTTTTTTGTTTTATTTTAAGCTAGAATTTCAAGTACAGTCAGTATAAGAGGAGGGTTCTGCAAGGGGCTGCTCCTACAATCAACAGTTTCTTTGCCATGTCTGCAGCTCCAAGTTTAGTGTTGAGCCTATCAGCACCAGATGCAGGAGATGGGATTTTCTAGTCTAATGTATCAAGGTGTAGAGCTGGATGAGCACAGCAAGCCAAGCAGCATCAGAGGAGCAGGAAAGCTGGTGTTTCAGGTCTAGACATTTCTTCAGAAACGTTCTAGTCTGTGGTTGGAGGAGCAGTGAGTAGCGTCAGGCTTGGTGCCGCGGAGTTGAGTCTGTGGAAGGGACTGGGAACAGGAGGCTTTCAGGGAGACTTTGGCTTGAGGAGGATGGAAAGGAGATGAGAGTCACATCAGAAGGAGAAGACAATGTGAGGCAGGTTGCAAAGGAGAACAACAACACTGAGGGGGGAATGATAGTCAGGCTGCTGGGTTGTTCCTGCTAACTTTTCTTTCATTTCATTTTTTAAAAAATTAAATTGCCTTTTACCAAACTGTATTTAAGTCTCTCCAGAAAAGGAACCTTGGCCAGTTTTGTTTCAATGCATGATGTTTGCTGGTGGGCTCAAAGTGCCGATGAAAATTTCTTGAATGCAAAGGGGGTAAAGGAAGGCAGAGTGAGGAGTTAGAGAGAGACCAGGAGTATAGAGAAGGGGAAGCGGTGACAAAGGGGTGAGAGAGCAAGAGGCAAAGGGATAACGGTGTGGGACAGGTAAAGGGGAGAGGGTGGAGTAGGAGAGAGAGAAAGACAGACAAGGAGAGAGAAAGGGGACGATGGAGGAGGGAAACCCCAGGTTGACAGACAACTCACTCCCCACTCAAACGCAGTACGATCTGCTGAAGCTGGAGTCGGAGATAACAGTGTAGAGCTGGAGGAACACAGCAGGCCAGGCAGCATCAGAGGAGCAGGAAAGTTGACATTTTGGGTCAGGACCCACTCCCTCCTCCCACTTTGATGAGAATTCTGCGGAGGCAGCTCAGAGAGTGCCCTAGCAGAGGCAGCCCAAGATCAGTGTTAGTTAAATGTAAGTCCACAGCTTGCCCTAGTCACCACCCCATTCCATGATTGTCGTGAATTAGAGCTGAATCATTTTCTCTCTCCGCTTCTGCTCCTGAACCAAAACAGCTAAAATTGGCCTTGTTATTAAGTTTTGCTACTTGTCACTTTTCAATGGTCATTTCTTTTAATTATTCATTTAAATTATTATTGCTTTCAATTTTTTTTCATAAAGCTCATGCTTATTTCTGTGGTAGAATGTATCCGTCTGAAATTTGCTCTCCTGACAAAAAGAAAATTGAAATGAGACTCCCCCCAGGCCCCATGCCAAAAGGCTGTCCGCCCCGGGATAGATTATCCAGCTTTTGACAGCCAATTTCCTTCCTATCAGTGAACAAAATGTGGTTTTATAACAATCACCGATAGTTATCATGGTCACTATTCCAGAGACGAGGTTTAAATTTCAGGTTTGGAATTTAAATTAAATTCCACCAGCTGCTTTGAGAGTGTCACCAGAGTATCATAGCAACCCTTTGATTTAGCAGCCCAATGACAACACCACTGCAACACAGAGAAGCACAGAAGCAGGTCATTTGAGTTGACAAGAGCATGCCCACTTTAAGGTTTTACCTGAGTGTTTTCCCATCTTTGTTCATCTCACAACCTTCAAGTCAATTCCTGGTCATATGCTTGTCTCATCTCCCCATCAATGCATCTATAATATGTGTCATTTCCCATGATACCAGATTCCAAATTCCCATCAATTTTACAGGAAAAGAAGTTTCTTCGAAATTCGCTTTTGGATTTCTTGGTGATTCTATTGATGGCAAGTATGTGTGCTGTTCCTCTCCAACTCTCAGTGCGCTCAATATTATGGAGCTGAAAGAGGTCTACTCTGCCAGAATATCAGTGGAGAATTCCCATCAGGTACCTGTGGGAAGTTCAAAGGAATCCCATGCTCCTTAGGCACTGGGTTCCCTCGAAGCCCCACGGATGTACATGAATGTAGCTGCTCCAAAGATCTGCAAATGGCACTGGCGCATCACTTTTGGCATTAACTTCTGGTTTTGGAGCTCTCTGCCACACACAGACTTCAGAGGCCTGCACAGTTAGAAAGGAAATCAGAGCGACCACCACTCAGGTACTTAAGTGGCCACTGTTGGGCCACACCTGTGATTCAGGTCCCTGGTAGCATTAGTTCTGCCTGCTGAGAACTGTCAGCCAATGAAAGGCTGGGACTGCTAGTAAGAATGAATACAGCGGAGGCCCAGGAACATCATGGGACCCAGGATCACAGGTGAGTAAGTGAGGAGGGGTTTGCAGACATAGGTCACAGGGTGGTGATTCTGGCAGAGGGTGGGTGTGGGTGTATGTATGTGGTGGATGATAGGCAGGGCTAGGGTATGACTTTTAGCAGCCTCCCATATTTCTGATTGAGTGGGTCTGATATCAAGGGATACTCCCGGTAGACTGTTTGCAAACCCAACACCAAAACCACAGGAAAGCTATTCAGCTTCCATTAAAAGGTACCAATAAAGTAGATAACATGGATAAGTTGGGCCAAAAAGGCCTGGTTCCATTTTATAGACCTCTATGGCTCTAAATGGTAAGGATAATTAGTATTGACTGGCTCATTAACTAACATCCCGACAAAACCTGTACCTTGTAAGTTCGGAATATGATGAATTTTTTGGGTGCAATACATTATTAAATTTAATAACTTCAGATCATGAACTTTGCTTCTCATTTTGGTGTTTTTTGCTGAGTGCTAATCTGTAGTTTTTTTTAAATCATGGTTTTGCTTTCAGACTGAGGTGCCATAATCTGCCATTGACACACTTTCTGGATCAATGGTTTATTTCTTTATCACTCACTTTGCCATTTGTTCCATAACTTTGCTTTGACAACTTTATTACTTAATCTCTCCTACTCCCTAACCTATGCCAGATCTTCCTTTTTGTTATTCCATAGCATGTCAACCAATACATTTCTACTTTCAGTTCTGAAAAGGAGTCACATTCTTCTTGAATCATGATTTGTTTTTCTCTCTCCACAGTCACTGTTAGGTATGTTCAATGCTTCCAGTACTTTTTGTTTAAATTTCATATGAAGAATAAAGGGATCTCATTAAACTGGGACTGTACTGAGATATCCAAAGTCCAGGTCCATGTCACTACAGAACAATTAACAAGTCACAGTGACATAATGGGTCAAATATCCATGGTCCAAGAGGGCTGCGTTTCCAGTGAGCATGGGTCAGGCAATCATGACTACAATAGCATACTGCATCCTCAACATTTAAAAAATGTGTATATTCATGGTCTA
Organism: Stegostoma tigrinum; assembly: GCF_030684315.1. Taxonomy (NCBI): domain Eukaryota; kingdom Metazoa; phylum Chordata; class Chondrichthyes; order Orectolobiformes; family Stegostomatidae; genus Stegostoma; species Stegostoma tigrinum. The sequence continues at coordinate 19,597,488 of NC_081378.1, read as the reverse complement.
GGTCTAGGACACTGTCTAGGTCAGCATTTATTGTTCATCCCCAGTCACCCTGGAGAAACTGGAAATGAGCTTCCTTCTTGAACTGCTGCTGTCCATCAAGGGAGTTTGGATTAGGTGCTTGCACAGTGGTGTTAGAAAGCAAGGTCCAGGATTTTGATTGCGTTACAGTGAAGGAATAGCGATATAGTTCCCAGTCAGGATAGCAGTCGCCTTGCATTACATGTCTGGTGTCCTTTCTTTCTAGTTGGTGGAGGGTGTGGGTTTGGAGAGTGCTGACGAAGGAGCCATGCTGAGCTACTGCAGTGTGCCACACAGTTGGTGCATATTGATATGGCAGTGCCTAGATGGTAGAGGGAGTGAATTAATGAGATGGTGGATGGGGTACCAAATTAAGCAGGATTATTTGTCCTGGATATATTTAGCTCCTTTAGTTGGAGCTGGACTCAGCAAGGCAACTAGGGAAGTATACATCACACTACTGACTGGTGTCTTGTAGATAGTGGGCATACTCTGTCCCGTCAGGAGATAAATTATTTGCTGCTGTTTTGGTTTTGCAGCAACAGTGTTAATGCCCTGTTAAATTAGATTCAGTACAGTGTGGAAACCGGCTCTTCGGCCCAAAACGTCCACACCCATCCCCCTATAACCCACACACCCCTGAACACTACAGGCAATTTAGCATGGCCAATCCACCTAGCCTGCACATCTTTGGACTGTGGGAGGAAACCGGAGCACCCGGAGGAAACCCACGCAGACACGGGGAGAACGTGCAAACTCCGCACAGTCACCCGAGTCTAGAATCGAACCCGGGCCCCTGGCGCTGTGAGGCTGCAGTGCTAACCACTGGGCCACTGTGCCGTCCCAAAATTCTACAGGAATAGCATGGAAAAATGTCATTGAGGCTGACATTTAGCCATGATCTAAAATGGTGAGCAGATTCGAGGGACTGAATTCCTGCATTACTGTGAATAAACAGTAACTCTTGTCAGTTAGTGTCATAATATGAAGCAACCGTCAGGAAAATGAACACTCACAGGTTTTATTACATGTAATGGGAATTAAATACGATTTTTAAAAAAGCGGGTATAACAGAAGTAAGGTGACACCTTAAAAGTTAATACTGCAGGCACATTTTAGCGTGCATGAATGTTGAACACCCTAAGGATTCACATCAACAAAAATGATTGGTAGCAACCCTGTAGGCCCTAAGGCCTGTATCAACCTTGAGAACACCCACAATATAATCTTCTGGAAAACTTACACTAAGATCTCTCCTCTCAAGAGTTTCTTCTTCCGATGTAAAATTATCACTTATTACAGCAATGTTTTTAGCTGCTAATAATTCACAGTGAATTCGTTTCCTCCAACAGAACTTTTTTTTTTGACAACTTCTCAAGGAGACTGGCTGTCTCTGTTCAGGACTTTCAGAAATCTTTGGCAATTCTTCCTTTCTCAGTTTTAAGTTTTAGAGATGACTTTTTTCAAATCACTTTCATATATCTAATAATTTATCAAATTTATTGCTGTGATTTTCTACTTTTGAAGGTCTGTAATTTTGGACTTTATTTTACTAATTTTTATTTTCCTACAAATCTCTACCTATGTACATATGTACCTAAGGCAGGTGCTGTAAGTGGTGATTTGTAAACTTTACTCATGTAAGTACATGTGACAACAAATCTAACTCAAGTTCACATCTTGACTCTGAATAACAATTCCTGTTCTCAAAGCAGCTGTGTCCTTTCGCATTGTGGAAATTCTGCCAATAGCAGACTCACTTTGGAGGATGAGGCATTGAGGTCTTTGCTTGTATTCTCGACTTTATCAAGATGCCACTGCAGAATTTGATCTCTCGCAGAAACTGTTTCTTCCAGGCCGTGAGGCTTGATGCTGCTGCGTGACTGCTAACAGTTTTTAGCTTTTAGTTTTGCAGTCTCTTTCAGTTTATCAGACACCTCCAAAATCTTGCTCAATTGTAAAGACTACTGAGGTAAAAATGGGGAAAATGTACTGCTTCAAACTATGGGACGTGGAAGATGATGTTCCTATTTCTGGAACAAACTGTGTATTACTTCCACAAGGTGGCCCTAGAGTAGCTGTTAGATTCCTCAGTTTCGTGGGTCCGTGCACAGAGCCAGTTTAGTCTGTGATTGGTTTTCCAGCCAGCACTATTTGCATGTGGTCAAGAGTACTTAACATTGTCACACTATTTTGTCTGGGCAGGTCGTAACAGCTATCTGGACAATGCAGCAGAAACATTCAGACTGTCAGTAGCTACTCTTTCTCTTTGAGCATTCCTTTGAAAGGAAGAAAGGAAAATCATCTTCAGAAAGATTGAAAGGGTGAGGCCTCAAACAGTGAGTGAAAACATTAAGAATTGGCAGATCCTAAACCATATGCCCTCGAAAGGGTGAAGGGAATCAGGAAGGAACTGAGGGAAAACTTCTCATTGACATGTAAGCTAGACTGGAATCAAAATTGAGCTGATTTTCTTCTAGTCCTGTTCCCACCCACAATATGTAGTTCTGTACCTGTCACTTTGCGTGTCTGTTTGAATGTGCATAGGAATTTATTTACAAAGACACAGAGTTCAAGTTATACGTTACTCATGCAAATCTTCTTTCTGCAATTGGTCAAAATCATTCTGTTTGCAATAAACAGCTATTTTCTACTTAAGTAAAGAAACCTGCTGTGTGTTTTCTGTTAGTGATAATGGGAACTGCAGATGCTGGAGAATCCAAGATAATAAATGTGGAGCTGGATGAACACAGCAGGCCAAGCAGCATCTCAGGAGCACAAAAGCTGACGTTTTGGGCCTAGACCCTTCATCAGAGAGGGGGATGGGGAGAGGAAACTGGAATAAATAGGGAGAGATGGGGAGGCGGACCAAAGATGGAGAGAAAAGAAGATAGGTGGAGAGGAGAGTATAGGTGGGGCGGTAGGGAGGGGATAGGTCAGTCCAGGGAAGACGGACAGGTCAAGGAGGCGGGATGAGGTTAGTAGGTAGGAAATAGAGGTGCAGCTTGAGGTGGGAGGAAGGGATAGGTGAGAGGAAGAACAGGTTAGGGAAGCGGAGACAGGCTGGGCTGGTTTTGGGATGCAATGGGGGAAGGGGAAATTTTGAAGCTTGTGAAGTCCACATTGATATCATTGGGCTGCAGGGTTCCCAAGCGGAATATGAGTTGCTGTTCCTGCAACCTTCGGCTGGCATCATCGTGGCACTGCAGGAGGCCCATGATGGACATGTCGTCTGAGGAATGGGAGGGGGAGTTAAAATGGTTCATGACTGGGAGGTGCAGTTGTTTATTGCGAACTGAGCGGAGGTGTTCTGCAAAGCGGTCCCCAAGCCTCTGCTTGGTTTCCCCAATGTAGAGGAACCTACACCGGGTACAATAGATACAGTATACCACATTGGCAGATGTGCAGAAGAACATCTGTTTAATATGGAAAGTCATCTTGGGGCATGGGATGGGGGTGAGGGAGGAGGTGTGGGGGCAAGTGTAGCACTTCCTGCGGTTGCAGGGGAAGGTGCCGGGTGTGGTGGGGTTGGAGGGGTGTGTGGAGCGGACAAGGGAGTCACAGGGAGAGTGGTCTCTCCAGAAGGCAGACAAGGGTGGGGATGGAAAAATGTCTTGGGTGGTGAAGTCGGATTGTAGATGGCGGAAGTGTCAGAGGATGATGCATTGTATCCAGAGGTTGGTGGGGTGGTATGTGAGAATGAGGGGGATCCTCTTGAGGTGGTTGTGGCGGGGGCAGGGTGTGAGGGATGTGTTGCGGAAAATGCAGGAGACGCGGTCAAGGGCATTCTCCACCACTATGGGGGGAAAGTTGCGGTCCTTGAAGAACGTGGACATCTGGGATGTGCGGGAGTGGAATGCCTAATCCTGGGAGCAGATGCGGTGGAGGTGGAGGAATTGGGAATTGGGGATGGAATTTTTGCAGGAGGGTGGGTGGGAGGAGGTGTATTCTAGGTAGCTGTGAGAGTCAGTGGGCTTGAAATGAACATCAGTTTCTAGCTGGTTACCTGAGATGGAGACTGAGAGGTCTAGGAAGGTGAGGGATGTGTTGGAGATGGCCCAGGTGAACTTGAAGTTGGGGTGGAAGGTGTTGGTGAAGTGGATGAACTGTTCGAGCTCCTCTGGGGAGCAAGAGGCGGTGCCAATACAGTCATAAGTGTAACGGAGGAAGAGGTGGGGTTGGGGGCCTGAGTAGGTGCGGAAGAGGGAATGTGGTATACTGTATCCATTGTACCCGGTGTGGCTTCCTCTACATTGGGGAAACCAAGCAGAGACTTGGGGACCACTTTGCCGAACACCTCCACTCGGTTCGCAATAAACAACTGCACCTCCCAGTCACGAACCATTTTAACTCCCCTTCCCATTCCTCAGACGACATGTCCATCATGGGCCTCCTGCAGGGGCACGATGATGCCACCCGAAGGGTGCAGGGACAGCAACTCATATTCCGCTTGGGAACCCTGCAGCCCAATGGTATCAATGTGGACTTCAAAGCTTCAAAATCTCCCCTTCCCCTACTGCATCCCAAAACCAGCCCAGTTTTTTCCCTCCCCCCACTGCATCACAAAACCAGACCAGCTCGTCCCCTCCTGCCACTGCATCCCAAAACCAGCCCAGTCTGTCTCCGCCTGCCTAACCTGTCCTTCCTCTCACCCATCCCTTCCTCCCACCTCAAGCTGCACCTCCATTTCCTACTTACTACTTCATCCCGCCTCCTTGACCTGTCCGTCTTCCCTGGACTGACCTATCCCCTCCCTCCCTCCCCACCTATACTCTCCTCTCCACCTATCTTCTTTTCTCTCCATCTTCAGTCCGCCTCCCCCCTCTCCCTATTTATTCAAGAGCCCTCATCCCATCCCCCTCTCTGATGAAGGGTCCAGGTCCGAAACGTCAACTTTTGTGCTCCTGAGATGCTGCTTGGCCTTCTGTGTTCATCCAGCTTCACACTTTGTTATCGTCTGTTTTCTGTTAATCTGGTTTGGTCAGCTAAATTTTGGGAAAAGAAACGAAAGAACTGCAGATGCTGTAAATCAGGAACAAAAACAGAAGTTGCTGGAAAAGTTCAGCATCTGCAGAAGCATCTGTGAAGAAAAAAAATTAGAGTTAATCATTTCGGGTCTGGTGATCCTTCCTCAGGTCAGTGAATTTAAGACTTTCAATAGTCTGATTAAATCTTTTCATATTTGTAGTGAGTCCAGAAACAGTGAGGCTCAATTTGCAGTGCAATACCCCAGCGGGTCCTGACTCGATTTGTGCTTGGCTCTCAGTTTTTCTAAAGTTATCCTCAGTAGTGTTCCCTCAAATTTTCTTTCTGCCCAAACAGGCCTCCAAGGTCTGCATGTGGCAGCAAATTCTGGAACTAGATTTCAATCCTGGGATTGGCATGCCAATGCCAATTAGCAAAGGCAAACCCTGAGGGTGGGCTGCATACACACAGCTTAGAGGGGCACTGCATCTCAGGCCTTGGTGCTCTGTCATTTGCATTTGAGGCTGTTCACTGAAAGAAAGCTTAAGAACTTCCTTGGCTTGTTAAGGAGACTCAGTTACAGTCTTCAGATGCTACTTATACAGATTAAAGATACCTGAAATTTTAAAAACCAAAAGAACCACGGATGCTGTAAATCAGAACCAAAACCAGAGATTGCTGGAAAAGCTCAGCAGGCCTGGCAGCAACTGTGTTAACATTTCAGGTCCAGTGACCCTTCATTTTTAAGTGATAATGGGAACTGCAGATGCTGGAGAATCCAAGATAATGAAATGTGAATCTAGATGAACACAGCAGGCCCAGCAGCATCTCAGGAGGTTCTCTGATGAAGGGTCTAGGCCCAAAACGTCAGCTTTTGTGCTCCTGAGATGCTGCTGGGCCTGCTGTGTTCATCCAGCCTCACCTTTCATTACCCTTCATTTTTAATATTGGTTTAATGCAATTTAGACAGAAGTGTCCCCTCTTCTCTGGATAGATTGTCACAGCATACAGTTATTGAGCTACCTGATGGCATTGTTATAATTCCAGTTCATGTACTAATAGACAAATCAGATCCCAGACTCCAATCTAACTTGAGAATCATCCTGTTTTTGGCTCTAAGAAGATGTTATTTTACTTAAACACAACAAATGTTGCACACTTGATTTTAACAATAAATCAGAAATCTACTATACAGAAGAAAAAAAAGGACAAAATAGGATAAGCCAAACCTTTTACAAACAATACAAATTTAAATATTTATAAATGCACAGTCAACTACAACCCCATTAATTTCAATAGTACTCCTATTGAAACCCAAATTGAAACCTAAAATCTTTTTCAAGCAATGGGTGTTTCCCTGAATCAAAAGAGAGATAGAGAGAGAAAAAAAAATCAATCTATGGCACTCCAAACTGAATGACTAATGCACAGCTGTTCATTTTGTTTGCTCATTAAAAAAAACTCTCCAGTGTCAAGTTCCCATTTTCCTCCAGGAACTCTCTCTCAGACTGCATTTAAAAATAATATATCACCATGGCTACTGAAATCCTTGTAGTTAATCAGTAATCCCTCCAAAGACACACAGACTAAAATCCACATGACATTAGCTCAAATCCAAACTCTAAAACAAATTATATTAGAATATAAATAAATCATACACCTCACATCACACCTTCTGTAAAGAAAAATTAAGATGTATCTATAAGGTGCATTTCAATTACTCATCAAATATTATGAGATCACTATTACTATGTCAAATTAATATATTGGCATTAAACTCACAATGAGCTACACAGCAACCACATCGCCCATGAATCAATCAATCATAATTGTTCACAAGTGTTCTCAAAGAAGAGTTTGCTATAAAATTTTATTATCCAGGCAATGAACAAATTTCAATTTATATGATTGTAGAATTACACTCCACTTAGACAACTGTAAACTCCTGTCCAAATCTTTTTTTTGAGTCAATCAACGGATTGTGGACTGTGTAAATAACCATTTTGTCCACATGGATAGTGACGTAAATCTCAAAGTCATGTACAGCAATTGCAAAATTAAATGTATCCACAGAAATCAACTGGCTCAGAGGATATTGGCAAGTTCTGTTAATGGTTAGAGCCAAAGAAATACCAGCTTTTGTGACAGTGAATGGACTTCATCAAGGCAAAGTCATATGGTTTAGAATGAAGAGTACATCAGTACTGTTCCAAAAATTCACCAATAAAGTCACTGAAAGACTGTGTAGCTGTTATTTTGCTGATGTGTTTTCAGTTTCTTTGAAAAATAACTGATAGGCTGTTCAAACCCCACCTTGTCAGTTTGCAGTAAAACAGTCCCAAAATCAATATCTCTGGTATTAACAGCCAATAAGAATTTTTTTTCGTAATTGGGCATGGCTAAAGGTTGTGCAGTTGTTAGCAGAGCTTTCAAGTTCTTAAGAAATCTTTGACACTTCTGCATCAGTTCAAACTTCTCGCTTTTTTCCCCACCAAACTTGTTAAAGGTGCAACAGCTGTGCTGGAGTTCAGAAGAAACTAGTGAAAGGACTACTTACACCAACCTAACTGTAAAATTTCATGTTTTGTTCTAGACACAGGGAATGCAAAAGTACTTTCACTTCTCTAGGTGCTACATGGCTTTGCCCCATAGTGTGGTGCCAAACATGTCAACATCGCTTTGCCAAATTCATTCTTAGCCAGATTTTTAACCAAATTCTATTTTTGCAGCTGATCCAACAGTTCAGTCAAGTAGCATAAACATTCTCTCCAGGTTTGGTTAGAAACAACCAATCGGTGATGTAAACAACAGCTACATAGTCTTTCAGTGATTTTATTGGTGAATTATTGGAACAGCGCTGATGTACTCTTCATTCTAAACCATATGACTTTGCCTTGATGAAGTCCATTCAGTGCCACAAATGCTGACACTTCTTCGGCTCTAACCATTAGCAGAACTTGCCAATATCCTCTGAGCAAGTTGATTTCTGTGACAAATTGTGTATCCAATTCATTCAACGCAGTCCTCTAATCATAGAAAAGGATATGAATTTGCACTTGTTACCATGTTGACTTCACAATACATAGTTCCGAATCTTTGTGACCCATCCGTTTTCGGCACCCTACAATCAATGAGGTTCAGTGCATTTTGCTTTTACTTGCTACCTGTCTCTGGGGAACCTTGTTAACACATTGACTTCCATAATAATATTTCAAACTTTGGTGCTTTTATCTGTTCAAGTTTTCATTGTTTATTAACAGTCTTCAAATGTATTTTAGCCTACTCACATGTTTTGGTCAATGTTGCTTCAAAACTCAAAACACAGGTTGGAAGACTAACGTTTGAACATTGCTTAAGAAATTTCTGCCCAATTAGTTTAAGTGGTTCTTTCAGCTCATGTTGATATAGTCATTCAAAAAGGTCTAAATCCTGCAGTTTCACTAGGAGTGCCCACATTTCAAAGGAAAGCAAAGGAACTCCCAGATGATCCACATTCAAAGCATGTTTTCTCATTTCCCAATCTTTTTCCAGTTTAAGAACTTTTAATTCCGTCCCCATTTAAAATTTTTTTTCTAACGCTACACCCATCTGTTTTTCTTCCTGTACAATTTCCACGTTTGAGTTTTTTCTCAATTTCCATTAGCTTCTGTTTGTATTTTTATTTTAGCTGTATTGTCGTTAACTCCAGCTGCAAGTCCCAATTTCAAGTTACTTTCTTCTAATTCTATATGTTAGGTAATCACTTGAAGCATCATAACCTACAATCTCCAGATTTTATTTCTAATTTTATCAGCTAACTCTCTCAGTTCAGCTTTCGTCAAAAATTTCAAATAATCCACACCTATAATCTTCCACTTCCAGAAAACTCTGAACAATGCTCAATGCCAAATTCAGTGCAATAAATTCCAATATGGTACAACTGCCTTATGTCCAGAATCATCTCAAACTTGTTCCTTAAAAGAACTGACAGTCACCCTCTAAAATCAAGTGAATCCAAGTCCCAACAAAAGCCTCCAGACCCCAGCTGATGTTGTTACTTAGAGTCATAGAGCTATGCAGCATGGAAACAGACCCTTTGGTCAAACTCATCCATGCCAACCAGATATCCTAAATAAATCTAATCCCATTTGTCAACATTTGGTGCATAACCCTCTAAACCCTTCCTATTCAGATACCCAATCCAGATGCCTTTTAAATGTTGTAATTGTACCAGCCTCCACAGTTCTTCTGGAAGCTCATTCCATACACGCACAACTCTCTGCGTAAAACAAGTTGCCCCTTAGGTCCCTTTTAAATCTTTCCCCTCTCACCTTAAACCTATGCCCTTTGGTTTTGGACTCCGCTACCCTGAGAAAATATTCCAAATTCAAATTTCACTTGACAGATAATTTTTTTTGCATTAATGAGTAATTCTTTCCCTGAACACAAAAATACAATGATGCAGATTTAACTTTAATAATAATTTAGAAGTTTATTACGCAAAAGAAATGGCAATGAAATAGAATTAACTGAATATGTGCATATAATTCAACTTTAAAAATTTCAAAACACATTCTAGATAACAATCTCATTGATACCAACTTCCCTCCTTTACAATGGTCAAAAACCAAGGTAACTATTTCTTCAGTGATAATGGGAACTGCAGATGCTGGAGAATCCAAGATAATAAAATGTGAGGCTGGATGAACACAGCAGGCCCAGCAGCATCTCAGGAGCACAAAAGCTGACGTTTCGGGCCTAGACCCTTCATTTCTTCAACATTCTAAACTATCATCCTTCTTTTATGCATCCAGTTTCAGTTGAGACTTTTGCAAATTTCAAACAGAAACCCAAAAGACTTTCAAGGTCTGAGTAGTTACACTAACCAAAAGAAAAATTTCATTTTCTGACCTTCGAAGCTAGAGTCCCAACGCACACAGTTTAATCTGTTCACTCTCAAAAACTCTGTCATTGTGAAGCTATTCTTATTAACCTTCATGAAACTTCTCACTCAGACTGTTTTTTTAAAAGAAACAACTATGGCTACAGAAATGCCTAGGAATTAATCATTACACAGCTTCAGACGCATAGACCAAAAGCCACCAGTTCAAATCCAAATTCCAAAATAAATTCTATTACAATATTAATAAATCACATACTTTACATTACAGTGTGCTGTTCCCAAGGTTTGAAGTTGTTTTCAGAATGTATCAAGTTTGACTTGATGCCTTTTACTTGTTGTACTATCGTTCATGTAAGAGTTGGTTTCTGCCCACTTTGCCTGAAGTGTCGATGCTTGGCTCTGTTGGAAGCTCTGAGATCTTCTTCCTGTTTGATTACGTTGCTATTTCTAATGCCATAATCTGAGACTTCTCAGGAATTGTGGTGACCTGGCTGCCTATAGAAAATTCTATAGCTTCACTAAGCTATTCATTTGCAATTGAACCACTAAAAGCTCCTCCCCACATTCTGTCCCTTTAAATGCTCAGGCATCTTCAGTTTGTGACCCCTTATTTCACTTAATGTGCAAACTGACAGGTCCTTCACCTTCAACTTAATTTCCTGTAACTTTGCCTGAGTTCTATCTCTACCTGATGTTGTGTTGTGGCTGACAACAGCTGAGAGTTCAGCACATTGGTCTTTTTCTATTTCTCTGCAGTGTCTTCATCGTTGTAAGGAATTTCTGTATCTAATTGAAATTGCTGCTGCTGTTGTTGTTGGTGGATTCAGTGGAATAAGCAGGAAAAAAAGAGTCAGCTGCTTATCTTCTTCAACAAAGGGCTAAATCTCCTTAAGTCACAACAGAAACTTCATGATTATTCGCCTTGGTTTCAAAGATGATGCAACGGTCCTGGATCTCCAACTACAACAAGTCATTAACATCAGTGGCATCTTTATTTGCACCCATTCTTTCCTTATGCATCAGTATTCCTAGCATGTCATCTTGCTTCTGGTCATCTTCATGCCTAATGTACCCCAGTATCAAGACTCACCTCAAAAATGAAGGATCTATAAAATCCATCTGTGGTCCTCAGGATGGAGTATCATCTATGCTCAAAGCATAATGGAGTCAAGATAGCTTCCTCTGCTACTGCTGAATAAAATGATTCAAGGCCATCGAAGTGTTTCAATTTAACAAGGAACAATGAGAATGATGAACTAGATACAGAGTATTGGTGATCACTCTTCCCCTTCAGTGAAGACTAGCGGCTGACTGCTCTTGCCCTCCTAGGAATAGATTCTAGACCCGAAACAGAATACTAGGTTGTTAAAAAAAAATGCTTCAGTAATAGTGAAGCATCCTAAAGAATAGAACTCAGCTACTGTATCCAAAATAAAAGCAATTTCCTCTCATGTCAACAAATCACAATTTGTCTTGTGGGTCTGGGAAATCAAGGCAAAATTCTGTTTTGGGCCATTACCTCTGGGTACTAAAGACCCATTCTTCAAGGTCAGCATATCCCTGAAGACTAGGTGACTGTTGTCATCTGTTTAAACATTTTGAACTGCTGAAACTGATTTGGAATAGCATATTTCCATGCACCATAACCTTCTGTGTAATGGGGAAAAGCTCCTGTTAAGAGAATCATTTAATGGTATCAACCATGCCCTGTCTCCTCCTGTCCTTTCTGCTTGTGGATATCCTATGGGGACTTTTAATTTCCATCTTTGTAAGCATCTCTGTTCTGCACTCAACTATTACTCATTGGTTTCGACTGACAACTCGCTGCATTTCCTGCTGTAGTCTTTTACATCTTTCCTCTTGTCTCCTGAGTTCCCTGTGGACTGTCTCTGACACTCTTTTATAATGCTGCAGCTTTACCCAGATGTACCTTGTCTGACTGACTGATCCCAGTGCTTAGTGAGCTGCACACGTACCATTGTCTGACTGAGTTTGGGTCTTCTTTTCCCTAGCCTAAGACAAAGTTTTTCTCACCTTCCATGTTGAAAGCTCTACCCAGAGGTTCCGTTTTGCTTTGATTTTATTAGATGTGGAATACTGTGCTTGTTTTTTTACTGCATTAGTTGTTCCTTCACTCTCGATTTTATACTTCTGTTTCACGTTATGTTTCCCTGTAACTGCTAATTTAATGTTGTTGATCTCCTTACAACTCTTTCTTTAAGATCCGCAGACTTGTAGTTGTAGAATTCCAGGTGTCTACCTTTTGTTTGTTCATTCATGGGGTATGGGCATCACTGGCTAGACCTGTATTTATTGCCCATCCCTAATTGCCCAGAGAGCAATTAAGATTCAAGCACATTGTTGTGGGTGTGCAGTCATGTATAGGTTAGACCATGTGAGGACAGCAGATTACCTTTCTTGTTACATTCTTCAGTACATCAGTGCCTGGACTAACATTAACAGGTTGCAATGGAGGAGCATGTTTCAAATGATCCAATTTGAGACGGAGTCTTAGCTTTGGGGCGGCACGGTGGCTCAGTGGTTAGCAGTGCAGCCTCACAGCGCCAGGGACCCGGGTTCGATTCCAGCCTCGGGTGGCTGTCTGTGTGGAGTTTGCACATTCTCGCCGTGTCTGCGTGGGTTTCCTCCGGGTGCTCCGGTTTCCTCCCACAGTCCAAAGATGTGCAGGCTAGGTGGATCGGCCTTGCTAAATTGCCCATAGTGTTCAGGGTTGTGTGGGTTATAGGGGCGTGGATCTGGGTGGGATGCTTCAAGGGGCGGTGTGGACTTGTTGGGCCAAAGGGCCTGTTTGCACACTGTAGGGAACTAACCTAATCTATTTCTCCCAAATGGGCACACACTATTACACAGTGATGATGTCTGATGGCCTTTATTGAATAAGTATTGGCAGCAGGGCTCACACCCATGATATTCTCCTCTTGCACTACGTGGGAAGTCAAGGACATTCCAGTATCCCTGCTGACCGTTTGTGCAGGAGGTATGTCTCCAGCTGCAGCCTCTGGCTGACCACATTTTGGACTGGAGCAGCAATGGACTCATTCAGGATTACCCACAGCAAATCATTCCTGAGATTCTTGCAGAGGAGGCTCACTAGATTGGTTCCGGAGCTGAGAGACTTGGTTTATGAGAAGACTTTGAATTATCTGGGACAATACTCATTGGAAATTAGAAGAAAGAGAGGGCATCTTATAGAAACATGTAAAATGATGAAGGGAATGGAAAAGACAGAAGCAGGGAGATAGTAGGAACTGCAGATCCTGGAGTATCTGAAATAACAAGGTGTAGAGCTGGATGAACACAGCAGGCCAGGCAGCATCAGAGAAGCACGAAGGCTGACGTTTCGGGCCTTTCTGAAGAAGGGTCTAGGCCCGAAACATCAGCCTTCCTGCTCCTCTGACGCTGCCTGGCCTGCTGTATTCATCCACCTTGTTATCAGAGAAGCAAGGAGGATGTTTCCACTGGCAGGTGAAACTAGAACTAGGGCACACAGCCTTAAAATAAGGGGTTACAGATTTAAGACTGAAGTGAGGGGGAACTTCTTCACCCAAAGGGTTGTGAATCTGTGGAATTCCCAGTGAAGCAGTTGAGGCTATCTTGTTGAATGCTTTTTAAGGCAAAGTTAGATCAGTTTTTGAACAGTAAATGAATTAAGTGTTTTAGTGAGCAGCCGGGCAAAAGGAGCTGAGTCCACGAGAAGATCAGCCATGATCTTATTGAATGGGACAGCAGGATCGAGGGGCCAGATGGCCTACTCCTGCTCCTATATTGTTATGTTCTTATTGTCATGAACAGCAAGTTCAGTGAGATGGCCACACTGCAGGCAGTGCTGGAAACCCCTTTGGCTCTAACAGGTTCACGGTCATGGTTATTAGTGATTGGTACAACTGAGTGGTTTGTTAGGCCATTTCAGAGGGCAACTGAGAGTCAACCACATTGCTGGAGTCATATGTAGGCCAGACTAGGCAAGGGGTGGCAGATTTCCTCCCCTGATGGACATTAGTGAACCAGATGGGTTTTTCTGACAATCGGCAATGATTTTACGGTGATCAGTAGATTCTTAATTCCAGACTTTTTCTTATAATTACTGAATTCATATTCCACCACCTGCTGTGGTAGGAACCTGAGTCCGCAGAACATCAGCTGGGTTTCTGGATTAATAGTCTAGCAATAATACCACTAGGCCATTGCCTACCCTATAGAGGATGGAATGGCTTTTCAGGGGATAGCAACAGAAGCCAAGTCCATGACACCATGGGTGGTTCTCATGCACAAGGCGGGAAGACGAAGAATGACAGGGCTGTAGTGATAGAGGATTCAACAGCAAGGGAACCAGACATGCGTTTCTGTGGCTATAACAGAAACTCTGGTATGACATGTTGTCTCCCTGGCACAAGGGTCAAGTACATCTCAGAGAGGCTGCAGGGAATTTTGAAGGGGACAGGGTAAACTGTCAGTGCTCGTAGTACATATCAATGCCAATTACATAGGTAAAATAAAACTGAGGAGGTCCTACAAGAGTACGGGGAGTTAGGATGCAAATTAAGATGGACTTATACAAGCAAGGCAGGCTGCACCCGGGCCAGGATCTATCCATTTTTCCCAATTTGGCCTCCGTACCGCATCTCTTTCTCACTTTTTGTACTTTCCAGTTTAGGGTGGGTATCATACCCCTTCTGTTATTCTGCTGCTTCCTTGTGATCTGTGTGTCTCACTTCATCCTCTGTTTGCCATTTCATCTTTTGGCCGTATATTTGCTGTCTGAGGGATAGATTGTCATTGCAACCTTGGCTAACCACACAGAGACATATATATAAAGCAAGTGATTTATCATTCGGGGAGTTTCAATATTCTGAGCAACATGCTCCACAAACTGCTGCTGACACAAGTGCCTAAAAATATCCAAGAGATTTATAACAATTATAGTCACACAATCTGTGCTGTTCAACATTCCTATGCAGTCTCCATTAAACTCGTCATTGAAATTCTCTGAGGCATCCATATGGGAATCTGCACTCAGACCGGCTTCAGCATCTATAAGCCAGTAATTTCAGCCATAAATGTGCATTACAAAGCAATATAAAGCTTCATAAAACATGTACTCCTGTTGACAATATACACACCACCCTCTAAAAAGCAAGCCCTATCACAAGATGAAATCTCAAATTGTGTTAATCTAAATGATTGGCTTTCAATTTGACAAGTATGGAATGTAGAGGGCAGCAGCTTACAACAGATATCTCTCATAGCTCTGTGAATTTTTGTCTCACACTGGACTGTGAAAAATCTTTACTGTGCTACAGCAACAGCTCAGGAGCAACAAGGTCCCTGTCGAATGCTTTGTAACCTACGCTGGTGTCACGGGTAGAGACAGCAAGCCACCATTATACTTGTTGTACACATTACTCTCTTTAATAACAGGCATTCAGAAAAGGTATTCCTTATAATATACAGAAGAACCCCATAATCTATAATTCAGTTTGCTTTTCCTCTTGTGTCCACAGAAGCTGCTCTTCCCGACAGTATACAAAGATGTTTTTAATCAATATATGGGGTTTATTTTGCCCCTAATAAGATATCCAAGGCTTGCTGTTTCCTAGAGCACACAGAGGGTTTTTTTAATGCCTTCCAAAGTACACAGGAGCTACTATTTCATACAACATTTACAGGGCATGCTATTCATTATAGTGTATGTAGGAGCTGTGAAGCCCTACAGTAGAAACATACTCTCCATAATATATGGAGGCTTGCTTCTTTTTTATTCATTTGTGGAACATAGACAACACTGGCTGTGCCAGCATTGATTGCCCATCCCTAATAATCCTCGAGAAAGGGTTGATGAGCTGCCTTCTTCAACCGCAGCAGTCTCTTTAGTATAGGTAGATCCAAATGCTGTTAGGGAGGGAGTTCCAGGATCTTGACCCAATGACAATGAATGAATGGTGATATATTTACAAGTCAGGATTGTGTTTTGGGATCTTACAGGTGGTGGTGTCCCCATGCGTTTTCTAGATGTTAGTGGTTATGGAATTTACATTCTAAAACAGTGAACGAATGGTGAATTTCTGCAGTGCATCATGTAGATTGTACACGCTACTGTTATTGTGGTTTTGTGGAGGTGGGAGTGGATATTTAGATGAAGAGATGCCGATTACGCAGGCTGATTTATCCTGGATGGTGTCAAACATCTTGAGTGTGATGTCATCCAGGCAAGTAAGGAGCAGTCCATCACAAATTGAATTGTCCCATACGGATAATGGACAAGCTTTAAAAAGTGAGATGGGGTGTTGTGTGTTTCAGGATGCCTCACCTCTGATCTACCCTTGCAGTCACAGTATTTATATGGCTAGCGCATTTCAGTTTTTGAACAATGGAATCCCCAAGATATTGATAGTGGAGGGATTCAGCAGTGGTAAGGCTATTGAATGTAAAGGGTGATGGGCGAGTTGGCTTTTGGGTGGCGCTCTTGTGGAGTGAATGAATCTTGTCACTTATCCACCCTAAACTGGATACTGCCCGGATCTTCTTGGATTTGGAGATGGGCTACTTCAGTATCTGAGGAGTCATGAATGGTGATGAACATTATATAATCCTCAGCAAATGTCCCTACTTCTGATCTTATGATTGAAGGAAGATCATTGATGAAGGTAGTTGGGCCTGAAACACTACCCAAAGAACCTCTGCAGAGATGCCCTGGAGATGTGATGGTGCTGTCGCTGGGCTAGTAATCCAAAGACCCAAGGAATATTTAGGGAATCTAGGTCCAATTCCCACCAGGAGAGATGGTGGAATTTGAATTCAATGAAATCTGAAATTATAAGTTGAAAAATGACCACGTTGACAGTCATTAGAGAAAAAAACACATCTGGTTCATTAATGTTCCTCAGGGAAGTAAGGTGCTGTCCTTACCTGGCCTGACCTATACGTAACCCCAGACACAATAATGTAATTGACTCTTAACTGCCCTCTCAGATGGCCCAGCAAGCCATGCATTAAGCTATGATGGTGTTGTCTGGGATGTGATCTCTAAGTATGACTGTGTAAGGCTTTTTCTTGACTTGTTAGTGAAATAACTTTTCCAATGTTAGCAGTGTATTTGTAGACATTACTAAGGAGGACTTTGCATGGCTGTGTTTGTCATTGTTACTTCTGGTGCCTGAAAAACTTCTGAAGAGTCCAGATCCATTGCAGTGTAGCTGACTCTTAATTGCCTTCTGAAATGGCCCACAGGTCACTGCATCACTGCACCCTTTGAAGCATCCCATCCAGACTCATCCCCCCATAACCCTGAACGTTATGGGCAATTTAGCATGTACAATCTACCTAGCCTGCACACCTTTGGGCTGTGGGAGGAAATCGGAGCACCCGGAGGAAACCCACGCAGACACGGGGAGAAAGTGCAAACTCCACACAGATAGTCACCTGAGGCTGGAATTGAACCCGAGTCCCTGGCGCTGTGAGGCTGCAGTGCTAACCACTGAGCCACTGTGCCGCCCCACGGGATAAGATCACCTCTCATTCTTCTAAACTGCAATACATATATGCTCGACTTTTCCTCATGACATTCCTTCAACAGCGTGAACCTTCTCTGAATTGCTGCAATGTTTCTTAAATAAAGAAATCAAAACTGTATTTTGTACTTTCGGTGTGCCACCACCAATGGTGAATAGTAGTAGAAGGGTTTCTTCACATTTAGACTTTACTGCATCTTGCAACATTCTATCCACCTTCTTTATTATTTGCTGTACCTGAATGTTAACCTTTTGTGATTCAGCACAGTCAGATCCTGCTGTACTTCAGCATTTTCTACTCTGTTCGCATTTAAATAACATTCTGCCTTTTAATCCTTCCTAAGTGGGTAATCTTCTATTCTTCCTTGTCCATTCACATGATCTATTTCTCTTCACAGACTGTTTATGTCCTTCTGACAATTTGCTGTCCCACTTCTTTTAGTATAATCAGCAAATTTAGGGACAATATATATACAGCCTCTTCTCAGTGATCAATTCAAGTAATTAATATTGATTACAAATAATGAGACCCCAGCACTGACACATGCTGTACCTCAATAGCTACTTTTTGCCAAGCTGACAATGATCCATGTATTTCAAATCTAAATGAACCATTTATTCCAGTTCTGTTTCCTGTTTGTTAGCTGATGCTGTACCTTGTACACTAACGCCATGACCTTGTATATAATAAAAGCTAAACATTGCAGCTGGTGGAAATCTGAACTAAGCATAGAAATTCCTGACATACTCCGCATGAAAGTCTAGTTGCCATCAATGCAAATTTTCTGCCTTTTTTAAAACAACTTTGTCAAAGGAGACAATGTAATGCTGAAGTCTGGGAAAAAAATAAACTTCTGGTAATGTCCACACACACTGATGTATTGTAAAATTACGTGTTTTGTTTTACGTATAGAAAAATCCAAAATGGACCTTACTTTCAGTTCTTCAAGTACCTGGGTGCTACTTGGCCAAGTCCCATAGTGTTGCTGAAATAAGTTAATTGTGTTTTAACAAATTCACCTTTATTTGGATTATAAAAGATTTGTTCTTTGTAGCTGGTCAAGCAGTTCAGTCAGTAGTGTAAATGATATTAAAAAACTGAAAGAACCGTGGATGGCGGAAATCGGAAACAAAAACAGAAAATATGGGAAAAGCTCAACGTCTGGCAGCTTCTGTGGAACGATATCAGGGTTAACATTTCAGATCCAGCAAACCTCCTTCAGACCTGCTGATAGCTAAGAAAACAATCGTGTGTATGCGTGTGTGGACCTGTAAACCATAGGAACCGATAGAGCCCAAAGAGAGAAAAATGGTTGTACAGACAAAGGACTGAATAAATGTCAATCTAAGGGAATGAACAGCTGCTAACAGGTACTGTTGGTAGCTGACAATGAGTTCTGTGTGGTAGCAGTGTAGGGGTGAGGGTACATTGCGGTGGGAGTATGTAGGAGTGTTGGCATGTGTATGTGCAGTGGTGTCTGGGTGTGGAAGGGTGTGTGTGTAGGAGTGTGTGTGTATGCATGTGCATGCGTGTGTATGTGTGCATGTGTGAGTGTGTGTGTGTGGTCATGTGTACTTTATACCCAGGTCACCCCTAATCATTGCAAACATTAACATATAGCTACATAATCCTTCAATGACCTTATTGGGTAATCATTGGAATGTTACTGATATAATTTGCATTATTTTGCATTGATTAAGCCCACATACTTTCTCTGAATGAGTCTGCTTTCGATATTGTGTTGACTTTGGATAATCAAGATGACGCCATCTGATTTTCGCACCATCATGATGCATGAGCTCCAGTTATTATGACTAGAGTCAATAATGTTATTGGTTCCAACATTATCTCAGCCTCTTTCCCCTCATTAGAGCTAATTTCTATGGATTGAGTCTGTAAGGATGTTGTCCGAAATGTTACACATCTCCTGCATTAATAGCCAAATATATTTTTCACTCAGATCAATTTAAAAGCTTTTGTAATCGATTGCAGTAAACAGAAGTCTACCATACGCTCAGGGATATCTTTGGGGTATTGGGAATCTGAATCGTACGGACAGGAGATCTTTTAAGAGACAGCAAACCACAGTCATTCACAGGACACAACGAGCCCAAAGAATGTAATTTAGTTGGAGTTCATCAGGAACATAGGCAATGAAAAGTGTTTTATTTAACTTTGTGCATTATAGTGGGAATATAGTGACAATTTGATAGTTTATTGATGGATAGTATAATGTTCCATCTAACATTTTAAACAACCTGTTTCATTAAATCTGATTACTAAAGGCTTAATTTGGAGTCTACCTGCTTTGGAAATGGTGGGGAGGGGAGGGACACTTTAGCTCCTACTCTGATCAATAACCTGTTTATCTTGCTGCTCTTTTTGCCGCCTGAGCTAATTCTACACACACATCTTCTGAACTAGCGCCATTTCATATTCATTCAGTAATCTCATCAGTTATTAATAAAACTACCTCACCTGCTTTTGCCTTTTCATTTGGAAATGTCAACTACCTGTGAATATTCAGTTCCCAACTTTGGTCACCTTGCAGCCATTGCAGAAAAGTGGCTATCTCTATTTAAGTCATTAAGTCATCTTTATTGTTTTAACTGTAATAGTCCTTCAAATAATGTGCCTTTAGCTTTTTTAAAGCCATATTACCTATTGATATCCTACGCGGTGATGCACTGTTGTACCTGTACGCTCTGTTACTTCCAGTCACACACTGCTTATCATTATCTACTTTTTGTCATATTCCGCTTATCATTGTATTATGTGAAAAAGTGATCATTCTGTATAACATACAGAGCACCTGGAATTCTTTAAAGGGTCTGACTCCTTTATATCAGGGCTATTATTCAGTTTAATAAATACTTGAGCAATTATTGTATATATACAAATGAGTGTTATTCTTGAAGGCAATTTATTCTCTGCAATTGACACAGGGTTATGATTCCCTATAACGGGTGGCATGGTGGCTTCGTGGTGAGCACCACTACCTCACAGTGCAAGGGACACATGTTCAATTTCAGCCTTGGGTGACTTTGTGGAATTGTCTGTGTGGGTTTCCCCTGGAAGTTCTGGTTTCCTCCCATAGTCCAAAGGCATGCAGATGGGTGGGCCATGCTAAATTTCCCCACAGTGTGCAGGTTAGGTGGGTTGGCCAAGGTTAAAGCAGGGTCATGGAGATAGGGAGGAGGGCTGGGTCTTGGTGGAATACCCTCTGGACAGTCAGTGTAGACTTGATGGGCTGAATGGCGTGCTTCCACACTGTAGGGATTCTATGATGTACATAGCAGTTTTCTTCTCTATTGTAGATACAAGCTGTCATTCTCAATAATACTTCAAAGGGCTGTTATTCCTATCATTTACACAGATATTGCTACTCTCTGTCATACAAACAGTGGGTTCTATTCTGTACAGCAATACTCAAAATATATGTAAAGGTTACGATACTCTACAGGACTGGAACAGTAGTTTGAATTGTTTACAGTAAGCACAGTGCTGCAAACTTCCTAGACCATTCACAGGGACTGTCATTCCCACTATAATGCACAAAGTTAAATAAAACACTTTTCATTGCCTATGTTCCTGGTGAACTCCAACTAAATTACATTCTTTGGGCTCGTTGTGTCCTGTGAATGACTGTGGTTTGCTGTCTCTCAAAAGATCTCCTGTCCGTACAACTCAGATTCCCAATATCCCAAAGGTATCCCTGAGCGTATGGTAGACTTCTGTTCACTGCAATTGATTACTGCCTAACTAGTTATACTTAACATCAGCAAAGGCAGTTCAGAGATGTTAGCAGGTGAGGTCAGAACCCGGCCCACCTGACTCTAAGGTAGGGACACTACCACTGCACCACAAGAGCCCGTCAAATCAGGGAAGATGAGAAATATGAGCCACAATGTTTGAACTTATATGATGGTGGTGGTGGTGTGGGGGGCGGGGGGGGGGGGGGGGTGCTGGTGGTGGTGGTGTGGAGGTGGTCGCCAATGGATTTCCAATCCATCACCTTCACCACTCAGTCACAGCCATGGGCCAACATCAGTGAAGGCAAAAAACTGGAGCAAATTAATTAGCTGCAATGTATTTGCTCTTTATTCAAAGTTTGTGCAGCTAACAATGAAAATGGACAGGAGGTGCAAAACTGATTAGATTGGAGGCATAACTGATTGATAAAATGTTTCTCTTAGTTTAGCAGCATCAGCAAACGCCAGGTCAAACACCAGGACTTCTTGTTTAGTTGTTGCACTGCCTAGCTTAGGTTTTCAACTGTACTGAGAAGATGTCTCATTTTTCTCTGTGCAACTGTGTTGCATTTGGGGAGCTGAGAGGAATCAATTTGATTTCTTCTGACAACTGGGTGATCCCAACTGGAACTACAGAAGTGTAAATACCAATAAGAACCGAAGTAGATTCTAATAGCTACTCCCTCACCCTGGTTACTGGCAAGAGAAGGAAGAAACACTCACGGTCTTTACTCAAACGCAAAGAAAAATTTGATGGATGAGATGCTTGGTGCTTCTACTGCCCATAGCACAGTCATCAACAACAAGAAATATCCTAGAGACGAGCAGCAGACTAAACCCTGAGCTCCCATTTAGATTCCAATCTGCAACTCACTCCCTGGCATCTGTTAAGTTAAATATTGACCACCCGAACCCCTCCTTTAAATAAAATATAGGTGCAAAGCATATATCTGAATTTCTCAAAAAAACCCTGTAAAAACTATAACCTTAGGAACTTAGCAGCACTGTGCAGACATCCTTGTTGCTTGATTAATGTATGTACCTGGTTGAAACAAACAACAGGTCAGCTTCTGTCAGTTTCACTATTGGAAGTAGCCAGATGATTTTAACTGTTTTCTACCAGGCAGTTGAGGTTAAAGCTACCCCCTTGGTGTCATCTGTGAAGTTGGTGTGTTTGCATGGAAACTTCAGAAACAAAACCCCTCTTTTCCCAAAGACATAAGCTGGTGAACTCATAAAATCCCTCAGTCGCCCTTTCTTCTTGTAGTCTAAGTCAATTAACCAGTGATTTGTGACTTTTCTCATTTTTGCATCTGAGCAAGAAATGCAATATCCTGACTGGATGTCGTCTTCAATTCAAGGTTCAACCAGCACGCGTGCAGACTTTGGAAGGGAGTTCTCCGGATTTCCTTGCCAACTTTCTTCCCTCAACCAAATGGACTTAACTGATTATCACTTTGAAAGCTGTTTCTGGAGCTTAATGTGAAAGAAACAACTGATTTTTTTACAAGTCAATCAACAGCCAGACTCATTCAGTGAAATCAATTGCCCAAGCATGCGAGGCACTTCTAAGAGTCAGTGGACAGCTCTAAACATAATGTGGAAGTACTGTGAATCAATCCCAGGATGCAGGTTTCAATCAGTCAGAGCCCAGCACTTCTCAGTGAATCAAGACACGCACTGCAGCAGACTTGAGGTAATGAGCCTTCATCAATCAAAACTAATTTGCATTCCTGGAATAACACTGCCTGCTATTAAGGAATTTTTATGGACACTGGTGGTATGTTATTCATATCCCATACCGTGAAATCTACCTTCTGCCCTTTGAGAATCCTCAATATAATCTGTTTGCAAAAGCAAGAACAAAGTCAAATACCAAAGGAAGCTTGAGACACAGATAGACGCCTCAGGTGACCTCAAAGCCTGTGTTTTATTTCATGCATCTCTACCTCTCCATCTCCCCGTGGATCTGCAGACTGCCCCTATTAGTCATTCTGCTTCTGTGTCCTTCCTTTGACACCAGTTTGTTCAAGTTGAATCCCACTTCAATGAAAAAGCTCAGTTGTGAGTACCCTTATATCTACACTAACTGTGAAACAAATGTGACATGCGAGGATTGTCATTGTAAAAATCTGCACTGGGTCAGTTCAATTTCTTTGTGGTCCCACTGGCAACTTTAATATCTCCTTAAGTCCTACCATTTGACCGGAGATAGTTTGGATAGAATGTATTATCTTCAATTTTCCAGTCAATGAAGAAGTGGCTGAATTATTCACTCATAAATTCAGGGCCATTGTCACTCATTAGGATGTCTGGAATGGCTCAGTGATGGAAGTGTGCTTTCAGGCATTCTATGATCTCACAGGTGGTCACTGACATTAACAGGTCCAACTCTCAGCACCAATGACAAGATAATAAATTCCAGTGAGTATAAAGAGGTCCACTCCAAGCTTTGCCCATGGTCTGATTGTGACCATATGTGTCACAAACAACTCTCTGTCTTGCTTAGGTTGGTAATTATTAAGAATACAGCTGTTGTTTATGTGATCCTTGATCTAATTGCTCAAGCTCAGCCAGTACAGCACTTCCTTTATTTTTGCATTCATTTCGGCAGAGCTGGGCAAAGAAATGGCAGATGGAATTCAACCCAGAAAAGTGTGAAGTCATTCACTTTGAAAGTTTGAATTTGGATGCAGAATGCAGGGTTAATGGCAGGATTCTTGGCAGTGTTGAGGAACAGAGGGATCATTGTGTCCATGTCCATAGGTTCCTCAAATTTGCTACTCAAGTTGATAGGGTTGTAAAGAAGGTCTATGGTGTGTTGGCTTAAATTGGGAGGGGAATTGAGTTTAAGAGCCATGAGGTTATGCTGCAGCGCTACAAAACCTTGGTTAAACCACACTTGGAATATTGTGTTCAGTTCTGGTCACCTCATTATAGGAAAGATGTGGAAGCTTTAGAGAGGGTGCAGAGGAGATTTACGAGGATGCTATCTGCCCTGGAGGGCAGGTCTTAGGAGGAAAGGTTGAGGCAGCTAGGACTTTTTTCACTGGAGCAAAGAAAGATGAGGGGGACTTGATAGAGGTATACAAAATGATGAGAGGCATAGATAGAATGGATACCCAGAGACTTTTATCCAGGGCAGAAATGACTATTCCGAAGGGACATAATTTTGAGGTGATTGGAGGAAGGTATAGGGGAAATATCAGAGATAGGTTCTTTACACAGAGAGTGGTGGGTGCATGGAATGCGCTGCCAGCAGTGGTAGTGGTGTCAGGTACATTAGGGACAGTTAAGTGACTCTTGGACAGGCACATGGATGATAGTAAAATGTAGGGTATGCAGGGTAGATTGATCTTAGAGTAGGATAATAGGTGGCCACAATATCATGGGCCAAAGGGCCTGCACTGTGCTGTACTGTTCTATGTCCTTCCTGGTTTGCATGTATGTGATTCAACATCTCTTTTCTCATCTCTTTAGGGAAATGGTTTTATTTGCCTTGTGCAGGATGTCACCTTGGGCTATAAATTCATCTCTATGTCCTCAATACCCTCTTATCGCAACAAACATGCTCTTGAAGTTTTCAAACCATTTTTTCATCACTACTTGCTGTTGTACTTGAAGAGTTATATCTTGTATAGTTTGTTTGATTTGAATAAGATTCTTATCTTTCAGATTCAATGTATGCTGGGTTAATGACTTCAAGTGAACATTGAGCTGTTACTTCTCATTAAGTGTGGAAGATTTCACATTCTCTTAGTATTCTCAACCTTTTTCATAGGGAGTGCTGCTCTCAATGACATATCAGCAACACATATCGGTTCCCCCCTGCTTATATATCCACAGTCAGATGCCACTTAGAGGTGGAGTAGCATTGCTGGTGAAAGCGACATTAATGCAATAGTGAGAAAAAACTGGTGAAGTGGAATCTGTATAGGTAGAGCTTAGAAACACCAAGCAACAGAAAATGATAGTGTAAGGTGTATAAAAATCCCACAGGTGTACTGGTAACACTGGGAAGGCATTAAATAGGGTATCACAGTGATAAATGATAAGTGATAAATGTACAGCTGCAGTCGGGTAACTTTAATCTACATACAGATTGGACAAATCAAATCAGGAACAATGCTGTTGAGGAGCAACTCCTACTTTCCTTTGACCCCTTCA
Source organism: Stegostoma tigrinum (assembly GCF_030684315.1). Classification (NCBI taxonomy): domain Eukaryota; kingdom Metazoa; phylum Chordata; class Chondrichthyes; order Orectolobiformes; family Stegostomatidae; genus Stegostoma; species Stegostoma tigrinum. The sequence goes on along the minus strand of NC_081378.1, from coordinate 19,572,174 downwards.
GCCCTGGGCACTCCTTCTTGAAAACATTCAATGTTTTGGCCTCAACTGCTTTCCATAGCAGAGAGTTCCATAGTCTCCACTCTCTGGGTGAAAACAATTCTTCTCATCTGTGTTCTAAAAGACCTAGTTCCATTTTTAAACTGCGACCCATGGTTCTGGGCTCCCCAGTCGGAGAAGATCCTTCCTGCATCTACCTGTCTCATCCTGTTAGAATTTTATAGGTTTCTATGATATTCTTTCCCCCTCCTCAATTCTTCCTAACTCTAGTGACTACAGTCCTAACCAATCCTTGTACATCCATGCTACTATCCCAGGAATCAGCCTGGTAAATCTTCTTTACATTCTCTCAGTAGCCAGAGCATCCTTTTTCAGATGAGGAAGCCAAAACTTTACACAATACTCCAGTACAGTCCTAGCAATGCCCTGCACAATCCCACCTCCTGTACATGAATTCTCTCACCATGATGGCTCATATGCTATTTGCCTTCCTCACCCCTGCTGCTTGTGCATGCTTAGTTTCAGTAACTACTGCATGAGGACACACAGGTCTCACTGAACCACCCACTTTTTGAATCTATTCAGAGAATAATCTGCCTTCCTTTTAGATAACGAAGTGGATAAATCTATATTTATCCACATTAGGCTGTATCTGCCACACATTTGCCCACCAACTTAAATTGCCTAAGTTACACTGAAGCTTCTCTGCATCCTCCTCACAGCGTACCCTTCCATCCAACTTTGTGCCATCTGCAAACTTGGAGATATGACACATCATTTCCTTATGTAAATTATTATAATGTATTGTGAATAGCTGGGGCTCCAGCATTGATCCTGCAGTACACTAGTTACTGCCTACTACTTGGAAAAAGACCCATTTATTCCAGCTGGTTGTTTCCACAAGCCAGTTCTCATTTCACTTCAATAAGTGACCACCAATCCCAGGTACTTTAATTTTGCATGCTTCTCTGAAGCCTTCTGAAAATCTAAGTAAACCACATCCACTGGATCCCTTTATCTACTCTACTAGTTACATCCTCAAAAAATTTCAGCAAATTTGTCAAACACAGCTTCCCCTTCATCGATCCACACTGACTCTGTCTGATCCTACCACTATCTTCTAAGCACTCTGCAAATACATCGTTCATAATGGAATCTAGTATTTTTTCCATTACTGATGTCAAGCCATCCAGTCTATAATTCATGTTTTCTTTTCAGATCTTGTCTTAAATAGTGGTGGTATGTAAGCTACTCTCCAGTCCATTGGAATTGTTTGAGTCTACAAAATTTTGGAAGATGCTGACGAGCGCATCTGCTATTTCTAGGGTCATCTCCTTAAGTACTCTGGGATGAAGTTGGTCAAGCCCTGGCAATTTATATAACATTACTCCCTAGTTTCCCCAAAACTATTTCCTTATAATGTTGCCTTACTAATGTTAAATTTCTTTCAATGCCTCCTTCCCATTAGGTCATATATTTGAATGTTACTTGCGTCTTCTTTAAGAGACTGAACTAAAATATGCAATTAATTGGTCAGCCTTCTCTTTATTTCTCATGATAAATTCCTATTTTGGACTGTAGAGGACCAATACTTGTCTTTACTAATCACTTTGTCATAATATACCTATAGAAGCTTTTACTACAGATTTGGATGCTCCCTGCAAGCTTATTCTCATTCTGTATTTTCCCATTCTTCACCAGTTTCTTTGTCTCACCTTGTTGGAATCTAAACTGTACCCAGTCTTCACGTCTGTTTTTTTTTTGGCCAATTTGCATGCATCTTCCTTGGATTTAATACAATTCTAATTTCTCTTGTTAGCCATTGACTGACCACATTTCCCATTTTAGTTTTTATGCCAAATAGGGACAAATAACTTTTGCAATTTATCCATGTATTCTTTAAGTGCTTGCCATTGCCTGTCTATCATCATCCCTTCAAACAACACCTCCCAATTTATTGTCACTAGCTTGTGCCTCGTAACATCTTAAGTTCCTTTATTTAAAATCAGGATCCTCATCTCAGAAACAACTACATCACTGACCAGAGATAATGGGAATTGCAGATGCTGGAGAATCCAAGATAATAAAGCGTGAAGCTGGGTGAACACAGCAGGCCAAGCAGCATCTCAGGCTGATGAAGGATCTAGGCCCGAAACGTCAGCTTTTGTGCTCCTGAGATGCTGCGTGGCCTGTTGTGTTCATCCAGCTTCACACATCACTCACCATCTTAATGAAGAATTGTATACTGGTGTGCTCTCTCTTCCCTCAGGGCCCAAACACAAGTAGGTGGTCTATTGCTCTTTTCTCATTACACAATATCCAGTCAAGGATGGCCTTTACTCAAGCTGATTCCTCAACATAATGATTCATAAAACTGTTCTGTGTACACTCCAAGATCTCCTTCTCTACAGTGTTGCTACTGATTTGCTTTACCCAAGCTATATGCAAATTGATAATGCCCATAATTACAGCTGTACCTTTATTACTTGAATATCTAATTTCCTTTTCAATGGCTTCCTTAATGCTACTACTACAGGCTAGGTGTCTATATACAACTCCTGATATTGTATTCCCTCCCTTTTCAGTTTCTAAGCTCAATGCATATGGATTCTACTTCGCCAGAGCTAATATCCTTTCTCACAATCACGTTGATTTCCTTCTTAATCAGCAGAGTTACCTCATCTCCTTTTCCTTTCTGTCTTTTCCTTCTAAAACCTGAACCCCCTGGATATTCAAACTGCCATTACTGGTCAGCCTGCAGCCTCATCCCTGTGATCCCCACTATACCATACCAGATATGCCCATAACCCATGAACAAATTTTTAAAAGACTGTAGGTCACTGCATCTCTGTTACTGCTCTCACCCTATTGAGATCTAGACAAGTTCTTATTTGTAATTATATATCCCATGTCCTGGACCTCAGGGATCTTCAATTTTAAGAAGGTGCAGTGGCTCAGTGGTTAGCACGGCTACCTCACAGCGCCATGGACCCAGGTTCGATTCCACCCTCGGGTAACCGTCTGTGTGGAGTTTGCACATTCTCCCCGTGTCTGCATGGGTTTCCTCCGGGTGCTCCGGTTTCCTCCCACAGTCCAAAGATGTGCAGGCTCGGTGGACTGGCCGTGCTAAATTGCCCCATAGTGCTCAGGGATGTGCAGGCTTGGTAGGTTAGCCATGAAATATGCAGGGTCCCAGGGATGGGTGGTGGGTCTGGGTGGGACGCTCTTCAGAGGGCCGACGTGGACTTGATGGGCCAAATGACCTGCTTCCACACTGCAGGGATTCTCTGATTCCATCTGTCTTCTTGTTCAATTTAAGATTCATCTTGCATGTTCTATCAAGCAGTCACACTAAAATCTGATTATAGTCTTCAACAGCCTCTTCTGTTGTGTTTCCACATCCATAGACTAAAAGATAATTCATAATAGGTTGCATTCTGAGAAGTTCAGTGACTAACATATGCTGTTGTGAATATTCTTTCTTGTGGAAATGCCAAACAGCGTTGGCAATCAAGTGTATCTCCAGAGTGGTATCCAGAATAGAATTAAGACACTGCTGCTATTATCCAGCATCACTCGCTAGTAACCATCTGTCACATTTAGGATCATAAAGACTTTTGCCTTGGCGAGTTGTGCTAAAATTTATTTTATCATTGGCATGGGCTAGCACAAACTCTCAAAGCTTTTTTGAGGTATTTTTGATTGATGCTTAGTTTTTGATGTTTTTTTCCCAAGCAGCTAATCCAGTCTGCAGGCATCGTCACTGTCTTGCTTTCTCTCTTCTGCCTTTCAGGCTGAACTTGGAGAGGAAGGTATGTTGATCTTAGGCACATATTCACTTTAAGATAATATTTAGCAGGAAAACATCCAAGACCTGTAAACATCTTAGTAACCTTTTAGGATCTGTTCAGTAGTAATGCCTTAATGGCCTGTAAAATGTTACAGCTCTCTGGCAAGTCTCAGGTTACTCATTCAAGCTTCTGATTTGCTTCAAATCAGATAAGCAGGTATTGCTTAATGCCTCCTATCTAGAACTCCAGACCTTTGTTCTTCCTAAATACACTGGGCTCTCCACTTTATTTCACCTCTTAGTATGGGGATCTTTCCATCGTATTGCCTCAACATTTCTGCTGAGGGGATTCATTTTTGGGTTGCTGTCGTGAGGAACTTTTTACGGGTTTCTGAAGCTAGTGGAGGTGCATGAGGCACCACTATTTCACATTCACTTGATGATTGCTTCAATATTCTAATGATCACAAGCCATTTATTACCTTTCAACTTGACAATGCCAATCTGTTGTATGGGTGTAGAGTGATGTGACAGACTCATCGAGTGACCTCTCTCCAGCAGCCATTTTAATAGGCGTATTATGCTTCTTTCTAGCCGATCACATGCATGCAGAGAGATTCAGCTTCTTGCAATTTGAGCACAGTTTTCTCCACACTTTCTTTTCTTTTGTGTGATGTACTCCGCAACATTTACCTTTTATTCTTCAGCCTTGATCTTACAGCTGTCTTTTCTGCAAATATTTCTTCGTTCCCTCCCCCGCAGATTGTTCTTCTCATTTAGCCTGGACTGCCTATCAGTATAATGTAAAGTGTTGCCTGTTCTCACTTTCAATAACCGAGAGCGTGTATTAATCTCAGATCTTCTGTCCGTGTCATTGGCTTCTTCAGACTCTTTGTCAGCAGACATGCTAACATGGCAGGATCTCACATGCCTAAGACAAGCCAATCGCTGATGAGATAAATTTTATATTTACTTATGTCTTATGACTTAACTAGATATATCAGTGTAGCTTAGGCAAATAGGGAAAGGAATACACCATTCAGCCCCTCCATCATGTTTCATCATTCATCAAGAACATGCTTGATCTACAGTTTAACTCCATATTCCTTAATACTTGTGCTGAACAAGATACATCTATCTATCTCAATTTAAAATTAATAACTTATCTAGAATCAACTGCCAATTGTGGGAGAGTTCCAAGCCTCTATTACCTCTTTGTGTAGAGGTGCATCCTAACATCTCTCCAGTACAGTCTGGCGCTAGTGCTTAGACTGGACCTCCTTGTTCTTGAATCTCTAACCAGTGAAAATAGTTTATTTTCATCCACCCTGTCTTTTCCTGTTAATATCTTGAGGACTTAATATTCTAATTCTAGAGAAAACAAGCCTAATTTGTATAATCTCTTCTCATGGCTTATCCCCTGATGTCGAGGTATCATTCTTGCAAACCTTTTGTACTTTGTCACATGCAGATCAAATATTTCCGTCTGCCCCATTTCTGCATAATATTAATATAGGTTAAAAATATGTCTTCGAAGCTTTCAAAATCAGTGGGTTTTCTCCTGCTCCTCAGACCTAAAGCTTCCATTCAGCTTGTAACACTTTTTCCCATAGCACTGCAGCAGGATTGCTCTTCTTAATTGTTAAGTTTTTAAATTAATTACTTCCATAATTTTGCCACTGTGACTAGAAACATTCCAATTCCACCTCTCCTTTCATTTCCACACCATCAGCGGATGGAAAATGCAAATTTTGATTCAAACTATTTTGATTCATTGAACTCTTCACAGTTGTAGACTTCGCAACTGGTTCACTTACAGCTTTGAAAATTTACACAATTTCAACAGTACCATTCCTGATACCATGTTATGGTTGTCTTAGATATACACACACAAAGGCAGATAAAGCATAGTGGAGGCCACATGATTATAGAAAGGCAGGCAGTATACTATGTTAGAAGATGGTGAACTACCTTCTTAAACTACTGCAGTCCACTTGGTATATGTAGACACATTGTAAGGGGGTGAGTTCCAAAACCTTATTCCACAGACAAAGAAGGAATGACAATATGTTGCCAAGTCAGGATGGAGAGTGGTCTGGTGAGGAACTTGCAGATGGTGGTGTTTCCATGCTTTTGCTACCCTTGTCCTTCCAGGTGGTGGAGGCCATGTCACAATGGAAGGTCCTGTCTTAAGTGTCTTGGTGAATTTCTGTAGTACGTCATGTATATGTTACATGCTGCTGCTCCTGTGCATCAGTGATGGAGAGACTTAGTTGTGGTGTCAGACAAGCAGGCTTCTTTGTCCTAGATCGTATCAAAATTCTTGAGTGTTGTGGATCTGTGTTTATCCAGGCAAGTGGGGAGTATTTAACATACGCCCTACCACTGCCTTGTAGATGCTGGACTGGGAAGTCAGGAGGTGAGTTACTTGCTGCAGAATTTCTAACATCTGACCAGCTCTTACAGTATTTATTAGGCTAGTCCAGTTTATTTCCTGGTCAACAGTAATCCTCAGGATATTAATTGTGGGAGGATTCAGTGATAGTAATGCCAATGAAAGTCAAAGTGATTAGATTGTCTCTTATTGGAGTGGTTATTACTTCATACCTGTGTGGTGCAAATGTTCCTTGCGACTTATGTGTCCAAACCCAGTTTCTGAACAGGTCTCGCTCCTGCTTCAGTATCTGAAAACTTGTGAATGGTGCTGAACATTGTGCAATCATTGGTGAACATCCCCACACTCTGACTTTACAATCAACTGAAGGTCGTTAATGAAGCAGCTGCAGATGGATCGGCCACAAAACTACCTGAGGAACTCCTCCAGAGAAGTCCTGCTACTGATATCACTGACCTTTAACAAACACAACCACTGTTCTTTTCGTTGGGTAAGACTCCAAACAGAAGAGGTTTTCTTCGGATTCTAACTGATCCAGATTTGCTATGGCATTGCCAGGTGGATTGGTGGTGCTGTAACTGTACTGGAACAGGTTTGCTATGGGCATGGCAAGCTCTGGAGGTGAAGTCTGCAGTACTATTGCCAGAACATTGACAGGTCCCACAGTTTTTGTGGCTAGTGCCTCAGTAATTTCTTGATATCAATTGGGTCAAATCGGCTGATGAATGGAATCTCTGAGGCTGGGTACATCTGGAGCAGGCCAAGACGGATCATTCTCTTGGCACTTTTGCTGAGTGGTGGTTGCAAATATTCACTTTATCTTTTATACTGATGTGCTGGGGACCCCTATCACTGAACCTCTTCCACAAATGTTGCTCAGTTGTTTAATTGTCCACCACCATTCATGACGGGATGTGACAAGACTGTTAATCTGAGATCTGGCCTGTTGTCTGTCACTTACTAATTATCTTGCTTGGCACAGAAGTGGTCCTGTTGAGTAGCTTCACCAGGTCAACAGCACATTCTCAGGTCTGCATGGTGCTGACCTTGGTATGCCCTCCTGTACTTTCTATTGAACTAACTTTATAAGCAGAGTGGAATTTCACACTGAAGGAATTTCACAAGCTAGGTGGTCCTCCAGGCAACTAAAGCAGTGAGTGGAGGAGTAAGGGATTAGTTTGGGTATACTGGGTGCCTCAAATCAAGGATGACAGGTGTCAGGTCAAGGGGAATTATGGCTTGGATTTGGGGTGGGAATGTGTTAGGGATCAAGGGATGGCATAGACCTAGCTTAGTTTGTTGGGGAAGGGGTCAGGCCCAATGGGTAAGAGCCTAATGTTGGGTCCAGGGTTGGGGACAGGCAGACAGTGGGGTGCACATATGGCCTCAAGCTGTCAGGTCGGAGGTACAGCCAGGGGCGAAGGGAGTGTTGCTTGGTTCTTGGTACGGGGTAAGGGGTAAGGGCAGGGTTTCAGTACGGGGTAAGCTCAGGGTTTCGGTACAGGGGTAAAGTCAGGGTTTTGGCACGGGGTAAGGTCAGGGTTTCGGTAGCGGGTAAGCTCATGGTTTCGGTACGGGGTAAGCTCAGGGTTTCGGTACGGGGTAAGGGCAGGGTTTCCGTACGGGGTAAGGGCAGGGTTTCGGTACGGGGTAAGGTCAGGGCTTTGTTACCGGGTAAGGGCAGGGTTTTGGTATGGTGTAAGGTCAGGGCTTTGTTACGGGGTAGGCTCAGGGTTTTTGATATGGGGTAAGGTCGGGTTTTGAGAGTTGCATTTGGTAGGGTTGGGTTTCAGATCGAGACTGGGGATTGGTAGGGGTGTTGTTGGGTCAGCGATGGCTTTTAGATTCAGTTTAATGATGTAAGTTTTAGTAGGCTTCAATCCACTAAACTTTTCTCTCATAACCGTTAGGCTTAACTGAGTCAAAGCTGTGTGATATTTGTCCGATTTTAAGAGGCTTTTTCCGCACGCCGCCATCCTGCCCATTTGAAGTTTCAATTTCCTGAAAACCTTCCATGGCATCAGCTGCAGCAGCTACTCCACAAGGTCTCGATGTACAATTCCAGTTTACAATGCTGCAACTACCTGGCCATGAGAATATGCAGGCCATTTTCTGTACAGTGCTTTTAGACACTGTGAACTCGTGTAAGGTGTTATATAAATGCAAGACTTTCCTTTCACAACAGTAACTGTAGAGTGTTGATTCTTAGAAAGGGTAACTTTGGAGAGGTGTACCCCTGGGAGGCCAGCTGAGGAGAACTGGATCCCAGGAAGGCTAAGCTGTGGGGAGCTGGATCCCAGGAAAGCTATGCTGTGGTGAACTGGATCCCAGGAAGGCTAAGCTGTGGGGAACTGGATCCCAGGAAGGCTAAGCTGTGGGGAACTGGATCCCAGGAAGCCTACGCTGTGGGGAACTGGATCCCAGGAAGCCTACGCTGTGGGGAGCTGGATCCCAGGAAGGCTAAGCTGTGGGGAGCTGGATCCCAGGAAAGCTATGCTGTGGTGAACTGGATCGCAGGAAGGCTAAGCTGTGGGGGAACTGGATCCCGGGAAGGCTAAGCTGTGGGGAACTGGATCCCAAAAAGGCTGAGCTGCGGAGAACTGGATCCAAGGAAGGCTATGCTGTGGGGAACTGGATCCCAGGAAAGCTAAGCTGTGGGGAACTGGATCCCAGGAAGGCTAAGCTGTGGGGACATGAAACCACAGAGGTTGACAATATTTACAACAGGCAGGTGATAGGGGAATATCAATTGTGTGTTGTGAGCAAATTCTGTACTAAACTAGCTTCAATCTGTATATCTGCACAGGGGCCTTCATTGTTGTCATGGAAACGATGAATTATATTAAATGTTCTTTGTGTTCCTCCTCCTCTCAGCTTCCTCACAATAGCAGTGATACATTATGTCTGTGCATGTAATTAAATAATTTAGCTGTTTAAAAAAATTGCATTATCCTACTAAAACCCTTTTTTTGTCACTTTTCTCAACAAACATTTAACTGTTGTTGAGTGTTTCCCTCTCCTTTATGCAGCTCTGGCTTCTGGATCTTAGTTCCAGATAATTCTGCAGTTACAGCTGAATAAGATAGAAAATTCAAGATTTTTCTTCCTCATTCCTTAGACTTACATATCAGCCACTGACAGTGGCAGATGTGGGACACTGGGCTGCTGACTGAGCAAGGTTGATAATTTGCCAGCATCTTTTCAATATGAAAGTAACGAAAGGAAATCCCAAACATTATTGGCAAAGAAAACCCATGTTACAGGTGCAGTATCATGTCAGGAGACACAAGCTGTTCAGTAATAAATGTTTGGAGAAATTTGTCTACAATTAGTGGTCAGAAGCCTTTGAAAAAGATTCTGACGAGAATTAATTTCCACTTGGAGAGGCAAGCATTTATCAGTAATAACGAGCATAGCTTTGTCAAGGGATGTTCAGATCTGACAAGTCTGATTGACTATTTGATGAAGTCATTAGCATGTAGATAATGGTAGTGCAGTTGATAGAGTGCAGACGAACTTCAGTAAGGCTTTTGAAAGCCTACAAATGGAAGACTGCTCAAGAAGGTCAGGACCCATGAAATTCAGGACAAGTCTGGTACTATTGGTTGAGTGGCAGAAGGCAAAATGTTATTGCTGAAGGTTATTTTTGTAACTGGAAGCCTGTGTCCAGTGGTGTGCTGCTGGGTCCCTTGCTATTTGTAGTGTGCATGAATAGATGATATGAATGTAAGAGGTAGGATTGTTCAGTTCACAGACAACACAAGAATTCGCTGTGTCGTTAATAGTGAGGAGGAAAGCCAGAGACAATAAGCAATACAGGTGGGCTGGTCAGATGGGCAGTAGAGTGGCAAATGGAATTTAGTCCTGAAAAGCGTGAGATGATGTAACTCAGGAGGACTAACAAGGCAAGGGTATGCACAATGAATGGTAGGACACTTGGAAGTATTGAGGAATAGAAGGACCTTGTTGTGCATGTCCACAGATCCTTAAAGACGAAAGAACAGGTGGATAAGGTGGTTAAAAGGTGTATGGCATTCTTGTGTTTATTAGTTGAGGTAATGAATATCATACAGGAAGGCCATGACAGAGGTAGATGAGTCATCAGTTAAGCAACAGCCAAATGCTGTGTGCAAATTGCAAAGAGATTGTGATTGTCTCATTCTGACAAGAATGTGATTGCAAAAGAGAGAATGCAAAGCAGATTCACCAACGTACTGCCTGGGCTGGAGTAGTTCAACTATACAGAGACTTAATTGGGTGGGGTTCTTTAGAGCAGGGGTGGTTTAGAGAGGTTATAAAAGTGTGATGTGGTAGAGTGCTCAATAACAGATGCATAGAGTTAAAGTGAGGGACAAGAGGTTTGAGGTGATTTAAGCAAAAACATTTTCACGCAACAGATGGTGGGGTCTGGAATTCAGGACTCTGAAAGAGTGGTACAAGCAAGAACCATCAAAACGTTTAAGCTATATATAGATAAACACTTGAATCACCTTTGCATACAAAGCTATTGGTAGAGATGCTTAAGGTGCTTAAGATATGACTTGGATGCAGACAGCAGAAAGGCTCTGTGTTCTGCAAAACTCTACGGGCAATAAATATTGGTCTAGCGAGTGATGTCCATTTTCCACGAAAGAACTTAAAATTTGAAACAGTGCTGTGGTACAGTGTCTAGCAACCTGTAGTCATACAACTTAAAAATAGCATCGATGAATACAAAAAACAAGCTTAAAGGACAACAGATATTAAACTGATAGATTTAAAATATCTTTACAGTAATAAAATTAATAACCATATTGCGAACAAACAGAAATTGTTATATTTTCAAGCAGATTCCAGGTTAGAGAAAAAACATTCAGAAAAGAAAACTGGACTTCATGAGGCAATCGTTCTGAAGTCATAGCATTGTATCAAAACCCGAGGACAGAAACTGGTTAACTTAAGACATCATTATATTCAGTCCATCTGACTGTGGGCGATGATATTTACTGCCAAAAACTGCAAAGGGAGTATAAACACTTCTGAAAATGTTCCAAAAGCTTCTGCTAATATTTTCAAATTGAGAACAAATCAAATTGTTGTCTGACCAAAATGTAGCAGAGACTTCAGTGGACAGGGAAATCGAGGGCAATTTAATTCATTACCTCTATAGATTAATGGAAAACTGTGAATATAGAGCTTTGTGAGAGAAGTCATGAGACAGATGTGTTGCTAGAATTCTGGATGAAATTCTGTCATTTTTACAGTTCAAGGGAAACTTAATTTTGGAGCAAGCTGTTCTAATTGTGCTGGAAGCAGATAAAAGTTCTCGAGAGAAAAGGACTAACCCAAGAGGACAACTGAACCTATAAACTTTGAGGTATAGATATTCTAAAGAGACTCATGACAAACCTATATACAACACAAGTTAAACACCCGAAGCAAAAAAAAAGTCAGCATCAAAGGACAATGAGGACTTACAGGCTCGGGCAATGTGCAGTAATTTGCAAAACCGTAAGTCACTTCCAGAAGATACAGAAGTAAGACAAGGTTTAAGAACAGCAGAAGTACTGGTGCTCATATAAAAAAGAAATTCACACAATAGAAAATCCATGGCCATCGGAAAAGATACAGGCATTTGATGAGATACCTCCTTGGAGAAGACACTCAAGGCATTCCTAAGAGAAATAGCTCATCCAGACGAATTAGAAAAGACGGAACATGTTCATGTCAATGGACATCCTCTTCATTTTCTGCTTGAAACAGGAGCAAGTGTAACTGTTCGATCAGAACAATTTCCACGTCCCAAGAAGTAGCCTATAGAGATGAGACTGTGTGGCATATTTGGAATAACTATCAAGAGCAGAGGAATACTACAAGTTTTAGTGTAATGCAAGGAGTGCAAAAGGGTGAAACATGTTACACAGTTCACTTTTGATCCAGCATATTGAGAAAGTAAGAATGCAAATTGCAGAGGCAAAGGCAACAATTTTTCAATCTTCCTTCAACTCAGGATGGTGCACAAGAATCGATGAATTGGAGGCATTGCACTCTTGCTGAAAAAATGGTGCATGGATAAACAAGTAATTATAGACCAATCAATTTAACTTGAGGAAACTTCTAGAAAGAATAATTTGGGATCAAATTAACTCTGCAGATTAACAATGCAGGAATGGGTTTCTTAGGTAAGATTGTATTCATTTAACCGGTAAAAAGGTAACAAAGAGTTGATCGGGGCATGCCGTTGTTGTGGTCTACACGGGCTTCCAGAAGCTGTTTGATGCAGTGCCACAAAATAGACTTGTGAACATAATTAGACCTTAAGGAATAAAAGGGAAAATATCAACAAGGACATAAAATTGCTTTGAGTGACAATGAGCAGACAATAAATGTCAGCAGAGATAACGGGAACTGCAGATGCTGCAGAATCCAAGATAATAAAGTGTGAAGCTGGATGAACACAGCAGGCCAAGCAGCATCTCAGGAGCACAAAAGCTGACGTTTCAGGCCTAGACCCTTCATCAGAGAGGGGGATGGGGAGAGGGAACTGGAATAAATAGGGAGAGAGGGGGAGGCGGACTGAAGATGGAGAAAAGAAGATAGGTGGAGAGGAGAGTATAGGTGGGGAGGCGGGGAGGTGATAGGTCAGTCCAGGGAAGACAGACCAGGTCAAGGAGGCGGGATGAGGTTAGTAGGTGGGAAATGGAGGTGCGGCTCAAGTTGGGAGGAGGGGATAGGTGAGAGGAAGAACAGGTTAGGGAGGCGGGGATGAGCTGGGCTGGTTTTGGGATGCAGTGGGGGGAGGGGACGAGCTGGGTTGGTTTTGGGAAGCAGTGGGGGAAGGGAGATTTTGAAGCTTCAGAAGTCCACATTGATACCATCGGGCTGAGGGTTCCCAAGCAGAACAGCAGCTCATATTCCGCTTGGGAACCCTGCAGCCCAATGGTATCAATGTGGACTTCACAAGCTTCAAAATCTCCCCTTCCCCTACTGCATCCCAAAACCAACCCAGCTCGTCCCCTCCCCCCACTGCATCCCAAAACCAGCCCAGCTCGTCCCCACCTCCCTAACCTGTTCTTCCTCTTGCCTATCCTCTCCTCCCACCTCGAGCTGCAGCTCCATTTCCCACCTACTAACCTCATCACGCCTCCTTGACCTGTCCGTCCTCCCCAGACTGACCTATCCCCTCCCCACCTCCCCACCTATACTCTCCTCTCCACCTATTTTCTCCTCTATCCATCTTCGGTCTGCCTCCCCCTCTCTCCCTATTTATTTCAGAGCCCTCTCCCCATCCCCCTCTCTGAAGAAGGGTCTGGGCCCGAAACGCCAGCTTTTGTGCTCCTGAGATGCTTCTTGGCCTGCTGTGTTCATCCAGCTTCACACTTTGTTATCAATAAGTGTTAGCAGATGAGTTTTGAGCTGGGGGAAGGTTAATAATGGAGTTCCCCAGGGGTCAATCTTGGGATCCTTTTCACTAGGTCATGGCCCGTGTCACAATTCCAAACTCTGCAGAAAGCATGAAAATATTTTGAATTGTGATGAGGATAGTGCAGAACCTCAGACGAACATCTGGTGAAGTAAGCAGAAAAAGTGTCAAATTAAGCTCAACAGAGTGATGTATGAGGTGGTACATTTTTGAAGGAAGAATATGGATGGATGATATAAGAGATGCATCTCCAAAAGGAGTGCCAGAGCAGAGAGTCCTTGATTCTATATGCTTAAGTCGATTAAAAAAAGCAGGATAGGTTGAGAGGGCAATTAATAAAGCTTTCAGAATTCCAGCTGAAGCAGAGCATGGAGCAGATGAGCGAAGTAGTTACATTGAGCTTGTAGAAGATGCTAATTTGGCCTCAGTTGAAGGATTGCATCCATGCAGGCACTGCATTTAAGGAAGGATATGAAGGAATTTGTCAGCATACAGAAGAATTTTATCAGAATGGTTCCAGGATTGAAGAAACTCAGTTTTGCAGATAGATTGAAGAAGTTGGACTGCTTTCTTTGGTGAAGAAATCACTCAGAAGAAACCTAACTGAAGTATTCAAAATCATGATATGTCAGTTCAGAGTAAACAGGGAGGAAATTCACGTGAAAGGATTGAGAATGAGAGGATACAGTCTAAAAATAATTAGTAAAAGAGGCAAAATTGGAAAGAGATAAAGTAAACTTTTATGCATTGAGTGTGTAGGGTCTGAAAGGCAAGTTCAATCAAGGCAATGAAAAAAGAATTAGCTGGCTATTTGCAAAGGAACAAAGTGATGGGTTAAAGGCAGAAGACCAGAGAATGACACTAATGCATTTGGAAAGCTGACAAAGATGAAATGGGCCAAATGGCCTCCCGCTGTGCTGTAACAATTCCGTGATCATCCTTTAGTTCAAGAAATAACGTGCACCAACAGATCAGATCAAAGCAGAATTCCTGCTACATCCTGTCACAAATGAAGGTGGACAATTAAAAATGAGTGGCTAAAGTTTAATGAAGTCCCATCCTCAATAATGGGAGAGTCAAGTGAGTCCAAATGATGAAGACGAAGAATTTAAAAACCATACTCAGCAAGTATTGTTACAGAGATGACTTATCTCAGCAGCTTCCCAAGGTTCATTGTATCAACAGAAGCCAGTCTTCAGCCAAATCGATTCACTTCATATGAAATACAAAAATGCTCAAAGCCATAGAGATAGCAAAAGGTATGAGCTCTATCAACATTCCAGCTGTAATACTGAGGGCCTGTGCTCCAGAATGTGTGGTGCCCTTTGCAAAGATGCCTATTCCAGTGGCTATATTTACATCTACACATCAATGCAGAAAATTACACAAGCATGTGCTGTCCTTAAAATGTGGATCAAGTCCAATTTAGCCTATTACCATCCCATGCCAGCATTAACGTGCAGCAATAACTCATGCAGTTACACTTAGTTTGTGTTTTGTCATTACTGTATGGCTCGGGAAACTATTACACCTTTGGTCCAAAAGGGGACAAAAAGGCTAAAATCCACCACTGATGTGATCACCTTTGGTATCAAGGCAGTATTTGACTAAGGACAGTATCAAGAAATCAGAACAAAATCAAAGTCATTGGAAAGCAGTGGTAATATTTTACACTGGTTGAAGCCCTAACTCACACAAAAGGAAGACGACTGTGGTTGTTAGGGGCCAATCATCTTAGCTCCAGGTCATTGCCGCAGTTGTTCATCACGGTAGTCCTCTGGCCAACCATCTTAACATCATCCTTACTGGGTTTCCGCTTATAATGTCAAAGTGAAATTGGTTGCTGGTGATTGCACTATGTTTAGCACCATTCACGATTCCTCAGATATTGAAGCAATCCATACTCATGTGAAGCAACACTGGACATCCTTTGGGATTGGGTTAGCATGTAATAATCACACAATGTAAAAGTGCCATTTAATTAATATCTCTGGCATAATAGATCATACTATCCTCCCCTGATGTTCAAGTGCATTGCAGTTATTGAATCAACCTCATTTAATATCTTAGAATTGTCACTGACCAGAAGTTTAACTGGATCAGCTACAGGCCTATAAATTCAGGCAACAACAGCAGGTCAAAGGCTAGGGATGGCTCATTCACTCCCTGGCTCCCCAGAGTCAGCCCCTTATCTACACAACACAAATTAAGAGTACAAACAATGTATCTAGAAGATTGCAGCTCCATCAGTGCTCAAGAAAGTCAACACCATCCAGATAGTGCAGTCCACTTGACTGACAGTCCATCTGATACCTTGACCATTGACTTTTTCCATCACCACCACACAGTGGGCAGTGTTTACCACCTACAAGCTGCACTGCAGCAACTCACCAAGACTCCTTCAACAATGCCTTCCAAACCTGTGACCTTTACAATCTTCAAGTTCAAGGGAGCAGGTACATAAGATAATCAACACCTGCAAGAGCCTCTCCAAGCCACTTAGTATCCTGACCTCAAACTATATTATCATTCCTTCAGTATGATTAGGACAAAATTCAGTAGGTCTCTCCATTATTGTACCAAGAGTGTAGCCATACAACACGAACTGCAGCTGTTCAAGAACCTAGTGCTCTGTCACCTTCTCAAAGGCAATTTGGGATGAGCCAGAAATGTTGATGCTCAGCATCCATCAAAGTTTTAAAAAGTCAGCTCTCAGTTCCCAAAGCCTCTCCAGCATCTACAAATCACGAGGCTACAGTTTCATGGAATATAGTCTACTTGGCTGAAACATTGCTGATCCAACAACATTCAAGATGTTCAACACCAAAAGGAAAATTTTCCCATTATATTGGAACATGATTCACCATCTTCAACTTTGCTGATGACACCACCATTGTAGGCTGGATATCAAACAATGACGACTCATAATATAGGAAGGAGATAGAGTGCTTGGTGTCACGGTGAAAGGATAACAATCTCTCTCTCAATGTCGGCAAAACAGAAGAACAGATTACTGACTTCAGGAAGAAAGGAGGAGGACATTATGAGGACATTGACAAAGTTGATTGATGAGGGAAAGGCTGTAGATGTCATATACATGGACTTCAGTAAGGCGTTTGATAAGGTTCCCCATGGCAGGCTGATGAAGAAAGTGAAATCACATGGGGTCCAGGGTGTGCTAGCTAGATGGATAAAAAACTGGCTGGGCAACAGGAGACAGAAGGTAGTAGTAGAAGGGAGTCTCTCAAATTGGAGACCTGTGACCAGTGGTGTTCCACAGGGATCTGTGCTGGGACCACTGTTGTTTGTGACATATGTAAATGATCTGGAGGAAGGTGTAGGTGGTCTGATCAGCAAGTTTGCAGATGACACTAAGATTGGTGGAGTAGCTGATAGTGAAGGGGACTGTCAGAGATTACAGCAGAATATAGATAGACTGGAGAGTTGGGCAGATAAATGGCAGATGGAGTTCAATCCGGGCAAATGCGAGGTGATGCATTTTGGAAGATCAAATTCAAGGGTGAACTATACAGTAAATGGAAAAGTCTTAGGGAAAATTGATGAACAGAGAGATCTGGGTGTTCAGGTCCATTGTTCCCTGAAGGTGATAACGCAGGTCAATAGGGTGGTCAAGAAGGCATATGGCATGCTTTCCTTCATTGGGCGGGGTATTGATTACAAGAGTTGGCAGGTCATGTTACAGCTGTAAAGGACTTTGGTTCGGCCACATTTGGAGTACTGTGTACGTTCTGGTCGCCACATTACCAAAAGGATGTGGATGCTTTGGAGAGGGTGCAGAGGAGGTTCACCAGGATGTTGCCTGGTATGGAGGGTGCTAGCTATGAAGACAGGTTGAGTAGATTAGGATTATTTTCATTAGAAAGATGGAGATTGAAGGGGGACCTGACTGAGGTCTACAAAATCATGAGGGGTATAGACAGGGTGGATAGCAAGAAACTTTTTCCCAGAGTGGGGGACTCAATTACTAGGGGTCATGAGTTCAAAGTGAGAGGAGGAAAGTTTAAGGGAGATATGCGAGGAAAGTTCTTTACACAGAGAGTGCCTGGAACGTGTTGCCAGCGGAGGTGGTAGACGCAGACACATTAGCGTCTTTTAAGATATATTTGGACAGGTACATGGATGGGCAGGGAGCAAATGGACATAGACCGTTAGAAAATAGATGACAGGTTAGACAGAGGATCTTGATCGGCGCAGGCTTGGAGGGCCGAAGGGGCTGTTCCTGTGCTGTAATTTTCTTTGTTCTTTGTTGACATGCCCGTGTCTACATCAACTGAGCTAAGTGGAGAGGGTTGAGACTGTCAAGGTCCAAGGAGCGATGATAACTAACAACCTTTCCTGGACCTCCCACACAGATGTGACGGTCAGGAAGGCACAACAACGCCTCTTCTTCTGAAGGAGGCTTAGGAAATTCGGCATGTCCATATGGAGTCTCACCAACTTTTACAGTTGCACCACAGAAAGCATTCTATTTGGGTGCATAATGGCTTGATACAGCAACTGCTCTGCCCAGGATCATAATAAAACTTCAGAAAGTTGTGTGCAAAGCCCAGACCATCATGAAAGCCAACCTCCCATCCATGGATTCCATCTACATTTCTCGTTGCTGCGGAAAGGCTGTCAACATCATCAAAGACCCTTCCTATCCCAGTAATACTCAGTTTCAACCTCTTCTGTCAGGCTAAAGATACAGAAGCTTGAACGCATGCACCAACAGATTCAAGAACAGCTTCATCCCTGCTGTTAACAGACTGCTGAAAAAGCTCTGATGAAGGGTCTAGGCCCGAAACGTCAGCTTTTGTGCTCCTGAGATGCTGCTTGGCCTGCTGTGTTCATCCAGCTCCACACTTTATTATCTTGGATTCTCCAGCATCTGCAGTTCCCATTATCTCTGCTGAACAAATCTCTCTAATTTCAAACTTGATGTTGGTCTTGCTTTGTGCACCTCCTGTGCGGCCGTAACCTTGTGTGCCTCGCTCTGCCCAGGCACCCTATGAACTGTATGCCCTTGTCTTGCCTGTGCTGCTCGCAAAACAAACTTTTCACTATACTTAGGGACATGTGACAACATTAAATCAAACCAAATCAAATCAAATCATATTCATTCCTCAGCCACTGCTGCAATGTGGATGTAGTGTATATAATATACAAGATGGACTGCAGCAATCAGTTGAGGCTTTCTTTCTCGAATCTCCTAAAGCCACAATCTCTACCATCTTGTGGACAAAAGAAGCAGGTAAATGGAAACATCTGCATGTTTCCTTCCAAATAACCAGCCTGACTTGGAAATATATTGTTGCTCCTTCATCATCAGTAGGTCAAGATCCCTGATCCTAGCAGTACCACATGAGTAACCTCATTTCATAGATTGCTGCTGTTTAAGAATTAGGATCATAAACCTTTAAAGCACAGAATGAGGCCCAATATGTCCACGCCAGTTGATAAACATCCAACCTAATCCCACTTTCCAGCTCTTGTTCTATAACCTTGTAGGTTATGCCATTCCAAGTCCACACCTGAGTACTTTTTGAATGTTATCAGGGCTTCTGCCTGAACCACACATTCAGGCAGTGAGTTCGAGATTCCCAACATCTTCCGAGTGCTAGATTTTGTCCCTAAATTCCCACTAAATCACTGACCTTTTACCCTAAGTTTATACTCCATGATTATGAACTCTTCAACCATAAATGATAAGAGAAACTTAAATCACAGATTGCAGAGGTTTGGGTGACCTTCAGTTTACAGATGGCAGAATGCTGGAAACCAACAAAGAGTGAATGCAAGATGCGACAACTCAGAGATGCCCATGCCCCTCTTGAATCTTCCTCCTCTCCTCTTCCCTCCATCCTCTCTCCTAACTCCACCTCCTTTCGTTTGTTTATTATCCCTTCTGCTCTCTGATGCTGAATGTTCTGACCTCAGCAAAGGTCTTATCCTTCTGTGCACCCACCTTAATCAATTTTGGGCACAGTATGAAATTGAACATCTTCTTCCATCACCTTCACTTCTGTGCCCTTTTTTTTTGTAAAAGAGTCCTCTTCCTATTGCACAGACCCTTTCACCCATTTCCAGTACTCTTGCTCCACTTGGACACCTCCTTCTGGTCTTTTGTATACACTCGAATTGTTCATCAACATGACACTGGTCTCCATAATTTCAACATCCATTCAAAAACTTATCTCCCTGTGAACTGACTACACTCTGTGCTCTTGGATCCAACCCCGGCTTTGTAATCAAACCTGCCAACAAGTGGAGATGCTCTTGTGGCCTGGTGGACTGACCTCTACATTGTGGAGGCTGAGTGCCAACTCCTTCTATCACCCCCTGGACAAAGATGCTGCCACCGAACATCAGCCTAATGAGTCCGCAATGGTCACCAATCTCCCCTCATTGCCCTCCCAGCTCGCACAGCTTGCTTCTACATCCTTCAGCACTGCATGGGCAGAATCATAGTTACTACCTGGTCCTTCCCCACAGAACTCATCTCTTCCTACCACAACCGGAATGTTTTATCCTCCTTGTCCAGTCCCTTTCCATTTACATCCATGATTCTCCTGATGAGTTACATCAGTTTTAGAATTTTGGGTTCACAGGCTCCAGCTACCTCCTCTTTACCATGGACATGCAATTCCTTTACACAACCATTCCCCACCAGGATAGTCTGAGGGCTCTCTACTTCTTCCTGGAAAGCTGGCCTAAACTGTTCCCATCCACCACCAGCCTCCTCTGCCTGGCAGATCTCATCTTCACTTTGAACAATTTCTCCTTTAACTCCTCCCACTTTCTTCAGGTCGAAGGTATGACCTTGGATACCTGCCTGGTCCCCAGTTATGCCTGTGTCTTTGTGGGGTACGTGCAACATTCCTTGCTCCAGTCCTAGTCTGACTCCAAAACAATGACATCATTGACATTGCTTCCTTCTCTCATCTGGAGTTGGAAAAGTTTATCTGTTTTGCTTCCAATTTCCAACCTGCTGTCACCTTCACCTGGTCCATCTCTGACTTCTCCTTTCCCTTCCTTGACATTTTTGGTGACAGGCTGGCCATCAATGTCCAAAACAGACCCACGAAATCCCACAGTTACCTCGATACACATCCTCACACCCTGTTTCCTGCAAAGGCTCAATTCCATCTTCCCAGTTTCTTTATCTGCATCACAACTGTTCCAATGATGCCAACTTTGTCGAGGGCGCCTCCAAAATGACCTCTTCTTTCTAATCCAAGGATTCACTGCCAGTGTGGTTGATAAGAATCCTGAGTCATGTTCATGACCCATCTCATGCACTTCTGTCCCTCTCCCTTCTCTCCCCACTGACAACGATAGAAACCCCCTGGTCCTCACTTACCACCAGCAGCCTCCGCATCCAAAGGATCATTAGCCACCATTTCTGCCACCTCCCACAGGATGCTGCCACCAGACATATATTCCCCTTGAATCTCTTGTCAGCTTTCCCCAAAGATCATTCCCTCCAGGGCACCTGGACCAATTGTCCTTCACTCCCAATGCCTCCCCAGAGCCCCACAGCACCTTTGCATACAATTGCAGAAGGTATAACACCTGCCTGTTTACTTCTTCCCTCTTCACTATGCCAGACACGCCTTTCAGATGAAGTAGCCATTTTCCTGCACTCACTCAATGCAGTCTACTGTACCCGCTACTCACAATGTTGTTTCCTCTACACTGTGGAGATAGAATGTAATCTGGGCCACCACTTTGCAGCTGGCCTATGTTCTGTCCACAAAAATGATCCTGAGTTTCTAGGTGCCTGTCACTTTAACAAGACTTTGTTTTCGTTGGCCCCTTGCAATGCTGGAGGGAAGCTCAGCACAAGCTGCAAGAACAGCACCTCATTCTCCTAGTGGGAACTCTGCAGCCTTCTGGTTTCATTATGGTTTCAGTTTCAGAATTCAACAATTTTACAGCTGGAGTGCCTTCACCTCATCCCATGCTCCGCACACCAGGACTTTGTCTTCAAATGGGTTCCTACCAGAACCAACCGATTTTCACTCACTAGTGGTCCCCATTAACAGCTATTCATTCTCCCACGTTGACCTTTACCCATTCCTTTGTCTATTCAACTGTTTCTCTCTCTCTGAGCTCCATTTCCACCTATCTTTAACCATCTCATATTTACCAACCTTTGATTGACTACACAATCAGTTCTGATGAGTCACTAGAACCTAACCATTAATTTGCTTGCACTCCACAGATGCCGCCAGACCTGCTGAATTTCTCCAACAATTTCTGCTTTTGGCTCAGATTTCCAGCATTCGCAATTCTTGTTTTATTTTTAGTTTCTTTGATTTTTCCATGGGAAGTTGTGTTACATTTGATGCATCCGTACATTTCCAAATGAGCATTCATCTTCTTCTTCAAAGCTGTTACTAACAACCGTCCCAGCATTGAAGTTGAGCTGACTAGCTTTCCTCCATCTTTTTCTTCCTTTTTAAATACAGGATCACCACCAACACCCTCAGCACCATTCAGTATCAATAATAAATAGCGCCATTGCCATTAATGCACACGTCCTAAGAATGAGCAAAAACATTTTTCAAAATATTGTGTAATTATTAGTCTTGATATCAAGCTCCTCACCTTATCACATGAACAACACTGGAATGCACAAAGCATTAATCTTTTACAATTTAGAAGTCACATGATACCAGATTATAGTCCAACAGGTTTATTTGAAATCACAAACTTTCAGAGGGCTGTTCCTTTGTCAGGGTCACCCGATAAAGGAGAAATGCTCGGAAATGTTGTGATTTCAAATAAACCTGTTGGACTATAACCTGGTATCATGGGACATCTGACTTTGTCCACCCTGGTCCAACACTGGCACCTCCACATCATTTCTGTAATTTACAGACAGTACCAAGCAGCAGAAAACTGTATGCCATACTGCAAAGAGAAAAGAGAAAACACTTACAGTCATACAACAGCAAAACAGACAATTCGGTCCAACTAGCCCATACTAACCATGTTTCCAAACTAACCTAGTCCCACCTGCCTGAATTTGGCCCATACCCCTCCTAACATTTCCTATTCACCTACCTATCCAAATGTCTTTTAAATGTTGTAACTGTGCCTGCATCCATCACTTTCTCTGGCAGTTCATTCCACACATGAGCCGCTCTGTGTGAAAATGTTATTCTCAATGTCCCTTGAAAAACTTTCTCCTCTCACCTTAAAAATATGCCCCCTAGTTTTGAACTCCCCTACCTTAGGGAAAAGACCTTTGCTATGCACCTTATCTATGCCCCTCATGGGTTTATAAACTTCTATAAAGGTCACCATCAAACTTCTACACTTCAGCGGAAGAAAGTCCCAAGTTATCCAATCTATTTTTATAACTCAAACCCTTCAATCCCAGCAACATTCTGGTAATTTTTTTTGCAACCTGGAACCTGCTGCCTGAAAGGGTCATAGATGCAGAATCCTTAAATTATTTCATAGATGTTTAAATATGCACCTGAAGTACTTAACCTCTGGGATGCTGGCCAGGTGCTGGTGAGTGGGATTAGCTAGTAGTTCACTTTTGCTCAGTACAGATAGAAGGATAGAACAGCCTACAATTGTACTGTAATTCTTTTCCTAATTATTCTAAATAATCTAATAATAACTCCTCCGAAATGCTTTGTGACATGTTATTATTTGCGTGAATAAATGTTGCTGTTGTTTAATCGTGGATAATTAACTAGATGTCATGGAGCAACTTGCCATTTAGACTGAGTACAATTTTGCCCAAATCTATCTTCCTTGCATTCTTAACTGGGACTGGTAATCATTTATTTTTACTGAGGCAGATGGAGTAAACATTGTTTACTATCCCTGGACTTTAAAAATCAACCGCTTTAAAATCCAGGACCCGTGAAATTCAGTTGCTGAGGCAGGGCTAATTTTCCATTATCACCCATTATACACTTTCAGCATGCACCATATTCTTGATTATCAGATATCACAAAAAGAGAAGTACAGCCAGTAATGTATTTCTGAGCCGTAGTCAGTGTTGTAATGTAACAGCAGCCAACATGTGCTCATCAAACTTTCTGTGCAATAACTACCTCCCTTCCAAAGGTCAATTAGTGGGTCAATGTTGGCCTGGACAAAGGAATAGTTTCCTTCAACTTCCTCAAAATTATGCCAATGGTTCCTTTAGGCCCATCTGCGAGGATGGATGAAACTTTGTTTATCATTTATCCAAAAGATAGCACTTACTACATCGCAGTATTCCATTGACACTGCCCTAGGATGTCAACTTTGATTTTTGTGCTCAAGTCCTGGAGTGGGACTTGAACCCTCAATCTTCTGATTCAAAAGCAAGAGTACTATCAATGAAGTGAACCATGTTGACTTCCATGGAAAATATTAAGTTGTGGCAGTTAATATTCTTCTACCTCGTACCACACAGGGAATATCAAACTGTGATATTCTGTGATAGAATATCAGGTTACAATCCCCAAAACTGTTTCAATCAGACAAGCATACTCAGGTCACATTATTCTTCTTCTGCATTGCACTACACAGAAAATATTGAGCTATAGTATTATCTACAACACTCTACTGGAAAGAAAGGTATGCCAAAATAATCACTTTCCTAAATTGTAGAATACTGAGCAGTGACGAATGTGTCTGAGCTACCGTTCTGCACAGAAAATATCATCTTGTGAGAACATTATATTCCTGCACATTTAACACAGATCTAAGAATCATATCACAATAAGGAAACTTCTACATTGACCAATACAGATGATACGGAGCTGTAAGAATTATTACAGCTCTGTGTATTATTACTCAGTAATGAATAAAGTTGGAACAAAAGAGTATTTAAAAAAAAGAACCCTAAAGTGACAGCGCTTACCACAGTAGGATGTAGTTAGTGTATACAGCTGACACATTCTTACCTGGAATGCAGACTGGCTATTGTAATTCTTAATCTCTTTGTTTGCTCCTCGAAATAGAAGGACCCTTGCACAGCTCTCCTTCAAAAGGAAAGAAAGAAAAATGTTAAGTTTCACATACTGTACTCCAAGAAAATATTTCATAAGACCACCCTGAATAGGGATTTCAGGGCCCTTGAGCAACCTTCTGATGATGGCATGCAGCTGCACATCACTGGGTATAAATTCCACCGTGTGCCGGAGTTACAGCACACTAGAATCACTCCCTGACAGATTTACCTAGTGAGGTACTGTCTGGAACAGAGACAGCACATGGACAAGAACACACAAAGAAGGTCAAGTAGTCTTTACCCATTATAATCGTAAATCAAAACCTGTTAGGTTATGATTATAAGACATCAAAATGCTAGTTTAAATGTATAATAAATAATGTTACTTTGAAATCTAACAGCCTAACAACTTTGACTTTGATTTCTCCTTGACCAGACTACAAAGGGTCCAAACTCAGTGTGGCATCAAGCAACATGATAACAGGCTGTACATGGAATATAACTGAAAGGAAATTGTACTGTTAACATGTGTTGCATCATATTTAAATAAACCACCCACCTGTATCTTATGTAAGTGATATGCAGTTCCATGTTTAATTCTAGTGAGATACAGGGACATGTGAATATTATAAAGACTATGTGACAACATTGAGAGTATTATAAGGAACAACCAAGACCTAAAGAAATGTCTTGATGTGTGTAAAGCTCACTAAGTCTGACTCATTTTTCCTTTTACACATGAATTTTTTCATGACCTTTCATGTTATTTTAGATTTTTTGCATGCTGGTGAGAATATCCACTGGGCTAAATGTTAATTAAAGTGCTAATTACTTAAATTACATTGAGGTACTGTAAGATTTACAATCGTAAAGATCCGCTTCAATGCCGAAGCTGTCCAATTACTTGTTTTTGGTGGATCTATTAAGCTAAATGCCAGGTAGCCAGAAGTAGTCCTGTATTTAAAATGGAAGAGAGAATAAATTCTGCAAAGATTAGACCAGTTTGCTCACTGGCGAGAAAACTTATTGGAACCTTTACTCTAAGATACAACAGAAAGATCTCTCATCAGTGGAAATATAATAACAGTTATCAAAGGGGGAACAGAAGTTCCCCTTCAGTTCTGAGGAAAGGTTACACGATCCAAAATGTTAACACTGTTTTCTCCTTCACAGATGCTGCCAGACCTGCTGAGCTTTTCCAGCAACTTTGTTTTTGTTCCTGATTTACAGCATCTGTGGTTCTTTTGGTTTTTATCAAAAGGGAAAGTTAGTTTGATCAACCTTTGTAAGTCATTTGAAAAGATAACAATAAAGCAGGTAAGTGAAATTCAATGGGTATAACATATGTGGACTTGCAGAATGTCTTTGTAGAATATCTCATACTGTGCACATTGTATTAGGTTAAAGTTTTGCAGAGTCAGGGAATAAGGCCACAGGTCAGACTTGGAGAAGATGGAAGTGGTGTGTTAGTGTAGTGGGAACAAAGTTGGAGATTCTTGTTTATTATTTATTATAAATTATTTGGACTTCCAAGTGTTAAAATTTGGAACTGAAGTAAAATTTGCAATTTTGATATTTCTGTGGATGAATGCAAAAGTACTAAAGACATTAACAAATTAACAGATTAGATATGCAAATGGAATATTACTTTCAACATAATTATGTAAGAAGAGGTGTAGTTTGGCAGGAGAAAGGAGGCGACTACAACTAGAATTTTACATTGTGCTGGGGTCTCCAGTTTTCCTGATATAAAGTTTGGTGTGTGTACGACCCTCTGAGGTGGCCTGTGTAGCAGCCAGCTAAAGCACAACGGTGTGTTAATTGCCTCAGGGTCAGCTGTGGAGGAGGATCTCATTGGAAGGATTACCAGCCAATTTGATAGCCAGCAGCTTTCTGGTCCCAGCAATGCTACTGGGAAGGATAGCCACTGTTTGAACCACATCTAGTTATCAATGATATCTTTTCAGGATCCAGATAGAGATGTAAGTGGAGGACATTTTTAGTGAATTATGCTCCCCAGCTTGACGAGGAAGCGGAAGTTGTCAGGTGCACGATGATCCAGCTGGGGGAGGTGGGGAAGTGATTCGTGAGGTCAAAGGAGTTGAAACTGGGTTTGAAAACAATAATGAGAGAGAATGTCGACATCAAGATGGTGCTTGACTGGGAGCCAATGTGGGTCAACAAGCACCAGGATGATGAGAACTATAGGAAGAAGGCCATTCATTCTATCAAGGCTGCCTTTCAATATGGTCATGGCTGATTGGACACTTCAATTCCTTTTCTTACCCCTTCCTCGTAGCCCTTAAAGCCACAGGCAATCAGAAGTCTATCAATCTCTACTTCAAACACCCGTTAAAATTGAGTGTCCAACACCCTCTGTCATCAAAAATTCCTCAGGCTCACAACCCTCTGAGCAAAACGTAAATTCCCCTCAGATCTAAGTGGCATCCTCTGCACTTTTAAACTGTGTCCCACTGACCTCCCAATCAGAGGAAGCATCTTATCTGTATTCATCCAGACGACGTCTTTAAGTATCTTGTTGGTTTCAATGAGATCACCTCTCATTCTTTGAAACTCTAGAGAATATAGGCCCAGTTTTCCCAATCTCTTTTCAAACAGAATGGGACTTGACCTGAGTTAATACACAGATTGCAGAGTTTTGGGTAATCTCCATATTAATAGAAAATCGAAAGAGAGAGGCCGCCAGGAATGCATTGGAAAAGTCCAATCCAGAGGTAACAAAAGCAATGGTATGGGTTTCCATAGCAGTGTGGCACAGTGATGAGGTCAGAAGCATCACTTATGTCAAGGTTGCTCAAACAAACTGTGGATTGCAAGGTTATTGACTGGTGAACATCTGATATTTTACCACATAATCCAAACAACTCAATCAAAAGCTGAAAACAGTTGGTTAGAAAGTAGCGTAGTCATTGATAACTGTTGCACCCACCCTTACATCAATAATGTACAAGTCTTTAAGCAGTGTTATACATTAATTTTTATTTAGTAAGACTGTCGTGCAGTCAGTGAATCAGACAGTAATACCAAATCTTAGCTTAGATCACGATCATAAACGTTTAACTAACAAGAATATTACCAGCGATTGACATCAAATAAGACTTTATAGAAAGCTGAATAGAGAGGACGCATGAATTTGAAAAGGCCAATGGTTTACAGTTCCAGTTGATTCCTCTGAGTGGGCTTTGTCTTCCCCAAAGTGAAACACTGGCAAACACATGCACGATAACTAACAAAACTGGAAGTTAATTTTAAACAATTGAAGATTTTATTGTAAAATGATCACTTTCAACAGTGAGATCTACAAGAGGAAGAGAAATCACTGTAGGTTATTGATATCTATGACTGGTAGGAAACGCAACACTAAAAGACTGCAAACTCATAATTAAAATTGGTAAATTCAATTCACTAAGATGTACTACTAAAAAGAAGCAAAGAATACGATAGTAGACTTATTCACATTAATCTTCAGAAACCACTCGCTAACAGGTACGACAGTCCACCTTGGAAATTCCATGTCACTGGTCATCAGTTCCGTGGGTCCCTGTGTGGCTGTTGAGCCTGATCCCAGCGCCACATCACCAACTACACATTGGCAGGTGCTTCCTGGAGGTGAAAATTACCCTTGGCCTTGAGATCACTGATATTCCTTTCTCTGGTCGGTTTCCTGTAACTTCCTCATGTCGATAGGTATTCTCAAAGAGTCATGTCCCTTTACAGAGGAGGTTTCTCCAAGTTGGTTCCTTCAAAGCAAGGATCTCCCAGGCAATGGCATTTATGTTTGCATTCTTGAAGGAAGCTTTCATGGAGTCTTTGAAGTGCTTCCTTGCTCATCCTCTCATTCACATGTCTTCCTTGAGCTGGGCAAAGAATACTTGCTTTGCAGTCAGAGCTCAGGCATCCAAAGTATGTGACTGAGTTGGTTTTGGATGACCATGGCCTCGATACCAGTGCTATTGGCTCCCCCACGGATGCTGATGTTAATATACCTGTGCTCCGAAGTGATACAGCAGAACTGTCTCAAACAACATTGATGATATTTCGCCAGGTCCTTGACATGGCATCTATCCATTTTCCAAGTTTTAGTGCTTATTTCAACAGCATTTTTTAAAAATTATCTAAATAGTTAGAGATTGTGCAGCTCTTAAGTGCAAATGAATCTGTGTTGTAGTTCATTAAATACAAAAGGCTTACATAATGTACCCAAGTTATTACAAAAGCTAACAGAATGTTATCAGCTATTGAGTGGGGAATTGAACACAAAAAAAAGGATGTTATGATTCAGTTACACATGACACTAGCAGAGACCACACAGGCATACTGTGTACAGTATTGGTCACTTAGTTTAAGGATATAAATATATTGGTAGCAGTTCTGAAAAGGTTTACCAGACTAACGTGAAATGACAGCTTGTCTTTTGAGGAAAGACTTGCATATACTAGAGTTTAGAAGAGTAAGAGGTGATTTGATTGAAGCATTTGGGATCTTGAAGGGTCTTGTCAGGCAGGCAAGCATGTTGCCTCTAAGAAGGGACTCTAGTACTGGACGTCACTAATTAAAAATAAACAAACACCCACTTAAAAGAAAAATTCAGCACTTTTTTTTCATCCCAGAGAGTTGAGAGTTTTTAGAACAATCTTCCTGAAAAGTTAGTGGAAACAAATCAATGAATATTTGTAAGGCAGAGGTGGATACGTGTTATTGTTAGGCAAGGTAATTAAAGGTTATCAGGGCTAGGTGGAAACGTGAATTTGAAGTCGGGACCGGACTGCTATAATCTTTTTAAATGGCAGAGTGGACTCAAAGGTCCAAATAGCCTACTCTAGCTTCTTGCTTGTATGTGTCACAAGTCCAGTTCATATATTTGTATTCACTTTCTTAGTCAGAATTCAGAAATTACCAAAATAGATTTAAAAGGCATAATGTGACATCTAGAAATCTGGCTCGAGCCATACATGGAGCAGAAATTCACTTTCTGCCTTAACCAGGCACAAAGCAAATAATGTGGCCAAACCTCTACCTTCTGGTGTTGGCACAAGGCATGCCCACATAGGACTGCCCTATTGTTGTACAGGGCAATGCAGTATTGCATGGTAGGTAAATGGGTAAACTGGGTGGGAGTGAGGGAAAACCAGGCAGCAAACATTTGTATCATTGTGGCCAAGAAATTCCTCGTAAATACTTTTATTTTTCAGTCAGTGTTACTTTGTTGCATCACTGTAGAGCCTTGTTTGCATGCATAACTGCTTTAATTATTCACTTTCCTTCTTTTTGGGACATTCCTCTTAATTGCTGGTTACGACTGGACAAATACTATAAACTCACAATTTGCATTTCAATTGCATTGCAGTTCACTTGCATTATGCCTATTTCAGGATAGGCTGCCTTTACCTGCGTGACTGAAAAGGGTATCTTTGGGTAGCAAAGATGAGACTAAACCAGAGATATTAATTCCCATTTTTCTCTGCTTAAAGTAGGCAGCAATATTTTAGATTTCTCCTCAGAGCCCTGCACCCTCCTTGATTTTCCCTTCAAAATCACTGAGCTGGGCAAAGAATACTTGCTTTGCCTCACTAATGCTCTTGGTACAGCTTTCTGTGCTCGGAAAACTCACTGTGTAAAGATGTTTTTCCTAAGCTCACCTCTTGGTGGCAATTTTCAATTAACAAACTACATTGCTGATTACACGATCAGATGGAATATTCTTTAAACCATTTGATATTTGAAACAACCCTATTAGGTCTCGTCTCAGTTCTCTGCGCTGGTAAAAACAGTTCTAGTATCTCAAGCTTTGCCACTAAACTGAAGTTTCCTATTCGTGGTATCATCCTGGTGAATCAACATGACACACCCACCACGAATGTAAGGTATTTTCTTCAATAGGAATATTTTACACTCAACAACTGGGAACAAACCCTAGTGACCAGCATAAACTACACCAGTGCTGTACTGGGAAGTAGGTACCAAATCAAGTTGGGATGAGGCCACCACAGACTGGACCAAGAGTTATTGCCTATGCTTAGTGATGCTTTCTTCTTGAAACTTTACAGGTTTCCCTAGAGATCTCCCTAGAGATTGGAAATAAATGCTTCTATAGTCAATGATGTTTACAACTTGCGAATGTTTGAAAAAGAAATGTGACGTCAGGAGCTGAAAAGCAAATTGCCACATATGAAACATATGATCCTGAGGCACAGAGGCATGTGTCCCAGCTACCTGAGGCTACAGCCAAACACAAAAACCTGTTATGTCCATCAAGATGCCTGTCTACCCAATGGCTTGAAAACAAAGCTCAAACATCAATCAAAATAGGTGTTCAAGCAGCCTCACAAACAGAAAGCAGCTGCTTCCATTAGGATGCAATCATTAATGAACCTGAAGATGGTCACCAGCCAAGCCTAACCTGATGCATTCATTAAGAACAAATTCACAAATTTAATAACTAGGCAGCAGAAGGTTATTTAACCCTTCAATCCTGCCCCACCATTCAACAGATTAGTGGCTGATCGCTTTGTGTTCCAAATTCCCAATTCCCATCTACACCCGATTAACTTTGGAATCCCTTGCCTAACAAGAATCTATCTACCTCCACCTTAAAAATATTCAAGGTTAGCCACCTCCAGCACCTTTGGCAGCAGAGTTCAAAGTTGCACAACCCTCTCAGAAGAAGTTCTCCTCTTTGTGATACTGAAAAAGTGACCCTTAATTTTAAAGTAGTGCCTCCTGATTCTGGACTCACCCACAAGAGAAACATCTTTTCCACGTCAACCTTGTCAAGACCTTTAAGAACCTTATAAACTTCAATCAAGTCACCCCATGCCCTTCTAAATCCCAGTGGAAATAAACTCAACATGTCCAATCTTTCCTCATAAGACATCAGCTCATTCCAAGTATCAGTCTCATTAATTGCCACGAAATTGTCTTCAATGCACTGACATCCTTCCTTAAATTACACACAGTATTCGATGTTAGAAGTCGTTAGATTCAGAAACTGCAAAATTTCAAATGATTAGGTTGTTGCATATTGGTAATGATTGAACTAACAATGTAGTTCCTCATTAACCAACTATTCTGAATAACAGGCCAAATACTGGCAGCTCCTTTCTTAAAATGGCCACTTTAACTTCTGTTTCAACATAATTAGCTGCATTGTTAATCAGCACATAGAGTGAATACTATGATTTTATAAGTGAAAATGTTGCCCATTTTCATTAGAAAACTTTTGAGCTGGACATAGATAACAATACGGAGGAATGTTTTTTTTGGTCATCTCCCTTCATGTTTCAATACAAATTCTGTCAGACAAATTGATTTTCACTGAAACCAGCCACACAGGCCTCAGAAACAAACAAACACATGCACACTCCAGATCATTTATCACTAGCTTGTCATAGGGGCTAGTGCTTTAAAGTCATCGTCCAGTTAAGTCTGGCAGAAAGTCTCCTCTTGCAGTTAGATGTTAACAGGATACAACAACCCAACATATGAGGGAGAGATGCAGAAACTGCTCACTAGTGTGCCATATGGAGTTTCTGATGTCTATGGTATTTTCAGTTTCAAGATTTCTGATGAAATTTAGCATTGGATGTTTGATGACAGTTGAACATTTGATGAGCTTACATTCTTAATGATACAATGTGGGTCTAAGTCACCTCACATAGAAACTATATATATGTGGGTATGTATATATAAAAAAGATAGATAGATAGATAAAGGCATTATAGATAAAATCCTCAATTAATAGCTCTCTCACAGACATCAAAATATACAAACACATAGAAGGTAGGAATTCAGGACAGTCATACCTGTTGCCCTAAGTCACCAAAACACATCAGGCTCCTTCCCCAGATAAAATACTGTCATACTACATTGCTAACACAGACTGTCTGTACTCACACAAGCATTGCTGAAAAAGAAAACCATGGAAACGTTACATAATCCTTTTTTTCATGAAATCAACCCACACTTGGCATAAATTTCAGTGCACAAGGGTTGTCACAAGACACACTGTCTGTGGGAAGCACTGCATTTCAAATGCATTTGGTGTTCACCCACGTGACTTTCAGCTCCTTCAGTCTTTGCTATTTCATCCTTTTTATTTATTCTTCTAAGTATATTGTAAACGTACAACATAACAAGAGATTTATAAGCTTTGCAGTGCTCATTCTGTATGTCTGTGTGTTCAAAGCGACGGATTGCCAGGAATTGAATCTGAGCTAAGACAGAGTTGTGGGGCTCTGGATAAAGTACTGCTTAGCAGAATGTAAAGAATCAGCAAACACATGGACCAACCCTGAAGTGGTCCTGCCCCTTACAACCAATCAGGTCCCTTCATTCAAAACATTCTATCTAATGGCAAATTTTATTTTTCAAACTGCTCTGTAACTGACTAACCAATGTCGAATCTAAAACAGGCAAAATCCAGTGATTTCAGATACATCCCTCTATCCGTCTTTTAAATATAATTCATCGTCAAATCAAATGTTTGTTTGCTGTGTAAGTGTTCCAATGAATCTACGTCCTAGAGCAGAAGCGGCGACGTCTGAAGCACTGAAGCATCCAGACCCCTAATAAAGGAAGCTCAGTGGTTCTCACAAATAGATCTAAACACAAGTGACAAAAATCGAACAATTTTGCAAAAACTCTTTTCCCACCGGAAAGAAATGAGACCTTCATTACTATCTGCAGGTAAGATCTGAGAACAAGTTTCATCAGAATTGGAAAAATAAAACCATAAGACATAAGAGTGGAAGTAAGACCATTCGGCCCATCAAGTCCTCTCCGCCATTTAAATCATGGCTGATGGGCATTTCAATTCCACTTCCCTGCACTCTCCCCATAGCCCTTGATTCCTTTTGAGATCAAGAATTTGTCGATCTCTGCCTTGAAGGCATTTAACGTCCTGGCCTCCACTGCACTCCGTGGCAATGAATTCCACAGGACCACCAGTCTCTGGCTGAAGAAATGTCTCCTCATTTCCATTTTAAATTTACCCCCTCTAATTCTAAGGCTGTGCCCCATGGGTCCTAATCCCCCCCACCTAACAGAAACAACTTCCCAGCATCCACCCTTTCAAAGCCATACATTATCTTGTAAGTTTCTATTAGATCTCCCCTCAATCTTCTAGACTCTAATGAATACAATCCCAGGATCCTTAGCCATTCAACGTATGTTAAACCTACCATTCCAGGGATCATCCGTGTGAATCTCCGCTGGACACGCTCCAGGGCTAGTATGTACTTCCTGAGGTGTGGGGCCCAAAATTGGACACAGTATTCTAAATGGGGCTAAACTAGAGCTTTATAAAGTCTCAGAAGCACATCACTGCTTTTATATTCCAACTCTCTTGAAATAAACGACAACATTACATTCGCTTTCTTAATCACGGACTCTACCTGCAAAAAATGCCTGCTATACTGTCCAGCCAACAACGAGATGACACCATTGTCCCATTAAACCACAAAAAGTATCTCAAACTCATAGTCGCAAAACCCTCATTGCCATGAAACAGATTCTGGCCATTGGATTATCCATGAACCAAAATATTTTACTTTCTAATAATCCAAAAGTCAACATCACATGGCCCAGTGTGCAAACTCAAATAAATATGAATGGTTTCAAAAGTAAGTACAGTCTCTTGGTAAAATCGCACCATTTGGAGAGCTCAGAAGATTAGGTAATTCCAAATCGATGTGAAGGGAGGTTGACCTCAGATCTAACTGCGATAATGTTTTCAGCTAATATTTACAAACAAACGTAAGCAGATATGGATCGGGTGGGATGTACAACACTGGATCATTGCACTAAAAACAAATTAGGC
Organism: Stegostoma tigrinum; assembly: GCF_030684315.1. Taxonomy (NCBI): domain Eukaryota; kingdom Metazoa; phylum Chordata; class Chondrichthyes; order Orectolobiformes; family Stegostomatidae; genus Stegostoma; species Stegostoma tigrinum. The sequence continues at coordinate 19,537,784 of NC_081378.1, read as the reverse complement.
AGAAACCAGGAAGCAGTGCATCAATGAGCCTGTGGTTTAACAATATTTGAGTGTAAATCTCCATAGCCAGACCTCACCAGCAAATTGAACAGCACCAATTTACGCCTCACTAAATGGGCAGGGACAGAACTAGCAAGTGATGATATTCCAAAACCCGATGATTAATGAATATTCATGATGCATGTGATTAGTAATCATTTTCTGAGAGTGTAGGTGTTAGTGTGACAATTGTTCATTCTCAGAGGCTGGGGATGATTATTGATCATTTACTGTGTATAGTGCTCATGATCATTCAGTTGTGGTGACAAGTATGATTATTGATCATTCTGTGCACGTGATAATGGATCACTGAACGCGGGTGCAATTGCCCATTGCTCCCTGTCATGTGATTTCTGATCAATCTCTGTAGAGGCAAGTATTAATGCTTGTCTGTGGGTCTGGCCTGTGATTACTGATCAGTATCTGTGAGAGTGAGTGATTGTTAATCAATCTATACAGGTCATGGAGTTATACAGACACTGGAGTTCATATGGTCTATCAAGTCCATGCCAGCACTCTGTAGAAGACAGTCAGTTCCACCTATCTGCTTGATCCCCACAGACCTTCAGGTTTATTTCCCTCCCATACTCCTCCAACTATTTCATTCCACCCCTTCCATCACCCTCATGAATAGCAAATTACAGATCAATACAATGCTGGGAGGTTGTTTCCATTAGGTGGGGAGACTAGGACCCATGGGGCACAGCCTTAGTATTAGAGAGGGTAAATTTAGAAAGGAAATGAGTAGACATTTCTTCAGCCAGAGAGTGATGGGCCTGTGGAATTCATTGCCACGGAGCGCAGTGGAGGCCGGGATGTTAAATGTCTTCAAGGCAGAGATTGATAACTTCTTGATCTTGCAAGGAATTAAGGGTTATGGGGAGAGTGTGCGTAAGTGGAGTTTAAATGCCCATCAGCCATGATTAAATGGCAGAGTGGACCCAATGGGCCGAATGGCCTGACTTCCACTCCTATATCTTATGGTCTTAATACTAAATGCTGCATTGACAAACCATGCCTCCATCACCTTTCCCCGCTCCCCTATTTGCTAAAAGCTCTTGTCAACACCTTAAATCGGTGTTGTCCAAACTTGTGACATCACCTTAAAGGGGAGTTTTAAACTTATCATAATCTTGTACACCCCTATCAAATCTCTTCTCAATATCCTTTGTTTCACACAGAATAATTGAAGTTCTACCCAATAGTGCACTAAGATTTGGTCTGGACTCCAATCAGCAAAACATTAACAGACTTTATTAAACATAATGATGGAGAAGGGTTAGGAAGCAGGACATCCCTGCTATCCTACAAACTTAGGTTCCACTTCCATGTGAACTGACATCACCATGCAATAGCTCCTTCCGCACACGCTCAGTTGCTATTCTTACAATAGTGTCGTTAACTCTTTACTCTAAGTCTCCCCACAAGTTCACTCTTTTCACAAATTCTTAACAGTCTGAATGATTTACCATTTTCAATCAACTCATACTATCCCTCTCCAACCGGAGTCATCTTTTGCCTGAGACATTACTCTCGAACTATACTCTCCGTTCTCTTAGAAAAACATCGAAAATTAGAGGAGTCGATCACTTGCCCCTTTGAGGCTGTTTTGTCATGCAAGATGATCATGGCTAATCATCCAACTCAGTCCAGCACTCTCTCCATATCCTTTGATCCTGTCAGCCAGAAGGAACTACACCTAACTCATTGAAAACATTCGATAATTAGCCCTCAACCAATTTCTGTGGCAAATCATAAGACCAAAAGACATTGGCCCTATTCTGCTCTTTTTGGCTCATCAGGTTCGCTCCATCATTCGATTATGGCTGATATGTTTCTCAAACCCGTTTTCTTGCCTTCTCAATGGAACCTTTAATCCTGTTACTAATCAAGAATCTTTCTATACTGGTCTTAAATACACTCAGTGACATTGCCTCCTCAGCCCTCTTCAGCAATGAGTCCCAAAGATTAGCCACCCTCTGGCTAAAGAAATTCCTCTTCATCTTAGTTCTAAAGGGTTGTTCTTTCACTCTGAGGCTATGCCCTTGGGTCATAGCTCTTCATTTAGTGGAAACATCTTCTCCATACCCATTGTATGGAGACTTCTCAGGATTCTGTAAGTTTCAATGGGATTTTCCCCGATCCTTCTAAACTCCATTAAGTACAGACAAGAATCCGCAAATACTCCTCATATGACAAACCCTTCATCTCTGGGATCATGCTTGTAAACCACCTCTGGGACGCCCTCCACGGCCAACATATCCTTTCTTAGATACAAGGCCCAAAACTGCTCACAACATTCCAAATGCGGTCTGACCAGGCCCTTATACATCCTCAGCAGTACATTGCTGCTCTTTCATTCTAGCCCTCTTGAAATGAATGATAACACAGCATTTGCCACAGGCTCGCCACTCTTTACCGTGAAGAAAGTTTTCATCTGAGATGTAAAGGACCTGCTCTGTATCTTTAGACTGCGAATCCTCATTCAAGACTTCTTGGTAATCAAAAGCATTCTTCCTGTGTTCACCCTGTCTAATCTGGTTAGGACCGTACAGGTTCTATGAGATCATCCCTCGTTCTCCTAACTCTAATGAATATAGTCCTAACTGATCCAGTCTCCCTTCATATATCATCCTGACATCCCAAGAATGATCTGGTAAACCTTTGTTGCATTCCATCCATAGACAGAACATCCTTCTTCAAATGAGAAGATTGACACTGTATACAAGAGTCCAGATTTGGTTTTTGTACAGTTGCTGCAAGACATCGCTGCCTCTGTACTCAAATCCTCTCACTATTAAAGCAAACATACCATTTGCCTTCTTCACCATCTGCTGCACTTGCATGCTAACTTCCAGCAGTTGATGCACGAGGACACCCAGCTCTCATTGCACCATCTCCTCCCTCAGTTCATCACCATTCAGAAAATAACCAGCTTTTCTTGTGTTTGCCACTAAAGTGGGTAACCTCACACTTATCCACATTATACTGCATCTGCCATACATTTGTCCATTCACTCAAATTGTCCAAATCACACTAATGCATCTCTGCAACCTGCTCAGTGCTGACCCTCTCACCCACCTTTGTGTCATTTTGGAGGAAACGTATGGTGTATGTGTTTCCTTGAATGGCAGTTTATCATCACAGCCTGTTTATTGGCTGTGACACTTGTATTAACTGGAATGTTACAACAGAGAAGACCAAGCAAAGGAAAGCACATTAAAAAGATAAGCATCAAATAAGGAAGATGATAAACTTAAATTCACATTCATTTGTTGCACATTCTGATCCGGGTAGACACAAAGAAAACAAAGACCATTCAGTCGACAATTGTGCAAACAGAGAAATACCCTACTATTCATAGGGTAGGAATTTCTCTTTCTGTAAATGGTGCTATAAATTCCAACGCATCATCCATTGACAATGGCATAAACTTCCGAACCAAGATCTACAGCAGGTTCTGGGTAGAACTCTAGGTTGCAGACTTCAGCGAAAATTGGAAAATAGCAGAACATTAAGAAAACATCACTTACCCTACTAGTCGTAAATTCACTTAAGTATTTGTCCTCGCTTGGTGACAGGTGCTTAAAAGTCTGTATGCTTTCTTCTTCAAAGAAACATATTAATTCTGAACCCTGTCATTAATAAGGATTTGAATTCCTGTGATGGTCTCCTACAAAGAATTCTGTTCTCTCTCCTGAGGGTTCTTTTTCCAATGTAAAGTCATCATTCTTTGATGGGAGTGATATGGATTCCTCCATAAAATGTTTAACAATGAGTTTTAAGCTCTATTTCAATAAAGAAGAGGGCTTCACCATCAAAGTTTCTCTTTGTTTTTCTATCAATTGTTTAAGGGCCATGGTAGTCTCTAGATAGAGCTGTGAAACTTTTGAGAAATATTTTCTTCCTCAGTCCCTAAGGCTTGATATTGTTGCATGACTGCTACAAGTCTTAGTTCCAAGGTCCCTTTTTAGATATTTTGACATCTGCAACACATATTTAATTTTGATATGTTCTCTCTCACATTGCTACTTCTCATCCTTCCATATCAAATGGAAGACAGCTGGAGAATTATTAGCCACCACTATAGTGTTGCTTCTGGAAGAAATATGTATATACGTATACTTATAGTCCTGTGCTCAAATTAAAATTAGTTACTTGCCATTAACCATGATATCTGCATATCCGAATTTATCCAGTGCCTCTAGGTCAATCAGGGGAGATAAAGTCTGCCATAGCCTACGATAATGTTCAAGAAGAATTGATCCTGCTCCTCAACACCCTCTAACGTTTGGACACTTACAAGGAATAGTCACAGAAGGTAAGATAACAAAGTGTGGAGCTGGATGAACACAGCAGGCCAAGCAGCATCTCAGGAGCACAAAAGCTGACCTTTTGGGCCTAGACCCTTCATCAGAGACGGGGATGGAGAGAGGGAACTGGAATAAATAGGGAGAGAGGGGGAGGCGGACCGAAGATGGAGAGAAAACAAGATAGGTAGAGAGGAGAGTATAAGTGAGGAGGTAGGGAGGGGATAGGTCAGTCCACATCCAGCTCCACACTTTGTTATCTTGGATTCTCCAGCATCTGCAGTTCCCATTATCACAATCACAGAAGATACTTCAGGTACTCACCAGACTAGGGTCATCTGCAGTCCTTACTATCTCCACTCCATGTGACTGGATGTTGCTTTGTCTTTGCTCCTTATGCATTCTCACTGACTATTCTTAGAGTAAAGGCACAGCTAACTGTTTAGTCCACAAAATTCTGCAATTCATTTTCCCTGGAACCATTCTTCTGCACTCTCTTCAGAACCCACACATCCTACCTTAGTCCTGAGGAAGGGTCACTGGTTCTGAAACGTTACCTCTGATTTCTCTTCACAGATGCTGCCAGACCTGCTGAACTTTTCCAGAAATCTCTGATTTTGTTTCTGACAAAACTCTAAACTTATGATGAGACGACAACTAGAAAGGTTCAGCCTAATTTTGCTGCTTTTGTATTTGGGAGGATTACACAACCATAAATTTCACATGCTTTGCTAATTGTTCTCTCTAAATATCCAGCTAACTTCAAATGGTTAGACCCTTTAGAATCAGATTGTTCAATCAATGTGGCCCCTCACTATCCCTGCTCCAAAAATATATCACATCACTATTTTATTAAATTCTATCTATTTGTCTTTGCATTCAACTTGCCCATCCATGTCCTTTTGACACTGATTTGCATCATCTCTCCTGTCATATTTCAAAGTTCAGAATTTGTGATGAATTTTGTTAAGTTTAATTCTGTATTCCAACATCCAAGTCACTTAACTGTGTGTCAAAAAAATGTGGTGATCCTTGGGGAACATCATTGTCCGCATCCTTTCATATGATAACTAACCATTTACCATATCTTGCAGTTTTCTTTGCTCAAGGCAATTTTATTTATTTATTCAAGCTAACTCTAAACTCATGCTCCATGAGCTTCCAATTTTGTTAACTAATTTTTTATATATGGTGTCAAAGGTTTTCTTAAAATCCACAGAAACAACATCTGCTGCATCCCTTTCATTAACGTTCCCTGTTACCTCAAAGCATTACATTTTTTTAATCAAGCATGATTTGCCTTTTAAAAATCAGTGCTCGTTACCTTAATTAACTCAAACCTCTCCAAATGCCTGATGGATATTTTCTGATAATTGTTTCTAGAGCTTTCCCACATGTTAAAGTAATGGGCCTGTAGTCACTGGCTCTGTCCTCACACCCTCTTTTGACACGTGCCATTCGCCAATTCACTGGCACCTCTCCAGCACTCAAAGCTTAGGAGATTATGGCGAACCCTATTGCTATCCCAACTTCTAATTTCTTTATTAACCTGAGATGCATGCCAACCAGACAAGCTGACTTATCTATTCAGACCAGGGCTAACATTTCCAGTCCTTCCTGCTTCTTATTTTTCAGCCTTGACATCTTCTCTTCTGTCTCCAGTTCTACCAATATTTTTGTCAGATGTATTTATTCATTATTCATTGGGATTATAAGTGCAGTTGCAGTCTCTACAGGCACTCTCTCCATAGATCACTGTCTATCGACGTGATTATTGGCTATTCTCCATTCATGAATGGCTATTCATTATCTGTGCGTGCAATTATTGAAACATCTCTGTGGGTGCAATTATCGATCAGTTTCTGTCACTGGGAAGCATTATCTATCAGCTTGAAATTTCTTGTGCTACTGTCACAAGTGAGGATTATCCTACACGATGGAAAATGATATCAACTGTTGTCAATGATAAGGGGCCCCAACTATGATTGTTATGATCCCTGTGATTCTTCATTCAGGAATTCCAAAGGAACTCCATTACCGTATTCATCAGCTCCAGTAGTGAGGTGTTCAATTCTCCAATTGATAATATCCATTCACAATAATTGTCAATAAACTGAAGTGCTGCACTAATCTTGCTGTGAACCATACAAGCAGCATGAACACTAACTTAATTGCAATTTAGTGCCTTTCCACCTCATGAATCCAACCTTTTCTGACTAATTTATAACAATCTATGGCTTGTGTTCTCCAAAGATTGCATTCTGCAACATAAATAAATCTTCTAATAAGCTAAACTGAACATTGAGACACATTTGTAGTGTATCATTTATCAAATAACTTTCCTTCCTAATTATAAAGCTGGAGAACTAATAGCTTAGATTACAAAACTATTTTCATTTCCTCTAAAAAGGAAAATTATTCCCAAAGGTCAGTAAATAGTAATTAATGAGCTCTGTGACAGCAAGGTTGTTTGTTTAAAAAGGTCCACAGCCATTGTGGCTACCGCCTAATTCTAAAATTTATTTAAATGCTAAAAGAACACTGTTACAATTACAACTAATTTGCTGTCCCTTCCTTGTTGTTGCATTGCAAACAGGAAACTGCTCCTTAAAGTCAAACAGCTTGTAGCATAGGAAGCTCCCAGGAACATTTGATTCATTGAAGTTTGTTGCTCATTTCAACTTGTATGGCTTACCACCATCTTCTCAAAGGCAATTAAGCCTAGTTAATATAGCCAGTGAAGTGACATGTGTGAATCAATACGTAACAAAAAAACACTCAAGGTACTGTACAGTTCCATAGTCAGATTGTATCTATGTGAGCTTCCCTGGCATGAGTCCAAATATTTGTCGACATCTAAGTGAATAATTTCTTTATTAACATATATCTGACCTTCATTGTTCAAGATGTATAACTAATGCATTTGTACTACAGCAGAGCATAACCACACAAATAAGAAGAGGCCACTCAGCCCAGTGAAGCTGCTCTACCATTCAAGATGATTTTGGCTGATCTGATTTAACCTCAACTCCCCAGTAGTCTTTCATCCCCTTGGTCATCAAGAATCTATCTACCTCCACCGTAAAAATATTTAAAGATCCTACATCCACTCCCTTTTGCAAAGGGAATTCCAAAGAAACTCAATTCTCAGAGAAAAAAATGCTTCCACACTTCCCATTTAAGTGGACACCCTCTTATTTTTAAACTTTGACCCCAGTTCTCTAGATTCTTCCACAAGAGGGAACGTGCTTCCAACATCCACCTCGTCAAGTCCCCTCAGGATCTCATGTTTCAATTATGACAGCACTGATTCTTTTACACTCCAGATGATACAGGTCCAGCCTGTTCAGCCTTGTCTCATAAAGGAATCTGCATATTCCTGGGATCGATCAACTGTTTCTAACGCACTGAGAGCCTTCCCTAAGTTTGGTGACCAGCACTGTATGTACATAGTACTCCAGATGTGGTCTCACCGATGCCCTGTACAACTGAAACAATAACTCCAGGATGGCAGTTACATCCTCTCTCGTGAACACTGATGCAAACCATTTGTTCAATTTGTCTGCCATCTCATTATCTGCCATTACTAATTTTCTAGATTCATTTTCTTTAGGCACCAACACTTACTTGCTTAATTTCTTAAAAATCTGAAGAAACATTTCCAATCTGTTTTTATGATTTTGGCCAAATTTTTCTCATACTCTTAATTTTTACCTCGTTCCGAACCTTTTAGTAATTCTTTGTTTTTTTAACATTCTTTTGATCTGCCACCTACCTTCAGCATAATTATATGTGTTTTTTTTTAGTTTACATAAGAACATAAGAACTGGGAGCAGGAGTAGGCTGCCCGGCCCTTCGAGCCTGCTCTGCCATTCAATAAGATCATGGCTGATCATTTCATGGACTCAGATCCACTTACCCGCGTTCTCACTGTATCCCTTAATTCCGTTATTGTTCAATAAAAATCTACCTTGGCTTTAAAAACATTTACTGAAATAGCTCCAACTACTTCACTGGGCAAGGAATTCCATAGATTAACAACCCTCTGGATGAATAAGTTCTTTCTCAATTCAGTCCCAAATCTGCTCCCTCTAATCTTGAGGCTATGCCCTCTTGTCCTAGCTTCACCTACCAGTGGGAACACCCTCTCTCCTTCTATCTCATCTATTCCCTTCACAATTTTATATGTCTCTATAAGATCCTCCCTCAATCTTCTGAATTCCAATGAATATAATCCCCGTCTACTCAGTCTCTCCTCATAAGCCAAGCCCCTCAACTCCAGAAACAACCTAGTGAATCTCCTCCGCACCCCCTCCAGTGCCAGTACATCCTTTCTCAAGTAAGGAGACCAAATCTGCACACAGTACTCCAGGTGTGGCCTCACCAGCATCTTGTACAGCTGCAACATAACCTCTCTGCTTTTAAACTCAATCCTGTTAGCAATGAAGGGCAAAATTCCATTTGTCTTCCTCTTTCCTTGTTGTAGCTGCAGACCAACCTTCTGTGATACATGCACAAGGACACCCAGGTCCCTCTGCATAGCAGCAACCTTTTATCATTCAAGTAATAATCTTTTTTACTATTACTCCTACCAAAATATATGACTTCACATTTATTTACATTGTATCCCATCTGCCAGATGTTTGCCCACTCAATGTATCTATGTTCCTCTGCAAAGTTTCACAGTCCACAGTTTGATACTAACGTTTTAGTTTACCACAGATGGCAATCTGTCCATTAGAATTTTTCTTATTTGCTGGAATGTATCTATTCTGTGCTTTCTGGAATACCCACATAAATGTTTGCCCCTTCATTCCTATTGACCTATCCCTTAACCTAAAGTGCCAGTTCACATTCACTGACGTTATTTTCATGCCCTCAGAACTGCCCTTGTTTAAATTCAAAATAATAGTCTGAGACCAACATTTTTCCCCCTTAAACTGTCTGCAAAAATCAATCATGTTAAGGCTGCTGCTAACAGGAACACTTTTACTATTAGGTCAATCATTAATCACATCTCTCTGCACTCTGGTAGGCACAATAACATGCTGGCCTAAGAACTGTCCTGAAAACATTCAATGAATTCCTCCTCTAGACTACTTTTCTACCCATTGGATTTTTCCAATCTCTGTGTAGGCACTGTTTATCATTCCAGAATTTTTGCAGATAAGATAACCCTAGTTTAGGGCTTAGTAGTTTATCTGAAGCAGAGTGAGACACCAGTAGTTAATTCACAACCCCAGTGGATAGATTTTTAAATCAACCCTGTTCAGAGATACTGCTGCACACCTCTGGAGGAGGCAGGACCTGAGCCCGGGCTTCCTAGTCCAGAGGTCGGGACATTACCATGGTGCTACAAGATTCTTCTTACAACCCCAGATGACTCTTTTAGTTTTTATGTTCAAGCTGCTTTAACTTTCGGAACAAAAACAAAGTTGCTGGAAAAGCCCAGTAGGTCTGGCAGCATCTGGGAAGGAAAATCAGAGCTAACGTTTCAGGTCTGGTGACCCTGCCTCAGAACTCTGAGTGGCTTTTCCAGCAACTTTTGTTTTTATTCCTGATTTACAGCATCCACAGTTCTTTCAGTTTCAGCTTTAACTTTAACTCCAACCACTCAATGGAGTATCTGGGTCTGTCTTTTTTCTAACCAATGCTGATATTAATTTTAATATGCTAAATCTGAATTGTTTCTGTCTTTCTGGTTTTACAGGAAATTCCCCTTTGTTTCCTTTCCGATTCTATCATTGCAGCTCAAGTCAGTCACTTGCTCAAGTCAGTCATTGGCTCGACTTAATAGTTCTTTTTTGCAAAGCGTTTTGAGGGCTATTTCTTTCCCAACCATAGACAGAGAGAGAAAGAGACACTTGCTGGCAGGCCTTTTGTACTCTCTCCTCTCAGTTCTGATATTTTATATTCAACTTGTTCAGCGATGTCATTACACACCTCTGGAGCAGGTGGTATTTGAACCTCTCTCTTAATCATCAATGTCAGCTGTGGTTTATTCAGCACCTAACCTGAATCTGGAGACGTAGGCCCAAAATACAGAGACTGTACAAGCCTCCAGTCAAACTGTATTTGTAATATTGTGGGCAGTTTTGGGCCCCTGTATCTAAGGAGGATCTTCTGGCCTTGGAGGAGGTCCAGAGGAGATTTAAAAGAATAATGCTGGGAATGAAAGGCTTGTCGTATGAGAAATGATTGATGACTCAGTGTTCGTACTCAGAGTTGAAAGGATGAGGAGGGATCGCATTGAAAGTTACAGAATACTGAGAGGCTGGGAGTGAGTGGACTTGGGGAAAATGATTCCATTAGGGCGAAAGGCTAGAACTTGAGAGCACAGCCTCAGAATAAAGGGACAACCCTTTAGAACTGAGACGAGGAGGAATTTCTTCAGCCAGAGGGTGGTGAATCTGTGGAACTCATTGCTACCAAAGGCTGGGCAGGCAAAATTGCTGAGTATTTTTAAGACAGAAATAGATAGGTTCTTGATTAGTAAGGGGATCAAAGATTACTGGGAGAAGGCAGGAGAATGGGGTGAAGCAACGAATGATCCACAATCAAATGGCTGCATAGACTCAATGGGTCAAAAGGCCTAATTCTGTTCCTGTGTCTTATTTTCTTATTGCAGTGCTGAGAAAGCTCTGCATTGATGGAGGTGGTATCCATTGGATGAGATAACTGAATTAAACCATTGTAGTGCCTTCACAGGCAAGGCACTGTTGTTAGTTAACAAGATACACTTATTGCTTTCACACAATAAACTAATTACATTACTAGTGAAGTATAATTACTAGGACTCTCAGGAGCTGTACATAATATATCTGTTCCTATGAAGATAAGGATCTACCCATGGATTGTGTGTGACATCAACAGAATGATGGAGCTGACTGTGATCTGAATGTCAACTCCGTCAGAAACAGAACCTTACATAACAACACTAAAACCTGCCAATGACTAACTGGAATGTCTGTTGGAGAAGAAACAGTCAATTGTCCTGGCAGAGATAGTAGAATCTGCAGATGCTGGAGAATCTGAGATAACTAGATGTAGAGCTGGATGAACACAGCAGGTCAAGCAGCATCAGGGGAGCAGGAAGGCTGACATTTTGGACCTAGACCTTTCTTCAGAAATGGGGGCGGGGAAGGGGGACTTCACAAGCTTCAAAATCTCCCCTCCCCCTACCGCATCCCAAAACCAGCCCAGCTCTTCTCCGTCTCCCTAGCCTGTCCTTCCTCCTACCTATCCCCTCCTCCCAGCTCAAGCCCCAACCCCATCTCCTACCCACTAACCTCATTTCACCCCCTGACCTGTCCATCCTCCCTGGACTGACCTATCTCCTCCCTACCTCCCCACCTATACTCACCTTTACTTGCTTCATCCCCACCTCTTTGACCTGTCTGTCTCCTCTCCACCTATCTTCTCCTCTATCCATCTTCTATCTGCCTTCCCCTCTCTCCCTGTTTAGTTCAGAACTCCCTTCCCTCCCCCATTTCTGGAGGACGATCTAGGCCCAAAACGCCAGCTTTCCTGATCCTAAGATGCTGCTTGGCCTGCTGTGTTCACCCCGCTTGTTATCTCAAATTGTCCTGGCATCTTGACCAATATTATTCACTTGAACAAATCAAGCATAATATGGTTAACTGGTTATTCTCAAATAAAACAAGACAAAAAGGTGAGTGCCTGGGTTTAAAGAAGGTATTTAAAATGGGAGTATGCAACATAGAGTGAAAAGTTAGTTTGGGTTGAGGCTGATGTTGAAAAGCTAACTAGGTAGAGCCAAGGTATATTAAAAAGTACTCTCTGGGCTAGTGATATCTCCAATCCCAAAAAGTTCTAAAGAAGTTCCTTGTTAAACCTTAGTACAGATTTCATGTCTGATTCTTCTCAGAAAAACCAAAAACAAATAACTGTTTGCAGTTGATTATTTCAAATTACCAAAAAATTGCATATTCCGTTCCTGGGGGCACAGCAGCCATTTTCAAAGATAACATAACTACATTATTTATCACTAAATACACCTCAATTCCTTTCAGTTTAACCAAGGAAACCTTAAATACCACAATAGTAGGTAACTTCAAAGTGGTTTATGAGATTTACACAAGTATTTCTCTTTTATACCTAATTTCTGAGGAAGGGTCACTAGACACGAAATGTCAACTTTGTTTTTCTCTTCACAGATGCTGCCAGACCTGCTGAGCTTTTCCAGCAACTTTGCTTTTGTTCCTCTATTGTCTGTTTGGTATTCCAAGCATCACAATATTCTGCTTTAGTTTTGTATAATCTTGAAAATTTTCATCTGTTTCATCCTACGCCATGTCTTTTGCATTAAACAAATTGACACTTTAGTCTTTCATTTGAATTTTCATTCCTGCTATCGAAAGAATGACTTGGAGAAAGACTTAGACCATCTACCAATATCTCTGACTGGGATAAAATGATGGAGAGATGTAGATAGATAAAGTGTAATAAAAACAGATAAGGACTGAAATGGAGATGGCAAGAGATAATATTTGAGAGATTAAAACAAAAGAGTGAACAGGGGGGCCAAGTGCCAAAGAGAATGACAGAGTGCTTGTGATATTGAAAATTGAATTACAGAACTCGACAATAGAAAGAAATGACAGAATAAATGTCAAGAAAGTGACAGAGTAGTAAAAACAGCAGTGAACTATGAATTGACATTTAATATCTGTCAAAAAATATTATTTAATTGTTAATTAACTGCAATGACTGACATTATTTATGTGCTGTGAAAAAGCAAAAGGATATCCAAATCTGATGTTGCCTTATGTGGAATGCAGTGCAGTGTGATGCTGTAATTAACATTACCTCACTCCAAACATTATTAAAAATATAAGTTGAGTTCTATCATAGTACAGCAGTGGGGTAACATTAACTTAATTTCTGATTAATGGGAGACTTTAATCTTCATGTTGATTTGGAAAATCTAATTGGCAGAGTCTGCCATGAGAAAGAATGCAGAGAGTGTATCAGGACAGTTTCCTAGAACAATATGTTATCGATCCAACCAGGGGCAGGCCGTTTGAATTTGATAATGTGCATTGAGGCAGCTTTCTCAGAGTAAAACGTCTCCTAGGAATCAGTGTCCATAACATGGCAAAATTTAGCATTCGGTTTGGAAGTAAAAAACACTGGATTTGGAAATAACTGTGCTAAACTTAAATAAGGATAATTACAAAGGAATGAGGGCAATGTTGGCTGGACTGGACTGGGAAAGGAGTTTAGCAAAAAAGATAGTTGAGAACAATGGCAGATGTTTAAGAAAATAATTCATGGATCACAACGAAGGTGATGTCCTGGTGAGGAAGAAGGATCCAAGGAAGGTGATAAGCGTGGATAAGTGGATCTGCGTCCACGAAAAGATCAGCCATGATCGTATTGAATGGCAGAGGTGGCTCAAAGGGCCGAACGGCCTACTCCTGCTCCTAGTTCTTATGTTCAACCATAGTTCATCAAAGATATGAAGGCTAATATAAATTGAAAGAGAAAACACAGAATGCTGCAAAGATTAGCAGTACACCACAGGATTGAAGAAATTTCAAAACCCAAAAGATAACCACAACAATTACAAAGAAGAGGAAAATAAACTGTGAGTCTAACTAGCAAGTAATCTAAAAATTGACAATCAAAGCTTCTTTAAAGATATGAAGAAAGAGAGGCCAAAGTGAACATAGGTCCCTTAGAGAGTGTGATAGGGAAATAATAACGATGAACAAGGCAACAATAAGGAGTTGAAAACATATTTGTATCAGTATTCCCTGTAGAAATACTAACAGAATTCCAAAAGTACAAAATAAAGTAGGGATAATAAAGCAATGCAGAAGTAAATACAATAACTATCATTTGAAAAAGAAAATGGGAAATTAATGGGACTAAAGGCCATAAAGGTCTTCATTAATTTCCTTCAAAGTTAGGATGGCATGCCCCAAACTTTAATGGATGCACCTAAAGAGATGGCGGGATGCACTAGCAGCAATCTTCTAAATATCCGTGGGCTCAGGAAGTCCCAGAGAAAACTGCCAATACAACATGGAAGGCGATTAAGAAATAAACATTCATAATGAATTACATTAGAGTCTACCATAAAGGATGGAAATGCAAGGCACTCAGTAATACATCATATAATCAAGCACAATGAGCATGACTTCATGAACAGGATAGCATGCTGACAAAATTATTGGAACTCTTTGAGGAGGCTACAAACAGGATGGGTAAAGGGGAACCATGAGACAGAATATATTTTTATTTCTAAAAGGCATGTGATGATGTAATTTGACTACTTAATGAGAGCTCATGGTTTTGGACAGAGTATATTAGCACAGGTAGAAGACTGACTACCTAACAGAAGACAGAAACATAGGATAAGATGGACAATTTCAGGATAGCAACTGCAACTAGTGGAGTGCTGGGGCAATAATTATTTAAAAATTGAATGCCAAATTGCATATCATTGAATTCCTACGTTATGCAATTTGGCAGGAAAACTAGAGGTGTTGAATTCTTTTTAAATGGAGAGAGACTGAATAAAGCTGTAACTGGAGGGATATGGGGGTCTTCATAGATAGGGAAGGCAAATAGCATGCTGGCTGTTACTTCAATGGGAATGAAATATAGGAATTGAACAGGCAAGTGAGATCACATCTAGAATACTCCAAATTAGTCTCTACAATTTACCTAAGGAAATATCTACTGGCATTGGAGTCAGTCCAGTGCAAGTTCACTAGGCTGGTCCCAGGTATGGAAGGGCTGTCTGATGAGGAGCAGAGTAGGTTGGGTCTGTACTCATTGAAGTTTAGGATGATTGAGAGATAACTATGTTGAAACACAAAGGGTTCTTAGGGGACTTGACAGATTAGATGCTGACAGGCTGTTTCCCTTATGGAAGAGTCCAGAACATAAGAAGATATAATTTTAGAATAAGGGGTTGCCCATTTAAGACAGGGGAAATTTCTTCTCTCAGAGGGTAGTGAATCTGCAGAGGCCTAGAGAGGCTGTGTTATTATGGTTGAATTGCCTGACTTTTTTTTAGTAAGGAAGGGATTCAAGGGTTATTAGGAAAAGGCAGAATTGGAGTTGAGCATTGTCAGATCAGCTACAATCTCAGTGAATGGGTGAATGGCTTACTTCTGCTCCTACACCCTGTGGTCTTAATGACAACTTTTTAATGTTGAACAGCAGGGTACCATTCCTGCCGTGTCCAAGAAAGTCGGCATTGGCAAAGCGCCAGCCTCATCACATTGTCATGACTGATCTCAGACTACTTCAGCAGACACATTATCCCTTCAGCACTGCAGTCTCATGCCCACCCACAGCTGATGTTCCATCCAAGTACATCTGCAGGAAGTGCACCCAACTCTTGCTCCTCCAAGACCGGGTTAGGGAACTGGAGCGGGAGCTGGATGAACCTCGGATCATTCGGGAGGCAGAGTCGTGATAGCCAAGAGTTATAGGGAATTAGTTACTTCTAAGCATGAAGAAAGCTGGGTAACTGTTAGAAGGGGGAAAAAGCAGTCAGTGCAGGGATCCCCTGTGGTCATTCCCCTGAGAAACAAGTATACTGTTTTGGATACTGCTGGGGAGACGACTTACCAGGGTCATGCACTGGGGTGCAGGTCTCTGGCACAGAGTCTGACCTTCTTGCACAGAAGGGAAGGGGGGATAGAAGGAGAGTGTTAGTCATTGGTGACCCAATAGTTAGAGAGACAGAGAGAATGGCCTCCGCAAAGTTCCAGGGATGTGGAAGAGTGGATCGACAAAACGATTCTGGGCAGGAGTGAAAGGAACAGGGTGGTCATTATGAGAGACTTTAACTTCCCTAACATTGATTGGAAATGCTATAACTCGAGTCGGATGGATCAGTTTTTGTCCAACGTGTGCAGGAAGGTTTCCTGACACAGTATGTCAAAGGGCCGACAAGAGGGGAGGCCACACTAGATCTGGTACTTGGTAATGAACCAGGCCAGGTATTTGATTTAGTGGTAGCTGAGCACTTTGGAGAGAGTGACCATAATTCGGTTAGGTTTTGTTTAGCAATGGAAAGGGATAGGAACATGCCACAGGGCAAGAGTTATAGATGGGGGAAGGGCAATTATAATGTGATTAGGCAAGACTTAGGAAGCATAGAATGGAGTAGCAAAATGCAGGGGATGGGTACAATCGAAATGGGAACCTGGTTTAATGAACAGATATTGCGTGTCCTTGACAGGTATGTCCCTGTCAGGCAGGGAGGAAATGATAAGGTAAGGGAACCGTGGTTTTCTAAAGAAACTGTATGTCTTGTTAAGCAGAAGAGGGAGGCTTATGTGACATTGAAACGAGATGGCTCAGATGAGGCAATGGAGAGTTACAGATTAGCTAGGAAGGACTTGAAGAGAGCGTTAAGAGGAGCAAGGAGGGGACATAAGCAGACATTGGCAGTTAGAATAAAGGAGACCCCTAAAGCTTTCTATAGGTATGTCAGGAATAAGAGGATGACTGGGGTAGGAATGGGGCCAGTCAAAGACAGAGGTGGGAAGTTGTGTGTGGACCCTGTGGAGATCGGAGAGGTGCTAAACGAATATTTCTCATCTGTTTTCGCTCAGGAACAGGAGAATATTGTAGAGAAGAGTGAGTTTCGGGCTACTAGAATTGAAAGGATTGAGGTTAGTAAGGAGGAGGTGTTATCAATTCTAGAAGGTGTGAAGGTAGATAAATCCCCTGGGCTGGATGGGACTTTTCCGAGGATTCTCTGGGAAGCTAGGGAGGAGGTGGCGGAGCCTTTGGCCTTGATCTTTGAGTCCTCATTGTCTACAGGTTCAGTACCAGAGGACTGGAGGATTGCAAATGTTGTGCCCTTGTTCAATAAGGGCAGTAGGGATGACCCAGGTAATTACAGACCTGTGAGCCTTACGTCTGTTGTAGGAAAAGTTTTGGGAAGGATTATAAAAGATAGGATTTATAATCATCTAGCAAGCAACAATTTGATTGGAGATAGTCAACATGGGTTCGTCAAGGGCAGGTCGTGTCTCACAAACCTCATTGAGTTCTTTGAGAAGGTGACCAAGCATGTGGATGAAGATAGGGCAGTTGATGAGGTGTACATGGACTTCAGTAAAGCCTTTGATAAGGTTCCACATGGTAGGCTATTGGAGAAAATACAGAGGCACGGGATTGACGGAGATTTAGCAATTTGGATTAGAAACTGGCTTT
Source organism: Stegostoma tigrinum (assembly GCF_030684315.1). Classification (NCBI taxonomy): domain Eukaryota; kingdom Metazoa; phylum Chordata; class Chondrichthyes; order Orectolobiformes; family Stegostomatidae; genus Stegostoma; species Stegostoma tigrinum. The sequence continues at coordinate 19,520,226 of NC_081378.1, read as the reverse complement.
CTGTAAGAATGCAACGAGTGGTGGTTGATGGAAAATATTCAGCCTGGAGTCAGGTCAGTAGTGGTGTGCCTCAAGGATCTGTTTTGGGACCACTGCTGTTTGTCATTTTGATAAATGACTTGGACGCAGGCATAGGTGGATGGGTTAGTAAGTTTGCAGATGACACTAAAGTCGGTGGAGTGGTAGACAGTGTGGAAGAATGTTGCAGGTTGCAACATGGGGGTTGTCCGGTCTGGGGTTTGGGCCACCGTCAGTCCAGGCAGTCAAAACTCAAAACGTGGTGAGTTCAGGCACGGCAGTCAAGATATAGAGACATTAGTCACGTGTCTAACCTTACAAGGTTTGGGTCACAGTCAGTCCTGGGGGTTTGGGACGAGACATCAAGGGAGATTACAAGGGCCAGTTCCTGTTGTGTTGGGTTTCAACAGGGCATTCTACTGGGCCTGGCTTTGCAGGGCAGCCACCAGCCTGTCGATGGAGGTATCCAGATGCAGATATGCTGGAAGCAGCACAGTGGTATTAACACTGGCTATTGCTCCTGGCCTTGGGATTGAACAAGAACTAGCACCGTGAAGACTAGCTGCATAATCAAGGAGGTAAGCAGAGGAATATTGTATGAGAGAAGTCACAAATGGTCCATGGAGAGAAACGCCCCATGAAACTCCCTGAAATTGATACTTAGTCACTGTCTGAAAAGATTTAGCCTCATGGTTCTGTGCAGCATAGGGCAAATTTCAAATTCTGCCAACAGCATTATTTCAGTCATTCCAACTTACAGCTCATTCACATTTTCACAGGCTTTCCAGCCCATCACATCACATCTTACACCAACCCATTCCTTCTTAAGATTTCAATTTTGCCGAATCAGTTCTTGCATTCTCTTCCCACTGGGAATCACAATGCAGAGATAACCAAAGGCTGTCAAACCATTTTGAACTGTCTTTGGTTCCATCACATATTATTGATCGTTGCTGGTTTCATCCTGTGCCTTTAACACTTCACTGATTCCATCATACACTATTAATCTAACATTGATTTCATGTCTATTGATCTGTCACTGATTTCCTTACTAATTATTGATCTTCTGCTGCTTCTATTACTATTAACCTGCCACTAATTCCATCACCTAATGATGTATAATCTTAAAATTAGGACAACTCATTCATGAACTGACAGAAAAAGATAAGCACGCTCTCATTAGCAACCACCCATAATCTCATCTGCATACAGAGCCTGATCCACAACTCCGAATCCTGTGATCCCCTTCCTGCCTGGATCTCTCCAGGACTCCCATTGTTTCTCCATCACCACTGTCACCCTCAACAATTGCTCCTTATCCGATGTTCCCCAGTTGTGACCAGTTAACTTCTCACTGTGGCTGGCTGTATCTGAGAAACAAATTTCAAAAAATCAATGACAGGACCTGGGGACAATGGCTTAGTGGTTAGCATTTCTGCTTCTGCATTAAAAGATTGTGAATTCAAATCACACGCCAGAACTTGAGTATATCTAGTGCTGAGTGAGTGTTGCACTGTCAAAGAGATGTGCTTTGTTATGATTTTAAATCAAGATCCAGCCCATCCACACGGCTCTCTCCCAGGTAGTTGAAAATATCTCCATAGCTGCAGTAGTATAAATATGAGCGGTTAAGTGCAGTGAATGGAGGCAGTGGGGCAGAGTGGAGTTCGATGAATAAGTAAGTGTCTTTTTAAATTTTATGGGATAATCCCTTTTTAAATAAAATCTAGTATTGCTTGCTTGCATTTAGCAACTTGCTTAAATTAACACTTTTTAAGTTGTACTCTCTTCCAGGTTTGGGCATGGTTGATCAAAACTTTCAGCTGGAGATGATGTGATTAGCTGTTTAAGTAACTGATTCTATGACTGTTAGTAAATGCATATGAATTTCAATAGTTTAAATAAGAGAGCATAAATGCAATGAGACCAGCAGGACAGGGTAGAATAAGTGAGAGTTTGGTGAGAAAAGAAGTTCAGGGAGGGAGGTATAAATGCTGTGTGTTTTTAACATTTTTCATTTTCTTTTGTCAACTTCCAGAAGCCCAGAAGGGGATCGAGTTTGGAGGAAAAAAAAGGCTGATATCATAGGAGTATTGCAAGTTCATTGCCATAAACTGAAGATTAGAGATTCAAGGTATGATTAAGTTATGGCAGGGCATCCTCATCATGTGGAATGCCCACTATGTGGCAAGAAATAGTTAATGAGCCTGTGGAGAAAACACCAACTTCAGAAACTTTAACTTTGGGTTTCAGAAGTTAAGTGGTAGCTTGAATCATTATAATGCATCCATTCAGGTGAGAGTTATGTAGGGTGCATGTTCAGAGAGGTGGGCTCACCTCAGCTTAAGAGTACACAGGCAGATAGATGACCACCAGATGTCCAATGATACCATGGAGGTTTTACAGGATAATGCTGAAGTCTTGCTCAAGAATCAGTTTAAATTAATTAGGAAAACAAGTCAACGTTTCTGGAGCTGCAGATGTGATTCGACGATAGCATTTGCTGCCATGGTTCCTGGGTTAAGGGTGACAACAAACAGCTGCAGGACATTCTTCTGGAAAACAGTGATCAGGCAGAAATCATTGTCCATGTTGGTAGCAATGATGAATGATAATGTTAAATACAAATAATACACCATCTTGGAGGAATAACAGTAAGTCCTTATGCTCGGAGAGCTGCTGCAGATATGATGGGCCAAATAGCCCCCTTGCATGCTGAAAAAGTTCTATGATTTTAAAGAGAAGGAGAATTGTCCTCAGTGTCCTAGCCAATATTTGTCTCAGTCAACATCAGCAAAACGACAGAATATGTGATCATTACTTGTGTTGCTGACTGGGGAAGCAGAAATTGGCTTCTATTTTTCCTGGATTGTCCTGGGATTGTATTATGCACTATATAATTGCACACCTTTCTTTGTTTTCTTTTACTTCTGAGTTTCACATAAATATTAGGCTTGAGGTGTCTCAAGGACTCCTCAATGTCGCAAACAGTAAAGCAGGAACAATATTGACTCAAAGCCTTTGCAGTTAAGTGCTTTCTGTTTATCTTCCATTAACACTGTGGAATCTGATGTCTCAAGTGAAGAAAACAGAAGGGTCAGATTTTGCCTTGGCTTCACACAACACCTAAAGAAATCTGGTAGGCATAAGTAATCTGCATTTTGTCAAACACCAAAAGAAAATAAGTGCTGACTATGCAGGATGTAATTAATTATGGCAGATTCCAGGCTTATCCATCAACCTGCAGTCTGCTTCTTGTCTTTACAGAGCAGGTTGGTGATCGATGTGTGTTACAGGAGGTCTATAAACAGGAATTAGTATTAAAGTCATGTACAGACACCTTAAAAACCAAACAAAAAATCAAAATCAGGAGTGAGCTCACAAAAATGCTGTACAGTGAGCTGGTTTCCAATTTTCCACCTCAAAGTACCTGTTTTTAATACCAGGACAGGCCAGCAGAAGAATCAAAGTCTCTCCTTGGAGAGTCTAGATGGGAATTTCTAATTTTGATCTACACATACATTACCAATCCCATACCAAACTCACAGTGATAGCTCATTGTCACCTCTCTCAAGGGCAATTAGGGATGAGAGGAATTGCTGATTTTGCAAAGCTAAACTCATATCCCATGAAAGAATAATTAATACTCAGTAGCTAGTTTAGGAATTATAAACAATAAAGGACACAGTTCAAAATGAATGGAAGAAGCTTTACTCCGAATATAAACTGTCGCAGAAGTGTTTGCTGGAGATTTAACCTGTGAAGTATCTGTCCTGGGAGTTTTTGATGGCACAGTGTGGAAGGAGCTTTACCGAGGAGATTAATGCTCATGGAAGACAATGGGCAGAGGTTTTACATAAGTGACATGCAGCAGAATGAACAGGTCACAGGTTGGCTCTGGAGTGAACTCTGCCATTGACTCTGGCATCAGCACTCTATATCTGACAGTGACAAGATACAACAGTGCTCACCCATTGGACTACGGATTTCTGAAGGAGTCCAATGGTATTCCCAAAGCAGTAAAAATTTCTGCCGTCTAGATTTGTTGCTACGGTCTCATCAAACACAATAAAGGAATTGTAGCGCAGGAAGGTTAACCCACCTTCCATTCTCTGAAACTCTGTGGACAGGCAGGATATTTTTTCTCAAGTGGGCCTGTCTGTATCTCTGCCAAACCTATTGACATAGCTTTCCAGTGAAGAAGTATGAAAGGGAAAATAAAATCTAATTACACTCAGGGCTTCATAAACATCTCATAAGCATAAACATCTCACATAATGCATTGGGAAATGCAAATGAATCATTTGCATTATTTCATGCTTTCCTCCCAATCTGAGGAAATCAGCACGGCTAGAAAGGAAGATGAGGAAATGGTGTGAATGAGATGGAGGGGTTTTTAGCTGTGGAAATGAATTGTGGTGTAGTAGGAAAGGCACTGAGTTAATCATTGTTGTGCCATGAGACTTCACATCTTTTCATCAGAACCATAATTGGAATGGTCAGTAGCAGAATTCTTCATTAGTTAGTGAAATGGCTAAAAGCATTTTGGGCTTATCTTTAAGTTAAAATTCTTTCCAATGTCACCAACATGTATTTTATGTCCCTCTTAGCAAGGAATTTTGAGGATAGATGTGTCCAGTATGGGGGTAGAGGGGTTGAAGTCATTATTTATCAGCTATGCTTCATAATTTGTCAAACGTCTTATCTTTTGGGTGAGACTTTAAACCAGGGTCCCTTCTTCTCTCACAAGTGGTCATTAAAAAACAATTCATGGTACTATTTTAAGAAAAATTGAGGAGTTCTCGCAAATGCCCCAGGCCATAGCCCTTTAGCAGTAGATTCAAAAACAAATTATTTGGCTTTTATTGCAAAGCTGTTTGTATGCGTTTTCTTTGCAGAAATAGGGTGTTGCAATACAGACATTACCAAAATTACCACACTTCAATACTATTTCTCTGGCTGAAAATTGCTTTTCAACTTCCACTAGTCATGAAAAACAACATGCAAATGAAGTGATAACTCATTTTTACAGACCGCCATAACAAGCAGCATTTTTCATACATTGATTCCTGGAATGCAGGTACTGTTGTTGAATGATTCTTGAGCCCAGCATTCCTCAGTGAAGAATGACTGCTCTTAGGGAATTGATGGAATCTGCACAGTGGCTTACTTTCTTTTAACCACCAAAAGAAGAGCATTCAAGCTGGTGAGAATAGGTCAGTCTCTTTCAATTCTGCAATCACTGGAAGCCTGCCATGTCATTTGATGCTTTGTGCATACACAAGCAGAATAGGACTCAGTGCACATTTGAAGATGTACTCCCTGATCTGAACTGTGAAACCAGGAGTATTGGTCCCTGATGGGCAACTGCTTATACCATTAACAAAATTAACGCAAATAATGTGTGACAAAATAGAACCCATGCAAATGAGAAAAGCAAGATGAGAGTGAGCCTGACAGTGAGAAATGCATGTTCAATTAGAAGCTACCATTACTCTGAAAAGGAACGATGTGGAAATGCTAATAGGATAAATGAAAAACAAGAGGGAGCAGTGTGAGAGAAGTGAGTGAATAAACAGGCAACCATGAGTGGGAGCACATGAGAATGACGAGAGAGCAAAACAGTGAACCAGAAAGGAATAGTGAGAGAGTGAGAAAAAGGATGAAAGAGTAAGTCTGAGGGTGAGCTATGAGGGAGAGGCCAGAGATAAAAGAGAAAGCATGAGAGGTATTGCATAAGGTATTGATTTTGCAAAGGTTAGTGCTGAGGACTGCATCCAATTTGATAATTGTATTGGAAAAGACATAGGCCTAAGAGCCTAGGTCTCCAAATAGTGTTAAAACAATGTCTCTCGCAATGATATAACTTGCACTTGATTGTAATAATGCAAAAACTGCATCTGATTTAAGATGAAAGCATCTTCTCATGAGGTGACCTAGTGCTTTTTCTCACTGCTATAGACCCAATCAGAAAAGGACGATGTGGGCAACTATCTATGCAATCACATGATGGCAGTGCTTGGCATAGAACAGTTATATGGTACAGTACCACTAGAGGGATTGGCATTTGATTTAGCTGTCAAATTCCACTGACCTCAGAAGATATTTCCAGTTACAGCTTAAAATGTGACTTGAGCAGATAATTACAAGGAACTGAACAAACAAATAGTCTGCATCACTCAAACATGTGGCAGACTGTAAAAGATAGAAGATACAGAGAAAGGGGAAAGCACCTCAGACAAAGTCAGACAAAGACACAAGTAAATGAGAGTGAGTTGCTACACAGAACCAATACACTAGTCACACTCAGCAGTTACAGATTGCATTGGGTATCAATAAACTAGGAGCAGTCCTGATCTGAAGTTCAACCACAGAAAGCAAACAGACATTAGAGACTCAGTAAAGAATTAAAATCTCCAGTTGGCCACGGAAGTTTTCAAAATAATGAATGGTGCAGTTACTGGCTGAAAAGGCTGGAAATAAAAAGAAGACAATTATCGCTCAGAGCTGAACATTACTGCCATAGCAGGCAGATACTACAAATCATGGAAATCAAGGGCTACAGCAGTAATTTAAACTGACGTTACAACACCTGAAAAAATGTTGGAAATGCATGTATTTATGGATTGAGACATTTGAAATATGGACCTGTTTGGGAATTACTGGGTTGCATAGAATTTGTGTGACAAACGTTTTGACCTTCCAGTTCTAGGAAAAGGAGACAATGATATATTTTCTCTTTACAGAAAATAAAAGGCTTTGGTAAACGTGTCTAATAAAGTTTTTAAAGAGATAGACAATTTGTTTTAGTTTATTGTTTTAGTTGTTGAGCAAACAGATTAAGAAAACCGAAATTGATCTATACTACCATCACGTAAGCAACAGCCCCTGGATTGAGGTCATGGGTACATTTTTTAGTAAACTCCAAGAAGCTGTGAGCAATTATTGGAGAAGATTGCAAGGACAAGAAATAATGTCTCTCTCTCTCAGTCAATAAGTGAGAGTTAGAGCTGAAAGCAGCACTCTGTGTCTCTCTGTGAAGTAGTCTGATAAAATCTGATAAAGTTTCAAATGTCTCCTCACTATTTCTCAGCAATACCTGAAATATAGTCTGAGAATTTAAAATTATTCTGTGATTGTCCGCAATCAGATCTCATCATTGGGAATTCAAAGGAACAATTGAAAATTAAGTCATTTTTGTCATCTGAATTTGCCCCTTAACCTATAATGGGGTTTTCTCCTCTCTTCACCATTTCCCTATTGTGTCTCACCACCCATAATAGTTCTGCAGTGTGTTTGACATTGAGAGACGCATAGTTTAATTTACATAATAGCATTGTTGATAATCAGTTTTCCACTTATTTACTGTGATAATGTGCTGCTTTCGAGTCTATTGAAAATCCTACAGAAAGTCTCTTTTGATCTAGTTAACAGTGAGGGACAGAAAAACAAATTGACCATTTTTGTGCTGGAATAATACAATTACATGCTTGGTACACCTCACTGCATACTGTGCACTCCTCCTGTCTTATTTATAACAACGTTGTGAAGCCAATATTTAAGCAACAAAGTGTCAATTTTAAAGCCAAACCAGTCAGGCTAACAGAAGGTGGTAAAGAGACGATTAACGTCATAACAAAGTGAGAGATCCAGAACTGAAGACTCGGTAAAACTGGGAAGAAATTATGAAAGCCATAGAAAGCACAGGTTCATTTGGAGAAACTCCTGAAATGAACAATACACTTTATTAAAATTGTAATTATGAGGTCTTCGATGGACAATGGATATCATCTAAGGAAAGCTGTTCAGCAAGCGGAATTCATCTTTAAGGCTACAGGCAGCAGGATCGATTCAATAAAATCAAGGAAAGAGATAGAAATTGTTCATTGGGCTGTGAAAAGTGGAAAGTTCTCTATTTTGCTTGGAAAAAGTCAAGAGATTTCCATTTTAGCTTGGGTAAAACACTGGATAGGAAACCTCCAATTTGGTTGCAGAAGGTGAGGAGCCTCCATTCTGGATGTAAAGTTTGGAAAAACCATCTAGTAAGCAGTACAGGAAAACAACCCTTCAGCCAAATGCTGTACGATAGATTTTAAAGTCTTTTTGATAAACAGAATAAAGCAACGCTGACATAATGTGCAATAAAAAAACCTTCAAAACAAAATAATTAAAGCAGCATCGAAACATTGGAGAAACAACTGTAAATAATCACTTTAGGAAGATAAGGTTGTGGAAGTAATGTTGCCAGAAAGATTTAATTTCAGAAATGGATCAAATAGAACATAGAGTTGGATGCAACTTCAATTTATCCAAAATAGAACAGGGAAAGAATACTTATTAAATGCAGAATTGTTTCCAAACTTAGTCAGAAGCTATACAAGTAAACACACTTTTGTGTTTGATTGCGACATTCTCTGATGATGTTATGCCTTGCCAAGGCATAAGCCAAGTTGCAGATAGTTTTGATGAAGTTTTACAAGCTCCTGGCAATTACTTTGATCTCAGAACAAATAAGATTTGCGAAAGAGCAAGATTTAATAGAAGTCTGCATCCAGGGTAACCCATGGATAATTTAATCAACAACATCTGCAGATTAGCACAGAAAATGTGGTTAAAGAGTTTTGGTTTCATAAGAGAATTCATAAGAGATAGAATTATTTTTGGAATGCGTGATGAAACTTTGGCAGGTTTATTACACTCCAAATAGTACTTGACTTTGCAAGAAATCATTCTGATGTTGTGTGAAGCAGAATTTGGAAAACATGACAGATCATTCCGAAGAGAGAAGGTCAAGTTATTTTAGAAGATCAGCGGAATCCATTCAGTTTATAAAGCATCAAAAACCTGAACATACACATGACAATAGTTCTGAAAGAGGGTCACTGGACTTGAAATGTTAACTCTGATTTCTCTCCACAGTAGCTGCCAGATCTGCTGAGATTTTCTAGCATTTTCTGTTTCTGCACTACAAGAGTCCTCCTATATGTTCTGAGGATAAAAATAATCCAACTAATTCACATTGGCTGTAAGCAATTTATGTCAACAGACATCTCATTAAGTTTAATACCAGGGTGGGTCTCACTCTGTTATCAGACTGCATGTGAGGAGTGAAAGAACAGACCTACAATAGTGAAACTGCATGTGTCGGGTCACACAGCTACCGAGATTAAAGGAATACTACTAGCAACTCTTCAAGATCTAACTCTTGAACATGTCCTCGCCTTTATGCAAATGTTTAAGGGCTTCAATTATTTACAATCAATAACAAACAGTTCAAAAGACAGACGTTATGCCAAGATACCAAAAGATAGCATGTGGTCAACTAGATGGAAATCTGTGACTTTATCGGTTTGATAGAAATGTTTTCCACTAGCTATCCTTATTGAGGACAATTCAGATGACAGAACAGTTTGTTAGAATATGTAAAAATTATGAAAGCAGTATGAGCTCTTTAAGCACACAGATGACTCCTTAACTGAATTTGTTCAGGGAGCCTGGTGAATAAATAATTCCAGCAGTTTCAAATTTGGTATCAGATGATGAGACAACAAAAGTCCATGAAGAAGATTTCAATTCCACTTTTCCAAGGAACAGTCATCAACACCAGTGATAGAAATTATGCTATGTCAGGAGGCGCTCTCAAGTAACATGACTGAGGAAGTGAATATGCTTGGTACATCAGTAAAGTAACCACAGATGGCAAATGCAAGCATCCAACCTAATTAATGCATTGAAGCACATAAAAACAGATTTCCCAGCAGATTGAGAATGAAGGTTTGTTTGCAAAGACTGAAGATGGGTTGCATAAGACTCCATGGAAACCAACAGTGAGGTGGGTTGACCAATGTCCACAGATTCAGGAAATGGTCACAAAGAAATTATCTGGCTGATAAATTATAGTACATCAATAAAGAAAATAACCTCTTTCATCAGGAAGGTTGTCTTCTATTAAGGAAATTCATGAGATTCAAGGACTTACCGACAACGGTGTGAGGCACAGGCTAGGGGTCCTGTGCAAAGGAAGTTCAAGAGATTAAAAAGTGGAGAGAGATTTTACAGCTCTCAAAGGGCCCAAAACAGAATTAAGATCAACAACCCTGAAGCCAAAATCGTTCTATCTTTTCCAGATTTGAATAGAACACATTTTGTAAGAATTGTGAAAGCTCCAAGCCACCTGAATTTGTGAAGTCAGAGACTTGACAGAAAATGTCTATTGATAAACTTAATTATTAAGAGGAGTGCATAAAAGTTAAGGTGAAAAGGGACATGGATGCAAATATTGAGAACGGTCATGATTCTGAAAATGTTAATGCATGAGGGCCACTCAATCTTGTGTTGCTCTTCAGGTCTGGGTGGCAAAAACCAGGATATCTTGGGATCTTGAATGGGACAAACACATTCTCCTCAGATTAGCATTTTATTGCCTAAAGGCAGTTAAGAATCAACTGTGGGTCTGGAGTCAAATGTGTAGGCCAGACGAGGTAAGAAGATTAGATTTCCTTCCCTATAGGGCATTAATGAACCAGGTGGGTTTTTTTTAAAACAACAATTGGCAGTGCATAGTAAACGTCAGCTCTCAATTCCAGCTTTTAATTGAATTCAAACTTCATCGTCTGTCATGGTGAGATTTGAATCCATGTCCTCAGAATATTTGATTTTGGACTTTCCTCTAACACACTAGGCCAAGCAGGCCAGTTTGAAAATTTAGATGATGGGAGTTGTCTACTCAAACACAAGAAGCAACAGTGAGACGGCCATGAGAAGACAGAGACAGTATGATAGCATGCAGTGCAAAAGATGCAATAGCACATGATGGAAAGCATGAATTGCAGCAGTACAGTAGCACCAACAGGATAAAAGAATGAGGCTAAGTGTGAGTAGTGCTGGTGCAGAAAGACGACAGAAAGCCAGAGGGGGATGGAACAACAGCAACAAGAGAATAACGAGTGAGCTTGTAAGGGAGCAACATCAAAAGCAGCTAGAGGATGAGGGTGAGTCTGAGAAGCAGGAGTGAAAGACTGTCTGAAAGGAAGAATTTTTTGAATGAATGGATCTGAGAGGGGGCAATGCAAGAGTGAGCTAACAGGGAAGAGGGCGAGAGTGATCTGGAAAGGAAAGTGGTCAGGGTGAATCTCAGAGGAAACAGTGCAAGAGTGAGTCTGATTGGGAACAATGCAACATTGTCTTCAAGGAAGGAGGGTATGAATGAATCCGAGATGGAGTAGTCAGAAAGGGAGTCAGAGGAGGAGTACAAGTATGAATCAGAAGGAGCAATACGAGGGTGAGTCTGAGAGGGCACACTCTGTGGGCGAGTCTGACAGATTCAGTGGGTTGAATCACATTATTCGGTGTCATGAGTGTAACTCTGACATGAAAAAGGAACCAGGAAGGAGCAACAGGAACAGAGAAGTAGTGCACACATTCCTACTCGTTCAGAACATGCCACAGTAGATATTACTAACAGCTTGTGTCAATAAATTATTCATCGTGGAGATCAGGCCAGAATTTTAACTTCAATCAATAACTTTTCATATCCTTCATGTGCTTTGAAGTATATAGATCTTAAGCCATGTTTACTCCAAGATTTTGAGGGTTTCTTTAGCTGACTGGATAGATTTTACACATAAGACTGGTGGAGCTCCTATAAGAATTCTGATTCATCTTCCCTAGAATCAAAGACTTGCTGTGCAGCCCAGTTTTAATGACATGCTAATGAGCTCTCAGTTAAAATTCTTTGGACGTCACTAATTACATCTGCTGCAGCTGGTATTGGTTTAAAAGAATTATTAAATAGAGAGAGTTTAAGAAGGCAATCACTCAGGGCATCTTATTATTCTATGTGAAGTTAGCAGATTCTGGATTTAGCTCAACAATTTACTTTTCTGTCATTTTGTAATTCACATTTCCCTTGCACTAAACAACCAAATCTGCTGCAACCTTGACCCAAAACCACAAAGATTTGGTTTAACCACTTCTGAACATAAAGTTCACGTAAACTAAAGAACTCGCCATCCCATTGAAAATCCCATTTTAACTGTGAGTAGCAACCCACTGAAAGTTCTCTTCAATCAGGCAACCCACATTGTATGTCACCCTAATCTTTGGTTAAGAATTAATTGGAAGTCCTGCGAAGCAGTTGGGTAACAATGCATAGCAAGTCCTCTCCAAATTGTGGATAACATAACATTGAAACATATCTCTAAAATTTTAAAGATTAACAATCTCACACTGACATGTAACAACATTACCAATGTCAAGCATGCCACCAATAACATCCTGGAGGTCACTACAGTCCATAAGCTGTTCTGGACCAGCCACATAGATACTGTGGCTACAAAAACAGGCTAGAAAGCTGGATATGCTGTAGTAAGTGACTCAATTCCTAATTTCTCCAAATCCTTTCCATTATTTATGACACATAAGTCAACAGTGTGGTAGAATATATGCATTTGCACAGATGTGTGCAGCTCTAACAATAACCAAGGGCAAAACAAACCACTTGATTGGCATCATCTCCACTGACTTGTATATTCACTCCATCCTGCAACAACACCCAATTCCAGTAGTTTGACCATGTAAAAGATGCAGTGCAGCAACTCAAGGAGCTTCTTCAACAACATCTCATAAACTGTGACCTCTACCCTGCAGACGGTCAGGGACATCAAGTCCGTAGGAATGCTCCTAATTCTAAGTTCTGCATAAAGTCAAATAACATCCGGAACTGGAAATACAATATATTCGTTGTCACTGGATCAAAATCTTTAAACACCCCACCCATCATAACTGTGGGTCACTTTCACCAGTTTTATTTCAACAATTCATGAGGACAGCAAGACCTTTTCAGGAGCAATTAGGGAGTAACAATACATGTTGGACTTGCCAGTGATGCCCAACAATTTTCTGAAGAAGGATCCAGACCCAAAACGTCAGCTTTCCTGCTCCTCTGATGCTGCTTGGCCTGCTTCGTTCATCCAGCTCCCTACCATGTTATCTCAGATTCGCCAGCATCAGCAGTTCCCACTATCTCTGAGTGGGTAGTACATTGTTGGTTTTTTTGAACCATGGTGTGTGGGCATCACTAGATGGGCCTGTTTTACGCATCCCCAGTTGCCCTTAATCAGATGCTCATTGAGCTACTTTTTTAAACTGCTACAGTCCTATTGATGTAGGCAGACTGACAAAGCAAATAGGCAGGGAGTTCCAGGACTTTGAATCAGTGACACTGAATGAATAGCAATACGTGCTCAGGTCAGGATGGTGAGTGAGCTGGAGGAGAACGTGCAGGTGATGGTGTTTCCAAATCTTTGCTGCCCCAGGCTTCCACTTGAAGTAGCCGTGGGTTTGGAAGGTGCTGTCTAAGGACCCATAATGAATTTCAACAGTGCATCTTATAGATGAGTCACACTGCTGCTACTGAAGATTTCTGGTGGAGAAAGTGGATGCTTGTGGATTTAATGCCAATCAAGCGGGCTGCTTTGCCCAGGATGGCATCAAGCTTGTTGAGTGTCATTGGAGCTGTACTCATCCAGGCAAGTGGGAAGTATTCCAACACATTACGGACTTGTGCCGTACAGATGGTGTTCAGGCTTTGGGAGGTCAAAAGGTGAGTTATTTGCTGCAGGATTCCCAGTTTTTTATCTGCTCTTGTAGCGTGAGTGGCTATATGGCTAATCAGGTTCGGTTTCTAGTCAATGGGAATCCCATGATGTTGATAGAGCAGGTTTCAGTGATGATAATGCTATTGAACACCAAGGGGCAATGGCTTTATTTCTCTTGGAGCTTGCCCAAAACTGGATATTGCTATTTTGAACACAGATTGTTTCATTAACTGAGAGGTCATAAATGAAATTGAACATTATGAAATTGTTGGTGTGCATCCCTATTTCTGAAGGTCATTAATGAAACAGGTGAAGATGGGTAGACAAAGGACTTCACTAAATATCTTTTCAAAATTGCATGTAATATATCACTGAAATTTCATTCTGTACTGTGAGTAATACACATTTGAATACTCCTCAAAACAATGAGGAATACATCAGTAAAAAACCCTTCCAAACCATGAAAGCACATATTTGAAGACCGGCTCCCCACCCCACCCCCCACTAACATGAGTAATGCACCACTACAAACTTTAGGTAACACATTTTGAAAATCCTTTGCAACTGAGAATAGTAAATTATTAAATGTCCCCTCCAAATTGATAATATCACATTATTCAGAAACCCCTCTAAACTGTGCATACTAATCATTGACTGTCTGTCCCAAACAGTGGAAAACTCCACTGAAATTCAGACTAAAACGTCATTGTATGTCCACTTCAAACTGTAGGTATCTGTCCATCATACCACATTGAAAGTGCTTGCCTATCTGCAGGAACACCCCTGGAAACATCCCTCTAAAATTATGGTGAACATTGTTAAATGTTTTGTTTAAACTGTAGGTGAAATCTTCTCATAAGTGAAGGCAATGCTTTATAGCATTAGGTTTAACTGTAGTCCCAGAAATCACTTTCCAACAAACTGTATGTTGCCAGAGCCCTCTGAAACTCCCTCCCAACTGATGTATACAACATTATCAACATCTCCCTCCAATTGTAGGAAATGCAGCAATGCAAGATTATTTCAAACAATAGCATTACACTTGAAAAGTGTCTCAAACGTAAATGGATACATCACAAAGTCCTCTATGAATTGTCAGTGACATGATATTGAAAGTCCCTTTCAAACTGTGGGTAGCAAGTCAATGAAAATCTATCCCACACCGGTGGTAACGCATCAGCGCAAGTCCTCTCTTAAATCTGGATAATGGACCATTATACTCCACTGAAAACCAAATTCCGCTCTTGTTATTAAATTTTAATAATTAACCTTATGCTGTAATTTGGGGATATGCAGTTCATTAAAAGTCCCTAAAACCTGATAGGTAAGACATCGAATAATCATTCAATAGTTACAATGCAGAAAGGAGGGCTGGTGTCCCTGCTGTGTCTGTGTAAGGACAAGTCAGCTCGTCCCACTGTCCTCACTTGTTCCCTCTTGTAATGTCAATTTGTCCCCTTCAGATAATTATGCAGTTCTCTTTTCATAATCACAATTGTACCTGCCTGTATTACTGTCTGAGGCATTACATTCCAGATTACAAATACTCCCAGCACAATAAGTTTCTCCTCATGATGTCTGTTTTTTTTTGCCATTTGACTGAAGTTGATGTTCTCTGGTTCTAGACTTTATCACAGTTTCTCCCTGCTTTCTCATCCAGGCGCTCACTATTTTAAAATGTATCTTTGTACTTTAACAGGTGGTCAATGGTCCATTGGACATTTCTAAACTGTGGATAATATGCAAGTTCTTCTTGGAGCTGTGGGCTGACAAGAGCCCAGATCCTGACAGGCATCATCCAAAGGTCCCAAAAGAAGTGGCTGATGGGATAGTTGATGCACTTTTTAAATTTTCCAAACCTCACTTGAATCAGAGACAGTTCCATTAGATTGAAAGGTAGCAAATGTAACTCCTTTGTTCAGAAATGGAGGGAGATAGAAAGCAGGAAGTTACAGGCCAGTTAGTTTAATTTTTCTCATTGGAAAAATGTTAGAAGCTACAGCTTAAAAAAGACATAGCAGGATACTAAAGGACAATCTTGTTTGACCAGTCTACTGGAGTTCTTTGAGGAGCTGGTGGATATACTGTACTTAGATTCCAGAAGGTATTTGGTAAGATGCCTCAAAGATTACTGTAGAAAATAAAAGCACACGGCAAGACCTCTTTGTAATCTTAGCTAACCTTCTTCAATGTCCACTATACCATCAATTTTGGTGCCATCTGCAAACTTACTAACCATGCCTCCTATATTATCATCCAAATCGTATATATAAATGACAAACAAAAGTGGACCCAGTGCCAAGCCCTGTCCAACACTGTAGGCACAGGCCTCCAGTCTGAAAAACACCTCCTCCACCTGTCTCCTACCATCATGCCAATTTTGTATCCAACTGGCAGACTCTCCTGAATTCCATGTGATCTAATTTTACTACCTAGTCAACTATGCAGGATCTTTTCATTACATGGTCCTCAATCCCATGTATTTTAATTTTGAATGCCAGTCTCCTATATGAGATCTCATCAAAAGCCTGGAGCACAGTGGGAATTGAACTGCAAAATCTTCGTTTTTTTTTCTCTTTCTTGTTACAGTGCAGTAAACTGGTTAAAGGGGGTTAATAAAGTAGATGACTCAGCTGACTCAGTGACAATTAACTGTCAATCACTCAAACCTGAATAGGCCCTCAACAGGTGTTGATTACTATGAAAGATTAACTGATGTGAGTCATCTCAGCTCAACTCAGCCTATTTTTCTTCTTTCATAGAGGCAGGGAATAAGGGCCCTTGAGTAAAGGAGATGATTTGATATTAAGCTTCTTACAAAAGGTTCAGTTGAAAACAGTAGGCCACAGTGTGCTCTTCCTGCTCTGTATGGGAAGCTGGGAACATTTCCGGTGGCAAAATGCGTACAGGAAGTGTCTCCAGCTGCAGCTCCTGGAAGCCTGGGTTTTGGAGCAGAAGCTTGAAACACAGTGGAGCATCCATAAAGTGAAGCACACCATGGAATAGCACGCTTAGAGAGGTGGCCAAACTACAGGCTCAGACTCCGCATCCAGGAAGGGAATGTGTGTCTACCAGGCAGTGCAAGGGAATTAGGCAGGTAGTGCAGGGGTCTCCTATGGCTATTCTGCTACTAAACAGACGGAGCAATCTGGATACTGTTTAGCGGATTAGCCTTTCAGGAGAAAGCAGCAACCGCCAAATTTTTTGCATTGTGAAAGGTTCTGCTGCATGAGAGAGGAGGAGAAAGTGTGGAAATGTAATATTTATAGGGTATTCAACAGTAAAGGGAATAGACAGGCATTTCTTTGGCTGCAAATAAGACTCCAGGATAGGATGCTAACCTTCCGATGCTAGGGATACAGGTGTCTCAAATTGACTATGGGACACTCTGGAGTGGGAAGTGTGAACAGGCAGTGGTCGTGGTACACATTGGTATATGACATAGGTAAAAGTAAAAAGGGATGAGGTCCTAAAAGGAGAATATAGAGCGTTAGGAAGTGATTTGAAAAGTAGGACCTGTAAAGGTACTGAGCTCAGGATTATTACCGATGCCACATGCTAGCCAAAGTAGAAACAGCAGGAGATACAATTTTTGTTTTTATACTCTGGAATTAAGTATCAACTATGACCATGAAACCAGTGTTGATTGTCGAAAAGACTCATCTGTTTCACTAATGTCCTTCAGGATCCTCATCGGGTCTGGCCTACATGTGACTCCAAAGTAAAGTGGTTGACCCTCAATGTGCTCTGAAAAGGCCTAGCAAGCCACTCAGTTGTATCAATTGTTACGAAATCTCCAAGAAATGGGCAGATCACCTGGCATCGACCGAGGCACTGGAAAAGGCAACAGCAGAAACAGCCATGTCAACCCTGCAAAGACCTCCTTACTAACATCTGGAGTCAGGTACAAAATTGGGAGAGCTGACTCACAGACTAGTCAAGCAACTGACACAGTCATACTCATCGAATCATGCATTGCAGACAACGTCCCAGACACCACCATCACCATCCCTGGATATGTTCTCTCCCATTAGCAGGATAGACCCAGCAGAGGTCGCAGCACAGGGGATACAGTCAGGAGGGAGTCACTCTGGGAGTCCTCCCCATTGACTCTGGACCCATGAAGTCTCATGGCTTCAGATTAAACATGAGCAAATAAACCTCCTGTTGATTACCATGCACAGTCCACCATTGGACAATGAATCAGGTTGAAGTAAGAACAGAGGGTGGCAAAATGTACGTTGAGCGGCGGATTTCAATGTCCTAAGTGCAAAATGCACTGTAGAAATTCACCAAAGATCCTTAGACAACACCTTTCAAACCCACAACCACTTCCATCCAGAAGGACCAGGACAGCGGATACATAGGAACACCACTCCCTGCCAGTTCCCCTCCAAGCCACTCACCATGCTGACCTGGAAATATATCACTATTCCCTCTCTGTCACTGGCTCAAAATCCTGGAATTCCCTCCCTAGGGTATTATGGATCAACTTACAGCAGGTGGGCTGCAGCAGTTCAACAAGGCAGCCCACCACCACCTTCTCAAGGGAAACTAAGGACGGGTAATAAATGGCGGCCCAGCCAACAGTGCTCATGTACCATGAGTAAATTTTTTTTAAAAATTGGATGAAGAAGTGGCCGGAAAGATGTTACGGGGGGAGGATTTCCAATTCCGGAGACATTGGGACGGTTCTGGGGCGGGTGGGACCAATAAAAACTGGACGGATTATAGCTGGGCAGGATGCCCCAGATGCCCCTTATGGGGTGGCACGGTGACTCAGTGCTTAGCGCTACTGCCTTACAGCTCCAGGGACCTGGGTTCAATTCTTGCATGACTGTCTGTGTGAAGTTTGCATATTCTCCCCGTGGCTGCATGAGTTTCGTCATTAATTCTTCATCAAGGTGGAGAGTCACATCGTTGGGTTCTGAAACTGGGGTCCTGAATCTAAAGAGCGAAAACCATGATGGTGTGAAGCGCTAGTTGGCTATGAAACATTGAGGATTTTATAGAAAGGAATGGTGGAAAGGCAATGGCAAACATTCAAACAGCACATGAATGAACTGCAACAATTGGTCTTCCTTGTTTAGTACAAAAGTTAACTGGGAGAGTTGGCCAAACTATTATGTACACAGGAAATTGGAGATAGCACTAGATCCAAGGAAGAGGCAGAATTGACCATAAAAACAACAGGCCTGAGGGGTGGAAGTAGTTTTGAATTCAACAAAAGAGGTTAAAGAAATTAGTTAAGAAAGGGAAAATGGAGTGCCAGTGTAACCTTGCAGAGAACATAAAAATTGACATAAATCTTTCTATAGGTACGTGAAGAGAAAAGATCAGCGAAGACAAATGTAGTCAGAAACAGGGGAATTTTTCATTGGGAACAAAGAAATAGCTGACCAATGAAATACATACTTGGTTCTATGTTCACAAAGGAAGATACAAATAACATAGTAGAAATGTTGGGGAACACAGAGAGAAGAAAGAACTTAAGAATATCAGTATTAGTAGGAAAATGGTTTTGGGGAAATCACTGGGATTGAAGATGGATATGTCCCCAGGGGCTGAAAATCTACATCCCAGAGTACTTAAGGAAGTGGCCCTAGAAATAGTGGCTGCATTATTGGTCATCTTTCAAGATTCTGTGGACTCTGCAACAGTCCCTATAGATCAGAGGGTCGCTAACGTGACCTCTCTATTTAAAAAGGAGACAGAGAGAAAACCGAGAATTGTAGGCCAGTCAGCCTGATGTCAGTAGTGGGGAAAACGCTAGAGTCCTTCAATGAAAGATTTAATACTAAAGCACTTGGAAAGCAGTGGCAATATTAGACAGAGTCAGCAAGAATTTACGAAAGAGAAGTCACACTTGACAAATTTACTGAAATATTTCAAGGCTGTAACTACTTGAGTTGATGAGAGGGAGTCAGTAGAGGCGATTTACTTGGCTTTTCAGAAGGCTTTTGACAAAGTTTCACACAAGAGATTAGCACGTAATATTAAAGCACATAGGATTGGGAATGGTGTACTAAGATGGACAGAATACCAGTTGGCAAACAGGAAAAAAAAGAGTAGGAATAAAGAGCTCTTTCTGTGAACAGCTCAGTGCTAGGTTTCCGGCTCCTCGCAGTGTATGAGAATGATTTTGATAAGGGAACTGTAACAAAACCACTAAATTTGCATGTGACACCAGCTGGGTGGGAGGTTGAGCTGTGAGGAGACTACAGATTTGGACATGTTGAGTGAGTAGGCGAATGCATGGCAAGAAGGCAGATTATGATCTGTCTGACTTTAAATACAGACAAGAATGTGCAACAAGACCTGATGCCCTCGGACACCAGTCACTGCAGGTAAGCATGCAGCTGCAGCAGGTGGTTACAAAAACAAATAGTATCATGGCTTTCACAGTGAGAGCATTCAAGGAGAGGAACGGGGATGTCTTACGGCATTCTACACAGCCTTGGTGAGGACATCCCAAAACATTGTCTACAATTTTGGTCTCCTTAACTGAAAAAGGGAATTCTTGCTATCAAGGGAGTACAGCAAAAATTTACCAGATTGCTTCATGGGATGGCAGGCTGGATGTATGAGGAGAGATTGAATTAGTTAGGATTGTATTCATGGGAATCCAAAAGAATGAGGTGGGGGGGGGGGAGAATCTCATAGAAATCTACAAAAACTCTACCAGGATGAGACATGGTAAATGCAAGAAGGAGTTCCTGATGACCAGGAAGTCAAAACCAGGGGTCACAGGGTTAGGACTGAGAAAAGGAGAATTAACTTCATCCAGAGAGCGGTGACCCATTGAATCCACTACAATGGAAAGCTGTTGAGGCTAAAACATTGTATTATTTCGAGGAGGAGTTGAGTATACAGTGAAGTTTGTTGACACCTTATCAACTGGCACTCTTGTTAAACAGGCAAAAATTATATACCTTAAACATCATAATCTACTGCAAAGGCCAAGTATTTATGCTGTAAATAAAGTACATCCCCTGCAATATATTTCTATTATTTACTGTGCATTCTTACACTGATCTTAGGAGGTGCATTGATCTTTTTGCACAGAGCTTTTGGGGGGTGTTGATGTCTATAAGCTTCGCTTGGTCATAGTTTGCTGCAGTTTTGTGTACCTCTTTATTATCTGGAATACGTGATTGACCAGCACCCTCCTACCCCACAGGTAGCACTTGGAGCTAAAAAGATCAAATAGTATGGGAGATAAGCAGGAACAGGCCATTGAATTGGATGATCGGCATTGATTATAATGAATGGTGAAACAGGTTCAAAAAAGCTGAATGGCCTTCTCTTACTTCTATTCTCTATGTTTCCATGTAAACAGAGATTGGATTTTAAAATACAACGGATTTTAGTCTGAACTGAAGACAAGGCAAGAGAAACATTGGAAAGTCCTGAAGAAGAATGAATTCAAGAAGGGAATGGTGCGGTCAGTATAGATTTTGCAATAGAGGAAGAGGAGGCTTGGTAGTTTGGAACACAAAAAGAAATAACAGAGGATGACTTAAAGGAGCATTGACCAAAAGAGAATTGATAAACACAGATTTATAGGAAGGGGTTTAAAAAAAAACACCTTTTCAACAAAGGCCCTATTAGAGCTTAACTGTTCTGCTGTGGCCAATTGTGCTTTGCGATTCGGTAACAGCTGAAAGTGAAGGACAACTTTATTTCTCCAGGGGCTGTCACGTATATGTTGATAACCAGAGCAGTGATTCAGCGATCAGCACAGAAAGTCACAGTGTGAAACAAGACGACAGAGCCCACTTCGAACAGCAAAGAAGCAGCCTTATCTAAACTGGGTCTTCAGACTGCCTGTCAGACACAATCAAAGAGCAGACTGCTACTGTGAATAGCTTGTCACTGGGGATTACACAACCAATTTCAATTAATAATGCTCTTGTGCTCATTCCTTATCTCAAATTGTGTCCTTCACTGCAAGTGAAGATCAGTGTAAGAGTACACTGACTCTCTCCTGGGTTGTAAGAAGTTATGAAAAAAAATGAAGACATATGAAGAGTTCTTTACAAACTCAAAATGATCCTGGCTGCTTGATATATCTTCAATCTCTGCTCCTTGAGCCCTGTTACCAGCCTGCTGGTCCTTTGATACAGGTTCTCTGACGTGAGGCAGAGCAAAGATGTGCAAGATATTTAAATTCAGAAGATTGTCCAAGATTGTTGCAAAATAATGTCGCCAAGTTTTCCAGCAGTATTGCCTGATCCAGAGGAGGTCAGACAAACAATTGGTACTACACTCTGACAGGAAAAAATCACAGATCAGACCCAGAGCTTTCTGACTCTATCACTACGTGATTAAAGAAAACACCATGTTCTGTACTATGATAATGAACTGGCACTTGACACTTCTCAAGACTTCCAGCAGATGGAAGAATTGTGAACAAAAACAAAGTTGCTGGAAAAGCTCAGCAGGTCTGCAGCATCTGTGGAGGAGAACGAAAGAGTTAACGTTTCGGGTCCGGTGACCCTTTCTCAGACGGAAGAATTGTCTTTGATGAACTTGAAAGATATTACAAATGTCAAGTTAAGTGAACTGGCAAGTAAGTTGGGAGTCGTATTGCCTGCTAAAGCTAAAGCTAAAGCACTTATTGAAAAGTGAGCATAGAATTTTGGCCCTGTAGAAATACGGGAGAGACCAGATACTATAGTGAAGCATTGCAATCAGTTCATGTTGAATTCAAACTGAAATAACTTGAGTACAAGGAACATTTAAAGCATTTTCAAATAAGAATATTGGAAATGTAATTCTAAAGAGCAGAGAATAGAGATGCAATTGTTTGTGTGTGTGTGTGTTTGTGTTTGTGTGTGTGTATGAGAAAGAGAGAAAGAGACAGAGACAGAGAAAGGTTCAGGGCTAAAATGGTACAGATTTTTTAAAACAAGATTTCAGAAGCTGAAGAGGGCTCTGATTAGGAGAATTCTTATCATATTCTGAAATCCAGGAAGGAAATGGTTAAGCATGTACTGGCCCTACCAATTTTGAGGATATGGCTAAGGTGACATTCTTTATGTCCTTTCTGAACAAGAGCAAGACAGAAGAATTGTTTGAAGGGACATTGGACATTGCCTGTGCAAAGCAAACTGACAGGTTAAAAAACAGGTTACTTATGCATCACTGTCAGAGGAGATTCCTAGGGATTATGATGCTGAGAAAGGAGCTATACTGAGCATGTGTGAGTTAGTGCCTGAGGTGGAAAGGGAATGGTTTCAGGATTTAAGGAGACAGCTTGGGTAAACCTACACTGAATTTGAAAGAGTTAGATAAAATGACATTGACAGATGGATACAAGCATTAGAAATGAAACCATGTATGTGGTCCTCTTTGAGGGCTATTCTCTTAAGAAGAATTACAAAACTCACTACCTGCTAGAGTGGCACGGTGGTTAAGTGTTCAGCACTGCTTCCTCACACCACAGGGACCTCAGTTCAATTCCAGCCTCGGGCCACTATCTGTGGTGAGTTTGCACATTCTCCCTGTGTTTGCGTGGGTTTCCTTGAGGCACTCTGGTTTCTCCCGCAGTCCAAAGATGTGCAGGTTAGATGGATTGGCCATGCTAAATTGCCCATAGCATTTAGGACGTGCACCTAAGCAGGTTAGCCATTGGGAATGCAGAATGGGGTGTTGTGGGTCTGGGTAGGAAGCTCTTCGGAGGGTTGGCGTAGACATGATGGGCCAAACGGCCTTTGTTTTAGACTGTAAGGATTCTATGTTACTGCAATAAGACTATAATTATTAAGAAATGGAGACCAAAGGGTTATAACTGATAGACAGGGAGCAGTAATGACTGATGATTATGAGCTGATCCATACAACTAAACCTTTCTACCATCACCTCCATGAATCTGAAAGAGAAAATAAGTGGTAGAGTGAAGGAAAGACAAGTAACCAAAGTAAAGATGGATAGCTGGAAATGCCCCAAGATCACCACTTCAGATCAGAAAGGAAAGTACTGAGAGTAGAGGTGAAAATCAAAGGCCCAAGCATTCCTATTCTAACTAAGCATTGGAAACATTGGAAATTTAAAGGAAAGGCTATGGAAGTTTTTAGACCTTTTAGAAATGAGCCCAAAAAGGGAACATCAAAGGAAAATACAACCAATCAATTTGTAGCTTCAATTACAAGTACGAGACCAGAGGTAAATACTGTTGAGAGTGCTGAAGTGAATAATATCGGTGACAGATATAAAGGTTTTTTGTCTAAAAGGAAGATTGCCCGTTTTTTTTCTCAAGTGACACAGTCAAGCTCATAACTAGATTAAGAGATACAGGGGCTCTTCAAACTCTTTTACTGGAAGAGAATTTTGTTTTCTCTCCACACACTTCAGGATGTTCATAAAAGTGAGAAGTGGAGAGTGTATCCAGGCTCCACTGTACAGAGTCCATTTAGAATGGGACGAGTGGGAGTTAGACGAGTTGAGAAATTGCCTGTTGGCAGAGTTAATCTACTCCTGGGGAATGAACTCGCTGAAATAAAAATTAAAGCTTCACCTATAGTTACAGGAGCTACACATTGAGGTCAAAGAGATTAATTAGTTACAAAAACATGTTCCAGGTATTTTTCTAACGTATTTGGTGACCAGAGTAACGGCTAAAGAATGTCTCTCATCAGAAGGCACAGTAATATTGCAAGCACATGTTAGATTAACAGAAACTCTCTTTATGACAGTGTGCAATTTGAAATTAACACCTGATGCTTCTTCATTAATTAAGACTTAATGTAGCTCCAGAGTTAAACACATCAACATAGTCAACTCAGGATAACAAAGTGTGGAGCTGTATGAACACAGCAGGCCAAGCAGCATCTCAGGAGCACAAAAGCTGATGTTTCGGGCCTAGACCCTTCATCATTTTGTGCTCCTGAGATGCTGCTGGGCCTGCTGTGTTCATCCAGCTCCACACTTTGTTATCTTGGATTCTCCAGCATCTGCAGTTCCCATTATCACTGATAAAAAATAGTCAACTCACACTGAAGCAGAGGGTGAAGAGGTTTTGGAGTGCTACTATATTAAAAACGTCTTTGAGAGGAAGTGGAGACATCCTCAGAAACCTGCAGGCAAAAACATGGGGCAATTGTTCATCAAATGATGCTTCTGCCCAGCTGTTGTAAGGAGATTTTGCAGGTGGCACATGAAATTCCAATGGCAGGACATGTCAGAATATGGAAAACCTAACCATCAATAAATGGGTACTTTACCTTGCCAACACTACTTTAGAAAGTAGTGCAATTCTGTAAAGTGGGTAATTCATGTTAGGTAGTACAAAACTTCAACAAGTTATTAAAACAACACCTTCGACATTTATACCAGTGTTTGAAGAACTTTTCATTCAAGTGTTCACAGATTGTATTGGACCACTACCAAGAATAAGAGCTGGACCCAAGTTATATAGTTATAATAGATATGACAACATTATTTACAGATGATAATCCCTAAACTATAATTACAGCTGAGGTAGTTGTGAAAAAGTTAACCCAGCATTTTAGCTACTAACTGAAATAAAAACTCATCAAGGTTCTAACTTTGCGACCAAAGTTTTTCAAGAGATTGTGCTTTAAAGAGAAAGACAAATCCAATAGTGGATTATGTGTCCATGTTTCTTGAAAAACTAGCAGGAGGATGTTAGGTAGCACAAGAACATTTCAAAGTTTTACGGGTGAAAATGAAAGGGTGGGAAGACAAACCTGCCACTACTAGGATGTTTCGGGGCTGGGGGGGGGGGAGAACAAAGCATTAGCATTACTGCGTTTTGAAAGGTGAACCTTGAAAGAGAAATTTAGTAGTCCACCCCAGTTAATTAGTAGGGTCAGTGAAGTGAATTATTTGATAGATATCCCTAACTGGAGGAATAATCAATTATGTCACCTAAACATGTTGAAACATCATCATTGCAGGGAAGAAAATGAAGAGGATCAAATACATCATGTAGTAAGAGTATGGAGGATGACAAAGATGGTAAGAGTGGGTTAAAAGGAGAGGTGAACCGTTTACAATTTGATTAGAGTTAAGTATTTCATACGAATATTTCATATTTTCAGGAAGGAGAGAAGGGCAGAACCACATAAGAAACATAAGGAAATCTATTGAGAGACACCTAAATGTATTAAATTAGCTTGGCATGATGTGGTTGCAGCAGAGTCAGTACCTATACAACAGCATTCATATGCAGAGAGCCCAGAAAATCAAGCTCAGATGAAAACAGAGGTTACAGACTTGCTAGAAACTCACTAGTGAAAGCAACTTGAGTTCTAGTTTGTAAGCCAGATGGATCAAATAGATTCCGTATCAACTACACTAAGCAAATGCTATCAATAAGAAACAGTTTCATACCCAATTCCACAATTAGAAGGTTAGATCAATAGGTTTGGCAATGTATTATTGCTTTCTGAGATTGAAAGGTTGCTGACAAATGCTAGTAACATCAAGGGCTAAATAGATACCAGCTTTGTTACACCATATCGGTTTACCCATTTTGAGTTATTTGAGTTAAAGAATGTTCCAGCTACATTCCATAGACTTATGAACCAAGTTGTAGCCGAAGTGCTTAACTGTGTGGTTTATTTAGACAACATAATATGCAGCAGTAGATGGGAAGAGCGCATAGCAGAAATGATTGCAAGTTCACTGCCTTAGTAACAAGTTGAGCCAAAAGTAACTTTGCAGAAGCAAGGGCAACTTGCACAAGTAATATCTTGGGATCAGGACACATTGGCAAGTATAGGGAATGTGAGGGCTAAGTTTCTCTGTTCCTAAAATTATATAGAAAATCATAAGGTTATTTGCAATATGCGAGTTTTACAGGAGGTTTGTTAATAACTTCAGCACTGTGGCTGTACTTTTAACAAATTTGTTAAGGAAACAAGTAAAAGTAGTTTGACCAGGAGAATGGCAAACAGTCTTTCAGAAGCTGAAGGCATTCCTAATAAATTAATCACTTCTGGCCACCTCCGATTTTTCCAAGCCCTTTCACATGGTGATTAATGCTAGTGACTACTGGGTAGGAATGGTTTTGTAATGAGATGATGCTTCAGGAAGAAAGAAGGCAAATGATTTCGGCTTTATTTTGGATTATGGACCAAAATGGGAAAGGGATTATTACAAATCGAGGACTATAAAAACAGTTACTGCATTTTTTTAAAAAAAGCAACTTACTGGAAACCATTCTGAGTTGCATTTGTACAAATGTTTTGTTCATACATCAGGGGAAGATGCATTAGACTCAACTGCAGTGTGTGTGTGGTGCATATTCAAAGAAAGCTTTGCCAAGAGACAGACTGTTACTTTATTTTCAATTAGCACCCGTTATGCAGACCAAGAGTCATCAGCATGACAACATCTCTCTGATTGGTTTGTGGGTCATCAGAGCAAAATGTGTGTTAACAATGCATGATGAGCTGGTTTTCAGCATGTAAGGAACAGCATCTCTCTTTTCCTCTCCGGGCAGTCAACTGCAAAGATTGAAGAAAACCAGCCGTTCTCTCCCTCCATTATAAACTATTGCCATAACTACTGACTGAGAAACTGAACAATTAATGTGTCAAGCCCAAACCACCCAGCCCACCCCCACAACCCAATCACCGCATCCACCCTCTTCTTTAGCAAAGAACTAAAAACTGATGGATAGGAAGATCAGAACTCAGAAGGACTTGGAAAAGCAAAAAGAATACCTCATTAAATCTAATGGATTGGTGCCAATGAACTGTGTTTCCCCGATATTTTTTCCCTTATCCCAGTCATCCATGTTTTCGTGCCTTGATGTAATGTGTGTGATTTACAGATATTTTGTTACTAGTTACTTTAGAATTTGGATTCTGAACTAGTGGCCTGCAGGTTTAGTCTGTGTCTATGGTGGGGATAAATGAGTAACTTGAAAGCTCTTCAGAAGCCATCATGATTTCTTTTACAAATACAGTCTGAGAGACAGAAACATCCTGAATTATAATGGGGCTTGTTTTCAATTTTTTTAAAATTAGGGAACACCCAAATCTTGTAAAAAAGCCCTTTTGGTTTAGGTTTGCAGAAGTCTTCATTGAAGCTGGATATGTAAGGCTATTGCTCCTGAAGAGGGGAGATAATTTAGAATAGCTAAGAATTAGGTTACTTGATTGTACCGAGGTTTGTTATAATGCTTCAAACCAGAAGTACTCAGTTAAAACCTTGAAAGAGCTGTCTGACGCTGGGAAATTCTAAGATCAGTTGCATTAAGACACAAGGAAAAGCCTATCAGATTCCCAAGATTGGGAACTGAAGCATTTCTTGAGTTAAACCCTACAGATGTGATGAAGAAGGGAATTCTCTCTGAGTAATATGAAAGGATGCTGTTGGGAATGATGGGATTGTATTTACTGTGTATTTTAAAAGCATTATGCTTGTTTTACACGTAAACATTTTGTTTTATTCTTTCAGTTTCATGTTATAAACTTCTGTTTTATTGTTAAAACTAAATGTGCAACATTGCTTTGTGTTTCATGAAAAACCATCTCAGAAAAACCTCTCCAAAAAGCAGAATCAGAATTCAGTCCAGAATCTGACTTGCCCAGTATTAACATCAGCTAGGTTCATAACATTAAAAAAATGAAAGAACTGCAAATGCCGTAAATCAGGAACAAAAACAATTGTTTTCGGTCCAATGACCCTTCCTCAGAACGGAAGGATCACCGGACTCTAAACGTTAACTTTGATTTTCTCTTCACAGATGCGGCCAGATCTGCTGAGCTTTTCCAGCAACTTTGTTTTTGTTCCAGGTTAATAACATTGTTTACTTGTGTATGTCTACATGATTGTTTTGAGGTTTATGAAAGGATTAGAGTTTCAGTTAGTAGAGTTGTGTTGATAACTCAATTTTGTTTGTCTGTGGTTTGAATTGATTTATTTATAATACAGAGTAGTTCATGCCAAATACAGTAATCTGGTCAGTGTTTTCTGTTAATCAGCATCCAGCAGGTGGGTAATTTAAGGACGCTAAGTCTTTTAATTAAATCTTTAGCTTTTGTGACGACTCTGGCATTAGTAGGTCTCGAGTGTTGACAACTTTCCCAATTAGGTCATGACAGCCTCCAATTTGGTCTGCTTAACATCACTTCTGAAAACACCAGGAGGAAGGTACCAATGGGTGCCTGGGAGTGACAGTGTGAGCCACTTCCTAGGGCAGTACTTCATGGAAAGTGAGAGTCTGCATGTGATGTCCGTTCACCTGTATTCGGCTCCCCAGCACTTGCCTACTGAAGACCCCGGAGTCTGTTGAGGCATTCCCTGGAATATCGTTTCATATTTCCACAGTGAGATTGTCAGGCCTCCACCATTTTCTCAACCTACAAGGAATTCCACACCAGAGAAATGCAGCTACTGGGAGGAGGATATTTGCCTCTAGTCTCAAGAGAACCGATCAGATACATTCCCATTCCAATCGGTCATCCACAACTGAAATTTTCCTGGCTGATGATTGTGTTGTCCAACCTTGGAGCAGTGTCAGTCTAACCTCAAACCCAAGATAAAATCCCATTTATCTCCTAGTCCGTCTGTCAACTGATGATTACATTTGCAAACTCAGAGGCATGAACAGGTAACAAAATCCTTTCTGATTTGAACATGTGAACATGGCATGTTTGATCAACATAAGTTACCTGCTGTTGCCTGCTATAACACATCTACATTCCTGGGGCACATTTCCTGCCTCCACCCATACCCATTTGCCTCACACTGCTTTATCCACCTCTCACTCCCTTCACTTCCCACCTACGTTGTCATCACATCCTTCACTTACACAGTAATGTTTCCATCTCCCATGCTATGGGCTCACTCATTTCCCTCTCCTGTTTCTTTCGTTACTGTCCTCTTCCACCATCTTCCTAGCTCTTCACAGTTCTGGGTCCCAATCAACAGTCTTTACCTCTCTCACCTTTCCTAGGACCACAAGGTCCTTACTCTCTTCATACATCTGCTCTAACTCCAGAACCACCCTCCCCATACAGACATCCACTCACCTTCCCTGCATGCTTCCACTTGCCTCCTTCTCATGCTTCCCTCAACACGTCCCTCCACTTAGCCCTACTCACCATTCCCCACTCACCTGATTGTAGAGAGCACAGATATGCAGAGCAGTGTTCCCTGAGGCATTCTGAGTGCTCATGTCTGCTCCATAAAACAACAAGTGTTCTAGATGCTGCACATGTCCATACCGGCAGGCCTGGAGCAAAACAGAAGATGGCTTTAGCTCTGGCATTGCATTATTGATATCAATTTTTAAAATCAATAATTTGGCTTGCAGATACCAACAGCAAGACTGGCATTTCTTCCTCATCCCTAGATCACCATAATTGGCTTTATAGGCTATTTTGGGGTATAGTTGATAATGAGCAATGCTGATTTATGACTGGAATCAGGTGAGTACAACAGAAGCAATGTGCATTAATAAACATAGTAAAACTAGATCAGAGATAATGGGAACTGCAGATGCTGGAGAATCCAAGACAATAAAATGTGAGGCTGGTGTGCTCCTGAGATGCTGCTGGGCCTGCTGTGTTCATCCAGCTTCACATTTTACTATCAGAGATAATGGGAACTGCAGATGCTAGAAAATCGAGATAACAAAGTGTGGAGCTGGATGAACATAGCAGGCCAAGCTGCTTGGCCTGCTGTGTTCATCCAGCTCCACACTTTGTTATATAGTAAAACTGGTACCTCCCAGGATCATAATCAGACAGACAGACTCAAAGTTCAACATATCCCTCACTCTGTCATTACAACGAACCCTGGTTCAACTAGACTGACTTCTGGTATCATTGGAGATGTTCATCCATTTTCCCATTGCTTTACTCAATCAGAAAATTTCTTTGTGGCACAAGAAATGGAAAACAATGTCCTGCTCCTCTGATGCTGCTTGGCCTGCTGTGTTCATCCAACTCAACACCTTGTTATCTCAAGTTTCTTCTCCCTCTCCTGTTCTCCTTTGCACTTTTGCTTAGAACAGACATGGCCATTCAAATCCAATGCTAATAAGTTGTAATGTTGTCAATACATCTTGACTTTTTCTTTACAAACGCAGGTTTAAAGTTTGAGCCCAGGCATAAAAAAGGAGGTGCTAGCAAGTTCTTTGCACCTGTTATGGTTCATTTAGACCTGAATGACATCAAGAGGTGGATACAAGTCAAATCTTGTGAAGGCAGTGCCTGCCCATGCCTACTTCTGTGTTTGGATGCACAGTTCATCAAGGGATAGTATTGTTTGGGTTGCAGGTACATTGTTTGTAAGTTAAATACTTTGTTCAACGCTTTGTTAGGGACTCAAACCTGTAAACACAATTAAGGGTAGGTCCTAATTGAGCATTCAACAGATACATTTAGAGGGAGGGAGACTCTTTCTGTCCCTTCTCTAACTCTCCAACTGCACTTCAGTAAACAACAAGATGTAGAGCTGGATGAACACAGCAGACCAAGCAGCGTCAGAGGAGCAGGAAAGCTGAAACATCAGCTTTCCTGCTTCTGATGCTGCTTGGCCTGCTTTGTTCATCCAGCTCTACACCTTGTTATCTCAGATTCTCCAGCAGCTGCAGTTCCTACTACCTCTGTGCTTCAGCAGAGTCTGAAGACTCCTGCTGTGAGCAAACATACAAGAATTGGAAGGCTGCTTACTGTCACTTTCAGCTATTAACTCACCAAGCACACTTGTAATTATTCTCTGTCTGCCAGTGAATAGTTTTACCTGATGGATTTCTTGCCAGCCATTCTCATCCATACAGCCAACATTAGCATGGTCATGCAGAATCAGTTCACAGCAATAAGGGTCTCCTCCCACCATCGAACTGTGGTACAAAGGCGTTAACCCCCGGCTGTCCTTGTAATCTGGAGAAGCACCCAAATCCAACAGGGTCTATGCAGAAGACAGAAGCATAAAATGCTTACTATAGAATGTATTGAGACAGAGCCCATTCACTGTCACATGTACAGTCACAGCACTGTTACTGTAGGATGTAATTACACAGAATGTACTGTATGACATACAGTTGATATACAGACATAGCATTGTGACTGGAGAAGAGGTTGCACAGCATGGAATCAAAACACATACAGGCAGGCAGTGTAGTCACTGTAGGACATCTGTTACATAAAATGATTATTGCAGGATGTACAGTCATGCAGATGGAAGCCACTGGATGCAGTCACACAGATAGTTTACAGTAACATGCACAGTCTCACAGCTTGGATAATGTAAGAAGTTACTTTGTATAAGTCTTTATATTTTATAGTGAGTTGAGGGGTTCAGGAGGATGTATAAGCCAACTAGTGAGGTAAAAATTATAATGTAGGAAGACGACAGCCAAATTGTACAAAGCAATGGTAGGTTAGCCAGAGAAATACAAAGGTGAACCAGACTGGGTGTTTACACAATGAGATAATTACAATATTATCTGTTGTAGGAGTAGATTGAGAGATAATTGTTAGCAGGAAACAAGACAGAACACTTGTTCTCTTCCAAATCAAGATCTTCTCCTTTCCCCTGAGAGGCAGAAGGGATCTCAGTTTTCATCTCATCTGAAAGACTGTGTTACGACAGTATAGGAGTCCCTAACACTGCAGTACTGAAGGGTTAGCATGGTGATGTATTCAAATACGAGATTAGAGACTGATTCTATGCAGCACTGAATTATAGCTACACAACACATAATAAAAGTGAACCCACAGTGCAGTTTTAGACAAACCTTAGCATTTGAGAATTGGGACCTCACTACTTCAGCTCTCCTTGAGCTGTGCAGTACCACATTCCATTTCATTTTACACCATTTTCTCCACCCAGATCTTGAACGTGCTGATGTTTAATCCTATACTTTTAGGGACCATTATTTTTGCCTGTATCTAGATCTGTTTGCGTCTGAAAGGATAAAGACAGATCAAAGCTCTTATCCTCATTTCATGATCACAAATCTTCCAATAGCGGCCACTGGCCAGAGATCAGGTGCAGGAACTCTGATGAATTTCCAGACTCTTACATCCTGATGAGACAACACAGTTATCAGTGGCATGAGCTTTATCTGATAGCACTGCTGCCTCATGGTGCCAGAGAACCAAGATCGATCCCACCTTCGGTAAATAACTGTGTGGAGTTCACACGTTCTCGCCGTGTCTGCATGAGTTTCCTCTGGTTCCTCCGGTTTCCTCCCACAGTCCAAAGATGTGCAGGGTAGATGGATTGACCATGCTAAATTGCCCATAGTGTTCAGGGATGTGCAAGTTAGGTAGATTAGCCATGGGAAATGCGGGATTACAGGAATAGGTTATTTGGGGGAATGGGGGTAATCTCGTTGGGATGCTATTTGGAGGATCAGTGTGGATTTGACAGGCCAAATGGTCTTCTTCCATACTGTATGGATTCTATAATTCTAACCCCAACACCATTTGGACAGTTCTAAGACACAGTGTTACTGATTTCTCCTTTAACTAATCCTGACCTTACTGGGAATTGGTCAAGAGCAGGAACACTGGCTGGTTTATCCCTCTCCACATGTAGTTGTGTCTTCCAAGTTTGGGACTTATAAAGCCCGACCTGACAATGTGCGAATTAAATTCCCTTTATCTAATTTTAGTTAAAACACATGTTATACCTCTGATGAAGGGTCTAGGCCTGAAACGTCAGCTTTTATGCTCCTGAGATGCTGCTGTGCCTGCTGTGTTCATCCAGCCTCACATTTTATTATCTTTTATACCCTGAAGGTATTTTTCCAAAAGTTTGGAAATATTTACATAGCAATATTATCCTCTTAGATCTATGATTGTCTGCTGATTAGAGCAATTCTGTTGGAAATAATTTGGCCCATTCTCTGCTCATGGCTTAACTTCACACTACTCCCTCACTGCATGTCCTCTCGTAATTGGTTACTCAACCATGTCATTGTGCTTCACTGAACCCATCACTGTACTGGAAATGGTGCAATTCAACATCTATTTATAGAACAATGCTCTCACTCCCCTCTGAGAGAAGCAGCTCGGCTGCAGTGCTGAATGGCTAGCCTACTTCACCAGCCTTTGGCCCTACTCCCCGCTCTCGGATTCTCAGTGTTCGATTCCCCAATAAAACAAAAATTCAGCCTACTGAGCATGCACAAACGGTGACATCCTTCCCACTGAATGCCATGATGTGAACATTCTAGCTTTGGGATGTCTGCTGCCAGTAACTGATTTCTCAACTCCCGTTTTCTCATGGACATCTTCACATTTATGCAAATTACACTGTTCTATGGACGGGATGTAACTGGGTAGTTTTTCACATTGTTGGTTAGATGTTCATGTTACATTTATACTGGAACAACTTGGTAACGGGCTCAGTTAGCTCTACCGTCCTAACTCTCAGTACTACAGCCAGGACATTGTCATGGTATGTGGCCTTAGCTGCATCCAGTACCATCCCTTGTTTCTTAATATCACAGGAAATGAATTGACTAATTGGAGACTGGCTTCAATGGTACTGGGACAAATGTTTACTTTCACGTTCACCATCTCTGGTCCCAGATTACTGATCAATTAAAGTAAAATTCCAAAAACTGCCCCAGTGGAATTTGAACTTAAGTCTTTGGAACATTAGTCCAGATCTCTGGATTACTAGACCAGCAACACTGCCATTCTTGTTTCGATGTGCCTGATGTTTGGGTTAGCTACAGTTTTCGAGCAAATGTCTGGCATAGAAACATAGGGGTTGTGAAAGAGCAATGTACCATTGTATATTCAATATTAGTGTACTGCCATGACCTCACTTATTGTAGAGTAGAGCCATTTGCTCATTCATGACAAGTTGTGCATGTTTTGCCAGCGCAATTCAAAACTGTGTACTCACAATCCTTTCACTGTGTAATTACATACCAATGTAGCGCGAAATTCTTTACTTACGATTAGTGCAGTGTGGTTCCGACATCGCACAGCCTTATGCAAAGCTGTTAATCCATCTCGGGTCCTGAAGTCCAAATGAGCCCCCCCATTTTTCAGCAATTTGATTATCTCGGATGTATTCTCCAGTTGTGCAGCCAACGTCAGTGGGCATTCTAACAGTAAAATGATAGGCAATGTGTGATCAGTATGATAATGACTACCCTCCAAATCAAAGGTGGCAATGCAATAATATAGAGGGAAACATTAAACAGATGGTCTCGAATTCTCTTCAGTTTATTTCCTGCACAGCTATAAACTACCCAGAAATACCCAAGCAATTCAAATGGACAGTATACATGACATCTAGGAAGTATCAAATTGGTGGGTAGTGTCCATGATGGATGGTCGATAGTCAATAGTAGACTGATCAGGTGTTTGACAGTGAGGAAGAAGATCTTAGATTACATGAAGATATGGGTAGATTGGTCAGATGGTCAGATCAGTGGCAGACGAAATTTATCCCGGGTAAGTTTGATGTGACGCATTGAGGAAGACATAACAAGGCAAGGAAGTACTCAATGAATGACAGGACACTAGGAAGCTCAAAGGAACAGTGGGATCTTGGGACGCTTGTGCACAGATCCCTGCAGGCAGGTTAATTGGGCATTGAAGAAGGCATATGAGATGCTTGCCTTTATCAGTTCTGGCATGGACTATAAGAGCAGGGAGGTCACATTGGAACTGTACCAAACTTTTCTGAGGCCAGAGCTGGAGTACTGTGTGCAGCTTCAGACATCACCATGGGAGGTATGTGAACGATCTGTAGCAGGGGGGTGCAGAGGAAATTCACCTGGAGATGGAACAGTTTAGCTGTAAAGACAGTCTGGCTAGGCACAGGTTGGTTTTTTTTGCAAGCAGATAAAGTTGAGACGGACCTGATGGAGGTGTATAAGATTCTGAGGGGTATGAGCAGGTTGGGAAGATGGCTGCTCCCTTACTTCAAAGGTCATTGACAAGAGGGAATGAATTTAAGGGGAAAGGCAGAGGGTTTACAGGGAATTTGAGGAAGCCTTATTTCATTTGGAGGGTGAGAAAAAAGTGGAATGCACTTACCTGGGAGGGTAGTTGAGGTGGGAAATCTCACAACCTTTAAAAATTATGTCAGCAGAAAATGTCATAACTTTCAAAGCTATGGGTAGAATGCTGAAAAGTGTAATGAAGTGTAGATTCAAAGTTGTTAATAATGGGTCAAAGGGCAACTTCAGTGCTGTATGATTTCACAGTTCTAGAACGTGCAGGGCTTGTGAAAGATAGTCTGGGTGGGCCAGCTCCAACAACAGGTCAAGTATATTTCAATTGTCTGGTCATAAACACTGCATGGATTTTCTGGTCATTCTTTCTTATGGTATTACCATTATGCTGTCAGCAGAAAGCTTGAAATGAAAGTGTGTTCTTCGGCTGGTGAAGTAGCTTCTACAAAGAGAAAGAGTTTCCTGAAGCTTGCATCGTAGGCAGGCCACAAGTGGGGCAATAAGATCACTGGGTGCAGAAGCTAAAGTAGACCATTTGGCCCAAACAGTTTGCCCTGCCATTCAATGAGATAATGGCTGATCTGATGACAGAAATCGGGCGTCAATATGCTAGTCTGTTATTGCTTAATTAGAATGGAACAAAGTGCCTAGCAGCATCTGGGGAAAGAAAGCAGAGTTAATGGTGACTCTCCGTCGGACTAGAAATGTTAATTCTGCTTTCTGCCCTCAGATGCTGCCAGACCTGCTGAGTTTCGCCAGAAATTTCTGGTTTTGTTTCAGATGTCTAGTCTCCACTGTTCATTGCATTATTTATGGAACAGAGAGTATCTGGTCATAATTTCTCAACTTCAAAAGTGGTAGCAAATGCCACAATATCAAAACATTCAGGCCAAAGTTGGGAGAATTTAATTAGAAATACCTTTGGAGGAATTTTACTAGAGGTTTGGAAAGGGGTATATGCTTTCTATTTGCCTCCAACCACTTTTTCCAGGACAGACCAATTCCACTATCAGGATCATCCTAGGAGTGGTGGGAAATCAGGTCTGCAGGATAATTAGACAATTAACTAAAATCTTCCATAACAAGACTGTTTTCCCCACATTGTACATACCGTACACTGTTGGCAACTTAGCAAACTCAGAGTAGGTAACTATACAGCGGCAGGTCAAAACAGCATCAATATGCAAGGCTTTCTAACCTTGAATGAGAGAAAATGGCAAGGCTGATGTCTTTTGCTGGCAGGGTTTCAGCATTATATGAGGAGATCCTGGAAGGTGAGATCTTTGATTGTACTAAGCATGATGGAGTCACAGCCGCTCCCATCAGACTGCCCATGCCTCTATTGTATCATCCTCATTCATACTGCATCCATGTGAGTAACAACCTTTTGTACAAACACAGTGATGTCTGCTAGTCACCTGTGCAATACAGGACGCTGAATAAATCACCTGCTTCCTCAGTCTGCCTGCCGGAAACCCCTAATCTGAAAGCATACTACCACTGCAAAGGTGATCAGGGACCAAGAACGGTCATCCCAGCCAAAAACTGACTCAGCCCAGAAGCTTCTCCCAATAATACACAGAAGCAGAAAGCACAGAGAAAGAACGATAAGATGAATACCCACAAAAGCAAAGTGCATTTATATTCCATTTGAAGATCATTTAGGTAAAATCTGGTCAGCAGACATCCTGCAAGCCAGACTTTGGGCCCCATGGGCTTACGCAGCACATGAAGAGTTTTCTACACACAGCCAGGTAGATTTGGAAGATGCTGCAAGGAATATGCTTCTCCAATTAAAGCCTCTTTCTCTTGTACTTTGCATGTTGGCAGGCCTGCCCCTTAGCCTACCAGCAACTAACATAGGTGAGAAATGGCCTCTGATTGGAAGAGAAGAGAACCAGGTGAAGGTCCATACCTCTATTCAGCCTGAAGCCTGGATGCCAGGTGCAGCGGTGAGTATGCTGAGGGGTAGCTGGGAAACGTAAGGGGTCAGGATACCTACTGGCTCGGTGTGGGGACAAAACAGCAATAAACGTAGAAACAGGGAGAACAAGTCGGCCATTCACCTCCTAGAGCCTGCTCTGCCATGTAATGAGGTCATGGTTGACCTGTTTGTCAACTCAGGAATCT
Organism: Stegostoma tigrinum; assembly: GCF_030684315.1. NCBI lineage: Eukaryota > Metazoa > Chordata > Chondrichthyes > Orectolobiformes > Stegostomatidae > Stegostoma > Stegostoma tigrinum. Next base: position 19,482,567 of record NC_081378.1, on the reverse strand, counting down.
AGTCTGCGCTATCAACTTGGATCTGAAAATCAGTTACTTTGGAAATTTTATGTATTTCTTTTCCAAAAACGTTTTGTAGAGGGCTTGATTCCTACTGTGCTACCGCTGAGAGTCATGGCAAAAGGTTTTAATATTGACACATCTACCACCTCTTTCCAGGTATGTGGAGAATGGCCAATTAATAAAGACAATACATTGGAATCTGCAGACTTCTTTGCATTTATTTAGAACCTTTTACAATTTCAGAATGCCTCAAAAAATCCCTAACTACTGAAGTATTTTTGAAATGTAGTTGCTGATGAAATACAGGAAACAAACCATTAAATTTGCATTCAGCAAATTCCCACAGCCAACGATGACCAGATAATCTGTTTTGATGGAGATAACACAGTGTGGAGTTGGAGGAACACAGCAAGCCAGACAACATCAGAGGTGGAGAAAAGTTGACGTTTTGGGTTGGGACCTTTGAATGTCAGCTTTCCTGCTCCTCTGATGCTGCCAGGCCTGCTGTGCTGCTCCAGCTCAATACTGTGTTATCTATTTTGATGATGTTGACTAAGGGTTAAATAGTGGCCAGTCTCCAGGAAGAGGGCCCTAAGTCACCTTCCAGGTGAAACACAGCTTTACCTGTACTTTTCACACAATCTAGTCTATTACATTTGCTGCTCACAGTGGTGTCCTCTACACAGGAGAAATGGAGCATAGACTGGATGACCGCTTTGCACAACGTCTACATTCTGTCTGCAAAAAAAGACGTGTTTCCAACAGCTGCCACTTCAACACACCAATTTGTTTCTTGGCCAACATCTCGGTCTTTGGCTTGCTGCAGTGCTCCTGTACAAGCTGAAAAAATAACACCTCATTTTTCACTTGGGAACTCTACAGGCTTCTGGACTTGATACTGAGTTCAATAACTTTTGGGCTTGAGCTGTCTTACATCCTTACCCCAAAGCCCACACACTAGGCCTGGTTACCACATAGTCTGTTATTACAAACAACTCATTGTTAGCCACTAATAGTCATCATTAATAGCTATTCACCCTCCCAGCCTGATCATTTTTTGCTCTTCTGCCTGCCCAACTGTTCTTCTCTCCCTTTGGGCTCTGTCTCCACCTTCTGTTCACTCCTTACCCAACCCTACCTTATCTTCTGCATAAAAACTGACATGTTCCTAGCTTCTGTCAGTTCTGAGGAATGGTCACTCGACCCAAAACACCGACTCCGATTTCTCTCCACAGATGCTGCCAGACCAGCTGAGCTTTTTCAGCAATTTCTGTTTTTGTACCTGGAAGAACTTTCCAGGTATACAGCAGTACAGCATGTTTTATATATGTTTGCAAAGGCAGATAATGCATCCATTTGTCATTTCATCTCAAAGACTGCAACTCCAATAGTGCCCCACTGTTTCAATAACGGAAACATCAACTTAATGTCTTTGATGCTTGACGTACAGTTTGACCCCACCATTTCCATAACAGGTACTGCTGAGTCAACGCAGCTACCTTATAGAGAGTGGGAAGAACAGATGAAAGGCTGAAAAGAACAACAGACGAATATGAAGAGGAGTAGCAGAATAAGGAGAAATAGGAAGAAGAGAGAATGACTGGAGCAGGGTGGGGAAAATGAGATAGAAAATGGTAGAGGATGTAGTTAGGATAATACTGAGAATATTTAAAGAGGATAATATAGAACCAACAGGGTGAGAAAGAAAAGATAAAGGAGAGAAGGGGTAAACACTGAAGTTTCTTTAAAGGGTCAAATCATGGTGTTATGATGTTATGATCTCATTCCTTTTCAAAGATCTGAAAACCAAGTTACTTATTTTTTAAAAATGAAACCACTGGGGTTTATAGTTTAAGAGAAAGAATTTCACTGTACAATGGTACAGAGCATGTAAGTTATTCAGTCACATTAAAATATTCAAAGTTCAATGTACACATATCTTTAGACTTTCAACAAAGCTTTTAATCTCAACTTTTCTTCTCTGCCTATTTGACTTACATTGCCAATGATTCAAGTCAAACATTTCAGAGGGATTGAAAGATTAACCACTCAGGATTGAGACTTTTTGGGCCTTCTGCTTACTTTTGGCAAGTTTATCCCTCCAAATCTCCTCCGTCTATTCCATGGCTGTAGAATCCAAGTTCGAAACAGGCATCACTTACTGTCTTATCCATACCTGACTTGAGTCAGAACTGTCCTCATTCTAACACTCTAACTCTAGAGTCTTGCATCTTAAACTTTCTGTCTCTCTTCAGCTTGTCGATCCCAGAAGGTCAACTCATTGCTAATACAGCCTTTCCTATCAATGTACCTACACTCTTACAGTCAGCATAAACATTTCACTTGAACTGTGCTTGAACGATGCTTCACCCCAGCAGCAAGCTTTTCCTAAACTTAAAACTAAAACCCTGCTTGAGATCAAAGCCAAATCTGCAATCTACCCCTCCTATAATGATCTTCTTGTTGACCTTTCTCTTTTGTTTGACAACTGGGTTACTTTTACACATGATTATTTACTGGAAGCAAGATGCTTTACCAGAATTTATCTTTCAACAAATTGTAAAAACCAAAAGAACTGCGGATGCTGTGAACCAGGAACAGAAACAAAGTTGCTGGAAAAGCTCAGCAGATATGGCAGCATCTATGAAGGAAGAAACAGAGTTAACATTTCTATTTTTTCCTTCACAGGTGCTCCCAGGCCTGCTGAGCTTTTCCAGCAACTTCGTTTTTGTTCCTGTTTCAACAACTTGTGTTCTTAGAAGGGACAATCACCCAAATATATTTTTTTTCTCCTAAAGCTTGTGAGCTATCATAATCATTTAATATTCCTCAATTCTTTAACTACTGCAAATTCTGTTTGTTGGGATCCCTTTGTCAAACTTCTTGTTCATGTTTCTGCTACTTCTTTTTTGAACCAATAAATAAATAGACATTGCAAACATGACCCAACTTGAATACAATGGAACTGCCATACCTCCTGTGTCTGGGTCATGGAAGTTTGGGTCCAGTCCTTTATCCAGCATCTTACTGATTTTCTCAGCATGATGATACTGGATGTATTCCATGAACTTCTTGAGATTTGCCTAGAAAAGGAAACAAACGGGAAATAAAAATTGAGGAATAGTCATGACAGATGTTTGATAAATCTCAGATACTGGCAGAAAACTGATATCTAAAGGTGTTTTAATGTGACTGAATCTAGCCTCAGGAGACCAGTCATGAAATAGAGCTCAAAAGCTGCCTTTGATCACCCTACCACCCCCCTCCACAGCTTGACATGAGTCCCTGGCATGAATGAGATGATGAATTTATCACACAGGAGAAGGAGAAAGGAAACCAAGCACAAGAATTCGTGTGCCACCTCTTAACTTTCTAAATCAACTTGGACTTTGCAAACATCGTCCGGCAGTCCACCAAAGGTGAAGGTGGGACTAGAGTACCTGGAATGGAATTTTGGGAAGCGGCCAGAGTTACCATCAACTACACAGGCTTTGAGGAGGGAGATTTAAAAAGGCAGTCAGAGACGATGGGCTCACATGGCTTTTAGACACACTAATATCCAAACTCCATTCCACATAGGGATTGTATGGAGAACTGTGACTTACCCTTGCTATACTTGTCCTGAGCCTATTTGATGGGAAACTATAGAGGAGATATACTTCATGCTGAATCTGCTCTGGGATTGTGTGGTGTGTCAATACAAAGACAGCTTTTACTATGCAATCTAACCTACGCTGCGTTTACACCGGATGTATCTAGAGTATGTTATCTTGTTTCAAACCCATGCTGTAGCTGCTCTGATGGTTTCGATGGAACAACAAAGGGAGTGTATTACTTTGTATATAATCCATGTTGTACTTGCCTTGGAGAATTTATTGAAAAACTGCAGAAGAAACTTTACTGTGTATTAATCCATCATCTGATATTATGTATCTTATATTGAAAGTATTCCATTTCCAAATTTCTTCTCTTGGATTGGCACAAAAACTCAAAGCCAGCATTATACTTGCTGAATAACCACTGGATGCAGTTTCATGGTGTAAGCCAAGCCATAGTTATTTTATCTTAACCACCCGAGCCACTCCAACTTTCTCAATAGATAATCCTGCACACACAAATTCTTCCCAGATTTTCAAGTGCAGTTTTTAATTCACAAATAGGATAATTGACAGTTTTCTCCAACAGCACAAAATGAGGAACAGCCAGAAGGAAATCCCTTGAACTGTTTAGTGTCTCCAGTCTATGGTTTTATTCTGCTTCATGGAATACGGCAACAGACTAGACATAATTTGTCACAACTTCAATTCAGTTACCAGAATCAGACATTCTATCAAGATTTATATTTAATGCTGTGAAATCGCCTACTTTGTTAGCAAGTGAGCCTGGGAAGATCACAGGCATAGGGACTCTGTGCAGATTGTTTGCGATTTTAACAGTAATAAATACTGAACCAGCATTTATTACATGCAGACTCAACTACTCTAATGATCTCCTTTTCCACTCTTCATAAACTTTAACATATCCAAAGATATTCCACCCATATTCTTCTTCCCAAAAAACCTCATTCATTTACCATCCCTTTCCTTGCTGACCCACATGGGTTCCACTCCAGCAATACCTCCATTTTAAAATGGAGCTTAAATCCTTCTGTGGTCCCACAACGCCCTTCGCTATCACTGCAACATTCTCCAAGTAATCAGCCCTTCAAAATATGTATTTCTCCAACACTGGCCTCTTCACAAACAGGAGTTCCTTTATTCCATCATTAGCATCATTCTTCAGCTGCTGAGGCCCTGAAGTACATAAAGCCTTCCCTGAAACACTTTGCCTTTTCACCTCACCCACTTCCTTTCAGACATTCCTTCTTATCTATCTCCTTACACAAATCAGGAAACTATTGGAAGTTATCACTTGAAAGGTTACTTCAATGTTTCTGTACGTTAGTGAGTGCAACTTAACCTTCATCTCCTCCCAATGCTTCTTGTACTCAACATATCTGAAGTTCTCAGTCAGGCAGCTGAATGCCTTTTACTACTTCACACTGTGGAGTGTTTGATAACCCAGTTTAAAGGGAGTTTTATTTTGTCACGGATCAGAGTTGTATCTGCCCCAGGGAAATTCTATGAGGTAGCATGGAGGAAGCTGTAAGCTACAACTAACTGAAAGCATTATTCCAAACACTCAAAATGTTAACCCTGTTTTGGGTTTTCAAGAAGATCTGTAGGTCGGGTTGTTGACGCAGTTACTGACTTGCTTGCCAAGCTGGTAAGTTTGTTCATAAACATTTCATCACCATAATTTCATCACCACGCTCGGTAACACCATCAGTGCACATCCTAAAAGTTTAACCCAAGGTCAAACTGATGTTTGCACATGCATAGCATGCATGTCTCTGGATTCTCAACCAGGAGACTGATTGGAATTGGAAGCTAGACAGCAGAATAGCTACAGGTTTTGTTTATCAGCAAGTAAATTTCCTTATAATGGCGAATCGGTCCAACATTTGATAACAGTGAGAAGGTGTAGCACCACATGGTTTTGTACAGGGATAGATGTTTGCTTAGTCTAGGTCAAGTTGACAGAGGAAGGAGGAAGTGTTAGGTATCCCAAAAGACATTAAGGTGGACAAGTCCCCAGGTCCAGATGGTATCTATCCCAGGTTACTGAGGGAAGCGAGAGAGGAAATAGCCGGGACCCTAACAGATACCTTTGCAGTGTCCTTAGACACGGGTGAGGTCCCAGAGGACTGGAGACTTGCTAACATTTTCCCCTTGTTTAAAAAGAGCAGCAATGATAATCCAGGTAATTATCGACCGGTGAGCCTGACATCAGTGGTAAGGAAGCTACTGGAGAAGATACTGAGGGATAAGATCTATTCCCATTTGGAAGAAAATGGGCTTATCAGTGATAGGCAACATGGTGTTGTACAGGGAAGGTCATGTCTTACCAACTTAATAGAATTCTTTGAGGACGTGACAAAGTTGATTGATGAGGGAAAGGCTGTAGATATCATATACATGGACTTCAGTAAGGCGTTTGATAAGGTTCCCCATGGCAGGCTGATGGAGAAAGTGAAGTCACACGAGGTCCAGGGTGTGCTAGCTAGATGGATAAAAAACTGGCTGGGCAACAGGAGACATAGAGTAGTAGTAGAAGGGAGTTTCTCAAATTGGAGAACTATAACCAGTGGTGTTCCACAGGGATCTGTGCTGGGACCACTGTTGTTTGTGATATATGTAAATGATATGGAGGTAGGTGCAGGTGGTCTGATCAGCAAGTTTGCTGATGACACCAATTGATGGAGTAGCTGATAGTGAAGGGGACTGTCAGAAATTACAGCAGAATATAGATAGACTGGAGAGTTGGGCAGAAAAATGGCCGATGGAGTTCAATCCGGGCAAATGCGAGGTGATGCATTTTGGAAGATCAAATTCGAGGGCAAACTATACAGCAAATGGAAAAGTCCTAGGGAAAATTGATGAACAGAGAGATCTGGGTGTTCAGGTCCATTGTCCCCTGAAGGTGATAACGCAGGTCAATAGGGTGGTCAAGAAGGCATATGGCATGCTTTCCTTCATTGGGCGGGGTATTGAGTACAAGAGTTGGCAGGTCATGTTGCAGTTGTATAGGACTTTGGTTCGGCCACATTTGGAGTACTGTGTACAGTTCTGGTCACCACATTACCAAAAGGATGTGGATGCTTTGGAGAGGGTGCAGAGGAGGTTCACCAGGATGTTGCCTGGTATGGAGGGTGCTAGCTATGAAGAGAGGTTGAATAGATTACGATTATTTTCATTAGAAGGACGGAGATTGAGGGGGGACCTGATTGAGGTCTACAAAATCATGAGAGGTATACACAGGGTGGATAGCAAGAAGCTTTTTCCCCAGAGTGGGGGACTCAATTACTAGGGGTCATGAGTTCAAAGTGAGAGGAGGAAAGTTTAAGGGAGATATGCGTGGAAAGTTCTTTACACCAGGGTGGTGGGTGCCTGGAACGTGTTGCCAGCGGAGGTGGTAGACGCAGACACGTTAGCGACTTTTAAGATATATTTGGACAGGTACATGGATGGGCAGGGAGCAAATGGACACAGACCGTTAGAAAATAGATGACAGGTTAGACAGAGGATCTTGATCGGCGCAGGCTTGGAGGGCCGAAGGGCCTGTTCCTGTGCTGTAGGTTTCTTTGTTTCTTTGTTTCACTCCACTTGTTAAAGGCTGTGGTACAGAAGTTGAAGTGTACGGCATCAACAGAAAGGTAGAATCTGACCCTATGGTCGTGGATGACATGTCACAAAGTGGCCGTAGACAAAGTAGAGTTGATCATTATGAAGTGCTTCGAGAGCACACATCAACTCCAGCCTTCCAGATTGCCTTGAACTACTGCAATTCATTTATCATGACAATAGGTCCCAGCAGACGCCACCTCTCTGGCCCTACGCTCATCCCTGGAATGTGTGACTAACAAGGACACCTACATCAGGCTCCTACTTATTGACTTTAGCTCTGCCTTCGACACGATAATTCCAAACTCATCTCCGAACTCCGAGACCTTGAACTCTGCCACCCGCCCCCCCACACTCCTCAAATGGATCGACTACCTCACCCGCAGACCGCAGTCAGTAAGGATAGTCGAAAACACCACCTCCAAGATAATCCTCAACACCAGTGCCCTGCAAGATTATGCATTCAGCGACTTAGCATACTCCTTGTACTCATGTCTGTGGCCATATTCATTCACTTCATTTACCAACTTACTGATGACACTACCAGAATGGGTCAGATCTCAAATGACAATAAGCAGAGTCCAAGGAAAAGACAGAGAGCCTACTGACATGGTGCAAAGACAACAATCTCTGCTGCAATATCAGCAAAACAAAGGAGCTGGTCATTGACATCGGGAGGCAGGGTAGAGGACATGCCCCTTTCTGTATCAATGAAACGGAGTCAGAGGTAGTCGAAAGCTTCAAGTTCCTAGGAGTAATTATCACCAACAATCTGTCCTGGCCCACCTACACTGATGCTACAGTTAAGGAGGCACACCAATGCCTCTGCTTTCCCAGGAGGCTAAGGACGTTCAGTATATCCACCATTGCTCTCACCAATTTTTATAGATGCACCATAGAAAGCATCCTATCTGGACACATCAGAGCTTTTAATGTAACTACTCTGCCCAAGACTTCAAGAAATTACAAGCAAGTTGTGAACGCAGCCCAGTCCATCAGGCTTTCCATTCACTCTGTCTTCACTTCCCACTGCCTCAGGAAAACAGCCAACTTCAAAGACTTCTCCTACTCCAGTTATACTCTCTTTCACCCTTAAAAGTTTGAAAACATGTAGCAATAGATTCAAGAACACTTCTGTCCTGCTGTTATCAGACTTATGAATGGACTTCTCATATATTAAAATTGATCGTTTTCTGCACCTTCTCTGCAGCTCTGCAACAATAGCTGATTATTGTTGATACTATTTTGTGACGTTGAATTTACAAATTCATTGATGGCAGTGACTTAAAAGATGCCATGAAAGTAAATATCCATTAACTTCTAGCATTAGAGCCAAAAACACAATATATGCTACTTTATTCATAAACGTCTTCTCCATTTAACAGACCCTGCCATATGCCAATAGACCAACAATTTTTTTAAGTTCAGCCTGTTAAGTGGTATGTAACTTTCACAACTCGGGTGCCAGGCAATGACCATCTCCAAAAGGAGAGAATATAAACACCTCTCCAGCAAATACATAGTTAAATTGAAACCAAAGAACCCATTTCCATGACAAAGTAGCCTGCTCTGCCATCCTTAGTATGACTTAAGTGGTTAGTACCCCTTATTTTCAATTTCTTCTTTGATTTGATGAATGAACTGGGTTTTATAATCTTTTGCAGAACAATTAATGTTCACAATGCTTGCTTCTTCTTTGTATTCTGTAAATATGAAATTGTGCCCTGCATACCCAACTCTGTATTGTTAATGTAGATCTAGAAAAGCAGTGGTTCTTATACATATCCTTGTTGAACAACACAATATGTATTCCTCCGTACGAAAGACAACCTGTTAGATTAGATTCCTTACAGTGTGGAAACAGACCCTTCGGCCCAACAAGTCCACACTGCCCCTTGGACCATCCCACCCAGACCCATCCCCCTATAACCCACACACCCCTGAACACTACGGGCAATTTAGCACGGCCGACCCACCTAGCCTGCACATCTTTGGACTGTGGGATGAAACCACAGCACCTGGAGAAAACCCACGCAGACACAGGGAGAATGTGCAAACTCCGCAAAGATAGTTGCCCGAGGCTGGGATCAAACCTGGGTTCATGGCACTGTGAGGCCACAGTGCTAACCACTGAGCCACCGTGCCACTCTAAACTCTATTCTCTGTTACTCAGCCAATATTATAATCATGCCGCCATTGTCCTCAGCTTGGTCCACTTCAATAGCTTGGCATCACCCCGTGATGTTAGAGCTGCTCTCATTGGAGAAGAATGAAAAAAAAGGAGATTGGATTGAAGTTTTCAAAGTTGGAAGGAATCTGGATAGAGTTCCCATGGCAAACTGTTCCCCTGGCAGAAGGGTAGGGTACTTATGCTTTGATGAAATAATCCATGTACTTAAAGTAAATGGCAAAAGAACCAAGGTGAAAAGACAAAAATATCTTAGCACAGCAAATGGCTAGGATCTACAACCCGCTGCCATGGAGTACACTGGGTCCAGATTCAACCAGGCCTTTCAAAGCGGAATTAGATAATTGCCTAGAGAAAAATATTTCAGGGCTGCAGGGAAACAGCAGGGAATGGGACAAGGTGATTTGCTCCAACCACAAACTTATACATTTTAAACAAGTAACCTCAATTTAATCAAAAGCATACCCCACTGTAGCAAGACTGAGCAAGACTTTGACAAACTTGTGATATTGTGTCAATGATGTAGAACAGTGTACCAACACTGAGTATTAGCATGCCAACATTGTGTCAATGTGTACCAACAGTATACAGCAGTGTCTTAGCACTGTGTGTCAGGGTGCCAATGTTGTGCCAATGTGATCCAAAACTGAGCTATATGCCAATATGCACTTTACGGGCAGTTAATTTATATATTTAATTTCCTTTGAAGTCTTCTAAAGGTCTAAAGATTTAAGTTGCTGCATTCTAGTCAACGTTAAGTGCGTGCATAACGTGTTGTACTTATGATATCACAGTATTACATAGTCATGGGTGACCAAGGGAATGGTCAGGTGTGGCAAAACCCCTCAATATCCAGTGTGATGAGAATGTGTATTTATATATCAACCCCCAAGGTACTTCACTGGAGTATATCAGACATAAGTTGACAATTAGCAATGAGGAGAGTTAGGTTACAGGAGAGGACATAAACAGAGAGTGAAAGATAAAAGGAATGAAATAGGCTTATGCTGGCAGTTTGACTTAGCAGGCCTGCATTTCACTGCACCTGATTTACTTTGCCATTTCAGTCAACAAGCCAAAAAATGGGTTAGGTGTGGAACAGGCAGTTGATGCTGTCCGAGACTACTTGGCACTGTTGACAAAGAGCAATTTCATCCCTTAGAAGCAGTAAAGAGACAAAACAGCAGGGAAGGAGAAAGAGAGTGGATCACAATAAAGGAAATTCAAGCAGAGATAAAGTAAGGGGGCAAGAACAAGGAAGAGTAGGAAGAAAAATGGAAATTGAAGAGATATGTAGAGAGTGAGAAGAGAAAACATGGAGAAATAATGCAGGGAAAGACAAATCAAAGGGGGACAGACATAACAAGGATTGATAAAGAAAACAGGAACTAAGAACAGCAGACTGCATACAATTCCAAATGTTATTGCTTTATTAAGAAATTTTCTAATATCCCATTTAACACTCATTTTGTTGCTAACCAGAAAGAATCCCACAGCGCTGGTCTCATGATCAAGATAATCTCTTAACCTTAAACCCCAAGTTCTCACATTTGCTTTCATAACTGTAACCCTCAGCCCTCATACCATTTCAGTGAAAATTATAAAACATTATCTCTTTATTTTTCTTTATTTTTGGATTGTGGACAAAAATGGGAAAAGGAAACTGCTTTAAACTAAGTAAACTGCGAAAGGAGATTTACTGGAATTCATTCCAAGTTACATTAATGGAATTTACTTATTGAAGCGATGGCTTGCTGGACACACCAGCATCGGGTGTGTGTGTGTTCAGGGCAATTTTTCTCAGAGACAGCTTGTTAGTCGATTTTTCAATCTGGATCAGTTGTGTGGGTCAGTAAGTTCAGCAGGACAACACTCAGCTGGGCTCCTAGGCAGGGGGACAGCCTGTGTATGAACAATGTAGCAAATTACGTTTTCAGGCTCTAAATGGAAAACAGCCTCTCTCTGTTTACAGAGAAGAGCAAAGAACTGGAAGATAGCTGGAATTCTCAGCCACCTCTAACCAGTGGCTGACAGACTGAAAGATTAGTGTGCTAACCACCCTGTGTCTTCAGCAAAGAACTGGGGAGATTTGCAACAAAGAAGATCACATATCACAAGGATTCAGAAATAGCAAAAGGGTACCTCATTAAATATTGTGGACGGGAACTATTCAATTGTGCTGCCCTAATTTCCTTTGCCACCCAAAACATATGTGTATTTTTGTTTGTCTATGCCTGTTTGCATGTACTGGATATCTAGGGGTTAACAAGGAATAGAGATTGAGCAAAGTAGGGGTCGGTTAGCTCAGTTGGCTGGATGACAGCCTGTTGACAGAGTGTGACGCCAATCGTGTGGGTTGAATTCCAGCACCAGCTGAAGATACCATGAAGGATTCTCTTTCTCAATATCACCCATCACATCAGCTTTGTGACCCTCAGGCTAAACCCCCACCAGTTTTCTCTCTCTAATGGGAAATCAGCCCTATGATCGGGTAAAACTATAGTGATTTTACCTTAGAGCTTACATTAGAGAGCTAGAAATTAATCATTCAAATCTTATTTGCCTGTCATTAGAACTGACTCATTTGTAATAAATAGCAGTTTTTGTTAAGCACAGAAAATTTGGTTGATGTTTTCTGTTAACTGAAATCATCAGGCATCAATACTGGTGACTTTAAGTCATTTAATTATATCTTTAAGTTTGTGTTAACTCTTGAAATAATTTGGCTCAAATATCAGCACGTTTTCTCAGGCTGATCATGACAATGCTATGTATGCTTTTATTCCTTTTATGTCTTACAACAAGATGACCAAACCATACATGACTACAGTGCACTGAATGCTTTGTGCAAATTTTAAATCACCAGATCACAAAATGAGAGCAGAGGAGTGAAGCTATTAAAGTTACCCTTCTTAATTAATCCAAAGAGATGTTAAATTGCTGTTATTGTATCTGAAATTATTCCAGGGTATTTGATTCCACTACTCTATTGGGAAGATTTTCCCACAATTTGCAATAAATTCAGTGTCGTGTCAGTCCCACTTTCTCAAAATCAAAGTCCTCTTGCTCCAAAAATCCACAGGTTCAAAGTTCCACAATTTCAGAATCCTGAAATCCTGAAGTCCCACCTAATGCAAAGAGCCTCAATTCCACAATGCTGGAAAGTCCAATCATTTTCGTAAAGAGCATGGTTTTTGACCACATGTTCTGCTATAATACAGGGTGAGCACTGCATTCAAATGCAGATTTGAATTGACTCATTTTCTTCCTCGGATCCCAATAGCAAGATATTAAAAGAAGGCCTTTTAATTCATGGGAACTCAACATAAATCACCATACTGCACTCTTAACCCCTTTAACCAGAAAAATAAAGGTCAGTTTGACTGAAAAACATGGATCACTGAGAAAGATACTCCTTCCCAAACTCCAATCCCTCCAACCCGAAGTAAACAATAAAACAGAAGAAGTTGACCCAGGTCTTGGGTCTTATATCCTCGTTATCCCGCACAGAATTATGAGTTATTGACTAACACAGAATGTATGGTACCTTACTGTTAATCTTAGTCACGTGCTGTTTTTGCGTTCGCTGCTCAATCTCCTCTGGACTGACCTTCCTGCCTAATATTGATCCCATCCTTGCAGCAGCCTTCTCCAACCTCATGAACAGCTTGGCACACACATGCTGCTTTCATTTGAGCAGCCTTTCCTTTGAAGCACTCCAGGCTCAGTGTGACTTCAGTTACAAATGGTTCTCTCTCCCCAGTCAGTGACAGCCTTTTCTCACACTTACCCATCACACAGTCAAGCTCGCCCCACGTCCCTCCAGACCGAGGCATCAATCCAGTCAGTCACTAATCAGCTAGCAACAGCACCAACACACACAAAGCTATCAAACAAGCCTTGTTCTACTAGCTTACTTGTTTATCAGAATATTAAACAGAGGGACAGTGACTCTCTCTACTAATCAAGCACAACCTATGAGATAACAGGAGGAAAAGTGCATTGCTCTAAACCAAATACTGTTGGATTTGTGTTGGGGAACACTGCTATTAATAAGAGATTGGCTGAGCCAGTGGAGCTATAAAAAGTGTGAATTGCTATAAAGTCACCACATAAAACTGTGATTTCTAAGGGCTGAGCACTGAATAGCAGCAGAATATTGTCAGATGTAAGTACTGAAATATAGGTGCAACGATGCTCACATTGACAACATGCCTCAAAAGGATGTGGAACACCGAGTTCCTGCTTCTGGAATGGTGATCCTTTTTGTGTAATTTCCCTGTAAATCTTTACAGCTCCTTAAGTGGAATAGTCCCTAAATGGGAGGGGTTTGGCAGAGGTGGCAGGGTGGTGAATAACAATCGCCCTTCATCTCTGAAGGGGTTCACTCTCACTGGGCTACAGTTTCACAGATGCTCATACTTCAGTACTTCACTGGCAATTCTTGTGTGAACAGAAAGAGAGGCATCCAACTCAATACCCCTGCCCCCAACCAGATGCAGTTCCAGTGGCATGGCCAAGATGGAGCGATTCAAGAATCAAAATACATTTACTTTAGGTGCTTGATCAGAAATAATTTAGACCAGTGGTCCTAACTCCCTGCTACCCCTTTCAATAACTTTGGAAGAAGCCAGACAACACAGAAGAAAAAACAGCAAGTGAAATATTCCATTCGAAGTCATTCAGCTGATGGTTTTAATGGACAGTAGGCTTCACTGGCTGTGTCAGCATTTAAGGCCTCCCCCACAGCCATTGACAAACTGGTGATGAGTGCTTTCTTGAAATGCGACAGTCCATGTCCATAATGCCATGAGAGAGGGAGTTCCAGGATCTTGACCCAGTAGAGTGAAGGAACAGCGATCAGTCAGGGTGATGACTGGTTTGGAGGGAAACTTGAAGGTAGTGGTATTTCCATACACCCTTGTCCTTCTAGATGCTGGTGGTTATTGATGCATTCCGGCATGGACCACATCAGCATGAGAAGTCACAAATCGTGCTGAACTTTGTAGTCATCGGCAAATGTTATGGCAGAGGTGGGGGGGGCGTTGTGGAAATCATTGATAAAGCAGCTGAAGATGGCTGGGCCTTGGACACTACCCTGAGGAACTCCTGCAAAGATGTCCTGGTGCTAAGATGACTGACCCCCAACAACCACAGCCTTCCTTTGTGATAGCTGGATTGTTTTCCTCCTGATTCCCACTGACTGCAGTTTTGCCAGGGTTACTTGACACCACACTTGGTCAAATGCAGCCTTGATGTTCAGGGCAATTACTCTCACCTCCACTCTGGAGTTTAGCCCTTTTATCCATGTTTCAAGCACGGTTGTGATGAGGTCGGGAACTGAGTTGTCCTGGCAGAACCCAAACTAAGTGTCAATGAGTAGATTATTGCTGAGCAAGTGCTGTTTGCTCTAGTTACATTGTCACAGCCCTTACTGAACAGACAGCCACCAAGCTCAGAAGAAATGTCACTCTCTTTGTAACATGACCTGGTTCGCCAATAATTGGTCTTTCTGGCCTCACAAGGAAATCTTGCACCTTTCTCCACAAACCATTTGTCCGACAAGATTTACCCAGTTGCCTGAGACTGTTCTGGCTGGGACGTCCTGCTGTTATTGTATTCTCACATTACATCTGAGCAAAGATTTGGATCTGGACAAGGAAGAGAGGCCCGGGAGCTGAAATTTCTCTGAATCTCATGATGTACGTTTATCCCTCCAGAACTCCTTGTACTTATTGATTCTGATGCTGGTTAAAATTGAGGTACGAGTCTGAGAGGTTTTTTTGCTGCAGTCTGTTCCACATCCACTAGGAGTCGGGACATGTGTTTATTTACATGCTGGCTTGGGAAACCCGTAACCTCTTGATGTCTGCTGATAGTCTGCAGCAAGTATTTTGTTCCCGTCTACACTGACCATTTTTGTGTTTTAAAATGCTGGATTCTTATTCCATCCATAGACTTCTGCTCTTACCCCCTACCTGCCCCCTCCAAGAACAATTACGTTCCCCATGTCCCTATTTTCCACCCCATCAGTCTCTGCATCAAAAGGTCATCCTCCAACGTTTTAATCATCTCCAAACACATCTTCCCTTCCCCTGTCAGAACTCCTCTGGGAGCATTCCCTCAACAACACTGATCCACTCCTACATCACTCCTAACATTTCCTCACCCCTCATCCCTTGCCCTCCCCTGGCACCTTTCACTGCAACTGCAAATGTGAAACTTGCCTTTTTACCACTTACTTCTTCACTGTCCAAGGTCTCAAACACACCTTCCAGTCAAAGTTGCAGTTTACTTGTACTTCCTTCAATCTAGTCTACAGCATTTGCTGCATCCTTTCGGGTGCTTGCCATTTTAATTAACCTTCTTGCTCTCATGCTAACATTTCCATCCTAGGCTTGTTGTAGTGTTCCCAGCAAAGCTCAAAGCAAACTCGAAGAACACCACCTCAATTTCCACTGATGTATGTTACAATCTTCAGGGTTAATGTTTAGATGAACAATTTCAGAACGTGACCGCCATCCTCCATTTTCATTACGAGTGTCCCCACTCCCAATCTTGACTCATTTGTGTCTTGATGGCTTTGCTCCCAACAGAGCTGACCTATTTTCTCCTATTCAAGCCTATAATTAACACCTATTTTACATCTCCATCAATCCTTTAACCAACTTTATCTTTTGCTCTGGACTCCTTTACTATCCTTTAGTCAACAGGATCAAACCATCACCTCCCAGGCCGCTTCACTTATGAACAGGAAGCATGGGACTGGAAATGCGAACTGTTTCACTCTCCACAGATGCTGCCAGACCTTGACTTTCTCCAGTACTTTCTACTTAATTTGACAAGAATTTAAAGTCTGCAAAACTCTCAGTTTTCAAAGCAACCAGCCCACATGCCATGTTCATTACCAATTCCACAACGACTTTAAGTTTATCAATGTAATATTTAACCCTGTCAACAGAACTTTTCAGTTCCTATAATCATTTCGTAGTTTCACCACATTCATCACATTACAGGTTTAGAATTAAGGTAGTCAAGATTTAAAGGTCATTTAGACCTCAAATATTGTAAATAAACTTCATACTTGTCCTTCAAAGTTAACAGGATCAGCTGAACTCCACATTACAGAATCAGTACATTCTGCAAACACCAGCCTGCACCCTTTCCTCAGAAATCCGGAATCACAGAATTCCTACAGTGGAAAGAGGCCATTTGGCTCATGGAGTCTGCACCGACTGTCAGAAGATCATCCCACACAGAACCAGCTCCATCCCTATAACCCTGCATTTAACACAGCTAATCCACCTATCCTGCACACTCCTAGAAACTACAGGGCAATTTAACATAGCCAATCCACCTAACCTCTAGATCTTGGGACTCGAGGAGGAAACTGGAGCACCCAGAGGGTGCAAACCCCATGCAGTCACCCAAGGCTGGAATCGAACCTGGGTCTATGGCATTGTGAGGCAATAGTGATAACCACTGCACCATGCTGCTGTATCCTGTTTCTTTGTCTCAGTGACATGCCACATATGTCTATCACACATCCCTTCACAGGATGTCATACCTTTACCATTTATGGGGGCAAATGGAAAAGGGGAAAGTCACTTATACTGTCAAGTTGGATTGCTAATTGTTAGCCAATAATGTTCTGTGATTGACTGTATAATAAAGCTTGGTTTTGGCCATCAAGTCATCTTTCAAAGGCACCATTTCCAGATGGGTTTCTTTCACAATATATGGGTGGTTGGCTTTTTCTCCCAATTTGTCTCCTCAGTAATGCCTGTATCACCACTGATGATTATGCATTGTCAGCAAACATTCCTACTCCTAACATACTATACATTGCTGAATAATTCCGCTCCCTCACTGTCACTCAGCAACATCCTCCTCATAAATACAGTATCACTGGCTGTCTTTTACTGATATTAATCCAGCCTCCTCGGTCAGTTACCTCTCCTCAGAACATCCCTGCGTTATTTCATACCTATCTTGTTAATATTGAAATACCATTGAAATATTGTGCCCAGAGAGGCTGAATTTGCTCCAATATCATGCAACTATACAGTGAGAGGGTTGATCCATTGGAATTCTTTACAGTGAATGCAAAGGCATCTGGTCAAAGGAATTTTGGACAATGGAAAAAATTCAGATTTTCCAGAATCAAATTCACAGGTTCAAGATGCTATATTTATTAGTTTATGATAAAGAATAACTGGTCTGATTTGTTTATGTGGAAAATCAATAATAATGTTGTTTACATGAAAAATACTATACCTACAGGGAATGGTTTTTGGTTATTGTGAAAACAGTAGGCAAGGTTACAGCAATTAGTATTGAATTGAAATTCTTAGGTCAGAGTCTACTTGCTTCCTAGCCCCCTTCTTTAAATATTTTTATTTATTATTCATGTGATAATTGGAGATTACTAAAAAGGTTGTTTAGCTCATGAGGTAGAAATATCTCCAATAAGAATTGGCAACCCTCTCCTACATTTATTCAAACCTGCAAAGAGCAAACTGGATCTTCAAACCAAGAATGATAAGTACAGGAAAAATCCAGTAGGCTCACAATCCATTTTCACTCCAGAAACACATCCAGTTCTCCAAATTGATCCCATCTACGACATTTGCTTCAATTTCCTTCTCCAGGGTCTATTGTACAATTCAAATTCCTTTTGCTTTGACTCCTAATTCCTTCATTTTTCCCTTACGTTCCTGGAATCTGATCCCTTCACCAAGACCAATGACTTTGCCTCGATCAATATTATCAATTCCGCTCAGACTCCTGAAACGTTGGGAAGAATTATTTCGAAAGCTTTCAGGCCAACAGCTGGACTGGTGTTTCAATTATCACACTGTACCCTCAATAGGGTTTTCTCAGAAAGGCAGCGAGAATGAGTTGAGCAGTTTAACTCTGTCAGCAGACTGATACTACATCCTAAGTGAACACCAAACAATATCCAAATCTAAAACTCTGGACAGCCATAAACCCAGGTATGTGACTTCCAGTATAAGAAAATCCAAGCAATTAATTCAATCCCTAATGACTTCCTAGAAACGCCTTGAAAAAATACCTTAACATGTCCTTTTAGTGGTTCCTTAAAAGAAAAAGTCCAGAAATTTATTCAGCATGTTCAAATGAACCATTATACACAATCTTTCGAACTCAAATTTTCACAAAAAAGTTAACAATGAAGCATCTTTGCAATAATGCATATCAAACATGCAATTTAGACAGACACTGCATACATGATGCCACTCCTCCTGCCTGCGTTTCCCCCCCAACACGTTTTCCTTCCATTTTTATGCTCTCCCAAGAATATTTCTGTTGCACTGGCCTCACACACAGCATGAGCACCTGGTCCATGAGACAGTTGAGCTATTGTTGTCAAGCAACTGTTCCCTTAGACTTCAAGCCATCCACTCCATTCTGTCTGCTTTTACTATCACTGTTCCAGGAAAACTCAGCATTGCATGCCATTTGTAATATGCTCCAGTAAACATGATTTCAAAAACTGTAGCCATCCCCTATCAGTCTCCTCATCTTAAAGCTGTATCCTCCCCTTTTCAGTTCATAGTCCAGACTAAAGGATGCTAAAAAACAGTGGTCTCTATATGACTCCATCTTAGGAAAGATGAAATGCAGTCAAAAAAATTTGTTCCATCACAAGGTACGTTATACATAGGCAACAAAACTCAAGACTTGTATTCATTCATCCTCATTCCCCCCAGTACATACCTTTTATCATGTCTTCAATTCTTAACTTTCTATCATTTTATATTCTGGACATTTTATGTGTCTGCAATCACATTATTTTTACCAACAATGTGAAAAGTCTTTTCACTGGATAGTTGAATTAATCTGAACAGTTGAGAATTTTGAGTTTTAAATTTTTCAAAGAAAACTCATGAATTATGGTCAGCAGAGATTAATGTTTCATTGCAACCACGCAGACAAGGGGAGAATGAAAAGAAACTACACAGTTAGGTGCAGATACTTTATTAGCCCTCGATGTTAATGACACTGACCAGTATCCATTCAATAGATGTTTCTTGTAAAGGAATGAGGCTCTACAAATAGTGCCAATGCATTATTCCAAGTGAGGAATTGGATAGGAATCCAGTTCCATTTGGGAATTTACTTTATTGAAGTCTATTTCAGGCTCTAGTTGATTTATCCATCTTAGGAGCTGAATTTCAGTTGCTCTGGTTAGATTCAAATGAATGATTCTCGAACATGTATTCTCTGTTTCCACCCTAATTCATTTCTCTTGACTCAACCAGTGAGCATGTTGTTTTAACAATAATGTTTCTCCTAAACCCACATTATATCTAGTTAACGTAGTATATCTCGATATACCAATATCCTTATTCTTCTTTAGCAAACTTACTAGATTTTCCCTATGTCCTTCCTCTCAATACAAAAAGACATCGTCCCAAAATTTTTATATTGGCAAGTCAATATAGTCAAAGGTTCACTTTGTGAATTGTCTACCTCCTCTTCTACCTCACTCTTAGTGTCTCTATCATCCACATTACTTTTACCACCTGACATGCTTGTCTTTTTCCTTGTGAAGATACTGCTTCGACATGTCTGTATGACGTAACTAGCTCTGCTTTCACAATAATGTGCATCCATCAAACAAGTCACTTTACCAACTTTCCTAATTTCCTTGGATGGACCACTGAATTTCATTTTCAAATGTTCAGCCTGCAAAGACATTAACCCCATCTCCTTGTTTCCTGCTTGAAATGTTCTAGCCACAGCACATTTGGCTGCTGTTCTTATTTGCGAAGTCTTTCAATGATCTTGTGCCATGTGCTACATGTGACACATAATCCAAAATTGACAATCTGCCATCCTGCTTTAAGAGTGCTTTTTTTAATCAGTTTTAAAGGACCTATTCCCTCATTGCCATAGATTAATTCAAAGTGACTCCATAAGGGTGATTCATTTGGTGAATCTCCAGAAGAAAAACGTAAGAAATAGAAATAGAAATCTAATGTCTTGTCCCAGTCCTTTGGGCATTGATGACCATATTTTAAAAATAGCTTTGGCAGTCTGGTGGCATTGCTCCAGAGCTCCCCGTGTTTGTGGGTTAGACATGATTGACTTCAATTGTGTGATACTCCAGCCACTGAAAATGTTCTCGAAAACTTTACACATAAAGGCACGGTGGCTCAGTGGTTAGCACTGCAGCCTCACAGCGCCAGGGGACCCAGGTTCGATTCCAGCCTCGGGCAACTATCTGTGTGGGGTTTGCACATTCTCCCCTTGTCTGCGTGGGTTTCCTCTGGGTGCTCCAGTTTCCTCCCACAGTCCAAAGATGTGCAGGCTAGGTGGATTGGCCATGCTAAATTGCCCATAGTGTTCAGGGGTGTGTGGGTTATAGGGAAATGGGTTGGGGTCTGGGTCTGGGTGGGATGTTTCAAGGGGCAGTGTGGACTTGTTGGGCCAAAGGACCTGTTTCCACACTGTAGGGAATCTAATCTAAAGTTAGAACCTTGGTTGGACCATATTTCGTTTGGTAGGCCACAAAGAATGATGCTTAGCAAAAAAGTCAACATTCCATCAGCTTCTTAGCTGTTATTGTTCTTAGAGGAACAGCCTCTGGAAACTGGGCTGTCATACTCATTCCAACTCTCACCTGAATGGTTCTTCAAAACCTGGGACTGGTACTAAAGTACCGGTTTGATTAAGTGTTGCACTTACTTACTAGGTGACATATGTGTCACATTTTACACATTCACATTATATCCTTATGAGGTCCTGGTTAACGATGTTTGGACTTTCCTTGTTTCTACACATCCTGCTATAGGAATTGCACTTGCTACTGACAACATCTCCTTCCAATATTTGGGCAGCATCACTATCTGATGAACACCCATCCATTCCTCATCCACAGGTCTCCGAGGGTTCTCCGCTTCCTCAACAGAACTCCCCTGGAACTCCTTCAACCTCACATTGTGAAAATCACAATTAATGAAGAGAGACTAAACTTTTCCTTTGAAATAACCTCATCCTTATGGAAAAATTCAGCTGCTGTAATATATACCTGTGATATTATTTTGACGTCTGGTGATGGACTTTGTTTAGTTATTGTGCTTGTCAACACAAAACAATGAAAGAAAGACCTAGAACTTGTGCTTGTAAAAGTTCCGTTCTCCTTTAAGTTTTCTGTGATGATGAGGGAAGCTGTAATATTCATTCCTGCCAATGTCCATACCCAGGAGTAAGTCTACTCCAGTCATGGGTATTGCTTCAACACACTCCATGCTCGCCATGTCAGGAGCCAATCAAAACATTGTTGTCATGCAATTGTCCCCAGCTTCACCAACCCATTGGCTTGACCCTGTCTGATTTTACTCTCACTGTTCCAGGAAAAGGCAATGTTGTAGGTAATTCACTGTGTGCTCCAGCAAGACGATTTTAAAAATTGCAGCCATTTCTTTGCACGGTCTCCTTGGTTTAAAGCAAATAAAAATAAAAATCCAGTGGGACCGAATCTTATAATTCTTTGGCTGTTTCATTTTCACTGGGTTTCATGGAGGGTTTCTCTCCACAGCATCATATGTGGTTTGTGACATTTGCCCAGGACTTGGCAGATAAGGGGAAATTGGTGTCCCACTGACAGACAGGGGACCCTGAGGTCTTGGTGGATGGGATGGCACAATTCCTTTTCCTGCCAAGACCTGCAGAGATGGCTATAATATCAGACACAGCTTCTTGTTCTGGCATCAACTAAAGCCCTCAACAGTCACTCAAAGATATCTATTCTCCACAGGCTCTGTTATGTGCCTGCTCAGCAGCTCGGAACAGTTGCTGATTTCCTACAGCAAAACAGGCTGACCTAGCTGCTGGAATCTGTGGGACGGGGTGGATGGTGGGGGATGGGTGGGTGGTGGTGTTGGGGAGCTGGTTTACTTTTCTCTTGCCTGGGGGACAGGGCTGGAGGGAAAGGACTTGACCACTGGTACCACCCCCTACTCCTCCCTCTGACTTCCTGAACACTCCTCTCCCTGCAAAGCCAACCCGATGAACACCATGCCCTCCCACAACAGAATCACTTCCATGCTCACTGTTACAGCCTCTCATGGCTGTTCAGCTTGGGCCGTCAGCCCAGGCTCCAGTTTACGCCAACTTCTGAGTGGCCAGCAACCTCAGGCAAGATGTGGCTTCAGTGAGGAAGCAACTGCGCAGAGTTGGCGCATTGTCCTCGTGTCCGTGTGGGTTTCCTCCAGGTGCTCCGGTTTCCTCCCATAGTCTTTGGATGTGCAGTTTAGATGGATTATCCATGGAATATGCAGGGTTACTGAGATAGAGTAGGGTGATGTGATGCTCTTTGAATAGGCATTGAGGACTCAATGGGCTGAACAGCCTTCCTTTATACCGTAGGGATTCTATGATTCTTTGCCTCTGCTGGGGCTGAATCCCGAAGGCCTAAGCTGTGCAGCCATGAAAGGTGAAGCCTGCTGCCACTACTTCGGGCAGAGAGCAGTATATCTCCAACTGAGTGTACAGATACATACACAGTAATTGTATTTCTACAGAATATTTCACACCCTAGGCATCTTGGAGACAGGGAATGAGGGCGGAATAGATGGAGATTAGGAATTAAAGGTAAGCTTTCAAGATTTGGAGCAGTGAGGTGGAAAAAAAAAGTTGGAGGCTGAATTAAACACTAGTGTGATGGCTGAAGGATCAAGCACTGATGGTGGCTGTGAGGAATGGGTAGTGAAAATAACCTTGAAACAGACAAATGGATACAGAGTTGTGATGTAGGGTTATAGGGAGGTTGCAACAAATGGAAGAATGACAGAATGTAGGGATTCGTGATAAACAGCAATGACCATGAAATAAATTAGCTGACTGTAAGGATGCTTTAGAAATGGGTACCAAGTGCCTGAGATGTTATTGGTAATGGAATGCAAGACAGAATTTTGGAAGATTTGGCACATGGAGCTCTGAAGGCCAGCAGCATCAGGGATTAATTTATTTCCAACGCATCAAACAGTTCCCACGTGCCTTAGTCTCAGTAACCGCCCTGGGAATTCAGAGCGTATATCAGCTCTTTTGCAATGATCCCCACAAAGGCCACAGTGTGTTGGTTCCGCCTACCCAATGACTAAGCCATTGTCTAGGCAGAACAATGGGGCATCTTATCTACACGATCAGCTGCCAACAAGACGCTCTGACAATTGAGCTATTTACTACCAAATCTGCTTTGATAAAACACACATCCGGTTTGGTCTCTCTCTGCTCCTGTGGTACTTAGTGTAACACTAGAGCTTTCATATGGTCCATGGCTAACATTGCTGTCCTTACAGATGTTGTTGGATCTTGAGTGTGCCTGCTCTTCCAAGCAGAGTTATTAGTTGCCTGCAATGTGGCAGATTGATCAGAAAGTCAGTAATTGGATTTCTATTACAGTTTTGAAAATGCACAGGATTTACAAACTAGAGGTGTACAAGCAGCGATTATCTACAGCAAACCTTTAACCTTTAATACTCCAGGATGATTACAGAATAACAGGGACATAGAGAATGTTACTGAACTGTTACACATGAGCACAAAAAAGAATTTGCAGATTTTGTTCCAAATATCTTTTACATTTATTCAAGGGATGGGGATCTATCTAGCAAGGCAACCATTTCATGGCAACCCCAGTTACCTTTAAACAATGGTGCACATTTTCTGATACATTTGCTATTATATTGTGTAGGTACAGAATCAGTTTGGTTAGGTAGTGGATATGAGGATTTTGATCCAATTGCAATATACCTCCAATAAATCTCTTTGCGGGTCTTTGCTGTGCAAATTGAAAGGGAACTGCAGCAGGTGGTATTCCATGAAGCCTCTTGTTTCTGTCCTGATCAGTGATTTCAAAGTTACTGTCAAAGAAGCTTTGGTGAGTTCTGTTGCAGAACATCCTGTATGCAGTATTTCACTGAAGTTGCGGTACACTGCAGATGTTGCAGGGAGCCAACGTTTAAAGCGGTTTTATGCGTTATCAATTAAATAGCTGGCTTTGGCTCTGAATGATGTTCAACCTTGAATGTTGTTGGAGCTGGATTCATGCAAGCAAGTAAGGATTATTTCATCACACTCTCACTTGTCTATTTTAGATGGACAGACGTTATGGAGGCAGAAGGCTGGGTACTCACAATAGAGTACTCAGTCTCTGACTGCTCTTGTAATAATAGTATTAATGTGGCTTCTCCAGTTGGGATTTTTTAAAAATCAATTTTGATCCCCAGGCTGATAACAATGGGAGCTTCAGCAACGGTATTGCTGGTGAATTTTAAGAAGAAGTGGTTAGACTCTTCTTTGTGAAGATGGGCATTGCTAGGACTTCTACTGGATGCAGGTACACAGTTCCGTGAAAGTGGAGTCACAGGTAGACAGCGTGGTGAAGAAACAATTTGATACTCTTGCTTTTATTAGTCAGTGCATTGATTACAGGGCTCAGGATGTCATGATGAGATTGTACAAGATATTGGTTATGCCACTTTTGGAACACTGCGCTCAGTTCTGGTCTCTCTGCTATAGGAAAGATTTTGTAAAAATTGAAAAGGTACAGGAGAGATTTACAAGGATCTTGCCAGGGCTGGAGGGTTTGAGCTATAGGGAGAGGCTGAATAGGCTGGGGCTGTTGTCCTGGAGAGCTGGGGCTGAGCGGTGAGCTTACGGAATTCCCATCAAAGTCCTTCCCTTGTTTCTTACCTCTGCTTATATTGCTCCTTGCTAAGATCATTCCTTGCTATCATACTTATTTCATCTCACACTGACAAAGCTACCCCACCACCCTTCCCTTCTTGCTTGTCCTTTTGAACAGGCACACAGTCCTGAATGTTTTGTTCCCAGCTTTGATTTCCTTGTATCCAATGACTCCATAATGACTACAGAATCACCCTACTAACTTTTATTTGTGCTGTTTATTCCATTGATTTTGTTCCAAATACCATATGTATTTAAGAACGAGCCATTTATTTTGAATTTTTTAGAACCATTTCCCCCCCTTTAAACACTGTAGTTGCTCTTTTCCATGTTTGCCCATTCTGTCCCTTCCTGTCCACACTCCGGATATCGCCACTTAAATAACTTCCCCATATAAAGTGTGGAGAGACAGCTTCAACTCTGTGTTTGAAATTAAACTCCATATTCTGATTGACAACACACTGGGTGCAAAGGAGGGCGAGAGGGAAGGAGTAAAAGGAATTTATTCAGGACAGTTGAAACAAGCTGCTCCTTTCTAGCACGAGTAGTAATGACTGCCTTTGACATTACAGCACCATTGATGGTCACGTATTGCTCCGAGGATCCCCAGCAAAGTCAATATCAATGGGAAACACAGAATAAACTTTCCACTGTCCATATACCTCATTCAAAGGAAGGTGCTTGTGATTTTTGCATGTGAATAATTTCAAAACAAGAATGTTGCTGTAGACATTACTTGGGTTAATCTCCTTGGTCCACTGGGACATTCATGTCACACAAGTGCCATGTGATGGCCATCTCCAAAAGAAGAGAATTGAGCTATTTCCCTTTGACATCAACACCCTGGGTCATTGCCATTGACTAGAAACTTAACTGAACCTGTCATTTAAGAACCATGTCCAGAGGAAAACAGAAACTCAGCAGGTCTGCTGTAGGCAGAACGCAGAACCAGACACTGGACTCAAAATGTTTACTCTGCTTTCTCTTCGCAGAAGCTGCTGGACCTGCTGAGTTTCTCCAGCAATTTCAGTTTTTGTTTCAGAGCTCCAGCATCTGCAGTTTTTTTTTGTTTTACTTTAACCAAGTGCAGAAGAATGGTCAGACATTGCAAATTCTGCAGTGAGTGACTCACCTCCTGACTCCCCAAAGACTTCCTATCATCTACAAAGCACAAGTTCGCGCTCAGATGGAAAAGTCTGTGCTTGGCTAATTGAGAGAGTGAGCACAAATAATATTCAGGAAGCTTGATGCTATCTAGTGCAATGCAGTCCACTTGACTGGTGCCCCAGTCACCACCTGAAATATTCGCTCCAGTCTCAGAGATGTATTGTGCAGCAGTGTGTATTGTTCTATAATGGCTTTAGGACACTGGTGCAATGTTATGATGTCTTGGAGCTGTTTCACACCTGGCATAAATAGCATAGTATGGATGGTACATAGATGAAAGTCTCTTGACAGTTAGGAATAAGGA
The DNA here is from genome assembly GCF_030684315.1 of Stegostoma tigrinum. Classification (NCBI taxonomy): domain Eukaryota; kingdom Metazoa; phylum Chordata; class Chondrichthyes; order Orectolobiformes; family Stegostomatidae; genus Stegostoma; species Stegostoma tigrinum. The sequence continues at coordinate 19,455,962 of NC_081378.1, read as the reverse complement.
CAGAACCCAGTAGTTCTCAGATTACCACGCATTGCTGTGTTTAACGGTAACGTGCGTTAAATGGAGTTCTACAGAAGCCAAAGCTTGAAGACAGTTCTTGACTCCGTCTTCTCATCAGGCAATCTATCCTGAAACCGAACTCTCCAGTGTGGCTCTGAAACCATTTTACAAAAGATAGCGACTGGTGACTGTGACAAGATGGGCTGCCAAGAAAATTGTGGCAGCTGTAAAGATCAAGAAGTAGATCTGAAATTGTCTGGAGAAGAGAGTAACTCAAGAAGTCACTGGTCCAGTTTTACTGCCAGCCAAGAGACAGAAGGGCCAAGGAGCTAAACAGCTGCTATGAAGGAAGACTCTTTGAAGAGGACATTTCTGCAGAGAAATCGCCGAAACAACTTAAAGCCAATAAAAGCTTTTTTACAGCTGAGTAGAGGAGACAAGCTTTTGAGGGAACGGCAAAGAGTGAGAGCGACAAAAGCCCTGTAGCAACTAAAGCGATAAATCTGGATTGTGCACACCTGAAAAGAGGCTGATTACTGGATATCATAGAATCTCTACACTGCAGAAAGAGGCCAATTGGCCCATCATGTCTGCATAACCTTTCAAAGAGCATCCCGCCCAGATCCAACCCCCACCCTGTCCCTATACCCCTCACTTCCCATGGCTGTGATGTGGAGGTGCCAGTGTTGGACTGAGGTGGACGAGGTCAGAAATCACACAACACCAGGTTATAGTCCAACAGGTTTATTTGAAAACACAAGTTTTTGGAACCTCACTCCTTCTTCAGGTGTCAGTGACAGAGATGGAATCAGACACAGAATTTAGAAGTAAAAGGTCACACCCCTGATGAGGATGTATTAAACAAACCTAAGATGCTGTTAAATCTTTAATCAGTTAGAAGGTTTTAATTGATTAATATGTGTATGTAAATCCCCGAATTCCTTTCAAGTCACTGCCCCGACTCTAAACCAAAACACAAACAGATTCTAAGCAAGGCCTCACACCTAACATGCACTGACTGACCTAAAATGTCACCTCTTCTTTACACTGATAAAACCTTTAGTTCTCTCAGGGCAGTGTCTTGAAAGAAACTCAGGGATTTACATGTACACGTTAATCAATTAAATATATTTGTTACAGTCCAACAAATCAATTAATCATATTGATTGAAGTTGTTTTGAGATTCTACCCACAGATTTTTTGAAGGCTGTTTAGTCAATTTGGAAAAGGAATATTTTCATTAATCTCCATGGTAACACATATTGGTAAGGGAACTCCTAACATTAAGTTGAAAACAGCGTTTGGAATAGCAGAATCATCAACACATTTCAGTATAATAACAACAAAGATTCTATAACAGTTTAAATCAACAAGAATACTACATGGCAACAAAATGTGTCTTGTTCAATGAAATCAGAATTTTAATGTGCAATTTCAAAAGAAGACAATAATCAACAGTCTCAAGTGTCTATAAGCAATCAGCGAATGCAGCAACACTCACTAACCTCCCCAACAGGTAAATTTAATCTATTACATCCAATTACTACATCAGCAAATTGGCAAATGTGGAAAGCACAGTTACTAAGATTTCAAACAGCCTCAGCACTGGACACCAAAGCAAATGCAGATCAGGTAAGCACGCTCCTTCACAATGTGGGGAGTATTTTAGATCAACAACACATCAATGAGAAACAGGTTACTTCTGACAACCTCTGCAGTTATGTAGCACAGAAACAGACCCTTCAGTTCAACTTGTCTGCGCTGACCAGATATCCTAAATTTGACAGAGGAGTTCAACAAAGGTTCACGAGATTAATCTCTGGGATAGCAAGACTGTCTAATGAAGGGTCATTGAAGAAACTGGATCTGTAGGACAGGGGATTTCAAATCTAGAGGGCATAGGTTTCATGTGCAAGGGAAAAATTTAAAAGGCACCCGAGGAGCAACTTTTTCAGAAACTTGTGCATGTATGGAATGAACTGCGAAAGGAAGCTGCACTGGCAGGGACAGTTACAATATTTAAAAGACATTTGGACAAGTACACGCATAGGAAAAGTTGAGACGGATATGGGCCAAAGACAGGCAAGTGGGAATAGTTCAAATTGGGAGGCCTAGTTGGCACAGACAAGTTGGAACAAAGGGTCTGGTTCTGTGCGGTAAGACTCTACGATCTAATCCCACTTGCCAGCATTTAACCCATATCCCTACAAACCCTTCCTTTTCCTGTACCCATCCAGATGCCTTTTAAACATTGTGTGTTGATCAACGTTTCACTTCAGGAACAAATAAGATGCTGGTAAAATAGCAAATACTGATCCTTTGCAGAAACTGTTGATATTTTCATTAATAACCTATATATGTGAACCATGCAACAATGGAGATTTATAAAAACAGCTCATTTGCAATAGGACTATTGTTGACCTCTTTTATTAATTAGTCACTGAACTTCTTCAAAAGAAGATCTTGAATGAGGAATCCAAAAGTAGAGTTCAGAGAATCGTTCGAGAAGCATTATACAATAAAAGGTCCATTGAATGAAGAACATGTCACAGAAGGTGCTGGATTCTTAAACCACATTAGAGAATTCAACCAAATGAGGCAAATCCCTTTTTCCAAAAATAAATCTTTTCTTACAACTTCAGCACAAAATTCTCAGCAATCTAGTGCTGCAGTGTCTTGTGACAGGGGAGTGGTTCCAAAATTCAACATCAGCAAAGAGAAAGCTGTCCAACCTTACCCAAACAATATCTTCAGTTGTAAGAAAAGATGGTATTTGTTATCGATTGCTACAGTCTAAAGGACATACAAGGTATCAAACCAAATGGCTTCCATGTCCATAGGTGATTCATGTCTTGGAACAGAACTTTGGAGAACAGATTAATAGTGCAATGGGACCAATTACACATGGACAAACTAACTCACTGTTTTCTCAGCAAAGTAACACCATCACCTGACCCAGATTCTACAACAACAGAAAAAAAAACTCAATTTTCCAATGCATTCCTGCAGTTAAACCAACACAAGGCCCTTCAGCAAGTACTATCCATTCGTGGCATGTGGTCAGGCTGCCAGATCAATTAAATCTCCGATCTGACAAAAGCCAGAAGAACAAAAGACTTTGCGTCAAGTGTTTTTAATACCTGCTCATAGGATTTTCTTACCTACTTACTTCTACAAATGAAGGATAGAGGGATTGAAACATTGATGAGAATTTAAAAATTGATGTATAGCCATGTGGGAAGCCACAATAGATCAACAAGCGAAGGGTGATAGTGAACAAGACTTATCATCAGGTAATCAAGGCTTTGGATGAGCTCAGGTTTATGGAAGCTGCAAGATGGGGGGCTGGCCAGGAAAGTGTTGGAATGGTCAAATCTAAAGCTAATAAAAGCATGGGCAAGAGATTTAGCAGTAGAAGTGTTGAGGCAGGTTTAATATTGGGCTGTCTTGGTAATAGGAGTAAACGCTGGAATAAACATTCAGTCTCTTGACACTTAAAGCATCTCCATGTTCCCATGTCCATCACTGAACCAAACGAGCACCTACCTTTGTGTGCAGCTTGGCCAATTGTTTCTCTTCTATATGACTCTGGGTGTACACTCGTTTCTTATACCGGAACTGCAAAGACAAGAGAGACGGGTAAGTTTGCAAGAATTAACAGGGATCTGATGGTGCTGTGTGTCTAACTCTTCATCCGGGTAGACAGATTCAAATCTAACAGGAACAAAGGTTTATCTTCTGTTGGGCACGGGCCAAATCTGTGGATTGAAGACTTGCTTTTCATTTCTGGGACATAGCTTAATTCGAGGCTAGAAAGAGGCTAATGGTCTCTCTCATATGATACTGGGTACAAAGTAGGACTTGTAAGATCACTAGTGTCTAACAAGCAAGATCAGACTTTTGAAATCTGCTAAATTAATTCACTTCATTCCTTCGCATTTCTCTTTTGATATCCACATCGTGGAGTGGGAAATGTCATAACCAACAATAGCACCACACATTTTTGAAGTAGAAGGAAACCTTAACTCAGCCAAACAGGCCTGATTTTCCAGGCCCACACTACCTATTAACAGCTTCCATGGCCTGACGTGACATTCATCTTAGCCAGCATCTAGATATATTTAAACTTCTTTGATAAACCATGATAGATCATTAACCAGAAATGCTACTTCTGCTTCTCTCTCCACATATGCAGCCAGATCCAAGTATTTCCAGTAATTTCAGTTCTTATTTCAGATTTCCAGCAGATGTGGTCATTTGCTTTTGTACTCACCCTTCTCTTCTCTGTGTCCCCACTGCCACTAAATGCCAGTGATAGCCTATTCTGAGTTCACATTATATATACATATAACATCATTTTAAAATAAGATTTCCATTTATAGGATGTTACAGTCAATGAATCACTCTTTAAGTACTGTTAAGTAGACAACTGCAATTATTTAGTGGAATACAATTAGGTCTAATAAACAGTGAATGAAATGAATGACCAGTTAATACTGGTCACACCAATGGCTAATACCAATTAATTGGGTAGGTTGAGAGAGAAGTATTTGCCAAGGCACCAGATGGACACACGATGTGGCATCTTTTACTTCCACTTGTGCAGCCAAACAGCACTTCCATTTACTCATGCAAAAGTTAGAGCTTTAACTGACTATCATACTGATGTGGCAGCCTAAAACATGTCTGCGTATATCAGTTAAAATGTCTGTTTGCATCTTCGAATGGGGGTTGACCCACAGGGCAGAATCTTCCCATTTTGGATTAAAGTGTTTTGTCAAGTGAGATTCATGCTACCTGATCTGCCATGGCTCACAGTCTTCACCTTAGTACTTGTGCATTCGAGCTCGACAGTACCGGTTGTAGAGCAAGAGTATTAACGACACTGGTGCCATGCTTAAAGCACAGCCACACACCACTTGAAATACCCCAAACCAGGAATTGCCTTACACACTGTGGTGTGAGACCGTCAACACTAACAACGTGGCCAAGAAAGGGAACTCTCACCGGTAGCAACCTGGAGGTCTTCCTCCTCTGAACCACCACGCCTGTTTGGAGTGAGATAACCACCTGGGTCAGTGCTGATCCCTGGGTACAATGTAATGCCGAGGAATACGGGAGGAAGGTGAACCATGCTTCTGCACTTTGTCATGGTAATTGCCACCATCTTCTCTCCGTTGCCTCACTTTGACAGGACCATGACTCACTAATTCTGCCTCTCAGCGAGGCTCATTGACTACAACTCTCACTGTTCCATATATCGTGTCCAGAAACAGCTCTCACTCATCTCATCCTTCAAAAGTATTAACGTTTCCTGTGCTCTGCACTTCCTACCCCCTCACTGAGAACCTCTCATCACTTTTCTTGCTCCTGCATCACCGCTAACAGCACTTCTATACAATTCTATTATACTCTTTCCTCCCTGTGTCTCAGAGCAAGATAAACTTCTGACTAATAGGCCGAGAGGGTGAAGAGAGAGAGCAGCAGACCAAAGGTTCCTAATGCTATAGGAGGAAACTGGCTGGAGACGAGCACAACTGCTCAAGTGGGGACTGGGACACCTCAAGGGGCAACCAATCCTGCCGGCCTGATTGTGCTGAAATAGGCTGCTTTCTTATTACAACCAATGCTAACGTACTCTTATCCTGCACAAGCTTTTACCTCTCTTATGCAGCTAATTCTCTTCCCAAATGTAGCGAACCTCCATTCCAAACAGTCCAACCTCAGCTCCACCTCCGAGGAGGAACCAGTGAATCTTCAGATGATGCATCGGCGGGGCATTCTTCTGCATCCTCCAGCAGCTCAGTGGTTTTCACCCTGGTGGGCTCTCTTTCCAGGTTAGATTCGCAATCTGGTGAGCACATCACTGGGATTTCTCCGTGGCTGGAGAAGGGAGAACCGTCCCAGGACTCAGGGCACTGTGAGAAACCAGGAACCTGTTCATCTACTGGCAGAAGACCGTCCCATGGTGTCAGCTGCAACACTTTGTGTTAATGGAGAGACGTAAAGACAGGAACAGCAGGCAGGTTTATCAGTGGCAGGCAGCAAACTGAATCAAAAAGGTGGAAGAGTCTACCAATGTTATCAGCACCATCCCGCACTTCATCTCTTTAGCCATTGGTTCTCAAGATCAATGACAAGGCAAGAGACCTTGAACTCACTCCAGGGTGCCCCTCCTTTTTAGGGTAGATGACAGCAGAAATCCATCCAGACAGAAATAAAGGATACACAGGTATGTCCTCTCAGGATACTCCAGAGATTCTTGTCCTCTTCCCCCTGCTCATGATGCCAAAGCCCACAGAAGTTAGCTGAGGAGGGTTAGTTTTCATCTCAGCATTGCACTCTTAAAAGGACTGTGTCCTCTATGTCCAGCCTGCTCCTGGGGCAATCTTCTAATTACTCCAGGCCAGCAAGGCTAACTACAGAGCACATTCCCTCCTACCCCTCCTACAGGAGTTGAGATTGCACTCAGATATAGTCAGAGGCAAGGGAAGATGAAATGTACTATCTGCAGATAGCATCAGATGTTACTAATCCTTGAGCTGGGACTTTAGTGACGGCACCAGTGCAGTTCATTTTAACGAGGATGACTTCGAGGCTGAACACAATGTGCTGGGACTGTACTGGGACCTGGCACCTTCCAAACTTCATTCACAAGATGGGTGTAAGCTACAGAATCAGTAATAATTCACACATTTCGAGAGGAAAGGGTTCATTCTGTGCGTTAGCTTCTCAAGGGAGAGCACTCCCTTTCAAGGCTACAACAAACAGTCCACACATTCATTCTCCCTCTCAGCACATAGTTCTGCTGAGAAAAGTTCGATAAAATGCTGCCTCTCACTCATTCAACAGGATGCTCAAGCATTTCAACTAAACTTAGCAGTCTAAGCACACTCTAAAACAGTGAAGGCTCACTGATGTGTGAAAGATCAGGAGATCCCTCTTAACCAGCTGCCAATCATAAAAAACTTCATTGCTCAACAGTAAAATACCATAAATTGACTGAAGCCTGAAGAGCTGCCTAACGTCAGCACCAGATAAAGTTAATGCACTGTTTCAATGACTGCTGCTTTTTCCCCTAATTAAATGTTTATTCAGTAACAGAAAGGTAAATGTCCACAAAAATAACAAGGTTAATATGTTAAAATCATTCTACAGTGAGCAAAGAGGCTATGCAGCCCATCAAGTCAGCACTGACCCTCCAAAGAGCATCCCACCCAGGTGCCTATCCTATCCCTGTAACCCTGTACTTCCCTCATGGCTAATCCATCTAGCCTGCACATCCCTGGATACTACAGGTGATTTAGCATGGCCAATCAGCTTAAACTGTACATCTTTGGACTGTGAGAGGAAACTGAACCACCCAGTGGAAATCCACACAGTCATGGGGAAAATGCGCAAACTCCACACAGATAGCTACCCAAGGCTGGAATCAAACCCGAATCCCTGGTGCTTTCAGGCAACAATGTAAACCCAAATGTTCTTTACACTAAGAAAGAGCGGCCTGCCAGACAATCAACAGTATGTTAAACACTTAAAGGGAGTTCTAAACCCAGCTTATACATCCTGGAAGCAATTTTCAACGAGGTCCCTTCTGGTTTCTGAAGCTCAAAGATACATTTCTCTGTCACGCTCTGTTGGATACCACTCCAGGTCACTATCCTGATCCCCTTCCTCAGAAAATTGCTGCTAATACCCTCTTTCCATGAGATCCAGAACATATTCACCTTTTCGGCTCGAGTTGTGAAGGGCACAACATGCCACAATGATGTGGCACACCCTTTCTGGGCTATATTGCTAGGCACCGCTAGAGTGACCTAGACATTAAACCTCATCCTAAAAGGCCAATGTCCTGTTCCACAAGAGTCCTGGTGGAAGTACGGGTAATATTATGACCGCGTCATTCAGTAGGAGGGTTTCCTTACGGCACCACCAGCCAAATTTGGAGGTGTAGCCATTGTCTCTCTGCAGCAATGTAACACCCACAGACCATTGGATGAAGGCAGGGAGCCATGCACTATCTGGTGTGTGTGTGTCATGGCAACACCCAGAATATGTACAGTAGACCTCCAGAATCTTGCAATCAATGGTCGTATATAACTCAGACATTAAAAGCATGGAAACCTTCTCTGTTGACAGATTCTGCAGGCTGATGATTGGTTGTTCTCAAAATAACATGAGTGCGGCCATCTATAGTGCCATGCAACTGAGAGTGGGAAGGGGTGCCAGTGATGTTGCAGAATTACTGGGCTTTTGATTCTGGTGAAAAAATTAGTTAGATCCCCAGTGCGTTTGTGGGGATCAAGGATTGGGAGCGGCCTTACATATTCCCAGTTTCTGCTGGAAAATTGGCATGAATGATTGATGGCAACTGGGATGGGATTGCCACACAGTCCTGCAAAGCACAAATCCTGCTCCAGCAGATGGTGCAGTTCAATGTTGATGGCCCAAGTCATCCTTGGTCTGTAGCTGTACTGTTTTTACAAGACCTGTGAAGACAGAGAGAGCTGCAAACGTGGGCTTGCATCATTCTACACCAAGTAAGCTCAAAGCAAGTGATCTGTAAGAAACAAAGAAAGAAATGAAGCTAACTATTGTGACGCGCATGTTTATGTCTGTGCACAAAGTAGCCTGGCAGAAGCACAGAAGGCACAGGTGTCCTAGAGCTCCAAAGACTGGCATGATGCAGTGAGGAAGGTGGTTTGGCAAAGCTGGCTTGTGTGGACAAAGGGTGGAGGCAGATGGCTTCCAAAGGACATGCAGTGACATTGTGGTGAAGGCAGAGCTGGATGAAGGCCAGGGCAAGGACCAGAGATCAGCAGCTGCCAGCTAACTGCTCTGACTTTCATGTGGAGACATGACACTGCCTCATTTCTTGGGGAATGGGAGGAGAATGAGGAGGTGGTGAGTTGGGCAATAGGAAGAGGCAAATGCGTGGAAGTAAGATAGTTGGCACATTATTGCAAGATTCTGAAGTTACCTTTCAAAGTTTTAAAGAGGAAAAAAATATATTCTTGACATCAAGATTCCAATTCTTTCACTTGCACCCTATTAACCTATCCTTGCTCGTGTAGCTCCAGAAAAGAGGAAATCTCACCCACCGCCTTCCTAACACAAAGAAAGCAGTTTTCAATGAAGTCCTGCCCTTCTCTGATTCGGTTTTGCTGATTTTTCTGACTTACCCCTTCTATGCCTAATGAGTTTTTTGATCTTCTCTCCAGCCTCTATAATGTTATTACATTCTTTTCAAGTGTGGTGACTAAAGTTTTTCACGGTGTTCACATACAATCTTCCCAATACATTTCTCAATTCAGAATAAGCAGTCAATATGAAATGTATTTAGTGCGAGTGACAAGGGTCTCATCCACCAAATGGACAGCCAGCAAGTGCCCCACATGGTTTCTTTTAGAGGAGGGCTGACTGAATTAAAAGCCACTCAATTATTCATTTGGGCTTTCCCTGGGATCAAAGATCACTGGGGTGTAAGTCCCACTAGGCCGGAGCTGCCAGTCAGAAACCAGTAACTCCATTGAACAGAAGTAGCTTTAGACTGGCTACTGCCAGGATGACATCAACCTGAGGCCTAATACCACCACTCGATCCCAGATGAGTGATGGAAGAGAGATGAGGGTTTATGGAGAGTGAGTCGCAGGGGAAGTGGACAGGGACCTGCCATCAAAGGCAAAAGGGTGGCTCTCATCAGATCCTCCTTCCCAATACCACATCCCTCTCTCAGATACTGAGGGGGACTGACCACACTCCTTCTCCTGAAATTCTACAACTTCACATGCTCTCCATATGGCAAGCTCATTGACCTGTAGGTTAATATTGGGCAGTAGGATGAGGCCTTAAGTGGCATTAATTAACTAATTTCCATTATGGAAGGATAGCTGCTTTGTATACTCTGTCTGCCTTGTATGTCACTCCAAAAGTGGCTAACTCTGAATTATCCCATGAGGGGACCAGCACTGAGGTCACTCAACTAATTCACAACCAGTGATTCAAGAAGGAAGACATTTAGCCAGCTTGGTAGAATCGTTTGAATTGGTTTTAGCATCTCCACAAATAATTGGAACAAGTCTAAACTTTGTTGGCTTTTCTATATTGGGAGCTGTGCTTCCTTTTCTCTTTTTAATTGCTTCAACACATTGTCCATTGAGTTTAAGTACTCCAAATCCCTTTCTCTGTCTCTTTGTGTGTGCAATTAAAGAATATTTGTTCACAGGACAACATTTGTTTGCACAGTTAAAGAATATTGGTCCAGATTACTACACACTCAATTTTATCTTTAGAATAATAACAGTTCCATGCAAGTTATAATGAAATTATGAAAAGGCAGATATTATGAAGCAAGATTGAACTGTTGTTCTGTTCCAAAATTAAGGCAAGAGGAATGGATTGACAATTCAAATAGACTCACTGGGAAATAGAACCATGCCTAGAAATGATTAACTTAACAGGATTATATCTGACAAGATGCATAAATTAATAAAGAGTGACTTCATGGCCCCAGTTATGAGCAATCAGAAAGACAGAACTGTTACTCTGAGATTGCTGTGGTCTGTACTGATATAGCACCTCAGAGGTTCTTTCTGCTTCAGACCTTTGTTCTTGAATTTGAAGTCAATTCGACAAAAAGGACTAATCCCTCTGTTCACATTGAATTAGATTCCATATTAAGTGAGAAGTGTCCCTCTATATTGATTTGTAGCATACTATACTTTGCCCACTCCACTTCTATCAAAGAAGTCTGCCCTGTTAAAGTCATAGAATCATAGAGTTGAAGATAATAAAATGTGAGGCTGGATGAACACAGCAGGCCCAGCAGCATCTCAGGAGCACAAAAGCTGACGTTTCGGGCCTAGACCCTTCATCAGAGCCTCTATAAGCAAAGAATCAAGTTTCATTACGACTGAAGGGCAGAAGATCTGAAGACCGATAACAGCAGTTGAAAGGACGATTCACAGATCATTTCTGGCTCAGAGTAATATCTCTGTAAACTGAAGGACACATTGAAAAATGAGTGAGTAAGATTGAGGAATATTATGGGATGTAAAGGATGCAGCACTGAGTAACAAACTAAACAAGTCGTTGCATATGATGAGAAATCAGGAAATTGGGGGTGAAATCTATCTTGCACTACATGTATTTTTACTTTTTCTTGAAGTGCATTTTATAATGAGGATTTTGAATAATTGGATAAATATCCAGAAATAATGTGTCCTAATTAATAACTTTTAATAAAAGCCTAGGATACTATAAGTGCAGTGCTGAAATAGTTATTATCTCATTTCTGTAGAAAATTACACAAGAGTAAAGGAATGTTTTAATTGCACACCTTACTGATTTGGCTTTGCTGTGTATTGTTTCCTGCTGAGCTAAGTGACATCCCATGATACAACATTTAAGAAATACATTGCCACAAAATTATTGAGACAAAAGGTAATAATTGTTGGTGCAGTGACAGTATGGCACTTCCCGCTGATTTTAACCAAAACCTGATATCCACCAATTCATCCCCACTGTGAGGGCAGCAGAGAGCACTCACTTTATTTGCAGGAGTGTGCAAAGGTAGCAAACTCAACAGTACGCTCACTTCTGAGAAATAGGGATATCCTGCTTCCACAGAGAGGATGACAGGCAAGTAGGTACCATGCCTGGGAAACTCACATTCCTTTTTGTGATGTGGAGAGATTTTTAACTGCATGGGATAAGCATACAGGTGCTGAACCCACACTCAGCACTACTGCTGCTGGCCACATTTTATTTCAGTGGTGGTGAATTCAAATCCCTTCACCCACAACCTTCGCTGAGTCAAGCCAGCTTCTGAAGACCTTTGAAGTTGACATGATTCCCTTCAGGTCAGAGGTGCCATGAGCCATGGGAAGTCTTTCTGCAATTCAGAGCCGTGGACCGGTACGTTTCAAAACCATTTCAGATGTCACATGTCATTAACTAATTCAGCATGTTAAGTGCATTGTAATGTGGCAAGTGATGATTGGACTTTGTTTAGAAAAAGTAAGTGACCATTAACTTAGCCAGCATTGTAAAAGCAAGACAATCTTCAGGTGGAAAACGTGCTCTTCAGTATTGAACACAATAGAGATTCAGACTGGTCATATGTTATCTGTGTTTTGATCCTTCCATTGATTTTAAGCTCAGCTATCCATTTAGCCTTTGAAGCAGTGTAACAGCCACCTGCGATCTTTAATCGACAGGTCAAGTATCTGTTCACTCCGTGAAGCACTGGATCAGAAGGCTATGAATTCTACTATTACAGAAGCTTTAACATATCCAGCTGTGAATGTTTTAATGAGCTCCAAACCTCTGTAATGGATTACACCATGTTACTGTAGCTGCCAAAGAAGCTGAGGGAACTTTATCTAAATTCATAGTTTTGCAACTACTGAATAGAATGTGAGTCCCTTTCAGGTGGAGCTTGAATCACTGTTTATTTATTTTGACGGCTCTGTGACCATCTCATAGACTTCTCAATGTTGTTACTGGACTCGTGAATTTGTGCACAGTGACTACGAGGTGAACTGACACAGGGGTATAGAGCTGCCACATGGATATCGGTACAGAGGGTATGGAGAGGTCAGGGGAATCAGTGTGGAGGCGGCAATAGAGAGTACTTAATGCACAGGTACAGAGCTGCGCCAATGTCCCAACAAATAGAGGTGGGCCTTCTAGCCTGCTCACCTTAACAACAGCTCACTCAGCTCCCGCCTCAGCAGACGGCCCCCTCAGCTCCCTGCCAGCCCACTATGAAGAGAGTCTGGTTGTACTCAAATCAGGCAAGACTGGGATCACATTATCAGACACGAGTTTTCACACCCTGGGATCCGGGTTCAAATCCAATAACAACATTGGTAAGTCTATGAGATGGTCACAAAGCTGTCAAAATAAACAAACTGTGATTCATGCTCCACCTGAAAGGGAATTACATTCTATTCAGTAGTTGCAAAACTGCATTTAAATAAAGTTCCCTCAGTTCTCTTGGCAGCTACAGTAACACAATGTAATCAGTTACAGAGGTTTGAAGCTCATCTCAGGATTCAATATGTAATTTTATTTCACAATGTGTCAATAAAATGGTCAGAGCTGGATACGTTTAAGCCTCTGAAAGAGAGGAATTCATAACCCCCTGATCCAGCGCATCACAGAATAAATATATAGATACTTGGCCTGAAAGAATAGATCAATCTTCTTGTTGGTTGAGTCTAAGTTGCATACAGTCCTTGGAATGCTGAACAGAGTCAGGAAGGCCAGTGAACAGAAGTGAGATTTTGGAATGGGAGGAAGGAAAGTCAGATGATTGAACTCTTGAAAGATGGAATGGGTGTAGCAGGAAATCTATAGGATAGGGGTTAGGATGATGACAGGAGGGAGAACTTCTTAGGTGGATACCTGAATTGAATATAGAAAACAGCAAAGGGAATAGGGCTTATTATATGAAACTGAATGAAACTATTTGCAACCCTGTCTTTGTATGTGACTGCCTTATATGTGCTTCTGACCATGTCTGTGCTCCTTACTACAGCAATCACAGGCCTGATGGCCATTACCACCACCTCAGCTCATCTGCAAACCTATTCAGTTTCCCAGCTTCTAATCTAATTCAATCTGAGCTCATCTAAAATTCTGCTTCCCATGTCCTGACTCACACCAAGTTACTTTCACCCAATATGCCTGTGTTCCCTAGCCCATAGCCCTCTGGCACTATGGCAATTTAATTTCTTCTTATTACCTTCTGGCTTGCAAAACCTGAATGTTAAAATCTGAAACAAAAACAAAAATTGCTGGAAAAGCTGAGCAGCCAGGTCTGTGAAGAGTAATCAGAATTGATGTTTCAGGTCAAGTGACACTTCCTCAGTTCTGATCCTTCTCAGGAAGGGTCACTTGAACTGAAAGGTTAACTCTGATTACTCTCCACAGATGCTGCCAGACCTGCTGAGCTTTTCCAGCAACGTCTGTTTTTGTTCCTGATTTACAGCATCCGCAGTTCTTTTGATTTTCATTCTGAATTTTAAAATTCTCATTCTAATTCTTAATCCCTCCATAGTCTTGGCCCTTCCTATTTCTGTAATCTCAGTAAATCTGCGGCCTTCCATAACACCCATACACTTCATATTCTGACTTCTTGAGCTCTATAGCATATCTCTGATTTTAAATGGTCCACTATCGGCAGCCTCCAGCTGCTAATGACTTAAGCTCTGGAATTGCCTCCCCGAATTTTTCAGCCCTTTTACTGCTCTTGTTTCCCTTTAAGATGCACCCAGAAATGTCACTGAGTGGATGCCATATTCTGCTCGCTACTGCTACCTCGAGCACCCTTTGGGGGGACTTTATTGGGGTTTATCAAATTATGAAAGGCATGAACAGAATGGACAGAAAGCAGCTGCTCCCTTTAATCAAAAGGTTAAGAACAAGGGGGCACACTTTGAAAGTGAAAGGCAGGAGATTTAGAGAGGATTTGAGGAAAACAATTTACATCCAGTGAATGAAGTAAATCTGGAGTGCACTGCGTGGGAGGGTAGTTCAGGTGGGTAACGTCACAATCTTTTAAAAGAACTTGGCTGAGCACTTGAAGTAAGTGTCATAACATTCAGGGCTACAAGCCGATAACAGGAAAGTTGGGCTTATATAGGTAGGAGCATATTTTGGCAGAGAGTGAAAACTTATGTCTGACTATGTGATCCCAGTTCTTGCCTGATTGAATCTACCCAGGCTCTTTTTAGAAGCTATCTGGTTGGCGCGAAGGGTCTGTTTCCTTGCTGCATAACTCTACAATTCCATAATACATGTAAGGCTCGGCAAAACCCAAAATAAACATTCAGAATAAATAGCACTGTCTCTCTACAGTAAGTACCATCTACTGTCACTCCACAAACATCCCAAAGACTCCTAACACATGAAATAAGTGGGATTCTAGTTAACAGAGAGCAGCATGTGAAAAGGATCCCGGCATTTGCAAGTATTCTTGGTCAGACTATGTTCAAGTGCTTCTATCTCTGATATCATGGGTTTAAGTCCCAGTCCAAAGGTTTGTGAACATCCGCTGCCCTGTCTCTCTGCTGCTTTTTGTATCAGGTGTTAAGCTAAGGTTTTGCCTTCCTTTTTTTGTAGATATGTTAATGCCCCTCTACTAATGGAAAGACAGCAGGGAAGATGTGCCTGATGTTCTTATCAATATTTCTCTTCCACCTAACTGCACTGTAACAGATTACCCACTCCTTATCTCATCGTTACTTATTTGCTGTGCATGACCTTGTACAACTTCCTATAACAATAACTGTACTTCACAAGTAATTAATAAACTGAAAAATGCTTTACGGCATCCAGAGGTCATGAAAGAATTAATATATATGCAAGTTTCTCTCTATTTCCAGCCCTCTGTAGGAGCAATAGCAAAACAAAAGATGTGAAAAGACACAAATTAAATTGAATACCTCTAGGTATGGTATGGGGGTGTCGGAAGGTGCCGGGTATTCTCGGAGCAGACGTTCTTCGTCCAGAAACTTGCCCACCCTCCCATTGTACGCTGGTTGAAACAGCCCATAGTTCAGGACATCCTTCAGGGTCTGGTTGAGAGTGCACAGAATCCGTTGCTTTGACACCCACACGGGAGCATCAAGGTTGAACCTCATACATTTCTGCAAGACAGAAGATACGAAGGATTAATGGAGCAGCTCACTTCTTGCCAGGTTTCTCTTTCCAGTACCACACTCCAACAATTCTCTCCACACCTGCAACGTTCCCCTCTCCCTATTCCCGGGGCAGAAATTCCGTGCCACCAGCTGATTCACCACTCTCGGTGGTGACATGGGGCCATGCTGGTTAACACCGGGCTGATGAGGAGGTGGATAACTGAACTTACTCCTCACTGCACACAAGCATGTGCGCACACATAACACACGAATGCTTCTCAGCATCAGCATTGCAACCTGGGGCCATCTGCTGTGCATGGGCCACTAACACACAGTGCCCTTTACCAACAGCACCCCCTAACCACGCTCCCTTCCAAATTCCTTGCATGTAAAATCAAGGAGCACAAGTAACTTCAATCTGTCTGTTCAAAAGACGGCATGTCAGCAATCTGGACTTTGGCTGGAGTTCTTTCTAAAGAAAGTTTCAAACAATTTGAGGTACAGGAATACCAGACAACTTAAATTTTTTAAAAAATTAAAAGAGCAGGCGTAGCCATCTAGCTGCTTCTGTCTTCTCCACTATTCAAAAAGACCAAGGTCAATCGATGTTCTCAATTCCATCTTTCTGCCCCACATCCATCAAATCCATTTAAAAATCCACCGATCTGGGGCTTGATACATCAATGACTCAGCATCCACAGTCCTCTGGCGCAGAGAATTTCAAATATTCACAACCGCTCGAGTGAAGGAAGTTCTCCTTCACTCGATGCTATAGCCCCAGTGTTGGCTTCTAACAAAGGAAACAGCCTTTCAGCATCTTACCTGTCAAGCACTCTCAGAATCTTTCAATGAAATCACCTTTTATTCTAAACTCCAGAGTATGGGTCCATCATACTGAATTTCCCAAAATATACCACTATGTATATATTATTAGGATATAGCACTATATATTATAATACTGAAAAGTATAGAATGGCAGTATGGAAGTAGACATTTGGTCATCATGTCCATGATAAATATCTATAAAACCAACTTTGGGCTAACTCCAATTCACTAACATACCCTCATAGACAAAGTGATATTTTCTTGATGAACTGCCAGAGAAAGTAAAGGACGCAGGCACAACTGTTGAAGAGACATTTGGTTTAGTTCATGAATAGGAAATGTTTGGAGGAATATGGGCCAAATGCAGGTCGACAGGACTAGACTAGTTTGGGAACATGGTTGGCATGGACTGGTTGGGCTGAAGGGTCTGTTTCTATGCAATACGACTATGACTCTATGCTATGGCTAAAATCCAATCATATCACACCATGGCAGCTGGGGGACTTAAAATTCAATGAATAAGGATGTTAAAAGTAAACTAACCTCAGTAATGGTGCCATTGAAGTATTGGCAATTGTTGTAAAAACTCATCTGGGACATTGAAATCCTTCAGTGAGATAAATCTGATATCCTTACCAGGCTGCATGTGGTTCCAGGTTGATTTTTAACTGCATTCTAAAATGGCCCAGCCATCCCCTCTATTCAAATGCAATCAGGGATGAACAATAAATGCAGGCCTGATCAATGGAACCAAATCCCATGAAGAGCAAAGCAAAAATGACCAATACAACTGAGTCCCGAATCTTGGAAGCATCAAGGTAATTTAGACAAGTTGAACGAGTGCACAAAAGCATGCAATACAATAAGTGTGAATTGTCTGTTTCTGTATGTGGTACAATAGAATTAGAGGAGGCATGGAAATGACTCTGGGCTATGGAGGGCATGGAGTTGGAATGGACAGCACTGAGTGTGAAGATCTGGTGGGTTTGATGTGTAATGAGGCAGATTAATAAGGGAGCTTAAGGTGAAGAAACCACAGTGACCATGATATCACAGAATTCATTGAGGGAGATCAGCTAGAATTAGATGTAACAGTATTACAATTAAGTAAAGGTAACTACAAAGGCATGAGGGAGGAGCTGAGCAGAGTTGATTGGGAGGGAAGGCAGTGGAGCAGCAATGGCAGGAGTTTTTGGGGCTAATTCAGGAGGCACAGCAAGGATTCACCCCAAAGGAAGCTGCAGCACACTAACAGAAGAATGAGTCAACATGGCTGACAAGGAAAGTCAGGCACAGCATAAAAGCAAAATAAAAAACTTAAAATGGAGTGAAGACTATTGGGAAGCCAGAGAATAGCTAAAAACAAAAGCAATAAAAGTTGGGGAGAAGATGAAATATGAGATTTAGCTTGCTGGTAATATAAAAGAATATTGCAAGAGATTTCAGATAAAAGGTAAGAGAAAGGCAAGAGTGGACATTGCACTGCTGGAAACACGAGGCTGGTGAAGGACTAATGGGGAACAAAGAAATAGCGAAGGAACTGAATAGGTACTGTGTATGAGTATTCACAATGGGAGACACCAGGAGCATGCAAGAACTTTGAGAGTGTTCGGGGGCAAAGATGAGTGTAGTGGCTATCACTAAGGAGAAAGGGGGAAACTGAAAGATTTAAAGGTAGACAAATTATTTAGATTAGATGGTCTACACCACAGAGCTCTGAAGGAGCAAATGACTGCAGATGCTGGAATCCGTCCTGAAAACAAATAGTACTGGAGGTCACAGCGGGTCAGGCAGCATCCATGGAGAGAAAGCAAGCTAACGTCTCCAGCCTAGATAGCCTCTTCATCTGTGTTTTTTTTCTTTTCAGAGTTCTGAAGAGGACAACTGAGGTGATTGTGGAGGCATTGACTGCAATCTTTCAGAAATCACTGGAGTCAGGGAGTGTCCTCCAGGACTGGAAAGTGGCTGATGTAGCAATTCTGTTTAAGAAGGGAGGGAGGAAGGCAGAGAGGCAGAAAATGCAGAATTATGGCCTGGCTAGCCTGACTGCAGTCATTGGTTAGGTTTTACTGTTCACAATTAAGGAAGAGATTGCGGAGTACTTGAAAGTGCATGGTAAAATAGGGCTGAGTCGGCACGGCTTCACCAAGGGGAGGTCAGGCCTGACAAATCTGAGAAGGGAGTGAGCAAGTCAGGCAAAGGAGAGCCAAAGGCAGCATACATTTGGATTTCCAGACAGCCTTTGCCAAGATGCCACACAGGAGGCTGCTAAATAAGTGAAGAGCCCATGGTGTTAGGGGCAAGGTACTGCTGGCTTGGATGACTGGCAGAAAGCAGAAAGTAGCGGTTACAAGGTCCTTTTTTGGATGTCAGCCAGTGACTTGAGAAGTTCTGCGGTGTCAGTATTAGGTCCATAATGATTCATGTTATATATTAACTATCTGGATGAAGGAACTGCAGATATTGGAGAAGGGAGAGGTAGTGTTGAATGGGCAGGGAGACCGCAAAAGGACTTGTACAGGCTAAGAGCGTGGGAAAAGAAGTAGCAGATCCAATACAATATAGGAAGGTCTGAGTTATACACTTAGGTAGGAAGAATAGAGGCAAAAAGAATTTAGCCGTCGACTATTTTCTAAAAGCTTCAGAAATCTGAAGCATAAGGGGACTTTGGAGTCCTATTTCAGAATTCCCTCAAGGTTAGCTGGCAATTAGGAAAACAAATGCAATACTGCATTCATTTCAAGAGGGCTAAGAGCTGAGATGTACTGCTGAGGCTGTATAAGGCTCTAGTCAGACAGTGTTTGGAATGCTGAGAGTAGGTTTGTGCCTCTTATTTTAGGAAGGATGTGCTGGTATTGGAGGAGGTCCAGCGCAGGTTTACAACTATGATCCCGGAAATGAAGAGCTTGTCATGTGAGGAGCAGCTGAGGACTCGGTCTGTACTTGATGGAGTTTAGTTGGATGACAGGGGCTTTCATTGAAATTTACAGAATATTGGAGGGCCTGGATACCGTGGGTGTGGAAAAGATAATTTCCACCAGTAGGAGAGACTAGAGCCCAAAGACACAGCCTTGAGTGAAGGGATGATCCTTTAGAACTGAGATAAGGAGGAATTCCTTCAGCCAGAAGGTGGTTAATCTGTGGAACTCACAGTTGAAGCCAAGTCATTGAGTATTTTTTAATAAAAAGTTTCTTGACTGGTAAGGAGATCAAAGATTATGGGGGGAAAATAGGAGAATGGGGGAGAGGAACATATCAGCCATGATGGAATGGCAGAGCACACTCAATGGGCCAAATGGCTTAATTCTGCTCTCAGGTCTTATAGTCTTATGGAGGGGTAAGGGCGTGAAGGCCTGACATTCAGCATTAAGATAGGAACAATGGGTACTTCAGTTTGCTAGTCTGGTCTTCCACCTATCTCCATTGCAGTCTCAGGTCTGCTTCCAGAATACTTCATACCTCTGACGTAAGGTTCTTGACCCGTAACACTGACACAGTTCAATCTCTCCACAGACAAGGGCTGCCAGACCCACTGAGTTCTATCAGCATTTTCTGTTGATTTTCAGTATTTCACTTATGTCACATTCAGCGGCTCAGTGGTTAGTGCTGTCACCTTACAGCACCAGGAACCCAGGTTCAATTCTACCGTTGGGCGTCCATATGCATGGAGCTTGCACATTCTCTGTGTCTGCATGGATTTCCTCCGAATGGTCCAGTTTCCTCCCGCAGTCTAAAGATATGCAGGTTAGGTGGATTAGCCATGGGAAATACAGGGTTACACGATAGGATAGGGGATAGGTCTCAGTGGGATGCTCTTCGGAGGGACGGTATGGAATTCATGGGCCAAATGGCCTGCTTCCACACTGTAGGGATTCTATGAATAAGTATTCGTATTAAATTTCACTTGCTACCGGTTTGCCCAATCCCTCACTCTGCGTCCTCTTCAAATGCATCATTATTTTCCTCTATTCACAATATTTCATAGGATTATTATCATCTGTAGGTTGTAAAATTACGCCGCCTACATCCAAATCTAACTCATTATTCCGTATCAGTGCAGCACCGCTTTCCTTAATATATATTAATGTGTGGTCATTTGGTAGTACAAAACTGGAGTACTGCTAAAAAAAAGACACATTGTGTTGAAGCTTTCCAGTTGGCATTCATCAAGACATTCATAAGAATGCCATTGTAAAGGGGAACAACTTTGGACACTCTAAGAATACTGAATAGTTTATGTATATATAACACGTCAAGAAAAGCACTAATCCTTCGATCAAACACTGAGAAACCCCATAGCAAACTTCTTCAAAAGGTCCATAAAACAAACTGTTTATCACAACTCAATACCTCTTGGTACTTCTTTTTGAAAATGCTGTATTTTCCCTTTTATTCCATTACTTCAATTGTGTCCACAAGTCTATTATGTGGCACTTTATCAAAAGTCTCTCAAAAATTAATTCCATCACATCACCCTCAGCAAAACCCTCTTCTCCAACAACAAGCTTTAAAATAATTAGAGGGGGCTACGTAGGCTTAAAGCACAGAAGGATATGCTGGCATTGCAGCTGAACTGCTTTCATTATGATATGCAGAGTGGGACAACAGAGCCAGGAGTCACACAACACCATGTTACACTCCAACAGGTTTATTTGAAATCACAAGCTTTCAGAGGGCTGCTCCTTCATCAGGTGAAGGACAAATAGGGACAGAGCGTACAAATGTATCTGGATTAATACTAACCCAGCTTCCAAATGGGAATGGCCACTACTCGACCCAGAGAAACAATAAACCCCTTGGACTTTGAAGGATTCAGATCTACAAACCTCTTTCACCATCACCCTCCTGCCAGTCCTGATAAACAGCCTCTGTTTAGATTAGATTAGATTCCCTACAGTGTGGAAACAGGCCCTTTGGCCCAACAAGTCCACACCGCCCCTTGAAGCATCCCACCCAGACCCATCCCCCTATAACCCACACACCCCTGAATACTATGGGCAATTTAGCATGGCCGACCCACCTAGCCTGCACATCTTTGGACTGTGGGAGGAAAGCGGAGCACCCGGAGAAAACCCACACAGACACAGGGAGAATGTGCAAACTCCACACAGACAGGTGCCCAAGGCATGGCACTTAGCACTGGGGCAAGTATTTAGATTACAAATTCTGAAAAGATTGGGAATTGGATTTTCACTGAGTGAATTTTTCTTCCCTCCATTCATTCCAGTTGCGCTGCGTGGACTTAGTTTATGGCATGCACACCTCATTCCTAGGAGCATGTTTCAAGGACAAAACATTAGTGCCACCTTAACTAAACAGGATATTGGTGCAGGAGTAGACAGGGCACACTCTTGATTTTTTTTCTCTGCAGCAGGTGAGATCATGAATAATAATTCTCAAATTGCCACACATCCCTTAATAAATCCATCTCGGTTTTAAAATTAACAACCAATCTCATATTAACCATCGTTTAGAGTCATAGAGTGATGGAATCGTACAGCATAGAAACAGACTCCAGCCAATCCATGTTCCCAAACTAAACTAGTCCCACTTTCCTGTGTTTGGTCCATATTCCTTCAAACATTTCCTATTCCTGAACTTATCCAAATGTCTCTTAAACAGTTGTAAATGTACTTGCATCCAGCAATTCCACTGGCAGTTCATTCCAAACACAAGCCACTCCCTCTGCAAAAACTAAGTAAAAACCAAAAGAACTGCAGATGCTGTCAATCAGGAACAAAAACAGACGTTGCTGGAATAGCTCAGCAGGTCTGGCAGCATCTGTGAAGAGAAAAATCAGAGTTAACGTTTCAGGTCCAGTGACCCAGTTCTGAGGTCCTCCTTCGTCACCCAGTCCAACACCAGCACCTCCACATCATGGTTCCCATGCCTGAATAAAGAAAATAACACCTTCGTCCAGTGCATTTGTCCTATGTTGGGGCTCCCAGAAGTACTTGCAGCAATTCTGATATGGTTTGACCAGAGCTTTGTGTAACTGAAACATGACTTCTGCTCCCTGGTATTCCAGTGCGATAAATTGTCAATTGCCACAACATTGTACAAACATCAATTCAGGTAGTGAGATGCAGGGTGGGGTCATATAATAGACAGGGAAGATGGTACACGCTTACAGGTGCAGCATAACAAAACAAAACTTAATGAGTACGGGAAAGGCCGACAATGTTTACAGTTGGAGGTGGTGGTGTTCTCATGTAGCTGCTGCCCTTGTCTTTTGACATGGAAGTGGCCATGGGTTTGGAAGGTGCTGTCTGACGATCTTTGGTGAATTTGTGCAGTGCGTCTTGTAGATAGTATACACACTGCTGATGTCTTGCATCCAAGAGTGTCAAAGGTGGAAATAGTGGGGAGTGCTGCCATAATCTTCCAATTTCCCAACATATGGGGGAGATACTGATGACCACCATATAGAAAATGTGAGAGTCGTTCTTACCAACAACAGGCCAATCAGTTGAATATAAGTGAAAGGACAGTAAAATTCACACTCCATTGGAAAGGCTTACGTTATTTAAGGACAGTCATCACAGATCTGTGACAGGAAGATGATATTCAACGAATCCAACTTAACTTTTTGACAAAGTAGCAGAGAAGTTAGAAGAAAGGAACACAATGGGTGTTGGCTGCATAGGTCTGAAGAAAGCATTTGACAAACCATCACATAAAAGGCTGCTTTAAATAAATTAGGGCTCACAGAGTGTCAGATTGAATAAAAAATTTTGATTTAATGCCAGAAAATTACCAAGTCAGATAGTAAGTGGTTATTTTACGGATGCAGGATCGTAGACAAAGGTGAGCAGGCCTGGGCCAGTTTTTTTTAATTGTACTATATTGTACTGTCTTGGACAGAGCAATACGTAGCAAACCTCAAAAATTATCAATAGCACCAAACTTGGAAATGTGGTGGCCAGTGCGAATGATTCCAATCAGCTGCAAAAGGCAAAGACGGGCTGGTAAGATGGGCACAGCAAAGGAAGGACACGAAATTTGATAGCAATAGATCTGACAGGATGCAGTGACAAAAAGGCTGGGCAGAGGCAACATATAGCTAATAGAATGAATCCAAAGGAAGCACATGGACAGGTAGATCCAGGGGTTCCATATGCAAAGATCTTTAAAAGTAGCAATGCATACAGAGAAAGTAGTCAGCTCAGTATTAAATCTGAGGTATTTAGTATGTAATCAGGCAATATATGCTAACTGTAAAGTTTTGGAGTAGATCTGTAGCTCGGGTTGTGGGTGCTGAGGTTGGTTAGCTCACCGAGCTGGTTTGTTGTTTCGCAGACGTTTCATTACCGTGCTCGGTAACATCCTCAGTGCAGCTCTGATGAAGTGTCGGTGTGGGTTCTAAAGAAGGGTCACCAGACCTGAAACATTAACTCTGTTTTCTCCTCCACAGTTGCTGCCAGACCTGCTGAGCTTTTCCAGCAACTTCGTTTTTGTTCCTGATTTACAGCATCCGCAGTTCTTTTGGTGTGTTTTCCTGCTTGGTTTTTAAACTCTGGAGTCCGTTGCAATGGATTGCCTCACTTCCGGGTTTCCTCCGTAGTGGAATGTATATGGGGTCGAGTTCAATGTGTTTATTAGTAGCATGCTTCGTGGAATGCCATGCTTCCAGGAATTCCTGCGCTTGCCTACACCTAGCCTGTCAACTTCAATTGGGACAACACCAAGATCCTAGGACAGCATCTTGAGACAATTGGAGGAGCAGAAAGAAAATCCAAACTCAAACAGGGAAACATTCGTTTTCTCTTTTAGTGCTCAAGAATCATAGATAGATGGCAAAAGAAGGTGGCAGTTTCCCCTGAGCATTTTTCAATGGTGTGTTTTGATACGTGCACTGACATGTACAATGATAATCAGAAAAG
Organism: Stegostoma tigrinum; assembly: GCF_030684315.1. Classification (NCBI taxonomy): domain Eukaryota; kingdom Metazoa; phylum Chordata; class Chondrichthyes; order Orectolobiformes; family Stegostomatidae; genus Stegostoma; species Stegostoma tigrinum. The sequence continues at coordinate 19,431,604 of NC_081378.1, read as the reverse complement.
ACGGAGGGGCAGCCTGATTTTCATGTTCAGCACAATCTCCCAGTGGGAGACACTGGATGAAAGGGAGAAGCAAGGAGTGTTGCCAAATTCCACTTTCTGGCCTTGATGCCTTGAGGCCATTGTCATCCCCTATTCACTTCACCAGTCATATAGTCAGCTAATTCAGCACAGATCATGGGTCTTCCTTAAGGCCTGTCATCAATGTGATAGAATGCTGTCTACTTACCTGGACAAGAATGGTGCCAACACACTCAAGAGTTGCTTGGCTTTCAAGATAAAGTAGCTCGCTTGACCAACACTCCATCCACAACTAAACCTTCACTTCCTCTGACTAGGAGATAGTGTCAGAGTCAACGCAGTGTGGCGCTGGAGGAACACAGCGGGTCAGGCAGCATCAGAGGAGCAGGAAAGTTGACATTTCAGGTTTACACTCTGATGAAGGGTGTGAACCCAAAATGTCGACTTTCCTGCTCCTCTTCACTTCCTCCACCAATAGCAGAAAACAGGGCCAATTTATACTATGAGTCACACTGCAGCAATTCACCAAAGGTCCTGTGACAGCGCCTTCTAAATCCGCAGCCTCTATCCCCCAGTAGGATAAAGGCAGTTACATGGGAATGCCACTATCTGCAAGTCCCCCTATCCTTACTTGAAACTGCATCAGTATCATTATTCCTTCATGGTTACGAGATTAAAATCTTGGAGCTCCTTTTCTATTAGCACTATAGGTCATCTACACCTGATGGACTACATTGGTTTCAGAAGACACTTCAAAACATCTTCTCATAGGCAACATAGACTGATCATGCCATTGAAGCTCACATCTGATGAAGAATAAAGACCTGAGTTAATGTGGCTCAATACCACATTGAATAAACTGGTTGAGTCATAGAATCCCTACAATGTGGAAGCAGGCCATTCAACCCATCAAGTCCACACCAACCCTCTGAAGAGCATCCCACCCAGACCCACCCTGACCGTATCCCTGTAACCCCACATTTTCCATGGCTAACCCACCTAGTTTGCACATCCCAAGACACTATGGCCAATCCACCTAAGTGGCACATGTTTGGGCTGTAGGAGAAAACCAGAGCACCCGAAGGAAGTCCACGCAGATATGGGGAGAAGATGCAAACTCTATACAGATAGGTGCCCACGGGTGGAATCAAAGCCAGGTCCCTGGCACTGTGAGAATGCAGTGCTAACTACTGAGCCACCGTGCCATCCCTTCAGTCATTTTATTAAGCTTTAAGATGGTTGATTCCATTCACCACAATCATTGGATGTATTCCTAGGACCAGCCCTGACTGCCAGTCTCTCACGATCCCTCTTAAGAAATGGCTACAATACAGAAGGAGGACATTTCACCAGGTGAGGGCTATCAGCTGCCACTGGTATCCCCTCTGACCAGATGGACAATTGGCTGGCAGCCAGGAGGGAGGTGGATTATAATATTTTAGTGAGGTGCTGCTATTCTTAGCCTCTCCCACATGTTCTCCATAAAGACCGAATAAGATTTTCCAAAAAGAGATGTAAACATGAAGCAGACACATAAAAGTCATAAACTCTGTCTGTCAAATTGGTTCAACCATTTTAATTTCCTGGGATTTTTGAGGCAGAAAAATAGGACCTTAAATCGGAGTAAGTCAGAGATATGCTGTGTTAGATTTTAATTCAGCCTTGGCAGAACTAAAGATCATGAACATTAAGTAGAAATTCTGAGATCTCTATATTCCAATCCACTATGCAATTGAGATTTTTGATTCTGTGCAGGGCTACAGGGAGGTCAACAATCAGTGCTGGGGTAGGGAAGATGAAGGCTTTCTTGCAGTGCCACTTGAGCTGCTATTCTTTGGTCAGTGGGTAGTCAGCAGCTCCTTGGCACTACCACTTCCTGAACTCAGGGAATCGAAAGCAGCAGTTTCAAAATAGGGCTCCCAATTATGAAATGGCAAGCTGATTGAAACATGTTAATTAACAGCATGACTGGGCAAGATGCTCAGATCTCCTGATGCACTGCTGTAAACATTGGCATTGTGCATGATTGCTTGGGGCCACATTCTCAACCTATTTCACTTTGTCAATCCCTCCCTCCATATCATACACTCATTGTAGGAATTTTACTTCCAGCTCTCTGGCAGCATTGCAGCTAATCCCATTCTACTGCCTTTTCCTCACAGCTTGCAAACGTTTTCCCTTAAAATATTCCTCCAATTTTCTTTTGAATGCCATGATGTAATCTGCTTCCATCACACTCTCAAGTTTTCTTAAATTATTCATTCAGGAGATACTGATGTCACTGACCAGGCCAGCATTTACTGCCCATCCCTCATTGCCTATTAGATAAACGATATGGAGGAGAATTTAGGAGGCACAGCAGTAAGTTTTCAGATGATACCAAAATTGATACAGTTAACAGTGAAGAAGGTTATCTAAGATTACAGAAGGATCTTGATCAATTGGGATAATGGGGCAAGGAGTGGGAGATGGAGTTTAATTTGAATAAATTCAAGGTAATGATTTGGGTAAAACCAACAAAGTCAGGACTTATACAGTTAATGGTCAGGCCCTGGGGAGTGTTGTCAAACAGAGAAACCTAAGGATTCAGGAACATAATTCTTTGAAAATTCTGTCACACGTAGACAGGGTGGTTAAGGAAGCATTTGGCACATTGGCCTTCATTGCTCAGACCATTGAGTATAGGAGTTGGGACGTCATGGTGAGGTTGTACAGGTTGTCAGCGAGGCCACTTTTGCAGTACTGTGTATAGTTCTGGTCGTGCTGCTGTAAGAAGGATATTATTAAATTGGAGGCGGTTCAGAAAAGATTTACAAGGATGTTGCTGGGAGTGGAGGGTTTGAGTTATATGAGATGGTGGATAGGCTGGCACATTTCTCACTGGAGCATGGGAGATTGAGGGGTAACCTCATAAAGGTTTATAAAATCATGAAGAACACAGATAAGGTGAGGAGCAAAGTTCTCTTCCCTAGGGTAACGGTGTTCAAAACTAGAGTGTACATTTTTGAGGTAAGAGGAGAAGGATTTAAAAGAGACCTGAGGGGCAACTTTTTCACACGGAAGGTGGTTCATTTGTGGAAAGAACTGCCAGGCGAAGTGGTAGATGCAGGTAAAGTTACAACATTTAAAGACATTTGGACAGGTACACAAAAGCTTTAGAGGGATATGGGCCAAACACAGGCAAGTAGGATTAGTTCAGAGTGGGAAACTTGGTCAGCATGGACAAGTTGGACCATAAAACACGAAGTCGCAAACTCTTCCCCTTAAGCTAGTCTAGCCCATCTAATTTGCTCGGATCTTTTCAGAGTAGGACAAAGGAGAGTGATAAGGATAAGGCAGTGGGATGCACCATACTCGGATTTCAGTTCATCCCTCATTAGGTAGTTTTAAAAATCCTGCAAGTTAAACATTTAGATCTGTATTAAAAAATGTCCTTGCAGTCACGGCCTTTGAAACAGTTCCTCTGTAAAGCACCGGGCTAATGGAGGTAGAAGACAGCAAAAGCTGAACTAAAGGGGAAACTTGGTATTTGGACAAACAGAGGGCAAAAGAATTTCAATGCAGAGAAATGCAAAGTGCCTCACACAGACACACAAGCAGGGAAGAGACTTTAACTTGAATGGAAAGAATAGCATGCACGGAAAATTAAACCAATCTTACAGGCCTCATTGACAATGGATTGAAGTCAAAGTAACAATGCTTGGTGGCAGTGATGGAAGTGAACCAAATGTTGAAATGTATAAACAGGTAAATATAGAGCTAAACTACTGAGGTCATTGAGCCACTTTATAAACCCCTGGTTTGACCGTACCTACTCTGTGAAGTTCTGATTGCCACAATACCCAAAGGATATCACAGCTATCAAATGGATGCAGAAGAAGGCAACCAGGATTATAAGGGATTACAATATGACGATCAGTTTTATAAATTAGGCATGTTCTCACTTTAAAAAAATAGGTTGAGACGTGATGCGAGCTGCTTTCAGGATTAGAAAGGAACATAGCAATGTCAGTGATGACAAGCTGTTCCAGCAGTACAACCTGAAAAGGGTCAGTGCAAGTTCAAAATTAACTCTTGGAAACATTTGTGACCAACTGGACAATTTATGGAATTAGCTACCCAGAGAGACGGTGAAAACAATTTGTACTTACTCATTCAAATAAAAATTAGATGAATGAAAAAAGATCTGTAAGATACAGTAGAAGTCATTTGAGCTAACATGGCAATTATGACATGTTTGAGGATAATAAACCTTCTGTCTCCTTAAGGACATAGCTGAAGAGATAGTGGAGGCGTTAGTGGTAATCTTTCAGGAATCGCGAGAGTCAGGGAGGGTCCCAGAGGACTGGAAAAATTGTTAACATGACTCCCCTGTTTAAAAAGGAATTAAAGAAAAAGACTGGAAATTACTGGCCAATTAGCCTAACCTCGGTCTTGGGTAAGATTTTAAAGTTCATCGTGAAGCATGAGATTTCTGAATACTTGAAAGTGCATAGTAAAACAGGGTGAAGTCAGCATGGTTTCATCAAAGGGAGATCATGCCTGACTAATCTGTTAGAATTCTTTGAGGAAGTAATGAGCGGGGTAGATCAAGGAGAGCCAATAGATGTTATCTACCTGGATTTCAAGAAGGTCTTTGACATGGTGCCACACTGGAGGCTGTTGAGTAAGGTAAGGGCCCATGGTGCTAAACACAAGGTGCTAGCATGGATAGAAGATTAGCTGTCCAGCAGAAAGCAGAGAGTGGGGATAAAAGAATCTTTCTCAGGATGGCAGCTCGTGACAAGTAGTGTTCTGCAAGGGCCAATGTTGGGGACCACAACTTTTCACTTTATACATTAATGATCCAGATGAAGGAACCGTGAGCACTCTGGCTAAGCTTGCAGATGATACAGAGGTAGGTAGAGGGACAGGTAGTATTTAGGAGACTGGGAGGCTGCAGAAGGATTTGGACAGGTTAGGAGAGTGGGCAAAGAAGTGGCAGATGGAGTACAACGTGGGCAAGTGTGAGGACATGCACTTTGGTAAGAAGAATAAAAGCATGGATTATTTTCTAAATGGAGAGAAAATTCAGAAATCTGAAGTGCAAAGAGACTTGCAAGTTTTAGTCCAGGATTCTCTCAAGGTAAGCTTGCAGGTTGAGTCAGTAGCCAGGAAGGCAAATGCAATGTTGGCATTTATTTTGAGTGGGCTTGAATATAAAAGCAGGGGTGTATTACTGAGGCTTTATAAGGCTCTGGTCAGGCCACATTTGGAATATTGTGCACAGTTTTGAGCCCATATCTCAGGAAGGATGTACTGGTCCTGGAGCAGGTTCAGAGAAGGTTCATGAGAATGGTCCCAGGAATTAAAAGTTTAACATGTGAGGAACGTTTGAGGACTCTAGGACTATACTCATTGGAGCTCAGAAGGATGAGGTGGGATAGAACATAGAACATAGAACAGTACAGCACAGAACAGGCTCTTCAGCCCACAATGTTGTGCCGACCATTGATCCTCATGTATGCACCCTCAAATTTCAGTGACCATATGCATGTCCAGCAGTCTCTTAAATGACCCCAATGACCTTGCTTCCACAACTGCTGCTGGCAACGCATTCCATGCTCTCACAACTCTCTGTGTAAAGAACCCGCCTCTGACATCCCCTCTATACTTTCCACCAACCAGCTTAAAACTATGACCCCTCGTGCTAGCCATTTCTGCCCTGGGATCTAACTGAAATTTATAGGATACTGAATGGCCTGGACAGAGTGCATGTTGGGAAGATGTTTCCATTGGTTGGAGAGAGTAGGACCCGAGGGCACAGCCTTAGAGTAAAGTGAGGACATTTTAGAAGAGAAATAAGGAGAAGCTTTTTCAGTCAGAGAGTGGTGAATATATGGAATTCACTGCCAAAGCAAGCTGTGGAGGCCAGCTCATTAAGTACATTTAAGATGGAGATAGATAGGTTCTTGATTGTCAAGCAGATCAAGGGTTACAGGGAGAAAGCGGGAGAATGGATTTGAGGAACTTATCAGACATGATTGAATGGCGGGGCAGACTCGATGGGCAGAATGGCCTAATTTAGAACATAGAACATTATAGCACAGTACAGGCCCTTCGGCCCTCGATGTTGTGCTGACCTGTCATACCGATCTCAAGCCCAGCTAACCTACACTATTCCATGTACGTCCATATGCTTGTCCAATGACGACTTAAATGTACCTAAAGTTGGCGAATCTACTACCGTTGCAGGCAAAGTGTTCCATTCCCTTACTACTCTCTGAGTAAAGAAACTACCTCTGACATCTGTCCTATATCTTTCACCCCTCAATTTAAAGCTATGCCCCCTCGTGCTTGCCGTCACCATCCTAGGAAAAAGGCTCTCCCTATCCACCCTATCTGACCCTCTGATTATTTTATATGTTTCAATTAAGTCACCTCTCAACCTTCTTCTCTCTAATGAAAACAGCCTCAAGTCCCTCAGCCTTTCCTCGTAAGACCTTCCCTCCATACCAAGCAACATCCTAGTAAATCTCCTCTGCACCCTTTCCAAAGCTTCCACATCCTTCTTATAATGCGCTGACCAGAACTGTACGCAATACTCCAAGTGCGGCCGTACCAGAGTTTTGTACAGCTTCACCATAACCTCTTGGTTCCAGAACCCAATCTCTCTATTAATAAAAGCTAAAACACTATATGCCTTCTTAACAGCCCTGTCAACCTGGGTGGCAACTTTCAAGGATCTGTGTACATGGACACCGGATTTCTGCTCCTATGTCATATGGCCTTGTGGTCTAAATGACTGTGACCTTATGATTCTAGAATAGAATGAATTAAAACATATTTGAAGTTTTCTCCTTGAGTGAGAGCCTTTAGTGATTCACATAAGAAAGGCTAGCCACAGGCAGTGCACTGTGCCACAAACCAGTTCCATTTAAGAGCCAGAGAGCAAAGTGAGGCCACTGATTTGTATAAGCAATGAGCTCAAAGTCACAGCACTTTAATCAATATGGCGTGTGGCACACTTCCAACATAGCACAAACATGTTCATTGCACATTAAGACATGCAACTATGGAGATCTATATTGCTTAGATTTACCATCTATGTACAAACTCATATCCTACTTCTCCAACTGATACACTGGAGGGCAGCATAACACTGATCCACTCAGTCCACACATAGCATCCTGCATCGATACTTGCAAGACCCAACCAGATTTACATGCTCACTGGGGATACCAATCCTTCCCAGACAATGCTGGAATCTCTAGGAAAAGCAGATTAATCGCCCAGAGATTACTTCAAGCAACCGAGGAGGGAAGTAATTAGGATTTCTCAAAATGAATACTTAATTAGATTTGAGCTGCTATCAGCATTATGCATTCCTCTGCATTCTAGTCATGTTTGAAATACCAAGGGAATGCACTTGCCCACTCCCCATTTATTGTAGTAACGATACTGCAATTTACAATGCTATCATTGATTGTCTCACTTGACAATAAAACCTATCGGAACAAATCTGGCCAGAGTTAGCAATCCAGGCAGGACTCATCAGAACAAGGTATTTCTGCAGTTTCAGGATGGTTCCATTTTCACAATGACACAATTGAACATCTTTCACACAATTCAGGAGTCTTACAATTTAAGTAACGGCAGGCAAGAATTTAAAAAGGTGGTTTTATTAACTTTGTGATAAATAATTCTACATCATTAGTGCATCATTATTACTATATTATATCATCATTGCATCTTCATGACAATGAGAGGGACAATTAAGCATTTTTCAGAAGCATGTTCCCTCTGCTTTGGATATATTCTAACAACTGTAGATTGACAACATTTTCAAAAAGTATTAATTTGGTTAATAGTGTGACAATGACCAAGTATATTTTTTAAATGTCATCGATTAAGGGATAGACATTGGCCAAAACACCAGGATAACATTAACTTTGAAATAGCACCATGGGGTCTTAATATATTGACCTAAACAAGAAGGTGAGGCCTCATTTTAACCCTTCATCTGAAAGATAGCACCCTCCAACTGTACAGTGCTTCCTCAGTAGGGTCATACTGGAATGTTGGCTTTATTTGATCAAGATGCTTTATCCAAGATAATTAATTAACAGTACAATTGGCTGGAAACCTATGTCTTGAACATTTTGAAAAGAAGGCTGCTGCTTGACTAGTGTCAATGAGACTTCAATACCTTCAGAGATAGGTCATATGATCCAGTTTATGGGTGTAAAACATATTTACTTTAAACACAATCAGAGAAAACGTGTCACTGAGGCATGAGCCTCGCACCAAGCAAAACCCTCCAACTCTTTTTTCTCCTGAAACTTCTCTCAAAGTTTACAAGTTACAAGTAGAGGCTTCTTAAAATGCTGCTCTGTAGCCAAAGTCACCTTCCACACAAGCTTTTGGTACTGAGGTTTCTCCCTGGATCAGTTGTGGCTGGCTGCATTCTCTTTCTGGAGACACCGCTGGGACAGCCAGCACTGACTGATCCAGTGAGAAACTTTGAACTGACTACAGAGTAGCATTTCGACAATCAACAATTTTTATTTCAATTTGAACTGTTACTTGGCCAAAGCATATTAAAGATAATGTTCTGCAGTTTTATATGTTTCTAAGCTTAGAAAGAGAGAGTGCATATAGTTGCAATATATTTACACATTAGATACTTCTGATTTTTAGTTTAATTAAATTTTGTCAATAAAACATTCTTTATTAACTTAATCTGGCTGAATTGTTTCTGGCCCTGAGCTATATACACAATCTCGGGCTCAAGCCTGACAGAGTTTACACGTGGAACTTTGTCGTCTAAATGTGAGACTGCTTCTAACTAAGCCACAGCTGATACACCATATCCAAAACACACCCGTACACATTTGACTCCAGTTGTGGTTCAGCAGCATCATTCTCACCTCTGACTTTGCAAAACCATTGCAGAGACCAGAACTCAAAGCTCATAGTGTTAATCAGTGCAACACTGAGGTAGCATTGGCTTTCAAATGAAATACATACCAAAGGCCCCTGTTCCACCTCTACCTCCACCCACCTTTCCCCCCACCTCAGACGGACATAATAATGGCACCAACCAACAACAAACAGTTGTACCCTTTAAACAACATCAGGTTCAGACTGAAAGATTAATGCATATGGGTTAAAGGGGGATGGGTCTGGGTGGCATGCTCCAAGCGGTGGTGTGGACTTGTTGGGCCAAAGGGCCTGTTTCCACACTATAGGGAATCTGTAGGGAATCTAATCAGATATCATGTATGACGCTGCTGTATTCTAATCAAACACCTTATTTTTTAAAGGCATTGGAAGTGTAGTCACTGTTGCAAGGTATTTAATTGAATGCAGAGCACTTTGGAACATCCTCAGGCCATGATTAGAAAAAAATGCAAATCTTCCTTTATCCTCTCAATCGCAGCTAAACTTTAAACTATGACAAACAAAGCTGTTTGGATATATCCAAGTCATGACATTGGCAGGCGATTGGAGCCGTGGGTCAAACCAAATAGTGGCACCTTGGTGTGAGAACACTCAACATAGGCAAAAATGCTGATTCCTTTTGTTTAGAGGATACCGGTAGCATGGGGCTACGGATTAATCCTGATGTGTAGGAGAGGTGAATGTAAGGAAATAGCTGGTGAAAGCAACATAATTCATTTAGTAGTCTTCAGCGCATCATTTAGAAATGATGGAGGAGGATGCAATCTACTGATGTGGATTGTGGAGGGTTCTGCGGGCCATTAGTGGGCACAGTGGTAGTGTCGTTCCCTCTGAGCCAGGAAATCTAGGTTCAAGCTCTATCTGCTCCAGAAGTGCATATTAACACATCTGAACAGATTGATTAAAAAAAAAGGTGTTACTTAAAAAAAACTTAGAATGATAAGCAGTGTGAATGGCAGAGGATTTGAGAGAACATTGCAGTCATATCGAGTGTCATAATTGGTGACTGGGCAGGTTAGTTTCAATAACGTAAGGTAGAGCTCCGATTTCAGGGGTCTCTGAGGAAGGGTCACCAGGCCCGAAAAGTTAACTGCTTTCTTTTTTCTTCACAGATGCTGCCAGACCTGCTGCACTTTTCCAGCAACTTCTGCTTTTGTCTCTGAGTTCAGGGTGTGAGCAGAGAGAGAGAGGTGACAGTATAGCTTATAAAGAGGGGAACGTTGGTCAGGTGAGAATATTTTTCTGAAAATGAAAATATTAGTGAGGTAGGGCCTGAGCACACATCAAGAGGAGTTTAATGATAATCATGGGTCTGAGAAAGTTTAAATGCAGGTGAAATGGAATTGCTTCTAGTGAATTTTATGAACAAGTTAATGTTTTATTATTCATTTCTGGGTATTAACATCATTCGCAAAACTGTCATTTATCATCCATTCCTTGACAGGACGGCAGTTATCGATTTGCTATGATCTGTCTGGTGAATGCAAAATGTTGTTAAATAGAAAATTGAGAGATTTGGATCCAGCAACAATTTGTACGCACAAATCTTATCGCTTGAAGATAAGCCCAGAAGTCATGCTATCCATTGTCACCATGTCCACCTAAATCATCTGCTATACATTAGGCAGCTTCACTGCCACCAATTCTTCTTCTTGGTATTAATTGATTTACAAATGCCAAAGGTGACAGATACCCTCATGAAATTCAAGGCAGCCTTGATAAACAGAGTACATTTATGACATAATGTAACTAGCTATTAAGTTCTATATCTAAGATACATGAAACACCTTTGTAAGCCTTCATTACTGCTACTGGAACATTGGTACACAACTTAGAGACAAGCCTAAAAACTGCAACACACACTGGTTAGCGCCTCCTAGGGACAGTCCTTTAGATCCTGATGGGCACAGCTTATCTCATGATGTCAGTTAATCTTTTCAGGTACTAAATTGCCTTATGTACCAATCGTGTACAAAGAACAAGGAAAATTACAGCACAGGAACAGGCTCTTCGGTCCTCCAAGCCTGTGCCAACATGCTGCCTGTCACATCTAAAAACCCCTACCCTTCTGAGGACCATATCCCTCTATTCCCATCCTGTTCATGTATTTGTCCGGGTGCCCTTTAAAAGTCACTATCATATCTGCTGCCACTAACTGCACACACCCCCCCAACCCTGGCAGTGAGTTCCAGGCACCCACAACCTCTGTGTAAAAAACTTCCCTCGTACATTACCTTGAAACCTTGCCCCTCGCATCTTAAACCTATGGCCCCTAGTAACTGCCTCTTCCACCCTAGGAAAAAGTTTCCACTCTGTCCATGTCCTTCATAATCTTGTGTACTCACTGTTATCTTTGATATTTGAGCTGCTGGGTGTTCCATACATCTAGTAATGCTGGTGGTGGAGCAAGGGGACACAGTATGGGACTAAAAGTACCCAAGGGGAAGTGTGGAAGGAAATGTGGCTGGCACACCTTGAGGAATCTGAGCTGTTCTTCACAACTTTGCACGCAACAAAGCTCTACATTGTGAAATTTGGTTTCTGAAATGAAGATGAAAGGTGCAGTGGAGATTACTGAGAATTAATTCTGAAGAGTTAAAAGCTCTCTAGGATAAAATTCGGGACCACAAGACAGCTTAGACAACGATTTTGAGCCGATTGAGCCAGATTTCCAAGAGCTGTCTACTCTTGGTAGAGGACCTCAGAGCCATCAGTGGACTATTGCTCATAAACCTCCCAATCTAAGGGAGTGGGAGATACACCCCCAAGAACAAAAATCCTTTTTGCCTGAGTTCTGAGAGAGGGAAATGTTGCATTTGTACTTTGCCTTCAAGCGAGGTCACCTTTAAAGATTCCATGTACTACTTTTATACAATGTTGAAACACTGCCAGGCAGTTAGTCTGCTAGATGTCTACATGTTCACTGTATTGAAATTTGTTAATCCATCAGAACGTCTACTTCATAACTTGTTCTGTGTTTTATGGTTTTAAATAAACTAACCCACAGAGTTAATCAAACCCTGACGAGGAATAGATCATTAAACCGTTACCACTGACATAACAGGAGATCCTGTAATTCTAGCTTCTGTTATTCTTTCTTATTAACATCTCAAGAGGAAAGTATGCAACTGGTAACAATGCTTAGTTTGAGAATGGTAGAAAGGTTAATACTTCAGAGTTTTCAATTTCATTTGAATTCATTCTCTTCCTACATGAAAGCCAGGCAGTGAAATACAGATAAATTATTCATCAATCCCAAGGCTATCACTGCGTACAAACAGTGCCATCCTTACTCAGCTAGCTTGTACTATCTGTAATCGCACATCACATTGGATGCAAACAAAGCAAGCACAAATTAAAAAGCAAGCACATCCTTTTTCCCATTTTGCAACTAGGCTCCATAATCCACTGTCCAGCAATAGTGAGCAGACAACTGACTGAACGCATTTAAGTGTGTAATGGATGCACAATATAAACTATTCAATGTTCAATCATTTGATGAGGATTTCAACACTGTTGAAATGCAATGCCTTTTCATTTATTCATGTGCTCTTTCTTTCCATTTGAACATGTTCTGAAACTGTTTACTGTGAATCAATGATGTAGAAATTGCCAGAAACCTTGCAGGAAGAATAAATTCAGCAACAAATAATGTAGAACTACACAATGCTCTTTGATGATCAAAATTTCCACTGAGGAATATGGAAGATAATCTCAGAAACTGACGTCTCTCAGGGTACAACAATGAACTGTCAGAGTGATTGGTATCTTCGAACAGAGCACTATTCTTCCAGAATAGCCACTGATCTAGAATACAACACAGAACAACCAGGAGGGTTGGAATCTTAAGATGAAATTCCTAACCAGGAAGGTTGGTGTTTCAGAAATAAACAATTTCCAGTAGCAAGGACTGATTTGTCAATTAACACCACTAAGAGCTAGGTTTTGATCTGATGAGAAAGTGGTTTTAGGACTAAAGAGATATTACTATCCACGCTTAAGATTTTTTTTCCAGTGGAGAATGGGCAGGAAACAGTTAGTGAATTTCTTAGTGAAATTCGGGCACACAGTCCTTTCAAATGCCCATAACCAGCTTCCAGCAAAATAAAAAACACACCTTTCTCCACAGCTCAATAGGGCTGTAATCTACAGATCCAGGGAATGTTCTGGGAACCTGGGTTTGAATCACACTACACCAGAACTTGAACTCAACTTAAAAAAAAATCTAGCATTAGAGGTTTAATGATCACCTCAAAACCACTGTTCATTGTGGTAAAACACCACCTAGTTCACTAATGTCCCTCAGGCAAGGAAACTGCTGTCATTAACAGGTCTGACCTACATGTGACTCCAAACCAACAACAGGAAGACTTTCAAATGCCCCTGAAATGGCCCAATCAGCTGTATCAACTGCCAAAAACTCTAAAGAAACAAATGAAACTGGATGGACCAATTGGCATCAACTAAACACGGTTCAGTTGACCCTGCAAAGTCCTCCTCACTAACATCTGGGGGCTAGTGCAAAATCAGAGAATTGTCTCACATACTAGTCAAACAACAGCCTGATATTATCCTTAAGGTATATCACAGACACTACCATCGAATCAGGACAGGCCCAACAGATGTGGTGACTCGGTGATGTATAGAGAAGAGGCAGTCGCACAATAAGTCCTTAGTATTAACTCTGGATCTCATGAAATTCCATGGCAATGGGTCAAACATGGCTAAAGGAACCACCTACTGATTACCAGGTACCCTAGTCTCCTTGGCTGAAAACTCCTCCATGTTGAATACCACTTGAAGGATGCAGTGAAGGTGGTAAGATCACAGAACACAGTCTGAGTAGGAGGCTTCAACGTCCATCATCGGGAGGCACAGCAGTAACACTACTGATTGAGCTGGTCCAGTAGTACAGGACATAGCTGCTAGACTGGGTTGGTGACAAGTGGTGAGGGATCCAACAAGGAATATTACACTTGACCTCACCCTCACCAATCTGCCTGCCACAGATGCACCTGTTTATGACACTAAGTTTCAGACTGACCACAACATAGTCTTTGTGGAGACAGTGGCATCTTCACACCGAGACTACCCTCCATCATGTTGAATAGCAGTATCTTATACTGATTGGGAAAGACTTTGAACAGATCTAGCAATTCAAGACTAGGCATCCATGAGGCACCATGGGCCATCATCAGTAACAGAACTGCACTCCAACAAAATCTGCATCACGGCCCACTGTATTCCCCACCCTACCATTATCATCAAGCCAGGGAATCAACCACAGTTCAAAGAAAAGTGCAGAAGCAGCACCCAAAATTCCTATAAATGAGTTGTCAACCTGGTGAAGCAATGAAACAGGACTACCTGTGTGCCAAACAGCATAAATAAGCAGCAAGCGAGTCCACAAATCAGATCAAAGCTCTACATTCCTCCCACATCCCAGATGGTGGAAAATTAAACAACCCACTAGAGGGCGATGCCACATAAATATCCCCGTCCATAATTATGGAGGAGTCCAGCACATCAATGTAGAAGATAAGATCGCAGCATTTGCAACAACCTTCAACTAGATTACTAAGTAGATGATCCAACTTAGCCTCCTCCAGAGGTCCCAGCATCACAGACGCCAGTCTTCAGCCAAATCAATTCACTACTTAATGAGGGTGATCAGGGCACTGCAAAGGCAATGTCCCCTGACAACATTCTGGCACTGGTCCTGAAGACTTTTGTTCAAAGACTTGTATTCCAAACATTGCCACATCTCTAGCCAAGTTGTTCCAGTTCAGCTGTAATACTGGCATATAGCCAACAATATGAAAAATTGCAATAGTAGATCCTGTACACAAAAAAAAACAGGACAAGTCTAACCCTGCCAATTATCACCCTGTTGGCCTACTCTCGGTCATCAATAAAATAATGGAACATACCATCACCAGTGCCAGCAAGCTGCATTTATTTAGCAATAACCTGCTCACCTGAATTCCCTCTAAGCTATGTGGCCATGCCTTGAGGCTCCCTCGAGATTCTGTGCATGCCAATCCAAGTGCCAACTTGGTGCGGCACAGTGGCTCAATAGTTAGCGCTTTGCCTCTCAGCACCAGGGACCTGGGTTCAATTCCACCTTTGGGCAACTGTCTAGGTGGAGTTTGCATGTTCTCCACATGGCTGTGTGGGTTTCCGTTGGGTGATCCAGTTTCCTCCCATAGTCTGAAGAAGATGTGGAAATTAGGTGGATTGCCTTTGCTAAATTTCCCACAGTGTTCAGAGATGTGCAGGTAGTTTAGCCATGGGAAATGCATGGTTACAGGGATAGGATAGGGGGAATCGGTCTGGGTAGGACACCCTTCACAGGGTCAGTATGGACTGGTTGCGCCAAATGGCCTGTTTCCAAATTGTAGGGATTCTATTCTATTAAGGTCTAATTTTGTAAGTCAGTACTGTCCACAGTCCTCAGAGGTGTAGCTCCATGTAATATTGTGCTTAATAATAGCCTTGTAAAGTAAGTTTGTATATTTTATTGTCTTAGAGCATTTATACAAGTGCCCATTCTTTCCCTGTCCTTTAAAACCTTCCGAATTTCTTTTTAAGATTTCACTCAAGCATCTCTCCACATTCTTTTTCTGTTACTTGGTGTGTTCTCTGCTTAGGAACTTTTAGTTAAATGTCTCCACAAATGCATTTTTAGCGTTAAACTCTCCAGAGAGGTTGCTAGGTCCGGTGGTAGGACCCAGCATCTTTTAAAAAGGAATACTTAGCACCTCCAGCCGTCAAACACCACAGTTACAAGCGGAAAGGTAACTTTAAAAACACAACCCATTGCCCCTTAATCGGGTCAGTAGCTCCATGACAGAATTCTCCCCAGGGGTTAAGAGATAACAAGGTGTAGAGCAGCCCCTGCTCCTAAGATGCTGCTTGGCCTGCTGTGTTCATCCAGCTCTACACCTTGTTATCACGGATTCTCCAGCATCTGCAGTTCCTATTCTCTCTCTCCAGGGGTTGGTTAGCACAGTTGGCAGGCCTGCTGGTTAACAATGCGGAGTGATGCCAACTGTGTGGATTCAATTCGCACACCAGCTGAGGTTACCATGAGAATTCTGCATTCTCATGCTGCCCCTGGTCTGAGCCCTGGTGGCCTCAAGATAAACCTACCGCCAGTCTCCTCTCTAATGAAAGAGCTGCCCTATGGTCTGATGGGACTATGGTGACTTTACACTCTTGTATTGACAGACTATTAAGATATTCAGAAGAGTTCTGATTAAAACGACTGAGTAGATAAAGATCAACTACTTCCACGGGTTTGGGATTCTGGAACAAGGGGACATAATCTAAAAATTAGAGCCAGACTGTTTGGGACAAACAGTGGAACGCATTTCTAAATACACAGTGGGAGTGGTGTGGATCTCTCTTCCACAAAGCAGCAGGAAGTGATACATCACTGGTTAGTTTTCAATCCGAAGTGGATAACTTTTTTTGTTCAGTACGGGAATAAGGTGTATGGGCCAACAGTAGGTATATGGGGTCAGGTCACAGATCAACCATGATCTAGTTGAATGGCAGAACAGGCTGGAGGGGCCAAATGGCCTACTCCTGTTCTAATGAGTAGGTAAATACTGTACTGGAAGTGGTAACTTTGGTGTCGGGAAAATTTCAACTCCGTTCATAAAGAGCAAATAGCCCAGAGTGGAACTTAGAGACCCATTTCCAACATCAAAAAGATCAAGGCTAGGCTGTTAGTTTAGTTCCATTGGAGGCTGGCATTTTGATGGGTGAAATCAAAAGTTGTGTGTATGGACTTCACATCTCAAGACCCTGGAGTCCCTTGGAATTCTAGTTCACACTGTCCACAAGATGAATTACAAAGGAACAAGTGAAAATTCTCAAAGTTAATGGACTTGGGGTGAAAAAATAAAACTCCCAGTTTTCAGTAGAGCAGTGAATTTATTCATCTTCCTTGGAATGATTAACTATAACTGTAGACAAGGCAAAACAGAAGTGAGACCATTTCTCACTGGGTAAATCAGAAGGCTGGCAATACTGTACTGCAAATCTGTTTGGCTTTAATCAGATTCTTTGCAGCATTGCGAATCATAATTGCGTTGGGTTCAATCAAAATTTCAAGTGGGAAAAGATAATCTATTATGGTCATCTAATTTGACAAGAGCATGCATAGGCAAGGATAATTGTGCACTGAAACCAAACAAATCATTTTAAAAGACATATTCATGGCAAGGAAGAAAACTTGCAGAAGCAAAAATAATTGTCAAATTTTGAAAGTGCTAACAACAGAATGCAGGAACTCAGAATTTCTGAGTATAATTAAAGAAATACGCAAGTGGAAAAAGATTCCACACCAATATTTTGGGGCACCTATAGTTTATTCACTACCAACTATGGGCTGCAACCAACTATGGGCTGCAACTTCAGGAGCAACTCTCATAGAGCATTAATTAACTTTAAACAACAACTCAGAACAAGCAATATCTGCAGGATTCCAAGTGAAATATTGTTGGTTTCATTTAATCTTACTTACTTCAGCATGCAGTCACAAAAATTAGCCACACTGGTAGACGTTATTCAGAGTGATGTTATTTGGTGAGACCACTTCTGACATATAGACAGAGTTTTGTCAGTATCTAGTATCTGGCAGTATTAAACCTGGCTGCACTATAATAAACTGACAGATCCCAACTCCTAACAGGAGCACCTACTGAAAGCTGCGCGTTTCACACAACTTCTCCTCAAGCGACCAGTGATTCTAGGATATTTAGTCTCAAAATGTGGACAACACTGTATATACTGCCAATCTGTAAATGTCCTGAGCCTTTGGTTGCAATTGAGTGCTTTTCAAAGACTCTACATGGTTACTATGCAAAACTGAAGTCAAATAACAGCTATATCAGGGTAAAGCTAACAAGTTCCCTTTCTGGAACAACATTAGGGGAATCAAAGATTTAACCAACCATCTCGTGGTTTTTCATAGATCCTACCTCCCACATCTTATCCTCTTTAACTGGTTATACACACTTTACTCCAGAGTGGATGCTACCTGCCTATTTAATTATGTTGCTCAGCCTATATATACTGTACCTTACTTTATCCATTTAGCCCCTCAAGCCTGCTCCACCACTCAATAAATCATGGCTGATCAGACAAATCTGCATTCCCTCTGGTCCCTGATGACGTTTCATCTCCTTGCCAAATAAGAATCTATACCTGCCTTAAAATTATTCAAGGATTCTGTTTCCACCACCCTTTGAGAAGAAAGTTCTGAAATCTTTCTCCCTCTGAGAAAAAAATTTGCCTGAGCTGTCTTACATTGATGACACCTGATTTTTAACAGTGAGCCCTAGTCCTAGATTCCTCCAAAAGAGGAAACATCCTATCCACGTCTATCTTGTCAAGACCTCTCAGGATCATGTATGTATCAATCAAATCACCTCTTGTAAATCTCAGTGGATACAAGCCTAGTCTATCAAAGCTTTCCTCTTAAAGTGACCCTCTCACTGCTGGCTTTCGTCTAGTAAACTGCCTCCTGTGCAGTTACTTCCCTTCTTAAATAAGGTGGCCAGCACTGCATACGTTATTCCAGATGCAGTTTCACCAACGTCCTGGGTAAGTGAAGTATAACCTCTTCTTTTCCAATTCCCCTTACAATAAACTGTGCCAGTCCATTAGCCTATCTAATTACTCATACCCGCATTCTAACATTTTGTGTATCATGGACAAGGACACCCAGATCCCTCTGTATCTCAGAGCTCTGCAACTTTTCATCAGGTAGATAATATGCTCCACTAATGACAATAGTCAGAGCCCAAAATACGATGGACTTGTATTTCCAAAATGTATATTTTTTAATCAAAAAGAGGGCTGAAGATGTAAATACAAATTAAGTGGCTGTCTAAAACATGAGAGACAAATGGAATATAACATTTATACTACTGAAGAAACTTCAAAACAAATTGGATTGCAATTTATGTCCTAAGCTACACGTGTTTTGGGCTTTCCCTTTGAAAAGTACACAAGGACGGGGGCTAATAAGCAAATTTCAACCCTCCTGGAGTGGTCTAGTGTGAATGACTGCTCTTGTGTCTATCAGCCTGAGTTTGAACATTATTGTGTTGAAGAACCGTCTCCAAGTTACCCCTCATTCACTCCAACAAGCAGAAAGGAATCAGAACACAGCAACTTACATCTGCTACGAAACCAAGAGAATTGTCCATTCAATTGCCAACACCAGGGCTACTGGTGCTACCCCTCAGCCATTGAAACATCACCGTATTTACACTTCATGAATAATTCAGAATAATCCATATAACCTATTTTTAATATTTAAATGTATAGTCTCGCCTCTCATTTCTAATCGACCTATGTGTGTGTTGCATCAGTCAATCTTCTCAAATGTAGTTAATAATAAACTCATTCTTGTTAATTTGAGAAAGTCTGGTCAATGTGGTTCCTTTTAAGTCTAAGATAATAAAATGTGAGGCTGGATGAACACAGCAGGCCAAGCAGCATCTCAGGAGCACAAAAGCTGATGTTTCGGGCCTAGACCCTTCATCAGAGAGGGGGATGGGGAGAGGGAACTGGAATAAATAGGGAGAGAGGGGGAGGCGGACCGAAGATGGAGAGTAAAGAAGATAGGTGGAGAGAGTATAGGTGGGGAGGTAGGGAGGGGATAGGTCAGTCCAGGGAAGACGGACAGGTCAAGGAGGTGGGATGAGGTTAGTAGGTAGCTGGAGGTGCGGCTTGGGGTGGGAGGAAGGGATGGGTGAGAGGAAGAACCGGTTAGGGAGGCAGAGACAGCTTGGACTGGTTTTGGGATGCAGTGGGTGGGGGGGGAAGAGCTGGGCTGGTTGTGTGGTGCAGTGGTGGGAGGGGACGAACTGGGCTGGTTTAGGGATGCAGTAGGGGAAGGGGAGATTTTGAAACTGGTGAAGTCCACATTGATACCATTGGGCTGCAGGGTTCCCAGGCGGAATATGAGTTGCTGTTCCTGCAACCTTCGGGTGGCATCATTGTGGCAGTGCAGGAGGCCCATGATGGACATGTCATCTAGAGAATGGGAGGGGGAGTGGAAATGGTTTGCGACTGGGAGGTGCAGTTGTTTGTTGCGAACTGAGCGGAGGTGTTCTGCAAAGCGGTCCCCCAAGCCTCCGCTTGGTTTCCCCAATGTAGAGGAAGCCGCACCGGGTACAGTGGATGCAGTATACCACATTGGCAGATGTGCAGGTGAACCTCTGCTTAATGTGGAATGTCATCTTGGGGCCTGGGATAGGGGTGAGGGAGGAGGTGTGGGGACAAGTGTAGCATTTCCTGCGGTTGCAGGGGAAGGTGCCGGGTGTGGTGGGGTTGGAGGGCAGTGTGGAGCGAACAAGGGAGTCACGGAGAGAGTGGTCTCTCCGGAAAGCAGACAGGGGAGGGGATGGAAAAATGTCTTGGGTGGTGGGGTCGGATTGTAAATGGCGGAAGTGTCGGAGGATGATGCGTTGTATCCAGAGGTTGGTAGGGTGGTGTGTGAGAACGAGGGGGATCCTCTTAGGGCGGTTGTGGCGGGGGCGGGGTGTGAGGGATGTGTTGCGGGAAATACGGGAGACGCGGTCAAGGGCGTTCTCGATCACTGTGGGGGGAAGTTGCGGTCCTTAAAGAACTTGGACATCTGGGATGTGCAGGAGTGGAATGTCTTATCGTGGGAGCAGATGCGGCGGAGGCGGAGGAATTGGGAATAGGGGATGGAATTTTTGCAGGAGGGTGGGTGGGAGGAGGTGTATTCTAGGTAGCTGTGGGAGTCGGTGGGCTTGAAATGGACATCAGTTACAAGCTGGTTGCCTGAGATGGAGACTGAGAGGTCCAGGAAGGTGAGGGATGTGCTGGAGATGGCCCAGGTGAACTGAAGGTTGGGGTGGAAGGTGCTGGTGAAGTGGATGAACTGTTCGAGCTCCTCTGGGGAGCAAGAGGCGGCGCCGATACAGTCATCAATGTACCGGAGGAAGAGGTGGGGTTTGGGGCCTGTGTAGGTGCGGAAGAGGGACTGTTCCACATAACCTACAAAGAGGCAGGCATAGCTGGGGCCCATGGCCACCCCCTTAGTCTGTAGGAAGTGGGAGGAGTCAAAAGAGAAGTTGTCCAACCTGTCTCTGCCTTCCCTAACCGGTTCTTCCTCTCACCCATCCCTTCCTCCCACCCCAAGCCGCACCTCCAGCTACCTACTAACCTCATCCCACCTCCCTGACCTGTCCGTCTTCCCTGGACTGACCTATCCCCTCCCTACCTCCCCACCTATACTCTCTCCACCTATCTTCTTTTCTCTCCATCAGTCCGCCTCCCCCTCTCTCCCTATTTATTCCAGTTCCCTCTCCCCATCCCCCTCTCTGATGGAGGGTCTAGGCCCGAAACGTCAGCTTTTGTGCTCCTGAGATGCTGCTTGGCCTGCTGTGTTCATCCAGCCTCACATTTTATTATCTTGGAATTCTCCAGCATCTGCAGTTCCCATTATCTCTGATACCCTTTTAAGTCTATTTGGGTCTGGAGAAAAAAAACAGGATTCTTTTCAAATTAACCTCATTGCAACCACATGAATCAAGAATGGAAACCAGTTCATTCCCCTCACTTGACAGCTTAACAGTTTGGGCCTGTAATAAGCTGGAAACATCATTGTGGTCTTGTTGTTGTACTTCTTTCCAATTCTTCCAGTCAAAATAGACAATGTCAAATTTTCCCACATTATACTCCATTTGCCACTCACTTGACCTTTTTGTTGCCTCCTTGTTTCCTCTTTATAAATTTCCCTGCTTATCTTGGCGTTATCAAATAATATTTTTTAACATTTCAGCTAATTAATTTGTTGAAAACTGTACATAGTTGAGGTCCCAGTACTGATCCCTTTGGCACACCATTCATTACATTTTGCCAACTTGCAAAAGACCCAGTCAGGCACAGTCTCTGCTTCCTGTCAGCCAGTCTATCTTTGATCTGTGCCACCATGCTACCACTTGTACTATGAGCTTTAATTTTCTGCAGTAACCTTTTATACGACAACTTATGCATCCTGGAAATCCAAGTACAGAACGTCAGCCATTCCCCCCTTCTCCATAGCATCTATTAACTCCTCAAAGAACTCCATTAGTACAGTAAAACATGATTCCCTTTCCTCAAAACCACACCCAACCTGATGACTGTGAACTTACTCAAGCATCATGCTGCAACAGCTTCAATAGTAGCTTCTAATATTTTCCCAACAACAGATGTTAAGCTACCCAATCTATAGATTCCTACTTTTTTTTCTCTTTTTGAAAAAGGCATTCAGAACCTTCCAATTTTTTGGGGTCACCTCCAAATGAAGGTAGTTATGGAAAATCAAAACCAGTGCATTAACTATCTCGCTAACCATTTCCTTTCAGATTCTAGGATGAAGTCTGTCAGGGCACAACATTGTAGTTCCAAAAATTAACACAGAGCCACTTCTTTGGTTGTGATTTTCCTTAGCTGCTTGCTTCCTTCCACTTCCTGATTGTTGCTACTTCTAGGATGTTATTGGCATCCTTTCATAGTGAAGACTGCTGTGCAGTTCCTTTTCAATTCCTCTGGCATTTCCTTATTTTCCATTATTAATTCTCTTGTCTCATTTTCTACAGGACTATAACTTTGCTAACTATTCTTTTAAATATTTATAGTAACTTTCATTCTTCGAGCTGGTTTTCTGTTGTACTATAATTTATTTTACTTTACTCAGCCATTCTTTTCTAACATTCTGCCCAATCTTTGGACCTGCCACCTGTCTTTGTACGATAATTTTTTTTTTAAATTGATACTATCTCCAACCTTTTTCCGTAACCACGTATGGTCGTTTAGTCTCATGAAATTTTTCTTAGTTGTTGCCATATATCTGCTCTGTGTATTCAGCAATATCCCCTTAAATGTCTGCCACTGTATCGCTATTGAACCATTGTTTAACCTAATTCAACAATTCACTTGAGCTAGCTTTGTTTTCCTGCCCTCATGACCCCCCTATTTACATGCACTCCTCTCTTCCTTAAACTGATCCTTAAAATTTCTTCCTTAAAATTCAATCATAGAGGTAACTTCACTATCAGATCATTAAACCAATGCTAAACACCAGGTCTGCACTCTGGTCAGATCCAGAATAGGCTGTTCTAAGAAACTATCCTGAAAACATTCTCTGAACTCCTCATCTAGGATATGTTTTGCCCAGCTAACTTTCCCAGTCTATGCGTTGAATAAAATCTCCCATGATTACTGGAATGCTTTTGTAACAAATTATCATTATTTCTTCCATTATGTGTC
Organism: Stegostoma tigrinum; assembly: GCF_030684315.1. Classification (NCBI taxonomy): domain Eukaryota; kingdom Metazoa; phylum Chordata; class Chondrichthyes; order Orectolobiformes; family Stegostomatidae; genus Stegostoma; species Stegostoma tigrinum. The sequence goes on along the minus strand of NC_081378.1, from coordinate 19,408,339 downwards.
ATCCTACTACGTGCCTACTGTTAGGGTGTCTGCAAACCATCCTCAAAAGAAATTTCTTAACTTTATTGTTTCTCAGTTCTTTCCATACTGTTTGGGCATGTTGGTCCCCTAAACTCAGGCCATCCCTCACCTATGTTAATACCATCACTAACTGACACAACCAACCGTTTGCCCTTTTCTTTAAATTTCCTATTATTCCTAAATGTCCCATACCCTCCAAGATTCAGTTCTCAATACATGTTATCCTGCAGCCCAAACTAGCAGTAATGGCTACTGAATTGTACTTATTCATTTCTATTTTGCTCTTAATTCATCTAATTTGTTTTGAATGCTAAATGCACTCAGGTGTAGAGTGTTTAACTTCATTCCTTTACACTTTATCTGATGGGTAACTCTTAGATTTGTACTCTCAATCCCCTCCTGTCATGGTCTGTTTGTCATTCCAAAATAAATGTGCCTCAACTCTTATGTACCATACCTTCTCAGATTTGAATCCTTCCACCCACTACTTAGTTTAAAATCTCCTCTACTTCCCTAGTTATTTTGTTGCCAAAAACACTGGCACTAGCATGGTTCAGGTGTAGATTGTTCCACTGGTACAGATACCAAGCTGCTTACCTGCATTGAAACTTAGGAACCTTACTAATAGAGCAAATTTTTGGAATTTACCAGGTAATTGCTAAATATTAAAGGTTGTCAGCTGTAACAATGTGTAAGTCACATTAGTCCCTAGTGAGCAACATGTCAATTGGGCCTTTTTGTGACTTTGAACAAGCCCCTCGAGTTAGTTGTGCCTGCATCATGGGACTGAGTATTGATGCAACTAACATCAACTCCTAGAGAGGGCAGTAGCAGCACTGGTGCTGCCAAATGTTAATACAGTGAGTTAGCAGCATGAGTCAAGATTCCAGAACAAAAAATAGGGTACAAAAACTCTTTCAATTTATGTTCTATAGCAATTGAACTATCTGCAAGCATAGAGCACTGTTGTCGTCACTGGTTACTAGCCCAGAAAGGCAAATATAAATAAATAAAATGTTGGAATAAGGAAAAGATCTTTGTCTATCATAGAACATTACAGCACAGTACAGGCCCTTCGGCCCTCAATGTTGTGCCGACCTGTCATACCGATCTCAAGCCCATCTAACCTACACTATTCCATGTACGTCCATATGCTTATCCAATGACGACTTAAACGTACCTAAAGGTGGCGAATCTACTACCGTCGCAGGCAAAGTGTTCCATTCCCTTACTACTCTCTGAGTAAAGGAACCACCTCTGACATCTTTCCTATATCTTTCACCCCTCAATTTAAAGCTATGCCCCCTCGTGCTCGCCGTCACCATCCTAGGAAAAAGGCTCTCCCTATCCACCCTGTCTAACCCTCTGATTATTTTATATGTTTCAATTAAGTCACCTCTCAACCTTTTCCTCTCTAACGAAAACAGCCTCAAGTCCCTCAGCCTTTCCTCGTAAGACCTTCCCTCCATACCAGGCAACATCCTAGTAAATCTCCTCTGCACCCTTTCCAAAGCTTCCACATCCTTCTTATAATGCGGTGACCAGAACTGTACGCAATACTCCAAGTGCGGCCACACCAGAGTTTTGTACAGCTGCAGCATAACCTCTTGGTTCTGGAACCCGATCTCTCTATTAATAAAAGCTAAAACACTATATGCCTTCTTAACAACCCTGTCAACCTGGGTGGCAACTTTCAAGGATCTGTGTACATGGACACCGAGATCTCTCTAGTCATCTACACTACTAAGAATCTTAACATTAGCCCAATATTTTGCCTTCCAGTATCACGCCCACTTCATCAATATTTCATGCAAAAATTCTGGAATTTTAGATCATTCCCACCTCTCCCATCATGTATTGAGGAAAAGATTATTAGGCCCATGGCAGTTAGCTACAGTGTTAAGTTCTTCCAGTTCCTCTCATGTAATATTAGAAAGAAACAAAAAATAGACAATCTTGCTGCCCTCTCTCTCTCTCTCCAACCTTCGCTACATAATAATCACTCCTTTTTATTTTATTGACTTGCTCAGCACTCTGATGGCCTTCAGCATCAAGTCACCCATATTACATGTTTGTCATCGTCCCTATACCCTTATGGTGTAGAACTCAAGTCATTGCACCTTCCCTTGCTCTTTCTTACTGTTTTTCCTTAGATCCACAAAACAATCAAGCTCTTCCCTTGCCCCTCCCATCTAAAGGCACTTAAAAGTCCTGAACAGGATGTTAGTTAAGTGTTACTACTTAAGTTACGTCATCTTCAGTTTCCTATCCTTTTCAACCTTAATGGTAGCTGACATTGTAGGTTCTAGAAATTGCATTCCAGACATAAGGGTATTTGCCAGTGGAATCCTCAATTTCCCAGAGAATTCCTTCAGAGTGTATTGTGATGGGGATTCCATGGCATCCCCAGACACAACTACCACTTACACTGGAATAATGTCTACTTAGCCAGTGGAAATCTTCATAGGGATAGCCATTATGGTAATTTTATCCACTCCCTATTTCTCAGTCTTGATTCCCTGAGAGATGTTTGCCAATCGGTGTTTTCCAAGTTCTCATTTGCACTCTATCAATCACTGTTTAAGTCAACAGAGAATGCCAGCTCTTTGGTCCCACGCTGTAACTGAATATCTGGATAACTTGTGCTTTCACCAATGGTCTTCATGTTGATACTGACACAGTCTAGTTTTCCAGTCTTCCTTCCTTCTTTTGTCCTGGACCAAACATGTTTAGTGCTCTGCACTTGCCTATTTCCACAGTAGCTTTCCTATTGGTGCATACGTCCTAGTCAAACGTGTGAACATCTTTGCTTGTTCAGTAAAATTATTGTCCTTTGGTCTTTCTGTTGATGGTCTCGATAATGTTTCTGCTGTGGCTTGATACTTCTCCTAAAAGTATTTTGTTGTAGTATCATACTGCATTAGTCTTAATTAGAACTCTGTGTCCGTTGTGACATCGCTGCAATTTCTTTGAAGTTCAACATTGTTCACGGCCTGCTGTTTATAAAATGCAGCCTGAGAATATAACCTGAAAATTCCTCGCATGCCCATGTTACTGTCATTGTTTCTTTCTCAATCATAGCACATCTTGATTTAGTTTCTGTTCAAAATTTTAGTGCATAATAAGCTAGTCTTTCTTGCCCACGTTTTCAGATTGTCCACATCATTGCTCTGGTTTTGTTGAAGATGAATTAGCTACTGCTATGGTTAGTAATGAGAAGAAGTTTTTCCTTTTTTTCTGAAAAGCACTTCTGATTTTTGATCCAAAAGACAGCATCAAGAAAAGTGAGGAGCTGTTTGCTTGTTTGTTTAGTTGTGGCAGCCATGGTAATAATTTTGTTGCTTGGTTGACTATTCATACAAACCTCTGAAGTTCTAGGTGATGGTAACTCTTCAACAAGCCTTATTTTCTGCTGGTCTACTGCAATGCTGGTTGACTGAACAATATGTCCCAAGTATTGCAAAACAGACTGTGAGAATTTACATTTCTCATTCAATGCTAGCTCTGGTTCCTGCTAGGTTTTTGCTATTGCTCTTATCTCATTGTTGCCTTCAGTTTTTGTTGAACTATCAATTACAATTTTACATGACAGAGCCACATCTTTTAATCCCTCCAAGATCTTTGGAATATTTCAGGTGCAAAACAAATGCCAAAAGAAAAAGTTACAGGAATAACATGATGAATATCAATAAATGGTTTAGATCTTTAGTCCAATGGTAAAAACCAAAAACCACTATTAACATTGAGTTTGATGCTCTTTAGCAGCTACAAATTTTCATCCACTGATACCATAAGGTGGATTTCTCTCCCTTCAATTTCATGGCATTGTGCATAATGTACACAAAATCTTATTCATTCAATTTTAGAACAGCTAGCCTTCCAGAACATTGATACATTCATTTGGAAACTGGCGAAATGACTCTTTGGTAAAACATTGCCTTACTTCCACATTTCGCTCTTTTTAAAAGTGCATCCAGGCGATTTCTAGGTACAAACAAGTAGTGACACGGCATCTGCTCTCAAGACTTGTGGAAAGCCATCTGTAACTTCCCAGCCACTGAAAAACTTGAAACTCAGTTCTAAATTAATTGTCTTTTATCTTTGTTGTCCACTTCTTCAAATTTGAAAATAAGTTTCACACTACTGCATACTTTTATGCTTGGCAAAGAACATCAACTTTGAATCACATGTACAATTATGTTGATTGCCCTCTCTTTATACTATAGTCTCGCAGTCAGCTGGCCTTTAGGAGCCAAATGGTGGATGGCTGCAATGTTTCTTAATTCATCGATCCTACGGCTAATAAAGCTGATGTAATAGAAAGTTTAAAATCCTTTTGGTACACATTTAACTCTACCTTTCAAATCTTTGATTTCTCCTGGAGATATTACTTTATTGTTGAGTGGTACTTCAATCTCTTGAATATTGTTGTTTTTAACTTTTTTTTACTCTTTCTGTTCTGGGGTTACAATCTTTTTACTGCAACAAATTATGTTAAAGTGGTCACTCTTCCCACATTTTCAGTGTGCTGATATTGTGTCAGGTCTTATTGGGGTAACATGCTGGGAATTAAGCCCTGCTGTTCTGGAAGTCATTATAAAAGTTTAAGATTTACACAAAATTCCCCAATATACCTCCCCTTTAAGACCCATGTGTGCTGCTACTATAGCTTTAAAAGGTACATTTTTTTCCCAGTTTTTTTCTTTTAAATGAAGAAAGGTCGGGATGGAAGAGTGAGCAGTCTGCACCAAAGCTAAAAAAGTAAACAGCTTTTGAGGCCATGTGGTTTTTTTTAAGGTCGGAACAATAGAAGCAGCCCGAACGGGTGGGCTTAAGCTCCTGCAGAACCAGAACTACTTCTTCTAGGTTAAGGCTTCGGTAACAGTTGCTGGGGTCTTGAAGGCAGATGTGGAAGCTCTTACACCTCTCTCTGTTACAGCTAAAAGCTGCTGCTGCTACCATTACATGTGAGACTATGTGTTTTATTGAATTTACCTTCGTCCAGGGTCTGTGTATGGGATGTTACTATATTGGAACAGTTAATCAGTAATAGTTAATATTTTTATGTATTATTTTTATGGTTAGTAAGTTTGCAGATGACACGTCCAAAATTGGAGGTGTAATGGACAAATATGTTTGCCTCAGAGTACAACAGGGCCTTGATCAGATGGGCCAATGGGCCAAGAAGTGGCAGATGGACTTTAGTTTAGATAAATGTGAGGTGCTGCGTTTTGGAAAGGCAAATCAGGGCAGAACTTATGTATATAATTGTAAGGGCCTGGGCAGTGTTGCTAAACAAAGGATGTTGTCAAACTTGAAAGGGTTCGGAAAGGATTTACAAGTTTGTTGCCAGGGCTGGAGGGTTTGAGCTATAGGGAGAGGCTGAACAGGCTGGGGCTATTTTCCTTAGAGCATTAGAGGCTGAGGGGTGACCTGATAGAAGTTTATAAAATCATGAGGGGCATAGATAGGGCGAATTGACAAGGTCTTTTTCCCAGGGATAGGGAGTCCTGAACTAAAGGGCATAGGTTTAAGGTGAGAAGGGAGAAGACCCAAAGGGGCCTAACAGGCAACTGTTTCACTCAGAGAGTAATGCGTAAAAGTTTTTGAGAAGACTTATAGCTTGGGTTGTGGGTGCAGATGTAAACTTGCTCACCAAGATGCTGTGTTTGATTGCAAATGTTTTGTTACCCTGCTCGGTAACATCATCTGTGCGCCTCCAGTGAAACACTGGTGTTCTGTTCCATTTGTTATTTATATGTCTCGGTTTGCTGGGGTGGTTGGCATCACTTCCAGTTCTGTTTTGCAGTGGTTTGTATATCGGGTCCAGTTCAATGTGTTTGTTGATGGAGCTCCGCTTGGAATGCCAGGCCTCCAGGAATTGCCTGGTATGTCTCTGTTTGGCACAGCAGCATGGTGAGTGTATGGAATAAGCTGGCAGGAGGCTGGTACAATGACAATATTTAAAAGGCACCTGAATGGGTATATGAATAGGAAGGGTTGAGTGAGATATAGAGGCTGACAAATGAGGAATAGACTTATTCAGCATATGTGATCAGCATGGGCAAGTTGGACCAAAGGATCTGTTCCCGTGTTATACACCTCTATGACTCTGTTTCATAGAGTTAGCGTAACACCAATTATTTTCTTTTTATTTTGTCTGTATTTTAATTATCTGGTATAAATAAATGGTGTTTTGTGTCAAGTCTGGTAGTTTAACCAATTAAATTGCATCTGGAACACAACGTCTTACATTTACCTTTAAAATAAGAAAAAAATAGAGTCTAGATTACCTTCTTAATATATTTTGAGGCGATGTAATCTAGTCCATAACACCAGGTTAACATGAAGCAGTTTTCTGTACTTAACAAAATTACTACTTATTACATATTAATAAATTATATTTTCAGGTAATGAACTATCAGCATGTTACTCTCCTAGTTAAAACTCAAATCCCTTTCTCAGCTTCCTTTACACATAGATAAAGACTCTGGAAAAGAAAAACTGGTGTCATGGTTGGAAGGAAAAACTGGGAAGATATTTCAATGATTTCTGTGCATAGGGCTTGCAGAGGTGATTTTTTTTAAGTTATTAGCACTTGCTGCTCCTCAGTCTCTCTTCTCCAGGTACTTGCCCTTTCTCGTAGGAATGACTGGTTCACAACTCAAAATATTTGACTTATTGATTAAAAGTATCAGCTTATAGCAACTTGAGAGCGAAAATATAACGGGCTTTTTTTCAGGCTTTAGGTGATTTTACTGCAGAGAGAAACGATAGCACCTACCATTGCAGAGCATCAAAGCTTACAGTAGTGTTGTTTATACCAACAAGTTGGTCAGTTATCTGGCCAAATCTCCCTTTGTACACTACTCCTGGCTGTAGGCCTTCTGCAGTAAACTCGACCCACTGACCAAAGAATCAGCACTTCCAATGAGTATCAATGACTGACTTTTTACAATGCAGTAATCCCTTCCACCACGCTTGTTCTTCAAAACAATTTTTTCCCCATTTTAGTCCGTAATCAAAATTATAGATGAATAAACAGATTCCGTCCTCACAATTTACACGATGCAGTCTCTACTCACTACAGTGAAAACACTACACTATAACTTTTGCTGTCCTTTACTTGTGGTTTCCTGGTTTCAGCTTTAGTGTACTTTCACTTTTCTGCCCAATATATTGTCATACTTTACTCTGAAGGATGTCTCTGATCACCTTTGCTTTGCTTCAGTTCAGCTTGTCTTACTAGGTGCACACTTGTTAAAGTCAAGTCCTCCCTGAGCTGTAAGAAATCAAATAGAGTTCCCTCCAAAATTCCAACTGCTGCCTAATCTCTATTCAGGTTATCGTTTTATGCCTTTTATTTACAGTTACCTACTAAACAATATAGACTATTGATCAACTAATTGGTGCTGTATTTTGCTAATTCTTGTAGTTTATTAAACTTTGTTCTCTCAATTATTTCTGAGCACTGACCGCATTGGACACAGTGATAACTTGGAAGTGGCTGTTTCTTTACTTACCCTGTCTTAGTAAAACATCTTCTGCAATGCTACCAAATGCATTGAGGAGGGTACCAGCCTGGTCTCTTTGATTTTCCTGAAATGCTTCTTCTTCAAGTCATCTGCACCAGTTTTCCCACTTCCCAGCTTGCTGTGGGCTTTTCATGCACTCACATGATTCTGCTGGTGAAAACCTCTGTTCCAAGGAAAGGTTACTGGACCCGAAACATTAACTCTGATTTATCTTCACAGATGCTTCCAGATCTGCAGAGCTTTTCCAGCAATTTCTGTTCTTGTTTCTTGCACTGCTAGTGGTAGGGTCCATTGTATGACTTCCCCTCTTTGTAGCTTTATTCCTGCACTGTTCTTGATTTGGGTTGTTCCTCTAATGAGTTTTGTGCTGCTTTGTCCCACTGCTGGGTGTCTCTCTCACTCATTGTCACATCCATCATTATAGTAAAAGCCGAAAGAACTGCGGATGCTGTAAATCAGAAACAGAAGTAAAGGTGCTGGAAAAGCTCAGCATGTCTGGCAGCATCTGTGAAGGAAAAAACAGAGTTAATGTTTCAGAACTGAGGAAGGGTCACCAGATGTGAAACATGAACTTTGTTTTTCCCTTCACAGATGTTGCCAGACCTGCTGAGCTTTTCCAGCACCTTCATTTCTGTTCAATCATTATAGTGGAATACTTGGAGGAGACTGGGTGCACAACTTTACTAAAGCAAACTTACTGGCATCAATGATCTTTTCAAGGAAACCATTCATCGAACATTCTATGAAATATATAGCACAAGGTCTCTCCACCATCATGTTATCAAATATATTACATCCAGCTCATTTTCAGAGAGTTTTTATGATTGCTTAGGGGAAGATGCTGGATGGGACCCATCTGAGGTGAAGAGAGGGGTTGTAACAAAAGTCTTATCATTTAATATAACAATTCACTATCCCGTTAGATAGTTGCTTGCACAGATAAGCAGAGCCTCTGTTAAGCATAGACTCAGCTATCATTACAATCTACTGTTATAATCCTATTAGACACCATTACCATTTAAATTGAAATCTGAACTCCCAATAATTTACCACAAAACAATACATTTTTAAATAAAAACAACTTTTATATTAAAAATGTAAACAAAGCAAACAGTATTAACTTGACGCTATATTTAATGAAACAAATGTGATTAATTCAGTTCTATTTCAAAGTTCTTTCCAAGAGCTCTATTATCATGTGAAATCTTGAAATTTCCTTCACTGTATTAGGTCCTAATTAAAAGTATGGAAAGCACTTTGATTTCTTCTCAGTTTTCCAGTGATTCTCAGATGTGGGAAATTTCATGGGGATCTTCCCATTGGCTTTTCATAAAATGATCCCCTAAATTCTCTTCAAATCACCAAAACTGTAGAATTACCAGCTAAAACCTAGCTTGAAAAATTCGGTGAAGCCTAATTGCTGTTTATTTTTGTTTTATTCACCCAGGGGCATGGGCTTCACTGGCTCTGCCAGCATTTATTGCCCTCTGAGATGCCCTTGAGCTGCCTTCTTGAGACCCTGCTGTCCATTTGGTGTACGTAAGCCCACAGTGCTGTTACAGAGGGAATTCCTAGACTTTGATCCACTGACAGAAAGGAAATTGATATACTTCCAAGTCAAGACAGTGAATGGCTTTAAAGGGAACATGCAGGTGGTGGTGTTCCAAAGTATGTGTTGCCCTAGTCCATCCAGATGAAAGTGGTCACGTGTTTGGAAGGCTGTCGAAGGAGCCGAGGTGAATCTCTGCAGCGTATCTTGCAGCAATCATATAAAGTTCAATGTAAAGTTGGAAAAGGATAAAAATCGGTCAAGGATTAAGATCCCTGACTGGAAAAGGGCAGATTTTAGCAGTCTAAACATTGAACAAGAGCAGCTGTTTGGAAATACAGTTTGGTGGATAAAACAGTGCATGAAAAATGGGAGACTTTCAAAAGAGAGTCGAATAGTGTGCAAGCTGGGTACCTACCCATGAGAAATAAATGCGGAGTATCCAAAGTTAGAGTTCCCTGGAAGATTAAGGACATTGATGAGAAAATAAGGAAGCAAAAGGAGTATATGATGCATTCTGGGATAATAATAGCAATGGAAATTAGAAAGAGTATTTCAAGTGCAGGGGAAAGGCTAATATAGAAGGCTGCAAGGAAGCCTGAGGAAAGAATGGCAGGCTGCAAGAAAAGGAAAAGTAAAATATCCTTCAAACGTATTAATAGTAAAAGATTAACAGAAGAAAGAAGAGGGCCCATTAGAAACAAACAGAGTAAGCTGGTCAATGAAGCAAAGGATATGGTAGAGGTACCAAATGAGTACTTTGCTCCTGTCTTCACCAAAGTAGAAAATGATGACTATGGTCTCATTGAAAATGTGGGCATTGAGCAACTGAGCAGCAGAAGTGATGCTTAAACAAGAGGTGCTAAAACGTCTGGCAGCACTCATGGTACAGGCACTGCCAGTCCTAGATGAGATGCAACCTAGGTTCCTGAGACAGGCAAGGGAGCAAACTGTGTACCCATAGACAGAAATTTTCGAGGTCTCTTTGAACACAGGATTAGTTTGGGGGGACTGGAGGATTGCAAACATGACACTGTTGTTTAAGAAAGGGCAAAAGGTTGAGTCAGGAAATTACAGGCCTGTCAGTTTGACATCAATAGTGGGAAAAATGGTGGAGGACATAATATGGGATAAGGTAAATATACACTTAGAGAAAAATAAATTAATACTAGACAGTCAAAACAAGACCTGCCCTTGGCAAAAGCCGTACCTCACAAATTTGATTGAGTTCTTTGTTGAGGAGACTCAGGCAGTGGGTGATGGTGCCAGAAAGCTTTTAATACAGTCCCACAGAGCAGATTGGTTAGCAAATTGGAAATATTTGGTATTGATGGGTCCTTGACAGCATGAATCAGAAGTTGGTTAAAATCAGGAAATACAGAGTAGACATACACAGGCATTTCTCAGACCGGGGGCGAGTTGAAAGTGGCGTTCCCCAGGAATCGGTTTTGGACACCTCGCTTTTCCTGATTCATATAAAAAATTTGGAGACAGGTATTGAGGGCAAAAATCTCTAAATTTGCAGTCGTAAATTGTGAGCATGATGCAGAGTGATTTCTGGTGGACTTTGGCAAGTTGGCCAAATGGGCAGTTAATCAGCAGATGAATTTCACTGCAGAATACTTTAGTGAAAGAAACACAGACTGACAATATAGACTCAATGGTACAAATCTGAGGGGAGTACAAGAGCAGAGGGACTTCAGGGTTCTCAAGTCGGATTCTCTGAAGGTGGCCAAGCAAGTTGAAACAGTTGTTACAGGATCCTTAGGTTTATAAATGGAGGCATGGAGTATAAAAGCAAGGAAGTGACGCTACTGGGGACTGACCAATGATTTGTATTCAGTTCTGGGCACATTATTTAAGCAAGGATGTTAGAGCCCTGGAGAGTGCGCAAAGGAGATTTACTAGAATGAAACCAGGAATGAGAGATTTTAGATACAAGGACAGCTTGTAGAAAATGGGCTTATTCTCCTTGGAGCAGACAAGATTAAGAAGTGACCTTATTGAGCTGTTCAAAATAATGAACAATTTTGGTAGGTTAAAGAAGGATATTCTATTTCAACTCTACTTCTTAGGTCAGTAACTGTGGGGTCATAATTTCAAGATATTCAGCAAGAGAGCTAGGAGTGAGATGAGGACAAACTTCTTTAAGCAGAGGAGTCACTAGGATTTAGATTGCACTGCCTAGGAGAGTGGTAGAGGCAGATTCCATAGGAGGTTTCATAAAAGACTGAATATTGATTTGAATGTGATGGATTTAGAGGGCTGTGAAGATAGGGCTGAAGAATGGGACTAGCTGGAGAGGCTCTTTCAAGAGCTGGTACAGACTCATGGATCAAATAGCCTCCACCTGTACTGTAAAATTGTCCAAGTCAATTCTATGAACATTATCATGGCCTTTGCAGTATCCAGCACTTTCAGACATTTTATGATATGATGTAGAAAGAATTGAGTTGCATAAAGATTGGCATCAGTAGCGTTGCGGTCCTCCAGAATTGGGCAAAGTGAAGCATTTTGAGCACCTCTGGCTATTGCAAATGCTTCAGCCTTATCTTTTGCACTGATGTCTTGGGCTCCTTACCATTAAGGATTGGGATATTCATTAAGCCGCCTCCTTCAGCAAGTTGTTCAATTGTTCACCAGCTGTTCATGACTGCCCAGCTTACTGACCTCTTGGTTGTGGGATCACTTTTACCATATAGTTACTGTGGACTTCTGTCTCTAGCCTCAAGATGGTAAATCTCTCAGCTTCTTTCACAAACATCAAGTTTTCAAATTCACTGACTACTGCCACGAGAATTATTGCATTTCAATCTAACAACCACTGTGGGTTTTGTCATTTAGCATAAAACTAGGCAATCCTCCAGCTGTTTCTGCTCTCATGAAATCCAAACTCAACTTTCCACAGAATTTATAATTAAGTTAGCTGCTTCTCACTGCTTAAAATACAGACCTGTCTAATAACAATTTCTTTTGTTTCTCTCAATCCAGCAAGAAGCAGCTGACATCTAGAACAAAGCTACTACTGCCTGGTTTTGGAACAAACGCCCACATAGAGAGACAAAATAACGTCTACCACCATGGCGTATTTCTATGACATTATAGCATCATTTGGGATGTTCTCAAGCAGAGATGTAAATTAATTGTTCTACCTTCAACATTTGTCTAATTTTGAACTAATATGAATAATTAAGAATCATCGAGATGTACAGCAACAGTCTAACTCACCCAATGACAACCAGATACCCTAAATTAATCTAGTCCCATTTTCCAGCATTCGGCCCACATCCCGCGGTCAGGCTACAGCAAAACCCCCCAAAAAAAGCCAAGCCTTGGCCAAATAGCTATAACGTTCTTCAGGATCTGGTTCAGCAAGCCACTGTAGTTGATGCCAGTATGTGGACCTGAGGCAGAAATTGGTCCTACTGGACCTAAATTGAGTAAGAGAACTCACAGGCCAATATCCAGAAGCACGCACACCCTACATGTGGTTTGGAACAGTTAAATTGCTGAGCCAAGTCCAAATCAGAACTAATCAAAATAAACATCTCTTTAAATAGTCAACTGGTTCTGATGGAGGTTGATACCACCATAGCTGAATCAGTGATTGCAGAACCAGTCTTTAACAAGGTTCACTCTGGGCTCCAACCCTCAAGTTTGTGCAAGACTGCAGCCAGACTGATAACGTATACCGGGGAACTGTTACAGATTCAGGGTATGACTTCAGTTCCAGTCTATGAGAAGCAGTTGGTGCAGTTATTACTGATTGCAGTAAAAGGCTCAGGCCCAAGTCTATTGGGGCGGATTTGGTCAAGAAAGATTCATCTTGATTGGTTCCACAATTTTCAATTAGAAATTGGTTGCCTGAGTGAAGTTCTCATTAAATAGCCAGAAGTTTCTCAGGAAGGTCTAGAGAGCCAAGTCCACTTTACATGTTGACCTGGAAGCAATTCCAAGATTTTGCAGGGCCCACCCAGTGCCATTTGCCTCATGGGCAAAAGTAGAGGAAGAATCAGGAGTCTGGAAAGTAAAGGAATCATCAAGCCAGTGCAGTTTGCAGAATTAGCACCAGTGGTCGTACCAGTTGTGAAGCCTGGTAGCTTGGTTTGTCTTTGTGCAGATCTTAAGGAACAGGTAAACCACTTCTCAAGGCTGCATAAATACCCACTCCCTCACCACAGAGGTTGGCATATTACTATGGGGAGCAAGAGTGATTTTCCTAAGTAAAGATCACCTCCAGATACCGGCTGAACTCCACAAGGATCAGCCAGGGGTCCCAAAGACGAAAATATTGGCAAGTTTGTCTGGTGGCCAGGATTGGAGGCTGACATAGCTGCATTGGTGGGACAGAGCCAACAAGGACAAAAATTAGCACCAGAAACTCCCCCATGTTCGTGGGAATGGATAGGTAAACCCTGGACGCAGTTACTCATCAAATATGCCGATCATTTCATAGGCTCAATGTTATGGTGGAGGTCCACTCAAAGTGTTTGGATGTGCATACAGTTCATTCAGCAAACTCAGGGATAACAATTGAAAATCTGCAAACATCATTTATGATACACGGACTTCTGGAAGTATTGGTCAAAAACAATGGGATGTCATTTACCAACAGGGAATTTGAGTAGTTCCTGAAGTCAGATGGCATTTTGGATTTTCAAACAGCTCTATACCATCCATAGTCCAAGGATTTGGTGGAAAGAGCAGTTCAAACATTAAATGTAAGCAACTGTCCCAGTTCCTGTTTGATGATACAATCACCCCTCATGCAACTACAGGAATGGCTTCTTTAGAGTTGCTATTGGGGATCAATAATTGTATTTTATATTTTGATTTTCATTTCTTATGCTTAATAAATTTTTGTTTTATTTTCAAAACCAAATCTGTGACGTAACATGTCGGTGTTAAAGTGAGAAGCTACCTCACTGAAACAAAAAAAAACAAACTATGGTCTATCAAGCCAGATTTCAGTCAGGGATCTGACTTGGCGAGTAATAACATCAGCTGGGATCATAACATGAGGGATTTTTATTTTTCCAGAGAGCAGTGAGCCTTTGAAATATATTGTCAATTGCAGTTCTGGCTGATAATTCTCTGTAAAACATTCATGAGGGAGCTAATACCATTCCTGGCAGGAACAAAGTTCATACGATATGGTGATTATATCATTCAAAATGACACTCTGTCCCCCAGTAAATTTATTAGCCATGTAGGCCCCTTTTGTAGCATGTCAGAAGCTAGGAAACATGCAGTAAAACTCAACTCCTGACACCACAAAGCCTCTCTGCTATCTATAAGGCACAGGTCAGGAGTGTGATGGAATGCTCCCCACTTGCCTGGATGGGTACAGCTCAAACAACTCTCAACAAGCTTGACATCATCCAGGAGAAAGAAACCCACTCAATTACAATCATATCTACAAGCTGCCACTCCCACCACCACTGACAGTCAGTATTTACAGATGCACTGCAGAAACTCACCACAAACTACTACCATCTGGAAGGACAAGGGTAGCAGACACAATGGGAACACCACCACCTGCATGCTCTGCTCAAAGCCACTCACCATGCTGACTTGGAAACATATCATCTTCATTGTCACTGGGTCAAAATCCTAGAATTCCATCCCTAATAGCATCGTGGATGTGTCTACACAAAATAGTCTGCTGGGCTTCAAAAAAGCAGCTCATTACGCCCTTCTCAAGCATGACTAGAGATAAGCAATAAAGCTGACCTAGCCATCAATGCCTACCTCCCATGGGTGAATTAAAAAAAAGACAAGCACTTCGCCTTTGTTAGCCAATTCTTTTTATGCAGTATTTATCAAATGTTTTTTGATTGCCTATGCACATAACGTTAATTGCTCTAACTCTCATAATTTTCTCCATTACTTTACCAAAGTAATCAATCATGTCAGTAAAACACAGTTGCCTTCCATTTATGAAATTGTATTTCTTGCAGTACTCATTAATTTTGTCTCGAATCTGTACCCTCAGAGGTTTTACTCATTATTGCTGTTACGCTGACCAACAATTAGCAGTTGAGTTTATTCCTTTCCTTATTTTAAAAAACAAAGATGTAACATTTGTAATCCTACAGTTCTGTGGCACCGCTTTAAGGAAGATTGGAACACAGCCGTTGCAATTTCAACTTATAGTTCGCCGAGAAACCTTTGATCAAGTCCACCCAGACGAGATGCCTTTTCTACTTTGAAAGCTCCTGATCTTTTAATTACTACTTTGTTTAATTTTACGCTGTTTAGCTTATTTACTACATTCTCCTTTATTATAAAAATTTGAGCATCCACTTTTCTTTATAAAGACAACACAAAATGGTCAAATCAGTGCTTTTGCCTTCGTAAAGAGATAATCTTTGCAAGGCCAAATATACCTTGGCCTTTCTCAGTCCTTTTTACTACTTACATTTATGAAGGCGCACTGACATTTTACCTGGCGGAATGACGAAACATTCGCAACCAAACTCAATGGTTTGGCGAGCAAGTCTACAGCCTCATCCACGACCCGCGCTACAAATCTTCTCGAAAACTTCAGACACATGATCTTCAACCTCAGCCTTAAGCACAAGGTGCTGAACGTTCTCACAGCTGTGTCTGTGAAGTGGTTTCTCCTCCAAGTAGGTTTTAAATAAGCTGGCCAAATCTAAAACTGGGCCCTCCTTCTAAACTATTTACTGAATGAAAAACTCATTCACTCTTTCTCTTATTGATCTCTTCACTGTTTTTAACACGTCAAATTGATTCAAGCCCTTCTGATCCTGAGAGCTAATGCAACTACCCTCTACCTGGATGTACCTCTATTCCTCTTTATTCACCCATCCCATTTTCCACTTTGACCTTACTCCAGTCCGCTCAGCTTCATATACCTGTTTTAAACATCATCTGTCATTGTTCTGTGAATTGATTAATAATCAGAGCAGGCCATGCAGATGTGATTTAATCATAGGTTTCATGTTATTACTCTTAATTAAGATGCAAACTATATTGCAGTTTAGTGATAAGTGGAAGTAGTTCAAGGACAGTTCAGCAGAGTTTCATCAGAGTTGCAGGGAGCCATAATTCTGAGGGAAGTCTTCATGATACCACGTTCTTATGACTTTGCCTGGATTAGAATGACTTGTCATTCCTGGCTAGTGTAATTACAGAATGCTCAGTTTGTATAAGCAAATATTATTACAAAATGTGGGCACAGTAATTCACAACACAAACATGCAGTACAAAGGTTTGCAGATATTCATTTTGATACACGCAAAGACATTTGGATTTATTTAGTGTAGTAAAAATTAATTCAACAGTGACACAGAATTGGATGATACTGAATAAACTAGTCTGCAACACCTAATACCCAGTTTCAATGACTCAGAGTCATAGAGCTGTACAGCACAGAAGCAGACCCTTCAGTCCATCTCGTCCATGCTGAACAGATATCCTAAATTAATCTAGTCCCATTTGCCAGCATGTGGCCCATCTCCCTCTAAATCCTTCCTATTCTTGCGTCTATCCAGATGCCTTTTACATTTTGCTACTGTATCAGCCTGCATCACTTCCTTTGCCAGCTCGCTCCATACACGCACCACACTCTGCATGAAAAAATTGCCCCTTAGGTTCCTTTTAGATCTTTCTCTTCTCACCTTAAACTATGCTCTCTAGTCTTGGACTCCCCTATCCTGGTGAAAAGACCTTGACTACTCACCCTACCCATGCCCCTCATGATTTTGTAAACCTCTATAATGTCACCCCTCAGCCTCCCATGTGGCAGGGAAAATAGTCCCAGCCTATTCAGCCTCTCCCTATAACGCAAACTCTCCAACCCTGGCAGCCTCCCTGTAACTCTTTTCTCAACCTTTTCAAGTTTAATAAAATCTTTCCAACAGCTCAGAGAGCACATTTCAATGCAGTATTCCAAAAGTGGCCTAACCAATGTCCTGTACAGCCACAACCTAACCTTCCAACTCCTCTACTCAAGGCACTGACCAATACAGGCAAGCATATCAAGTGCCTTCTTCACTACCCTGTCTACCTGGGACTCTACTCTCCAGGAACTATGAACCTGTACTCCAAGGTCTCTTTGTTCAGCAACACTCCCCAGGACCTGACTGTTAAGTGTATACATCCTGCCCTGATTTACCTTTCCAAAATACAGCATCTTACATTTAACAAAATTGAACTCCATTCCTTGGCCCATCAGACCATCTGAACAATGTCTAATACTAAGCTAAGACTAGTAAACTTGACAGCTTATATTGGAAGTCCATTGTAGGCTCAACATCCTCAATCCAGCTGGGAACCTTCTGGGTTTAGAGATGATAACATTTATACAGTAATGAATAAAATGTGCTTATGTCACATTATTCCAGTAAGCCTCTCACCTCCGCTAATGTCTAGTTTTCCTTGCACTTCTGCTCTCATTCCTGATTTCCACTGAAGACTGAATTAAAACATTAATTTTCTAATCGGTCATATTGTTATTCTTTACTTCAGCAACCAGACATAATCTGACGTTAATAGAGCTACCTGCCTCTTTACACCCAAGTTTCTTCCACAATTTAGATCTCAGACTTTATTTCTTATAACCTTTGCTTCAGATGCAATCTCCTGTCATTGGATTCCAGCCACTTTGTCTTGAGCCTGCACAGCCAACCTAAACTTTTTGATTTGCAATTCACGAACCCCATTTATATTCCCCAAGCATGCCTCCGCTCACCTGCTGCTGAAATAACTATTTTGTTCCTTCTAGACTCTATTCCAATGCTTTCCTGGTCAGCTTTCCATCTTTTGTCCACATATCTCTGAGCCCATCTAAAATGGAGATCCTTGCATTGTAGCTCACTCAAATTCGCATTCAACCATCACCTATTGCACCCACTGATTTACATTGGGAGCCAATCTACCACCACCTTCATTTTCACCTCTTAAAATCTTATTCAAAATACCTCATAGCCTCAAAGCTCCATTCCTCTAACCTCATCCAGCCCTACCACTCTCTGATAGCTCTTATAGTTGATCTCTGGACCAGTCTCCTTAGGCACATCCATTTGTTTTAATGTGCAGCATGATTGTCCATTTTTTGAGCGCATTGCCGCACGTATGCAGTACCTTCACTAAGACACCTGCAAACTGCTCAATACTTCCCGAGTTTCCACGTGGTCTCACACAGTGTAGAGAAAACACTGCTTAAAATCATGTCCATCCCTCACTCAGTACCACCAAAGGGCAGCCACCTAATCCAAAAGCTCCAGTGTTAATTTTTGTCTGATTACAGTTCTGGAAAATGCCTTGGGACATTTTAGTACACGAAAAAACAATGTAAATGCAAGATGCTGTGACTGCTGCAGTGCAATTATACTACAAACACCCATCTCACGGAGCTTCCATACTGGCAAGTTGCTCACTTACTTTGGTTCATCGAGCACAATTAAATCAACTGATCTACAATTGTAAACTAATTCTGTAGGAAAATAGCCAGTCAGCGCGAAGTTTCTTTTTCAGCAATACTCCAATTCTGTACCACTAAACGGCTATTAACCTCATTTAGCATAAGTTGTTTCCACTATTTGGCAATCTAGTTCTGTGTTGTGGTTCACCAGATTAGTTTTTCATGTTTTTAAAAAAAATGGGGTTAGCTCAGTTGGCTAGACAGCTCAATGTAAAGTAACACCAACAGACTGTGTCCAATTCCCATACTGGCTGAGCTTACCACAAAGGAGTTTCTTTCTGACCCTCTCGCTTTACCTAAGGCATGGTGACCCTCAGGTTAAACATCCACCAGTTGCCATCTCACTCTGAGAGTAGTTCAATGGTCTGGTAAGACAACAGCAACTCTACCTTTACTTTTACTCACTCTGTTTTTAGGCATTCCTGATGCTGCTTTTATCTGACATTCCTATAGCCTTTGTCTATGCATACAGTCAGGTCATAGAAACATGGGTAACCCAAAAGGAGGTCATATGGTCCATCAAATTCACATCAGCTCTCTGTAAAAGGAACCATTCAGCAACATTTATTTATTCATTTGTGGGATGTGGGAGTCGCTGACTGGGCCAGCATTTCTTGCCCATCCCTAGTTGCCCTTGGAAGATGGTAGTGAGCTGTCTTCTTGAACTGCTGCAGTCCACCTGCTGTGGGTTGACCCACAATGCCATTAGGGAGGGAATTCCCAACTCTATCCTTCTCGCTGTGTTGGTTAATGCTGTTCAAGTGCCCTTCTAATTCAGTTCTGAAATTATTGGCCATTATCTGCTGCTACCAACCACATGAGCAAAGAGTTCCCAATCATTACCATTTAGTGCATAATAAAATTTCTTCCTTACCCTGAATGTCTTGAGCAAAAACATAAACATATGGCATCTAGACATTGTATCATCAGCTAGTAGTAACAGTTTTGCCTTGTCTATGTTATCCAATCCTGTCACACTTTTGTACAACAGTAATAAATCATTTCTCAATATCCTTTGTTCCAAGGGTAACAATTATGCACACAGGAACATGAAATAAGACATTCAGTACATGGACCCTGCTCTTTCATTCAAAAAGACCATGACTGAATAATCTACCACAATGCCACTTTCCTAGATTATCTCCATACCATTTAATGTCATTAATTTTCAGAAACTTGTCTATTGGTTTTGAAATTTTTAATGCTGGACAATTCCGTAGCTTTCTGGGGCAGTCAGTTCCAAAGATTCACACCTTCTGAATGAAGAAATTGTTCTTCATCTCAGTTTTAAACAGTTTACCCTTTATTCTGAGATTTCATCCTCTGATTTTAGTGCCATCAACTAGGTGAGGCCTAGTTTGGTTCCTGAACTTTCCACCCTTGTTGGAATTACTAAGCCTGTACACAAAGCATCACCTTAAGGAACATTATAAAATATTTTACTATTAATTGTTGGTTCTACATTGCACATGGATAGATTTTTGCCAATCTTATTGAAAATAGAAATTCTACTTTTGAATGTTCCAATATGTTCTGCAGTACTTGTCTAAAAACTTTATTACACTGTGACAACACTTATTCTGGGTCAACATAGTGGCTCAGTGGTTAGCACTGCTGCCTCACAGCATTAGGGACCCAGGTTCAATTCCATTCTCTGTGTCTGTGTGGGTTTCCTCCCACAATCCAAAGATGCGCAGGCTAGGTGGATTGGCCGTGCTAAATTACCCGTAGTGTTCAGAGATGTGAAGGCTAAGTCAATTAGCCATAGGAGATGCAGGGTCACAGGGATAGGGTGGGTTTGGGTGGGATGCTCTTCGGAGGGTTGGTGTGAACACAATGGGCCAAATGGCCTGCTTCCATAATGCAGGGATTTTGCGCTTCATGCGTTTCCCCAAAGACGCTTAATCCACATGGCCCAGCTCTAGCATCCAACAATGCCTGCTTCCTAATTGCATCAAGAACATACTGACTGTGAACGTTCTTGTTGTGCAAGGGTCTCAGAACCCTGGAGTAACCTTGCAATAATGCAAAGGAGCTACACATCACTGAACATAACAGCCGAGTGCAGCAAACATCTAGAATGACAGAAAATCTTCTGACCACATGGATATGAACAGGTGAAGATTGCAGATTAATCCTTACCTGATGCAATAAGAGAAGAATGCTAACCAGGTACAGCAGTATTTAGTATTAATGTATAATAAGTCATGTTACTTTAAAGTCTAAACCTGAAAACCATTCTTGACTTTTCAATCTCAACCAGTCTGTCTTCAATCCAAAGTCAGTGTGGCATTAAAACACATGATAAAAGATGATGGCAACAAGAGGATATGTATCCCAGAAAACCATGACAGCAATGAAGATCAAGGAAAACAGAGCTAAGATTATCTGGAGAAGAATTTTTAAAACTTTTTCAAGAGCCTATCGCTACTGCTTTAAGACCAGTGAGCAGCCAGAGCCAACTGGACAGCTGCTACGAAGGAAACATCTCTGAATAAAACTCCTCTAAAGAAATCAACAGAAAACCAAGTTCCAAAAAACTTTGTACAGTCAGTAATAGAAGATACTGTGAAAGCAGTACAAGCCCACTAGTAGCTAAGGGAATAAATCTGAATTGAGTACTCATGAAAAGAGGTTGATTACATCGGCAAAAAGCAATCCTGATCTCCGAAGAATTGGGAAAAAAAGTTTAGTTTCCACCCAAAAAATAGGTTGAGGAGCAGGACAACAACTTCTAATAGCAAGTTTACAAATTGCCTAAACTCTTTACTCGATGACTAAGTTAACAACAGCAAGGTAAGTTCGTTGTTAAGATACAGGCTTAAAGAAAATTAATTGAAAAATATAAATACACAATCAGGAATACAAATCAGAATTATGGTTTTAAGTATAAGACTCTTAACAGTGAGGTTAATTCAACTTCTATTTTGCAAATAAGAAGTTTAATCAATATTAGCCATTAAAATACCAAAATACTGGATAAAGACATAGAGTGTGAATCTAATCACATTGTATTAAGTTCAGAGAGAAAATACCTTCGCAAAATAAATCCGCACGATTGACAACATGACAGAGATTCTTGATACGATCCTAAACTCATTCAACCTTATTGACTGAAACCATTTTGAGAAAGTTCTCCTACAAAACTTTGTAAGTCCTTCCAGTTACCTTAGAGAAGAAATATCAACATTCATCGCTAAGAAGTCACAATATTGTTAAAGGGAAATTGAACTTTACATTGAAAACAGCATTTCTCACAACAGAAACATCAACAGCTTTCATGTTTAGTACCACAACAAAAAAACATCTGCTACATTACAGATTCAAAAACAACTTTAATCCATGAAAGATACCGCAGAACATAAAAAAGTGTAGTACCAGAAGGCCGGAAGGGTCTAGACCTGAAACGTCAGCTTTCCTGCTCCTCTGATGCTCCTTGGCCTGCTGTGTTCATCCAGCTCTACACCTTGTTATCCCAATATCCTAATGATATTTTTCCAAATCAATAAAATAATGACCTTAAGTACCTATCAGCAATCAACAAAGTTCACCAGATCCAACCATTCCACTTGTATAGCTGTACTTAATGTTCATGTATAATAAAGTGTGCTTTGAGGTTTACAGCTAAAGTCATTACTTGACTTTGCCTTCCCTTTAAGCAGCCTGTCTTGAACAACACAAACTCAGTGTGGCATCAAAGAACATGTTAAAAAGTTCCTGAGCACATTTCCACACTTCACATCTGCTCTGATGAAGATTCATCCAGACGTGAAATGTTAGCTTACTTTGTCTCCATGGATGCTGCCTGACCCACTGTGCTCTCCAGTATTTAGATGCTGCCTGACCCACTGTGCTCTCCAGTATTTAGATGCTGCCTGACCCACTGTGCTCTCCAGTATTTAGATGCTGCCTGATCTGCTGTGGTCCTCCAGCTCCATACTGTGTTGTCCCTGATATTTGTTGCTTTCAGCAAAGCCTCCAGCATCTGCAGTAGTTTGCTTCTTCATAAATTCCTCCCTCTCCTTACTCTAACACTATTCCAATAAACATTTGGGTAATTAAAGTTCCCAATATCATTATTCTGCAATTCTTACAATCTCTTTGACTTCTCTGCAAATTTGATCTGATAGTCTGTAGTATATACTCTGTAGTATTTACTGACCTACAGAAAACCCAAATAGTGCAATCAAACCCTTTCTACTTCTCAACTCAAGTCAGTCTGACACTGTTGTCTCATAGACATCCTCTCTCCTCAGTACTACATTGTATCTCCTAATCATCTTACACCCAATGCTCTATTTCTCTGTCTCTCTCTCTCTCATTTGAATGCTTTCTATCTTTGAATATTAAGTATCAAAGTCATTTGGCAGAATGTGTCATCACCTGAACTTTCAAACAAGCACCAAGATGTCATGGTGAAAACAACGCTAACCCACAAGGATCCTTCATGTAAGCCTAGACTCTCTACACCACTGCAGGCTGCCCTCAAAGCAGCTGGGCGAAGGGAGGGTAAAGACAATCACACATCTCCCTCTGGAATGTGACTCTACACTGGACATCTGGAGAGAGATGCAGTGATGCTCGTCAAAGTGCTCCATGGGCTGTTCCCCAGGACACACAACAAGACAACAATCAACTGCGCCTGGAAGATCATCAACTCAGTGAAAGGCACTCTTTGGTCTGCCTGAAACTTGGGTGGTCTTCCAGAACAATGGGTTGACCTTGACCAAGTGTTGCAGACCAGCACCTCCCAAGGTCAAGGACTATGTGCTGAGGGGTGCACTACAGCTTCGGGCACCATCTAAAGGTCTTTTGGCCAAAGAACAAGTTCAGTTATCAGACCCTCCTGGTGCCTCACATGTATGTAAATTAGGGGCAGGGCAGTGGCTCAGTGGTTAGCACTGCAGCCTCACAGCGCCAGGGACCTGGGTTCAATTCCAGCCTCGGGCAACTGTCTGTGTGGAGTTTGCACATTCTCCCTGTGCCTGCGTGGGTTTTCTCCAGGTGCTCTGGTTTCCTCCCACAGTCTAAAGATGTGCAGGGTGAGTGGATCGGCCATGCTAAATTGCCCGTAGTGGTCAGGGGTGTGTGGGTTATAGGGGGATGGGTTTGGGTGGGATGCTCCAAGGGGCAGTGCGGACTTGTTGGACCAAAGGGCCTGTTTCCACACTGTAAGGGATCTAATCTAAATAGTATCTTGCCTAAGTAAGAAATGCCTTTGAGTTTGTTGGAACTTTCGAGAAAGTCAAACTTCAATGTTTGTTTATTCTCTATATGCTAAGATTGTACAGAGACAAACTGCTCAAATGACCTTGTTTGTGTATAAAGATTTTTTATTGAAATGGAAAAAAACGGCAGAATCACTGCGAGGAGTCGGGAGGTGAAGGTACCGTGATGGGCTGTCAACAGCACTCAGGGAGGGAGCCAAGGTGTGGAGGGCAGGACCAGGACTGATAACCTAGGTGGAGGCAGCAAGGGAATGGGAACTCGGTGTCACATTAGGGGCAATCAAGGGCAAGAACAAACGAAAGAAAGGAGAACGAATGGGGTGATAGGCACAGTAATCAAAAGCCACGGTAAGACCCCAGTAAAAAAGAAAGAGGGAATGGGAAAGGAAAAAAATAGCCTTAAGACTCTTTATCTGAATGTACAGAGCATTCAAAATAAAGTGGATGAATTAATCAGGCAGATAGTTACAAACGGGTATGATGTAATTGGGTTTACGGAGAAATGACTGCAGGGTGGCCAAGAATGGGAATGTCCAGGGTATTCAGTATTAAAGAAGGGTTGGCAAAAAGGAAGAGACAATGGTGTTGCATTATTGGTTAAAGACAATATACACACAATATTGAAGAGAGATAGCTCAGACAAAGTGGAATCTACGTAGGTAGAAGTGAGAAATACCAAAGGTCAAAAAAACATTAATGGGGGTGGTATATAGACCGCTAAACTGTATAGATGATGTTGGCAATTGATTAAACAGGAAATCAGATATGCATGCAGTAAAGGAACATCTGTAATTATGGGTGGTTTTAATCTGCATACAGATTGGGTTAATCAAATTAGTCACAATACCGAGGAGGAGGAACTGCTAGAGTGTATACAAAATGGTTTTCTGAGCCAATATGTTGAGGAAACAACTAGAAACAGGCCACTTGGGTATTATGCAACCAGAAAGGAATAACTGGTAATAAAGTTGTAAGAGACACCTTGGGGATCACCAGTCTTAATACTGAATTCTTCATTAGGTTGGAGAGTGAGGTAGTCGATTCCGAGACTAGGGTCTTTAGTCTTAATAAGGGACACTATGATGGTATGAGACATGAGCTGGTTGTGACAGATTGGGAAATGTTACTGAAAGGAACAACAGTGGATAAGCAATGGCAAACATTCAAAGAGTGATTGGGTGAACAGCAAAAATCATTTATTCCTGTCTGGAGCAAGAGTAAAAAGAGAACAGTGGCCAAATCATGGTTTCCGAGCAGAGTTAGAGATTGTACTTGATGCAAAAAAAGAGGCACACAAATTGGCAATAGAAACAACAGGCATGAGGATTGGGAACAGTTTAGAAGTCAGCAAAAGGGGGACCAAGGGATTGATTAAGAAGGGGAAAATAGACTATGAGAATAAGCTTTCAAGGAACGGAAGGACCGTAAAAATTTCCATACATTCTAAAGAGAAAAAGGCCAGTGAAAACTAATGTAGGTCCTTACAGTCAGGGGTAATTTTTAATGGAGAACAAGGAAATGGCTGAAGAACTAAATTCAAACTTTGCTTCTGCCTTCACAAAGGAGAACATGAATAACGTAATGATGGGGAACATAGGGTTTAGTGAGAGAGGGGAACTGAAGCAAATCCGTATTAGTTGTGAAACGGTATTGGAGAAATTGATTGGATTGAAGACTGAAGAATCCCCAGGGCCTGATAATCTACATTCCAGACTACTTAAGGAAGCAGCCCGAGAAGCAGTAAATGCATTGGCGGGGGGGTGGGGGTGCATCTTCCGAGCTGCGTTATACTCTGGAACAATTCCTACAAATTGGAAAGGAACTAATGTCACCCCTCTAGTTAAAAAGGGAGGTAGAGAGAAAACAGGGAATTATGGAAGAGAGTCTGATGCCAGTAGTGGGGAAGGTGTTAGCGTCCCATTTTCAAGGATTTTATCGCAGAGCAGAGAAAACAGTGCCAGAATCAGACACAGTCAGCATGGGTTTACAAAAGGGAAATCACACTTGACAAAACTACTGGAATGCTTCAAGGATGTAACTAGGAGAGTTGATGAAGGGCACCAGTGGAGATGGGCTTTGAGGGCTTTCAATAAATTTCCAGATAAGAGATTAATGTGTAAAACTGAGGCGCGTGGGGCTGGGGGGGGTAGTGTATTGAGGTGTATGGAAAGTCGGTGAGCAGTAGGAAACAAAGAGTAGGAATAAACAAGTCTGTCTTTGAATGGTAGTGGCTAGTCAAGTGCCACAGGAATTAGTAGTCGGCCTCCAGTTATTCACAATAATATGTTAATGACTTGGATGAGGGAACTAAAAGTAATATCTCAAAATTTACGTTTGATGATACAAAGCTGGGTGGGAGGGTGAGCTGTAAGGAGGATTCAAAGATGCTGCAGTGTGATTTGGACAGGCTGAGAGAGTGGGCAAATATAATGCAGATGCCATTTAATATTGATAAACGTGAGGTTATCCAGTTTGGCAGCAAAAATTGGAAGGCAGATTATTATTATCGGAATGTCTGAAAATTGAGAGGGAAATGTTCGATGACAGCTGGATGTCCTCGTGCACCATTTGCTGAAAGTAAGCTTTCAAATACAGCAGGCAATAAAAGTAACAAATTGTATGTCGGCCTTCACAGAGATAGGATTTGAGTCTAGGAACAAGTGTATCTTGCTGCAATTATACACAGCATTGGTGAGGCCACATCTGGAACATCACGTACCATTTTGGTCTCTTTATCTGAGGAAGGAAGTTCTTGCTATCAAGGGAGTGCAGTGAAGGTTCAAGTTGATTCCTGGAATGGCAGGACTGACACATGTGGAGAGATTGAGTTGGTTATGACGGTATTCACCAGAGTTTTGAAGAATGAGGGCGAATCTCATAGAAACCTATAACATTCTGACTGGGTGAGACAGATTGGATGCAGGAAGGATATTTCTGATGCTGATGCTGGGTATGTCCAGAAGCAGAAGGGCTTGAAGTTTAAGGATAAGGGATAAACTTTTTAGGACTGAGATGAGGAGAAATTTCATCACTTAGAGAGTGTGAGCCTGTGGAATTCCTTGTCACAGAAACCGTCTGATGCCAAAACATTGTGGGTTTTCGAGGAGGTCATGGTTAGTTGTTACAGTTAAAAGGGATGAAGGGATATGGAGAGGGTGCAGGGTTAGGATACCGAGCTCGATGATCAGCCATGATCATACCGAATGGTGGAACAGGCTGGAGGAGTCAAATGACCTACCCCTGCTCCTATGTTTCTATGAGAACAGTCAGCATCATAGAGGAAAGGCAGCAAGGTGAAGATCCTCGCATAGAAATAGACAGCCCACTGGAGGAGTTGAGTGGGACTGAGGACATTTACAAAAGTAAAATTTTTCTCAGGTATGCAGTGGTTTCATCAAGGATTGTCTCAAGCAGTTTCGTGACGCAAGACTTGTGCTCTATGGTCTGTTCCCTGGGACGCACGCTGAGATGAAGATCTTTTAGGACTGAGATGGGAGAAATTTTTCCATCCAGAGACTGTGAGCCTGTGGAATTCACTATCACCACTCAGTGAAAGACACTCTTTGGTCTGCCCAGAACCTTTTGTTCTTCCAATGTAAACAGTTGACCCTGACCAAGTATTGCAGACTGGCACATTCCAAGGTCTAGGACTGTGCGCTGAGAGGCACACTAAAGCTCAGGGCAGCTGCCACCAAGGCACAGTGGGGAATGACCACTGTCTGAGGTCTTTCTGCCTAAAGTACAAAGAGGGTCCGTTCAGTTATCAGAACCTCACGTGCCTCAACGTGCGTAGTATCCCACAATACTAGGAACTGCTTTTGGTTTTGCATCTGCGAGGACTGTCAAATGCCACTGCTTGTTTCTTCTTTACGTGTAAAAACTATACAAAACTGCTTTAGGACCTGTGTATATACATAAAGATAATTTTTTATGAACAAAGTGTATTTTTGCAAAAAAAAAATTTCTCTAGGCTATGCATAAGTAGGAGTAAGGGTAACAGAAAAGCAAGGAATCACATAGGGAACTCAGCCCTGTGATTTGCATGTCCTGGACAATGCAGGAAATTCTAGACACTCCTTGTGGTCATTGGAATTTAGAAGAATGAGAGCTGATTTCCTTGAAACGTGCAGAATTTATAACGGACTTGATAGCGTAAATGCTGAGAGGAAATTTCCCGTCATGGGAGAGTTGAGCACCAGAGGACATAGTCTCAGGATAAATGGGTACCAGTTTAAGATTGAGATGGAGAGTAATTTCTTCTGTCAGAGGGTTGAGAGTCTTTGAAACTCGTTACCACAGAGACCTATGGGGGCCGAGTCCTTGTGTATATTTAAGGCTGACCGAGATGCTTCACCAGTAGGGGAATCAATGGTTATGGGCAAAAGGGAAAGAAAGTGGACATGAGGAATGTTGTCAGATCCTAACGACTGGCAGGGCCATGAAGGAATCCCCCGAGTGCATCCTGTTTGTAAACCACTTTTCGCCCTTGGAAAACAAGTGGGAGTGAACTGTGGAGGGACAATCGTGGTAGCCTTGTTAGTGCAGACAGGAGTTTTTGCGGCTGTACACCTGACTCCAGGATAGGATGTTGCTTCCTCAGTCCCAGGATCCAAGAATGTCATGGAACTGTGTAGGATGGTCTGAAGAGAAAATGTGAACTGCCACACATCGTGGCTCACGTTGGGACCAGGACCTAAGAAGAAAGACAAATAAGTTCCTGCAAGTAGACAATAAAGAGTTAGGTAGGAAATTGAAAAGCAAGACTTTAAAAACAGTCCTTCACCTGTGAAATTGTCCGGATACCCTACAGTCGTGATTATATAAGGACAGAGCATATGAACGTGTGGCTGGGGAAATGCTGCAGGTTCCGCAGGCATTGGGATCATTTCTGGTAGAGGTGGGAACTGCACAAGTTGACCTGGTAATATCAGAGCAGGATCAGGACCAACATCCCATGGACAGGTTTGCTAATGCTGTGGGAGCACCTGTAGTTGAATGGGATCCTGACAAGTAGATCAGAGGGGAGGCAAGCTGACATTAAATTAGAAATTAAAATGCTAGCGAGTCTGAAAGGCAGAAGAGACCTACGCTCAATTAAAAAAATTAAGACAAGCAAGGCATGTTTTAATGCTTGGAGCCTAAGAAATAAGATAGGTGAGCTGAGGGCACAGATTGACATGCAGCAGTAATGAACCCATAGTTATGGCTGAGAATTGGCTGAAAGATGGGCAGCATTGACAGCTGAACATTGCTGGTTAGAGGGCACACAGACGGGTCAAAATTGATTAAAGAATTAATTATAGCAGTAAGGAGAGATGATACCTTGCAAGGATCATCAAATGAGTCCATAACGGTAAAAGTGAAAAACATAAGAAGTGCAAACCTACTTTGAGATGCATACAGTAGGCTCCAAACAGTCAGGAGAGATGTAGGATCTGACATGCAATCAATTTTTGATAAAGTGTAGGAACAATAAGGCAGTATTAGTAGGGAACTCTAATTACAAAAATATTAACTAAGTTTTAGATACAAGGTTTGAAGGGAAGAAAAGTCTTATTGTTTCCTGCAGAACATTTTTGGCCAGTACAAAAAAGCCCAGCAAAAGAGGGGTAATTCTGAAACTAATATTCAGTAATGATCCATAATAGGCTTGTCAGCAGCAGAACATTTTGGAGACAATGACCATCACTCAGTTAATTTGAGGTAGTTATGGAAAGGGATAAGGATGGGTCAGAAATACAAGTTCTAAACTGGGGAAAGGTGACTTGTATTAAAACATGATTCACTAAGTAGGCAGGGTGGAGCTACTTGCAGGTAACACTGTGTCCGAGCAGTGAAAAGCATTCAAGGGGAAAAAGCAAGATTGCAGCGAAATGTTTCCATAAAGACAAAGGGTGGGACCTAGAACGGACAGACTGCCTCTCCCTATTTTATGGATAATTGACTTTTGACAATTATGACTTCTTCCTGCCATCCTGGGAATGTGCAGGACAGTAGATGCATGCTCTCCCTACTGCCTTACATTGACTTTGGCTGCACCCCAAGTTCAGAAAATGCCTCAGCTCAAAGTGAAGCAAATGAAGACCATTACTACACACATGGTCCTCCAAGGTACATGAAATGTTTTGAAGCTCCTTCTGACCTGTTTTGACCCTTCACCTGTTAATTCATCATAGTTCAGGAGATCAAAGGTTTATAACCCTTCTTCAATTTGAAGACTCATGAATCCAAGACACTTGTCTCCTCTCCATCGAGCAAACTTCCTTTCCAAGCTCTTATATTTCCTCTTCTATCACAAGCCTGTAAAGTTTCTATCAAGTTTATTTTTTGGACCATTAACTAAAAGCCAGCTGACAACCATTAGCATTAGATCTATTACTTTCCCTTCAGCTACCTAATTGGCCGCTTCCTCAAAAAGGTTGATTAGACATGATTTTCCATTGACAAATCTGAGTTTCTCTAATTGATTTTGCCATATCCCCAGCTGGATTTGTGGATCCAATACCTGCACTAAGTATAATAGAAATTCATCAGTTCCACACCTGACCCTGAGGATCTCCGGCCCAGAGGTGCATGGGTTTTGACAAAAGTGACAGGCTGCAATGCTGATTCACTTGAATGTGTCTAAACACAGCTTCCCCTTTGTAAGATGGTTTCGGTGAATTTACACAGCCAGACAACTTGTCAGTTTCAGCTCCTTTCTCTATTGGTTATTTAGTGTTTTAATTTTCCAGTTTCTGTAATTTCTGCAAAACTTTGACTTCCCCTACTCCAGTGTTCCCATGCCCCATTCCTACAATGATTTATGATTTTGAGTTCCCTGCCTCACAATTTTAAGCTCCTTAAGTGATAAGAGTCTCCAAGGTCTCTGCACTTGTTCAATTCTGGCCTTGCGCACCTTCAAATTCTTGTTACACCAACTGCAGGCCATGCCTTTTATCATCAAGGCACTAAACCTGCTTTGCCTTCCCTCTTTCAGACCCTTCTTAAAGCCTATCACTTTGACCAAGGCTTTAATAACATGCCCTAATATCACTGTTTTTGTGTGCTTCGATGTGGGATTTCAGAGCATTGTAAAATAGTTGCAGCACAGATGATGACATTGGACCTGTTCTGCATTGACTCTCCAAAGAAATACCCCCCTCCATTCATTCCACCAACCTGTTCATGCCTTTTACACATTTTACATTATCTCTTCACTTTTCATAAGTCTTGTATTATCCACAAATTTTGAAATGTCCCTGGTACACTAAGGACTAGATCACTGGCATGTATCAGGATGAGCAAGGGTCCAATTGCTGAGCCCTGGAAACACTTCTAATAGATTTCTTCTAATCCAAAAAGAGTTTCCTGTCACTCCGACAACTTCATGTTCGAGTTTTTACTTTTTTTTTCTATGATTTTGATAATGCTCCTACAATGCACAGTTTGCCACTTTAAAGGTGCAGTGTAAAATGAAAGGTGGTGGTGACTACTGGAGGAACATTCAGTTCACCCAGTGTCCTGACCAACATTTCTCTTTCTTCATTTCACTGGGTTTTAATGAGGGACATTCCCCCTTCACCTCCCCCCCACCGTTGTCCTTGGGTTGTAAGCATCACTGGCAAGATTAACATTTATTGCCAATCACAATTACTCTTGAAATAATAATAGTGAGCTGTCTTCTTAAACCACTGCAGACTATGTGGTTTAGCTACACCCACAATGCCAACAGGCCGGGAATTCCGAGATTTTTAACTAGAGACATTAAAGGAATTTTACTGTGTTGATACACAGTAGTTCCAATTATTCAGTACAGTGTGACTTGGAGGGTAACTGGCAGATGTATGTGTTCGTGTGCATCTGCTGTCAGTAAAATGATTGCCATGTTTGCCCACATAACAGCAGTCACTTGAAAACTATTCATTTTAAGAGTTGAGGCACAGTTCAAAAATACACCTTTCTTTCATTAAAGTGACCACAATCGAATTGCAAGTCATTTTGCTGAGCAACCCAATTATTCTGGTTTGTGGATTATTAATTCTGCTTTTCCTTCAGAATTTTATTCTAAATCATTATTAGAGTGCTTAAAATGATGTCCTTTTAATTGTAGTGTAGAATTATAAAATGACCATAAAATGTTTACATGCTTCACTACTTTGTTCCAATAAGACACTAGGCTTTCTGAATGTCAATGTTTGCACCACACCACGGTTTGACTGCAGTGAAAGTGAACAAGGCAAAGGCATCAAATTATTTGCAGGGTTTAGCTGAAGCCTATTAATTGTAATATTCAGCACATCTGGGTTCCAAAGAAGAAGACAGCACCAAGATCTCAGCTCCAAAGCAAGACTCACCATCCAGTTTTTTTTAGGAAGAAACAGCTTCATTATCAAACCCCTATTAAAGACAGTGTTTTCTCATCTGTTCAACTTGAAGGAGGAAATCAAAAAGTCAAAATGTCAAAACCCTTTTTAAAAAAGGGAAGGCTGGTAATCTGGACCTTGGGGGAGGCAGAATTGTGTAGTTACGGATTTTGTGTAGTACCTAAAACCATTTAACTTACCTTGCAATGTACAACTCAGGGAGAAAAGCATCTTATGTGCACATATCCCAGAAACTTTTGAGGGTGTTAATTGGGCATTCTGAAGGCCCATCCAGTTGCTTCTGAACCTTCGTAGGATAGCACTGGATTCTGTTTTGGGCATATCAGGAAAAGAAAATGATGGAGAATCTATTAGAAATCGTTGTCAGCAATCACTAATGCGTATCATGGTCTGTCTAGGAAATTCTGTGTCATTGGTCAGGAAAGAATAAATTAAGAATTTAAAATAAATTACTTTCAAATAGCTGGAAAAGTGCAAAAATCACAGAGAATAATACACATCTTTGACTCAGCCAGATTCATTTATTTAATCATTCCTAGGCTGTGAACAATGGTGGGCCGAACTGGACATGTTGCCCATCCCAAGTTGCCTTTGGGAAGGTGGCAGTGAGATGCTTGTTTGAACTGCTGCAGTCCATGTGACTTAGGTACACCCACAGTACCGCTAAGAAGGAAGGTTTCTGGATTTTGACCAAGCAACAGGGAACGAAGGCTCATATAGTTTCAACTCAGCATATTACTTGGCTTGGAAAGGAGTTTGCAGGCTGTGAGGTTGCGATACATCTGCTGCTCCTGTCTTTTTAGGTGGCAAATGTCACAGAATTGGAACATCCTATCAAAAAAACCTTGGTGATTTGGTGGAGTATATCTTCTGGGTGTTAGACTTCTGCTACTGCACGCCTATGAAGAAGGGAGGGAATGTTCAAGATAGTGGATAGGGTGCAAACTATGCAAGCTGTTTTGCTCCGGATGGTGTTGAGCTTCTTCACTGTTGTTGCAGCTGCACTCATCCTGGCAAATGGGGAGTATATTCCTAACCTATGCCTGTGTGCGACTTATGTGGGTAGTCTTTCGAGTGTCAGGATGAGAATTATCTCTGCAGAATGCCTAGCTATTGACCTACTCTTATAGGCACAATATTTATAAAGATTTGACCCATTCAGTTTCTGGTCAAGGACAACCACCAGACTGCCAACAGCGGGGAATTCAGAATACAAATGGTACCGAATATCAAAAGGAGATCAGCAGAATAAAAATGTTATTTGAGCTAATAATTGCCTGGCAAATAAGTGGCATGAATGTTATTTGCCACTCATCAGCGCAAGCCCAGCTCTTGCTGCATATGGACAGGGACTGGTCTGGTAATTAGTTCATCACAAATGGGCTGACTGTGATGCAATCATTAGTGAATACCCTACGATGATGGAGAGAAGATCACTGATGAAGCAACTCAGATGGCTAGGCCTAGATCAGTACCATGAGGAACACCTGACATTGGGATGACTCACTTCCAATAACCACAACCATCTGCCTATCTGACTTCAATTCATAGAGAGATAACACCTCCTCCCCAAACCCGATTCCCATTTATTTCAACTTTGCTAAGGGTTTCTTGCTGCAACGTATCATCAAATGCTGTTAAGCTCCAGCACAGTTGCTATTATTTTACCTCCTGACTCCAAGAATGGACCAATGTGGTGGTAATTGACTGGTTTGTCCTGCTTTTTGAGCATATGAGAAAACTAGGTAAAGTCACATTGCCAGGCAGATGATGTCAGCATTGTAGCTGTACTGGAACAGCATAGCCAGGGAATCGACAAATTCTGGAATACAAGTCTTCTGTACCACTCCCAGAAAGATATCAGGGCCCAGGGCCTTTACATTATTCAGTGCCTTCAGCTGTTTCTTAATATCAGATGGAGTGAATGAAATGGGCTGAAGACTAGAAACTGATGTTGAAGGCATTAAGGGGAGACTGAGATGGATCATCTACTCAGCATTTCTGGCTGAAGGTGTTTGCATGTGCTTCAATACTGTCTTCTGCTCTGATGTGCTGGGCTGTTCAATCTGAGAGGATGAGGATAATTCTGAAGCCTCCTACTCCAACTTGTTGTTTCACTATCCACCATTATTCATAACTAGATGTGACAGGAGTACAGAGCTTAAATCAAATCCATTGCTCCTCGGATCACCTAACTTTGCCTGTCTAATTCTGGCACACAGCCTGTCCAGTGTTGTCACTTCACCAGGGTTATTACCTCATATTTAGCTACGCTTGATGTTGCTTCTGCAATGTACCCCTGCACTCTTCACTCTTGTGATTGAAAACAATTCTACTGCAGATGCTCATGGATACCCAATTCTAAGTTGTGCATCTGCTCAAAATCAATTCCATTTCACATGGTGGTAGCACACACAATATGATGCAGGAGACACTAAATGCAAAGGTGGAACATTGTCTCCAGAAAGACTGTGCAGTGGTCACTCCTGTTAATATGCTTAAAGATCAATACATCTGTGACAGCCAAACAGGCGAGAAGAAAATAAAACCAGGTCTTCCAGCTTGTTGGCTCCCTCAGCACCAACCTCATCCCCAGTCTAGCTGCTCTGTCTACAAAGACTCTGCTAACTTTGTCCCATAGTGATACCAACAAGCCTCCCTTGTATGATGGACATTGAAGTTTCCCATTAGAATACACTCTGTGCCGTTGCTCCCATTAGTGCTTCCCGCAATTAGTATTAGAGTGCGTACTTATTCATTGGCTTAGGATAGGCTGGAGATGGTAACCAGTAGGAGTTTTCCTGCCATATTTGATCAGATGCAGTGAGACTTCATGGGGTCCAGAATCAGTATTTATGGTTCCCAATGCAAACCTCTTCTGACTGCATACCATCATCCCACCACTGTTGGTAGGTCTATCCTGCCAGTGAGATGGTGCAAGCTCTGGGACATTGTAAGGAATACGTTAGACAGTATGGCTATTTAAGGCTCTTGCTTGACAAGTCCATGAGACAACCCTCCCAATTTTGACACAGGTCCCGGATGTGAATGAGGAGGATTTTATGCAGTGTCAACAGGGCTAGGCTCACCATTGGCACTTTTGATGCTTAAATCGATGCCAAATGACCTTTCATTATGGTTTGATATAACTGATTGGCTTCCTAGTCCATTTCTGAGGGCAGTTAAGAGTCAGCCACATTACTGTCAGTTAAGAGTAAAATGTAAGCTGAACAATATCAGGTCTCCACTGAAAAGATATTAGTGAACCAGAGAGGATTTCATGAAACCAATATTGGTTTTGTGTTCGCCCCTAACAGATACTGGCTTATAGTTTCAGATTTATTTATTTATTTATTTTAAATTCCACCAGCTGCCATGACGAATACACGTAAAGACCTTGAGCCTATGCAACTGGGTTACTAGACCAGTGGCATTGCCACTATGCCACCACTTCCTGAGAAAACAGCTTCTCCCAAACGTAGAATCATTGCTACAAAGACCTGGATGCACTGGTTGTGGAATTGCTTAGCCCTGTCACTTCCTGCTTCCACTGTTTGGCATTTAATTAGTTGCATATTGTCATCTCATTTAGGTAAGCCTGGTTCTGCCCCTGGCATGCCCTCCTGCACTCCTCTTCCAACAAGGCTTGCTCTCCCAGTTTAAGGTTAACGATGGAGTACGGGGTCTGCCAGACTATGAGGTTACACATTCTGGTTACGTACAATTCTGCTGTTAATTGTGCATGGCATGTAACCTTTGAGCTGTTAGATCTGTTTGAAGTCTGTCTCATTTAGCATAGTGGACTATCCCCTTGATGGTTCCCTCACCAACTGTCCTGCATCTACTCTATCAGCTCTGTCCTTTAGGATTCAGCCAAGTCAGTCAGTTGAGTCACTGCAAAGCCACTCTTGATGATGAATACTGAAGTCCCACACAAAAAATGCATTCAGTGCCATTGTCACCCTAAGTGCTTTCTTAAAGTAGTGTTCAACGTGGGCAGGGACTGTTTCACCAGCTAATCAGCAGCAGGGGTCCTTGCCAATGTTTGACCGGATGCCATTGTCCATGATTGACTTGAGATTTCATGTGTTCTACAGTCAAAGTTAAAGGCAAAAATCTAACAAATCTTCAAATAAATCTTTTGCCTGTTCAGTTTCAGGTTTATCTGGTGACTTCTCTCTAGCAGTCCCATTAGATCCTGAATATGGCCTGTGATGGCTTCTTCCATCATATCTCCACATTCATTAAACTAGCAGGTCATCAGTGATAGCTTCCACTTTGGGAAGATCACTGACTGACAGACTATTGAATGCTGTCTGAGCTGATATTCTTCCAGAGCAGTGGAAATGCCAAATGGCATCTGTACCTCACAAAATAGCATCCAGCTTCACTCATCAGTAACCTGTCCTTTGCACTGAGGCTTAAATACTTTCACCATGGCAATTTGATGGAAAACATTTTCAGTGATTGACATGGGTTGCTGAGAACTCCTTAAAGCTTTATTGAGATTCTTTGAACCAACATTCTCTCAGCTTTCTGGACATTTTTCCTCATTTCTGTCATGTTACTGATCTTGACAGCAGTTGGCACTTTCTTGATTTACTCCCATATCTTTCAGTTTCGCTGTATTGTTTTTCAGGTTCGACTCAAGAACAGCTCCAATTCTCCTCAGTGTTTTCTTACTCTATTCTACTTTGAGATGATATTCAGAAAAAAGGAGTCCAAAACCTATCAAAAGATTGCTGTAATATTCTAAGATCTGTTCCGATGTCAATGGCTTAAATGCAAATCTCAGTTGGCCAGTCCAACAGTTAGGGTTGGTTCAATTGAGATGAGTGAATTTTGTTTAGCTTTTACTGCTTATAAGTGCAAATCTTCATTCTTCCCGTTGCATTGGCCTATCCACTTCATTTTTCCCTCATATAGACTCAAGTATACCCTCAACAACTTCAATGTTGAGTGACCGCTTTGCATACTTTCCACAGGTCTGTGAAGTTTATGATGTTGTAGAAAGGCACAGGCATCCATCTGACACTTTATGTTCACTTAATGCTCCCCTCTGCAATGACCATTCCAACAGTCACAAACCATATACCCTTCAGACCAGATAACACCAACCTCTTGAATAGTGAAGAGTGATTTATCAGAGTCTTGTGAAATCTTTCCTCAGGCCATCTTTATAAGCTTGTATTGCTTCTTTTTAGCTGCACTGCTGCACATACAGCTTCGCGCACTTAGAGCACTGTTTTCCCAACAGTGGGCAAGTTTCTTTTTGCATGGTAACATCATAATTATTTAGATCACGTACTCTGCCTTTTATATTTCTGCTGGCCCTTTTGTAAATTTTTTTTTCTCTCCACTACATTTCTCGTTTTGACCCTGAATATGCACGAAGAATAACTTTTTCTGTTTTCCCTTTAATACTTTAGAGCTGTGGATTGACACCTTGAGAACTTGTGTGCATTTTGATAACTTACTTGAAAATAAGTTTCTCCCTTCTCAGACGACAACATCCAAGAGTTTGATCTCTTACAACTTGAACAATTCTGAGGATTTGATATTTCAGTTTCCCAAAATCAAAGGTATCAGCGAGCTGTGTCAATGCCATCACATACTAATCAATTTTTCCCTTTCTCTCCAACTTCTGATGTCAAACTCATGCTGTTCTTGAGCATATTCGTGCAAGGATCAAAATGTAACTTCAACGCCTTCAAAATTTCTCCAGTCTGGATTTTTTATCTAGAACGTAATACAACTGGTTGCACTCTTTCTCCAAAAGTGATCACAGGATTGTTACTCTTATTTGATCAGGTTTATTATTCATTTCTGTAGCTAACTCTTAGTTTAGCCCTGATTCTAGAAGAAATGAAAAGTGATATCAAATGAAAAAGCCCTCTGATATCACTTTTCATTTCCACAGCATGAGGAACTGGAAAAGTCACAGCAATCCCAACTTAGCCTGTAACTTAAAGTTGCAGACTATTCTCTAACTTTTAGAAGCTGGCTTTCTGACAGCTCAGAAAATCTGCACAATTTCAGGAGGACACTTCTGACATGTCTTATGCAACATGGTTTGATGGCTATTCATTCAAAAGCGAAAGAAAGTTATTGTAGAGTTCATATGACTTTGGGAGGCCAGAATACAACGGTACAAACGCATTTCTTCAAACAGCAGGTATCTCCAGTCAAGCATCTTCGTTGACAAATTCAACATGCACTCTACCTGATCAC
The DNA here is from genome assembly GCF_030684315.1 of Stegostoma tigrinum. Lineage (NCBI taxonomy): Eukaryota > Metazoa > Chordata > Chondrichthyes > Orectolobiformes > Stegostomatidae > Stegostoma > Stegostoma tigrinum. The sequence goes on along the minus strand of NC_081378.1, from coordinate 19,369,958 downwards.
AGAATCTAGCCACATACTTAATGCCCTTGACAACCCCTTTACTCTTCCATGAAATTCTGCACACTCCTTTCCATTGCAGATACATGTTCCATTATTATGAATTGCATTTAATCACAAAGTAACTGAATAAGATTCCAGAACATTCAATTATTCTCACATTCACTTTGCAATTCTCTCCTGATATTGAGCAAACCCTCACGTTCCTCAGCCCAGCGGTCCAGGGCCTATCACATTGCATCCTCTACAGGACGTGCTCATTATAGTCTCGACACATCTTTAAATTTTACCCAAGTGCTGACCAGGCTTTTAAGATAGATTCCAGCAGGTGACCTATCTTTAGAAAGAAGTTTCTGTGATCAGCAGCACACCTTTGGAGTAACAGGACAGACCGAAAACTCTCACATTCTTTGGTAATCAGAATAATTATTTTAGTTGGAGCAGGAGCCCAGGGTTTTGAATCTATCAGTTGCTGGAGAAGTTGGCAGGCATACAAGACTTCTCAATTAAAAACGAAAGAACTGCAGATGCTATAAATCAGGAAAAAAAAACAAAGTTGCTGGAAAAGCCCAGCAGGTCTGGCAGCATCTGCGAAGGAAAAAACAGAGTTAATGTTTTGGGTCCGGTGACCTGAGGGTGGCTCATCGGACCCGAAATGTCAATTCTGCTTTTTACTTTCACAAATGCTGCCAGACCTGATACAGACTTCTCACATGTTTTATCAACGCCTCTGCAGCAACAGCTGCTGTGAAAGAGCCAAATCCTACACAAAATCATCAGATATCATCCTCCAATACTGCAGAATTGAAACAAGATCAAAGTCATTAGAGATGGCCAAATAAATGAACACTGCACAAAAACTGGAATTGTGAGATATAAAAATAGAAAGCGATAAAGAAGGGCAGAGAGAAATGGTATTAGCTTAAAAAGACAACTGCAAGTAAAAACAGAAAGACACACAAACACAAACAGAAGCAAAGAATGAGAAAATGCCCAGTCAAAATTTCTACCCATCCTTCCATAGCCCAGGTGCTCTCTACCTTATCACTATCCACCTATTTAATACTCGTCCAGACGGAGCGAGCCAGAGAATTAATATTAGATGGAAAAAAGTGAAGGAAGAGAGGCAAATGCAAAGATAGAACCCAAGACAACAGTGAAAGATATGAGAAGAGATGGCAATTCTTTTGACAAAACCACAAAGTGGGTATCAGTCAATCATCCTACTGCCTGGCCTCATCTTTTCATGTGTATACTGGGAGGCTGATTCAACATCTAAGTTTTGCTGCTGTGACAGAAGACTAATGTCACTTCTGAGAGATGCAAATGGAGAATATGCAGAGTTACAGATAGTGAGCACTGCTGATGCTGGAGAATCTGAGATGACAAGGTGTACAGCTGGATGAACACAGCAGGCCAAGCAGCATCAGAGGAGCAGGAAAGCTGATGTTTCGGGTTATTTCTGAAGAAGGGTCTAGACCCGAAACATCAGCTTTCCTGCTCCTCTGATGCTGCCTGGCCTGCTGTGTTCATCCAGGTCTACACCTTGTTATAAGCAGTTATCCCACTTTTAACTCTTGCTAGTTTCTTGCAGGACAGTGAGCAGTGCTGTGCTAATAGAATAACTGGAATATGGAATGTTTTCTCACAGTGATTGGTTGATGCAGAGACTTGTTTTGAGGGGAAGATTAAATGGGAGTTGACCAATGGTAGGGTTTGATATATCCCAACAAGGAGCCAGTGTAATTGCAATGATTTCTTCCTTAGCTCGAAATGCCTATAGCTCAATGAAAGTTGCATGAAGATTTGGAACATTGAAAATAAGAGTGTGTGGGATATCAATCAAATCACTGTGTTCTTGAAGCGACTGAATAGAGATGGAGAGGACAAACCATTACAGAAAATGTGCAATCATTAAGGGAAGACTGTGGAGGAGCAAGTTAGTGTTTGAACATAGCAGAGAGACAAATAAAGATTATCGAAGTCAGCTAAATAGAATACCAATATTCGCAGATTCTGGAAACCTGCAATAAAAACATAAAATTCTGGAAATACTCAGGCAAGGCAACGTCTGCTAACAGAAAAAGGCAATTGATATATCAGACTGATGACCATTGTCAGTAGGCACCTTACATCTAGTCAATCAAGTTGAGTTAAAGGCCAGCCACAATCTAACTGTCTGGTGGTCCAGATCTGACTGATGGAAGTGATCTACTCATGTTCATTCAGAAGTCAGAGGGGTTTTGATTTGTATGGCTGGGGAACCAGTTACAGTTCAATGTTGAGTTTAACAATCCTTCAACAGCATCAGCTGACATAGTACAAATGAATATGAAAAATCAGATGTCTCGGGACAAGTTCAGCAGGTGGGCTATGTTTTATATTGGATAGCTAGTGTCACACCCTGATCTCAATTACTAGGGGTCATGAGTTCAAAGTGAGAGGAGGAAAGTTTAAGGAAGATATGCATGGAATGTTCTTTACGCAGAGGGTGGTGGGTGCCTGGAACGCAGTGCCAGCGGAGGTGGTAGACGCAGACACAATAGTGTCTTTTAAGATATATCTGGACAGGTACATGAATGGGCAGTTAGCAAAGGGATACAGACCCTTAGAAAACAGATGACAGGTTTAGACAGAGGATCTCGATTGGCACAGGCTTGGAGGGCCAAAGGGCCTGTTCCTTTGCTGTAATGTTCTTTGTTCTTTGTATTCCTCCACTTCTTTAGCCCATCCTCTACTGTTGGAGGGTTGTCAGGATTTTCACTGCAAGGTTCAAACCTAGGACTACAATGGGGTCAACTACCAAGTTGACTTTGATGATGTTTGCAGTCAAGCAGGAGTTGCATAATTGAGAGGTAGATTGTCGTCTGTTTCTAAGGTATCAGGTATACTCCTGTAGGGGCTACCAAATTTCAGATGGCTGGTTCTTCTTATCTAGGTCCTGTGTCAATGGGTGTGCATCACCACCTATCAAATGATGGCATTCTTTAAGGAGGATATTTTCCCTGAAAACACCAATGGTCAATGTCTATAAACTCAAGAATCCTGAATTCTGTTGGCCTTAATGTTCCAAAGGTGTTCCTCATGACCTTCTGGAGATTTTTATCATGTTGTTTTGGAACATGACAATGAGAAATCTATCCACCCAAAGCTGTACTAGCACCATGGACAGAGCACATGATTAGGCAGAGGCTAATGTTTGATCAGAATTCAACACACTTGGGAGGGACTATAGATAGGATATTATCCATTTGGAAACACCTGAAGAAGACAGAAGCAAATGTCAAAAGCAGAAAGAACCTATTATCCAAACTTGGCAGATATACATGGGGTACTGCTACCTTAACACAGAACCTTAGCCCTTGCCCTGTCAAACTCTGCGGCAGAGCACTCTACACCTGTCTGCAAAGATTGATGTGCACATACGTTTTGTTGGCCCTCAAATGAATGCTTAATGTGCATCACAACTGGACCCATCTGCTCACCACCAACTCCCCGGCTTCCTACCATTGCAAACATCATATCTCCACACTTTTACCTCGGGACAAAAACCCAAAAGTATTGAAAGTATTGATATGGACATAAGAACGTATGAATTCGGAGCATGAACAGGCTATTGAGTCCCTTCAGCCTGATGCTCCATTCAATAAGATTATAACTGATTGGATTATTCCATCTTTCTGTAAATTTCCATTAACTTTCCAATCCGTTGCTTGTGAAGAACCTATCCATGACTCTCTTAGAAATATTCAAAGAAACTGTGCTTCAACCACCTTTTGAGGAACAGAGTTCCAATCATTCTGTCCTAAATAGGTGACACCATATTTTTAAGAAATGGGCCTCAGTTCTGGATCCTCCCACCAGAAGTAACATCCCTTCCACACCCTCAGGATCTTACATGCTCCAATCAAAATTTCCCTTACTCTTGGTAGCCTGCCAATTTTTATGTCAGCAGCAAATTTACTAACTATATCTTGACTCCTTTCATCCGAGTAAATTTTATAAATTGTAAGAAGTTGAAATCTCAGCAGTCCGTGTTCTTCACCACTCATTGCATCTTACCAACCAGAAAATGTTCTGTTCCGGCATTCCATATGGAACAACGTTCCTGAGTAAGATCAACCAGCGGACATCTTTGGTTCAGAGAACAGGAAAAATGGGAAAGCACAATCAAATACCTAGTGAGAAATCCTATCTACAGAGTGGCAGACTTTGTGCTATGACAGCAACAGGAGTCTTTGCTAAATAAATTTAGGAAAAGTCAGGCCAACCTCTGCACTTATGCCTAGAAAAACAATGCTACACATTACCAGGAAATACCCCTCTCCAATCTAAATAGTGGACTAATTGCCTTAAGTTCTGCAAATCAGTCGGCTATCACTTGGCTCTGCAGAACTACATTAACTAAATTAACAGTAAATAAATAAATGCCCCAGAGGTAACGTGTAATCCAGGGCGACATGTTACTTGAATCTAACTTCAAAGGCCTTGAATACTTTAAAGCCTCACATTACCTGCCCCAAGCGTTGTGTTCCTCCATGTCGGGAGTTGGATTTTGAGAAATGTAACCTCACACTAAATCTACGCAGTCTTTAGTTGAACTTGCACTACATTATTCAGTTGAAGACCACATTTATAGGGTGGCAGATGATATTGCCTTTCACAACCTACGAGTGAATTCCCTGAAAATAGCTGGCCAAATATGTGACCATTTACCAGGCTTCTCCTCCACTTCCATCTCATCAGCATTCAGGCAGTGATACACATTTCATTCACTCCACAAGTTCGCCAGACAGAAATATAGGCTCTGCTAATCAATTCAAAGCTATTTTTAGACCACAGAATCTGCTGCCATCAGGCAATAGTTCTAAGCTCATTCAAACTCCTTGCTATTCCTAATACGTCTTCAATCAAGTTGGCCCTGGTCCCTCACATCTGGCAGCTCATGTTTTGAGATTTAGTCACAGAGTAATGAAATACAATTGGCTCAAGGGCATTCTCACAATGTTATGGGAGATTCCGTCTAACCAGCAATGTGACTGTGAGCAGAAAAGCTTACTTTATCCTCAGAAGAGCCATCCCCTCTCTCCCACAGTCCCTGCTCTATTGCCAGCATTATTTTTTCTCCCCCCCCCAAGTTTAGTCCTTGATCCCCACAGGGCAACATCACACTGGGCTATGGTTCCACAGACATCTGTATGCTCTAATTGTCTCACCCAAAGTCTCTGTTTTCACACTTGGGCCTTGAAGCTGAGCACAGGCAACTGTTTGGCCACAACACGCCCTGCACAAAATTCTGCCTTGCCCCAGTTTTAGCCGAGAATGGATTTTATAGTAGAGGTCACTGGACAGTCAGTTGCAGCAGCATACATGGTCAATTTTGTTCTCCCAGCACCTCCTTAGCAAGACAGCTGATGAGGTCAACTACTGAGCCTCAATGACCTCCTATTTCAGATCTGCTCACTTACAACAGATCTGGGATCAAACTAGGAACTGGACTACACCAGGTGCTCATTGACCTACTAAGCCAGCAAGCCTCAGTACATCCGACAGAGATTTCTGTCATAACATGCAGTCTAAACAACAGCAACTGAAATAAAGGTAGAATGTGCTAGAAACATTCAGCAGGCCTGACAGCAACATGGGAAAGAAAGGCAGAATTAATGGGATGGATTTTATCAACTGACACAGGTAGCTAGTGTTGTAAATTTCCTGACTCTGTGAACCTGCATTGATTTTAAAGGGCCCAAAGGAACTAATTTTTTTGTTCCATGGAGGTGAGGGCATGATGGAATTAGGTTTTCCATCCTGGAAGCAGATTCTATGCAGCACTGGGGTTGGTGAGTGCCAAGTTTGGCTGTGTAGAAGGCCCGACTTGATTCTCTGAAATTTTGTCCTGGTTATTTCAGGAAGCTGTTTGACACATACACTTCACATACCCCTACCCCGATGCCCAACGGCCTCTGCATCCAGCATCATGGCCATCATATAATCCATCATATGCGTCCCATTTATTCATACCCCATCCCACCACCAAAGCCATTCATCAGATATTAGAAGTTTGCAGAGATGAAAAGAAAATAAACTTCTAACAAACTAACACAGCTCTCGCTCATATACATTTGATAGTGGAAAAGTCCCTAGTCTTGAAATCCATTCAAAGCTTTTAACACTTGCGTTCAGTATCTTATAGAAACTAACAACCTTTATTCGGACCCCATATCAAAGATAGCTAATACTTGAATAAGAGATAGTAGGAACTGCAAATGCTGCAGAATCTGAGATAACAAGGTGCAGAGCTGGATGAACACAGCAGGCCAAGCAGCATCAGAGGAGCAGGAAGGCCGATGTTTCAGCCCTAGACCCTTCTTCAGAAAGAAGGTTCAAGACCCGAAACGTCAGCCTTCCTGCTCCTCTAATGCTGCTTGGTCTGCTGCATTCATCTGGCTCTAATCCTTGAATAACTTCTTTTAACTATCAATCAAACTAGGTATTCAAAACCCCCAGCTGCAGGTTTGAAACTCAGTCAAGCAATCATAATAACTGGAGGCATATCAACAAAGAATTCTATTGAAACTCCTCAAACTGATGGCACTTTTTTTTCTCAGTTACACTAGATGGTCTGTCAATCAAAGCAATCCAGCAGATTTTTTTCTAATAAGAAGACTTTCATTGACAGCTTAAGCCTGTTCTTTTCCATATTTAAAAAGCAAAGGATGTCAATCACTTCAAAGGATGAAAGCCAAACAGATCTTATTTACCTTTCGAAGTCCTTACATCGATTCTATCATTGTCGACTCACACACTGTAGGTTATGAGCCTTGGAAGAGCCAAAATGGGGTCCGTTTCCAGTTCCCTACCTTTAGAAATCATGGCCTCATTTCCTACAGCAGAAGGGAAGAGCAGGATATTTGCACCCATTGCCATAGTTAGTGCTTGGCAGAGTCTTCGCTTCCATTAAAAATCCTGCCCAAAGTTTGAGGTCAGTGGCTTGTTGTTGGAACATCCTGACAAAGGGTCTCAGAGCTGAAATGTTGGGGAGAATTTGCCCATAGAGTGGGGACGTGACTGGGAAAATTTGGAAGATTGGGAGTTGTCTCATTCTCCAATATATTCTTCATTCTTCACACATTGCCAACACTACAGATTTTCCACTACTGGAAAATCTACCTCTAGTGATGGTAATGCAATTAAACTTTTCAATGAGTCACTCAGTAGCTACTTTCCCAGGATAATGGAGTTTACCAGTAAAACACACACAATGCCTGTAACACATCAATCTACAGGAAGTGCTCAACAGGTGAGGTCCATTTGTGGAATGAAAGAGTTAATGGGTCAAATCAATGAACTCTCCTCAGAATTGGAAAAAGAATTCTGCTGCCTGAAAGATGAGTCTGGAGGTTCTAACCCAAAATAACTGAACTCAAATGTAGACCAAAAGACGCAGCGTTCCTAAATTAAAAGATAAGATACCGTTTCTACAATTCTTCAATGCTACAGTGAGAGGTAAAAGAAATTGCTGTTTCACAATGAAAGGAGTGTTAGACGGCCAAAGAACAGTGGGATTGAAGAAGGCAGGATGGCACGGTGGCTCAGTGGTTAGCACTGCTGACTCACAGCACCAGGGACCCAGGTTCGATTCCACCCTTGGGCGACTAACTGTGCGGAGCTTGCACATTCTCCTGTGTCTGCATGGGTTTCCACCAGGTGTTCCAGTTTCCTCCCACAGTCCACAGTCCAAAGATGTGCAGGTTAGCTGGATTAGCCATGCTAAATTGCCTGTAGTGTTCAGGGATGGGTAGATTAGAGGGATGGGTCTGGGTGGGATACTCTGAGTGCCGGTGTGGACTTGTTGGGCCGAAGGGCCTGTTTCCACATGGTACGGATACTATGAAAGGGTACGTGTTGCATTTTTATCCTTGCCCAGGAAGATGTCAAAGAAGAGGAGGGAGTGATGCTTTTAAGTTGAGCTGAACAGGTGCATGTGGAGTTAAAATTAATTTTGGAGCCTCAGTAGAATGAATTCACAGCACAACAATGAATGTGAAACATTACTCCGCAAAGCCAGAACATCAATGAAAATCCCAAAGACCGGAGACAGAGGGATCTCACTCAGACTGTATAGTTTTATAGCCCTATCATCCGTTCAACATATGCCCAGTTCTGTGGATTATTACCTTTTACTTGCAGTGATCTGTACATATACAAGAGTTAACACATAGACACAAACAGGCCATACAACACCAGACAAGTCAAAACTGGTCTCTCTTACCCACCATGTGCTGTACACTTACAGAAGTCAATAGTGAGATACATTCCAGGCCATGTCATAACAGACACAAATGAATTATTCCCTTTCTCCTGCTACTTACTGCAAATCACGAGTTTAGTCTGGAATGTTCTCACCGTCTTTGGTAAATATCATCTATCTTTCTGTCTCCTAAACCCCACTGATTTTTTTTGCTGAGGTGAATGGGTACAGATTGACAAAACTTTGACATTTCCTAAAAGCAATGTCACAGTACAGAGGTTGACTTTACTGTAATACCCTGTAGCATCACACTCTGCCCATTATTGGCTTTGTTGCAGAATTGAATGCCATGTTGATGTAAACACAATACATCTTCTAACCCAACTTCACCCTCAACATTCACCACCACAACTCCCAACTCTTGTCCAGGTCTCAGTATGACCCAAGGTCTGCTGCAGGATCCCATTAAAACAGGCGAAATCTCCCCCAGTGAAACTGAAGCCAAATCATTTGCTTTTCCCTTTGAAGAAAATCAATGGCGAAAGAGAATTACTTTTGATCACTCATGCGTATCTCAGACACATCTCAAAAAGCTTTAAAAAACTTGAACTACTTTGTAGCACCGTGTCTGCTCTTATACTAGCAAAGTGGCAACCACTGCGTGCAGGGCCAAGATCCAAACAGGAATGAGGTGAATGTCCAGTTTGTCAGTCATGTGATAAGGGTGAATGACGAAGGAACGTTTCCAGGCAACTGGAACAGCTTCTGCATGTTCATGTATTGGCATGGAATCTTGAACATCAATCAAAGCATCCAAAAATGTCAGATAACAAGATGTAGAGCTGGATGAACACAGCGGGCCAAGCAGCATCACAGGAGCAGGAAAGCTGATGTTTCAGATCTAGACCTGGGCCCAAAACGTCAGCGTTCCTGCTCCTCTGATGCTGCTTGGCCCGCTGTGTTCATCCAGCTCTACACCTTGTTATCTCAGATTCTCCAGCATCTGCAGTCCCCACTATCTCTGATTTAAAAATGTCACCTGGATTTCACTTCTCATCCAGGCGATCTGGATTATGTGTATAACTCAGGTTTAGGATTCAAACCCTGAACCTTCAAATTCAGAAACAAATGCGTCACCAACTGAGGTTAGTTACTATGGTAACAGTAGGTACAGACATTGCCCAGCATCGGTGCATATGGACTGAAACCCCAAAACTTTATTGCTTCAGGTGATGGCCAACTATGTCCAAATTACATTGGATAAAGGAGTAGCTCATCTCGAAGTGAGGACCAAGTTCCCAGAAAACTCTCATCTCGAATGGAGCAATTATTTATTAAAAACAATGGGTGCAGCCATGAGTTCTCCCTCAGTCATCGAGCTCAGGGTCTCCTCTGGTGATTAACTTGCACATTTAGGATTGCACTGGGATATCTGACTGTCAATATCATAAGATTCTAGGCTATAGATTCCATTTCGGATGTCTACTGTTGACGTGTATGGAACAATTTCCAACCAGGTCTACATTTTTAGCCCAATACATAAGACTGACCCCAGTCTGTCACTAAATTGTGATCTCACTCAAAAGCCACAAAAATGACCGATACAAGAATTGGCAATATCTTTGTTGGAATTAAACCATGTAACTGAAGCAAAATGGAGGAAGCTTTACCCTGTATCTAACCTGTGCTATATATACACTTGGAAAGAGAGTGTACTGGAATCTTTCATTTATATTAACCCATGCTATCCAGAGCTGATAGTCACTAATGCTCATGCTAAGTACCAAACTCCTTCAGGTATTGACCATTGCATATTACTCTATTTACGCAGCTCGGGTTTCAAACAGACAACATTGTGTTAGGATTTAAGCTGGTTTCTTGATGTAATTCACTGAACAAATAATGTGTCATGTGGGTGACACTAAGAAGGCAACACCTATCTATAGGAGATAGCAGCACGGTAAAAATCCCTCTATTTGCTCCATGTACAAAGTTGAATCACAACAGTGCAACATTTCCATTTTCCAAACCTGCCCGGATTGCGGCATTTCTGCTTTTACTATCTGTGTGCAACCCCTCATAGATAGTTTTAGTTTCAGCTGGGTTGTTTTTGACAGTGAGGTGGAGTGTAAAACAGCTGCGTCTCCCTCCTGAAAGGCCTAGAAATTGAACATGCAAGAAAGTGCCAACTGGTCACAGTGGTGGAATGATTGGGTGAGGCGGGCAAGGGAACAGTACAGCACAAAACAAAAACAAAAACTGCTGGAGAAACTCAGCAGAACTGGCATGATCTACGGAGAAAAACTGATTTGGCATTTCAGGACCAATGACCCTTCTACAGAACTAGGAAAAGGTGTGATCTATGTTGGAGGTCCGGGGTGGGGGTGTGGTGGGTGGCGGGGGTGGGGGGGGGGGGGTGCGGGAGGTGGTGGAGGTGGTCTGAGGAGTAAGCAAGTTGGTGGAGAGGGAACCGAGAGAGGGAGAAAGACAGTTAGGGAGACAAAGGGATGAGTAATAGCTAGTGCGAGAGAGGGAAAAGCTGATAATGGGGCCCACAAGTAGTCAATATCAGGACCAGGGCCTGGGGTGTGGGGCAGATAAAGGACATAGAAGGTGGAGTCCAGATTTCGATATTATTGGACTCAATATAGAGTCCTGAAGGTTGCAGAGTCTCAAATGGAAATCTTTGTGTGGTCTATTAAGTTTAATAATAGTTTTCAATGGATTTATGTACAAAACCTTCAATAATTCCCCTGCCCCTAACCTAACAGAAGATCATCACAGTAGGAGAGACAAATAAAACTTACAGGAACCCTGCAGAAAAGCTTATGCAGAGTCCTTAACCCATTGTAGCACTGAATAATGGTGCTGAAGTGCTTTTCTCTTGGTAACTTGAATAGGTATCACTACTGCCAGGTCCAGGGACAATCTCCATCCTTGGAATACAACAATTTAAAATTTATATAGCAATTTTATCAAAACAAACATTCTAAAGTGCTTAACAAGGGTATTTTACAACAAATTACAACAGGAGATATTCATTTGGTCATTAAAATTAGGTTTTAATGAATGAGAGCAGATGCATGGAAACACGAATTACTGCAAGCTCCACTCCAAGTCACCTACAACCCTGACAAGGAGCTGTTCCCCTGCTCCTTCACTGTCGCTGCGTCAAAGTCTTGGAACTCCCAACCTAACAACACCGACTTATCCCAAATGGACAGGCGTGATAGAGGAATGCAGCTCTTTGTCACCTGCCCAGGGATCAATAAAGACGAGCAACAAATTCTGGCTGAGCCAGCAGCACCCAAATCTTATGATTTTGTTTTGAAACAGGAAAGTGAAATGGAGATGTGTTAAACAGATAGATGAGTCTTAAAGGGATCCAAGAATCAGTTTTAATTTACACATGGCTTAAAGGGCAGGGTGCAAACACATGGCATGTGCAGCAATGAAGCAGTCCAGTCTCATATTTTTAGGGGATAGTCCTAATTGAAGTCCAGGATGGTACCCATCAGTCAGGGGTCCAGGCACAATCAGTTCAGGACATCTTCCCTTCACAATATCTGGATGTGGGGTAGGCCCTATCAGACTGAGATGGAGAGAAATTTCTTCAGTCAGTGGTGAACCAATGGAATTCTCTGTCACAAAATGCAGTTGAGGCCAAAACACTGAGTGCTTTCAAGGAGGAGTTAGATATACTAAAGGGATCAAACTGGGAACAGGGTACTGAATTGGATGATCAACCATGGTTGGATTAAACGGAGGAGCAGGTTCAAAGGGCTGAATGGCTACCCTTGCTCTGATTTCTTTTCTATTTCTATACCAGTCGAGGGGATTGGCCATGGTCTGGATCCGCTTTGGGTTTTATTGGGCAGGGGATCCATGTCGCTTTAGTTCAGAGTGTGAGGCACAGTCTGTCCCTGTGGTTCTGCAGGAGCCGGTGCAAGGCTAACTGAGTCCGGCGGCGGGGAGGCAGAGGGATCGGAGCATGTCTTCATTGGAGCTATCACATCATTTTGGTCATGGTGTGGGGGGGGGGGGCACAGAGTTGGGGGGAAGGGGTCAGTGAGCTGCAGTTGCCATGGGATTGAATCTCAATCGATTATCCATTTGGCCCTGTTGCCTTAGGGCTCTGGAGAAGGTCACAGGACAATTGTGAAAGGGGGCAGCAAGACTAGGAGAAATAGCAGTGCATGGCTGGGAAGGGCTTAATCCAGTGAAAAGCGGGGGATTGGGAGGCCGGAGTGTGGAGGGATAGGTGGTTTCTCTGCAATCAGGAACACCCTGGATTCAAGATGGGGGCGATGTATGACTACACTGGTACAGTGTCTGGGTTGGAAGGGTGAACAGGTGCAGGTTACTCTCCTCTATGAAGTCCCTCTAACTGCACACCTAGTCCATGCACTGTCGGAAGCCTAGAAACCTTTGGTAATGCAGCACAGTGTGCAGCCAAGATTGTACAGCAGGTTCTGAAATGGGCTTTGAGTGCGCACTGATAAAGCCAGTGAAATGAGAGAAATGGGAAAGCTGAGAATTTCAGATAAAGCACACAAATAGGAATCACACTAGAGATTCCCAAAGCAGGAAGGTTATTGCTCTCTGGTGAAGGGTCTAGGCCCGAAAAGTCAGCTTTTGTGCTCCTGAGATGCTGCTGGGCCTGCTGTGATCATCCAGCCTCACACTTTGTTATCTTGGATTCTCCAGCATCTGCAGTTCCCATTATCACAGGTTATTGCACATGGCTGAATTATCAAACTGAAAATATTCTTCTGGCCTTTCTGTGTTTCATTGCAGTCTGCACACATTAAATAAATGTGTCATTTTTATTTATATTTTAATTTTTATTTTACTCCAGCCTTTAAACACCAGTCATATTTAATAAAAGTCATTCACCCAAATGGAAACTCCTGTGGTCTCTGACTGCAGTTCCCATAATGTGTCATTGATTTGCTCTTCACAGGTACACTAGGCCTCATGGTCTGATTTGCTTATTACATTGGGCCAGTGCCTGCTTGGCTCTATCATTGGCACTCCTTCCTTCTTTGTCAAAACCATCCACTCTGTTTATTAATGCATTTCATCCAAGTCATCACTCCTAGTGTAGTGGTGAGGGATTACTGCACTGTCAGATGTGACATCTTTTGAATGAAATGCTAAGTTGAACACCCATCCATCTGTTCACATAGAACCTTTTAATATCTGTCTGGATCTTGGAGGATTAGCAGTATCTTCAGATAGCCTTACTGACGTTCTTTCCTCATTGAAAAACAAATTGACCACATGTGGAATTCACTGCATTTCTGGGATCTTGCTAAGCAGAAAGTGCCTGACCATATGCTCACAGAGGAGCAATGATTATAGTTTTGAAGTCGGAGAGCTGTAAGTTTTTTTGAGAGATGCAATAACAGTGAGACTCAATTTAGCTAATTAAGACAGTTAAAGGATTCACTTGTATTTAATTGTCTTTCTGATTGAGCCCAAGTTTCAGAGATGCCTATAAAGATATCTCTCCCCCACTTTCACCATCAGCATTCCTCAGAAACAGTCCCCTCCATTACAATGTTCCTGTGCAATCAGAGAAGGTGTTGCATTTTCATCTCCCTTGTTACTGGCCAAAGCCCTAAAACAAACCTTACATCTGAAGCAGCATTTTACTCGTACTTCTTTCAACCTAGTTTACTGCTCACAATGGGACTTCCTTTACACTAATGGGATCAAACTGAGGCTGGGTAACCACTTTGTGGAACACCTTTGCTCTGTCCAAAGGAATAACCCTGACCTTCTAGTTATTTGCCATTTTAGTATAAACCTCCTCGCTTCCTTGCTAACATTTCCATCCTGGGCCGGTTATTGTTTCAACAAAGTTTAGTGCAAACTGGAGGAACAATTTCTAATTTTCTACTTAGATGCTTTACAGCCTCTAGGACTTGATACTGAGTTGCACATCTTCAGAATATGACCAGTTCATTCCATTTTTCTTACATCCCCACCCTCCCCTGGGCATGTCTCATTGGCTTCGCTCTCAGTAGAACAGACCCATTTACTCCCTTTCACAGCTGCCATTTGCATCTATTTTACAAGTCCATCTCTCCTTTACCACTATTGTCTTTATCTTTGTCTTTTGCTCTGGACACCCTCACAATCTGTTCCACTTGCTCCTCCTCCCCCTCTGTTGCTGCTTTAAAAAAACATAATTTTCCAGCTACTTTCAGTTCCAAAGAAGTGTTAGAATAGATCCAAAATGACAACTGTTTCTCTCTCCACAGATGCTGTCAAGCCTGTTGAGTTTTTCCAGCACTTTATGTTTTTATTCCAGATCTTTCCAACATCCACAGCATTTTGGCTTCTATTCAACAGAGATCCCTTTCTCACTTTAATTGATTAGAAGTTGCACTGGCTGTGAAGTAGTAAAGAGGCGCAAATTGTTTAAGGCCCAATGCACACAGGTCAGCTGAAGCTGTTGACAGACATGGAGCAAACACTATGCATTGGGACAATTAACAGGGATAGTCCTTATTTGGAATGTGAGATATCTAACTGTAAACTATCTGGCCACAGGTAGTGGTCCTAAGGAGAAAAAAACAGTTAAAGAAAACAGCAATACTTGGAAATGAATGTACTGTTTGTACTGGAGTTCCATTTAGAAGTGTACTAGACAAGTCAGAGCAGTATGTGTCATTTGCAAGTTTTTCAGCTTCTGTGACTCCCAGTTTTGTTCATCGTGAGCTAAGAAAAAACAAGCCTCCTCCACGATAGCTCTCAGCATTTAAATCAAGGACACCTCGAAGTGAAGCTATCATCCCGATACAATCTCAGCTCCAAATTCATTTTATTGGAAGAAGTGAATCCACTACAATGCATGAGGGATCTCCATGGATACCCATGAGTCAGCACATCTGATGTCATATGCTGGATTATTAATATCAAGAGGAGGCTCCCCCTGGTGGCTCAAGATGTAAATGAATTGCATGAAGCTGTCAATATGTGGTTCTAGTTCTTGACAATGGGTTGCATCCCATGACAGCAAGTAATTATTTAATCGACCTGAAATGTACTAGAAAATGACCATTAAAAGATTGGCTCCTTATATCTCTTCCGGCAAGTAGTTTAATTATTGCCTAAATACTACCTCAAAGCAAATAAGAATATATTCTGTGATAATGGGAACTGCAGATGCTGGAGAATCCAAGATAACAAAGTGTGGAGCTGGATGAACACAGCAGGCCAAGCAGCATCTCAGGAGCACAAAAGCTGACATTTCGGGCCTAGACCCTCTCTGATGAAGGGTCTAGGCATGAAACGTCAGCTTTTGTGCTCCTGAGATGCTGCTTGGCCTGCTGTGTTCATCCACCTCCACACTTTGTTATCTAAGAATATGTTCCGATGTGTTTAAGAGTTCAGTGGCCCTGCACATCATGTAAGAACACTTGACTTTGCTATGATGCCCTCCACTGTTCAAAAGCTTGTCAATACCTTTGGCAGAAGAATGGTCACCTGGATGATGCATCATGAATCTGCCAGTGTCAGCAGCACTGATCCCACTATTTTCTAGTTACTTAAAGCAAACCATGAGAATTTAAAAATTGATGCATTAACGAGAGCCAATGTAAGTTAGCAAGAACGGGGATTAAGGGTGAACAGAACTGGTGCTCTTTAGAAAATGGAAACAGAGTTTTCATCAAAGTCAGGTTAATGAAAGATGGAAGAGACTGGGACAGCATTTATAAAGTCAGGTCTACAATTAAAAGCATGAATAATGAGTCAGATAGAGAACATAACTCCATTCACATGAACACATTATTCCATCAAACACTCCCATACTCGTTAAGTATGTCTTAGCTCCATCTACATTACATGTTGAGACTGTCAAAAAAAAAGGCACAGTTTGATACAATTCCCTTCACACTGGCCCATCAAACACCACTACTCTAATCGCAGGCAGCCACTTTTACTGGTCCCCTCTACTAGTTACCCCATTTCCTTCAGAATTTGTCTTTTGGGTTCTGAACATAATTCTGTGCACAGATGACAGTTATTTTTTTTCCTTGAAGAGGATTTGAACTGAGTCTGAGAAGGTAGAAGCATCCATTTTTCTATTTAAACCACAGCCACATTGAGAGAGGAGACTAGTTACAAATGATGATTGATTAAACCGATGAATGGGGTTACAGAAATTGGTTACTTTGCAGTTATTAGTGCCGACTGAATCAATCCACAGTACAATATACAATAGAGAATTTACAATATATACACAGACCTTTTGACCAAATCTGCCTGGAACAGTTGTTACCCTTTACCAAAATTATATGCGTCACATTTATCTGCCCTATGCAACATGCTGTAACAATGCATCAGGACCATAACCCAGTAGTTGGATTATGAGCACATCACACCGGAAGCATACACAATCCCATCAGCAATTCTGCAATAAGCAAAATGGAGGCCTTTACTGTGACTGGAATTCAAGTTCTGTGAAGAGGGGACCATTGTCATTTCATGAGTGGGACATGTATGAAGTCTCAGTGGTGGGAATAGATAGTGGGAGAACACTACAGAAGCTTCTATTGTTTAGTGAATGGGGACACTCTGTGGAAGTAATCTTTGCTGCCAAGGAGATGACTAGTCTTCATGCCACCATGCCTCTTTTACCATCCATTCAATTTCTTTGTGCCCTACCCATTTATCCAAACACTTTATGACTGTAACCCCCTGAAAATGTGCCAGCGATAGTATTTTGTAAAAATAACCAACAATAAAATTCACAATATGCACACTCATGTCAACACTACATTTACATAGTAAAACCACTTGAGGCACACGCAGGAACAAAATTAGCCAAAATTTGACACTGAGCCTCTTGAGGTCAGACAGGTGGTTTAAAGAATATCTTTTTAAAAAGACAGATGTTTTAGGAAGTGGCCTGCACAATGGACAGCCTGGTCAGCAACAGTTACATGAACAGTTGGATGAAGAGAGTGGGGATACACAAGAGACTAGGATTGGAGGGATGCACACATCCCAGCGGTTTCTAGGGCTGGAGGAAATTACTGATGTAGGGAGGGCTCATGAAGGGATTAAATGCAACAATGAGAATTTTGGACAGGGAGTCAATCAACATCAAGGAGCACAGGGGTGATGGTGCAAGTTATAGCAAGCGATGAAGAATTTTGGATGCCCTCGTCAGAGGCTGAAAACTGAAAGCCCGACAGGAGAGCGTTGGAATGTGTGTGCGCGCAGGGTATGAAAGGCATGGATGAGAATTTCAGCTGGAACACAAAACCAGATAACTGTGAAAAAATAAATCAGGAAGAATACAATGTCCCACAATTCCTTCCTCCCCAGAATCAAATATTTGGCTCTCTGAAAGGCCGAACTGAAGTAATGTTCTTTGTGGTCAAGAAAAGCACTCTCAGAGCCACTGTCAAACCCCCTCATGTCAGAACTGAAGAGCAAACTGGGGAGAGAGGATAAATGCATTAAAAATAGGTAGCATGTGGAGAATTATGGTTTTAATCTTGCAGGTCAGTCCTAGAAAAAAAATGGTGTTCACAGAATTAAGCATTTAACTCTGGTGACATGAAATACAGTTCACTGTAAGATGAAGACCAGGGTGTTTTGTTTTAATTATCTCATAAATATATCTACCACACACTCTTGCAATGATAAACCTGCACGCTACTGGTCTTGCTACATCCAAGCTTGTAACATTCTCCCACTGATGTCACATCACGTGTACACAGGCAACCCAACCGGGGAATTACAAATTCAAGAGCGACCCAACGCACTTGTTAACACAGTTTAGTAAAGAAGGGGCATAAGCTATCACAGTTCCAGCTACAGTAAACAGGAAAGCCTTGAAACTCCAAGACTGCAGGGAAATTAGTGAGTAGCAAAGTGACTCTTTTCCAAAGAGTATCATTTATTCTCCATAGAAAACACACAAATGATGGGATTAATCACAATGCCAGGACAGCATTTCCCGGAGCTTGCAGTCTCTGGGTACAACACAGGTGTTTTATACACATGCTGTGCACTGTTAGAAGACAAATCCGGCAAACCAAGAGTTAAACTTCGGCTTCCCAGTTCAATACATGCAGAACAGACCTGAACGCTACTTTATGTAGCAAGTGCAGTGTCAGACCCACCCCTTCGCCGGAGAAGGTAACTGCATCTGTCAATTGCAGGGAAAATTACACACTGAAACCGCACATTACTGACCGTCTGCTGCAGGTCGGGGACCCCAATGCGAATGACCACAGTGCTGGGCGCGGGGTTGTCCATTTGGTGCCCGGTTTTAGCTGCTGTACTCGTCCTGATGGTGTGGTAGATGGTGTCCTCTCGGCTGAAACTCTCCTCGTCTTCGCCCTCGCTGCAGTTGCAAGTGTTCTGCTGCTGCTCCTCCTCATGTTTCCTGGCTGTCGGACTGAGAGGCATGCTCTGTGCGCTAACCATCGACATCACATCACTGGGGGGAGATAGAGAGAGGGGAAAAAAAACCACAGTGAAAAGCTTTTGGAAACCCGCGCACACACACACACACGCATTCACACCCACGCATTCTAACACAAATGCACATATGTGCACACACCGGACGCCCACAGTTCGGGACACTTGATCATACTCAAGTTCACACTCATCACACATTTTACACAAACACAGAAAGACTTCTTTTGCTCACACGCAGCACACGTACACACTCGCCAACATCCAAACACTCATTTATCTACACACTCAGTGTAAAAACTGAGATACAGACACAGGGCTCGATTCATACATATTCATACACTCAACGTCCATCTCTGTAGTTTTCAGCGCAATGGCATGTACCCAAGGTGGTACACAGGAGCGAATCACCTGACACAGAGCAGACAGATACGGGGGACATCAGGACACCCGGTCAAAGGTTTGGCCAAAGCTGGTGGTATTGTGAAGCACTATAAAAGGGCGGGGGGGGGGGAATGGAGAGATTTGTGGAAGGAATTTCCAGAGCTTGGCTCCTCCACACCCAAAGACACAATGCCAGGAGAGGAGTAGCCAAAATCAGAGGTGCTCAAACAGCTAGAATCGGAGGAACACAGAGACAGAATCAGACAGCACAGAGGTCCATTCAGTCTGTGCCAATCTACATTAATCTCACTTTCCAGCACTTGTCCCATAGCCTTGAATTCAATTTCAGGTGCACAACTATACGGGGGACATCAGGACACCCGGTCAAAGGTTTGGCCAAAGCTGGTGGTATTGTGAAGCACTATAAAAGGGCGGGGGGGGGGGGGGAATGGAGAGATTTGTGGAAGGAATTTCCAGAGCTTGGCTCCTCCACACCCAAAGACACAATGCCAGGAGAGGAGTAGCCAAAATCAGAGGTGCTCAAACAGCTAGAATCGGAGGAACACAGAGACAGAATCAGACAGCACAGAGGTCCATTCAGTCTGTGCCAATCTACATTAATCTCACTTTCCAGCACTTGTCCCATAGCCTTGAATTCAATTTCAGGTGCACTTTGTGCTCCTGAGATGCTGCTTGGCCTGCTGTGTTCATCCAGCCTCACATTTTATTATCTTGGAATCTCCAGCATCTGCAGTTCCCATTATCTCTGATACTTTTTGAAGGTTGTCAGGTTTCGCATCTCTTTCTTGCACCCTCCCAGGCTATGCATTCCTGATTTCCCCTCTGAGTGACATCATATCTCCTCAAAGCCCCTCTGAAACTTCTGTCATTCACCTTAAAATTATGGCCCCTCGTTACAGACTGTTTAACCAAGAGAAGCAGAAGCTTCCTACCCACACTGCCCAAGCCCCTTATAATCTCCTCTCAGCCTTCTCTGCTCTAAAGAAAACAACCTGAGACTATCCAGCCTCTCTTTATGGCTAAATGGTTCCATCCCAGACAGCATCCTGGTGACTCTCTTCTGCACCCCTACCAGTGCAATCACATCCCCTTCCTTCAGTGAGATCTTGAGGGTTCTCAGCCTGTCTATGTTACAGATAAAAAGGGCCAAGGAAATAGACTGATTTGAAAACAAAAATTAGAATTTTAAATTTGAGGCATTGCCAGAAAGGGAACAGTCAAAGAGTACACTCACAAACACACACACACATGCACACAAATACAAAGGAACACAGGCATATGCATGTGTTCTCTCATACACATATTACATATATATAGAATCATAAGATATTGCAGCCTAAAAAGAATCAATTTGGGCCACCATGCTCATGCCACTTCTCTGAAGGTGCATTAAGATTAGTTCCATTTTTTTTGCTGTTTGCCTGTAACTCTGAAATTTCTCTCCTTTAAATATTTACCTAGCTCCCTTCTGAAATTTAATACTGAATCTTTCTCCCTTACCATTTTGGCAGTATTCTCCAAATAGTAGCATCTTGCTGAGTTATAATAAAATCTCAAATTTTGGCTCCTTTTGCCAATTGCTTTGTCTGTTCTTTGGTTAACAAATTGTTGCCCATGGGAACAGCTTCTCTTTTTTGACTCAGAATGTTTCTTAACTTTGAACAACTTTATTAAGTCTTCTAACAACTTTTGCTCTAAAGAGAATTGATCCCAGCTTTGTTCATCATTCTGCATACCTCGGACCTTCACTGAATACAGTCAACATCCTCCACACCATATCCAGACCCTTAACATATTTTGGAAAGTGTAGTGCCCACACATAAACATTGTATATTAGCCATGGCCTAGTGAATGATTTATGAAGGTTTATTATTATATTCTTTGTTTTCATACACTGTGTTTATGTACAGTCCTTAGATGATCTTTTTTCACTCTTCCTCACAAAATTTATCACTTTGCCCTTTTCCCTATTCAATTTTTAATCCCATTTTCCTGCTAATTGCAGCAGTCTGAAGCTAGGTGAGGTCTGCTGCATGCTTACTAATGTTAAAAATTTCAAAGTTTTGCATTTGTTTTGCATAAAGTATGTTCTATCTTCCAAAATGTGTTCAAGTTTAATCTATATTAAAAAGAGCGGTGGTCCTAATACTAACCCCAGTGGTCACCATGATATATCTCCTCCCACTTTGAAAGATAATAGTTTATTGCTATTCATTGCTTTCTACCTGTTAATTCATTTCATATCCATGCTGCCAGTGCCTGCTCCATTGATCCCATGGGCTCAGGTTTGCTCACATATCTATGATGTGAAGTGCTGCACTTTGGTAGGAAGAATGAAGAGGGGCTGTATGAAATAAAGGATCAGTTTCAAAGCAGAGGGCTATGGAGGTAAATGGGCACATAAAGATTGAAGGTGTCAAAGCTGGTTGAAAAAGTGATGAGTAAAGCCTATGGGAACTTGGGCTTTTTAAAATAGAAGCACAGACTGCGTAAGCAAGGACATTATTATAGTGCTGCTTCAGCCTCAGCTGGAGTACTGTGTCCAGTTCTGGCCACAATACTTCAGAAGGATTAAGATTAAAAGGGTATTTAATAGTGGTGCTCAAAATCATGATGGATCCGCACAGAATGGACAGGCAGAATCTATTGCCATTAGAAGAAATATTGAGAACCAGAGGACATCATTTTAAGGTGATTGAAAAAGGAAGTGACAGCCACACAAGGTAAAACCTTCTTATGTAATGAATGGTTAGGGATGGAATGCACTGACTGAGATGTGAGTTTGTGTTTGATACAAAAATATTTATGTATGTTCAGCTATGTCTATATATGATATCTGTATACACACAAACATGCAACATGTTCAGTGTACATATCTTTAAACATATATTTTCACAAACACACAAGCACAAATATGTATACACACAGACAGTATAGACCTCAAAGCTTTAACTCCTTAATAATACATGATTACAAGGTCTGGTTACTGCTGCAGCAGAAAGATGCATGATGACAAATGCAGTTTTCCACAAAAACAAAACAAGTATTTTATCTTGATCCAGCTCTAGTATTTCTTCAATTTTATGTACAGACTTCCTTGACACAAATGCACACAAATGCAAAACTGAACAATCCATTGCTTGCCTGCTGCAAGCAGTTCTAAAGGTATAGAGACTGAGTATGCCCAGATGAGCAGTGAGCTCCACTTGAGTCCTCTGAATGCTGACTTTCAATTATTAAAATTTGGGGTAAGTGATTAATTTGGAAGGGTGCAATTACATCTGCTTATTTGTCACAAGTCACAGATTGAGAAATGTCTGCACTTGGTACCTAAAAGTGCAGCTTAGATCCACAAGATTTCTTCGGTCAAACAGGTGTATTGATCTGGTGCAGAACCTTCCTGACACAGGGCCATGGGAATCATGGATGACATTGTTGTAAATGGGGTGGCTGTAGGTGGGGTATGTTTTGATTGCTGAATGTGGACAGGTTGTTGTCCCATTAAATACCTATTTTGGGATTTTTACTCTGTATCTAGCTGATACTCTTGTTGATCTGAGAGTATTGCAATGACAGTGAGAGGAAGTTTAATCTATACCTAACCAGCTGGGTCAGCCACCAATTTCATAATAGAATAACATTCAGAAGTAATTTTTCAAATAATTATTTTGTTGCTATAAAATTGAACAAATATCACCTTTGTTTCATGGGCTGAATGGTACCAAATAAAAAGAGATACTTAAAGGGAGCAGAGGAGACAGCTTCATCAGTCATACATAATGAGAAGGAGGGAGATACATGGGAACTCGGAGTTACACAAAGCACAAAATAAAGATAGAAAAATGGAAAGATAGACACAAGACAGAGGCAGAAATAGACGAAAGGATGGCACAATATCTTTCCTTGTAAGAATTACAGATGCACAGAATGAAAATAGCACAGAAATAAGCCGCTCAGCTAATTGAGCCCATGCTGGTTCTCCAAAGAACTAACTAGCAAGTCCCACTTCCCTGCCCTTTCCCCTTGTCCTTGCAATTTTGGTCCCCTCGTGTATTTATTGAATTCCTTTCTGAATTTCTCCACTGAATCTGTGTGCATCACCTTTCAGGTAATGTATTCCAGATCCTAGCCAGATACTAAATCAGCTTTGGTTCTTTTACAGATCATTTAAATCTGTGTCTTCAATCCTTCACCGATGTGAAACAGCTTATCTTTCTCTGTTGTGCTGAGATTCTTCATGACTTTGAAAACCTGTAGTGAATTCCATCTCAACTTTTTCTACTCTAAGAAAAATAATCTGCAAACTATTCATGCAATCCTTTGGCTCCCAGAACCATTCAGTTAAATCCTTTCTGTGCCCTCAATAAGGTCTTTTCAGTGTTGGAAACAATACTCTGGTTTTGGTTGAACCAATGTTTTATATCAGTTTATCAGAACTTCCTTTTATCTGTACTAAATGCCTATAGTTATTAAGTCCAAGATTCAGTAATTAATTGCTCTTTTAAGCTGCTTCCAATGACTAAGGCAAACAAATGCCCAGATCTGTTCATTCCCTTAGAATTAACCTTTTCAGTTTATTTTGCCTCTCCTCATTCTCCTGGCACCACCTATCAATTCATACTTTTCTTTAATATTGCTTTCCACATCTTCACCTATTCCACCAGCCTGCCATGACCTCTTGAAGTGTATGACCATTCTCTTTATTGTTCACTATACTTCCAAGTAGTCATGACATCTGCAAATTTTGAAATAATTTCCTGTACACCCTAGCTCCAAGTCACTAAATCATATCGAGAAAGGGCGATGTTAGTGACTCCACATGATCTCTGTGATACACCTTTATGTTATGCAAAACTAATGGAGTGCCATAAGGAACAGTTCTAGGGCCTCAATTATGTACAAACTACATTAATGACTTGTTGAAGGCAGCAGCATGTAATGTATTTAAATTTGCAGATGACACACTAATAGATAAAGGCAATGGTTAGTATGACACAAAGTCCGCAGAGGGGTATAGGGATGTTAAGTGAGTGGGGAAAGTAACTGGAAAATAGAATATAACATGGGAAAATGTGAGGTTTTTCAGCTCAGCAGGAAGAATCGAAGAGCTGAATATTATTTGATGAAGGAATACTGCAGAAAGCTACAGCACAGAGGGTTTCGGGAGTTCTTGTGCACAAATTGCAAAAACAAACTAGCATCCAGGCTTAGTGGGTCATGGGGAAGGCAAATGGAATGTCGGCCTTTTATTAAAAAGAGGATGGAATGTAAAAAGAGCAAAGCCTTGCTAAAACTTTGCAAGGCACTAGTTAGACCACATATGGAATATTGTGAACGGTTTTGGTTCCCTTAGCTAACAAAAGATATAATGGCATTGGAAGCAGAGACAGTACGCGAAATTTATCCCGAGAATGGAGGAACTGTCTTACAAGGAGAGGTTGTGTCACTTGGGGCCTGTACTCACTGGCATTTAGAAGAATGAGAAGCAATGTTACTGCAACATTCAAGATTCTGAGGGGACTTGACAGGGTAGATGCGGTGAGGTTGTTTGCCCTTGTGGGAGAGGCTAGGACTAGAAGGAATATTGTTCGAGTAAGGGGCTATCCAGTCAGCTCAGTGATGAGGAAGAACTTCTTTTCACCTAGCGATCATTCTTTACCACAGTGGGCTGTACTAAGTACAGTCAAAACTGAAATAAATAGATTTTTAATGATAAGGTCTTCAAGGGTTATTGGTAAAATGGAGGAAATTAAAATTGATGATTCAGATTAGCCATGATCCAGTTGAAAGTCGGAGCACAGTTGATGAGATGAATTGCCTGGTATCACTGTCCTCCTCTGGGAGAACTGCAGAATTATGTCTAGCAATGTTGTAATTCCGATCTTTACTCAGCAACATTGGCTGCATCCTATCTGGACCTGGTGATTTAACAACTTAAAGTGCGTATTTTATTCTTATGTTTCACCGTACCTTTATTAGCTTGTAGCCATTCACAACCTACAGCTTTTACTATAACTTTGGCAGTCTCCGTATCGACAGATGAACATACATTTTTATCTTAACCATGCCCATTCCTCATGCACAGGTCTTCTTTATCTCCTCAATCACTCTTACTACACATCATATGTTTATGAAAACTTAAGACTTTTTTTAATGTTAGCAGCCAATCTGTTGCTGCACGAACTTAAGTTAACCTTCCAATGGTCTTCTCTGTTCCAAAAACAATTCCAATCTGCACAATATTTCCTCAGAGCTAAAATTGTGTTCTGGCAAAATTCTTGAGAATCTCTGTTTTGTATCTTCTTCAATGTGATAACATCAAAACCTCACTGCATTGACCGGAACTGGATGCAGTGCTGTAACTATGGCTGAATTCCTATCTGACAGCATTCTAGAATACCCTCTGGCCTCTGACATTGTTGCCTCAGCTAATAATAGAAAGCATCCTATTTGGCATCTCAACTGCCTCACTTACCTATCTGCCATGCCCCAATGTCCCCTCACATCCCCTTTGTATCCTCTATGCTCTCCAATGCATTCTCCTTCCTTATCCCTTCCATGACCCCATATTCTCCTTCATCTAGCTTCTGTAACAAAAGGAGGCTGGGCAGATGGACGACTGTTGGGTTTCAAGACCTTCTCGAGATGAATGCTTGTTTCGGTTGACACACCTTGCTGGGGAGTGCAAGTTTTGATGATTAACATCTTCTTTTCTTCTAACAGGGTATTCCTTCTTTGATATTGTTTTTCAATGCTGGCATGTTCATTTGCAAGGAATTAAGAGGTGGGAATTGGAATAAAGCTTTTGAAATTGATACTATAAATGGCTACGAGATAGTGGGAACTGCCAATGCTGGAGAGTCTGAGATAACAAGGTGTGGAGCTGGATGAACACAGCAAGCCATGCAGCATCAGAGGACCAGGAAAGCTGATGTTTCGGGCCTAGACCCTTCTTCAGAAAAATTTTCTGGAGAAGGGTCTAGGCCTGAAACGTCAGCCTTCCTGCTCCTCTGATGTTGCTTGGCCTACTGTGTTCATCCAGCTCCACACCTTGTTATCTCTATAAATGGCTGTGTTTGATTGATACTTTTATGAGGTTGTAGTTTGAGAAATTTACTTCACAGTAAACTTTCAAATCATCTCTGTTTAGTGTGTCAGCTTTGAGAGCTTTCAAAGACTTGGCAGCCTCACCAATTGCTTATTGGGTCTGTACATAGTGAATTTGGGGAGAGCTGGTTATGGAAGGTACATGGGGCTATGAAAGTGTCATGGGAGTAGAGTGGCATATGGAAGGGTCATGGAGGAGCCAGGATATGGAGCAACATGGGGTTATGAGGGGGCATGGGGGACACCAGCAACAGCATTTAAATTTACTGGACAATAGGTTCCTGACAGCTCAGCAGACATCCCCCAAGACTCAGCACCTGGCAGGATTCCCAGTCAAGCAGTCAACAACGCACCTGTCTGCACAAAAACACCAAAAGCATGGCAATTTGAATATCCAGAAGGAATTTAAATTGCAAATCCAACATCACTTGAGATGAGCATTCGGTTATGAACTGCCATAATTCATGACCGATCAACAACGGGCAGCAGTAGGAGCTGGTAGGGAAATTCAAAACCATGGCCCGATGACTCAGATGTAGGGGAAAAAAAACTTAGTCCCTGGTTTCTTTTCTGAAAGAATAGAAAATACCTATTTTTAATTACATTATGACAGCACTCCACACACTTTTACAGGTCCCGTAACTTTCTTGCAAAATTCTTCAAAATGAATTAAATTTTTTAAGCCATTCGCAATTTGCACTTACTTTCTCTTGACTATTAATTTAGGAACATGTCCATTATTGGCACACATTCATCCTAGTCTCAAGAAAAAGGACCAATCACAGGAACAGGGGGAACTGCCAATGCTGGAGAATCTGCGATAACAAGGTATGAGGCTGTATGAACACAGCAGGCCAAGCAGCATTGGAGGAGCGGGAAAGCTAATGTTTCAGGTCTAGACCCTCCTTCAGAAATGGGGGAGGAGAAGGGGGATCTGAAATAAATAGGGAGAGAGGGGGAGGCAGATAGACGATGCATAATGGAGAAGATGTGTGAAGAGGACCAGACAGACAGGTCAAGGAGGCAAGTAGGTAGGAGACAGGGGTGGGGCTTGAGGCGGGAGGACAGGTTAGGGAGGCGGGCACAAGCTGGGCTGGTTTTGGGATGCGATCGGGGGAGGGGAGATTTTGAAGCTTGTGAAATCCACATTGATGTCATTGGGCTGCAGGGTTCCCAAGTGGAACATGAGATGCTGTTCCTGCAACCTTCAGGTGGCATCGTTGTGGCACTGCAGGAGGCCCAGGATAGACATATCTTTTAAGGAGTGGCAGGTGTAGTTGAAGTCGTTCACAACTGGGAGATGTGGTTGTTTGGTGTGAACTGAGCATAGGTGTTCCACAATGCGGTCCCCAAACTCCGCTTGGTTTCCCTTATGTAAAGGAGTCCACATCGTGAACAGCAGATGCAGTATACCACATTAGCAGATGTGCAGGTGAACATTTGTTTGATGTGGAAAGTTTTTTTGGGTCCTGGGATGGGGGTGAGGGGGGAGGTGTAGGAGCAGGTGTAGCACTTCCTGCGATTGCAGGGAAAAGTGCCGGAGTGGTGGGGCCAGTGGGTTCCACACTCCCCTCCAGCACCACCATCCCTGGCACTTTCCCCTGCAACCGCAGGAAGTGCTACACCTGCTCCTACACCTCTCCCCTCACCCCCATCCCAGGACCCAAAAAAACTTTCCACATCAAACAAATGTTCACCTGCACATCTGCTAATGTGGTATACTGCATCTGCTGTTCACGATGTGGCCTCCTTTACATCAGGGAAACCGAGCAGAAATTTGGGGACCGCTTTGCAGAACACCTGCCTTCAGTTCGCACCAAACAGCTGCACCTCCCAGTCGCGAACCATTTCAACTCCCCCTCCCATTCCTTAGACAACATGCCCATCATGGGCCTCTTGCAGTGCCACAATGATCCACCATAGGTTGCAGGAACAGCAACTCATATTCTGCTTGGGAACCCTGCAGCCCAATGGTATCAATGTGAACTTCACAAGCTTCAAAATCTCCCCTCCCCCAATCGCATCCCAAAAGCAGCCCAGCTTGTCCCCACCTCCCTAACCTGTCCTCCCACCTACCACTCCTCCCACCTCAAACCCCACCCCCATCTCCAACTATTCGTCTCATCCTGCCCCCTTGACCTGTCTGTCCTCCCTGGACTGACCGATCTCCTCCCCACCTACACTCACCTTTAATGGCTCCAGCCCTGCCTCTTTGACCTGTCTGTCTCCTCTTCACCTATTTTCTCCTCTATCCATCTTCTATCCGCCTCCCCCTCTCGCCCTATTTATTTCAGAACCCCCTTCCCCTCCCCCATTTCTGAAGAAGGGTCTTGACCCGAAACATCAGCTTTCCTGCTCCTCTGATGCTACTTGGCCTGCTGTGTTCATCCAACTTGACACCGTGTTGTCCCAATCACAGGGAGATGGTTTAGTTCAAAAATTGCCAGTGCAATGGTCACTCCTCAGAAATGATTCCTAGTTTATCTCATACAGTCACTGTATGTTTTTTAGTCATTCATGGGATGTGGGCATCACTGGCTTGGCCAGTGTTTAATGCCCTTCTCTAATTGCCCAGAGGGCAGTTAAGAATCAGCCACATTGCTGTGGGTCTGGAGTCACACGTATGCCAGACCAGGTAAAAATGACAGCTTCTCTTCCCTAAAGGATTTTTTTTTCTTCACTTGTGGATCGTGGACCTCACTGACTCGCCAGCACTTCGTTATCTGTCCCTTGTAGCCTTTGAGAAGGCGGTGGTGAGCTGCCTCCTTGAACCGCTGCAGTCCACGTGAAGTAGATTGACCCACAATGCCCTTAGGGAGGGAATTCCAAGAACCAGATGGCTTTTCTTCCCAACAAATTGACAATGGATTCATGGTCGTCATTCGAGTCTTAATTCCAGATTTTTATTGAATTCAAATTCCACCATTTCCCACGACTGGAATCAAACACTATTTGGGTCTTTGCATTAACAATCCATCTACAAGGCATCTATCAGGAGTATGATGGAATAATCTTCACATGCTCAGATGAGTGTCACTCCAACAGCAGTTTGTTCACTAACGAATAATTAATATCTGGCAAACTCTGATCTCTCGCTTTTGTGCTCCTGAGATGCTGCTGGGCCTGCTGTGTTCATCCAGCCTCACATTTTATTATCTTGGATTCTCCAGCATCTGCAGTTCCCATTATCTCTGATCATTATTTGCTGGTTTCTGATTACTGTCCAATCATCAATCGTTATCTGGTGGTACTTGATCACATTCTAGTGGTACCATCACTATCTGCTGGCTCCTAATTACTCTTACATGATACCAGATCACAGAACAACAGTACTCGTTCACTAGTTGATAACAAGGCCCTGATCACACACTGATCACCATCCAGTTATCCCTGGTAACCACCCAACCATCCAATTAATCTAGTTCATCTGATCACCACCCGGTGATATATTACCTATAATCAAGCAGTGGTGTTTTTTTGAAAGAAGTACTGAGGAAATTTGCCATGTGTGAAACATTGACGTGTTATTTATGTGATTAAACCATCATCAAAGAAACAGGTCTGGAAATGTCTGTACGCGCGCTTAGTTGAAAGCTGTTTGCTGGTCCCTGAACTGCTTCAAACGAAAGCCATGCAAAAAGCCACAAAGCGAGTTACTGTACTTGAGCAAGTTTAATTCAGCAAATCCTCTAGAGAACGTCACAGTACCAAGAATAAAAGAGTTCAATGTAAGAAATATGGAAAATTCAGTCCAGATGTAGGAAGCAGAATAGAGCAAGTTATCTGCATATAAATTAATGACTTGGATGACAAAACTAAATATGCTATTGCCAAGTTTGCAGATGGCACAGTAGTCAGTGGGAAAGCAAGTGGTAAGGATGACACAAGGAATCTACCAAGGAACATAGACAGGTTCAGTGAGTGGGGAAAAGCGTAGAGGTGGAACACAAAGTGAGATAGTATGAGGTTATGTACTTTGACAGGAAAAATGGAAGATATGAAATTATTTAAACCGGAAAAGATTGCATTCCTTAAGCTTGCATCTCAAAGAGGCAACATCCAATTTCAGCAGTTAATATGGAAGGCAAATGGACTGTTGAAATTTATTTCAAGTGGAATGGAGTTTAAAAATAGGGAAGTCTTGCTAAAACTCTCTGGACTGCATCTAGAAAACTGTGAGCAGTTTTGGGCCCTTTATCTGTGCAAATCTATACTGGCCTTGGAGGCAGTCCAGAGGAGGCTCACTAGGTTGATCCTGGGTCTGGAGGAGCTGTCTTATGAGAAGAGGTTGAGTCAGCTGGGTCTGTACTCTCTCCAAGTTTCGAAGAATGAGAGTTGGCCTTATTGAAACATGAATGATTCTTGGGTGACCTGACGGTGGATGCTGAAAGGTGGTTTCCCCTTGAGAGGGAGACCAGACCAGAATGTGTATCTCAAAGTAAGGAATCACTCACTTAAGACTGAGAAGAGGAGGAATCTCTTCTTTCTCACAGTAGCCAGTTGTGGAATTCCTTACCACAGAGTGCTGTTGAAGCTGGGTCATTCAGTACATTAGAACATAGAACATAGAACATTACAGCACAGTACAGGCCCGTCGGCCCTCGATGTTGTGCCGACCTGTCATACCAATCTGAAGCCCATCTAACCTACACTATTCCATGTATGTCCATATGCTTATCCAATGACGACTTAAATGTACCTAAAGTTGGCGAATCTACTACCGTTGCAGGCAAAGCGTTCCATTCCCTCACTACTCTCTGAGTAAAGAAACCACCTCTGACATCTGTCCTATATCTTTCACCCCTCAATTTAAACCTATGCCCCCTCGTGCTCGCCGTCACCATCCTCGGAAAAAGGCTCTCCCTATCCACCCTATCTAACCCTCTGTTTATTTTATATGTTTCAATTAAGTCATCTCTCAACCTTCTTCTCTCTAACGAAAACAGCCTCAAGTCCCTCAGCCTTTCCTCGTAAGACCTTCCCTCCATACCAGGCAACATCCTAGTAAATCTCCTCTGCACCCTTTCCAAAGTTTCCACATCCTTCTTATAATGCGCTGACCAGAACTGTACGCAATACTCCAAGTGCGGCCGCACCAGAGTTTTGTACAGCTTCACCATAACCTCTTGGTTCCGGAACTCGATCCCTCTATTAATAAAAGCTAAAACACTGTATGCCTTCTTACAGCCCTGTCAACCTGGGTGGCAACTTTCAAGGATCTGTGTACATGGACACCGAGATCTCTCTGCTCATCTACACTGCTAAGAATCTTACCATTAGCCCAGTACTTTGCCTTCCAGTTCCTCCTACCAAAGTGCATCACCTCACACTTGTCTGCAGTAAACTCCATTTGCCACCTCTCAGCCCAGCTTTGTAGCTTATCTATGTCTCTCTGCAACCTACAGCATCCTTCGTCACTATCCACAGCTCCACCAACCTTAGTGTCATCTGCAAATTTACTAACCCATCCTTCTACGCCCTCATCCATGTCATTTATGAAAATGACAAACAGCAGTGGACCCAACACCGACCCTTGCGGTACATCACTAGTAACTGGTCTCCAGGATGAACATTTTCCATCAACCACCACCCTCTGTCTTCTTTCAGCAAGCCAATTTCCGATCCAAACTGCTATATCTCCCACAATCCCATTCCCCCGTATTTTGTACAATAGCCTACTGTGGGGAACCTTATCGAACGCCTTGCTGAAATCCGTATACACCACATCAACCGGTTTACTCTCATCTACCTGTTTGGTCACCTTCTCAAAGAACTCAATAAGGTTTGAGAGGCACGAACTTCCCTTCACAAAACCGTGCTGACTATCCATAATCAATTTATTCTTTTCTAGATGATTATAAATCCTATCCCTTGTAACCTTTTCCAACACTTTACAAACAACTGAGGTAAGGCTCACTGGTCTATAATTACCAGGGTTGTCTCTACTCCCCTTCTTGAACAGGGGAACCACATTTGCTATCCTCCAGTCATCTGGCACTATTCCTGTAGACAATGACGAGTTAAAGATCAATGCCAAAGGCTCGGCAATCTCCTCCCTGGCTTCCCAGAGGATCCAAGGATAAATCCCATCCGGCCCAGGGGACTTATCTATCTTCACCCTCTGTAGGATTTCTAATACCTCTTCCTTGTGAATCTCAATCCCGCCTAGTCTAGTAGCCTGTATCTCAGTATTCTCCTCGACAACATTGTCGTTTTCTAGAGTGAATACTGTTGAAAAATATTCATTTAGTGCTTCCTCTATCTCCTCTGACTCCACACGCAACTTCCCACTACTATCCTTGATTGGCCCTAATCTTACTTACGTCATTCTTTTATTCCTTAAATACCTATAGAAAGCCTTAGGGTTTATCCTGATCCTATCTGCCAACAACTTCTCATGTCTCCTCCTGGCTCTTCTGAGCTCCCTCTTTAGATCTTTCCTGGCTACCTCGTAGCCCTCAAGCACCCTAACTGAGCCTTCACATCTCATCCTAACATAAGCCTTCTTCTTCCTCTTGACCAGAGATTCCACCTCCTTCGTAAACCACGGCTCCCGCGCTCTACAGCTTCCTCCCTGTCTGACAGGTACATATTTATCTCGGACACACAGGAGCTTTTCCTTGAATAGGCTCCACATTTCTAATGTGCCCATCCCCTGCAGTTTCCTTCCCCATCCTATGCTCCCTAAATCTTGCCTAATCTCATCGTAATTGCCTTTCCCCCAGCTATAACTCTTGCCCAGTGGTATACACCTATCCCTTTCCATCACTAAAGTAAACATAACAGAATTGTGATCGCTATCACCAAAGTGCTCACCTACTTCCAAATCTAACACCTGGTCAGGCTCATTACCCAGTACCAAATCTAATGTGGCTTCACCCTTGTTGGCCTATCTACATACTGTGTCAGGAAGCACTCCTGCACACACTGGACAAAAACTGACCCATCTACAGTACTCGAACTATAGTGTTCCCAGTCAATATTTGGAAAGTTGAAATCCCCCATGACAACTACCCTGTCTCTCTCACTCCTATCGAGAATCATCTTTGCTATCCTTTCCTCTACATCTCTGGAACTATTCAAAGGCTTGTGGAAAACTCCCAACAGGGTGCCCTCTCCTTTCCTGTTTCTAACCTCAGCCCATACTACCTCAGTTGACGAGTCCCCAAACATCCTTTCTGCAACTGTAATACTGTCCTTGACCAACAATGCCACACCTCCCCACCTTTTACCATCTTCTCTGTTCTTACTGAAACATCTAAATCCCGGAACCCGCAACAAACATTCCTGTCCCTACTGTATCCATGTCTCCAAAATGGCCACAACATCGAAGTCCCAGGTACTAACCCATGCTGCAAGTTCACCCACCTTATTCCGGATGCTCCTGGCGTTGAAGTAGACACACTTCAAACCAACTTCTTGCTTGCCGGTGCCATCTTGCATCCCTGAAACTTTATTTTGGACCTCCCTACTCTCAACCTTTTCTATACTCGAACTACAATTTTGGTTGCCCTCCCCCTGCTGAATTAGCTTAAACCCACCCGAGTAGCCTTAGCAAATTCCGCCCACCCCCCTGCCAGGATATCGGTACCCCTCTGGTTCAGGTGAAGACCATCTTGCTTGTAGAGGTCCCACCTACCCCAGAAAGAGCCTCAATTATCCAAAAATCCAAAACCCTCCCTCCTGCACCATCCCTGTAGCCACATGTTCAACTCCTCTCTCTCCCTATTCCTCACCTCACTAGCACATGGCACAGGCAACAAATCAGAGACAACAACTCTGTTCATCCTAGCTCTCAGCTTCTATCCTAGCTCCCTGAATTTCTGCCTTAAATCCCCATGTCTCTTCCTACCTATGTCGTTGGTGCCAATGTGGACCACGACTTGGGGCTGCTCCCCCTCCCCCTTTAAGGATCCCAAAAACACGATCAGAGACATCACGCACCCTGGCACCTGGGAGGAAACACACCAACCAGTTTCTAATAAATAAGCAAATCAGGGGCAATGGGGGATAAGGCAGGAAAGTGGAGTTGAGGATTACAAGATCAGCCATGATCTTATTGAATAGTGGAAATGGGCCAAATAGCCTACTTTTGCTTCAATGTTGTATGGTGTTATGGTGACACACAGCTGGGAAATTCTGATTCTAGTTGAGATTCAACTCATCAAGTGGCATTTATTCATTATCCTTGTTTTCAAACCCTTGGGTGACCTCACCTCTGTCTATTTATGAAAGCTCCTCTGCCCTAGAATCCCTGAGACATCAGTGCTCCTCCAACTATAGTCTGAGCATCAAAATCTCAAATTGCTCAGCAACTGGCAGGTTTGCTTACATCTACAAAGAATCACTTCTTTCAACATCTCTACTTCTCTATCCCTCTCTCCTCCTTTAACACACTCTCAATATATAACTCTTTTGATCAATCTTTGTTGTTTGTCCTTATACCTTTTATGTAATGTGATGTCAAATGTCAATTGATAATTGTCCTGTGAAGCACTTGCCTTTGTTCTAACATGTTAAAGGAACAAATTATTCCAGACTTACCCTGTTTAAAATTGAAATCAATATATGTAAAAGTCCCATAAGACTGACTTGCAATTTTAAATTCTACTCTTATTTTAACATGCTTAAATTCACAAAAGACATACTGTCTGATAGCAATGAAATGTTGCAAATTCAGTTCTTTGACTGAATACAACTAAACTTCAATGTAAAAATTAAATCAAGGTAATATATCAGACACTGGAAGTATCATTTAGACTATAGACACATTTGATTAGTTTCCTCCTACCCTTGCTGCCTCTTTGGGCCATTTCATTTCTCTCTGAGAAGTGGCACCATGCAGAATTCTGGCTTTGCATCAAGTTGTAGAATCCCTGCAGAGAAAGGCCTTTTTTTTGGACCATCGAGACTGCACTGAACCTCCAAAGAACATCCCACCCAGACCCAGATACCCACCCAGTCCCTGGAACCCCACGTTTACCATGGCTGATCCACCTAACCTGCACCACTTTGGACTGGAGGAGAAAACCGGAGCATCGAGCAGTCATCCATGCAGTCACAGAGCATGTGCAGACTCCACCCAGACAGTCACCTGAGGATGGAATCGAATGGGGCAGCAATGCTAACCAGTAGCCACCATGCCACCCTCGATCAAACATTTTGTGTCAATAAATCTACGTTCTCTTGAATGTACATCCAAAAAAGTCAAAGCAATTTTGAAGATTACTTTTCCGTCTGTGGAACAGTCAATTCTAACGTATGTATCTCCCAGTTGCTTTTCAAGGATGTGTTCTGTGTAAAATTGTGTATAAATTCACATATGTAACATTGCTGGTTACCTCTTGTCTGATACTTCAGAAAAGAAAAACTCCTAACTCTCCCCAACTATTTAATTAGTTTTGTTTACCGTGTTTTTCGCATTTACCCTCAAATGTATCAGTATTTGCTAAAATGTATCGATTATGAAAACATCTGCTTCTAGGTCTGTTTCAAGACTGCTCTGTGGCGTTTACTTGATTCTTTTCTTGTTGTAGCCTCTTGCACTTTCATATCTGCCAAGGCTCATACATGAAGACATGCTGTTGTACTCGTGGAAAGACTTTCTCCAGTATGCTATCGTCTCCACGTTTTTCGCCCCAGCTTATGAACCTCACATCTTGACTATTATCCTGAACATTCATCCAGTGGTTAAACTGGGCAGCAACCTTTCTGAGTGTGCTCCACAATTGTTGTGTCCCTGAGCCCTCAAGAATATGTGCCATCCACTCCAGCAATTAAACTTTGGACACGACAGCTCTTTCCTGTGGCTCATGATCACTATCCTGCCTTGTTTCTCCATAACCTGTGTCTGTCTGGACCTTAACCACAAACTGTTCAGGCTCTAAGGTTATTAAACTGTGAGGAATTACAGTTTGATTGCCACGTCTGACAAATACTATCTTACTATCATAACCTGTTACCTTTACCAGGGCATTTTCTTTCCCCATGGCCCTTTTTGACTAACGTAAACCTCACTAAATTAAATTTTACCTTCTATGATCTTCAGCTTGAGAGCTCTCTGAATGTTCCTAAAGACTTCAGCCTTGACTAGAGGCCATCTTCCTGCATGGAAAGCGTACAATGTACAGAGAAAATTTAACTTTATGATACTTTCTGGGGGAGATGGTCTTTCACAAAGCACAGAAGACATTTAGGTACTGACCGATTGATGCACACTTTCACTCCTCCTCCAATGCACCCCCCCACCTCCCCAGCCCAACCATCCAGAGTGAATTCTTTGAATGAACTGCAATATTGGAATCATAGAATTCCAGCAGTGTGGAAAAGAGGGCATTCAGCCCTTTGAGTCTGCACCGACCCTCTGAAGAGCATCCCACCCAGACCCAGCTGCCAACCCTATCCCCATAACCTCAAATTTCCCATGGCTAACACATCTAACCTACACATCACTGGACACTATGGGATAACGTAGTATGGCCAATCCACCTAACCTGCTCATCTTAGGACTGTCGGATGGAACTGAGTGCCCAGAGGAAACCTCTGCAGGGGAGAACATGCAAACTCCACACAGACAGTCACCTTACACTGGAATTGAATTGGGTCCCTGGCACTGAGGCAGCAATACTAACCACTGAACCACCATGCCACCCATATCAGGAATGTTTGTCAGTTTGCATTCTAAATGATCGGCTAAACTTTAATTTAAACTTTCTTAAATAGCCACATGCTACCTTTCATTGCTGAAAGAACTTTGTGAGCAGTGGTATTCAATGTCCATAAAAGTTTGGAAAATTCCTGTCCATTATTAATCAGAAATGTGGCTGGTGTCCCAAGTCAAGTCCTGGTCAATTTCTACATGAATTTGTCTGTACTAATCCCTTTGTCCTTACTAAGTATTGTTGTAGAAAGATCAAACCTGGCTGACAAGCCACAAAACATAGACAAAAAGTATTGTCTTTCTTCCATAACCTTTAGATCCATGGTAAGTCCATGAAAGTCACATGCCAATGGAAGGTTTACAGTAGCAGCACCCTCTGCTGTTTTTTTCTTTTACAGATTTCACACTTCTCATTTATCCCTTCCACTAGGCCTGTAAGCTGTCCATTAATAACATGTGCATCACTTAGGAGGTTTTGAACTTTTAACAAATAGGATAAGCAAATTGTCTTTGTAACTTCCGAAAAATGTGTCTTTTGTCCCTTCTTTGATCCTTATGAGCTGACGTAATTAATATTTGTCTGATGTTCTGATTAGAAACATCAGGTTTTGTTTGATTTGATTTTTTTTTGCCACATGTACCTCGGTACAGCGAAAAGTTTTGTTTTATGTGCAGTCCAGGTAGATCATTACCATACAAAGTGCATTAGGGTAACAGAATAGAGCAAGAAATATAACGCAGAGAAGATGCACAAAGAGTGAGATTGACATTAAATTTAGAATTTGAGAGGTCCATTCAGAAGTCTAACAACAGCTGTTCTCAAATCTGTTGGGATATGTGTTTAAGCTTTCGTATCTTATAAACTGGGGTGGGAGAGGTCTTTGAGGCAACAAGAAGTATTGACAGAGTCAATGGATGGAAAGTCAGCTTGCATGATGGACTGAGCTGTGTTTTGTATGGTCCTGGACAGAGCAATTGCTTTACCAAGCTGTGATGCTTCCATCTATAAGAATTGGTAAGAGTTTTTATGGACATGTTAAATTTCCTTAAGCTCCTGAAGAAGTAGAGGCATTGTTTTGCTTTCTTGACCATAGCATTAATGCAGTGGACCAGGATACAGTAGAGGATACACATGTGTAAAGGATAACAAAATTAATTTTCTTATCTCACATCATGTCAAGCCTCAGTTATAACATTTTGATAGAATGTTTACTCAATAGCATAGATCTCTCACTAACAATCACATCGGAACACATAAAATGGCTCACTCTAGTTTTTTTTTAAACCCAGAATTGCACTCACTCCAGCAATTTCAATGGAGTGTCGTCACCAGAACTGAAGAAAGTTGTAATTTTATATTCCATATTCTTGCGTCAATTCTCATACTTAGTGAATCACTCTAACATTTCAAGTAGTCTGTTTCACATACTGCAAAGTGAAAGCACTGTCTCACACACCGTTAAATGTCTGCAAAGAACAAATTCATCACAAGACTCAAACTCCTTTTATCCAGCATACATTTGTTCAGATTCTTTATTATTTCTATCCATTTCCTCAAAATTCTCTGCATCGTGTTATTTTAAGGACCCTTTTTGGGTAGCTATTACATGATTGTACAGAACTAAAAACATGCTTGATGTATCTATTAACTGCTCCTTGGGCATGCCTGGGATTCATCCACTTATTATCTTTGTTCCAATTCTGTCTTCTTCTCTAATAGCCAGCTTTTGTAAAGGCACAAAAACAGATGTAGCTAGAAAAACTCAGCAGGTCTGGTAGAATTTGTGAATGAAAAGTCACAGTTAACACTTTAGGTCCGGTGACTTCCTCAGAAGTTCTGCGGAAGGGTCACCGGACCCGAACCATTAACTCTGATTTTGTTTCTTGTCTTGTCTGCAGTTCTTTTGGTTTTTATTTAGCTTTCCTAAAAGAGTTCATTCAACCAATCTGTAAACCTTGCATTGCACTGATGCCTAGATCTTTACACAGAGAGTAGTGGGCGTATGGAATGTGTTGCCAGCAATGGTAGTGGAGTCAGATACATTAAAAACATTTAAGCAGCTCTTGGATAGACACATGGAGGATAGTAAAATGTAGGGTATGCAGGGTAATTTGATCTTAGTAGGTTAATAGGTCAGCACAACATTGTGGGCTGAAGAGCCTGTACTGTGCTGTACTGTTCTATGTTCTGTGTTCTATCTGGATCTTTTCAAAATGCAGAAACCACTGATTCCCCTACTCTTTGTGTCACCAAGAAATATCCTATTTGTTCCAAGCAGGCAAAAGGGAATAAACTGACTTTAAAAATTCTTTCAAGACAAGGCATATTGTTTAATGGGGCTTCCCCTTCTGGGAACCCAATGTCAGTTAGAACAAGAAGCCTGTCCATCAGACCACAATCCAACAAATTAAATGCTCTGACCAATTCTGCCACCCCCAAATTGAACTTCCGTCATTTCTTTACAAGCTGTTAAAGTCCACGTTTTTTTTTGTGCAACGATCATGGACTCTTCAAATTTTATCAAAGTCTGACCATGCCTTCCTTATAAGGATTTAATAGATCATCCGTGTTGTAATTTTCACCCAGAAAATCTAATGGAAGTTTCAAAACTTCCTGATTATCAGCAGACTGACAAAATTATTTCCTTCTGATTTTAATTCCAATAGGAAGTGGCAACACCACCTTTGTTCTGAACAGGTCAGTAAAGGCAAACTCACCAGAGTCCTACCTGACCATACAGCTTCTCCCTCAGTGGACAGAGCGGACTGGCGGTGGTTTAACCCAAGAGTCAAACACCTCAGGTGAGGGGAGACTTTGAGAATAAGAGCCCTTCATGGTAACCTCAGCT
Source organism: Stegostoma tigrinum (assembly GCF_030684315.1). Taxonomy (NCBI): domain Eukaryota; kingdom Metazoa; phylum Chordata; class Chondrichthyes; order Orectolobiformes; family Stegostomatidae; genus Stegostoma; species Stegostoma tigrinum. Next base: position 19,330,243 of record NC_081378.1, on the reverse strand, counting down.
GGTGCAGGAATTGATCCCACGCGGTTGGCATCATCCTGCATTACAAACAGGCCATCCGACCAACTCAGCTAACTAACAGACCTATCAGAGCTTCAGCAGACCAATCGTTTTCTCCCGAATGATCTTGGCCCCAGAATGGGCTTCATTATATCTACACTTGGCTTCAGTCAGGGGACTGCATAACAGGCTCATTAGCCATAGTTACATGCACCATTATAGGGCATCCAGCCCTTGAAACAAAGCAAAGGCAGAGTTCATAAGGATAATGGCAGCATGGCAATTCCCAGGGTAGAATTCTAGGATGTGGCATCCATGATCACAAATGACTTGTATATTAACTAAATGGTACCCTTTTCTATTGAAGAGGTCAATTGCACTATAATATGGCGTTGCCAACATGACGTGTGGACAGCTAATAGTGCCCTGCACCTGGGGTAAAAGCTGACTGCCCAGGCAGCAGCAAAGTCCTTGTAACGGAGATGATGAGATGAAGTGAAGTGAGTGATCTGGCACAAATTGAATCAGAGCATTAAGATGTTAATGGGTCAAAGGGATAACAATCCCACACAGGTTCCTAGGAGCTCCCTGGAAGGAGCAGTAGCACATAGGACAGCCACCAGAATAGGATGGCTATCTACTCCTTTATGTTGCAGGTCCAGCTCCAGTAATTAGCAACATTTCATCACGGTATTGCTGGACATCTTCAGTGTGTACTGTGACACAGAACCTCAGTCATCTGAAGGAAATAGCATCAGGGATGATAGACTCTGGCCTCCTCCACATCTTCAGGGAATCCTCCTGTGTGCCCTGTTCATGTGAAGGCTGTTTGGCATCTGCTGTATTCACCAATCTGTTCTGTGGAGTGGCAGTTGGCTGAAGACCAGGTCATAGAGTTTTACAGCACAGAAACAGACCCTTTGGTCCAACTCATCCAAGTTGATCACCTATCAAAAATAAATCTAGTCCCATTTGCCAGTATTTGGCCCATATCCCTCTCAACCCTTCCTATTTATATACCCATCCAGATGCTTATTATATGTTGTAACTGTACCAGCCTCCACCACTTCCTCTGGCAGCTCATTCCATACATGCATCAACCCCTGCGTGTAAACATTGCCATTTAGGTCCCTTTTAAATCTTTCCCCTCTCACCTTAAACCTATGTCCTCTAGTCTTGGACTCCCCCGCACAACCCGGGGACAAGACCTTGCCTATTTACCCTACCCATGCCCCTCATGATTTTATAAACCTCTATAAGGTCACTTCTCAGCCTCCAACACTCCAGGGAAAATAGCCCCAGCCTATTCATCCTTTCCCTATTGCTCAGACTCTCCAACCCTGGCAACATCCTTGTAAATCTTTTCTGAACCCTTTCAAGCTTCACAACATCCTTCCTATAGCAGGGAGACCAGAACTGAATGCACTTTTCCAAAACTGGCCTAACCGATGTCTTGTACAGGTGCAATGTGATGCCCAACTCCTATCCTCAATGCACTGACCAATTAAGGCAATGGTACCAAATGCTTTCCTCATTATCCTGTCAACCTGGGACTCTACTTTCAAGGAACTATGAATCTGCACTCTAAGGTCTGTTTGTTCAGCAACAGTTCCCAGGAACTTACCATTAAGTGTATAAGTCCTGCCCTGATTTGCCTTTCCAAAATGCAGCTGCTCACATTTATCTAAATTAAATTCCATCTGCCACTCCTCAGCCCTTTGCCCCATCTGATCACGATCCTGTTGTACTCTGAGGTAACCTTTTTTGCTGTCCACTACACCTCCAATTTTGTTGTCAGCTGCAAACTTACTAATGATGTCTCTTTTGTGCACATCCAATTTATTTATATAAATGATGAAAAGCAGTGGACCCAGTGCTGATCCTTGTAGCACACCACTGGACACAGGCCTCCAGTCTGTAAAACAACTCTTCACCACTACTCTCCAACTTCTACCTTGGAGCCAGTTCTGTATCCAAATGGCTAGTTTTCCCTGTATACCATGTGATCTAACCTTGCTAACCAGTCCACCATGTGATTATTGTTGGTGCTAATCCTTTTCGTCGACAACAGAATTTCAGCGCAGAGCCTACAGAAGTGGTTCCTGTGCTGATCTGAAGATTGACAACTGAAAATTACAGCTCAAAGGCAAAGAAAAAGTTTCAAGCTAATGGGAATGATCTTCAAAGTCTCGGAAATTGCCTCTAAGTCAGTGAAAATCTCAGAGCAAGTCCGGTTAGTAAAAGCTTTTTTTAACTCTGACAAAGAAGCAGCTGTCGTATCTCTGCATTTAATGGCTTTCTGACACGTCAATTCTTAACCTCATCAATCTTTGCTTGTTCCTCTTGCCTTGTTCAGCCTGATGTGCCTCAGGAAGCTCAGGAAACCTGTGCTCTTGAAGTTGAAGTCAAAATCCAGGATTAAAATTGCAATCAATTGTCTTTCACCAGATGTTAATATCAGAACTTCCCAGTAAAGTTTCCCGTATGCTAAGAAACATGCTCAAGCTAACTGCGGAAATGGACAGGTCTTGCTGGTTTCCCAATACTGGGACAAGTTTTGTTTCTTTAACCTTCCGCATGCACCAGCACCAGATCGCCTTGCCAGGTTGAAACTCAGCTGTAAGAATGATGGACAGGATACTATTGATAACCTAAGTCCTCATTCACTGACATTCTGGGTGAGAGATCATGTCACAATATACAACTGGTACCTTCACTCACTGATGCTGAATGAGAGACAGTAATACTGCTGAGTGTGGTACTGTTTAAAATCAGGAATGACATCTGTATTATCTGAGAAATATGATAACCAACAACATACAAACCTGATCCAGATAAACATGCCATTCTCTGCCTTTTTATGATTTATTCAGATCAAACAAATTTGTTTTGCTTCCCTTCTAGAATGAAATGGAGATTTAAGCCCAGAAAGTTCACAAGGATCAGATTAGAGTTCTTACAGCATGGACTGAGTCTTTTGGTCCATCAAGCATCCATCTAGTCTAATGCCATTTTCTTGAAATGGTCCTGGCCTTCTGTGCTATGGGTGTCTCAAGTGTTCATCTAAACAGTTAGAATCATAGAATCCCTATGGTGTGGAAGCTGGTCATTCGAGCCATTGAGTCCATGACAACCCACCAAACAGCATGCCACCCAGGCCTACTCCCCGACCTATCCCTGTAACCCTGCATTTCCCATGGCCAATCCACCGAACCTGCACACCCTTGAACTGTGGGAGGAGCCAAACCTGGGATCCTGATACTGAGGCATCAGTGCTAACCACCGAGCCATGGTGCTCCCCATAAATATTTGTTCTTAAATATTGTCAGAGTCTCTGCCTGTAACCACCAATTAAGGCAGCGAGTTCCAGAAACCCATACCCATCTGGGTGAAAAATGTTTTTCTCAAATCTCCTCTGAACCTCCCACTCATTACCTTAAAACTGTTGCCCTAGTTTTTAATCACTTAATAAGGAGAAAAGTTTTTCCCTATCTACCGTGACTTTGCCCCTTAAAACTATGTACAGCAATCAGATTCTACCTCCTCAGCCTTTCCTGCTCAAAGGAAAACAACCCGATCCAATCCAGTCTCTCTTCGTTGTTGAATTTCTCAGGCAACAACCTCGGGAACATCTTTTGTACTTTCTTTAGTCCAATCCACATCTTCCCATAGTGCACCACTCCAGCTGTGGCCTAACCACTGTTACGTATTGTCAGATTTCCTCGTGTTTTTTGTTTGCCTATTCAATCTACCGTTTCATTTCAACTTGAGTAACCATGACAACTGAATAGCTGGCTTCCCTCGTCTTTTCATCAAAATCACTCTGGAGCCCTCTTTCATTTGCCAATGCTATTAGTCTCCAATATCCCAGACATTCAAGTCTACTGAAGACACACAAAGACTGGAGGCAAGTTAAGTAACGTAGACAGGAGTTTAAAATTACAAAGAGATATCAATAAATTATGTGAGCAGCCAAAACAGCGATAAACAAATTTCAAAGTTCCACGTGAGGCCATCCATTTTGTCGGAAGAAAGAGCAGATTCAAGTAATAGTTTAATGGTGACAGCGTATTATCAGTGGAATTCCAGTGGCATTTTTGGGATTTATGTGTACAGATCACCCAGTGTCAACAAAAAATCAAAACTATTATACAGATCGTTAGCATATGTAATGAGAAGGTTAGAATGTAAAGGGGAACGAATTTTGCTGCAGCAATACAAAGCTCTAGTTAGACCATTTCTGGGGTCTCTGAATTGGACATGCCACCATGGAGGGGATATGTTATTGGGAGTGCAGTGCAAATTCACCAGGATGTTACAAATACTCAAGTGTTAGATTACGAGAAGGGGTTACATCAGGGCTTCCCGGACTGGGTTGTGTGTGTGTGATCATGACATGAGATTTGGAGTCGCAAGCTTCAAAGCAGCAATTGCTCCTATGGATCTTGGGCTAATCCCTGATAACGACATAACTGCTTTACCACTGGAGGGTTAGAGCTGCTCGGTGAGATCCTGCTGTATGATAGCCTCCCATCATTATCCATATGCTTATCCAAGGACTGTTAAATGCCCCTAACGTGGCTGAGTTAACTACATTGGCAGGCAGGGCATTCCACGCCCTTACCACTCTCTGAAAGTGAAAGGGTAGGAGCTCATTTTGCCTGCTTTTTCACCTTAGTGATCCACCGGGAGGTGAAGGGAGGGTAGAGATGGGACGCCTGTGAAAGAAGGGAGAGTCAGAGGCTGGTGGAGCAAAGATGAGTTGGAGTTACCCCCCGGTCATCAGCTCTTCCATCACCCCACCCTGTACCCTCATTAAATTTTCCACCAGACTCTCACAATATTTGAGGTACAGAAGTGGAGTCAGACCAGAAAAAAAAGGGTTGGGAGGCACTGGATTACAAAACCAAAAGCCTTCTTTTCTAAAAAAAAGTTAAAGATTGATTTGTGTAACCTTCTGAAGATTTTGAAAGCATTTTTTAGTGTAGAATTTAGGACAAGAGGAGGGCTTGTTCTCAAAACTGGAGCCAGGCTATTTGGGAGAGAACTTAGCAGACATTTCTTCAGGAAAAAAATGAGACAGTATGGAACTCCCTCAATCAAAATGATATTCACTAAAATGCATAAATTTGGCAAAGATCCTCAGACCGCATCTTCCAAACCCACGAACACTTCCATTGGGAAGGGCATGTGCAACAGATACTTGGGGACACCATCACCTGCCAGTTCCGCTCCAAGCCATTCACCATTCTGACTTGGAAAGATGCCACCATCACTTCCATCTCACTGGATCAAAATGGTGGAATTCCCTCCCTAATGGCATTGTGGGTCAACCTACAGCAGGAGGACTGCAGCAGTTCAAGAAGGCTCATTGGAGAGAAGGAGGCTAAGAGGTGATTTAATAGAGACATACAAGATGATTAGAGGATTAGATAGGATGGACGGTGAGAGTCTTTTTCCGAGGATGATGACTTCAGCTTGTGCGAGGGGGCATATCTACAAATTGAGGGGTGATAGATAGATTTAAGACAGATGTCAGAGGCAGGTTCTTTACTCAGAGAGTGGTAAGGGCGTGGAATGCCCTGCCTGCCAATGTAGTTAACTCAGCCACATTAGGGGCATTTAACAGTCCTTGGATAAGCATATGGATAATGATGGGATAGTATAGGGGAGGGGCTTAGATTAGTTCACAGCTCGGTGCAACATCGAGGGCCGAAGGGCCTGTTCTGCACTGTATTGTTCTATGTTCTATGTTCTAAGGCAGCTCACCACCACCTTCTTAAGAGCAACTAGGGATGGGCAAGAAATCCTGGCCTGGGACTGGATGCACTCCTAATTCTATGTTCCTAATCCTCACTTCATGTCATTAAATCTAACTCATTTGTCTGCCTTCTCTTGGTTGAGCTCGAATTCATTTATTCAGAATTAATTCGAGCTTTTACCTCTTCTTTGCTTTCAGTAAGGTCTCCCCTAATATCCCATTCTGCAGTGCTAGTATGCCAACTCTCTCAACCACACCCCATTGCTGAAATAGGTGTCTTATCCCTGCACTAAATCCTATGCAGAGCCAGAACTTCTGCCTGTAAAAAAATCTTATCACACTGTTTCAGTGTCAATCAGGTACCTTTAATGTATAGTCACTGTTGCAACATTCTGTTGCAAACATGGAAGACAATTTGTGTAGGGCAAGGATCCATAAATAGCAACAGCATTATTTGTTTTTTTGTAGTGTTTGTTGAAGGACAAATACAGCCAGGACATTGTGGAAACCCTCACTGCTCTTCTTTGAAATTATCATAGAATCCCTACAGTGCGGAACCAGGCCATTTAGCCCATCGAATCTGTACCAACAGTCTGAACAGCATCTCACCCAGCCCCAACCATCTACTGTATCCCTGTAACCCTACATTTCCCATAGCCAATTCCTTAACCTGCACATCTTTGGACCATGGGAGGAAACTGGAGCACCTGGAGGAAACCCATGCAGTCCTGGGGAGAACGTGCAAACTCTGCACAGACAGTCGCCCGAGGGTGGAATCTAACGTGGGTCCCTTACGCTGTGAGGCAACAGTGTTAACCATTCAGCTACTGTGTGGCCCTTAATGCCATGGAATCTTTTACATCCACAACACACAGAAAATTTACCCAGCACTTAGTGGTAAAAATGTAAAGAGCACAAGGAGACATTTTTCCATGAGAGATGGCTGTAAAAATTGAGGGACAACAAACTCAACAAGCTCAAATCTTTTTGATAGCACAATGTTCCAAATAATCATCTTACCAAATTCCCCAGAATCTGCACAAGTCCCATCAGATTGGAAAGAAGTAAATACAACAGCTCTGTTCAGAAAAGAATGAAGACAGGAAGCTGGAACTTGAAGGGCTGTTTATCTAACACCTCTCCTTGGGAAAATGAGGGAATCCATTAAAAAGGCTAACTAACAGGAAACAGACAGTCAGGATAAATCAATCATTTTCAGGTTGGTAAACAGTAACTGGTCAGGTGCCACTAGGATTATTTCTGGGGCTTTGAGTGTTTGCAAACTGTATTCATGATTTGGAGGAAGGTACTGAATGTCTTGCAGCCAGAAATATAGGTGGGGGGAAAAGAAAGTCTGCAAAGGGAAATAGATAAGTGAACCGGTAAAATCTTTTGCAGGAGTATCATGCGGGAAAATGTGAGGTTGTGGTGCAAAGAGTTGAGAAGTATGACATTATTCAAATGGACAGAAACTGCTAAATGATGCTGTTCAGAGGGTGTCTTTGTACATGAATCACAAAACCTTAGCATACAGATACAGCAAACTGTTAGTCAGGCATATGGAATGTAATCATTTATTGCAAGGTGTGTTATATAAAACTAGAAAAGTCTTGGCGACAATTATGCATTTGTTTAACTGCACCCAGAATTGAATCTTGCCAGACATCAACTTTGTGTTACTTTTGCCAAGGTTAATGGAGAGTTTATCTCTGCAAGATCTGGTAGATTTTTCTTTGTGCTATTGTCCCAAATATGCCTCATAATCTATGTATGACCCTCATGTACGTGCTCACCAAATTCTCCCACTCACCATTAACAGATGTACCCGCTACTGCCAAGATCTCTCGGGGGTCCTGGCACTGGCTCCAGTTTTAAGAGGCCCTCGTGCACTCACTCAGTGCAGTTTGGAGTTGCCATGCACAGTTCATGACATTTGCCTTGTACATGGCAGCTAAGGGGAAACTGATACCCTCCCCCGTCCCTTGCGGACAGGGATCTGGAGGACCTGGTGGACAGGGTGACGCTGAGGAATGCCTTTTTTTCCCCCCAGGACTGGCAGAAGAGGCCATGCTGTCAGACCCTGCCAGCCTGATGTGAAGATGCCACTTTCGGTCAGTGCTGTCTCAACTATCCAGTGGTATGCCCAACAATGTTGACCTTCATTCAAGGAACATCTCTGCTCCATCAAGTTAAGTGCCAAGATCTTTGCTGTGCTATGTCACACTCACTCCATCTCTCTTACTCCACCCACCACCCACCTATGTTACACTGTACCATTCTGAATGCTGCATACAATGGAAAGACCCTTCCCTGGCCCTGAATGATGCGAACGGTGATGATAAATTTGGGAAAATCATGTGAGAAGCTCAGCAAGACCTCCCATGATGTTAGAATCAACAAGTCACATTTTCCAACGATGTTCCAGACACAAAATGAAATTCTCACTAGTGAGTTGCAAGAGGCCTATAAAAAAGCATTATTGATCATTATCACCCTAATCATAACTCACTCTCACCTTGTCAATATGCAGTCTCCTATTCTATCACCTGTTGAACAGAAATTAGACACTGGGAATTCCTGGCATGAAATCAGGATGGTTACCTGGGGGTGGCGGCATGGACATGCTGCTACGTCAATGGTCCACCTACAGCATGTGTCTCAAATGCTAACGGGTTAGTCCTCAGTCAAGTCAAGGAGTGGGGGAGAGGGTGGTGCTGTTGTCAGAACCTCAGTGCAATCATTCAGGAGACAAGTCTGTGATCAGTCCAGGGGCTTGGCCATGGTTAGACATCTGCTTGGGGTGATGTGGGTCAGGTGTCCATCTCTCAATGGCCCCCATCTCTCAATGGCCCAGGGAGCAGGCTGTGGTCAGTCCTTCAGTTCCAGAGCAACCAGTCAGGGGATTAGCGAATCAGTTGGGAGATGCACAGATATCGGCCAAGGGTTTGGTTAGTCATTGTTCAGGATTGTCCATCCTGTGGAGGTGGTGGGGCTCAGTGAAAAGAATGCCAGGAATGGGTATTTGGGGACTCTGTGCTTGGGAGATTAGGGAATTCAAAGCTGGAGATTGGAGGCAGCAACCTGGAATGCAGAGGGCAAAGGACAGTGGAAGGGCAAAATTCCATATTTGGAGGGTTGGGGCCAAAGTGACAGCAGTGTTAAATTTTTATGGGACTGGCTCCTCCCAAGAGGCCTCTAGGGACCTGTGTACAGTCTCTCAACCATCTAGACACACATGTGTCAAGACTGTAACAGATGCCACTTGTGCCAGCTGTCACCACTTCACCCCGTATCCCCATGAAGAGGTCAGACCTATGGCCAGCTGGCTTCCTCCAGGTGTAGGGTTTGTCAGGTCGGCATCATAACATATCGCAGGGGAGTTCCTCACTAGAAAAGTGTTGCATTCCATTAATGTGCAAGTGATCAGTGATCATCAGCTCCACTTCTTAGAAGTGTGCACAAGTGTCCTGGGAGTTACCACAATGACCATATCCTTGAGAACTCATGCTCCAGCTGTGTTTGAGGGACCAGAGGCCTTACAAGGATGATCATTGAGAGATAGGGCTACCCACTGAGACCATGGTTAATGATTCCATTACACAAATGCCTGACTGAGGCAGAGTTTGGATACAATGCAGCCCATTCTCCAACCAGTGCCTTGGTGGAGCAGATGATTGTATGAAGATGATTTTTCTCTGCATGATCTGGTCGGCTAGTGCGTTGCAGTTCAAACTGGACAGAGTGTGCTGCATAATCTTACCATGCTGTGCTCTGCACAACAGGGACAGGCAAAGAGGGGATGTAATGGATGCTGACGAATTGGGAGAGTGGAAGGAAGGACAAGAAACATCACCATCAGCTTGTGAATGATACAGCACAGCTGCATAGGGTACCACAAGCCAAACACGACTGAATTGATACTCAGTTGTAGTCGATGAGATCTGGGTGCTGTGATCACTCACTGACTGAAAAATCATTGGTGCTTGACTTGGAAGCAATGTGTTTCTCTTCTGAGAGGTAAATGTGGCTTCTGCTGTTTGATTTCTGATCACTTTTGGCGTTTACACAAAAAAGTGATTTTTTTTAGAGACAACTAATAGACGATTGAATAGGTTGCTTCCTGGAAAATGATTGAGCATCTTGATTTTATACTAATTAGAAGAACGAGAGTTGGTCTTATTGAAATACAAGATTTTGAAGGGGTTTAACAGGATAGACGCTGAAAGGATCTTTCCCCTCATGGAATCATAGTAGAATCCTTACAGTGTGGAAGCAGGCCATTTGGCCCACTGAAGCCACACTAGCCATCCAAAAAGCAGCCCACCCAGACCCACCCCCACCCTATCCCTGTAACATAGAAGATTGGAGCATGACGAGGCCATTCAGCTCTTTGAGCCTGCTCCACCATTCTTCACGATCATGTCTGATCGTTCAACTCAATAGCCTAATCCTGCTTTCTCCCTACTACCCTTGATCTCATTCGCCCCAAGCGCTATACCTAGCCACCTCTTGAATACATTCAATGTTTTGGCATGTAATGAATTCCACAGGCTCACAGCTCTTTGGGTGAAGAAATGTCTCCTCATCTCCATCCTAAATCATCTACCCCGAATCCGCGTACTGTGACCCCTGGTTCTGGACACACCCACCATCAGGAACATCCTTCCTCCGTCTACCCCATCTAGTCCTGTTTATAAGCTTCTATGAGATCCCCCCTCCACTCATCTGAACTCCAGTGAAACCAATTCTATCCCAGTCAATCTCTCCTCACACATCAGTCCCAACATCCCCAGAAGCAAAAACAAGAAGGCAGATTACTACCTGAATGGCTGTAAATTGGGAGAGGAGAGTGTGCAGCAGGACCTGAATGTCGTTGTGCACCAGTCACTGAAGGTAAGCATGCAGGTGCAGCAGGCGGTAAAGAAGGCAAATGGTATGTTAGACTTCACTGCGAGAGGTTATGAGTACAAGAGCAGGGATGTGTTGTTGCAGTTATACAAGGCCTTGGTGAGGTCACCCCTAGAATAGTGTGTGCAGATTTGGTCTCCTTTTCTGAGGAAGGATGCTCTTGCTCTCGAGGGAGTGCATCAAATGTTTACCAGGCTGATTCCCCTGCATTTCCCATGACTAACCCACCTAGCCTGCACATCCCTGGACTCTTTGGGCCATTTAGCATGTCCAGTTCACCTAACCTGCAAATCTTTGGACTGCGGAAGGAAACCCATGCAGACACAGAGAGAATGTGCAAACTCCATAGAGACAGTCAGGTGAGGCTGGAATCGAACCTGATCCCTGGCATTGTGAGACTGCAGTACTAACCAATGAGACACTGTACAACACCCTGAAGAATCTAGAACCAGGAGGCACACTGTTAAAGTAAGGAGACCCCCATTTTAGACAGATCTGACCAGGAATTTCCTGTCTCAGAGTTGGTAGTCTTTGGAATTTTGGCATTAGGCTGGCTGGGTCAATGGGTATATTCAAGGCTGAATTGGACCATTTTTGATCTATGCACTAATCAAGGGTTATCAGGGACAGGTTGAAATGTGGAGTTAATGCGAGGTCGTATTAGCCATGATCTTTTTAAATAGCAAAGCAGACTTAAGGGGCCAAATGGCCTCCTGCTGCTCCTATTTGTTTTGTTTCCCATGTTCTAGGAGACCTGTTCGAGTAGAGATCATGTCGTATTTCATCTTCTAGTCAGTCTGTAAGTGAACTTATCAGATTCTGTGGTATCTAACAGACACCAATAAAGTTTGATGTCTGTACACAAGAGTGCAGATACAAACACAGCTTGTATTTCACAAAAATCAATCTGAACGATCGGCAGTTGGGAATGTTTCCAGACTGTATACTCAGCACTAACAACTGCAACATGCTTTTAAACAGCCTGTACAAAATTTAAAAAAATACACTGTAAGTAGTGTTAGCACCCAGTCATTGTGAATAGCTTAGGGATAAACTGATATTGTTTTTAGCTACAGTTTTCATACATCTGAACTCTGTGTGCTGGTGCAGGTACAGCATTGGTTAGATACATAGTCTAGCTCCTTTTACACGGTCATGTCATACACTCCCATATCAGGTAGAGCAAATGATCTCACATCCAGTAGTCCCAGGGTAGGTACATTACAGTAGGGTAGATTCTACATGGGTTGTGGAAGGACTGGTTGGGTACAGTCCACTGCAGTAATTTGTACAGGGGATGTCGGAAAAGTCAAAATAGATGTATATGTTAAGGTAACCTGTATGTGGGCTATTGCAGGAATTAATTTAGCCTTGTTTCATTTTATAGCTTCTCATCAGCTTCAGCCAAATTTCATTCCAATCCAAGTATGAAACTAACTGATACTCTGGACAGTATTCTGAAGAAGGGTCTAGGCCCGAAACGTCAGCCTTCCTGCTCCTCTGGTGCTGCTTGGCCTGCTGTGTTCATCCAGCTGGACACCTTGTTATCTCTGATACTCTGGAGTATATAATGCATTCTATTACATATCTTAAATTCCATGAGCTATGCTGGAGTGGCAGAGATGGAGACTGCAAAGTAAACTTTTCACTTTGGGGGGAAAGAAGAAAACTAAGACTACCTCTCTCAGATGAGGATAAATATTTTGTTAGATTCTTCTACATTGTATAACATATATATAAACATTTATGCATTTTTTTGTTCTTTTTAGTTGCCAACAATTTGTTCATGTTGAATTAGTATAAGGTCAATGGTGACCGTACAACCCCAGGGAAAGGTAAGTGCTCGAAGATTGCTTTGAATCCAGTGATTGTTGTAGTAGGTCATGACTATCTAACAGAACTCAGGAAATCAGTGTTAGAAATGAACATAGAGAAGAGATTTCTCTAAGTTCAGTTCTGCCTTTCTGGTTCATCATGATAATGTGACAAGGTTCAGTTAAGCATTTCCCAACTCCCCACTTGACTTGCTGTTCAATGCACACTGACCTTGTTTCAGTGACAATTCTGCTTACATTACAAAGGACGTGATAGTGTTGCTACAATATCCATCATTATAATCTATCAAATATCGGCTTGGAGGTCATGGAGTATTTCAAAGTGGCGTTAATTTACACAGGGACAATGTGAGGTTAAATATTAATAAATACTCCTTTATAGCACATTGACAGTAGACCTCAATCTAAAGGTAATGCACCATTTATTTTGTGTCTTTTTTTAGCCATTTAATGTAAAGTTGGCTGGTTTTATGCTGGACCACTACTCTCAACAAGTGCCAAACGTACTTAATGAGTGCAAATCCTACAGCCCATCTTATACCACAAGACACCAACCTGGGAAAGTATAAGAGCCCTTTTTGTTAACTCTCCTCCTGAATGAAACTCAAATCAGCTTGAGAATATTCGTGGTATCATCTCAAGGCAGACATAATAACTTCCTTTTGACTAATAGTAACTACATGTAGATCTCTGACATCCAGTTTAAGAAATACTGTTGAACCTTGGTTAGCTTTTGTACCCTGTTGTTCAAGATCCTCTGCCTGTGCACTCTCCAGCAGCAGACTGTAGTTAATGTAACATTTTTGGATGTGTTATAGTACATTTCTGGGGCAGATGGGACTTGAATGTGGACCTTGTGGCCCAGAGGCAGGGACACTACTGCTGCGGCACAAGACCCCAGCAGGAGGATGCACGTTGCTGAAACTGACCAATAAGCATGTGTTTCACCATGACTGATATAATCAGCACATGTTTGAAATGCGACTGCACCAAGCACCAAATGTTTCGCTGCAAATTGATTGGCATGGGTTCCACCACAATTGAATAGCTAATGTTTCACTGAAATTTCACTACTGCAGGCAATAAATAGAAACTGCACTAAACCAGCAGCCAAATCAGCAGTCTCAACTTTGGCTTGGCGTTAATCATTTATTGAGCCTGAGCTACTGGATATTATGGAGCTGCCTTGGGACTGGTAAACAAAATGAGAACAATAAATAAAGGCCACTGCCTACACTGCCTGTGCTGTTCTCTATGATACAGAATCAACTTTTAAATAAATCTATTTCAAACTTTTCAACAAACTTCTGGCTGGATAAGGTATTCAAGGTTTATTCTTAATTGGGGGTGATGTTCATGAGCTACTTTCAGTATTGGCAGTTAATCATCAGTATCACCATGTTACCAATAAGAGAACACCTTGTTAACATGCTCAGATTCCTGGTTCCATCTTTTCCAATTCTGCTTTATTCCCCACTCCACTCTGTTAGTTTTGCAGGTAGCTAGTTCAGCCTGGGGCCCATTCCACCTTCAGCTGTACAGTGGAAGCGCTCTGCAGCCCCTTCATTAACCTTGACTCAGTAATCCTGCCCCTTTTACACCATAAGATTGCGGATTTTGGTCTCAGTGCGGGGAGTTGATCCTTCAGCCTCTGCGTCCCTGCAGCCTTTCTACTGACCACTTCAGCTCACTTTTTCTATTCAGCAAGAGGGCTCTTGTGGAGCACTGGTAGTGTCTTTACATCTGAACCAAGAGGCTCAAGTTCAGATCCCACCTCCTCCAGAGGTATGTAATGCTGGTTCAGAACAGGGTGATTACAGAGTATCTCCTGTCTTCAGCATTAGCAGTGCTGAGGGCTACATTTTGGATGAAATGTTAAAATTTGAAGTTGGACATAGCAAAATCCATGGCATGTTTGAAAAAATAAGGGAAATGCCACCAATTTCTAGCCCATATTTGTCTCTGATATCATAAAATAAAACCGAGCTATTCATCATTCATCTCAGTGCATTATTCAAGATTGTGTAATTAATTGGCATGTTCACCTGCAGGAGAACCATAACCACATAACAAAAGTAATTGGCAATGTGGCACTTATGGACATTTTGAGGACATGAATAAGATAAAAATGCAAATTCCATTTTCTTTTGCTGCAAGGTCCTCTTTCCATACACACTTGCTTTGCTTAGGGGAATCCTCACAACCTTTTAGAGTGGCAATCGTATAAAGACCTGCTGCCAACATATGGTATAGCAATGGATTGGGCCTGCAATAACTTTCATTCCACTTCTCACCCTCAGGGAGGTACTGAATCTGTAGTCAGACCTTGCAAAGAAACTCCACTTTACAGCCTTAGTTCTGATTACTGACAGCATGGTACCATAAATTAATAGTGCCTTTAAGGACTCGAGGCCAGATGGTTAATGATGAGGAAATCCCCGGTGAAAATAATTGGCCACAGCCGTGCTTCATTTCAACACCAAGCTGCACAAGTATGAACCCATCATCTCGCCAATTCCCACAACTTCACCTTATTCACCCTTTTGAAACCCCTCAGTGCCTAAAACTAACTTGTTCATCATATCCATCCTCTAACTATTTTCTCGCCAGATTCCTTAACCTCACCTACCCACCTCCTTCCTCCAGAGAAGATGACACAGAAAGGTACCAGAAACCAGGTTGGCAGTTTGTTGTTAGTGGCTTGCTGTAAAGCTCAATCTGTGGGCCTCAGCTACTGACAAGCATTATTATCGACTTAGCTGAGCAGACTGAGTGTAATCCATCCAAGTTTTCTGCTGTTAGAGACCTCAGTAGATAAGCAAACGATATGGAGGACACAAAATTTCACAAAAAAGGACAGATTAAGTGAGCCTCAGAGAGTCATATGGCACAGAAACATACCCTTTGGTCCAATGCATCCAAGCCAACCAAGTTTCCCAAACTAATGTAGCCCACTTGCCCTCATTTGGCCCATATCCCTCTAAACCATTACAGAGATAGTAGGAACTGCCGATGCTGGAGAATCTGAGATAACACGGTGCGAAGCTGGATGAACACAGCAGGTCAAGCAGCATCAGAGGAACAGGAAAGCTTGATATTTCGGGTTGGGACCCTTCTTCAGAAAAAATACTCCAGCGGCAATTCCAGGCAAGTGGAATGTTGGCCTTTATTGCAAGGAAGATAGATGAGGAAGGAAATCTTGATGTAATTGCACTTGCTTTAGAGAGAATATTTCAAAGGTTCACCTGATTGATTATTTGGATGAGAGAGTTGTCTTATGAGGGAAATTGAGCAAAGTGGGCCAGTATTCACTTAAGTTTCAATAAGAAGTGGTAGCCTGATTTAAATAAGATTCTGAGAGGACTTTACCAGTTAGATGTTAGGAAGCAGTTTTCAAAGACTGGAAGGTTTAAAATGAGATGACATACTCGCAGAATAAGAGGTTAATCATTTAGGACTGAGATGAGTGAAAATTTCTTCGTAAGTGGTGATGGATGTCTGGAATCTTCTACCATGGAGAGCTGTGGACATTTAGGTGTTCGGTATATTTAAGGCTAAGACTGATAGCTTTTGGATGCTAAGGAAATCAAGGCACATGGGGATCAGGTGAACAAAAAGCATTCAGGTTGAAGAACAGCCATGATCTTATTGAATATAGGAACAACTTCCAGGACCATATGGCCTACAACTGCTTCTATTTTTTTCATGTTTTTATCTCCCTATGTTCCTGATATCTTCCTCCCCAGATTCCTCAACACTAAATACCCATTTGTATCACAAAACATTCAAGCTACCCACCCTCTTTTTGTCAATATTTCTGCATCCCATTTCCCTTGAAGAAAACAAAAACCTAATTATATCCTGATCTCCATTCTCTGTTTACAAATCCTTTCTCAATTCAACAACACTTCACATTTATATACTTCCACGTGAGGTGCAGTGTATCTTACGAAAGGCACGAGGGGTTTGGTGAAGAAGATAGGGCTGTTTAGGTGGCAAAAGAGAAGCAACAGAAAGGGATGGGAATGGGTGGATGTAACTGAGGACAGAAGACTAAGTCTGTACTGGTGGAATAAAAAGAAATAGGAGGGATTCCTCCACTCAATTCCTGTTGGGATTAAAAGGGTTTCACTTGGTTTCCCTTCTTTATTCTAATCACTCATCCTTATAAAGTATTGGAAGTAGTTTTGCAATTGAGTGTACTGACACAAAAGTGTAGCTGTCCCAGTCCCAAGTTAAGTCAAGCGCTATGATTCAGTAGTATGACTCCCATCCCTGAATCTGCACAAATATGTACATTAACACTCCAACACAGCACTTCAGAGACTGCCTGTCAGATGTTCCAGTTTTCAGAAGATACATGACATCAAGGACTTGTTTCACTTACATGAATATAAAAGATAGCATGACACTGTGTTAAGAGGAGTTTTCCATGGCATCTGGCAAAATACCACTAAATAATATCAATCAATACCACTAAACTAGTTGGTCACTATCATCTCACTGTTGGTGGAAGTTTGTTCTGTCCAAATTGACTGCTATGTTTTCTACGTTTACTTGAAGACATCTCAAAACTATTGACTTTGTGATGCTTTGCTTGGTCCAGGGATCTTCAGAGGTATTGTATAATTGCAAGTCATTATTTCTTTTTACAAGACAGACCCAATTACAATGAAGTACACAATAATTCATCCATGCTGCTCAAAAGTAAAAGCAATCACAATTTTTGTGTCACTGAAGAGTTTGCTGACTTCCTGAAGATGCTGGCTCTCCAGATTTGCTCAAGCTTCCTTGTACAACTTGCACTATTCAAGAACGAACAAGCGGGTCAATGGAAGCTTGTTGCCAGTGCAGCAATACACAGTTTGTTTCATTAAGAGGCAGGTTACTGAATGGAATTATCTCTCAGAATCAATTTATTCCACAGAATGCAGAATTGGAATGTTGCTGGGCCAGGTGTGCATGTGATTATATCCGCTCCCGTTTCTGATGAAATGCAGAGAGGCAGAAACACAAACACTTGGCTTTACATTTCACAAACTCTGAACATTCAAAAGAACTTTGGAGCCAATGAAGCAGTTTTGATGTGTGCTCACTGTTTTAATGTAGGGCAATGCAGCAGCTAAGCTGCGTACAGCAAAACACCACAACCAGCAATGAGATAAATGACCAGATGATTAGTTTTCTGTTGTAATTTTGGAAATTAGACAGGTCACCAGGATAACGTCGCCAAATCTTTACAAAAATGAATGGCCTGGTGCTGCTACAAGAATCCATGGAAAATATTATTGGAGCATGCAAAACATTCTTTTTTCTGCTTCATTTTCTTTGCTACAAAAATATTGTACCCTGGAGGCAAAGTTATCCAAACGAATGGGTTGGTTGGAGGTATGAGGACATATGATAAGCTCTCTAGATTACACAAGCCAGAGTTAATGGCCTGATCAAGACCTACTACGATCTGGTTCTGCCTGGGTAGGACTGGATGGCAACACAGAGCATGTATAATACATGAGCATTTGAATTGCTGGTTCTTGAAATTCTGCTACAATGGAGATAGGCTCATATTAAAGGAACCTACAGACAGACTCCAGCCATTCAGCCCTTCAAGCATGTCCATGCCATTCAATTACGTCATAGCTGATCTGTATTCTATTCCATTCCCTTTCCTTGGCTCCATATCTTGAAATAGATTGATAGGTACTTGCTCTCAACAAAAGGATTCAAATTACTAGCTAAGCTATCATCTACAAGTTTTTGTGGGACAGACAGTTCAAGACTTCTACCATCCATCAGATGAAGAGGCATTTCCTCTTCTCTCCAGAATCACTTTGATCTGACTTTTAGGTTATGTCACTAGGTCACTTTCTCGGTCTTGGCATGTGAAGACAGTCCACTGATTTTAACTAGTCCACTGAGATACATACAACTTGAGGCTTTATGGTATTTATACTTTGACATTGTAAGGAAAATAGTAGTTAATGTGTTTTGTGATTTTCCATTTGTTAATTTGCATGACATATACCACAAAGAATGGTTTCTTGTTGAGACAGATTTTTAAACATCTATTACCAATACTATGTACATGGCTCCAATATCACAGACTTAAACACATGGTCTGGGTTCTGTGCCTTCTGATGTTACTGTACAATACATTGCAAAGCTGACTGAAAACACACCACAGCTCATTGTATAGAGAGTAACTGAAGGTCAGATGGATCCTTAATATTAGAACATCACATGTTGGGATATTATAATGTCTTAAGGAAACAGACCTCTGAGGTGTGGAATCTGTGTCATATTACAACAGCAGTAGAAGTCAGAAGTAGTCAAAATCTAATCAATTAAGTCAAGAAAACAGGGTTGGATAGGAATGTCAGTGTGACTGGAGTGCCACAGTAAGTAGGAGACTGAGGGGAGCACCACAAATCTTCAGAAACACGTGCAGTCTGTGCCTGCAAGATACTTGTTATTGGGTGGGAATTTGAGATACAATATTGAGCAGCATCAGGGAGGGGCGAGAGATACTTGGACACTTTGATCCAATTGACAGGTGTGCCTCTTAGGTTAAGTACAGGTCTGACTAATGGTCATGGACAGGACACTTATTGAGTCAAGAGAAAGGTAATCACAAGTGCAGTGCTAGAGGGGTCTTAGCCTGTGTCCTTATTCAACAGATACAAGGTTCTACCTGCCTTTGAGGATGAGACCAAGGATGACAGGGTGAATAAGTAAACCATGACAGAGAAGGACATTCCATTGGAGAGAGGGAAATAATGTGGCAGCCTTAGGGGACACTGTACCCAATGATAACCTAACGACATAGGAATTAGATTTTGCTGAGAACATTTGAGAAACTTATGTTGAAATGAAAGTGCAAAACCTCACAGGTAATGATCTCTCAATTGTTGCCTGAGTGCCACACATGTTGGCATGGCAACAAATAAATCAGAAGGTTAAGTGTATGGCTGAAGAGTGGTGTGGGAGGCTGGAATTTTAATTCATAGGATTTTGACACATGTACTTTGAAAGAGGAAACAGTTCCATTGGGATGGGTTCCATTTAAAAGGGTGTGGACTAGTGTCCTGATAAATCAAATAAGGAGGATGGTAATTAGGATTTTAAATTAAAGAAGGGGGAAGACTTATTAAAGGGTACATTCAAAATCTAGAAAAGAAGTGTGAAGGCTGTAAAATAGCAAAGTGATAAAATATACAAGGTAACTCAGGGAGGGAGAGTGTAGTAACACTGATAATGCAGCATTAATGATTACATTGACTTGAGGGGGAAAAGAGAAAAACATTAAAGCTAAATGCACTTTATTTGAATGTGCGATGCATTCACAACAAAATCGAAGAACTAAGAATACAGATCGCAGTGAATGGATTTGATTTAATAGATATTACGAATGTTTCTGTATCACACAGACAGATTTATGCTGACACCATTCATTGATTTACTTCCATGATTTTAACTCTGGTTGTCCTCATGGATTCAGGCTAACATGACATCTGGGTATTAGGTTCAGGCCTGCTCTGTAGGGGCTGCTCTCTTATACTAGCCCTGATACGGAGTCTGCTGTGTCTCTGCTTCTGCCCTATCTAAGACTTTTTTTTATTCATTTACGGGACATGGGTGTTACTGGCAATAAATATCCCATCTCTAGGTGACCTTGAGAAGGTGATCGTGAGCTGTCTTCTTCAACCACTGCAGTTCATTTGTTGTAGTTAGACTCACCAAGCCATTGAGGAGGGTGTTTCATGATTTTGGCCCAGTAACCCACAGTAACTATTGTTTGGCTCTCTCAAGCTCCAATAAACTCTTACTTACATACTATTTTACAGCATACCGATCTTTGTTTTACAGCTGTCTTGTAAAGTTTCTGCATTCCTTTTTTCGAGAGTCTCAATAACACGTGAATATTGATGCCAGTTACATTACATATGAATTCTCATTATACTGCAAAGAATTCTCCACTGCGCCCACCACTTTCCTTCTCATTCCCGTAGGTTATTGTAGCCTGGTTACCATGAAGGACTTTCCTTCTCAGCCTTTTTCCTTGCCTGAGGTGCGGTGACCCTCAGGTTAAACCACCACCAGTGGTGGTAGTCTTGTAGGACTATGGTGACATTACCTTTTATAGCCTAATACATTTACGTCTTGGTCCTGACAGTCTTACAACCACATCACAATCATTAATCCTAACTTTGTGTAATAGCCTCTCGTGCCTTAATGATTCCTTTTGAAAATCCAAATTCATTAACCCCACTGGTCCACTTACCCACCTATGTCTACATACATGAACATAAACAGAAAATAATCCAAAATAGCTCATGGATGGTGGCCTTATCATTGAGATAACTAGCATATGAGTAGGAGACATAATTCACAATGCTTGTTCTGCCACACTTAGAATATAGCAAGCAAATCTAGGCAACATACCATTGGAAAAAAGTACTGGTCTCAGAGGGAATGCATTATATATCTACTACATGTTTGGTGGACTAGAAGGGTTAAGCTTCAAGGAAAGAATAAACATAGAATAGCCAATATTTGGAAAATTAGGCTGTGATCTGATTGGATATAGAACATCTCGACCTATACTGGAGTATATTGACAATTTGAGGCCTCAGTCAGACTGCAGCATGGTCACAGTGGTACAGGAGATTCACTCACATTTGCACTGCATCCGGTCACACAGCAAAGTCAGAATGTAAACCGGGCAGTAAACCTTTGTACGCAACTGTGCCGCAGGTATTCCTAGTGTGCTGGGGATCAATGAGGATCAAGCCACATATGCCAAAGGTGCAGTGATGCACTGGATCCATGTTGCAAACTCCTCAAAACATCATCATGAAACATGCAAATTCAATCAATGACACAGAGACAGAGGGAAAGCAACAATGTGTTCCTTTATTCTAACATGGAGTATGGATGCTGCCGATGAGAACAGAATTTGTTGACTACACTTATTGCCCATGTACTGAGTGTTTGCTAGATAATTTATAAGGTAATTAAGAGTAAGTCACATTGTTGTGGGTCTGGAGTCACATCTAGAACAGACAATGCAAGGATAGTTCATAGAGTCATAGAGTACAGAAACAGACCCTTCAGTCCAACTCATCCATGCCGACCAAGTTTCCAAATCTAAATTAGTTCCACTTGTCTGCATATGGCCCATATCCATCTAAACATTTTGTATCCATATACCTGTCCAAATGTCTTTTATATCTGCATCTACTACTTCCCCTGGCAGTTCATTCCACGTTGTGGTGATTGGCATCCAACATGTGCCAGCTTCTATTAGCCCTCACGGCGTATGTCCACTGCACTTAAAGGACACTCCTGCACCCCAATGCTGCACCTTGAGCTGTAGTGGCAACAGGTATTGTAATCAAGAATGCTTTGTGCTCAGGGGCATAGACTGGGCTGTCCATTTACTGTCAAAGCACTTACTCACTCTGACCCTCCCTGAATTGCTGTCTGGCCTTGCCTTTTTGCACAATGCACCCTCAGTCAGAGATACAAGGCTCATTTACTTCTGTCTTGCATTGCCATAGAAACAAAGCCAGGAAGTTCGCCATGGTGTCAGGAGGCATTAGCCATAGAGGTTAAACTCAGTGGATCCAAAAACAGCAAGTCAACGGCAGCCCCTGATACCAGCCAAGGTCTACTGGCAACAGACTCTAAATCCTCAGCTGATAACGAATGAGGAACTAGATGACAAGTACGGCACTACCCACCTCAGCTTTCTCAGTCCTAGTATGGGTTGCTTTGCTTCTGAAATGATAGAGAGACAGACTTTGACAGAAGTTTAAAGCAGGTGGCACAGCTATTCCAGTTAGTGCAGTGAGTGATGAAGCTGCACAGTGAGTGTACAGGGTTAGTGGTGTTACGGGTTGGAGTGACTGAGGGGAGATGTTGTAGGCTTTCATGTGAATGGTAGACCATGAGCATTGGCAGGAGGTGGATCTAGTGGCAGAGATGGAGTCAGTGAGTGTGAGATGTCAAAGAGGAAAATGATGGCACTCGCAATGGCAGAGTGGAGAACATAGGAACATTAGAAATAGGGGGAGGAGTAAGTTATTTGGTTCCTTGAGCCTGCCTCACCATTCAAAGCCTCATAGCTGATCTGCTGCAACCTCTTTCCTGCCAGCTTAGCACAACTGGCAACTCCCTACCTACATAAAAGTCTAACTACCTCCTCTTTCAACACTTTCAGTGACCTCGCCTCCACAACTCTCTGGGAGGATCGAATACCAGATGTTCACTATCATCTGGATAGTGTCACATCCTAGTTTTAAACCAATGTCCCCTTATTCAGTAACCATGTTCTCAAGCTCGAGATGCCCCCACTGATGGAAACTTTTTCTCAACAAATCAACCCCCCCCCCCCCCACAGAATCTTGCAAGTTTCAACACCTAACCTGTTTAGACATTCAAGTCGACCCTTTCAGTCTAGGAATCTGCCTCATGAATAAATTTTGAAAAAAAGCCACAATGTCCTTCTTAAGTACAGGGACCAATGCTGCACACAGTATTCACAGCAACACTGTGTACAGTTGTAACTAGACTGTACTGTTTTTAAATCCCGACCCCCGAGCAATGAAGCTCAAACTTCCTTCTTAACTTCTTAATTACAGGCTGAACCTGCAAGCTAGCTTTGTGTGCATCCTGGATGAGAACACCCAGCTCCTTCTGCACTGCACAACTTTTTGCTTTGAATCTCTATTTAAATAAAAGCCTGCCTTTTGATTCCTTCTGCAGGACATTAACCCTGTGCCTACATTGTTATCCGTTCCTCCAAAATGGCTAAGGCTGCTGTAAGCTGCACAGCAACCTCGGAGCAAACTGGCATCACCAGGTGCCATGGTCTTCACTGCTGGTCCTCAGGGTGATGGAGAGGTGCCACCTCTGCTCCCCTCCATCCAAGAGGAGCACCAGAGCAATGCCAACTGAGCGAGGTGCCAGTTTCCCCCTTGTGTGCCATGACGGGGGGCAAATGTCAAGAACTGCGCAGGGCAGCTGTGAACTGGCCGTGCTTGTCAGAACTCACAATGTCTTTTGTTTTTAAATATTGCACCAATGCCAGGGGTGCCAGAAACTAAAACCGAAATTGCTGGAAAAACTCAGCATGTCTGGCAGCACCTGTGGGCACAAAACAGAGTTAATGTTTTGAGTGCAGTCATACTTCCTCAGAACTGCCAAAGCTATTGAGTTTTTCCAGTAATTACGGTTTTTGTTCTGATTTCCAGCATCCGCAGTTTTTTTGGTTTTAAAACCAGTCAGTTCCAGGATGTCCTGAGAGTTGCTCTGGGCATGGCAAGTGGGAAGATGGGGTGGAACTTGGAGCGATACTCACCATAAAGGCTGAAACAGCAATTAATATCACAAATTTGGTAAGATACAGTGCGAAAACGTCCTGAGCCTGACAGTGAGTGTCATCTATTACACCCGATGCAACACGTATTTACCCAAAGGCCATAAGATTCACACCATGGTGTCCAGTTACTAAGACCAGCTTCCTATTCGAGCCATTCTGGTAATGGATTTACATTACGCCAATGGTGGGATCTGAATGCATGTCCCAAAAACTCTGGATTATTATAACAAAGTGTGAAGCTGGATGAACACAGCAGGCCAAGCAGCATCTCAGGAGCACAAAAGCTGACATTACGGGCCTAGACCGTCAGCTTTTGTGCTTCTGAGATACTGCTTGGCCTGCTGTGTTCATCCAGCTTCACACTTTGTTATCTTGGATTCTCCAGCATCTGCAGTTCCCATTATCACTGATACAACTCTGGATTATTAGTCGGGTTGCATTAATGCTACTCTATTTACTCCCCTGCACAATTATTTATTAATGAGTTTTACTGATTAGAAGAAGACTGAGAGGGTGATAATCGGAAAGAGGAGCTAATTTGCAGCAAAATAGTTGTTGGAGAAATGAATAATGCATTATGAAACGATTTGCAGCACCAAAATGATTTGACCCTGGCGATGATGATTCAACTGAGTAGACTACTAGGATCAAGAGGTACAGCTGATCAAGATAGAGAGACAGAGACAGAGACTTACAGCAAGGGAGACAGAGACAGATGGACAGAGGGAAAGACAGACAGAGAGAAAGGGAGAGAGAGACAGACAGACAGACAGAGAGAGGGAATGAGACAGACTTGGAGAGGGAATGAGACAGAAAGACAGAGTCCAAATTCCTAACAGGGAGCATAAGAGAAAAGCAATTAGTGGAGGCAGCTGTGACAAGCTGTTGCTGATATGGGGGAGGAAGGCCGAGCCACAAGACTGATCTCATCAAGACAGCAAATGCAGTTGGTGTAATAAAATGGGGACTTTTCAGGTCACGTCAAGATAGAATAAGTGGTCAGAACACTCAAAAATAGAAAATGTTGAAAGGAATTTAAGTCCATGATGCAGATTCACAAGACATTGAGATGCCCTTCTGAAGAGAGATGAAAGAATGAAGCTGAATTATGCAGTGTAGCAATGAAGATGATAGGAATCATTTTAAATCAGCTCCTGGAGCAGTAGACCCCATTCTTTCAGACCTGAACTGTGGTATACAAGGGAGTCCTTCAAGTGTCCTGTGTGTAAAAAATGACATGGCCAGGAGAAACAGAGCTGAAGGTTCTTCGAAAACTAACAGCTACCTTAAACAGCACAGAGAGAAAATATTTGCTGAAATATTGGACGTAACTCAAGATCAGCAATGTTCACCCTTAAGGAGAAAGGCATGTATAAAATTGAATTTTAACCACACAATAGAAGAAATAAGGAAATGTAACTGTCAATTGGGAGAATTCAGAGCAAAATTTCTGAAATATTCTACAGAATGGTGAAACCTGAAAACAGTGCAACATATAATGTTTACCCCAGAAGTGAGTCAATATGCTAATATCCACCCAAAAGGATTCCTCACCAATTACTTCCAAAGATCAAGAGAGACTGACACAAAGGTAAGACAATCATTTCATTCATGAAACAGTCAATGAGTTGGTAGTCGGGAATGGTACCTGTTCCAGAGATGAAAGCCATACAAATATTTATTGGTCTCTTAAAACTCAATGCAACTGTGGCAAGTGAAGTGTAGCCAGTCGTATTGGTGCATGAGAGTTCAACTAAATTAAGTCTGTATTCAATGTTCTTTAAATGAAACTCTGACAGCAGATTTTGAGAAATACCACTAACTGTCCGAGATTCTCAAGGCATTCATAAAGCCATTTAGAAGATTCTGCTTTAAAGGTTACTCCTTGGAAAGACATGAGCACAGAGAACTTTCTAAGAGCAGTGTCAAATCATTTAGACAAACTTGTTTGCCACATAGATTTTTGATATATTGGTCTACTCAAGCTTAGCATGACCTGAGAGTAACAGTAGACCTGATAAAACTACAGGGTCAGGGCTCACAATCAAAGTGAGATTTTTTTCCACAGCAACAATCAAGTTTTTTGGTCACATATTGAGTACTTCAGGAATTAAAAAGTTGTCTGTCAAAGACCAAAATGATGAAAGAATTTCCAACTCCAAGGAACATGTAGACTTACAAAAGTCTGTGGGAAATAGATTGTGGACACAGATTCCTATCTTTGCACATACATTGAGGCCACAGGTCAAGTACTTGAAAAAGAGAGAAAACTTGCAACAGATGGGCCAGTGTGCTAGTCATTCAAGATGTTCGTGCTCTATCAAATCTTTAATTGAGAGTATAGGTGTGAATCGGAGATCTGTGAAGATTTGGAGAAATCATCAGACTCAAGACCTTAACCAGTCCAGACAGAGTTGGTTACAGTAGAAGAAGCAGAATCACTTTGGTTACAATTTAACAATAGCGTGAAAACCAATGACTGACAGGATTCATTATCACCCCAAATGAACGAAGTCCTGTATTATCTATTGGGATCAATTCTGTTCAACAAAATTCCGAAGACCAATAATAGAATGAAATTGCCTTATTTTGAACAAACAAGAGGAGAACTGTGTGCAGTAAACTTGTGACAGTATCATAATATTTATCAATGTAAGACAATATGAGGAGAAAATGAGAACAAGGTGGTAACCTGGAGGAAGAAAGAAAAATTATATTTACCGGGTGCTCCGGTTTCATCCCACAGTCCAAAGAAGTGCAAGTTCAGTGGATTGGCCATGCTAAATTTCCCATAGTGTTCAGGGTTGTTCAGGTTAGGAGGATTAGCCACAGGGATAGGGTTGGGGGTGGGGTGGGGGGCATGGAGATTTGGGTGTGGGATGAGTACTAGATAGCATGCTCTTCAGAGGGCCAATGTGGACCCAATGGGCCAAATGGCCTGCTCCCATACTGCAGGGATTCTATAATTCTTCTACTTAAAACAGGATAAAAGTGGCTATTTTTCTTCTGGGACTGCAAACACTGAAATGTTCAGAATTTCTAGTGGACTGAACCATCGAGTTTCCAGGGATGACATAGAATATTGAAATCTCAACAGGCATTTGGAGGGGGTGGGTAACACAAAGGATAAAGGAGCTTATAAAGAAAAATCCTATTCAAAGGATATGGCATCAGTGGCTATTGCCCATCCCTCATTGCCTTGAGAAGGTTATGGTAAGCTGCCGCAGTCCATGGAGGGTGAGGATGTTTATGCACCGCAATGTTGTTAAAAAGGGAGTTCCACGAATTTGACACGGTGACAGTAAAGGAAAGAGAGATATAATTCCAATTCAAGATGGTGCAAGGCTCAGAGAGCAATCTGCAGGTGGTGATGTCCCCATGTATCTGCTTCCCCTGTCCCTCTAGCTGGTAGAGTTAATACAGTGTGGAGCTGGAGGAACACAGCAGCTCAGGCAGCATCAGAGGAGCAGGAAAATTAACATTTCGGGGTGTGATCCTTCATCAGGACTGGGGAGGGAGCAGGCAGCTCAGAAATAGAGGGAGGAAGGTTAGGGCTGGGGTAAGGTAGGAATGGCAATAATAGATGGATGCAGGTAGGAGGTTGTGGAGATTGGTCTGACATGTCCATCCTAGGCCTCCTCCAATGTCACAATGATGCCAAATGCAGATTGGAAGAACCACACATCATAGTCTGCCCACCCTGACCTAATCCCATGTCCAGCCCTTCCTCTCATTCCCATCTCCTTTACCTGACACAGCCTGTCCATCTTCCTTCTCATCTATCCACCCCACCCTTCCCACTGACCAATCCCCACAACCACCTACCTGCATCCACTTATCACTTTACCTAAACCTACCCCCAACCACTCCTGCCTCTATTTGTTTCTGAGCTCCCCTCTCCCTCCCAGTCGAGATGAAGGGTCTCGACCCCAAGCATCAACTTTCCTGCTCCCCTGATGCTGCCTGACCTGCTGTGTTCCTCCAGCTCCACACTGAATCAATTCTGACTTCCAGCATCTGCAGTTCTTGCTATCTCCGCGTGGCCGGTAAATTTTGCAGGTTTGGAAGGACATTGCTACCTGGGGCCATGGTGCATTCACAGTGGATGGAGCGAATGTGCCTGGGCTGCCGAACTCGAGAGCTCTTTTGTCCTGGAG
The DNA here is from genome assembly GCF_030684315.1 of Stegostoma tigrinum. NCBI lineage: Eukaryota > Metazoa > Chordata > Chondrichthyes > Orectolobiformes > Stegostomatidae > Stegostoma > Stegostoma tigrinum. Next base: position 19,302,202 of record NC_081378.1, on the reverse strand, counting down.
ACCATTCAGCTCAAGTGTTGTTCCCATCAGAAAAACTTGACATAATCCTGCACTGAGGCACACTTGATCACACGCAAAGATCTGCATTCCAAAATATTCGTTCTGTCATCGCTTGACATTGAGTTGTGATCTACGGAAATCAATGACCATGAAATGCCATCACACAGCCTTCCAAGCACACCAGTTGGAAACATTTATCTTCCTTTACAGCAGTCAACAAGGTACAACTGGAATAATTGGAAGCCAACTTGAAAGAAAGGAACCTGAAACAAAAATATGATTCAGCCCAGAAGCTATCAAGAGAAGGAGAATGTCAGGCATCAGATTTTTACTAAGTTTCATGGTTTAATAAGGGAAGACTTCAGAAGAAGCTCAGATATTTAGCTAAGTCCCAGTTGAAAGTACGATTTGTTTAACAAAGATCAATCAGTACTGCAAAGATGATACCATTATTAGTTTAGTTACATTGTTTGTAATTACTATCATTAGTCACTTTAATATTATATAATGTTTGTATTTCTTTTTAATCGTCCTTGCTTTCTGCTCGCCCCTGCCTGTTTCCCCAACCACTCCTTTCCTCAGCTCCCCCTTCTCCTCCCAGTTCCCCCAACTCACCCAACCCTAAGCTCCTGTCCGCCAGCCCATTCTAATCTACCCCCTTTTCTTTGTCACTCTGCTTTCCCATCCTCCCGACAAACTGCACTCCCTTGCACTCCATCCAGAGCCTCCTTCTACTTTTTGCCCCAACACTGCTCTCCTCTTCAACCCTGCTCTCCTCTACACCAACTCCTCTCCACCCCATGCTCCCTCCTGCTTGACCTCTTTTCCCACCGCAGCCCCTAGAACATCCCTCTATCCATGTAGTGTCAAATCTGGATGTTATCCAGTCCTGCTGCTTATGGACACAGACTGCATCAGTACTTGAGGAGTTGTGAATGGTGCTAAACATAGTGCAATCATCGGGAAAAGTCCCCATTTCTAACATTATGATGGAAGGAAGATAATTGATAAAGCAACAGAAGTTGGTTGGACCGAGGACATTTTCCTGTAGAACATGACAGCAACATCCCAGTTGCTACAAAATCTCATCATCGGTTAATTCTAACAGTCTGTGATGTCAGGGAAGGAAGTGACCTAAACTCATGGTCTGAGATTCTGGGAAAGCTAGTCTGGACAGAAGTTAGTGCAAGGGAATGTTCACATAACTGTAAATTTGTTATAGCATAGTTGTGTTTTGGAGACTACAATTTTGAATTTTGAAACTACTCCAATCCAACACAACAATATTATGTACAGAGATAGTAGGAACTGCAGATGCTGGAGAATCTGAGATAACGAGGTGTAGAACTTGATGAATACAGCAGGACAAGCAGCATCAGAGGAGCAGGAAGGCTGACTTTTCAGGCCTAGACCCTTCTTCGTCTAGGCCCGAAACGTCAGCTTTCCTGCTCCTCTGATGCTGCTTGGCCTGCTGTGTTCATCCAGCTCCACACCTCGTTATCTCAGTATTATGTACATTCAGCTCAGAGACTGACTCATCTTTCAATGAGAAGGGAACACAATCTTATGTCTCGAACACAGACAAGTTTTCCCAATTTGTTACAGTTCCACGTGATATACTCCAACACTGCGAATGAGCTCCCAGGTGAGGGAGGGGATGAACTGGCTCCCTTTGTTTATTCACTCACTCCCTTCTCCTAAAACCCAAATAAACTTATGTTTAAAAATGGAGCCAATTTATCCAGGCTGCACGAATTTACAAAAAGAGTGACTTCATTAATTGCTATATGTGATGGGAAATACTAATGTAGCACAAATACACACAGATTAAAAAATAGGAGGCAAGTCCAAATCATAAGAATTTAAAGCAAGATATTCATATCAGTTTCTGAATTGTTCATTAAGAACAAATAGTTGAATGTTATGAGCGTTGCAGTGAAGGTTACCGGTAGTTTTGACATTGGTTGTTGAACAGATATTTTTAAGCTTCGTGGTTTTATAGGCTGGTAGAAGTCCCTTTGCCCTGATTTTTTTTCTGGCAACTAACTAAATGGCTTCTAGTGCTCATATAAGAGACAGTCTTTACCTGTGATGTAGCGGTGAGTAGGGGATAGTTCCTTGACCTTTGCAGTGCACAAGCTGGCACACACAAGAATGTTCAATCAGATCAGCACACTCCAGTCAAGTTGAAAATAGCTTTCTAACCTCTGTCCTTATGTATTCTTTCAAAGGGAAAAACATAAAACCTGTGGGCAGCACAGTGGCTCAGTGGTTAGCACCACTACCTCACAGTGCCAGGGACCTGGGTTCGATTCCACTGTCTGTGTGGAGTCTGCACATTCTCCCCGTGTCTGTGTGGGTTTCCTCTGGGTGCTCCAGTTTCCACTTACAGTCCAAAGGTGAACAGGTTAGGTAGATTGGTCATGCTAAATTGCCTTGGGTAGGTGTCTTGGGTAGGAAATGCAGGGATAGTGTAGGAGGTGGGTCTGGGTGGTATGCTCTTTAGGAGGTCAATGTGGATTTGATAGGCCAAATGTCCTGGATTCTCTGTGTCTGCAGTTTAGGACATAATCTGTGGGGGTGGCTTGCTGTTAAGCAGGGGATCATCAGTCCCTCATTATCTTTGTAGTTAAAAAAGATCACAGTTCAGGCTGTTTTGACTCATTCCTTCCCCCATTTGATCCCTGTGCATTCATGGGTCTCTCTCTCTTTCCAGCCAGCCACTAAATTTATACCTGCATCCATTTTTAGCTGCATCAGTCCTCATTTAACACCATTTTGTGGATTGACAGATTGTCCGCAGTACTTCAGGATTCTTACCCATGATCATGACACAAGAGGTCCAAGGATGGTAGAGTAAGCTGTAGTTGAGGTGCATTATCAATAATTTTATTTAAATCCTAGCAGCCCCAAAAGGACTGAATGGCCTGCTGCTAGTTCTATTCCTTTTGATCCATTGATGTGACCAAAATGGATTCACAGACTTACAAAACTGTTACAGTGCCAAAGAGTGCCATTCAGCCCATCATTTTACAATTAGCTTTCCCTGTGAATATCATGATTTAATGCCATTCTCCTGCTCTTTCCCCATAACCTTACACATTTTTTTTTCTTTTCAAATAATCATCTAATACCTGCTTAAATGCCTCAATCAAGATTGCCACCATTACACTCCCAGGCAGTGCATTCCAATCCCCGTGTGAAAAAGACTTTTCTCACATCGGACTTGCTTCTTTTGACTGTCACTCTGACTCTATGCCCTCTCATTCTTTCAGAGATAATGGGAACTGCAGATACTGGAGAATCCAAGATAACAAAGTGTGGAGCTGGATGAGCACAGCAGGCCAAGCAGCATCTCAGGAGCACAAAAGCTGACGTTTCGGGCCTAGACCCTTCATCATGAGATTCCTCTCATTTTTTGTTGTTTTATGAATGGGACCAGTTTCTTTCCTACTATTCCAGGTCTCTCATAATTTTGAAAACATCAGTCAAATCTCCTGATGGATTTCTCTTCTCAAGGAATACAGTCCCAACTTCTCCAATTTATCTTCATTGCTAAAGTTTCTAACCCCTGCAACTTTTCCAATATGTTAATGTCCTTCTTCAAGTGTGCAGCTGAGACCTAACTGATGCCTGATACAGATTCACCATTACGTGCCTGCTCTTGTACACCTCATAATAAAACCTAGGATGCTGTATGCTTTATTAACCATGCTCTCCAACAGTCCTGCCACCTTCAGTGACTTATAAACAGATATACCTCGGTCTCTCTGCTCCAGTGTACCCTTTAGGTCGGTACTATCTCATGTTATTTCTACCAAAATATATCACCTCATGTTTCTACACATTGAAATTCATTGACCATCAATCAATCCACTCCACCAACATTTCAATATGTTTTTGAATTTCTGCCCTGTCAGCCTCAAAGTTTATACAGTTTCCAAAATTTGTTTTGTCTACAATGTTTCAAATTGTTTCCTGTACATCATAATGTAGATCATTAATATAAATAAGGAAAAACATGGGTATCAATAACCTCCAAGAGATTCATTGCAAACTGTTTTCCACCCTGAAAGATATCCATTCACAGTTGCTCTCTGTCATTGAATACTCAACCAAAATCATTTCTATGTTGCTGCTGTCCCTTTTAATTCATAGGTTGTAGTTTGTCTCAAAGTATATTGCATGACACAAACATTGACAGCAAACGACATTCGACAGATGATCAAAGTGTTGGTTTTAAAAATTGTATTAAAACAGGAGAACAATAGAGGCCAAGTGATTTAGGGAGAGAATTCCAGAGCTCAGAACATATGTAGATGAAGCTCCTGGTGCAGGACACCAGAGTTGGAGGAGTGTAAATATTTCAAAGGATGATGGAGCTGAAGGAGGTTACAGAAATTGGGAGGGTTGAAGATAGGCAATGATTTAAAAACAAGGATGAGAATTTTAAACACTAAGTTGTTGCTCAACCAGGAACCAATGCAGGTTATTGAGCAAATGCGTGATGAGATGGGATTTGGTGTAACTTCAAGTATTGAACATATGCTGCAGATACAATTCACATTGCTAATTGTACAGGAAAGAAAAGGTCATTTCCATTTATTTTTCTGTGGAAGCTATTTGAATCCAGAGTAAATTCTAAGCACACATTTCCAGATCATTGACAGCACTTCTGCAAGAGGCACTATTTTTAGATACATATTGATGAGTAAGGATCACTAAATCACAGTTCTTTATGCAACACAAGATCTTGACAAAGTGGAACCAATGACAGGAAGTTAGTCACCACCAATATGTCTACCTGGCTGAGAATCACATTTTTCAAACATTCCAATTGCCAAATTAAAACCAGTTTTCTTCACTCCTCTGGCTGTTACATACACGCACAGTGTTACACTGATATGGCGCAGTGCTAGTGCCCTTACCTCTAAAATAGATGATCTGGCTTCAAATCGTCAAGATGCATCAGAAAAAAAATAATTTGGGCCTGTTGTGGCACAGTGGTGGTGTCCCTACCTTTGGGCCAGGAGACACAAGTTCAAGTCCCACCTATCCTAGATGTGTGTTGTAACATGTCCAAACAGGTTGATTAAAATAGCCACACACTCAACATCCAACAGAGGGAGCCACAATGCTGCAAAACAGGGAAACCAAAGTCAGGAGCCACGTTTATTGGTGAGTCAGAAACAGAATTGCAACACTAAAAATACCAACCTCTGACCCTGCCTTCAAGTGTCACATGTGAATAGAAAATAGTGATGTTGAAATATAATGTAAAAAGGTAAGACAGCAGATGATGTGGGAGACAAAGGAATGACTTTGTGACAAGAATTCATTTGGATTAGAAAATGAGTCAGTAAGGTTGAAGCTTCAAGATGAAGAAAGCCTTGCTATTGATCTTTGGTGGATCACAGATCTGTAATTCTCAGGAAGATGTTGAAGGAGAATACGCACAGATTACCCTATCAAAATTATTGGAGAATTCTACTATATGTGTAATAAAATTCTATCCACCTCCCCCCTCTCCTTATTTATTTCAGAACCCCCTTCCCTTCCCCCATTTCTGAAGAAGGGTCCAGGCCCAAAATGTCAGCCTTCCTGCTCCTCTGATGCTGCTTGGCCTGCTGTGTTCATCCAGCTCTACACCTTGTTATCTCAGATTCTCCAGCATCTGCAGTTCCCGCTATCTCTGAGAGGGAATTGAAAGTAGTATTTAATGGAATAGCAAGAGAGGAAGCTTTGTTATATGCCTAACTCATGCTTTACTCAGCTTGGAAATGTTCAACAGTAAAGTTTAAGGAAAGTTGTACTTTATTTCTTACTCGCGTTGAATCTGTTCAGAGTGTTTTGTGCCTAGTGCTGAGGAATCATGTTTTTATACCTAACTTGGAAGATCAGACACCATTTAACAAAATGGTGGTACAGGGGACTATTCCTACATGCTGCACTGTAGGAGTTCATAGCTCTTGGGGCATTAAATCAAGGCAACATCATTTTCCACAATGGTTCCAGTGGATTTAATGTTCCCACTCACTGCTGGGAGAACCATCCTGGTCAACACTCTTTCCTCAATTGACACCACAAATAGAAAGGTGACTGTTGTTAAGATCCCAGCTGATGTAATACTGGACCAGTCAGATCCCAGGGTGAAACCAAATTTGATTAACCGTAAGGTTTACTTTGCAATTTGTTTAAAAGGGTGGTCAGTCACTCAACATATTCGCAACAGGCTCTCAATATACTTTTAACTAAGTAATGTAAAGTTTTTATTATATAGATGAAGTAAGCACAAGCTATGTTATATTATTCAAGAACTAGTTGAAACAATATTATTACAATATCAGAAATAAATACTCAATACTTTTTAGTATTCAAACAACTTTACACACATGCAAACCTCAGTGAAGGGTCACTCTGTTTCCACTGTGAACCTCCTTGATCAGTTGCTATGGTGCAACTGGTTCCTGAAGCTTTCTCCTTACTGATTTTTACATATCTTTGGAACAAACACATACCTTCAGCTTCCAGCGGTTTTCTGCTCCTGGAGTTTTCTCAGTCACACACGACCATTTCCCTAAACTTGCTGTTTGGAGACTACTATACTGATAAAACTTTTACACTCTGACTAAACATTCACACTACCTGAACTTCTGAATAGTTCTGTTTATTTTGAGTGATGATGGTTCCATGTTGCTCAGGAACAGCAGTTTTTTTAATGGTTTTTAATACGCTGAACTGTTCACTCCTAAGATTAGAAACTCTAATAACGTATGTCGTAGAAAACTTCCAGGCAACCCGGAACCACACTCAAAACACATCTAAATCTATATTCTTCCCCTCTTCACACACAATATATAAGCAATACATGTCAAACCTAAAGCTCTACATCATTTCTCTACATTGAACCCATTCCTAACAATACATAATGAATCTTCGCCACACCGATCATTGATAGCGACAGAGAAATTTCTGAATGAAGCAACAACAAGGTTCATGTCATAGTCATATTGTAGAAAGTTAATGAAATTGTTGACACAAAACGGCAATCAATCTCAGCCAGTCTACAACAGGTCTGGACATGGAGTGAGGAAACCCAAACAGCAGTATATGATAGCTCTAAGAACTATAAGATGAGTCACCTTCTCCTCCCGAGCATCCTACATTCATTACATATGCTGCTTCAGAATTAATGTGTTTGTTCTGTTGCACTGTATACACATACACTGATTTCATGGAATCTTATTTTCTTGTTTGCAAAATGGCAGCCATGCTTGCCCAAACAACAATGACGGCATGTCAAAGCAGTTCACAGAATCAGACAACTGATAGCACAGTAAGTGGCCTCTCAGCGCATACCATCTCTCCAAATGAGCATTATTACCCAGTGTCAATTGCTTGCTTTCCCGCTCGCCACCACCACCACCCCGCACCCACAATCATGCGCACTATTTCTAGTCAAATAATCATCCAACTTCCTCTTGAATTCACTCATGAAATACTCAAAGGTATTTCTGAGAAACGCGATAGAGGTTGTGCACGCACAAGCCCGTATCTCCTGGTACAACGTCGCTGAGGGGACTGTACACAGACACCAGGCAGCACCACATCTCAATGGTACCATATCCTGATGTACAGGTATTCTGCCCTGGTCCACAGTAATACTGTGCCTGGAAACTTTGTGGCATTGTGCCTTGATACTAGATGGCTGTGTGGTTACAAGTGGTGCTGTATTCATGTGAAAGGCCTTGTAGCTATACCTGAAGCTGCTTAAAACAGGGATTTGAGAGTTGCGCTTAGGCTGCTTCAACGGCCCCTGCATTCTTAACACAATAACATGCAAATGTCTTTTAAGTGTAAAAGAAAAGCTTACTGTTGATCATGAAGGGCAGGAGCTTCCCCCACTCGATAAATCTTACATTCCAACTCCCACGCTGAGTCTCGACCACCTACTCCCCAAGTTTCCTTGAACTTAACCTCAGGTCACTACTGACATTGCAACATATAGATCACCCCAAAGGCAAATCTCTGGCCTAATTTTTACCCCAAAGTTTGTGAAATCCTTTGTAGGGAAGTCCCATCCACAAAGGCAGTTTTCCAAGGATTGATTTTCCTCTCTTATATTTCAAATTCTCTAATCTGTCAACTGAAGAAGATTAAGCAGAGAATTTGATTCTTATTTTTTAAATGGTTGAGAGAGAGAAATGGTTTATCTCAACACAGACATTAGAAAGGCAGATGAGCACATAGGGAGCTGAGGTGATTTTTCATTGGCATATCAAGTGATGTTGCTGGAAAAGTCCCAGTGAAATCTGAGTGGGCTAGAGGGATGGGGAGACACTGTGAGAAGAAATGACTGTGAAATGACAGATCTACCATGCTCCCCAAGATCACCTGCTGAAATCCAGAATATTCTACTTTCACCATGTTCACATATCATTTCCCACAAATTCATTTAGTTAATCGGGATGATTCTGACTCTTGCTGAAGAAAGCTCCACAACAACAACCTTCCCAAATGCCAGTACCTCAGCCCAAGATTAGTCTTGATAGGAGTGTTTGATGGTGAAGATCGCAACAAGGTCTCTCCCTCTCTCACACACACAATTTCACGTTCAATCGTGGTCTCACACACACACGTATATAAATGCTAGATAGTAATCAGGTTCAGGAACTTTGGTTGAGTTCACACCCTCCATACCCAAAAGACAGTAATGATTGCTCATACGCTGATGGAAAGCAAATCTACTCAGCCTTGATAAAAGTGCTAACTTGCCTCACACTGAGGCTTCTGGTTCAGCAGCTTGCAGAGCTTGAAATGTCTAATGTAGGATGACAGTTCAGTGAAGGGCCTGTTGGATGAGTGGTTAAACTGAGATGTTGTCGGCGCCTGTTCAGAGAAAGTAATGTGGAGATAATGGGATCAAACGGACCTCATTCAGAATGATGCCATGGTGCAGGGCTGAAACTAGATCCATCTTTGTAGCAGAGATTTATCTATCAGGGATCAGGCTCCCAGTTTAATATTGGAGATTTACATAAAATAAGAAGTACCAGCCAGGGTAGTAACGCCCACAGATCTGGATGATCTAAACTGCGGGTGAATGTGGTGTGACAAAGACAGAAGCACAGAAAAATCAGAATTTGCCTGTAGTTTTTTTCCAAGAGGGAAATCTCAGTTTCGCTGTTTGCAATGACAATTCGTTCTAATAGTGAAATAGTCAGGCTGTTGTAATAGGTTACTAGAATCTATCAAATTTATACACAGTTGAGTGGATCATTTGATTAAGGAAGAGTCAGCAATCTTTATCCAATGTTCAGGATAACAATCTGCCTTTATCAACTACTGTGTGCACACACTGCACAGATATCTAGGCACAGGCACCCAGAAAAGCAGGGAGATGATGATTCGACACAAACTCAATTGTGTGCACAGTCACATATTTACATTCACGTAAAGTCATTGATTTAGACATATATGTGCAGGTGGTCACAGACACAGACACACATTCACAGGTGCATGTTCCAACACAAATGCTACGTGTCTGCATACATTTCGACAGACTCATACAAATAGAAACACACAATTATTGGTGTTGTGTGCAGACCATGAACAATTAGCCAATTACTGGGCCCTGCACTGGAGCTTGTTATGCACAGATCAGATGTTTTGAATGACATTAGTTGGATAAAACACAGCAATCAGTGTTAACATTATCACAGGAAATCCCAACACACATCCTTAATAATGCTAATTAAGAACAACAACTGGTATATACTGGTCAAATAACCCAAGGATATTGATACAAACGCCATCATTGATAATTTAAGAATTTGAATTTGGGTTAAAAATTTGAATTGAGTTTAAAAAATGAACTGGTATCTGTAAAAGCAACCACAAGCTGTGAGATTGTTACAAATAAAATCATTTATATATATCTTATCGCTATCAGGCAGGAAAACCTCCCATCCTTACCTTTTCAGGGCCTATATGCGACTTCAGTCCCATTCCAAAGAGACTGAATCCCAACTATCTTTTAAAGAGGCTAAGCAAGCCATTCAGTCATATTGAATGGCAACAAATATTGTTGAAATTAAAGACATTTTGACAAAGCTTTTCACCTACACTCAGCAGGTCACCGCAAGAATACCAACTCATGCAGAAAACTAACATTTAGGCTGCATGAGAGGAGAATGCTGATTGGTTGGCAAGTGGACTCTTAGTGATAGAGATGTTGCCATGGTGAATGCATCTATTAATGCTGATTGACAGTTAATAGCCATGTTTTTAAAAATTTTAAACCGGGAGGAAAGATTCTGATTGGTTAGCACAATGCCTATTTTGATGAATTGAAACAGACAGAGTGCATGTACATTTTCTGTTCACAAAGAACAGGGCACTGTGTATTAATCAATGTAGCTTCCAGGAAATGCAAGTGCATCAGATTGTTAGCCTGACTGACATCCTAGATTGGCTATCAACGTAATTCTTCATACACTTGGAATTATCGAGCGAATCTTCTTTAATTGCAGAACTACAGTGAATGCTGGGCACTGTGTCGCAGGTTTTGCAAGTGCAATAGGATAATAGGTTGGCACAACATCGTGGGCCGAAGGGCCTGTACTGTGCTACGTTCTGCATTCTATGTTCTACGTAAGTTGGTTGAGTTCAGTATGTACCTTGTTTCCTGTGGATAGTCAAAGGGATATGTTGTTTGATACAATCTGCCAGTCCCTTGAATGTACAGCATCACTGTGGCACTCAAATTCATATGCCACATTACTCACTTAGGCAGCAAGCAGAGTGTCATTTTGGCACAACAACAGCATCCTTCCAATGCTGAACATTACTGGTGTAGCTACTGTATAGGAACAGCTTTATCTGTTACTCAACCTTCCCTTGCTGGGTAAATCAGAGGCACTGTTCAAGATAAACAATAAACTGCTTTCAGAGCTTTCATGAGTTTATGTGACATACAATAAGAAAACTTTGATTTGGGTAGCTGCTTGATTTCAGTATCAAGTTTGAATGATGAACCAATGACTCAGCCCCTATAAATGAGGTAGCCAATCCTATAGCATGTAGAACTGTAAGCAGTGGAACAGTATTTAGGCACACATTGAGTGGTTGAAACTTAACAGCGCATTGTTGAGTTCATACATTCAGTGAATATTTTACAACGGTTAGATAATCGTCTGCAAAAGTCCTGAAAAGATGTGCCAAAAAGGTACAGTAAAGGCAGTACACCTTTTTATCTGTCAGTACTTTTGCTTGGAACTGTAAGTGAGAAAAAGATTGTTTTAAATACCACGATTGCTATACGGTTTAAAAACAGGTTACCTGAAACTTATCGTAAATACCACTTAAACAGATTATTGTTTCAGTAGTGGAGGAGGTCACTACAAATGAGCTGGAGCCAGGGGCTGTAGATGAAGGAAGATTCAGGTGGCATCAAGTAGCTGATTGGTCTGTGGACTGGTGACCAGTTATCAATGACTGGCTCTCAGATAGCTGAACAATTTGTGGATTTGAATGTTTGATTCGAGGCTATTCGATCTCTGAAGAGTGAGGTACTGTCTTTTTCTCCATGCTTAAAGAAAAACACCTTACAGCCTGAAGAAAACCAAATTTATTTTCCCTCAGCAGTTTCTGTGAGCTGTACCTCTTCACCAATAAGTCACAGACTTTATAAGGGTGACCCAGTTGCACAGTGCCTCCTGCAAAATGCGTGAAAGTACCTGGAGAAAGGAAGCTCAAAAAGCAACAGGGCTTGACAAGTCAAAAGGATAATTGCATTGAAAGCTATGGATAGGAACCACAGAGCTGCCCTCCCAGTCTTTCCCTCTGCTCGCCAGTGAAATTGTTCATAAGGAGATTAAAAAGTGTTGCACCAGTTTTAAAATACAACCCCATGCCACACATAACCTCTCCAAATGCTGAGTAGGTAAAGTAACTAGAGGAAAGCCACAGCCAAAGGCAGAAGAGGTGATAGACCAAGGGTGAAAGCACTGTCAATCTAAAGGGTCAAGCTGAAAATGTGGTTAAGGAGCAGGCAGTCAAGAACCACAGTCATCAGAAAAAAACAGATTAAACAAACTGTTATGTTGTTAGAACATCTAGACAAGTTATTCATGTGGAACAGGAAGTAAGTAATCTTACTCAAGCCAAGAAGTGAGACTATGATTGTCACAAAATATAGTACAACCACGCACCATCGGGTGTTGTACAACATGGTACAGCTATTCCAGACATGGCACAACTCCATCACCCTAGTGTTGAACTTGAGCAAGAGCGATTGGGGGTCCAATCATAGTTCCAGATTGTCACAACGTATGAGATTTAGAATTTGAGCTTAGTGGGGTGCCGGGCGGTGTGGAAAGGGCAGGTGGTGATAGTGGTGTTAATAATAATGTTAATAATTTCAAATATTATCCACGTTGGTAAAAGTAAACTACTGCAATAATGTAAACCCAAACAGGGGAACACTAGGGTATTGAGAAGCATTATAATGAGACTCATGTAAGTCAGGATGATATAACAGGTCACATGATCTGGACATCAGTAAGACAGAAGAACCAATGTAGAATGAGCATGTGTGAAAGAGAAGTCTTCGGCATCCCATCAGTTTTACTTGATAACCTACTGTGTACAAACATAAATAAAGGAGTGTTACAGTAAATAAGAGTTGAAGAATTTTCCTTGGTGACAGTGTATGTGCAGATACCCACAGCCCTTGATATTCCTGCCTGATAGCTCAATGTGCAAGTTGCTGTGTTTATATAAAGCACAGAATAAGACAATTGCTGCTGGTGAGCAGAGATAATGGGAACTGCAGATGCTGGAGAAGCTGCTTGTGTGCAGCCTACTCTGCCTAAAGAGCTCAGAGCGAATGTTCATTGGAGGAGCTGATGTTAACTGAGATATTAAGCAATTCACCTTCTCACTTTAGTGAGAGCGATCCCAAGGCATGACATTAGAGAAGACCAAGTGTGTTCTCCAATGTTTATCATTCAACCAACACCATCACTCAACTAACATTCAGCTGATCCTCATGTCATTGGTTTAGAATCAGAGCTAGAATTAGGTTTATTGTCATGGGTATCCATGTTACAAAAGAATGGGAGTACTGTACGGTGAAAAACGTACATTGCCAACATACAGCACCATCTCAGGTACAAAGTAGCTAAGGATCACAGTTTCAACTTGATGTTTAACTTTTCTTCTGGACATAATGCATAACATGGGCCTCATGCAGTTGGTTAACATCCACAGTGTACCATCCACAACACAGGCAGTTATGCATATACCAATCAGGCTCTCAAAGCCATGATTAATGCAAACTGTCCCAAGTATGGTCAGGATTTACATGGAACAGTACAGCACAGGAACAGGCCCTTCAGCCCACCATGTCTGTGCCAACCATGATACTATTTTAAACAAATCCCATCTGCCTGTACACGTTCTGTTTCTCTCTATTTCCTGCCTGTTCATGCATCTGTCTAAATGCCTCAAAATTACTATCATATCTGCCTGTACCACCTCTTCTGGGAGTGTATTTGAGGCAATTCCTACCCTCTGTGTACAGAAAAACGTATCTCCCACATCTGCTTTAAAGTTTTTCCCGCTCACCTTAAACCTATGGCCCCTAGAATTTGACATTTCCATCCTCGGAAAGACTCTGACTATCCATCCTATCCATGCCTCTCATAATTTCTTTCTGCATGCAAATTCTCTTTCACATTTCCCCAAATGACATTACTGATTACATTTTATTGGCTACTTTTGGAATATTGCATGCATTTCTGGTCCCCGCTATAGGAAGGATGTTGGGAAACTTGAAAGGGTTCAGAAAAGATTTACAAGGATGTTGCCAGGGTTGGAGGGTTTGAGCTATAGGGAGAGGCTGAATAGACTGGGGCTATTTTCCTTGGAGCGTTGGAGGCTGAGGGGTGACCTTACAGAGGTTCATGAAATCAAAACGGTATGGATAGGGTGAATAGTCAACGTCTTTTCCCTGGAGTATGGTTTCCAAAACTAGAGGTCATAGGTTTAAGGTGAGAGCGGAAAGGTTGAAAAGGAACCTAAGGGGCAATATTTTCACGTAGAGGGTGGTGCACGAATGAGCTGCCCAAGGAAGAGGAACATTTAAACGGCATGTGGATCGGTATATGAATTAGAAGGGTTTAGAGGGATATGCGACAAATTCTGGCAAATGGGACTGGATTTATTTCGGATAGCTGGTCAACATGGACAAATTGGACCGAAAGGTCTGTTTCTATACTGTATGTCCCTGTGATTCTATGACTCTATAAGGTAATTTGAGATGTCTTGAGCTCGTAGAAGGCACTGTAGAAATGTAAGTTCCTTTTTTTAAAATTTGGGCTCCACATTCTAAACAAATATCATTGAAAGAATTGCAATTGAGAATGACGTGCATTCTCCTCTTCATCCATCCTTACTACCCTCTCCTTCATCCTGACGCTATTTAAGCTCATGGAGGCCTGTTTTTCAGAGGACCATTCTTCAAGTGTGAGCCCATTCTGCAAGTATTGACCATTGGACAATGGAGTCATTATTTGCCCAGTTAACTGTCTTCCTTTCATGTACTCACACACTGTTTCCACAAGGAGTCATGTGCCACATGGTCAGGAACAAAACAGGATTTCCATTCTTTTAAAATCTGTCCAAAATGCTTCCCTTCTTCAATCAATTTAATTAGCATCATGCTAAGATTATACGTAGAATCACACAGCATGGAAGGAACTACTCAATTACCCCGAACCACCACTCTCTCCCTCCTTTTCCCCAAGTTCTTGCAAGCTTTTCATTTTGAATAAATGATCAATTGCCATTTGAATAATGATTCAGTCTGCTCCCACAAACCTTACTGCAGAGCATTCTGGATCACAGCAATTTGTGTCATGAAATGTACTTCTCAGCATCACCATGTTCATATTGCCAGCATTCTGTTGTACACGACACGAGTACTTGCACAACTGTTAGAAGAGACCATTGTAGAAGTGCAAAAATGGAAGTATCAGGATCTACATTCTAGACAAGAGAAATAGGCCAATCCATGGATCTCAACAATCACACAATTAGACGCTGCAGACACTGTTGAGAGACTGGTCATAGCTAGACACTTACAACTCAATTCACAAAATGGATGACCCATAGCTACATGGAGTGAATACAGCACAGATTATGTTCTCCAAGACACTACCAGTGTTTCTTCGAAGGCTCCTCTTCAGGGCAACTTTTTTAAAATTTTCTAGGGCTGCTTTTTAATTCTCACTGACTTATTTATTGGGTGATGTAGCCAAGTAGTAATTTTAGATCTTGTATTTGTGTTGATGAAGGACTCTCACAGAAACATAATTCATCAATACCTGCAATAAAAATGAGCATCATTAAATTTAAAGTCACAACACACAACAAAAACATTAATTTTCTAGATAACACAGTATTTAAATTGGCACAATACAACTTTGTCATAAGTTATGAACATTTTCAAAATCATAATATTTCTACACACAAATAGCCATTGCCCTAAATATAACACAGTGTGAAGCTGGAGGAACACGACAGGCCAGGCAGCTTCAGAGAAGGGAAGCTGATGTTTCGGGTCAGGATTCCTCAAACCAAAATGTCAGCTTTCCTACTCCTCTGACGCTGCCTGGCCTGCTGTGGTCCTCCAGCTCCACACTGTGTTATCTCTGACTCCAACATCAGCAGATCTTACTATCTCTGATTGAGTCATTACTGTAAATATGTCTCCCACAGATAGGTGAGGTCACAGATCATGCATTCCCACTTCATAATTATCAAGCTGGAATATTTTAACTAGACAGTTGCTCCCTTTTGTACCACTTTGCAGATTTAAATTTACCAATGAAAACATTGTCCATTATAATGGCATCCACAACAACTTTTCCCCCATATAGTTCATGAAAGTATGCAAGCTTAAACTGCATTCATTTGCAAGTAATTTATTTACCCCCAGCCTGTTCAGCTTCTCCCTATATCTCAAATCCTGGCAACATCCTTGTTTTTTGCACCCTCTCAAGTTGAACAACATCCTTCCCATAGAAGGGTGACCAGAATTGTACACAGTGTTCTAAAAGTGGCCTCCCCAATGTCTTGTATAGCAGCAACAATGACATCCCAACTCCTGTACTCAGTGTTCTGACCAATGAAAGCAAGCGTGCCAAATGCCTCCTTCATTGCCCTGTCTACCTGCGATTCTACTTTCTCCTTGAAACCTGGCTCCAAAGTAAATCTTATATTTGACAGAAAAGCTGGCCAAGTGTCTATACAGCAAGCTTGTTATTTCTTCATCAACTTTAAAAAGAATCTTGGAAGTCCTGCCTTGACTGACTGAACCCACATGAGCTCATACGGGAAAGAATCTTCACAGGCGACAAACATTCTGGTCTCTGACAATCACATGTTTAAAGTTACCTGAATTATAAACTTGCCTGACCCAATTTTTCCTATAAGCTTGTGTGTGTGTATATACGTGTGCGTGTGTGTGTGTGTGTGTGTGTGTGTGTGTGTGCGCGTGTGTGCGCGTGTGTGTGTGTGTGTGTGTGTGTGTGTGTGTGTGTGTGTGTGTGTGTGTGTGTGTGTGTGTGTGTGTGTGTGTGTGTGTGTGTGTGTGTGTGTGTGTGTACGGGGCTATGACAACCGTCCCACAGATCCGAACGTATGAATAAACCATATTTATGATTTTACTTTAATGAGAGGTTCTTGTGGTTCACTTTGAAAATTGGATTTCACAAGCTTGTGAACATACTTGTTTCAAAAGATCAAAGAACAAATCAGGACAACTCTGCTTACAGACAAAAGCTGACAAATAAGAAAGATTTCAATTTACTTCTCCCTCCTAACAGTAACAGCAGTTTTGAACCATTATTCTGGCCTTGTCTCCTAAACTTTGTAAACTTGTTAGGGCCCTTCACTTGGCTTTCAATTGGGTATCTCAACTCAAAAACAAAAATTTTACATTCCTCATTGATATGACCAAGAATCCTATTCATGAAACCTAATCAGTTTCTGCAGAAGCACAGCTCATGTCTTGGAGCAAGAGGTCTCAGTTATACAATCTGATTCTAAGTGAATAAATGTTCTCAGCTATTGACTTTGGATTAAAACACAGCAGACTGTTGTCTTTTCACTCAATTCTGCCAGAGCCTGAGAAAGTGCTTCATGTTAATATAAGAACTATTAATTTTTACAGTAGCCAGAAGTTGCAGTGCTCCACAAGATAACTATCACCAACATGACATTTCCCTCTCAATCTCTTTCTTGCATTCTCACTCAATCTCTGAAAGGTCTGATTATATATTGATTGGTCACTCAGATTTCAGTTCCTCATGTGTTCTCCCTGAGCTGAAAGGAAGGAAGTGTTTATCTCATAAAAGTAAAAATCTCACCTAGGAAACCAAAGTATGTGCTGTCAGAGATAACAAGGTGTAGAGCTGGATGAACACAGCTGGCCAAGCAGCATCAGAGGAGCAGGAAAGCTGACGTTTCAGGCTTAGGCCCTTCTTCAGAAAAATGAAGGGTTTTTTTCTGAAGAAGGGTCTAGATCTGAAACGTCAGCCTTCCTGCTCCTCTGATGCTGCTTGGCCAGCTGTGTTCATCCAGCTCTACACCTTGTTATCTCAGATTCTCCAGCATCTGCAGTTCCTACTACTCCTGTCGGACAGGTTCTTGAATTTGTGGTTGAACACATGACCTTCCACATTAATTCTAATGTACCACATTCCACCACATTAAGCAGTGACCATAAGACCATGTGACATAGCAGCAGAAATTAGGCCATTCAGCCCATTGAGTCTGCTCTGCCATTCAGTTATGGCTGATAAGTTCCTCAATTCTGTTCTCCCGCTTTCCCCCAATAATCCTTGATCATCAAGAACCTATCTATCTCCGTCTTAAATGTACTCAGTGATCTGGTCTCCACAGCCTTCTGTGGCAGTGAATTCCATAGATTACATTCCCTACAGTGAGGAAAGAGGCCCTTCGGCCCAACAAGTCCACACCGCCCCTTAGAGCATCACACCCAGACCCATCCCCCTAAACACAACAGACAATTTAGCACGGCCAATCCACCTAGCCTGCACGTCTTTGGACGGTGGGAGGAAACCGGAGCACCCGAAGGAAACCCACGGGGAGAATGTGCAAACTCCGCACAGACAGTTACCGAGGCTGGAATTGAACCCAGGTCCCTGGTGCTGTGAGGCTGCAGTGCTAACCACTGAGCCACCATACCACCCACTTGCCCATTCACCACTCTCTGGCCGAAGAGCTTTTTCCTTATCTCTGTTCTAAACGGTCTTCCCTTTGCTCTAAGGCTGTGTCCTTGGGTCTTAGTCTCCTACCAATGGAAACATCTTCCCAATATCCATTCTGTCTAGGCCATTCAGTATTCTGTAAGTTTCAACCAGATCCCCCCCTCATCCTTCTAAGCTCCATTGAGTATCGGCCCAGAGTCCTCAAACATTCCTCAAATGTTAAGCTTTTCATTCCTGAGACCATTCTTGTGAACCTCCTCTAAACCTGCTCCAGGGCCATTACAACCTTCCTGAGATATGGGCCCGAAACTGTGCACAATACTCCAAATGCAACCTGACCAGAGACTTATACTACCTCAGAAGTACATCCTTGCTTTTATATTTAAGTCCTCTCAAAATAAATGCCTAAGTTGCATTTGCCTTCCTGACTACTGACTCGACCTGCAAGCTTACCTTGAGCGAATCCTGGACTAGAAATCCCAAGTCTCTTTGCACTTTGGACTTGTGAATTTTCTCCCCATTTAGAAAGTAGTCCAATCTTTTATTCTTCTTACCAAAGTGCATGACCTCACACTTTCCCACGTTGTACTCCATCTGCCACTGCTTTGCCCACTCTCCTAACCTGTCCAAATCCTTCTGCAGCCTCCCAGTTTCCTCAATACTACTTGTCCCTCCACCTACCTCTGTATCATCTGCAAGCTTAGCCAGAGTGCTCACGGTTCCTTCATCTAGTTCATTAATGTATAAAGTGAAAAGTTGTGGTCCCAACACTGACCCTGGTGGAACATCACTGGTCACTGGCTGCCGGTGGATTCTATCTGGGATGTAATCCATCTGCTCCTAGTCATTTATCCGCCATCAGGCCATTCAGTTTTTCTAGCACCTTGTCCTTGATGATGGCCAACACACTCAGCTCTGCCCCCTGTCTGTCTTGAATTTTTGGAATATTATCAGTGCCTTCCACTGTGAAGACTGACGCAAAGTAATTATTCAGTTCCTCAGCCCTTTCCTTGTTCCCCACTACTATCTCTTCAGCATCACTTTCCAACAGTCCAATGTCCACTTTTGCCTCTCTTTTGCCCTTTATACAGCTAAAGAAAATCTTATAGTCCTCCTTTATGTTACTGGCTAGCTTACCCTCATATTTAATCTTCTCCCTCCTTATTTCTGTTTTTGTTGCCCTCTGTTGGTCTTTGTAAGCTTCCCAGTCATCTGGTTTCCTTTGCCGCATTATATGCTTTCTCTTTTCCTTCCATGCCACGCCTGACTTCCCTAAGCAGCTTTGGTTGCCTCATCCTCCCTGTACCATGCTTCCTTTATGTCGTGTCTCCCAAATTATGCCTAGAAACTCCTACCATTGCTGTTCCACTGTCTTTCCTGCTGGGCTCTTCCTCCAGTCAATTCCGCCTAGCTCCTCCCTCATGCCTCGTAGTTGCTTTTATGCAGCTGTGATACCATTACCTCTGATTCTATCTCCTCCCTCTCAAATTGCAGAGTAATTTCAATCATATTATGATCACTGCCCCGAAGGGTCCCTTCATCTTTAGCTCCCTTATCAAGTCTGCCTCATTGCACAATCCAGTATTGCTTCTTCCCTGGTGGGCTCCACCTCAAACTGCTCCGAAAAACCATCTCATAGACATTCCAAAAATTCCTTTTCTTGCAATCCATACCGACCGGATTTTCCCAGTCCACCTGCATTTTGAGATCCCCCATGATCACCACAACTTTGCCTTTCTTGCAAACTTTTTCTATTCCTTAGTCTATATTGTGTCCCAACTCCTGACTACTGTTCGGAATCCTGTACGTCATTCCAATTGTGTTTTGTTTTTACCTCTGTGGTTCCTCAACACTATCCACATAAATGCTACACCATCTGTCCTGACTTATTACTTTCTTATTGTTGATTTACTTTCATTTCTTACTAATAAGGCAACCCCAACCCCTCTGCCCACCTGCCTATCTTTTTGATAGGATGTATATCCTCGGATATTCACCTCCGAATCCCGATACCCTTGCAGCCACGTCTCCGTGATGCCTACCACGTCATACCTGCCAATTTTGATCTGTGCCACAAACTCAACTACCTTATTCCCTATGCTGGGTGCATTCGGATATAACACCTTCACTCCTGTATTAACCGTCCCTCTCCTCATTGTCACTCATTTATCCAGTGTGCTTGAAGTTTGATTGCTCGCCCTTCCCAAACCCTCTGTTCTACTTGTGTCTGTGCTGGAGACTTTAATAACTTCTCCTGCATTCTCCTTTCCTATTGTTTCTTTCATAATTTTCCACATAGTGGAATCTACCCCTACAGATGTTAGCCTGTGGCTTTGTTATCTTAAATAAGTCCAACAAATTTTGCAAAGATTCAGTTTCAGCAATGAATATATTCAATATACTGCAGTTCGGTATCTGTTACTTCATTGTATTTCTCAAAGGAAAAGTTTGGCTATGAGTATTAGGAAGCTATTTCATTTAAAGAAGCTTGACCAGCAAGCCCAATATTTTCCGCATCCAATCATGGACAAGCAGGTTCTCAGTGGCTCAGTGGTTAGCACTGCAGCCTCACAGCACCTGGGACCCAGATGTGATTCCACCCTCGGGCGACTGTCTGTGTGGAATTTGCACATTCTCCCCATGTCTGCGTGGGTTCCCTCCGGGTGCTCTGTTTCCTCCCTCTGTCCAAAGATGTGCAGGCTAGGTGGATTGGCCATGCTAAATTGCCTGTTGTGTTCAAGGGCATGTAGATTAGGTGGGTTATAGGGGGATGGGCCTGGGTGGGATGCTTTGAGGGTTGGTGTTGACTTGTTGGGCTGAAGGGCCTGTTTTCGCACTGTAGGGATTCAATGATTCTCAGAAACCCTGCAGTTTCAAGAAAGGGAGAAAATGTTATACACACTGACCTGTAATCGCCTCAGAGTTATCTCAGAATGTGAATATGATGGGTGAGAGACAGAGGCAAGGTGCTCATGTGTGCCAGTGGGCTAAGGCAGGTTGGAATGCAAGTGTGCTATGAAGGTCACCACACAGTACTCACCTCCACAATGCATGGAAAGGGAACCTCTCACTCTAAGTGCTGCTAACTAGCCATCAGCAAAAGGAAACAAGATAAAAGGATATCAATGAGCCTGCAACATCAAAACTCAAAAAACATCAACTGTTCAACTATCAATGTTCCATTATCTACTATTCAGAAACAACCTATTGCATACCTTTTAACTTCTACCTTGTTTTGGAGAGTGCGCGCGCGAGTGCGCGCGCGCGTGCGCATGTGTGTGCGTGCGTGTGTGTTGCATCATTACATCTTCCTGTGTTGAATAAATTTGCTATTTATTTTAACTGAAGAAAAACTAGTTAAATTGACTCCTTTTAAAACAGAAGTTCTTGTGGCTGGGGAGGAAAGTATCCACGAGGGATACAGTTGCAGATAATCTTCTTGGGGCGGTGTAGAGGATGGGTGAATAAAGAAGGAGAGCTAGTTCATTCCTCCGCACTGGGGGCTTGACAATTTTGGGTTTCCCAGCTGGAACCATAACTTGGCAAACCACACTGGGAATTGGAGTCAGGTACGAATACAGTTCTGCTTTAAGGGAATAGTTGTGTTCCTGCGCAACATTGTGTTGTAGAAAATGACATTATAGAAATAATGGGGCCAATGGGAAAAGCGGGGTTGGGGCAGACCACCAAAAAATATCACTCAAAACCACTCAAAAGCCTAACACAAAGGATAGCAAAGGATAGTTTGAATAAATGTTTTGTTCATATCTAATAATGAAATAAAAGTAAATTTAACACCTTACCTTGAAAAAATGTCAAGATGACTTGATGGTGGAGGAGGTTTTGAGGTTACTCTGTTGTTAATGCGTGGACTGAAAGTCGTCATCGTCATCACCACCTTCAGGTGCAGTTGTGGTTGCAGGGACAGGGCCACAAATGGTTAATCCAGAAGTGGGTGGCTGTGCTTCATTGTCTCCTGATTCTTTCTTGGGGATTGGCTTAAAAAAAACACAGATTTTGCTGCTTTGCCCTTTATCTTCTTTCATCAAGTAGCTTCATAGGGTGCCAAATAAGATCTTACTCCACGAACTGCTACTCTGCTGCGTTCTGCATTGTAATTGCTGTCCTCTAAGAGCTGCAACTGCTTCTCAGTTTCCCCCAGGATAGAAGACAAAACAGAAGTAGAAATGTCTTGTGGTGCTGCATCCTGAACTTCATCTTCTTCACCTCCAGCTTCGACTTCTCCCACAGCAATAAGTTGTTGTCGATCAGCTGGAGAGTGGCCTTTACAGAGGGACTCAAGCAGCTCTTCGACATCCTCAGTCTCCACTTCTTCATATACAACTTGCTTTGCAAGATCAACACAATGATCTTTGATTTTTGGGATCTCCTCTGATGAATCAAGGTTTTAAAATCTTGGAAGATGTCTGGGAGAAACTTCCTCCAAACTGCATGCAAGTAGTCCTTACTGGCATTACCCTGGCCTCCAGGATAATGTCAATTGTGTCCTTGATGTTAAAGCTCTTCCAAAATGGAAGAACGCTGTCCTTATCCCCCTCAGTGGCTGCAAGCCGCCTGCTAAATCTGCTCCTTAAATAATAAGCTTTAAAAGCTGCTATTGCACCCTGGTCCTTGGGTTGAAGGTGAGAGTTTGTGTCTAAATAGCAGTAGAAATAGCATTTTGATTTTTTTCAGAAAACTCACCAATGGTGGGAGGATGGCTTGAAACCCAAGTTATTTTTCCTGCAATACTTTCTGAAAACATCTTCCAAAACATCAACAGTAAGGTCAGAAAAAAATTTGCTACGTTATCCAACCTCTTTTGCTGGTCCTAAAGCAGACCCTCGTGTAGACTTAAGTTAACCTTTCAGGGCTCACGGGTTGGCAAAGTGGTACACTTAAAGCTTAAGCTTTAAGTTTCCACTGGCATTGGCACCAAGCAGCACAGTTATACAATCTTTTGCCATCTTAAAGCCTGGAGCTTGTGCTTCATTCATAGAAATGTGGGTTCTTGATGGCATTGCGCTTCCAGTACAAACCTGTACCATCCAAATTGAAAATTTGATCTGAGTTGTAGCTTTTTTCTTCAATTTGTTCTTCATTCTAGCAATACAGCTCGCTTTAATCTTTTCTGCGTTTCCTCTAATGGTGTGCAAGGTAGACTCCTTTATTCCTGTTACACGCACTATATCGCATGTTCTCTCATTACACTCAAAACGCTTTATAGCATCTACCTTCTCATCTACTGTTACAGCCTTTCTTTTACATTCACCACCTACAATTTTATCACCAGGACACTTCTTGCTAACATTCTTGTCACTTTGTTCTCAAATTTTTGTGGGTAACAGCAGAATTTGCAAATAAAAAAACCAAGAATCACGGAGTACTGTACCTCTCACAGAAAACACTTCACACAAAAGTCTGTGAAATGATCACATGAAACCAGTGTGGAGATGGTGGTAACATTGCACACGCTCAGGACAAAGCCTGTGAAATGATCATGTGATATTGACGTACTCCTCCATACACCAATGGAATTGCGTTATAGCCAAAAAAAGTTCGCATTTTACAAATAGCGTTCCCCTAATCGTCAGACGCGTTATAGCCGAACCTACTGCACTGGTACAGAAACTCAGTGTGTTGTTATGTTCAAAGGTATCACTCACGCTTACAAACTGGGTCAAAAACAGAATGCAACCAGAGGTCAGGCAGAATAGATTCTACTATTACTAACTAAATTAGGCCTGACTTAACAGGAATTTGTTGCTTGTAGTCTCAATTTAACCAAGGAAAATAGTGACACAGCGCTGTCAAATCAATTGGGAAACTTTGCATTTTAAATACTCAGCATTTGCAGCAGTGTTATTTTGCTGTTTTAAGTGAATGCAGTTAGCACGCACAATGAAAGCACTAATAGGTTTTTCCTTGAACTCCTCCAGACAGAGAATCATAGTTCTTGTTGATGAATGTCAGCTGCTCCTCTCCTTGGTGAACTCTAAGCCCATACCCTACGAAAAGAGCAGTTTTGAGAATTCCACTGGCAGCAACATCTTAATGTCCTGTGATTGGGAAGGGAGATCACAGTGTCAAACCTTCATGTTAATATTCCTGTAAAACAACTTGAAATGTTTCACTACATTAAAGTTGCCACATAAATGCAGGTTATTGATGATGCGTGACAGGGCTTACCTATAGGAGGGAAATCAAAGTAAGGATTGTAAGTAAAGGATTCTCTCTATGTACAGCTGATTTCTGATAGAATTTTTAGAGCTAGGTAATATGTCTGCATAGACATGATCTCTGCTGGTTTTCAGCCAACTGGTAGACACACGGACCTTTGGCAGCTGTGTAATAATGGAGCCACTGTCAATATGTCACTAGAGGAGTGAGGAGAGGGTCTCCAGTCTCCTGGAATTGGCTAAATTGGCATTCTGCTCACCAGCTCCTTCATTTTACCACTGCCAAAAAAAGAACACCCTTGCCTAGATATTACTCTACCTCAATCACCAAATGCCGCTCCAAGGTTGAGGTGCAAGAGGGGTCAGGGGAAAAATGTGTCACTATGACGTGACCGGCCTATGGGGTGAACAAGTTGGGAGGAATGAGACGGCAGTGCACCCACCCAGAAAAGAACAGAAAGCTGATCAACAGGGAGATTGGCACAGGCCCATGGTAACTCTGGCTAGGGGGTTTGGGATCCCATAAAAGCCCAGCTGCTCCACCCTGTTCCACATTCAGTGCTTTTGGGGCAGCAGTCTCCCACGCCTCCTTTATGCATCATCAGTTCAGGTGTGTTTTTCTCTGAATTATGAAGAAGCAAGGCCATGGGCTCTTGTGGCACAGGAGTAGCATCCCTACCTCTGAACCAGGAGGCCTCAATTCAAGTTCCAGCTGCTCCAGAGGTGTGCAATAACATCCCCTAGTACGTTGATTAGAAAATATTTCACAGGCAAGACTACAGTCAGTCATGATCTAAGATGGCAAAAAGTTGTGAAATTATGGTTTTGTGCTCAATTTACAGACAATGAGCTCAAAGACTGTGCCAGGAAAGCACTGAACAATATGCATCTAGCATATCCCTGGCTCCGAACAATTGTCAGTACGCTGGACCGTTTGGTATCAGTTCATTGACTGGATAATGGGTGCTGCATAATCCAGGTTTTAGGCTAGATCCCGAGCTGCAGCCAATCCTGATACAACATTTCAATAGGCTGATCTCCAACTGTAACAGAACGTCAAAGACAAATAGTCCATTGACGCTCACTATCATGTCAGTAACGTCCAGCAGAGGGTCTGTTTTTCCTATAATGGGTCAATACAATACATGGTATGGACTTCCATTCCCAGAGATTGGTTCTTGCCTAGAGTGACTTCTGACCCAAGTGTGTGACTTCCATCCCCTTTCATTGATTTCTCGTCTCAGTGACCTATGTCTATCATCCTAAATCTGCTGATTTTGGTCACCTCATTCCTACCTGACCTGCCACTGAACAAACCACTGCTTTCCAGGCTGTCATTGACAGCATCTTCTCTGGAGATCTTCCACTCACAGTTTCCAAATTCATAGCGCCTAGACTCATAAAACCTACTTCTAAATCCTTCCTAAGGGCCACAAACAGGACTGTTCTGTCAATTCAGCCAGCACCTATTCCAAAACAATTCCTTTCTTTCTAGTTTGATTCTTTCTTCTTCATCAACTACACTCACAACTCTTCCAACTCCCACTTGAACAGTTGCCATTTCCAGGTGCTACAGCTATTTAATTGCTCCACACCTCCATTCCCCAACGGGGGGAGGTTCATCTACGAATGGAGGTCTAACTGGTCCCCATCAACAACTACCCACTTGCTGAACATGAAAAAATCCCATAAACTCCATCCACCATCTTCAAATAAAAGATGCTTCTGATGGGAACACCTACAGGTCTTACTTGTGCCTGCCTTTGAGTGCAATAATTGCTACATTCTTTGTTCCAGACCGACTCACCTATTGCATTTCTTGCATGACTCCACAACAAATCTCACCATAGCCCATATTGTTCAAGCTCACTTCAGATTCCACCCAATGTTAAAGAATGTAAATATCCATACACATTCCAGATCACAATATTTGATTTGACAGAATAACAGCGAGGCTCCGGAATTTCACTAATTATACCAACACAATGGAGGAAATTTTAACCCAAACCACTCATTGCAAACCGGAAGAGCTCGGGTAGGACTTCAGTTTTACAATCTGTCCAGGTTTTTTTTTTCTCACTTTCGCAGTCAATTGAAGACAACACAGGCCTCAGTATAAAATTCTGCAAGGGAAGTTCCACTCTCTTCTATGGGCACTTCTAGCCACAGATTTAGGTTAAAATTGCCCCAGAATGTAAAATATCACATGTCTGCAGTGGGATAGAGGATACCAGCACTTGAAAATCACTTCAACCACCACTCCCTCATCCGGCCCCCCAGGAATACACGGCTACGTTGTTCAATCTGCTTCCTACGTTTCTGAATCTGATACTAATTGTGACCCTCAGTTTCTTCCTGCTGTGAATGTGACAGAGCTTTGATAGTTTGAGTTATAACACGCTCACAAGCAACAGCAATCTTGGTGGGATTATTTATCTTTACATTGAATGAATGAAGCTTTGATTTTAGTTCAAGTTTAACCTATTTTCTTGCCAGTAACCACGGCCCCTCATTGCTAATTTCTATTCTCAGGACTGCATTGGCACAAGACAGAATTCTATGATTGATTCACCATGGGTATATTTTAACACTTGGATGCAGCATCTGATGCTTCACCCTTGAAAATTAAAAGTAAAATACATAGCATTTACAGCACAGGAATGGGCAAATTCACTCAGTTAATCTTTGCAGGTGCTTATGCTTCACAGAAACCTTTTGCCACTCGACTTCATCAGATCTTATCACAGCAATAGAAAAAATATTTCAACTTAAACTCTGATAACACAATGAGAGGCCTTGAGAATAAAAGTAGACAAACATTAAATCAAAGGCCACAAGGAAAAGAAATGTGGTTTTGCCCACAGACCACTTCACATACTGAGCGCTGTCTCAGTAAACATGATTAATCGAGTGTGGATTAACTGTTTAAAAAGAACTAGATGAATTTCTATGTGGGAACAGGTTATAGGAAAGAATATCAGTCATTTGTTATTTGGACATAGATTGCGCTTATCAAAGGGAAGTTCTCAGGTTCTGCAAACTTTCAGGATTTATCTTTACAACCTCACCTGACCCTGGATCAGGTATGAGAATCAGATATGGACTCTTCCAGATATTGCTCCTGCTCTGTTGACATCTGAAGCGAACCTCTGCTTTGTCCCTGCCCAATTCTAATCCGAGACCATCTCCTACTGACTCCCAATGAGTTCAATGTTTACGCATTTCTGATTTGTCACTAGCACTCACAAACAACACATTACTCATTTTTTTTGTTGCTCTGCACAAGCGATAGAATGGGTCTTATAAAATATTTTTGTGCAGCTGCAGTAAAGGAGCCAACACATTCACAGACTGCACAGGAAACTTGCAGTCATGGGTTGGCCATTCAAACGCATTGCTTAGAAGTAATATTGCTCTTTCTTCCCTGGGGCGAACTTGAATTGAACCTGGAAACTGATGCATGGTTAACCCATGGACATTCACAGCAGTGTAGGAAACAAGGGACACGTGAGGGGAAGACCCCCAGACAGGCAGTCAGTAATACCTAGAAGAGACAGTGACAGCAGGACACTGAGACAGACATTTTGAACAGGTAAGCTATAGGGTGATTAGCCAGGAAAGGAGAGGACAGATCAGTGGAAGATATGTGGAGCAGGAAAGAAGATAAATAATGGTAAAGTCACCATTGTTCCACATTCTTGTTAGAGAGAGATGAATGGCGGTGGTTTAACCTGAGGGTCACTATAAATCAGATGAGGGGAGAAGTTGAGAAGGAAAGCCCTTCATAATAACCTCAGCTGGTAATAGGAATTGAATCTGCTCTGTTGGGATCATTCTGCTTTGCAAACCACCCTTGCAGCCAACTGAACTAAATGGATTCAAATCCTTGCCTTGCCTTGTGTTCTTGTGTTTTGCCAGGTTATGCGTAAATCAAATAGGAGATAACGTAGGAAGATGTGAAATTCTCCATCTTAGCAAGGAAACAGCAAATTATCAAAACCATAAGAGACTGTAAACCTGTGGGATGCAGAGACGTCTAGGAGTTCTGGCACATTAATCACAAAAAGTTGGTATCCAGGTGCCGCAAAATATTTAGATTGCTATTAGAATGTTATCATATTTTGCCAGAGAAAATTAAAGCACAAGTAGGAAAATTATGCTTCATTTATATGGAGCATTGGTGGGACCACAACTGGCAATAGCATGTACAATATTGGTCTCTTTATTTAAGGAAGCATACGAATGCATTAGAGGTAGTTCAGAGAAGGTGGGCTCTGTTGTGAGGAAGGCTGGAAAAGCTAGGCTTCCACCAGCTGGAGTTCAGAGAGTTAAAAAAATCTGATTGAGATAATCATGATTCTGAACAATCCTGACAGAGTTTATGTGAAAAACTGTTTCTTCTTGTGGGACTACCTAGGATCAATGTTTCAAAATAAGGGATCGCCCATATAAGACAGAGAAAATAATTGCAGACATCAGAAGGTGCAGAGGGAGCAGACTCCAAGGATATGATGGAAGAAAGTGTTTTTTGTATCATGGGGCTGGCTGTATCAGGGCCCACAGTATGCAGCCTTGCTGTAAATATATCGAGGATGAAAGTATTGTGTCCTCATGCTGCTATCTGATATAATGAAATACCCAAGGCCCTCTTGCTTCCCAGCCCAAATCCAAGAAATGCCACATCTTCAGCATCCCAAAGAACAAGGCAAGTAAATAACGGCACAGCGATGAGGACAAGAGCCCATCAGTTCATGTGACAGTCACAATAATCAGTTCAGTCACTGGAACTGCAGTTGCTTTTAGGCACCGGAGTAGAGTTAACATTAGCCTGCAATGAATCACCAGGCACAAGCAGGTTACAAGTAGACCAGAGGTGAAGGATGGCTATTTGCCAACTTCTAGAAGGAAAATTGACAAACACATGCTGCTAAAGACAACTTCAATGAGGCAGCATGCAGTGAGCACTGAATGGGCAAGCACACCCAGCCAGTCAGCGCCCTGTCATTGTGAAAGGTAATGGAGGAGTCCCATTCCAATTTGATTGAGCACATGATGTAGGGTGTACCTTCTCCAGGACCTGCACCATCTTCCTATTGTGCTTCTGATCCAGAGGCTGTGATCATTTCTCCCTAATATGCGATGCAATCTTCAAGTGGGTAGGTCACCTACTCTGTTTTTACCCCCTGTAAAGTTGTGGCAACACTCTCTGGAAAATCAACTTAAAACAGCTACAAAAACTCTCCACAGTACTTACAGATGTTTTCTAATGGAAAAGGTTCAATAAATTTTACTTGTCATCAGAATGCTGGCTCTTTAACTAACACAACTGCAAAGTCCACAATATTTCTTCGAACTTCTTTTTCAGGAGTGTACAATGGAGGCATTGTCCAATTTTAGTATCTGGCATTGCATCAGACAATGGCATTAGGATAATACTCCATTCAACATGTTGGTCCACCTGCATCAATGAAGAATCCTATGTAAGCCAAGCTAGGGGCAGTACAATGTGAATGAATTTCATTCCGTGGTATCAATAAAGGTATAGCCCCACAAATAGAAGGTGGATTTAAGAAAGGAATGTAGAGAATGATGCTTGTAAAGATAAATAGTTGGCCTGGACTTGAATTCTGGAGATACATTTACAGAAGAAAATTTCACATTCCAAAAGTGTGAATTAACTGTGAAAAGGACAATAAGTGACTTCAGGATAACAGAGGTGGACCAGAAGTTTGGGCAGAAATTTGAAGAGGGAAAATGCAGTGAGAGACATATTGTTAGGAATGGAAACACTTAAAAGGAAGACACAGTATGACTTAAGAGTTCAGGTGCGCAAACCTTTGAAATTTAATTTGAAATCTTTTGAAATCATTGATTGATCTACAGTCAGAATGTTGTCCAAGATATACTGATAGGAACAGCATTCCTGCTGGTGCATTGCCTGGACTTCTGCACTGGTACCACAGAGATGTCCAGAAGTAGCTGGCTGCCAGGGAATTGCCCAGGATGCTGAAACTGCAGATGGGTAATTACCCAGTACCTGGAATGTTATGAAAGAGTCTCCAACTTTGAGTTAGGCTTATTCGTCTTCATAGTTGACCAGAAAAAAATTATCGAACTAAACATTGTTCTAACTTCTGGCTAACTATAAAACCGACCACCTGGCCAACTCTCATAGCTGGCCAATCAGCTGCCAATGCAAGAGCCCATCTCTGCACTCATCCACTTGGCACAAGAACCCCTCACCCACCACACCACCTGGGAAACTCTTCCAAAGGCAACTGGATAACTTTTAGCTGATCTGGGTCAGAAATAGGGATTTCAACATAGGTCTAAAGATAGATTATGTCTATCTTTGGGGGCATTACTTCAGGAAGGATATTAAGGACAGTGGTGAGAGTTGGTTCACTCAGATAATACCAGGGATGCTTCAGTCATTTATGTGGCTAGAGAAACCAATGTAGGAACACAAGGGCATGGAATATGCCATTTAGTTGGCTGCGTGAGTTCTGCCATTCAATTAATGAAGAGTCATGTTGGACTTGAAATATCGACTCTATTTCTATCTCCAAGATGCTGCCGAACCAGCTGAGCTTCTCCGGTTTTTGTTTTTGTTTTTAACTGCCAGTCAATTAGATGATTGGCCTGTACCTCAACTCCATTCGTCCGCCAATACTTCATATTTCATAATATCCTTACTCAATAAAAATCTAGCAACCCAGCCTTGTGAATTCCAAATATTCCTGGTGTCGGTGACCCATTAAGGACAGAGTTCCAGACTTGCACTATCTTTTGTGATAAACAAATAACTGTTTCCTGATTCCACTTAGTTTGGGGCCCAGTGTCCAATCGAAAGAAGATTTCATATCCAGTTGGGTTAATATATTGAGATTTTATTTTCTGAAATAATAGAGAGCTTCACTGAGGTGTACCATCCTGTGGCGTTCTCAGCAAGTGTGAATCTCCTAACCCAATTTGCAGCTCCGAGATGGTCGCTTCAAAACATTTAAGAGACCACCCAGAATCCTTCAAAATTGGATCTCCCAGCTGTGTCATTGGCAAGATTAATCATCACTGGACCAGGACAGGAGTTAAAATGTTATAAATATATGACCAGGAGGAGGCTATTCAGCTCTGAGAGACTCTGCTGCCAGTCAATTAGATTATGGCTGATCCATTTGCAACTTAATTTACCTGCCTGAACTTCATATCCTTGAGAAGCAAAAACTACAAAGTTCTGTCAGTCCAGTCTTGAAAGCTCCAATTGGCATCAAGACAATAAAGTCATCTTACCTGTCACACAAGAATAGTTCCAGGTAAATTCATGGATATAAATAGGTCAAAGAGAACGAGAGTGTTCTTACTGGAGAAGGGAAGGTAGAGAGTCAGTTTCCTACAGGTGCTCAAACCATGAGGGGTCTGGATAGAGTAGACAGGGAGAAACTGTACTTATTGGTGGAAAAATTGAGAACCAAGGGGCAATGATATAAAGTACTGGTAAATGAAGGCGCGACAACATGTTGAAAAACCTGCTTATGCTGTGAGTGATTAGGATCTGGCATTCGCAGCCTGAAAGTGTGCTGGAGGCTGATTCATTTGCAGATTCCAAAAGAGACTTGAATCACTATATTCTTTAAAAAGAATAATGCAACTTTTATTTCCAGCTAACTGGTGGATTGGATCTTGGATTAATATTGCAACTGAGAGCTAACAACTGATAGTTCAATATTCCATTTGCACTGTATCAAAATACCAAACTAGTTTATTTGCTCAAATTTCTGAGTGGGACTTGAACACATGGCATTCTGTATCAGAGGAAGGTTCCTTCCACTAACACACAGTTGACACCTAATCCTGCTTGAAATACTAAGATATTTCTGGAAGTTGCCTTCTGTGTTATATCAATGAAATTCCATTTTCTTTTACCAGTCAGAATAAATACATTACAGGCCACAGTACACAAATTAGTTTTATTGCACACTTCCATCTGTGCTCTACAAAATTGTATAACGAAACACAATCTCCTATAATTTACTTGGTGATGTTCAAACCCTTTCTCTTAGTAAACTTTCCTAACATGGATTGACTCACAGAATGGTCAGCTTGTGTTTTCTGATGGGACAGGAGTTTCCCCTCATTATTGAAGGCCAGCTTTAGTTAGCTTCTATTTATAATTCACTCACAGGGAAAAAACATAGAAAGCTGTGCCTCATTGGCTTGTAACTGGCCTGACCAAAGTTCACCTAGTTCACCTTCTGCCATTCACCGCATCAAATAATACAACAACAATGGAGTTGGTGATCATTCACAGTAAACAGTCTTCTTCAGTCAGTCCACAACATACACGAAGTGAGGCAAACATGGTGATAGAGAACTCTGAGAACAAGAACCCCAATTCCACACGAGCATATACCACATGGTAGTACCCAAATAGTTCCCAAGATAAACCCAATCTCATCCTCTGAATGAATAGCCAATAAAGAGCACAATATCAGTACAGATGTGGCTGTTGGTCTCAGTGTTCGATCTGCATCATTGCCTGCACTCCCTTGGGGCAGACATAGTCTCAAATTGTGCCTAGGGTTTCTGTCCCTAATTAGAAAGTGTCCAAATGTATATCTACCAGGTAAGGAAATGCCAAATGTGGCTATAAAATTTGTTCAACTCCCCATGATGAAGCTAACACATAGCTGAAAAGAATGGATCTTTAGTTGAGTTAAGAGGAATAGAGTTTCGATGTTTGGTAGTGAATTTCCAGAACATTGCACTCAAAGTGCAGTTGAAGAAGATAAAGACCCATTGCCATTCCTCAAAAGCAACTAGAAATTGGCAATGAATGTTGGCTTGCCACTAACATCCACAAAGAATGAATAAAAACAAATTGAAGTTAGAAGCATCTGTGAGTTGGACCAGTGTTAGCTATTGATCATGATGGCTCTGTTGCCCTGAGTCAGTAGGGCAAGATTGCAAGTCCCTCTTGAGCGATTTGAACTATAAATGCATGCTGAAACTCCAGTACAGTAGCTCAGAAACGTCACAGGAGTGGAAGTAGTTGGCATGTCTGATAGAGTGGAGGTTCATACTTGTATCAAATAGGAAGTCAAACTTGTGAACAGTCTGTTTCAGCCATCGATGGTGTTTGTTAGATAACCGTAAGTGGCAAGAATTGAAGATACTCACTTTCATTTCTTCTAATGTTTACTTAGAGCAAATTGTTGACAATCAAATATTGAATGTTGGACAAAGCAGCATGACCAATGAAAGGCAGTGGATGTGCCAAGAGAGGTAGTGGTAAGGTAATGTTGGGTATTCTCAGTGTATATGTGGAATCTGATGTGTTTTTGGATGAATATTTGAAGGGAAAACAGATAGATAATATAAAGGGTAAGGTTGAAATAGATCCCATGGAAATACTAGTGGTAGATGGAGTTTAATTTAGATAAATGTGAGATGTCGCATTTTGGTAATGCAAACCAGGGCAGGACTTACACTGTTACTGATAAGGCCCTAGAGGATGTTGCCAAACAAAGAGCGTGAGGGGTGCAGGTGCACAGTCCCTTGAAAGTGGAGTTGCAGGGAGACAGAATGGTGAAGGTGTTAGGCACACTTGCCTTCATTGTCAGAACATTGAGTATTGAAGTTGGGACATCATGTGGCTGTTCAGGACATTAGTGAGGCCACTTCTAGAACATTGTGTACATTTCAGGTCGCCCTGCTATAGGGAGAATGTTGATAAACTAGACAGAGTGCAGAAAAGATTGACAAGGATGTAGCGGGACTGGGGGTTTTGAGCTATAGGTAAGAGGCTGAGGCTTTGTTCTCTTACGTGTTGGAGGTTGAGGGTTGAACTCACTGAGGCTTATAAAATCAATAGGGGCACAGATAGTGTGAACAGCCAAAGTATTTTACCCTCAGGTGGGGGAGTCCAAAACAAAATGGCAGAAGTTTAGAGAGGAAAGATTTAAAAGGGACTTAAGGGGCAACTTTTTCATGCTGAGGGTGGTGCATGTATGGAATGAGCTGCCAAAGGAAGTGGTGGAGGCTGGTACAATTACAGCATTTAAAATGCATTTGGTTAGGTATATGAACATGAAGGCTTAGAGGGATATGGGCCAAATGCTGACAAATGGGACTAGGTCAGACTGGGATGCCTGGTCGGTGTGGATGAATTAGACTAAAGGGTCTGTTTCTGTGCTGCCTGAATCTATGACTCTCGCTGGAACTGGGGAGCGAAAAGAGGCAAGGGGTTCTCTGGCTAGGACGGGTTAGTTAAGAATCACACCAAACAAATGCAGGCAAACCTGGCTGGACGAGAGTTTAGCATTGGAGGAGGATGGTGTGACCGACAAAGTGAAAGGCTGAAGATTGAGGAGGAAGATAGAAATTCCACTATGGTCACAGTCGCCCAGGGTACCCTTTAAGGTTTTATGACATTACAGTGCTTTGCCAGGTGCAAATTTCGTAAAGAAGTTCAAACATGGAACTACTGGAAAGGTGGCATGTGTTTGAGAGATGACAGTATGTTCAAAGGCTTTAGAAAGGAAAGGAAGGTTAATATTCCTCCAGCTCCACGCTGTTTGTCTCTGACTCCAGCACCTGCAGTTCTTGCTATCTCCCGTTAAATGGGAGCTGGTAATTTTCAACAAAAGAAGGGCCAGGGTTTTTTTTCTCCTGAGAAAATGGATTATTTACAGTAGATTCACGTAAATTACCTCAATGGTATTTAACAGACCTCGCAGTGCGTAAATTGGCCACTACATTGCAACGGAGATCAAAATTAACTACCTGTGGCTGTAAAGTGCTTTGATGTGCCCTGAGATTGTGAAAGGAGTTATCGGGATGTAGGTCTCCCTTTAGAGGCAGCTGGGCCAACCCACCACAGGGTTGGAGTTGCATGATAAACTCAGATTTGAAGGTCGCACTGCGTAAACTATGGATTAAACATTCTAGACAGGCATTTAAACTAACAACACCCGAGCTTGGCTCGGTTTCTGCCTCACCACTCCTTTTAAGGTGTGGCTCTTAGTTACCATGGCTACTAAAAGCACATATCGACTGCACAGAAGCAGCGAGCTGCCCCCACCACCTCGCTTACTGAGTGTGCGAAGTACTCCACTGGAGAGACGTGAATGCCGTGGAATTGGAATATTGTGTTCTCGTCAAAACAAGCAGCAAAGGATCAACATTCTCCTCATTAATGAAATTTTATTCAATCCACAAATCCTTGCCCCTTCATTAAAAAATAACAAACCAAAGCATGAGGAGCTGAAAAGGAAAAATTGCATGCCACAGTCGGAGGGAGTTAGATTATCATCAATTGAGATAGTTATCCCAGCGCATCAGGAATGTATGATGGATTGACTCTGTGTGAATAAGTAGAAACACAATCACTAATACAAGCCATCCTGTCTGGGTTTATCGAGTGATAGTGCAAAGAGCTGAATGAAAGGTTTAACATAAAATACTGAGGAATGGGTTACTGATTGACAGGGAAAGGGAGCTGGATTATGATCAACCACAGTGTTGGGAGATGGGTTACTGAGTGAGTGAGCTGGTAGCATCAGTAGGGAAATAAAGCAAATGGCCTGAGTTTCTCATTTTCCTGAAAGTTACCAATTGATTCAGAAACCTCAAAAGATCCCAGCAAATGAAAGAAATAAATAATTGACATGTCCTTCTTCAAAATTAAAAGCTTTTCAGTTTGCTTATATTTCCACGTGTATAATCAGAGAACATTGCCACATTCAATCATTCTTCTCAAACCATTGAAACTTAATGCTGATGGTCAATTGACGTCAAAGATTGGCTTCCCCCGTGATTTGCTGCCACGTCATCTTTAAATAGTGTCCCTCAGAATCGGCTTTTCTTGGAACCGAGGTAATCTGTCTCCGTGTTTACACAGCCCAGTCACAAAACACATCTTCCTTCAATCCAATCCAATCTTCGACCAGCATCAATGAATGCCCTAAGCTATCTTGCACCCCAAGTAAGGTATGTAGCGTATATCCCCAGCCCCCCAACAAATGGGGGCATTACACCCAGACTGGCCTGAGGCTGCCCAATTTGTCACAGTTCCAGGTGGAATACCCCAAATCATTAAGGTCTCAGGCAAGGAGGGATGAATTGGCTTCTCTATTTTAATCATTCACCTCCTCAATTGGTCACAATACATTCATTTAAAAACTGATCCCTTTCCTTATGAATACCTTCCTCCCAAACCCAAATGAGCTTGTGCTTCAAAAGGAGCTGATTTAATGAGCTGTCTTGAGTTAATAAGAGAGTGAGTTTATTATTTATTAAATACAGGAAGAATTAGCAATACAACACCCATACACACAGATAAAATGAGTCCAAAGGATGATGTTATAAAGAAAGAAAAACATAGTCTGTG
This sequence comes from Stegostoma tigrinum, assembly GCF_030684315.1. Classification (NCBI taxonomy): domain Eukaryota; kingdom Metazoa; phylum Chordata; class Chondrichthyes; order Orectolobiformes; family Stegostomatidae; genus Stegostoma; species Stegostoma tigrinum. Next base: position 19,265,336 of record NC_081378.1, on the reverse strand, counting down.
AATTTTTCATGAAGAATGGATAGTTGAATGTTGTGGCTGTTTCACTGAAGGTTTGCAGTAGCAGTAAAAACTCTTTTTAAAAGCACACTTTGAGATTAAGGGCCAAAAACATCCACAACTTCCAACCTGTTGCAATGGCAGAATAGCCACTGTTTTACCTCACTCAAGTGACCAGCATTGATGAGTCTAAATGTTGACCCACTTTCAAGTTAATACAGATACATTTCCAGTGACCTCTGTAAATAATGACATTCTCCTAGGGACACCTAGTAAATACTCAAACACTTCCTTGAGAATCTCAGCAAGAATTGACACCCTCCAGGGATACACCAGTAAACATTGACACACTGCCCAGGAATCCTATTAAATATTTATATTCTGAGGGATACCTAGCACCCCCAAAGTCACCCAGAAAACACTGGCACACTCCAACGACACCCAATAAACATCAAGGCACTCCCAAAACACCCAGCAAAGGTGACACATACACAGGGCACACAGCAAACATTAACACAGTCTCGAGGTGATCTAACAAACACTGGCAAACTCTGACATCCAGCAAATAATAATGCACTTTTATTGAAATTCTGGTAGTGTGTTCCTGGTAGAAGAAAACAAATAATGCTGTCAATGTGGACAATGTAGTGTTGAATAAGAACATGCCAGTGAGTGAGTTAATGCAGAAATCTGACCACAGTGAAGATTATTGTAACAACATTAGGAATCACAGAAATCCTGTGTACCTGACACTACATAATGATCAATGATCAACTATGAGAAGTCTTTCATCTGGCACATTGTCCAGCACATCACTTCTTGCAAAGTTGTTAGACCATTGGGAATGTTCATCCTGCATCTAATTTGTCTAGTCCTGTTAGAATTTTATAGATTTCTATGAGATTCCACCCCCTCGCCTGACTAACCCAAACCATTCCATTCATCTAAACTGTAATGAATACAATCCTAACTGACTGTATCGCTCATCATACATCAGCTCTGCCATTTCAGGAATCAACATGGTAAACCTTCACTGCAGTCCCTGTACAGCAAGACCATCCTTCCTCATCAGATAAGGAGTCCAAAATGGCAAACAATATTCCAGGGATGGCCTCACCAATGTATAACCTCTGTATACCATCACCCCCTGATGCTGGATCTCACAATGGAGTGCCTACATGGAAGAGACTCCCTCCCTGTGCCGTAAGACTGCCTTTTCAGATGTCCTTTATGGTGATACCCTTCCCCTAGCTGGTTAAGTACCCAAGCCAATGAAGGCTCTCAAGAGCATCTGGAAGGGATAACCATCTGTGGGGCACAACTAGTTTAGTGAGTATCACAAGGATTAATAGACTAACTACCATGATGTTCCTTCGACAACAGCCTCAACAAGAAATACAAATCTCGTCGCAAAACAAAGAACACAAACATATGGGGATAAGCGATTTTGAGGGATCAAAGAAGAAACAAATAAACTTCCTTGCAGCTTGAGCAAGCTTTATAAATAAGAGAAATATTGTAGGCCATTATTTTTCAGTACATTGTAAGAATACAGGTTTGCTGTTCTTCTAGCTGAATTCAAAAATTGACCCAATTTACCACCTTGGCCAGTAAACATTTCAGAGTACAATGACACTGTTAAGAGCTGGGAGCTGCTTTACGACAGCTAAACAAACACAACAGAACTGTGGAAGAAAGCAGCATTTTGGGGTTTTGCAGTGTTTGGCTGAGCTGCTGAGTGTCATTGAATGTAGATGAAGAAAACAACAAACAACTATACTTTGAAGCTAAGTTAATTATTGTGTTGAACTATGAAGTGGAAGCTTACCGGGCTCTTAGCAACATGATCTTTAGTGAGATTAGTGGTAGAACCCGGCAAAATGCTCGGTGAGATCCATCTCAGTGTCAAGATCATCTCACTACATTTTGCAAATATTTTCCAATTAACTTGTTCAGAGATGTTATGACACACCTCTGGAGGAGGTGGGGACTTAGTGCCCTGGCCTCCTGGCTCAGAGATAGAGACACTACCACTGCATTACCAGAGCCCCTCACTGTATATTGGAAGCTCTTCTCAAGTGAAGCAAGATTGTGCTTAGGCAGTGGCTAGTTGCCAATATTGTGCATTAACCGCCTGGTTGACAGCAAAACTGTTCCCAGGTTGTGACCGTACCAAACTCGACAAACAAACTGGCTGCAGGGTAAACCTGACATGGAAACCAGAGCAGGTTCCCGGCACGTTCAGCTCTCCACTTAGTCCAAATAACCTCATTGTTGAACACTGGCCATCAATATCTGAGACATGCTGCATGGGTACTGACCACATGCACCCCTCATCCATGGACATTGGCATCTGGCATGTGCCAGCCCTTAACAACCCTCTCGGAACATCTCTGATCTACTTTTAAATGATTCTGCTATTCAGTGCTGCAACTTGGGTTACACTAAAAATTCTTATGTAATGCTGCTGCAAGGACACTGTGTGCTCAGGGATCCACAGCCAGCTCAAGGACCAGGCTCTGCGTTCTCTGTGCTAATGCTCTCTCATAATGCTCAGACCAGAGCTGCCCAAGCATGGCAAATGGGGAAACTGGAGTCCTGGATGGCCCCTTCCTCCAGTGCCAACAGTGGAGGCCTTGAAACCAGACCCATGCCAGCCCTGTCTGAGGCTGATGCCCGAGTTAAACACTCTCAGATATCCGAAGAAATGCACTGCACTGTACGAAAAAGGTCAATATACTTCTTCATTCAATCTGGTTAAGTGTCACAATCGTTAATCACTCCATCTCTGCTACTGTACCCGTTTCCCATCAAGGATCATGCTCTGCCACTCTCACTGTTGCCTGCAACTTCTTCCCCTTTCACCCTCATTACCAAATCCCAATAGCACTGACCCTGCACATGCTCAGTGCTGCCTACTCACTCGCTCAGGAAAGCTCCCGACACCATCTGCACTACTTGGCTCTCTCTCTCCCTCTCTCACTCAACTGTGAGGAAAATAGTCCAAAATAGGGTAAAAAGACTAGGGCAAAAGTTTTTCGGGTTGAGGGGGCAAAGGGGAGGCAATGCAAGGCAGGGAGGCTGTCAGCATTTAGGTAGCAGCGAGTGACTGTCTTAGACTCCCTACAGTGTGGAAACAGGCCCTTTGGCCCAACAAGTCGACACCGACCCTCACAGCATCCCACCCAGACCCATCCCCCACTATCCCACCTAATCTACACATCCCTGAGCACTATGGGAAATTTAGCATGGCCAATCCACTCAGACTGCACATCTTTGGACTGTGGGAGGAAACTGGAGCTCCTGGAGGAAACCCACGCAGACACGGGGAGAATGTGCAAACTCCACACAGACAGTCGCCTGAGGGTAGAATCAAACCCAGATTCCCGGCGCTGCGAGGCTGCAGTGCTAGCCACTGAGCCACCATACCACCCCAATCTTTCTTTGTTTCTGTAACAAAAAGAACTGATTATTGTATTTCAACACAAAACATTTGTTGATGGGGGGTATAGTACTGGTTGAAATTTTTTGGAGTGGAAGGCCCCATCGATTAGTTCTCGAAGTTAAAAGTGGCACAGCAAGAGACGGAGAGAGGTATCTCGGGAAGACATCTAGGGAAGTGGGAAAGAAAAACAGAGAAAAAGCAGTGGAAAACAAAGATGGAAAGAGATAACAATGTAGGAAATGGAAAGGAGAGTGAGAAAGAATGAAAGCAGACTGAGAGATAGGGAATCCTCATGCCGAAAGCCAACTCACTTCTAACTTCCACCTTCACATGATCTCCTCTGAAGCCAGATTGGAGTGTATCCCACCAGAGGTAGCCCAAGATTAGTTTAACCTAACTCCATGACTCAATTCCAGTCATCATTCCCTTCTCTGGTGACCATGAATTAGGGGTGAATCTTTCTCTAGCATTAGAACAAAAAGGCAAAAATTATTTTTATTATTAAGCATTGTTGCATGTCATCTTCTAGTGGACATTTCCATTAATTACTCAGTTAAATAATTAATTTATTGCTTTGAAATGTTTTTTCAATGAAGTTCGTGTTTACTGTTTATTACGTGTTTATTGTTATCACTCTGAAATTTCCTCCCCAGCTCTCAAGGAAGAGAAGAATGTAAATGAGCTTCTCCCCCAACCCGAGAAAGGACTGGACTTAGAAACTGGACTTAGACTTGGTCAATATGAAGTGAATACTTGTGCTTGCCCGTACAGTATTTATAAACCCTTGCATCATATTTTAGACATCTTTGTGTAAGTGTTATGCAGCCACAGTCACCATTGCATCGCATTTATTTTGATTTCCAGGTAGTTCAATAAATATTTGTTTCTGATTCAGATCTTGGAGTACTTTCCATTATTCTCTTAATTCTTTGTTTCAAACACAACTGAATAGATTCAAGTCTTATACAGATAGGATATTGCTCTTACTTCAATATTGATCCAAACTGCCAGTGAACGATGAATTATGGTCAATGCTACAGTGAATTTCTATTGTCAACTGTACTCTTGGCTCTGGATCACCTTTGAACCATGACAATAAAGATAGATCAAAGAACAATACAGCACAGGAACAGGCCCTTCAGCCCTCCAAGCCTGCACTACCACATTTTGCTCTTCCATACTAAAACTGCCTTCACTTATGGGATTCATATCCCTCTATTCCCCTCCTATTCATGTATCCATCCAGGTGTTTCCTGAATGCTGCTATTGTGCCTGCTTCCACCACCCTCTCTGGCAACGTGTTCCAGCTGTTGACCATCCTTTGTGTGAAAAACTTGTCTCAAACATTTCTTTTAGCCTCCCTCCTCGCACAATGAACCTGTGCCCCCTAATAATTGACCCCTCCACCGTGGGTAAAAGCCTCATACTTTCCACTCTATCCATGCCAATCACAATCTTATAAACTTCTATCAACCTCCTGCATTCCAGTGAAAACAAAGCCAGACTATCCAAACTTCCTTCATAGCTAAACTCCCCCACACCAGGCAACATCCTGGTAAACTTTTTCTGTACCCACTCCAAAGCATCCACATTCCTCTGGTAGTGTGGTGACCAGAACTGTACACAATATTCCAAGTGTGGCTGAACTAAAGTTCTAGTAAGCCGCAGCACAACTTGTCTATCCTTACACTCAATGTCCCTTTCAATGAAGGTAAGTATGATATAAGCATTTTTTACTACCTTATCTACCCGCGGTGCCACCTTCAATGATCTGTGGACCTGCACACCCAGATCCCTCTGCATATCAACATTCCTAAGGGTTCTGCCATTCATTGTATAATTTCCACTTGTACCTGACTTTCTAAAATGCATCACCTCACATTTTTCCAGAATAAACTCCATCTGCCAATTTTCTGCCCATGCCTCCAACTGATCTACGTCCTGCTGTATTTTCTGATAATCCTCCTTACTATCCGCAACTCCACAAATCTTTATATCGTCTGTAAACTTACTAATTAGACCAGCTACGTTTTCCACCAAATCATTTATGCAGATCATAAACAGAGGTCCCAGCACTGATCCCTGTGGAACACCCTCCATTCCAAAAAGCATCCTTCCACTGCTACTATCTCCTATGAATCAGCCAGTTCTATACCCATCTTGCTCGCTCACCACTGATAACCACATGACTTCACCTTTTGAACGAGTCTGCCATGAGGGACCTTGTCAAAGGCTTTACTGAAGTCCATGTAGATAACATCGACCACTGTTCCCTCATCAATCATCTTCATCACCGCCTCAATAAACTCTATCAAGTCAGTGAGGCGCAACCTTACCCCGCACAAAACCATGCAATCACAAATAAACCCATTCACTTCTAAATGTGTATAGATCTTGTCCCTGAGAATCTTTTCCAATACTTTCCTCATCACTGACGTCAGACTCACAGCCCTGTAACTTTCAGGATTATCCCTGCTACCCTTCTTAAACAGTGGGGCAACATCAGCTTTCCTCCAGTTCTCTGGGACCTCACTTGTGGCCAAGGAGGATATAAAGATGTCTGTCAATGCTCCAGCAATTTGTTCTTTTGCCTCGCACAATATATTGGAATAGATTCCATCAGGACCCAGGGAGTTATCTCCATTAATAGATCTACAAGACTGTGTGCCATATTGATGCCTCCAGTGCTGACAGATGAGAAAGATTGAACATGCACTGGAATTGGACTTCTCACAATGTTTGCAAATCACAAAATATTCTACAACTAAGGCATTTTGAATCAGAAACAGACATTGTTGGCAAAGCTCTGTTTTCACTCCACAGCCGCTGCTTGAACTGGTCAGTTTCTCCAACAATTCCTGTTTTTGTTTCAAATTTCTTGCATCCACAGTTCTTTGTTTGACTTAAGTATTTTTGAAGTGTAGTGTCCATATAATGTAGGGAAATGAAGCAATCGATATTAAATTTACTCTGAGATGGATGAACACCACAGGCCAAGCAGCATCATAGGAGCAGGAAAGCTGACGTTTTGGGCCTAGACCCTGCTTCAGAAATGGGGGAGAGGAAGGGGATTCTGAAGTAAATAGGAAGAGGGGGAAGGCGGATAGGAGATGGATAAAGGAAAAGATAGGGTGAGAGGAGACAGACAGGTCAAAGAGGCGGGGTTGGAGCCAGTGAAGGTGAATGTCAGTGGGGAGTTAGGGAGGGGATAGGTCGGTCCAGGGAGGACGGACAGGTCAAGGAAGCGGGATGAGGTTGGTGGGTAGGAGGTGGGGGTGGGGCTTGAGGTGGGAGGAATGGTTAGGGAGGTGGGGACTAGCTGGGCTGGTTTTGGGATATGGTCAGGGGAGGGGCAATTTTGAAGCTTGTGAAGTCCACATTGATACCCTTAGGCTGCAGGATTCCCAAGCGAAATATGAGATGCTGTTCCCACAGCTTTCGGCTGGTATCCTTGTGGCAGTGCAGGAGGCCCAGGATGGACATGTCATCTGAGGAGTGGGAGGGGGAGTTGAAATGGTTCGCAACTGGGAGGTGTAGTTGTTTGTTGCAAACTGAGCGTAAGGTGTTCTGCAAAGTGGTCCCCAAGCTTCCGCTTGGTTTCCTGGATGTAGGAGGAGGCCACAACAGGAACAGAGGATACAGTATATCACATTAGCAGATGTGCGAGTGAACATCTGTTTGATGTGGAATGTCTTCTTAGGGTCTGGACTGGGGATGAGGGGGAAGTTGTAGGGACAGGTGTAGCATTTGTTTCAGTTGCAGGGAAACGTGCCGGGGTTGGAGGGGAGTGTGGAGCGGACAAGGGAATCACGGAGAGAGTGGTCCCTCCGGAAAGCAGATAAGGGTGGGGAGGGAAAAATGTCTTTGGTGGTGGGGTCGGGTTGCAGATGGCGGAAGTTTCAGAGGATGATGCATTGGATCCGGAGGTTGGTGGGATGGTACGTGAGGATGAGGGGGATTCTGTTTTGGTTGTTATTGCGGGGGTGTGTGGGATGTGTTGTGGGAAATGCGGGAAGCACAGTTGAGGGCATTCTCGACCACTGCAGGGGTATGTTCCGGTCCTTGAAAAATGAGGACATCTGGGATGTCTGGGAGTGGAATGTCTCATCTGGGAAGCAGGTGCGGCAGAGGCGAAGAAATTGGGAATACGCGATGGCCTTTTTGCAGGAAGGTGGGTGGGAGGAGGTGTATTCTAGGTAGTTGTGAGAGTTGGTAGGTTTGAAATGGATATCAGTTTCCAGGTGAATGCCAGAGATGGAGACAGCGAGGTCCAGGAAGGACAGCGAGGTATCAGAGTTGGCCTAGGTGAACTTAAGGATGGGGTAGAAGGTGTTGGTGAAGTAGATGAATTGTTTGAATCCTCATGGAAACATGTGGTGGCGCCAACACAGTCATCAATGTAACGGAGGAAGAGGTGGGGTTTGGGGCCAGGGCAGCTACGGAAGAGGGATTGGTCCGTATAACCTACAAAGAGGCAGGCATAGCTTGGGCCCATGCAGGTAATCATGGCCACCCCCTTTGTCTGTAGGAAGTGGGAGGAATTGAAAGAGAAGTTGTTGTTGTTCTAATCAAGAATCATTGTTGATGAAAAGGACAACTTAAGATGCTTGAAGACCCCCTGCTCAATATCTGCATCACCTCAGTGTTTGTCATCCTGTAAACAATAATGTCTCACTCCTTTAGGTAACGTATCTTCAACTCACCACAAACATTTAACAATGCAAGCGCTTGCTTTACTATACCTTCCCCATGTAGGTTTGTCAGCACTGTGAGGGACAAAGTCAATTCAATGCAGAAATCTTTAAGTAAGCAATAAGCCAAGAGAGAAGTATTTCCAATCACAGGCCAACTTGCATTCATTCAAGCATTCTATAACCCATCTTCTGATTTCTGTACTTCTCTTTAAAAAGAAACCTAGAGAATACGTTCCTGCACAAATCTGAGCAAAGGTTGAGGAGGCTTTTAGGAAGATAAAAGGGTAACTGGGAAATGACTTGACTGAAGCTTTCAGCATTCTTAGCAGAATTGACAAAAGGATTCCTGACATTCAATTAGATCGTGGCTGATTAATACCACAACTTCATTAACAAGTCTTTACTTTCTGTCCCTTGACATTCTTATCCAGCAAAACCCTATCCCTCTCGTTTCTGATTCAACTGCTTAAATGACTTGAAAGCTCCATTTGTCCCTCCAGTCTCCGTGAGCCATTTGAGGAGAACAGAATTTCAAATTTCCACAATTGTTTGTGTGAAAACAGGCTGTTTTCACACTTGGACAGCTTGATCATAATGAAATGGTGCCCTCACTGTCAGCATCAAAGTGTGGAGACACTCAGGCCAGTTGCAATGGTATAGCTGTTACTGGACACAAGGGCAGCTAGCTCATCACAGGCTGTGTTAAAATCTGTTAACCCCCAGTCTGTGGACTGCCGAATACATCGAAGCATATTTCATAAAGCAACGATTGAACCTGACACTAGCCAAGGTGAACCTCCTGAGATTAGCTGCCCCAAAACCTTCAATCTCTTAGTTCAGCTATAGGTCTTGCATTACATCCTTAACAGTTGAATCATTCAGCTTGGAGACCTTCCCATTAGTTACACTGAACTAACTGGATCATGGTTGGGTCAGCAGAACTTTTAACAAGCTCAGGATGCGCCCAATTAGTAGCACCTCATCCCACGGTCTGGTTCAGCAGAAATTTGACTTGAAAGCACCAACTGACAGTGAAAACAGCAGCAGTCAGGTCCATTTCTTCATTAATCATGTGCTTATTTCAAATGTAGTCTGTGTGGATTCCCAAGGTTTCTGCCTTTCCCTCCCAGTCACTATTTGATGAGGCTGGAATGATGTTAATTATTTGGATCAGTCAATGTGAAAAAGAACATGACCAACACAATAAAACTCAATTAACCTCACAACTCGACGAAGATCGAGCAAATTAAATGCATGCACACACATTCGCTTACCCTTCAGTACGCAGACATTTTTTTTCCCCTTTATTCATTCTTGGGATGAGGGGGTCGCTGGCTAGGCCAGCATTTCTTGCCCAGAGGGCAGTTTAGGATCAACCACATTGCTATGAGTCTGGAGTCACATGCAGGCCAGACCAGATAAGGGTGGCAGTTTCCTTCCCCAAAGGATATCAGTGAACCAGATGGGTTTTCCGCAACGACCAGTAATGGACTCATGGTCATCAATAGAATCCTGTGGCAGGATCCTAACCCAGGTTCCCCAGAACATTGCCTGGGTTTCCGGATCAGCAGTCCAGCAATAACACCACTAGGCCATTGCCTCCCTGTTATGCTCATACTCAGAAAAGTACAGATACCCAGGCTGATGTAAGTCACACGCACACAGGCCCAAATTTTCATATGGTTAGGTCAACTTAGGATGGTTTCAACAGTAGCAGATGAGACCAAATTCCAAGGTTCCTATCCGCATTGTTTTCTAGCAATTTTGGCTACTGAAGATGAGGGTGTGGGTAACCAAATCACACATAGCACTCCTACCCTTGTTAGTGCTTCTAGTGATGGACATTTCAAACACTGACCGTACTTCACAATTTTGATGGAACTGTGTCTGTAACTGGATATGGTTGACAGCAATTCAGTGAATTTATTAACCATGAGGAATTTCTAGCTGAACTGTAAACAAAAAGTCATTCATTATTTTATTTAAAACACATTATCCTTCTAATGTTCTCTCAAGCTGTTAATCTATCACGGTCATTGAAATTATCAATAATAACAAGCTGTTTCTCACTTCACATCTCTTAATCTTGTGGAAATAAACATAAACGCATTGAAAAAATCTCTAAAAATAAAGAGCAAGTTATTACATGACAATGAAGACATCAAATAAAGCTATTACTTTGTTGCAAGCTCCATCAACAATGCCTGCTGAGCTGAATGCATTATCCATTCTTGCAGCTCTGCTAAGCATTCATTGTATGGCCATCTTGAGAAGAAAGATATCTGGCTAGCTGTTCTAACAACATGTGTGGTTATGATATAAGAGATAATGGGAACTGCAGATGCTGGAGAATCCAAGATAACAAAGTGTGGAGCTGGATGAACACAGCAGGCCAAGCAGCATCTCAGGAGCACAAAAGCTGATGTTTTGGGCCTAGACCCGAAACGTCAACTTTTGTGCTCCTGAGATGCTGCTTGGCCTGCTGTGTTCATCCAGCTTCACACTTTGTTATCTTGGTTATGATATCAGCTGCCTAGACCTATATTCTGAAGTTCCTGCCTAACATTGCTACCTCTCTACTTCTGTCCTTTTTTTTAGAAAAAGTTACCTCTTTGATCAATCTTTTTGTTCATTTGCTCTAAAATCTTCTTACATGTCTCCATATCATATTTTGTTTTATTTAGTTGCCAATGTTGCTGCCAATGTTGCTAACAGTGATTCTCTGAACTTCTGAATAAGATCGAAGAAACAAAATGTTCAATGCGAGCTGTGTGAAGTTTGGCAAATCTTCCAGAGGGTGTCAGTCCACCTAAGCCCATCAATAAGATTCCAACCCATGCCTTCATTCAGAATACCTATTATTTGATATATGAACCGCCAAACTTCTCACTTAGATTCAGCATCTATTATTCTATACACAAATTTCCTAAACACCCTTTGATCAGTTTCTGGCCTGTTACTCACTTCTATGATTTTGTCATTCTGTGTACAGACTACACAAGTTACAGCCTGTAACTCTCTCCTGGGTACCTTTTCACTTCTGAATAAAAGGGTCTGTAGTCCTGGTAATAACTGTGTTAAGCTTCAGAATCACAAGGAAAAGTAACATGATTACACAGCAAAGGGAAAAGATTAGTCAGGTAAATGTGATCAGTGCATTTTGGTTTGCATCAAACCAGCACCAGGAAATTGGAAGTGTTTTATGTTTGCTCCATTACTACTAATAAATCACAGACACAGATTGACATCAAAGTGTCAGTACCTTTGATGCAAATGAAGTGTTGAGGTGAAACTGTAAACTGTTATGTTGAAACCTGTTGGTCACTGCTGTTCCTCAGGAAACCTTCGGGCTTGCAGTGACTCTAGCATGAAAATTTCTGGGGGTGCATGATTGTTCTACAGCCCAACAAACTACAGATCAGACTGAGCTTTCAACTCCAATGAAACAAAAAGTAAATCCAAATTCCAGCTTCGGCTCGGTTCCTGGTTTCTCTCCCGAATGAGTCCCATTGCCTATGGCTTTAGTTTGACCTCTACTCTGGGAATTCAAGCTGCAATGAATCCAAGATAACTATTGAGTGTAGAATACTGAATTGGAGAGCTCTGGACTGGGAGTCCCAATGGCAGAGGGCTACACTTCCACCAAATCAAGCTCATGTTCTTGTTGGCAAGGGAAAACTTTTTAAAAGAAGAAGTTGTAATTACTGCACTTAGAGCTTAGACCAAGTATCAATACCATAGCCAACAGGCACTATAAGGCACAGTAAGGGAAATCATGGATCACAGAAGCAATTCAAATAGAGGTTAAAGAGCCAGGGACATAATGAAGCCAGAATTTCTGTGATGAAGGGGCATTTTCAAAGCCGAAGCAGAGAAGATCTAGTAGAAGAACCAAGTTATCAGACTTCATTAAGCCCCAAACAGGCTGAAGATCCATTATTAGAACTATCGTTAAATTAGGAAGTATTTATTAAAGCCGATGACAGCAGAAATCATTCAGGAAGAAAACTGAAAACAATGGGAATCTTTATTAAAGCTATGCACAGTAGGTATCAGCTGGAAAAAAGTCATGAAAGTGGACATCATTATTAAAGCAATAGCAGTGAGATTTATTCAGAGAAACTGTACAGAATTGGAACTTTTTTAGTTAGAATGATTTTGGAATAAAATGCTGGAAAGCTCCATTTAAACCATAGAAGCCTCCAGTTCAACAGTATGGAGTCGTAGAACTGTTATTACTTCAACAGTCAAAATCTTTTAGGTAAATAAACTATGAAGACAATGACATCAGAAATAATACTGCCAGAAAGATATAATTTCAGAGATGGACCAAACTGACAGAGTTGGACATCCTGGAGAAAACAGTTTTTAACATACACAATAGCTTCTAAATTAGACACTAAACCCGAAGCTGAACAACTTAATTCATACTTGTATACTTTTGGAAATATAATTGGCATTAAAGTGTAAAAGAAGCATCAGGTACTTTTGAAGTAGTAATGAGAGCCTTTGATAATTACTATAACCTCAGAACAAATGCAATTCTTGAAAGAGCATGGTTTAGTAGAGAAAAATAATCAGCACCCACAAGAATCCACAGATACTTTCATTAGTGCTCAATGGACATTAGTTCAGAAATGTGACTATGGAGATTTAAAGTCAGGGCTCATAACAGACAGAAACATTTTTGAATTGCTAATGACCCTTTAACAGATACATTACAGAAAATAGGAGCTTTGGCTCTGGAGAAAGCCATACAGATGATAAGTGAAACGAAAGTCTCGAAGTAGCACATATCAATTCTCAGAGGAGACACTCAACCTTATCATAGGACATCATCAAAGTCCATACAGTGCTTAAGGTAAAATAACTACAAAAGACTAATGAGGAAATAGTATAACAAATAGGATACACAGCACACTGCAATCCCTTGTTAGGGCTTTGCAGCGAGGAAACCCTCACAGGGAAGGGCTATGCTCAAATATTAAAAATGAATGCCTTACTTTTTTGTTCTTTATTCATTCACAGGATGAGGGTGTTACTAGCTAGGCAGCATTGTTTGCCCATCCCGAATTGTCTGGAGGGCAGTTAAGAGTCAACCCCATTGTAGTGGTAATAAAGTGTGAAGCTGGATGAACACAGCAGGCCAAGCAGCATCTCAGGAGCACAAAAGCTGACATTTCGGGCGTAGACCCTTCATCAGAGAGGGGGATGGGGAGAGGGTTCTGGAATAAATAGGGAGAGAGGGGGAGGCGGACCAAAGATGGAGAGAAAAGAAGATACGTGGAGAGGAGAGTATAGGTGGAGAGGTAGGGAGGGGATAGGTCAGTCCAGGGAAGACGGACAGGTCAAGAGGTGGGATGAGGTCAGTAGGTAGGAAATGGAGGTGCGGCTTGGGATATGAGGAAGGGATGGGTGAGAGGAAGAAGAGGTTAGGGAGGCAGAGACAAGCTGGGCTGGTTTTGGGATGCAGTGGGGGGAGGGGACGAACTGGGCTGGTTTTGGGATGCGGTGGGGGAAGGGGAGATTTTGAAGCTGGTGAAGTCCACATTGATATCATTGGGCTGCAGGGTTCCCAAGCGGAATATGAGTTGCTGTTCCTGCAACCTTCGGGTGGCATCATTGTGGCACTGCAGGAGGCCCATGATGGACGTGTCATCTAAAGAATGGGAGGGGGAGTTGAAATGGTTCGCGACTGGGAGGTGCAGTTGTTTATTGCGAACCGAGCGGAGGTGTTCTACAAAGCGGTCCCCAAGCCTCTGCTTGGTTTCCCCAATGTAGAGAAAGCCACACCGGGTACAATGGATACAGTATACCACATTGGCAGATGTGCAGGTGAACCTCTGCTTAATATGGAAAGTCATCTTGGGACCTCGGATAGGGGTGAGGGAGAAGGTGTGGGGGCAAGTGTAGCACTTCCTGTGGTTGCAGGGGAAGGTGCCGGGTGTGGTGGGGTTGGAGGGCGGTGTGGAGCGAACAAGGGAGTCACGGAGAGAGTGGTCTCTCCGGAAAGCAGACAAGGGTGGGGATGGAAAAATGCCTAGGGTGGTGGGGTCGGATTGTAGATGGCGGAAGTGTCTGAGGATGATGCGTGGTATCTGGAGGTTGGTGGGGTGGTGTGTGAGAACGAGGGGGATACTCTTTGGGCGGTTGTGGCGGGGGCAGGGTGTGAGGGATGTGTTGCGGGAAATGCGGGAGATGCGGTCAAGTGTGTTCTCGACCACTGTGGGGGGAAAGTTGCGGTCCTTGAAGAACTTGGGCATCTGGGATGTGCGGGAGTGGAATGCCTCATCATGGGAGCAGATGCAGCGGAGGCGGAGGAATTGGGAATAGGGGATGGAATTTTTGCAGGAGGGTGGGTGGGAGGAGGTGTATTCTAGGTAGCTGTGGGAGTTGGTGGGAGGTAAGGAGTTCCTGGGCCAAAGGGGAGAAAATGGAGTCCAGATAGGTGGAGATGAGTTCGGTGGGGCAGGAATAGGCTGAGACAATGGGTCGACCAGGGCAGGCAGGTTTGTGGATTTTGGGATGGAGATAGAAACGGGCCATGCGGGCTTGGGGAATAATAAGGTTGGAGGCTGTGGGTGGGAGGTCCCCTGAGGTGATGAGGTCATGAATGGTGTTGGAGATGTTGGTTTGGTGCTCAGGGGTGGGGTCATGATCAAGGGGGCGGTAGGAGGAGGTGTTGGAGAGTTGGCGTTTGGCCTCGGCGATGCAGAGGTCAGTGCGCCATACTACCACAGCGCCACCCTTGTCTGCGGGTTTGATGGTGAGGTTGGGGTTGAAGTGGAGGGAGCGGAGGGCTGCCCGTTCTGCAGGGTAGTGGGTGAGAGGGGTGGAGAGGTTGAGGCGGTTAATGTCTCGACGGCAGTTGGAGATGAAGAGGTCGAGGGAGGGTAGGAGGCCTGGGCGTGGTGTCCAGGAGGAGGACTTGTGTTGGAAGCGGGTGAAGGGGTCAGTGGAGGGAGGGTTAGGGTCCCGGTTGAAGAAGTAAGCGTGGAGGCGAAGGCGGCGGAAAAACTGCTCTGTGTCCAAACGTGACTGGTATTCGTTGATGTGTGGGTGTAGGGGAACAAAGGTGAGCCCCTTGCTTAGGGTCTGGAGTCACATGTAGGCCAGACCAAGTAAGGATTGCAGTTTCCAGTGAACCAGGTGGGTTTTTCTGACAGTCAATTCATGTTCATCATTGGATTCCTAACTCCAGATATTTTATTGAATTTAAATTCCACCATCTGCTGTGGTGGGATTTGAACCCAGGTCACCAGAACATTATTTGGGTCTCTGGACTAACAGTCCAGCAATAATACCGCTCGGCCATTGCGTCCCTAATTGGTCACTTTCAGAAAATATGCTCAGGTAGGATGTGCAAGCAACAGTGTTTGGGTATGATCACTGCACCCAAACCTGATTGGTCACCTGAGTTTGTGCTGACGTTACATAGGTCAACAATACAGTGGTGTGGAGAATCTGACCTTTTCCAACAGTTACTGAGAGGTCAGCTAAAAAAAATCTGAAGTAGAGATCCAAAGACTGATGCAAACAGTGGATTCTTGCAAATAAGTGACCAATTAAGATTTCTAACCACACATGAATTGATTTGAAACATTTTGTTTCAAGAGACTGCCATTCAGCATCATCAGACATCTTTCATTTGAATATATCCAATACTGTATAAGCTCTTCTAGGAGTCGTGTGTCTCATGGATTGATACATTTGACACACAGTGAGTCACTCCAGGAGCATGATCAGATATGGCAACCATTCCTCAAGCTCTTCCAAGGGGAAGGGTGCACCAATCAGAAAAATGGTGAATTCTCAAAATAATCTATTTGTTTTTTGATTGACATTATCAGAATCAGGGTAAATGGCAAAGCATAGAAATACAGAATAATTCAGGAGGTTCCAATGCTAAGACAGTTCAGGATAAAGACTTCTAGCAAGAGTAAACAAATTAGCTAGCTCCAATATCAATATATTGGTGGCACTAGAAGATATTCTCGTCATACATTTAACAAGCAGCATCAACATTTAGTTTTCACAGTATCTCAAAGCAGTGCAGTAAAGTTGTAATTTCTTTGCAGTCTCCATTGAATCAGCAATTGCTTTTAAGAATGTTTGAAAAATACTTTTAAAGTTTGTATCAATTTTAATGGAATCAATTGTTATCTTCTTGAAAAGCAAGGAATACTGCTCCATGTGACCTAGTAACCCTTGACCTGTAAGCATCGTGAACAGGATGTCAAGATCCAGAAGTTATGTACGAGGCACACAGGTGGTCTGGTGGCAGAAGGTGATCAATATACTCACACAGAAACAAAGAGATAACAAAACAGAAAGACGAATATACAGAATTCTTGTGAGTAGCACAAGCAAATTTCTCTCAAATTGAAGCTAATCTTTCTGTTTGGCAGAAATATAGAGAGCCCATTAAGTCATTGCATGAATAATCTGAGAGATACAAGGAGAGAGAGAGACTGGCACAAAGAGAAAGATATGGTTAAGAACAGCTCATGGTAAATCTGTGCAGTTACATATTGCCATAACGATTAAAGTGAAATTTACATTTTTGTCCGCAGAGTCACTTGTCTGTCAATCCATACGTTATTCACAGTGTGTATCTTTTACTTTAACATAAATCAGAATGAAAGTGAAATCTAATTGCTAATTACTTCATTCAGGGGTCAATCCATACATTTGGTGATTTTGATTTATTGTTTTCATCTGGGCTTCACAACAACAAGCTTCTAATCACATCTTTAGTCAGAACCACTATCATACTAAATGGACCTGAGAATATTTCTAGCCTTGAGAACCTCTGTTTCGATTGTGTGCTGCACCAGGCACTCCAAACAAAACTTCAGCACCCAGCCATGAAAATGTAAAGCTTCAGTTCATTAGGCACAGGGTGAACTTCAAAAGCTCAAAACTAAAACTTTCAGTGAACAGACCTCATGCAGATATCTTCTTTAAAAAACTGCCATGACAGATACTTAACTGCCCTTGTGCAATTAAGATGGCTGTGTCTCTGGCTTTAGTAATTCCATGAAAGTTGATGAGTGAATAAATTTTATGGACAAGTTCAGTGCAAGATCCTAAGCCCAAAGTGCAAAATATCAACAAATGTGAATGGGAGAGGTAGGGATAGCAGAGTCTGGAGCAGCCATGATGGGCCTTCTATCCTATAATTCTGTTCTACAAGTCTGTGGTTTCTGAAACACAAGCCAATGAAGTTGCATTTGGGCAAATTAAGAGCAAACACTACTCCAATGGTTAGGAACCTATTGATATCCTACTCTGGCTCTAGGAAGGATCTCTAATGTGTTCAAAGTGTACAGCTTGTTGGTGTTATTGTTTTGTCCAAAATAACTGTTGTGCCTTAAGTAAATATTGTATCCCTTTAAATGGATAAGGCACCATCTAGGTGGAAGTTAACCATTACAGTCACAATTGCTGAAATTCAAACTTCAAAATTCAGCAGTAGAATTTTAAGAATCTAGCTGAGAATGGACAAAGTAAAAAAAAACTAAAAGAGCTACAGATAGTGGAAATCAGAACAATATCAGAAATTGCAGGAAAAATCTCGGCAGGTCTGGCAGCATCTGTGGAGAGAAATCAGAGTTAACGTTTCAGGCCCAGTGACCCTTCCTCAGAACTGATGGTAGCTACAAAGTGTTGGTTTTTATGCAGAAGATAGGATAGGGGGAACAGGTAAGGTAAAATGTGTAAATCTCAGAATGAACTATAGTCCAAAACAAGAGGCCTTTGCTTTTAGCACATGAATGATTAAACTTTGGGCTCTACCTGAAACATTGGGTACAATGTAACTATTGAGGAGCCAATATAACACACCAGCAACATCAGAGGCTGCACCAATGATGTTACCCAGCAGGGTAGTGAAACATCTGCAGAACAATGAACCAGCTTGGCGAGCCAACCAACCACAACATGCAACACTGTGACTACAATTCAAATGTACTTTGTTGACTGTGAAGCACTTGTCATTATTGTGAGATTGTGACAAGTGCTATATAAATGTGAGTCTTCCATCAGTATGGCCACTGAACCATTTAGGGTGCGAATGAGGTCATGCTGTGTCCTGTAAGTAATGTATCTAGTGCTTTATGTTCCAACTAGTGATTTATTGGGCGTTGTTCACGGTAATTTGGATGAACTGCTAATTTACAAGGAGAAGAGCTTTGTACTTCGCTACCTGTACAGTATTATTTTGCTGATAAGATGCATTTATTGTTCCCATCCTTCCCTGTCCTTGGCCAGGTCTCACGGTTGAATTGATGTAAGTATGCACCAAGGACAGTAAAAGATGATCTCCTATCATGAATACCTGTGGTGAAATAGAGGATAATTGCACATTCACTTGTAAATCCATGATGTCAGAAGAACTCATCTTCAAATAATTGCTGCAATAATAAGCAAAGATTACCAAAGGTGATTTGGTAGTGAGAAGAAAAGCCAATTTTTGGTTGTGTGAGATGGCACTTCCAGATATTTAAAAAATAATAACGCTCCAAGACTGTTGTGTTGCACTGGTAGCTAGGAGGCCTGGGTTCAAGTCCCACCTGCTCCAGAGGTATTTCATTATACATCCAAACACATTGATTAGAAACATCTACAATGGGCAACAGTCTACTGTCTTCCAGTCTGAAAAAACAATTACAATGTGCAACATCTCCTGTGGTGGAATGGTGGTGTTCCGACATCTGAACTAGGAGGCTGGACTAGTCAGATGTGTGCAATAGCATCACCTCACAGGTTGAAAAAAGTAAAAACAATTGAGGTGTGACAACTGAAGAATGATGTAGGCTCCGACATCTATGAAACTATTGGCTTTTATTTCTCTGATTAACTCAAGTAAAAGCTTGGAAAGCCTGGTGTAGCTAGGCCTCATTTCATTGAAAGCTATTCTCTTGCTCAATAACAAGGGATGGAAATCTCAGTTATTATAGTCTCCTGCTTACATTTGGGACTTAAGAGGTAAATCCCAAATTGCATCTTCCCTTATTTGGCCTCAAGGTCTTTGTTCTGTTACTGTAATTTTGCCTCCACAGGAGACAACATAGCATTTGATTGGGAGTAGTGGGGAGCATGAGGAGTTGTGATAATAAATTGCAACAAGACTGAATATGGCAGCTGTGATAGAGCAGATGGTTCTCCCCAGCCCTCATTTATGTATGTTTGAACAAGATAATTTTTTCTGTGATTGTTTCTTGCTTGCCTGCTCTAATGACTCATTGCTGGCTAAAGAATAGATGTAAAGTAATTCATGGACCAGGCAATCATTTTACTCAGCTGACGTGATGAAAACCTATGAAAAGCTTTAATAGGAAGTGTCTAGGAAGTTTTAGACAGGCAACACTGTGAAATGTTGGAAGCTGAAAACAAAAGCAGTGAGTCCAAATCTAACCAAAGGTCTTTGTATGAACACTAATGTGTATTTTCATTTCTAATCAAGTGTTACCTTGGTTCCAGTGGTAGCACTAACCGCTGTGAGTCAGCGATTCTAATGATCAAACCCCACTCCAGGACATGAGCATATTATCCTGCTTTTCAATGAAGGGAGTGCCATATTATTGAAGGTGCCACCTTTTTGGAAGACAATGTTGTCCAGAGGCCTGTCTACCCTTACAGGGGAATGAGAGAAGTCCTATAAGACCAGCTGAAAATCAACAAGGAATCTCTGGGCAATATTCCTGTATCAACCAACACCATCAAAACACAAGTCATCTGACTAGATAACCAAGATAACCTGCAGCGAAATCACAACACTAAAAAAGTCCCTGAAATATTCAGGTAATTCTGAATTTGTGTTAAGAATCTATATAAATAGATGTCCAATGTGATCAAGCAGTACAATCATAGTGGAAGGGAGCATAAGAGCATGAAAAAGGCAGCAGGTGATAGCCACATACTTCCTTGTGACTACCCCACCATTCAATAAGATCATGACTGTTCAATGCCTCAGTTCCACTTCTCTAACCTATCCCCATTTCCCTTAATTCCCTTTGTGTTAAAAATCCATTGCTCTGTCTTTAATATGCTCAAAACCTAACATCCTCTTACTGTCTTGGCTTGAAAATTCATAAGGTTCAGAACCACTGACTGATCTCAGATCCCCTGATCTCAGATGTTTTATAATCCATAGCAAAGACTGGTGATATTGTTTACCCGAGGGATTTGGAAACAGGTGAAAATTTTTCATTCAACTGCTATAGCAAATTTTTTTTAAAAAAAGCAATTTGTAAAGATTCTCAGCTACAAAGGAAATCTTTCCCAATTTGCAATAAAACATGCAGTTATCCCTAAACTGATGCATCAGCAGCCATTCTCTGAAAAAGGTAATTCAACAAATTAGGTTTAATGTTTCTCCTGGCAGTGGAAAATTACATAATCATTCACAATACATTAAGATTGCAAATATGCTGGGGTTTGACATCCATCGTGGGGGTAGCACAGCTGGAGCAGGAGATGATGGATCTGCCTGTTTTATGCTCTGCCTGTCTCTGACCAATTTGCACTTGCCTATTCTGATCTCTGCGCAAGATGAATTTTACTATATTTTACCACATCTGCATAATCAATATCACTGACATTAACAGTAAACACACCTGTTATGATATTTATATGGTGTGGGAGACTCTTTCATGGGACTGCTTTGATGCTTTTGTGTGAGTCAATGGGCTGAGTTAATGTCAATGGCAGTGGTTACGTTCATCAGTTGGAAATCTGGTGAAAAAATATTTTTATTTCTAAAATATACTTTATTCCGAAAAAATATCTTTGTAAATATAATCCCAAATGCAAATCAGTTCTGCACAGTAGCGTATCATGGAAATAAATGGACACCAGAGTTTGACTCTATGCGTGATGCTCATCAGGTGGCTGATTGCCTGTTTGTTGCAGCACTCCCTCCCTTTAAGGTCAGAGGTCCTGCCTCTGTATGCTGCCAGCCAAATAGCATCACCAGAACAGAGGCACTTTTGCTACTTCAGCTTCCCTTGACCACTGCCTCCTTCCTTCCCAACTCTACAGTCTCCATAAAAATCCATCACCTGCCGGTAAGTGTGGCAGACTGTATACCCAAGGTGGAAGGAGAGCTTTCCTGAGACACTGGGAAGTATACGTAGAGTCAATGGATGGAAGATAACAAAGTGTGAAGCTGGATGAACACAGCAGGCCAAGCAGGATCTTAGGAGCACAAAAGCTGATGTTTCGGGATGGAAGGCTGGTTTGTGTGATGGACTGGGCTGCGTTTCCAATTCTCTGTAGTTTTTTATGGTCTTAGGAAGACCAGTTGCCATACCTCACTGTGATGCATTCAGATAGGATGCTTTCTGCAGTGCATCTATGAAAATTGATAAGAGTTCTTGCGAACATGCTGAATTTCCTTGGCTTCCTGAGGTAATAGAGGCTTGGTACTGTGCTTTCTTGACTATCGCATCTGCATGAGTGGACCAAGACACATTGTTGGTGATCATCACTCCAACGGACTTCACTCTCTTGGCCATCTCTACCTCGGTACCATTGATGCAGACAGGGGTGTGCCCTCTGCTCCACTTCTTGAAGTCAGTGACCAGCTCCTTTGTTTTGCTGACATCGTTGGAGAGATTGTTGTTTTTACACCATGCTGCTAAGTGCTCAAACACTATCCTGCATTTGGTCTTGTCGTTGTTTGAGATCCGATGACAACAGTGGCGCCACCAGCAAACTTGCAAATGGAATTGGGGAGGAATTTGGCCACACAAGTTCCTGAAGTGATAATAGGAATTTGTTTGCATTGGGAGAATTTTATGAATTGGACAAAGTAAATATTGAAATGAATTAAGGACAAAAACAAAGTTGCTGGAAAAGCTCAGCAGATCCAGCAGCATCTGTGAAGGTGAAAACAGAGTTTTAGTGTGAAAGTTTCAGACCAGGAGTAATTGGTTAGCACCTGGAAGGTGTTATTTGAAGATGAGAAAGTCTAAGCTCAGTTGTATGACTAATCAAGGATGGCGTTAAAAGCTCTCAAGACCAGGAATTGAAAGGAATATTTCAGTTAAACCTACAGATGTGAAAGAGATGAGAACTCTCTGTGGTGTTTGAGTACAGAGAAAATATGGCATTGGAACAGATTAGTTTGTATTCTTACAGTTTATTTCAAAATCTTTCGGCTTGTGTTATATATAAATAGCTTAGCTCAGTTTATCTTCTTTTATTTTACATCATAAACTTCAGTTTTATTGTTAAAAACAAATCTGCAACATCATGTGTTCGTGTTTCAGTGAAAGACTGCCTCATTAAATAAAAGGATTAAGGTGAAGGGGGGAAGAAGATATACAAAGGACATAAGTAGCAACTTTTTCACGCAGAGGGTGGTGTGTGTATGGAATGAGCTTCCAGAGGAAGTGGTGGAGGCTGGTACAATTACAACATTTAAAAGGCACATAGATGGGTATATGAATAAGGAAGGGTTTAGAGGCATATTGGTCAAATGCTGACAAACAGGACTAGATTAATTTAGGATATCTGGTCGGCATGGACTAGTTAGACCAAAGGGTCTGTTTTCATGATGTACAGCTCTATGACTCTGAAAAAAATCTACTAAAATTAGATTTCAGTCCAGGATCTGACTTGTCCAGAAATATCATCATCATGGATCATAACACACTTCATTATATTAATACACTTCCTTCCTGTAAAAATTAAGCCCTAGAAGTTGCAGATGAAAGGCTCAAGGTCTGCACATTAACATTACACCAACCAGAGAAAGATAGTGATGGCATCAATAATTTTACAGTTTAAGAAACATAGCTTTTATAATGTGTCCCTGAGCTTCAAAAAGCTGAATCCAGCAGGATAATCAGAAGAGAAGGAAACTTGACCTTAGCAAAATCCCCCAAGTTAGGCTAGATTTAGATTAAACAGAGCCAAATCGGTTGTACTGGAGCTAAGAACACAGGAACAATATGAGGTTACTCAGCCTTTCCAGCTAATTGGCTATTCAATCAGATGGGTACTTCAAAATCTTTTCCACATTTGCTCCAGATCCCTTGTTACCTTTCACCAAGGGAAATCTGTGAATTTCGGTCTCAGAAGCTCCAGCAACCCTGCACTTTGTGAAATACAGTTCTAGATTTCCACTACATCATACAAAAGAAGTGTTTTCTGATTTTGTTCCTGGGTGATGTTTTATGATTATGCTGTGTTGATATTCATTGCGTCACTCTGTATCTCAGCAAATCTGTTAATCATTTTAAAATACTTCTAGCAGATAATCAATTAATCTCTGGCAAACAAGGGATTAAGGGACAACAATTTAAACTAGTTTGGCAGGGAGGGTGGGGGATCCTCAACAGGAATTGCAAGTCTGGAAGGGGATACAGTAATCAGAAATAGCAAATTCAAGAGACAGGTCAAGCTAGAACAGAACTGGGAGAGAGGAATGCCTGTTAGATTAAATTGCATCTATTTCAATACAAGAAGGCTGACAGATAAGGCTGATGAACTCAGGGCATGAATAGGTCCATGGGGCTGGGATAATATAGCCATGACAGAAACACAGCTAAGAGAGGGACAGGACTGGCAGCTTAATGAGCCTGGCTGCAGGTGCTTTTGGTGGGACATAGGTGGAGGAGAGAGGGGAAGGGAAGTTGCATTTGTGATCAAGAGGAGTATCACAGCAATTGTCAGACGTGAAATAACTGAGGGATCATCCAGTGAGGCTTTGTGGGTGGAGCTAAGAAATAAGAAGGGGATGGTGATGTTATCGGGTTTGTACTAGAGGTCCCCAAATAGTCAACAGGAATTAGAGAAACAAATATGCAGGAAGACTGTGGAGACTTGCAGGAGCAATAGGTTGTAATAATGGGGGCTTTTATTATTTCCTCGCAAAGGCTGGGACTGCCATAGCATTAAAGGTTTAGCTGGGGTAGAATTTGTTCAATGTGTTCAGGAAAGTTTCCTCAAGCAGTACATACAGGGTGCTACTCAGGCAGGGACAAAATTTGACCTACTCTTGGGAAATAGGGCAGGACAGGTGACTGAGGTGACAGTGGGGGAGCACTTTGGGACCAGTGACCATAGTTCTATTAATTTTAAAATAGCTATGGACAGGGACAAAACTGGTCCACAGGTTCAATTTCTAAATTGAGGCAAGGTGAATTTTGATGGAATTAGACAGGAGCTTGCAGGAGTTGATTGAGGCAGTTTATTTGCAGGCAAAGGGACCTTCAGCAAGTGGGAGACCTTTAAATGTGTGATAGCTAGAGTTCAAGGTTCCTGTGGGGGTGAAGGGCAAGATTGGCAGGAGTAAGGAACCCTGGATGACAAGAGATATTGAGGCTTTGACCAGAGACCAGAAGACATAGCTCAGGAACAGGCAGCTGGGATTAAAGGAATCCCTGAAAGTATATCGGGGACACATGAGTTTACTGAAGAAGAAACTCAGGAGGGTGAAAAGGGGGCACGAGACAGCATTGGCTGAGAGGATTAGGGTGAATCCAAAGAGATTTTTAAAAATATATTAAAGGAAAATTAATAACTAGATAGAGACTAGGACTTCTCAAGACCAAAATGGACATCTATGTGTGGACATGCAGGAGATGGGCGAGGTCCTGAATGAGTATTTCTCCTCCGTGTTTACCATGGAGAAAGACAAGAAGACTTGTGAACTTGGGAAAGTTGGTGGCGATATCCTGGGAACAGTCCATATCACAGCAGAGGTGGTGTTGGAAGTATTACAATGTACGACGGTGGATAAATCTCCTTATCCTGACCAAATATATTCAAGAATCCTGCAAAACGCTAGAAAAGAAATGGGGAGTTGGGGGGCATGGCTGACATATTTGCATCATCATTAGCCACAGGCGAGATCCCGGAAGACTGAGGGTAGTGAATGTTTTGCCCTTACTCAAGAAGGACTGTAAAGAAAAACCTGGCCGTTATAGGCCAGAGATAGTAGGAACAGAGGTAGACCAGTGAGCTTGACATCTGTGGTAGGTAAGTTACTTGAGAAAATTCTGAGGGTTTGAAAAGACAGGGTTTGATCAGGAGTAGTCAGCATGGCTTTGTGTGTGGGAGATCATGCCTCACAAATTTGTTACAATTCTTTGATGACCAGGAAGGTTGATGAGGACAGGGCAGTAGATGTATTCCAGCAAGACCTTTGATAAGGTTCCACATGTTCTGGAAGGTTAGATTGCATGGAATCCAGGGAAAGCTGGCAAATTGGAGACACAATTGGTTTGATGGTTGGAAGCAGAGCGTAATAGTGGAAGGATGTTTGTTGGACAAGAGGCCTGTGACTAGCGGTGTGCCTCAGTGGTCCGTTCTGGGCCTATTGCTGTTTGTTATCTATATCAATGATTTGAATGAGCATGTTCAAGGCATGGTGACTAAGTTTATGGATGACACTAAAATGGGTGGCATCATGGACAGTAAGGGAGGTTATCAGAAACTGCAGCAGGATTTTGATTAGCTGGGGAAGTAGGCCAAGAAATGGCAACTAATGTTTAATATAGATAAGTGTGAGGTGTTTCATCTTGGAAACTCAAATCAAAGTTGGAAACGCATGGTGAATGGTAGGGCGCTAAAGGAGTGTAGTGGAAAAGAAGGACCTTGGAGTTCAGGTGTATGGTTCTGTAAAAGTGGAGTCACAAGTAGACAGGCCAATAAAGGCGGCTTCTGGCACTCTAGCCTTCATCAGTCAGGGCACTGAATATAGAAGTTGGGAAGTTATGTTGCAGTCATACAGGATGTTGGTGAGGCCACACTTGGAGTATAGTGCTCAGTTTTGGTCCCCTTGCTACAGGAAGGATGTTATTAAACTGTAAAGAAGTGCAAAAGAAATTTACAAGCATGTTGCCAGGACTCAACAGTTTAAGTTATAGGGAGAGGTTGGACAAGCTAGGACTTTTTCTTAAGAGCAGCTGAGACTGAGGGGGGGATCTTATAACAGTGTATAAGATCATGAGAGGCAAAGATAGGGTGAATGCACTCAATCTTTTTCCCAGGGTTTGGGAACTGAGGACTAGAGGGCATTAGTTGACAGTAAGATGGGAAAGAATATGTGGGAACCTGAGAGGCAACCTTTTTTACACAGAGGGTGGTATGTATGTGGAATGAGCTACCATGCAGAAGTGGTTGAGGCGGGGACCTTAACAACATTTAAAAGGCATTTGGATGAATACATGGATAGGAAATGTTTAGAAGGATATGGGCCAAGTGCAGGCAAGTGGGCTTAGCATGGATGGACATTTTGGTCGGCATAGACCAGTTTGGGCCAAAGTGCCTGGCTCTGTTCTGCAGGACTCTACAATGCCACGTCTTAAGTCTACAGAGACTAGAAAGTCGGATACCAGCTAGTAGTGTGTTGTGTAATGAAGGGGAAATTAAACTGAAACACAAGCCCCAATCTGATATGACAGCAGTAGATGTTCCCTTCTAGTAATTAACCCTGAAACACCCAGAGAAGCTCGCCTTTCCCCTTGTCATCTGTGAACAGAATCATCCTTGAAAGGAAGAAAATCCCTGATCCACTCTATAAATAACAAGTAACAACTTATTTATTTGCCTTAACAGTGAACAAATTAACAGAATTACTAACAAACCAACCAATTCCCCTGAGTACTAACTATTCCATAACTTGAACTAAATTCTACTGGAATGTTGTTCAAATAAACACGAGTCCCACTTATATAACCCAATTAATCAAACAACACAGAATCAAAACTTAATCTGTCCACGTTTGCACAGAATGTGTCTTATGGAATGCTCTGTCTTCTCCATTGATCATCTGTCAGGAATGTCTTTCTGCAGTTCTCTCTGTAAATTCTTCTGTGAGGACTTTGAACTTAAAAATGCTGTGGTACCTTTGATGGGGCTTTTTAGAGAGTTTAATGATTTTGTGTGAAAGATGGGTTTATGTCTCAGATGGCAGGCTTGCTTTCACTTCAGATGATAGTTAGCTCCGTGCCGAATTTCCAAATGCCATCTTTTTTAAACCCTTGATGACCTGTCCATTTCTTACACTAGGACTGGTCCCAGGTTGTCAAAGCATCAGGTTTAAATTCAATTGGCTTTCAGTACCTCGGGCCTGGTTTAAATTAATTGGCTAAATTCAAAAACCCATTGTCTTGGTAAAAGTGCAGCTTTGCCTCTTAACAGTGTAACGCTTGGATACACATCTTTCAATTCATGAACTCTTTGTAATCTGCAGCTGCCTGAGGACACATTTTTCTAAATAAATCTCCAAGCTTAGAAAGCATTCTATCTCTCCAAGGGACCATGCAATTTTTTTCCTCCCTTGTTATTTTTTCAAAGATATCCCAGCTTCCTTCCTTCTAATTCATGAATATTCTACACAATTTCCTAACAGTTGTAATAGGACTAGAGGTGACAGGTGTATGATGAGTGTTTTTCAGAATCAGATGTGTTGAGGCAGAAATAGGGCTGTGTGTTAATACGGAGAGGAAAATGAGTGGTCTTAATGATGACATGGTTGGAATTTCATCTCAGGGTCAAAAATTTATAACCAGGGAGCACAGCTTCAGATGAATGGGAAAAGAATTAAAATGGTCAGGGGTTTGGTGACTGAGGAGAATCTCTTTAACCCAGAGTGTGTCTGTAAAACTAACTAAAGGAGGAACCACTAATCGTATTCCTCAAATTCTTCAATTTTTAAAAATTCTTTCACAGGATGTGAACATCGCTGAAAAGACCAGCAGTTACTTCAGGTGGTGGTCATAAGCAAAGGAGCAGAATTAGGCTATTCAGCCCCTCGAGGCTGCTCCACCATTTGATCACGGCTATGTTTCTCTACCCCATTCTCCTGCCCTCTCCCCGCAACATTTGATCCCCTAACTAATCAAGATCCTGTCTATCTCTGTCTTAAATGTACTCAATGACTTGGCCTCTACAGGCCTCTGCGATTATGCATTCCAAAGATTCACCACCTGCTGGCTGAAAACATTCTTTCTTACTTCAGTTCTAAAGGGTCATCCTTTCACTCTGAGGATGTGCCCTCAGGGCCTAGTCTCTCCTACCAATAGAAATACCTTTTCCACATTCACTCCGTCCAGAGCTCTTAGTATTCTGTAAGTTTCAATCAGATTTCCTCCTCACCCTTCTAAGCTGCATCAAATACAGATTCAGAGTCATCGATTGCTGCTCATATGACAAGCCCTCCATTCCCAGAATCATTCTTGTCAGCTTCCTTTGGATCCCCTCCAAGGCCAGCACATCCTTCCTTAGATACGGGGCCCAAACTGTTCACAATATTCCAAATGCGATCTGACCAAAGCCTTATACAGCCTCAGCAGTACCTCTGTTCTTGTACTCTAGCCCTCTCAAAATGAACACTAACATTAGTTTTGTTTCCTAACTGTCAAGTGAACCTGCATGTCAACCTTAAGAGAATCCTGAACTTGGACTCGCAAGTCCCTTTGTGCTTCAAATTTCCGAAACCTTTCCCCATTTAGAAAATACTTCATGCCTCTATTCTTCCCACCAAACTGCGTAACCTCACTCTTTCCCACATTGTATTCCATCTACCATTTCTTTGCCCATTCTCCTAGCCTGTCCAAGCCCTTCTGCAGCCTCCCACCTCCTCAGAACTACCTGTCCCTTCACCTATCTTTGTGTCATCTGAAAACTTAGCAACAGTGCCCTCGGTTCGTTTGTGCAGATTGTTAAGGATTAATGTGAGTAGTTTGGACCCGACAGTGACCCCCTGCTGAACTCCACTCATCACCAGCTGCCATCCTGAAAAAGACCCCTGCATTCTGGCAGTCAGCCAATCCTTTATCCATGCCAATACCTTACCCTGACACTGCGGGCTCATATCTTATTTAGCAGCCTCTTATGCAATGCCTTATCAAAGGCCTCCTGGAAAATCTGGTTAGATGCATTATTGGACAGTGGTAGTCTATCTGACGTATGCCATTACAAGAAGGGAATTCCAGGATTTTGAGCCATTGACAACAAAGGAACTGCAATAATCCCAAGTCAGGAAGAACTTGCAGTGGTGGAGTTCCCATACATCTACATTTCTTGTCCTTCTAGATAGTCAAGATTGTTGGTTTGGACAATGCTATCAAATGTTGTGTATTTTGTATATTAAATCAAAGTGCCTGTTAGGAGGACAAATCAGGAGCTGTGAAGTAGGATTATATCAGAAAGCTTTTCTGGCCAAAGAAAAGAAAATGGCAAATGAGTGGCTTTTATGCTGCAAATTTCCTATGGGGAGAATTTATAGGGGTCTGTGAGACATGGACGTGATTCGAGGTAGAATTGGATGAGAAATCTGGTGAGGCTAATCTCAGTGTTAGGACCATCTCATTCCGTCTTATATGCTTCTGATAAGTAACATGACAAGTTTCTCACGAGACAGCAATGAGTAGTCAATTAAGCTCCTTAAACACTGCCCTACTCACCTCATTAATATTCAGCTTCTTCTTTTAGCAAACGTTCAAAACTAGCTCGATGTCTAGCAAGTCAGCGACTGTTCTGTGGGGACCTGAAACATTAACACTGTTTTTGCCTTCACAGATGCTGCCAGACCTGCTGAGCTAATCCAAAACTTTGTTTTTGTTCCTGATTTACAGCATCCACCGTTCTTTCGGTTTTTATTTAGATGTCTAGCTATCTCAACGTGCAAATCAGAGCAGGTACCTGGTGACTTCAGCTCGCTGCCTGCTTGCAGCGACTTCCATGTTGCTTTGGACCAAAGTGCCAATCTCAGGGCATCACCCACAAGCACCAGCAACGTGTACCTCTCCTCCACAAACACTGGCATTTGCTAACTCCTCATGACCATCATCACACCCCTCCAATACCCTGGCAGGGTGCACCGCAAACATGGGCTCGCATTGTAGGATGCACCAACAACTAGAATTGAAAGGATTCAACAAGGATGCTTTGTCCATATGTTTAGGCACCCGGCTCATGGGCTGGACTAGGCTGCAGCTTAGGACTGCTCACCTGCCCTCTTATTGCTCACTCACTTAGCACCTACCTGCTTACTCGCACTATCTACGCCACTTAGTGCAGTCACAACTTGTTTGTCTTATTGGTCAGCAGTCCTCAGTCAAGGGGGTACACAACTTGCTGTGCGGCAGTGTGCTACATCAATCACACTTCTGCACCATGTGCCATCAGCTTATGTGGTACACACCCACCATGTGCAACAAGCAGACATGCATGTATCAAACTCCTAGGGGAATAGTCCTGACTGAAGTCCATGGAGACTCCTGTCTGACATGGGGTCATGGCACAATACATCAAGGGCAGCCTCTCAAGCCAGGCCAGAGGATTGAACAAAGTATACATCTCGTTGGACTGTTCTCAGTCAGTGGGTCTGTGCCTCTGAAAGGGTCACAGTCAGTCCTATGGCTCTAAAATAGCCAGGCTTCGGCGGGGCAGGGGGGCAGTGGTGGTGGTAGGGGGTGTGGTCAGGGGCTCAAGCTAACTTTCTTGGTGAGTATACATTGTCTGGTTAGCTCACTCAAGGGAGTAGCCCACAGTCATTCCATCAGCTCTGTCCACAGCAACTATAGGATGCGGAGGAACAAAGGGGTCATTGCAATGGGACGCAGACTTGGCAAGTTGTTCTTCAAGTCTGGGGATTTCAGTTTGGGAGGGAGGAGGCTGACAGTATCTGCCAGGAGAGCATGTGGTCAAGTTTGGATTGGAAGAGAGTCCTGCAGGAAGGGGGTTCTTTCATGGTCAGGTGCACCCTGGCATCAAATGGGGCACTGTGAGTTCACAGCTGGCATGGTCACCTCAGATGCCAGGGGCTTTGGGGCAAATGCATGGGTTAGGTGGGGACCTGAAGGAGTGCAAAGCCAATGGGGCTTACAGCAAGGGCCACCAGGAAGGGGATTTGGATTCTTGGGAGCTCACCATCACAAAGGTAGAGGTTGCAAGCCTCTGGATAAGGAGAGCTCAATATTGCCTTCGATTGTGCTGAAAATCAAAATTGTGCAGTGGGGAGGAAAATAGCTACAGCCTGTCGAAATGGGGAGGGAGTCGGGTATAAGTGGCCTGACCTGAGAGCTGGGAGACAGGAGCCACAGATGTTATGGCTTAGAGAGACAAACAACCAGATGTAAGATGAAAGCATTGCCATTTATAAAAGAAGGATAAAATAACATACAGTTCTCTATTATCCAAGCCATCAAGCGCTTTCAATAAGCTTCTGTCTTCCTCTCCTTTGCATGAAATCTTAGTATACTGCCGGTTTCTGGAGGGAGCCTGCTCCAGCAGTGGTGCCTGCTTTGACACTGGAGCCCATTGTCCCAGGAGGTTTAGTTGGGCAGATATTTATTGAGTCGTGAGTTAGTTAGGGAACGGTGGGTGGTAAGATAGGGCTGAAACTGGGGACGAGATGAACATCATGGGGATGGGGTAATGAGGCGATGTTTATATAATAAAGCCAGTAAGCCTAATGAACTTCATGGTGCCAATCCCTCCAAGAACTCTTTGCAGCTTGGACTTTGCCAAAAGCCACTTGATTCAGTTCCATGTTTCTAAATCAATGAAACTCTTCCTCTCAGCTTCTGTCTCAATAATGTAAGGCTGCACTCCACTGACTACAAGGCCATCACATGCTTGTTGAAGGATTGAGACCAATATTAATTAGAGTGTTCAGATGAGAACTGCAATGTATGCAAAGTAATCATAACTTCCTTCCCTTTATACTACAGACCCTGGAGTTAAAGCCCCCAATTTTCATATTTTCATATTTCAGATCATCCACAAGTCAATATCAAACCATAAAACCCACAAGATACAGCATTGCTTCAAATCTTATACTGAAAACCATCAGCATTTTAACTATAGTTAAACCAGAAGCCAGAAAAAATATAAAATGTGCATCCTGCCTATCCTCAAATCCTTTCAAAGAAGACATTTCTCAGCCTGTATTTTTCTCCAACCTCCAGTTTGCCAGTTAGTTCTGTCCATTAGGCCCCCTTTCTGGCCTGCTCATGGATTTCTACAACATCTTGGCTTCCCAGCTCCCTCCCAAGTGTCGACTATGATCAAGAGCTGATAGGAAGTGAGAGGTAGTTCTAATGCAATCACATAACCCATGTAGTCTCAGTCTTTTACTCACACCATCAGTCAACTCAACTCCAGATTCAACAGCATTGATGAATCACTCTCCTGTGCTCTTACCTTAGAGAAGCATGAGTCAAGTTAAAGTGGTCTTCTCGGTTAGTTGTCCCTTAACCTATAAATTAAAAGACAATTGAAATGTTAAGTGATCTATATGAATGGCGATGATTGCCTCAACCATCCTTGCAAACTAGTACTTCATCTCCAATTCCCTTTCCATTTCAAAGTCCACAAACATGTTGAACCATCCCTTCTTTCATGAAACTCCATTTTTGAATCCCTCTGATCGGGTTTCTGTCCCTGCTACGCAACTGAACAACAAATAGCAAACTCAGAAATTCAATCTAATGTGATTATAAAAAACCCTCCTACTCCTTGACCTGTCTGCATCCTTCAACATGGTTGACCACGCTATCCTCCTCCAGTGCCTTACACTGTCATCCAGCTGAGAGGAACTGTTCTCAACTCCATTTTTCTTTTTGTTAATCATAGACTTAAGTGCAATCTCTTACCTTCTTGTTCCTGTACGTTACTTCACATGTCACTCGAGTCCTAGACTTGACCTTCTACCAGTTCTTTTGTATATACTACTACTTAGTGAATTATCATCCAAAAGCTCAGCATTAGTTTCCAAATGTACAAATCACTACTTAAATCTACCTCACCCCTGCCTCTCTCAACTCTTCTAAAGGACTGTTGGTGTGACATCCAGTATAGGATGAGCAGAAATATCCTCCACTTACATATCAGGAAGACCAAAGCCATTAGATCTCATCCCCAGGACAAACTGTTGCCTCGCTCCTCAATTTAGTCATCCTCCTAACACTAACTGAGGCTGAAACACACCAACAGAAACCTTGTTAGTGATTGTGACCCAGAGATCACTTCTGTGCATAAAGCTTCACCCTCACTGAAACACGTACTTCTATACTGTGTAACATTGACCAAATGTACCACTGCCCAAGTTCAACTGAAACTGCTGAAACCTTCTCCTATACTTTTGTTTGCTCCAAACTTGACTTGACCGTCACAGAATCCTGCCTGGACTCCCCTGTTTCACACTCTGTAAACCTAAGGATAAAGCAAAGCTGTCCACTTGCTTGCACCAAGTCCTATTTAACCATCAGCCCTATGTTTGGTGATTGGTATTGACCCCTGGTTAGGTACTGCATTGATTTTAAAATGTTCATGTTTAGTTTTAATCTTTAGAGGCCTAAAGCCATCAAAACGTCAGCTAATTACCTGCTTCAACATCCCAATGTTGGACGTTGCCATTGGCAGTGATGGTAACCTCTTCACCTATCTACTTAACTCGCACTCTTTAACAGTCCTTAAAACCTTTCCCTATGATCAAGGTTTTGATCATCTGAATTAAAAGTGCTTGATATAACTGGTGTCAAATTTTGCTTTATAATTCTCCTATGAACTAACTTCAAATATTTTTTAAATTGTCTAACAAACTCCTCTTTCAGAAGTCACACAACACCAGGTTATAGTCCAACAGGTTTATTTGAAATCACAAGCTTTCGGATGCTGCCACTTTGTCCCCTGACAAAGGAGCTGTGTTCTGAAAGCTTAAGATTTCAAACAAACCTGTTGGACTATAACCTGGAGTCGTGTGACTTCTGCCTTTGTCCAACCCAGTCCAACACCAGCACCTCCACATCAAAACACCTCTTTGATCACCTCGGATCCACTACTCATTTGTTCTTTTCCCCAGGCTCCCTCTAAACAGGATGCATTGTGGAGATGTTCTGACCACCGACTCTCACCATCCATCTTTAGCTTAACGTGAAAATTAATAACTGAAGTGTGTTCAAGAAGAAGAATGACTCAAGTCCATCAGGACATGAATCAGTGTGTTTGGAGGCTTGGCGTCATTGAACAAAAAGAGTGAATCACTGAATGATTTATTTGTACCCATTTCCAGTCATGAGGGCCATGATTTGTGATTGATCTTTGCCTGATCTCAGTGAAGTAGGCAGCATGCAAGCTTTGTGCTGTATTCTCAAACTGAATGGTTTCAGGCATGCTGCTGTCTGGCAGAGCAGCAAATAATATGTAAGACTAGAATGCACTCCAACAGAAAGGCTCCAGTTCTTAAGGATGCTCCATTACTCCTTAAGTCAAGCTGCATTGACTGGAAGGAACTGCTACTGACTGCCACTGTTGCAAAGACAGAGAAAGGAAACGGAGCATCCAGGAGGATATAGAGCTGTGTGATTCACAGCTGCTGGGGATGTACCAATTTTCTGTGGCAGCCAGAAAGTCCTCAAGGCCTGTCCTCCATGGGGAATGGGAGTAGGTGTCCAGGTACCAACAATATAAACAGAGGCAATTGAGCCCAAAGTTCCGGCAACCATATTGAATATCTCCTAATGAATTCAACTGGGTGTTCAAAGTACCATCAGGATGAATGCACCATCAGAGGACTGTTCACACTCACCCAGCACTGAGCTGCTCAATGCAGCACACACCCATTATTCATGCATCAGCAATCACTAGTACTCAGAATTCATACTTTACATTCGGGTACTGCACCTTACCCTCACACACCTTCTTCTGATGCCTACATCTTGCAGCTTCCACACGCCTCTAGTTATTTGTCAATAAACTAACAGAACTCGGCGTTACACAATCACTAACATGCTGTC
The DNA here is from genome assembly GCF_030684315.1 of Stegostoma tigrinum. Classification (NCBI taxonomy): domain Eukaryota; kingdom Metazoa; phylum Chordata; class Chondrichthyes; order Orectolobiformes; family Stegostomatidae; genus Stegostoma; species Stegostoma tigrinum. The sequence goes on along the minus strand of NC_081378.1, from coordinate 19,230,438 downwards.
CCCTCTTTCAGGATGAGATGTTTCACAATATGAAAGCGAGCAAAGCCAACTTGTTTGTGGAATGCAGCTAAGCATTTCACCATAACCGAAGCCCCATGGAGGAGATGGTGATGTGAATCATGGGACCAGCTGAGACACAGCCTGTAACATTCTGCATCACTGAGTGCATTCAGGAGAAAAGTGTAAAGCCATCTTATCCCCCTCCTTAATTCCCAGTTTATCTCCTGTCACTTTTTGACATGATGTGCACTTTGCAAATGGTGTGACTGTGGACCTCTTGCTTTACATCTGTTCTTTCATCACCTTATTGGTGAATATGGGTCAGCTCGGATGTTGGTCCTGGCTCAGCTGGGGTAGGACGTGCGCTGTTAGAGGTGAGCCTTCCTCCTTAACCAAATACACAAGGTTCCTCCTCTCTGTGGCTTTGGCTGCATTTCTTGGTGGTGTCACATACCTTGAGGCACTGTCCTGTCTGCAGAAGGTAGGTGTCAAAATCCCCCGTCCTGTGCGAATGAAGTTACAAGCTCATTAGCAAACTTCCAGCAAAGTACTTGCAACAACTTTGGCCTAGCAGAAGTCAAAAGCACCCCTCCTGCAAGTTGGAAAGCTGCTCCTTTAAATAGGGTCAGTTTGGAGTTACGCAGGGAAGTGCCTATCAAAGTGAGTCAGATGAACAGACATTCTGTGGTTCACCTGCAGTTTCAGTGCCACAAACCAGGTTGATGCCACTATCAGAGATATTCTTCCATTATACCAATACAGACACAACATTCCCATGTCAGCATGGGCTGCCATGTGGAATACGCAGGGAATGGCTGAAAGAACATAATTTTATCTATCAGATTTGCATTACACCAGCACCGAGCTGCTAGAGAGTAATTTCACAGCCATTATGAGCTCAGGAACCAACAGGCTAATTATAAATGAATGTAAAACAAAAGAGGAGTGAACCGTTTCTCTGTAACTTACGGGATTACTTGTTTTTTTCAAAATTGTGAATCACTCCCCTCACTGTCACTGAGTGTGGTGAATGTGGATTTGTTGCAGTTATTTCAAATCATTTATTTTCTGTGCAATTTTGATTTGGCATCCATTGAAATCCAGTCCAGAACCATCAAGCTTGTTAAAAAAACAACTTCAATCTGAATCTCCGTCCCATCTCCACTATGTATAAGGCTGTACTTGTCATTGGAAATAGACATAACTCAAATTTAAACCATGATATCTGATTGATTTGGATTTGAATTGAAATGTTCAGATGCTCAAAATCCAGGTAGTGGCCCTCAAGTCTCTTCTACAGAATAAAACAAGATGCTGTATTTGAATCTGACAGTGAGTTTAAAAATATCTGTGAGAAAAAACTGTCTGTTTGAATCAACCAAGAAAAAACTTAAATTAGATCTAGATTCCTGAAGGACCATTTTAAAAAAAGTCATAGTAGCAAAAGGTATTTACCAAGAGTACAACGCACTACTTCTTGTGATCCTTACATTGTTATTTAACCTGAAGCACTCAGTAGAAATATATGACTAAGGCCACCTCTCCTTAAGGTTTTGTAACAAGGTTGGATATGTGACAAGAATCTCATGCCACACTTTGAACAATGTTACAGAAAATTCACACTGACTGCACCTCTGAAAAAATTTATGTTCCACTTGTTTACGTGTCAGATATTTAATATTCTATCTTTCAAACGTTGCTCACGCATTTAATCCTCTTTCACACCCTACCCAACACATATCCTATCCAGGTCGGGCAGTCACGCGAAGAACAAATCAGAGTTAACATTTCGGGTTTGGTGAACCAACAGGATCTGAGGAAGGGTCACCACGCCCAAAACATTAACTCTGCTTTTTTTTCTGCACAGATGCTGCCAGATCTGCTGAGCTTTTCCAGCAACTTCTGTTCTTGTTCCCGGTTTACAGCATCCACGGTTCTTTCGACTTTTACATATCCTATCCACTCTTTTTCCACAGAGCACACAACACCCTATCCCAATAAAAGTTTGATCCATCCAAATGAGAATATAAGACATAAGATATAGGGGCAACAAGGCTATTCAGCCCCTTGAGCCTGCTTCATCATTCAATAATATCTTGGCTGATTTTCACTTAAATATCTCCATCCTGCATTATCCCATATTTATTGATTATCCAAAGATGTATCAACTTCTGTTTTGAAAATATTCAAAGTGCACAGCTTTGGAGGAGAGAACTGCAATAATTCACACCCTGTAAGTTCAGAAATGTCTCTCCTTCTCGGTTCTAAATGGCTGATACCTTATTCCAAGATTCTGAACCCCACCCACCCCGAATCATGAGAAATATCCACTCACTATCTATCCTGTCAAGCTCCTCAAGATTTCTTTGTGTCAATGAAATCACTCATCATCCTTTTCAAAGAGATAGGCCAGTCAGTCCACTTAAGCTGCCTTCATAAAGAGCAACCCAGGAATCAGACTTGTAAACCCACATCACCTTCTCCAAGGCAAGTATATCTTTCCTGCAATGATGACTCTGTACATAGTACTCTGGGTCACACCTCGTCAAGGTCCCACAGCAGGTGGCATAGTGGCTCAGTGGCACTGCAGCCTCAGTGCCAGGGGCCTGGGTTCGATTCCAGCTTCGGGCAACTGTCTGTGTGGAGTTTGCACATTCTCCCTGTGTCTGCGAGGGTTTCCTCCGGGAGCTCCGGTTTCCTCCCACAGTCCAAAGACGTGCAGGTTAGGTGGATCAGCCATGTTAAATTGCCCGTAGTGTTGAGGGGTGTGTAGATTAGGTGAGTTTATAGGGGGATGGGTCTGGGTGGGAACTCCAAAGGGCAGTGTGGATTTGTTGGGCTGAAGGGCCTGTTTCCACACTGTAGGGAATCTAATCTACTAGAAAGAATCCTTTACTTATACGCACTAGCAATAAAGGCTATCATATTATTTGTTTTGCTGATTGTTTGCTTTACTTCCATTTGTTTTCTGTGATTTGTATACAAGTAGTTCCAAGTCCTTTTGAAGGTCTACATTTCCCAATCTTGAACTATTTAAGAAGTAGTAAATACAAAAGTGAATAATGTCACACTTTTCCAAATGACATTCCATCTGCCAAAATCCTTTGCAATGATTGTGCCTTCCTCACAGTTTACTTCCCCACCAAACGTTGTACATCAGCACATTTAGATAAATTACACATGGTCCCCTCACCTAAGTATTTAAAATAGATTGTAAACAGTTGTGGTTTCTCCAGTTAATTTACTCATTATCCTATAATAGAATCCTACCACCCTGTCATGGAGTCTATCCATTGATTTTCAAATCTCCTTCCACAAATCCTTGAGATAACTTCTACATTGACATCCATTGAATCAAGAAATGAGATAATCACTCATCGTCCCTACCACACATTTGTTTGCCATTGGTATTCTTTTAATAATTTTTAATTTCTTTTAATAACCTGAGCTACAGGAAATGGCTTCCAATACATCACATATCATCCTGAAAAGAGTAATCAGTCAAAGGATCTGTTTACTTCTACTTAAGTTAGAAAATAAAAAGAAAAAATGACAGTTTGGTTAGAGATGTAAACTCAGCAGTCAAACTGTTAACCAGTCTAATCATTTTTCCAGAGTTTGCTAGATCAATGTTCACGCACATATCTCTGACTCAGAAGGCTGTGGGTTCTCAGGAGTCTTTTATTCATTCTGAAATGTGGGTGTTGCTGGCAAGGTCAGCAATTACTGTCCATCCTAAGTTACTCTTGATGTGGTGGTGATGAACCGCCCGCTTGAACTGCTGCAGTCTGTAATCAAGTTACTCATTGTGCTGCGAGGGAGGAACTTCCAGAATTCTGAACCTGTCAAAACGAAGGAATGGTGATATTTTTCCAAGTCAGAATGGCGTATGACCTGAAAGTAGGACTTGAAGCTTGCTGTGTTCCCATAAACCTGCTGCCTTCAGGATTAGAGGTGTTGTCAAAACAGCCTCGGCAAGTTGCTGCCGTGTATCTCATCAATGGCATATTTTGCAATCCCTGCGCACTGAGGTGGGTGCAGGAGATAATGTTAAAGGTGGTTGATGAGGAGCCAATCCTGTGCTTTGCCTTGGCATGGAAAGAGTGGAGCTTTTGGGGTAAGGATGGAGCTGTACTTATCCAGGAAAGTGGACAGTACTGCATCACGCTCTTGTTTTATGCCTCGTAGATGATTGAAAGGCTTTGGGAAATGGGTGGTAAGATGGCTCGTATGGATGGCACGGTGGCTCAGTGGTTAGCATTGCCACCTCACAGTGCCAGGGACCCAGGTTTGATTCCACACTCAGGCGACTGTCTGTGTGGAGTTTGTACATTCTCTCTGTCCCTTCATGTGTTTCGTTTGGTTGCTGTGATTTCCTCCCACAGTATAAAGATGTGCAGGCTATAGGGATTGGCCATGGGAAATGCAGGGTTACAGGGATAGGGTAGGGGGGTGGGCCTGGGTGGGATGCTCTTTGGAGGGTCGGTGTGGACTCAATGGGCTGAATGGCCTGTTTCCACATTGTAGGGATTCTCTGAAATAAGGAAGCAAAATACTTGCCGCCATATACCTCATCTCCAACCTGCTCTTATAGCAAAAGTATTTCTGTAGTGATCCCAGGAGAGTTTCTGGTCAATGGTGATATCTAGGACGTTGACACGGGGACCTGGTAATAGCAATGCCTCTGAATATCAAAGAGACACATTTAGATTCCTTCTTGAGGGAGATGCCAAGAGCCTGCTGTAAATGTTACTTGCTGTCTAACAGTTGTTATTGACAAGAGGGAGAGGAATATTGAATTCTTGTGCACTCATTCCTTTCTGTTGTAACAGAGGTGACATTTTTCTTGTTGCTTTTTTCCCTGTGGCGTGGTACCATCCCCCTCAACTCCCACCCACTCCCAACCTTCTATTTGTGAAGTTTAGTTTATAAATGATGAAAACAAAAAACAAATTCTTTAGGGCTAAAAACAAAAGAATGGTTTATTCAAACATTCAAACCTGGGGAATGAATTGTTGCAATACATTACCATGAATATAAGTAAGGATGAAGAAAAAAAGCAACAGTAGTTACAGTTACTCGTAACCTTAGAAAAAATGATGTGGGCATTGATTCACATGAATCAGAGTCCAGCAAGTTAATGTCAAGTGAAGGTTCTTGCAATTGGCTATTATAGAAATATTCTTTTTTATAGGATCTCCGACGTGGGTAGATGCAGTTGGAGGTGTAGCCATATTGCAGGTTGGGAATTACTTCACTTCACAGGCAAAATACATGATTCTTTTCAAAAGTCAGGTTGTAAGAAAAGTTGAGACAAAAGGCAAGCTTTAGCTGAGCCTGGTGCTGCTAATGGCCTGTTTCAAAAATTAAAACATAATGTACCCTTGGGAAACAACTCAGATTATACGTAAAACTGTTCAAAATCCAGGTGTTGCAGTCATGTGGAAGGGTTCCAAGATGAGAAAATTCACCTTAACGTTGTGATTTTGAGGTCTCTAAATAAAACCATTGCATGCTGTCGTGGTTAGCACCACTTTAGCCATAATGAATTTCAGTTGTATTTTTTTTCAGAACTGACTAAGATGGGCACATTGTCTGTTGTTCTTTTTGTGTATGTTTTACTCTAACACTCATACAAATAGGATGCATGACATTTTGAACAAAATAGGTGCTGGACTTAGTCCTCCTGGTAACTGCTGGAAAACAGCTCTCTTCCAGCCTTGTGGAATGACAGAACACAAGCATGAATGTTGTTTACAGCAATGGACTACTTTGGTATGCATCAAGTTACGATTGGCAATGAACACTGTGTAACCATCAGCAAACATCCCCACTTCTGACCTTAAGATTTAAGGAATGTCATTGACTAAGAAGCTGAAGATGTTTGGGCCAAGGATATTATCCTCAGGAACTCCTGCAGTGATGCCCTGTTGGGCCCTTTCACAACAATCATCACCTTCTTTTGTGTTAGTTATGGCTCTGAATAATGAAGAGTTTTCTTCAATTCCCCTTGATATCAAGTTTTACTTTGGCTTCTTAATGCCACATTCAGTCAAATGCTGCCTTGATGTCAAGGGCAGTCACTCACACCTCACCTCTGAAGCTCAGCTCTTTAGCCGATGTTTGGTGCAAAGCTATAACAGGTCTGGAGATACAGTGGCCCCGGTGGAAAGCAAACTGAGCATTAATTTGCAAGTTGTTGCTGACAGGTGTCACAATAGTACTGCCACAGACACATTCTATGATTTTACTGATGATCAAGAGTGAACTAATGTGGTGGTAACTGGCCAATCTGGATTTGTCCTGCTGCTTGAAGACAGAACATACTTGGACAAGAAAGCATGGGTTGAATTCCCACCTGCTCCTGAGATGTTATAACACATCTGAACAAGTTAATTAAAAATTTCTATACCTGGCAATTGTGCACAGTGTTACAGCTGTACTGGAACAGCTTGGTTTAAGGCATGACTAGTTTTGGAACAACTTCTTCAGCACGACAGCTGCAATGTTGCGGGGTTCGTAATTTTCACTGTATCGCGTGCATTCAGCTGTAATCACATGGAGTGAATTGTCTGAAAGCAGACCTCTGTGGTGCTTCAGATCATCTACTTGGCAGTTCTGGCTGAAACAGTAACATATGCCTTGTCTTTTGCACTTTCATGCCAGGTAATTCTACTGCAGTTCCTGAAGAGTCTATGGCCTATGTATTTCTAACATTTCTATTGTCCTATTTTTCAATATCTTTCCTTCTCTTCATTGAAGAATGTGACTGCTCCTCACTGGAAACACATACACATGCACACACACACACGCACACGCAGTCACACGATGAAACAATGATACTTCTGTTTCTGAGACTTCCAGACCAAGATCAAACTATCTGTCCAAGCTGTTGCCAGATACTTACTGTGTTGTAGTGAGCTGTTTCTTGAAGGTAAGGATATCCCAAGCATGGAAAGGTGATCATACATTGAGTCATAAAGCTGAAAACTGTCCTGAGAACATTCTGTGAGATCACATTTCAGTAGTTTCTTTTTATATAGAATCCCTACAGTGTGGAAACAGGCCATTCCGCTGAACATGTCCACACCAAATCTCCGAAGAGCATCCCACCCAGGCCTATCCCACTAATCTCTCCCTCTAAATCTGCATTTCCCATGGCGAACCCACCTAACCTACACATCCCTGAACACAATGGGCAATTTAGCACGGCCAATCCACTTAACTTGCACATGTTATGATTGTGGGGGGAAACCAGATCCCCCAGCAGAAACCCACACAGACATGGGGAGAATATGTAAACTCCACACAGACAAGTGCCAGAGGGTGGAATCAAATCTGGGAATCCTGGTGCTGTGAGGCAGCAGTGCTAACCACTGAGCCACCGTGTCACTCATGACAAATAGGAGCAGGCTTAAGGAGTTTTTGGCCATTTTTCTTTTAATTTCCCACTGCCACTGCCTTTCTCACGCGTCACTTTTCTCTTAATGAAGCTGCTGCCCCTCTCTCTCCTGTTCTTTATGAATCTATCTGCAGTTCCACTCTCTTGCTCTTTTATTTTCTGGTGACTGTCGCGGGTCTTTCTCTCTCCCACTACTCATCTTTTAGATGTATTCCCTCACAGCCAGAGATAACAGGTGGATAGTTGGTCTGTCCTGACCTGCCCCATAGGACAGACACAAAGCCAGGCAGCTTGTCATGGCTGGCAGCGATCAGCCAAAGGAGTGGGACGTGATGCTGTACAGTACTGTTCAATCTCACACCAGCATCATGTACACGGCAATCACTGTATGTTTTTTTTAAACTAATGGTCACGTGCTGAAGTCTAAGGGCAGCAATCTTCATGTCAAGTTAAGGGAAACACCCTTCAGTCCAGAGGTCCCAGCAGACTACGTTGAGAACAATCAGTCCTGAGCCTTGGGCACGCTCAATTGGCTATTTGGGGTGGGCAGGGTCAGGATTACTACCTCATGAGGAGCCGAAAAGTGTGCGCTATCACTGGCCTTGGCCCTTTCTTCCCGATTGTGGGCTGTTTCCTCCTGGACTGTCAGCAAGGCGAGGAATAAGTGAGATGAACCTGGGTGGCACAGCTGTTAGTGCTAGTGCAGAGAGGTGTCTGACTGAGGCGGTAGGCAGCACGGAGGCTGTGCAAGGAAGGGGGGTTCTGAGTGGGGAGGGCAAGCAAGGGAAGCTGCTGCCTACTCAAATGAGAATGGTGGTGCGTGAATCTGCATGGGAATTGTGCGAGCAGTAGCAGATGTAGAGTGAGGGTGAAGCAGAGAGATACAACGGCACTCACCCTGCACAGCAGAGATCTTCCTACACTGTTGAATGTATCTAAATTTACCAAATAGCATGGACTTTCTGAGGATAAAGATGGTGCACAACAGCATGAAGATGCAGAACTACCTCAACTACATTTTGCCATTGGAAACACGACTACACACAACAGGTCTCCAAAATGTGCAACAAGCTCAGGTCTTAAGTTACAAGGTCTTTGATAATGAGGTCAAGATCTTTGCAACTTTGACAATGAAGCTCTTCAAGTAAATAGAATCCACTTTTCTGATTTATACTATTTACAGATTACAGAAGAATTATGGCCCACGACTTAGCAAACTCCAGGCCCTCCAGGATGACGGTCCGACTGGTGACTGCTTCTCTCTTCATCATTGTGACTGAGATCCCAGCCTTTGCATAATGCCAGCACTTAGCCACAAACACGACTAACTAGCCAGAATATTGGCTCTCAATTTCAAAGTGCTAATTTTGTCCTAATCAGTCCTTCCGCCTCACTTCCTCTCTTGAAATCTATTCTTAAAGAGCAAATGGGTCCACTGCTGAGACTCTTGTTTATATCACTCACATGACAATCATTCTTGTGCATGTAGACAGCTAGTTTTCACCCAATTTGTGATTTCAACACATGCATTTCAAATAATAATGTACACATACTGAGTTAGACACACGCACAAATGCAAATGCACTCATATATAAATATTCTAACAAACACACACACTTGACCCACTCTTTAGTGTCCATGGGAAAGCTCACCAACCCCTACCAGTAAATGTCAGCTCGGAAAGAGTGCCAGCTCTGAAAAGTTGGAATGGCTCTGCTTGATCATCGGTCTACATCCAAACTTTCTGCAACTCCATTCTACCATTTCCTGCTTAGTCAGGAGTCACAGCTTCCTCAACATGAACCTTAGGATGTCCTTGAGTTCCTAATCATAGAATTCCTGCAGTACAGAAGCAGGCCATTTGGCCCATTGAGTCTACACTGACCATCTGAAGGGTCAACCTCTGTAACCCTTTATTTCCCATCGCTAATCCACCTAGCCTGCACTTCCCTGAACACAATGAGGAATTTAGCACGGCCAAGCCACCTAGACTGCACATCTTTGGACTGTGGGAGGAACAGGGAAAATGTGCAAACTCCACACAGACAGTTGCCTGGGGGTGGAATCGAACTCAGATCCCTGGCACTGTGAGCCAGCAGTACTAACCACTGAGCCACCATGACATCCAATTAATTCTAATTAATGTGAAGCCATTTCTTATCAGATTTGACAACATCAATTATTTCCAGGGCCAAGACAAGTTCATACTTTGGGACAAGCGCAGGATTCAAACTCTGACCTGAAACATCTGATTCACATACAGGTTGGGAAGAGTTCACAGGAATTTTTGTGGAGCAATATTTGTTAAGTCCTGCACAAACTAAGGAAGGGGCCAAACTGATGGGCTAAGTGATCTATCCCTGTTCCAAGCATTTAGATCTTAAGATTATTGGTTTGCTTTTAATTTACATATTGCTTCAGTAATCAGGAGTGAGAATTTTCCACCGGAGGGTGGGGGCACAGGCTGAGTGGGGGCAGTTAAAATCAACTAGAAGTGCCAGGTTACAGTAGAAGGGTTCGGTAAGAAAGCCAAAGGAGTTGACAGTTAATGAGGATTCTTTAAAGAGGAGTGACAGAGTGGTTGGCAGAGGGATATAGAAATAGAATTCCATGTTGTCAGGCAGGAGATGGCTGAAAGCTGGGAAGAAGTGAAGGGATTTTCCAGTGTTCACATTTCAAATGTTTTTTTGGCTTTTAATTAAATTATTTTTCTTGAGAGGCTTCAATTAACTCCAGACAGCTGGAATTTCTTTCCCAAGTGGGCCATTACTTGGTGTCCTTTTCAGTAACAGATCAACACGGTTTTGTACAAAAATATAGAGATTACTCCATTTCACTCTCATCCTGCAGGATCCAGGACCCTTACATTATCCAATTCTCTATTATTGTTATTCCAATCCAATTATCTCTATTTACACACACACACACACACACACACACACACACACACACACACACACACACACACACACACACACACACACACACACCTGTATATTCGTCAGTGCTATGCTTCATCCCAAGCCCCTGATCTTGGCAGCTTTGTCAGAGGAGGTTTGAGACTGCCTTCCTTTCTCAGAACTCATGACCAGCATGTTCCAGTAAGGAGAAGGAAAAGGATGGCAAGATAAGGGATCCATGGATAACAAGGGAAGCTGAAATCAGACAGGGCCTGTCAGAAATATAAAGAAAGCAGGAAAGAACTAAAGCAGAGAATTAGGAGAGCAAGAAAGGGCCATGGCAAGTAAGATCTTGGCAAGTTAGGTTAAAGAGAATCCTGAGGAATTTCTATACATGCATTAAAAACAAGAAGATAACAAGGGAGAAGGTATGACCACTCAAGGATAAAAGAGAGAAATTTGGAGGCAGAGGACGCAGGTGAGATCGTAAATGAATACTTTGCTTGGGTATTCACCCAGGAGAAGGATATGGAGGATAGTGTGATTTGTGTGGAGCGTGCTAATGTGCTAGGGCACTTTGAGGTCAAAAAAGAAGTGGTTTTGAGCCTCTTGAAGAGCATTAAGGTGGATAGGTTCCCAAAGCCCGATAGTATCTACCCCAGGTTGAGAGAGGCAACAGAGGAGTTTGCTGGGGCCAGGACAAAGATCTCTGTATCCTCGCTAGTCACTGGAGAGGTCCCAGAGGCCTGGTGAGTAGCTAATATTTTCCTCTGATCAAGAAGGGAATCAAGGATAATCCAGGAAATCATACACTGGTGAATCTTACATCAGTGGTTGGGAAACTATTGGAGAGAATTCTTAGGGATAGGATTGGTGCATATTTGGAAAAGTATTGCTGAATGAGGGAAAGTTAGCATGGCTTTGTGCGGGGCAGGTCACGTCTTACTAAATTGATTGAATTTTTCAAGGGCGTGGCAAAGGTTATCAGTAAAAGTAGAACAGTGGATGTTGTCTACATGGATTTTAGTAAGGATTCCGACAAGGTCCCTCATGGTAGGCTCATCTAGAAAAGTAAGATACATGGGATCCACAGTGACTTGCCTGCGTGGATTTAGAATTGGCCTGTCCATGGAAGGCAGAGGGTAGGGGTGGAAGGTTGTTTTTCAGGCTGGAGGTCCGTGACTGATGGTGTCCCTCAGGTATCCATACTGTGACCTCTCCTGTTTGTGATATATATAAATGATCTGGATGAAAATGTAGATGTGTGGGTTAGCAAGTTTGCAGATGATAAAAGGATCAATGGATGTGAGTTTGCTCGCTGAGCTGGAAGGTTAGTTTTCAGACGTTTCATCACCATTCTAGGTAACATCATCAGTGAGCCTCCGACGAAGCGCTGGTGTTATGTCCCGCTTTCTATTGATCTGGTTAAGTTTCCTTGGGTTGGTGATGTCATTTCCTGTTCTTTTTCTCAGGGGATGGTAGATTGGCTCCAAATCAATGTGTTTGTTGATGGAGTTCCGGTTGGAATGCTATGCTTCTAGGAATCCTAACCAGATAAATAGAAAGCGGGACATAACACCAGCGCTTCGTCGGAGGCTCACTGATGATGTTACCTAGAATGGTGACGAAACGTCTGAAAACTAACCTTCCAGCTCAGCGAGCAAACTCACATCCAGAACCTCAACCTGAGCTACAAATCTTCTCAAAACTCGCCAGGATCAATGGAGTTGTGGATAGTGTAGAAGGTTAACAAAGGATACGGTGGGATTTTGATCAGTTGCAGATATGGCTGGAGAAATAGCAGATGGAGTTTAATCTGGTGCTGCACTTTGGGGGATGTTAAGGTAAAGTGTAATTAATGGCAGGACCCTGAACAGCATTGATGTACAGAGGGATGTTGGGTTCAGGTCCATAGCTCGCTGAATGTGACCACACAAGTAGGTAGGGTGGTAAAGAAGGCATATGGCAAGCATGGTCAGGGAAATGAGTACAAGAGTCAGGATGTCATGTTGCAGCTTTATAAGACTTTGGTTAGGCCATTCTCAGAGTATTGCATTTAATTCTGGTTGCCATTTTACAGGAAGGATGCGGAGGCTTTGGAGAGGGTGCAGAAGAGGTTTTCCAGGAAGCTGCCTGGATTAAAGTGTATGAGCTATACAGAGAGGCAAGAAGAACTCAGGTTGTTTTTTTTTCTGGAGTGGCAGAGGCTGAGGGGAGATTTGACAGAAATCTGTAAAGGTTACAGTCAGAATATTTTTCCCGGAATTGAAATGTCTGGGGGCCATGCATTTAAAGTGAGAGGGGGAGAGCTCAAAGGAGATATGAGGGTCAAAACTTTTTACACAGAGTGCCAGGGTTGGCAGTGGGGGGGCAGATACAATAGAGGCGTTTAAGGGATTTCAGATAAGCACATGAATATGTAAAGAATGGAGGGATATGAACCCAGAGCAGGCAGAAAGGGTCAGTTGAATTTGGCACCATGTTCAGCACAATATTATGATTTGGAGGTTCTGTTCCTACGCTGTACAGTTCTATGTTCTATAGCTTAAGAACTTACAAATCCCTTCCTGTTTTCTGTTTCATAAGCCTTCTTAAGTCAGCTCCCTCTGAACTCTTGTCTCTTCAACTTTTGAGTTTCAAATCTTCTGCTCAACCCACTCTTTTTCCCTCCCCTTGAAAGTGAGAACGGTAGCAACATCTCCTGTTCCATCTCAGTCATGGAACTGCAGGACTGGACATTGGTCACCTTCCCCTAGCTTCTCATTTCTCTGACTGACAGCAATGCGCTAAACACCTGACTTGCCCTCAACCATCATTGGCAGCTATACCTCAGCTTTTCTCTTATTCTTTTCCCATATGCTGGGCCTTAGGCTTTTGATCATCTTATATAAACAGAATATAAATACAGAGGAAGACAACAATTACAAACAAATCACAGAGAACAGCAACTATTAATATTACCCAGTATTTGTGGCAGTGGCCTACATGATGTAGCACAAGAAAGATAGAAAGGGAAGAAGACAGTCGGATGGACACCTCTGCAGACAGACTTGCATTTGGAAAGCCACTTTCACAACACTGACTTGGTGCAGAGTACTTTGCAGTCAGTAAAATATGTTGAATTATACTTCCTGTTACAACTTCAACTCCACAAAAAGGAAATGCAATAATGCTCAGATAATTTTGTTTTATGTATTGGGCGAAACAACAAATATTGAGAAATTATTGGCTCAAGGATATCGACACTCGGAATTGTTCCACACAGCAGGAAGCCATCCAGCCTATTGTGTCTGTTCTCAACCTCCAAATTAACAGTTCAGCTAGTGACAAACCCCTGCCTTTTCCATGTATCCCTGTACATTATTCCTTTTCAGATAACAATCCATTGCCCTCTTGAATCATTGATCGAACCTCAGGCAGTACAGTCCACATCTCTCCCACACACCACACGAAAAATCTTTTCCTCACATCTCCTTTGCTCCCTTTGCCATTTATTTCAGTCTGTGTACTCTTTTTCAACCATTCTCTGTCCAGGCACCTCATGATTTTGAAAAGCTCCATCAAATCTCCTCTAAACGTATCTTCTCCAAGAAATAATTGTACTAACTTTCCCTCTCTAGCTATGTAATTAAAGTTCCTCACTCTAAAATCCATCCTCATGAACCTCTTCAGTACTTCCTTTAAAGTCTTCACATTTTTGCTAAAGTGTGATACCAAGAACTGAACACAATACTGCAGCTTGTGCCAAAACAGTTTTAGATGAGTTTAACGTAACCTCAGGCAGCATCCATGGAGAGACAAACAGAGTTAATCCAATTTGACTTCTACAATTCGAAAGAAGATTCATGTTCATCTCGAAAGATTAACTCTGTTTCTCTCTCCAAAAATAATGCCAGCTCCATTGAACTATTTTAGCATTTTGTTTTTATTTCAGGTCTTGAGCATTAACAGTGCTTTAACATTGTCTCCTTGCTCTTGTATACCATAAACTTACTAACAAAATTGAAGAAACCATATGCTTTATTAAGCTTACTCTCAACCAGTCACACCACTTTCAGTGACTAATACACCAAGGTCCCACTGCTCCTGATCACTCCTTTAAAATGGTATCAGTTACTTTGTATTATTTCTGTGTTCTTCTCACCAAACCGAATCACTTCACACCTCTCCACATCAAACATCATCTACCACTTGTCTGCCATTCCAAAACCTTGTCTGTGTCCTTTGAAGTTCTACCTTCTTTTCCCCATAGTTCATAATGCTTCCAAAACATTCCTATAATCAGCAAATGTTGAAATTGTGCTCCGTGCACCAAGGTCTAGGTCATTGATTTTAGGTACAAGCTGGAATTTAAATTCAGATTATAAAACTAGAATTATAATTGTGATGCTGATGATAAAAATATCATTGACTGTTCTAAAAATCCATTGAGTTCACCAACGACCTTTAGGGAAGGAAATCTGCTGGTTGTCTGCCAATGTCTCCGCACTCACAGCAATGTGGTTAACTTTTAACTGCCCTCTGAAATGGCTGAGCTAGCCATTCAATTCAAGGGAAATTACGGATGGGCAATGAATGTTGGCCCTTTCAACAATGTCCACACCCCAAAGAATAAAAGAAGGGTCCCAGTGGCAATCTCTGGGAAACTCCCCTGCAAACCTTCTTCCAAAGCAAAAGAAAAACATTTATTGTTCTTCTCTGTTCACTGTCACTCACCCAGTTTCACATTGTCACTGCCATTTTCACATTATGAGCTATAAACATACTCACTGATCTAATGTATGGTGCTGTATCAAATGTTTTTTCAAAGCACATTTAGACCACTTCATTTAGACCTGACCCTCATCAACCTTCTCTATAAAACTCCATAAGTTAGTTATCCATAATTTGCCTTCAATAGAGATTACCTAAAAAGGGATTCTACAAACCCATTAAGGACAAAAGGGTAATGAGGGAGAGAATAGGGCCCCTTAAAGATCAGCAAGTCCACTAATGTGGGGAACTGCAGGAAATGGGGGAGATATTAAATGAGTATTTTCCATCAGTGTTTATTGTGGAGACAGATATGGAAGATAAAGAACTTGGGGAAATAAGTAGCAACATCTTGACAAATGACCATATTACAGAGGAGGAAGTGCTAGATGTCTTAAAACGCATAAAGGTGGACAAATCCCCTGGGACGTGACCAGGTGTACCCTAGCACTGTATGGGAAGTTGGGAAGCAATTGCTGTGCCCCTTGCTGAGATATTTGTATCATTGATAGCCGCAGGTGAGGTGCCAGAAGACTGGAGGTTGGCTAACATAGTGCCGCTATTTAAGAAAGGTGGTAAGGAAAAGCCAGGTAACTATAGACCAGAGAGCCTGACATTGGTGGTGGGCAAGTTGTTGGAGGGAATCCTGAGGGACAGGATTTACATGTATTTGGAAAGGCAGGGGCTGATTCGAGATAGTCAACATGGCTTTGTGCATGGGAAAGTGTGTCTCACTAACTTAATTACATTTTTGAAGAAGTAACAAAGAGGATTGATGAAGGCAAAGTGGTGGATGTGATCTATATGGACTTCAGTAAGGTGTTTGACAAGGTTCCGCATGGTGGACTGGTTAGCAACATTGGAGCACATGGAATACATGAAGAACTAGCCATTTGGATACAGAGCTGGCCAGAACATAGGAGATGGAGAGTGGTGGTGGAGGGTTGCTTTATAGACTGGAGGCCTGGGACCAGCGAAGAGCCACAAGGATCAATGCTGGATCCACTGCTTTTCACCATTTATGTAAATGATTTGTATGTGAACATAGAAGGTATGTTTAGAAAGTCTGCAGATGACATCAAATTGGAAGTGTAGTCGGCATCCAAGAAGATACCTCAGAGTACAACGTGACCTTGATCAGATGGGCCCACAGGCCGAGGAGTGGCAGATGGAGTTTAGACAAATGTGAGGTGCTGCGTTTTGGTACGGCAAATCAGGGCAGGAATTATACACTTGATGATAAGGTCCTAGGGAGTGTTGCTGAACAAAAAGATGCAGGTTCACAGTTCCACAAAAGTGGAGTCGCAGGTACACAGAATAGTGAAGAAAGCATTTGGTATGCTTTCCTTTATTAGTCGGTGCATTGAGTATAGGAGTTGGAAGGTCATGTAGTGGCTGTGCAGGACAACAGTTAGGCCACTTTCAGAATACTGCACTCATTTCTGGTCTTCCTGGTATAGGAAGGATGTTGTGAAATTTGAAAGTGTTCAGAAAAGATTTACAAGGACATTGCCAGGGTTGGAGGGTTTGAGCTACAGGGAGAGGCTGAATAGGCTGGGGCTATTTTCTCTGGAGCATTGGAGACTGACGGTTGACGTTATAGAGGTTCATAAAATCATGAGGGGCATGGATAGGGAAAACAGCCAAAGCCATTCCCCCAAGGTAGCGGAGTTGAAACTAGATGGTATAGGTTTAAGGTGAGAGGTGAAAGATTTAAAAGGGGCCTAAGGGGGAACTTTTTCATGTAGAAGGTGGCATGTGTATGGAATGAGTGGCCAGAGGAAGTGGTGGAGGCTGGTACAATTATAACATCTAAAAGACATCTGGATGGGTGTTTGAATAGGAAGGGTTCAGAGGAATATGGGCCAAATGTTGGCAATAGGACCAGATTAACTTAGGATATCTGGTCTGCATGTTCAAGTTGGACTGAAAGGTTGGCTTTTGTGCTCCACAGCTCTAAGACTCTAATAAAACCAGACTAGCTTTCCATAATTAACACACATATGTCCATTTGACTCATAATTTTGATCTGATTGGTCGATTCTAGAAGCTTCTCCCTCATTGAAATTAAGCTGATTGGCCTATTGGTCATGGTAGATTAAAGGGCCAGTACACAGCTGTGTGTGTGGAATGGTGGCTCAGTGATTAACACTGCTTTTTCACAGCACTAGGGTTCTGGTTGGATTCCATCCTTGGATGACTCTGTGTGGTTTCTACCAGATGCTCCTGTTTCCTCTCATAGTCCAATGATGCGCAGGTTTGTTGGATTGGCCATGCTGAATTACCCACAGTGTCCTGGGATGTGTTGGCTAGGTGGATTAGCCATGGGAAATGGAGGGTTACAGGGATAAGGTAGGGGATTTGGTCTAGGTGGGATGCTCTTCAGATGGCTGGTGTAGACTAAATGGACCAAATGGCCTGCTTCCACAGTATAGGGGTTCAATGATTCAATGTAAATATCAGCTTGCATCAGTAGCAATGTCAGAGAACACATGATAGTATTGTACGGATAAAAACTTGTATGAAGTTCCACAGTTTAAATAGTTAGCAGAATGTCAAATAAAAATGTTACCTTTCCTGCACTCAGCTGTGTCTGGAGTTCCTGAACACAATATTTTCTAAAGCTCACCACCATGATAAAAGAATCTTCACATCTTTCTTTGAGCAAAGATGAAAACTTGTTAATTTTCCAATCATCTGACATCAACTATATCTAAAAAAGACTGGAAAATGATGGCCAGTGCCTCTATAATTTTCATTCTGACTTCTTTCTTTATTCTTAGATACATTGTATCTGGTCCTGGTGTTTTAGCAAATAGCAAAAGAACATCCTTATCGATGTTAAACCTTTCAAGTGTCGAATCGACTCCTGTTTCACTGTGATGTGGCACCTACTTTGCTAATCACAGGTGCAAGCCATCCATTAATATCACAGCTTTGACATTTGCATCTATGGCCAAATCTCCTTTTTGACCCCTAATCAGTCCCACTCTCATTTGCACCATTTCACAATTAACATGCCTATTGAAGACGGTATCAGAGATAATGGGAACTGCAGATGCTGGAGATTCCAAGATAATAAAATGTGAGGCTGGATGAACACAGCAGGCCAAGCAGCATCTCAGGAGCACAAAAGCTGACGTTTCGGGCCTAGACCCTTCATCAGAGAGCTCTCTGATGAAGGGTCTAGGCCCGAAACGTCAGCTTTTGTGCTCCTGAGATGCTGCTTGGCCTGCTGTGTTCATCCAGCCTCACATTTTATTGCCTATTGAAGACTTTGGGATTCCCCATTATATTGGCTGTCAGTATTGTTTCAAAAGCTCTCTGGGGAAAATTTCCCACTGAAAATGGTGTCAAGGGTTTGGGTCCATGTGAGATTGCTGGCAGTAAGTTTTAACTACCAGGCTTCACTGAATGCCAGGAAGCAGGTTTCCTCTTATGGGGGATAACAAGGGGTAGAGCTGGATGAACACAGCAGGCCAAGACACTTCGGGCCTAGACCCTTCATCAGAAATGTGTTTCAAGGCCGAAGAGATTACAAGAGAGTTGCAGTAGGAGAGAGATCCCCTGAGGTTTGTCTGGAGGGAGGAGGGTAACTTCTTCAGATTAGGCATCCTTAGAAGAGGCTTCGTAATGGGATTATTCACAGTGGGGTCATCATTTCTGATGAAGGGTCTAGGCCCGAAACGTCAGCTTTCCTGCTCCTAAGATGCTGCTCGGTCTGCTGTGTTCACTCAGCTCTACACCTTGTTATCTCTTCTTCTTATGGGGGTCTTGATTTCCTGTAGATCCTATATACCCAGTCAATTTAATTTTTCTATAAGTATAGACAGTTCTCATAAAATGAACAATATCAAGTTATACAAATGTATGATGAAGCTTAAGCATTTACAATAATCTGACACTAGAAGGGCTGAGCAGATAATCCAAAGGCTTTGTAGCCTTGTCAATATTCCAGCAATAGCACTGAAGACCTGTGCTCCAGGAGTTGTCATGGCCCTAGCCAAGCTGTTCTAGTATAGCCACAACATGAGCATCTACCTGACAATGTGAAATTGCCCAGGCATGTCCTCTACACGGAAACAATAGGACAAGTCTAAACAGCCGAATAGTGGCCCATTAGTCTATTCTTGATCATCTGCAAAGTGAGGAAAATCATCAACAATGCCATCAAACAACCTTTGCTTAGCAATGACTTGCTCACTGATCATCAGTTCAGGTCCTGATTTCTTTGCAGCTTTGGGTCAAACCCAGGCAAAAGAACTGAAGAAGGATCACTGGACCCGAAACGTTAACTCTGTTTTTGACTTCACATATGCTGCCAGACCTGCTGAGCTTTTCCAGCAACATCTGTCTTTGTTCCAAAAGAACTGAACTCTGGAGGTGACAGTACCAGCTCTTAACATTCAAGGCTGCACTTGACAGAGTGTGTTATTGAGGACCCCGAGCAAAACTAGTGTCAATGGGAATTTGGGGGAAAATTCTCCGTTGGTTGGAGTCATGTCTGGAGCAAAGGAAGATTGTTGTGGTGGTTGACAATCATCGCCTCAGCTCCAGGTCATCTCTGCAGGAATTCCTCAATACAGTGCCCTTGGCTCAACTATCTTCAATTGTTTCATCAATGACCTTCCCTCCATCATAGGGTCGGAAATAGGAGTTTTGTTGATGATTGCATAATGTTTATCAACATTTGTGACTCCTCGGGTACTGAAGCGATCCATGTCCAAATGCAACAAGATCCGGACAATATCCAGGCTTGAGCTGACAAGAGGGATTTGATATTCACACCACACAAATGCCAAGCAATGGCCAGATCCAGAAAGAGACAATCTAACCATCATCCCTTTACATTCAGTTGTGTTATCATCACTGAATACCCCACAATCAACATCCTGGGGGTTCCCATTGACCAAAAGCTGAACTCGACGAGCAATATAAGTGGGATGACCTCAAGAGGAGTTCAGAGGCTAGGAATCTTGCAGCAAGTCATTCAACTTCTGACTCCTCAAAGCCTGGCCACCATCTATAGGCACAAGTCGGGAATGTGATGGAACGCTCCCCATTTGCTTGCATAAGTGCAACTCTAAAAAGGGACAAGAAACTATCCAGGACAAAGCCACCTACTTGATAGGCACCACCCACAAATATTCATTCCAAATAAATAGTGTCTATAAGAGCAGGTCAGAGCTTAGGAAAAATGCAGCAAGTAACTGACCTCCTAACTCCCAAAGTCTGTCCATCATCCACCAGCCACAAGTCAGGAGTATGATGGAATACTCAACACTTGCCTGGATGAGCGCAGCTTCAACAACATTGAAGAAGCTTGACACCATCCAGGACAAAACAGCCTGCTTGATCGGCACTATATCCACAAGAATCCAGTTCTTCTTCCATCAATGCTCAGTAGCAGCACTGTGTACTATCTATACATACAGTGCAAAAATTTGCCACAGGTTCTTAGACAGCACCTGCCAAGCCCAGAACCAATTCCTGCACGAGGGCAACAGAAACATGGGAACACCACCACTCGCAAGTTCCCCTCCAAGCTACTCTTCATCCTGACTTGGAAATATATCACCATTCCTTCAGCTTCCTGAGTCAAAATCCTCGGATTCCCTCCCTCACAACATTGTTGGTCAACCTGACCTGAGTCAGGTCACTAGTGGTGTGCCTCAGGGGTCTGTTTTGGGACCACTGCTGTCTGTCATTTTTATAAATTACTTGGACACAGGCATAGGTGGATGGGTTAGTAAGTTTGCAGCTGACACTAAAGTCGGTGGAGTGGTGGACAGTGTGGAAGAATGTTGCAAGTTGCAGGGAGACTGGGATAAACTGCAGAATTGGGCTAAAAGGTGGCAAATGGAGTTTAATACGGATAAATGTGAGGGGATTCACTTTGGGAGGAATAATAGGAAGACAGAGTACCGGGTCAATGGAAAGATTCTTGGTAGTGTGGATGTGCAGAGGGATCTTGGTGTCCGTGTACACAGATCCCTGAAAGTTGCCACCCAGGTTGAGAGTGCTGTTAAGAAGGCTTATGGTGTGCTAGATTTTATTGGTAGAGGGATTGAGTTCCGGAGCCGTGGTGTCATGCTGCAACTGTACAAAACGCTAGTGCGGCCTCATTTGGAATATTGCATGCAGGTGTGGTCACCCCATTACAAGAAGGATGTGGAAGCATTGGAAAAGGTGCAGAGGAGATTTACCAGGATGTTGCCTGGTCTGGAGCACAGGCCCTATGAAGAAAGGCTGAGGGACTTGGGTCTATTCTCATTGGAGAGAAGGAAGCTAAGAGGGGATTTAATAGAGACATACAAGATGATCAGAGGAGTAGATAGGGTGCACAGTGAGTCTTTTTCCGCGGATGATGACTTCAGCTTGTACGAGGGGGCATAGCTACAAATTGAAGGGATAGATTTAAGGCAGATGTCAGAGGCAGGTTCTTTACTCAGAGAGTGGTAAGGGCGTGGAACACCCTGCCTGCCAATGTAGTTAACTCAGCCGCACTAGGGGCATTTAAACAGTCCTTGGATAAGCATATGGATAATGATGGGATAGTGTAGGGGGAGGGGCTTAGCTTAGTTCACAGGTCGGCACAACATCGAGGGCCGAAGGGTCTGTTCTGCGCTGTACTGTTCTACGTTCTATGTTCTACAGCAGATGGACTGCAGCAGTTCAAGAAGGCAGCTCACCTTGATCTTCTCAAGGACAACCAGAGCAGGCAATAAACACCAGACCAGGCAGCAATGTCCACATCCATAAATTAATAAACAACAGTGTAATCCCTCTGCACAGTAATAGTGCTCAAGGCCAGAACTGGCTATATGGTGAAAAGGTCTCCCCTAAATAGGTTAGTATCTGCATGGGACGTTGACAGGGAAACTTGAAAAAAATTAGAAGTGCCCACAACCAGGCCACAAGTTGAAGTTGTGAAATGTGATACCCAATGACAATTGACTCAAGCAAACCTGTTCAAGTTAGACCATTTCTGAGATAAAAATGTGGCAGTTGTATGAAACTCTGTTTCTAATCTGAAACATCTCATCCTGTGTTGGGAATGAATCCAGATTGTGATGTTTTCAATGCCGGCATTATTATCCTTCAGACACTTCTCTGAAGCCGTGTTGTTCTGCATCTTGGCAGATTCATTAATCAGAAGAAACCAAAATTTGTATGCAGTAATCAGAAAAGTTAATTGCAAAGATTTTAAGCACCTTGGTTTTCTTCAGCACACAGAAGGCACTGGTGGTGTGTACATTTAGTGCATATTCAATTTCTGAATCTGGGGAGGCAGACAGAGCATGGAGGAGTGAAGAGATCTTTATCTGGAGGACATCAATGGGCCAGTTGGATTTTAGATAAATTCCAGGTGGTTAGAAGCTCATTATTTTCAAGCTATCAAATGACCAGATTGATTTACTGCAGTGGCTCATGACAATAGCTCATTATCTTCGCTAGGGCAATTAGGGATAGGAAATGAATGCTGACCTTGCTATTAATGTGCACATCCCATGAATAACTGTCTCATTGCCACTCTCCAGTGAGCAGCTCAATACAATTAGCAGCTCATTTACTATTCACAATTATCTAATTATTTTTCAGTTTTCCCCACTACCTTGCTCTTCTCTCTCTGGGGATGAGAATCCCCTCTCCTTGTGTAATTTGGCCTGTATGTGGCTCCAGTATCACATCGATGTGTTTGACTCTTAGCTGCACCTGGAAGGGTACAAGCAAACCACTCAATTATATTAAACTGTATTAACATATGAAAAGTAGTAATTGGAGAGCCAGGAGGTGTGAAGGAAAACCTTCATTACACAGATGAGATCAAGGCTCATTATACCATCTCTGGATAACTAGAAATGGGCAATAAGTGCCTGCTGTACACATACTCCAGGAACACAGTTAAAGAATTCCCTATCCTGCACGCTTTACCTCCTCCTCACAGTATTGAAATTCAAGACATCATAACATCTCCTGATGTGACTCATTCTTTATAACATCTCACAAACCTCACCTCCATCAACTTTTGCTTCATTCTATAATCTACAGGCTTTCAAGACCAAAGCTGAATGCCACTTATTGACTATTGCCTCACTTACCAGAACTCCTCCCCTAGCTCTTTCAAGCTTGGTGCTGTGTTGCGTCCAAACCTGTGGATGCTCTAAATCAGGAGCAAAAACAGAAGTCGCTGGAAAAGCTCAGCAGGTCTGGCAGCATCTGTGAAGGAAAATCAGAGTTAACGTTTCGGGTCCCATGACCTGTCGTCAGCACTGATGATAGCTAGGTGAATGCCAGTTTATATGCAGAAGACAGGATGGGGGCATAAGGAGTAAACACAGGTGGGGATACAGCCCTATGAGGGAGAACAACAGTTGGACAGAAAAGGGAGTTGATAATGATCTGGATAGGAGGGTGCAGGGAGTTAAACAAGCTGGAAGAACAACAGAGTGTAGACCTGGATGAACACAGCAGGCCAAGCAGCATCTTAGGATCACAAAAGATGAAGTTTCGGGCCTAGACCCTTTGTCAGAAAGGGTTTTTCTGACGAAGGGTCTAGGCCCGAAACATCAGCTTTTGTGCTCCTAAGATGCTGCTTGGCCTGCTGTGCTCGTCCAGCTTCACACTTTGTTATCTCCGATTCTCCAGGATCTGCAGTTCCCAATATCTCTGGAAGAACAACACCTCATTTTCTACTGGAAGACCCTGCAACGCTCTGGACTCAATATTGAGTTCAATAATTTTATGGCCTGAACTCTCCCATATCCTAGCTCCCCACCCAACACACCAGGCCTTGTTATCATATAGACTGCCATTACGCATTACCTATTGCTAGCCACTAACAGTTTTCTTTAACAGCTATTCACCCTCCTAACCAAATCATTATCAAATCCTTGATAATAAAATGTGAGGCTGGATGAACACAGCAGGCCAAGCAGCATCTCAGGAGCACAAAAGCTGACGTTTCGGGCCTAGACCCTTCATCAGAGAGGGGGATGGGGAGAGGGAACTGGAATAAATAGGGAGAGAGGGGGAGGCGGACCGAAGATGGAGAGTAAAGAAGATAGGTGGAGAGAGTATACGTGGGGAGGTAGGGAGGGGATAGGTCAGTCCAGGGAAGACGGACAGGTCAAGGAGGTGGGATGAGGTTAGTAGGTAGCTGGGGGTGCAGCTTGGGGTGGGAGGAAGGGATGGGTGAGAGGAAGAACCAGTTAGGGAGGCACAGACAGGTTGGACTGGTTTTGGGATGCAGTGGGTGGGGGGGAAGAGCTGGGCTGGTTGTGTGGTGCAGTGGGGGGAGGGGACGAACTAGGCTGGTTTAGGGATGCAGTAGGGGAAGGGGAGATTTTGAAACTGGTGAAGTCCACATTGATACCATATGGCCGCAGGGTTCCCAGGCGGAATATGAGTTGCTGTTCCTGCAACCTTCGGGTGGCATCATTGTGGCAGTGCAGGAGGCCCATGATGGACATGTCATCTAGAGAATGGGAGGAGGAGTGGAAATGGTTTGCGACTGGGAGGTGCAGTTGTTTGTTGCGAACTGAGCGGAGGTGTTCTGCAAAGCGGTCCCCAAGCCTCCGCTTGGTTTCCCCAATGTAGAGGAAGCCGCACCGGGTACAGTGGATGCAGTATACCACATTGGCAGATGTGCAGGTGAACCTCTGCTTAATGTGGAATGTCATCTTGGGGCCTGGGATAGGGGTGAGGGAGGAGGTGTGGGGACAAGTGTAGCATTTCCTGCGGTTGCAGGGGAAGGTGCCGGGTGTGGTGGGGTTGGAGGGCAGTGTGGAGCGAACAAGGGAGTCACGGAGAGAGTGGTCTCTCCGGAAAGCAGACAGGGGAGGGGATGGAAAAATGTCTTGGGTGGTGGGGTCGGATTGTAAATGGTGGAAGTGTCGGAGGATGATGCGTTGTATCCGGAGGTTGGTAGGGTGGTGTGTGAGAACGAGGGGGATCCTCTTAGGGCGGTTGTGGCGGGGGCGGGGTGTGAGGGATGTGTTGCGGGAAATACGGGAGACGCGGTCAAGGGCGTTCTCGATCACTGTGGGGGGAAAGTTGCGGTCTTTAAAGAACTTGGACATCTGGGATGTGCGGGAGTGGAATGTCTTATCGTGGGAGCAGATGCGGCGGAGGCGGAGGAATTGGGAATAGGGGATGGAATTTTTGCAGGAGGGTGGGTGGGAGGAGGTGTATTCTAGGTAGCTGTGGGAGTCGGTGGGCTTGAAATGGACATCAGTTACAAGCTGGTTGCCTGAGATGGAGACTGAGAGGTCCAGGAAGGTGAGGGATGTGCTGGAGATGGCCCAGGTGAACTGAACGTTGGGGTGGAAGGTGTTGGTGAAGTGGATGAACTGTTCGAGCTCCTCTGGGGAGCAAGAGGCGGCGCCGATACAGTCATCAATGTACCGGAGGAAGAGGTGGGGTTTGGGGCCTGTGTAGGTGCGGAAGAGGGACTGTTCCATGTAACCTACAAAGAGGCAGGCATAGCTGCCTACACAGGCCCCAAACCCCACCTCTTCCTCCGGTACATTGATGACTGTATCGGCGCCGCCTCTTGCTCCCCAGAGGAGCTCGAACAGTTCATCCACTTCACCAACACCTTCCACCCCAACCTTCAGTTCACCTGGGCCATCTCCAGCACATCCCTCACCTTCCTGGACCTCTCAGTCTCCATCTCAGGCAACCAGCTTGTAACTGATGTCCATTTCAAGCCCACCGACTCCCACAGCTACCTAGAATACACCTCCTCCCACCCACCCTCCTGCAAAAATTCCATCCCCTATTCCCAATTCCTCCGCCTCCGCCGCATCTGCTCCCACGATAAGACATTCCACTCCCGCACATCCCAGATGTCCAAGTTCTTTAAAGACCGCAACTTTCCCCCCACAGTGATCGAGAACGCCCTTGACCGCGTCTCCCGTATTTCCCGCAACACATCCCTCACACCCCGCCCCCGCCACAACCGCCCTAAGAGGATCCCCCTCGTTCTCACACACCACCCTACCAACCTCCGGATACAATGCATCATCCTCCGACACTTCCGCCATTTACAATCCGACCCCACCACCCAAGACATTTTTCCATCCCCTCCCCTGTCTGCTTTCCGGAGAGACCACTCTCTCCGTGACTCCCTTGTTCGCTCCACACTGCCCTCCAACCCCACCACACCCGGCACCTTCCCCTGCAACCGCAGGAAATGCTACACTTGTCCCCACACCTCCTCCCTCACCCCTATCCCAGGCCCCAAGATGACATTCCACATTAAGCAGAGGTTCACCTGCACATCTGCCAATGTGGTATACTGCATCCACTGTACCCGGTGCGGCTTCCTCTACATTGGGGAAACCAAGCGGAGGCTTGGGGACCGCTTTGCAGAACACCTCCGCTCAGTTCGCAACAAACAACTGCACCTCCCAGTCGCAAACCATTTCCACTCCCCCTCCCATTCTCTAGATGACACGTCCATCATGGGCCTCCTGCACTGCCACAATGATGCCACCCGAAGGTTGCAGGAACAGCAACTCATATTCCGCCTGGGAACCCTGCGGCCATATGGTATCAATGTGAACTTCACCAGTTTCAAAATCTCCCCTTCCCCTACTGCATCCCTAAACCAGCCTAGTTCGTCCCCCCCACCCACTGCATCCCAAAACCAGTCCAACCTGTCTGTGCCTCCCTAACCGGCTCTTCCTCTCACCCGTCCCTTCCTCCCACCCCAAGCCGCACCCCCAGCTACCTACTAACCTCATCCCACCTCCTTGACCTGTCCGTCTTCCCTGGACTGACCTACCCCCTCCCTACCTCCCCACCTATACTCTCTCCACCTATCTTCTTTACTCTCCATCTTCGGTCCGCCTCCCCCTCTCTCCCTATTTATCCCAGTTCCCTCTCCCCATCCCCCTCTCTGATGAAGGGTCTAGGTCCGAAACGTCAGCTTTTGCGCTCCTGAGATGCTGCTTGGCCTGCTGTGTTCATCCAGCCTCACATTTTATTATCTTGGAATTCTCCAGCATCTGCAGTTCCCATTATCTCTGACATTATCAAATCCTTTTTCTGCCTAACTGTTCTCCCTCTTTGGGCTCTATCCCCAACTATCATTTCCTCCTTACGCCTTCCCCTCACCCTGTCTTCTGCATATAAACCAACATTTTCCTGGCTACCATTACAGATGAGGAAGGGTCACCGGACCCAAAACATTAGTTCTGATTTTTCTTCCCTGGTGCTGCCAGACCTGCTGAGCTATTCCAGCAACTTCTGTTTTTGTTCGACATAGTCAAATAGTCTCTCTGGGTTAACCAATAACAGGAAGCAAGACTTGTTTAACAGTCAAATTAGCATCACATTGCTAATTTGTAGAGACGTACACACTGATCCTTTTACTGAGATGGAAATCACATCCCGCAAGGCAATGGTTTAAAACGTTCATGCTTTTACAGGTCATATTTCCAATAACAGCTCAGTTAAAAAGATTGTTTTTAATAAGTTAAATTGTAAAAGATTGCCTAAGGACCAATAGTAAAGCCAGGATTTTTAGATTAAATTTAGGACCAAAAGATTAATCACAAAAACACTGCTGTAAGCAACCCGAGAGAAAAATCGTAGTATCATTACAAAATTCTTGTGTTCCTTTTCATTTAAAAAAAATTCTGTTTATTGGTTTTTAGAATATTGGAGCTGGAGGAAATACATTGTTTTGTGGCAGTGAAGTATTTTCCAATCAGGAATTTGTTTTCTGATTTTCATTGTAAGATGTACATGTCATGCGACCAATGGTGGGGGTGGGGGTGTGTGAGGCATGTAGTCACATGAGAAAGTCTCCCAAGTATCTGTCCAAACAGAATTGGGTATCGTCACTGGTGTCTAGAATATTGCAAGTATACACAGTGGCCCAGTTAGCGCAGCTGGTTGAAGTGTCTGCTTGTAGTTTTGAATAATGCCAACAACGCAGATTTGATTTTCGTTCTAGCCGAGGTAGACTTGGGATCTATCTCCTTATCCTGTGACTATGAGTTAAAAGCAGTGGTAATCTACTGCCAAAGAATAAATAGCTCAGGATGAAACAGTGGATCAGGAACCCAACTTTAGGTAAGGTACTCTAGGAATACAACACACATTAAAAGACAGCGAATAAAAAAACTGTTGAGTTCAACAGGTTAACAGCAACGACACATTCCTCAGAAGTCTCTTCCCATCAGTCTTCATCTACCTCAACAACATATTCCTTTCTCCTTGATGTGCTTATCCAGTTTCCTGTTAAACGTATTTAAATTATTCACCTAAACTGCTTCATATGATAGCAACTTCCGTATTCTCATCAAATTCCTGATGAGGAAGATACTTCTTAATTCCTCATTCGACTTATTTGGGACATCGTAAAATGACAACACCTAAAAATAGGTGCTTGTAACTTAATGCCCATTCAAAGTAAAACAGGCAGTGTTTGTTCTGCCTGCTAAATACCCATTCCAATTCTGCCTACTTCAATCCAGCATTCACATTCCCAACTCCTATTCATCCTACAACTGATTTCTCCATGATGGTGTCAGCACACATCTCTTTCTTTTCATCCCACCTTTCCGCACCATAATCCTGCCTTTTGATAATTCTCCTTTCTCTTATCCAGGAACTGTTGTCTATCCACCAGTATCTTAGGAACAGGAAGACCAAAAGATATACAGATTGAACCCATGCCTTTAGCATTATTCTGCATCACTTCTAGTCACCTGGACAGAACTAACTGACACTGTTTTAAACTATTTCCCATTATTAAGATGAACCTCAATCAAGGTTATAATATTTTACTATTCTAATTTTTTAACATTTTCAGTTTATTTGTGCATCTCTGTTTTTAACTCTCTTGGCTTCACACTCTGTCTCTTTCCCCCAATATGCATCTCTCTCCATCCTTCTCTCCATAGTGCCTCTTTCACTCCTCTTTCTAATCTTCCTTTCTCATTATGTCTTTCTCTATCATATTCTTGCTCTCATCAAGTGTCTCACTCCTCCATCTCGGTGTCTCATTGTCTATTACTGTGATTTTCTCTGTTTGTCACCCTTCATCGCTCAACAGGTGTACATGGCCCTCCCCCCATCTTCCTCTCATCCTTTCTCAATGCCTGTTTATACCTCTCTTTTTTCATCTTTACTTCTCTTTTTCTTTGTCTCTTCATGCCTGCATTATTTCAATGAATGCATATAGTGTGGAAACAGGCTATTTGGCCCATCGAGTCCACAGCAACTGTAAAAGAGCACTCTACCTGAACCCAACCCACTACCGATGCCTGAAACCCTTCATTTTCCTGGCCAATCCACTCAATCTGCACATCCCTGCACACTATGGGGCAAATTAACATGGCCAATCCACGCAATCTGCACATCCCTGCACACTATGGGGCAAATTAACATGGCCAATCCACGCAATCTGCACATCCCTGCAGCGTATGGGGCAAATTAACATGGCCAATCCACTCAATCTGCACATCCCTGCACACTATGGGGCAAATTAACATGGCCAATCCACGCAATCTGCACATCCCTGCACACTATGGGGCAAATTAACATGGCCAATCCACTCAATCTGCACATCCCTGCACACTATGGGGCAAATTAACATGGCCAATCCACGCAATCTGCACATCCCTGCACACTATGGGGCAAATTAACATGGCCAATCCACTCAATCTGCACATCCCTGCACACTATGGGGCAAATTAACATGGCCCATCCACGCAATCTGCACATCCCTGCACACTATGGGGCAAATTAACATAGCCAATCCACTCAATCTGCACATCCCTGCACACTATGGGGCAAATTAACATGGCCCATCCACGCAATCTGCACATCCCTGCACACTATGGGGCAAATTAACATGGCCAATCCACGCAATCTGCACATCCCTGCACACTATGGGGCAAATTAACATGGCCAATCCACTCAATCTGCACATCCCTGCACACTATGGGGCAAATTAACATGGCCAATCCACTCAATCTGCATATCCCTGCACACTATCGGGCAAATTAACATGGCCAATCCACTCAATCTGCACATCCCTGCACACTATGGGGCAAATTAACATGGCCAATCCACTCAATCTGCACATCCCTGCACACTATGGGGCAAATTAACATGGCCAATCCACTCAATCTGCACATCCCTGCACACTATGGGGCAAATTAACATGGCCAATCCACGCAATCTGCACATCCCTGCACACTATGGGGCAAATTAACATGGCCAATCCACTCAATCTGCACATCCCTGCACACTATGGGGCAAATTAACATGGCCAATCCACGCAATCTGCACATCCCTGCACACTATGGGGCAAATTAACATGGCCA
The DNA here is from genome assembly GCF_030684315.1 of Stegostoma tigrinum. Classification (NCBI taxonomy): domain Eukaryota; kingdom Metazoa; phylum Chordata; class Chondrichthyes; order Orectolobiformes; family Stegostomatidae; genus Stegostoma; species Stegostoma tigrinum. The sequence goes on along the minus strand of NC_081378.1, from coordinate 19,200,037 downwards.
ATCCACTCAATCTGGGCATCTTTAGATTGTGGGAGGAAACCAAAGCTCCTGAAGGATACAAACACAGACACTGGGAGACCGTCCATACAGACTGTCATCTGAGAGTGGAATCGAACCTGGGTCCTTGGCGTTGTGAGCCAACAGTGCTAAACACTGAGCCACCGTGCTGCCCATTTCATGGAAACATAGAAGGTAGGATCAGGAGGAGACCATTCAGCCCTTCAAGCTTGCTCCACCATTCTTCACAATCATGGCTGATCACCCAACTCAATAGCCTAATCCTTCTTTCCCCCCGTAGACTTTGATCCCATTTGCCCCAAGTGCTAATACATTCAATGTTTTAACATCAACTACTTCCTGTGGTGATGAATTCCACGGGATCATTACTCTTTGGGTGAAGAAATGTCTCCTCATCTCCATCCTAAATCATCTACCTCAAATCCTCATACTGTGACCCCTGGTTCTGGACACACCCACCATTGGGAACATCCTCCCTGCATCTACCCTGTTTAATCCTGTTAGAATTTCATAAGTCTCTATGCGAACCTCCCTCATTTGTCTGAACTCTAGTGAAAATAATCCCAACCTAGTCAATCTCTCCCCATAAGTAAGACTTGAAATCCCCAGAATCAGCTTGGTAAACTTTTGCTGCACTCCCTCAAGAGCAAGAGCATCCTTCCTCAGAAAAGGAGACCAAAACTGCCCACACCATTCTAGGTGTGGCCTCACCAAGGCCCTGTATAACTGCAACAACACACCCCTGCTCCTGTACTGAAAACCTCTCGCAGTGAAGGCAACATACCATTTACCTTCTTTACCGCCTGCTGCACCTACATGCTTACCTTCAGCGACTGGTGTATAAGGGTGCCCAGGTCCCGCTGCACACTCCCCTCTCTCAGTTTGCAGCTATTCAGGTAGTAATCTGCTGCCTTGTTTTTGCTTCCAAAGTGAATAACCTCACATTTATCCAAATTATACTGCATCAGCCATTCAGTTGCCCACCCACCCACCCTGTCCAAATCATGCTGAAGGATTTCTGCATCCTCGTCACAGCTCACCCTCCCACCCAACTTGGTATCATCTCCAAACTTGGAGATGTTACATTTTGTTCCCTCATCCAAATCATTAATACATATTGTGAGTTGCTGGGATCCCAGCAACTATCCCTGAGGCATCCTACTCATTACTGCCTGCCAATTTGAAAAGAACCCATTAATTCCTACTCTTTGTTTCCTCTCTGCCAACCAGTTTTCTGTCCATCTCAATGCATGACCCCCAATCCCATGTGCTTTAATCTTGCATATGAATCTCTTATGTGGGACTTTGTCAGACACTTTCTGAAAGTCCAAATATACAACATTGACTGGATCCCCCTAGTCAAGTTTACTGGTTATGCCTTCATAGATTTCCAACAGATTTGTCAAGCATTATATCCCCTTCTTAAATCCATGCTGACTCTGTCTGATCCTGACACTGTTTTCTAAATGCTCTGCTATAAAAATTTTGACAATGGATTTGAAAATTTTCCCCACTACCAATGTTAGGCTCACTGGTCTGTAATTCCCTGTTTTCTCTCTGCTTCCCTTTTTGAATAATGGAGTAACATTAGCCACCCTCCAACCTGCAGCAATGGTTCCAGAGTCTACAGAATCATAGAAGATGACAGCCAACACATCCACTACTTCTGGAGCTACTTCCTTAAGTACTCATCTCTCTACGTTTGATTCTTTTCCTTTCTCACTGCCAATATCTATTTCTCTAACTTTCTCCCACTCCATCTTGCCTTCCCTTTTTTACCTTGTGTCTGTATCTTCTTCCATTCAATCCATTTGCCTTTCCCTATTTTCCTGGAGTCTAGCTGACTTTTCAGTTAACAGTATCTTAGCATTGATCAACCAAGAGTAGAATATTGACAAGTATGTTTTTAAACCAGATACTTTCGGGAGCGACGGTGGAGTTTTCTCTGAGATTTTGAGAAAGAAATTGAACAAAATGCATGTGCTGAACATTTTCTCACACTGTACTTATAACCTTTAAGATAATACCCATTCCAATTCCATTTCGAACTGAGTAAAATGCAGTGGCTTCAACAAAGGGCATACATTCTGGGAATACAACAAGAACAGCGATTGGTAATATTGTCTGGCAGATTTTCTGTCCTGTTGGATAGGTGACAGTCCTTGAATAACGGAAAGGAGAATTATCAAAAGGCAGTAAAATGTGAGGCTGGATGAACACAGCAGGCCAAGCAGCATCGCAGGAGCACAAAAGCTGACCTTTCGGGCCTAGACCCTTCATCAGAGAGGGGGATGGGGTGAAGGTTCTGGAATAAATAGGGAGAGAGGGGGAGGCGGACCAAAGATGGAGAGAAAAGAAGATAGGTGGAGAGAGTATAGGTGGGGAGGTAGGGAGGGGACAGGTCAAGGAGGTGGGATGAGGTTAGTAGGTAGATGGGGGTGCGGCTTGGGGTGGGAAGAAGGGATGGGTGAGAGGAAGAACAGGTTAGGGAGGCAGAGACAGGTTGGACCGGTTTTGGGATGCAGTGGGCGGAGGGGAAGAGCTGGGCTGGTTGTGTGATGCAGTAGGGGGAGGGGTCAAACTGGGCTGGTTTTGGGATGCGGTGGGGGAAGGGGAGATTTTGAAACTGGTGAAGTCCACATTGATACCATTAGGCTGCAGGGTTCCCAGGCGGAATATGAGTTGCTGTTCCTGCAACCTTCGGGTGGCATCATTGTGGCACTGCAGAAGGCCCATGATGGACATGTCATCTAAAGAATGGGAAGGGGAGTGGAAATGGTTCATCTAAAGAATGGGAGGGGGAGTGGAAATGGTTCATCTAAAGAATCGGAGGGGGAGTGGAAATGGTTCATCTAAAGAATGGGATGATGCCACCCGAAGGTTGCAGGAACAGCAACTCATATTCTGCCTGGGAACCCTGCAGCCTAATGGTATCAATGTGGACTTCACCAGTTTCAACATCTCCCCTTCCCCCACCGCATCCCTAAGCCAGCCCAGTTCGTCCCCTCCCCCCACTGCACCACATAACCAGCCCAGCTCTTACCCTCCACATACTGCATCCCAAAACCAGTCCAACCTGTCTCTGCCTTCCTAACCTGTTCTTCCTCTCACCCGTCCCTTCCTCCCACCCCAAGCCGCACCCCCATCTACCTACTAACCTCATCCCACTTCCTTGACCTGTCCGTCTTCCCTGGACTGACCTATCCCCTCCCTACCTCCCCACCTATACTCTCTCCACCTATCTTCTTTTCTCTCCATCTTCGGTCCGCCTCCCCCTCTCTCCCTATTTGTTCCAGAACCCTCACCCCATCCCCCTCTCTGATGAAGGGTCTAGGCCCGAAACGTCAGCTTTTGTGCTCCTGAGATGCTACTTGGCCTGCTGTGTTCATTCAGCCTCACATTTTATTATCTTGGATTCTCCAGCATCTGCAGTTCCCATTATCTCTTATCAAAAGGCAGGTTTGGAAGAGTGGGAGGAAAAGAAAGAAGAAGGAGTTACTCATTTTAAGTTGAATATACTATCAAAATTGAAGTGTTAACTCATGCAATACACAATATATTATTCTGTTGCAAACCTAGAGTCTTTCCCTGTAACGTCTCAACGTTTGCTCAATAATAGCATCAGATCAAAGACTAAGTGTTGCCTGGTTGGGGAACTTGGTAAATTGAGACAAAAATTGAGGAATAGTTTTTGTGTCAATTGCTTTACTTTGGTAACCCTTCTCTGACACTTTAATGGGCATTTAATAAAGACACTATAGCTTACATTAAGTATGCTATAAACTTTACAAAACAGATTTAAAAATGTAGATATGAAGTTTTAGATAATATGTTGTAAATAATAAGACATCGATAGTATACACTGTAACATCTTCAGTCCAGAAATCTCAGAAGCCTGACTTGTCTGATTATTTTTTTCCGCAGGTCCCACACTGTCAGACCTAGTAACCACAGCACTGCAACCCTCATGACAGAGGAGACACACACAAGGTGGGGAAGTCAGAAAACAAGTACTGGATGTTTATCCAGGTACTACTTTCTCCAGCTAGGGACTGCCGGTACTTCTAATTCTGAATCCTCTGTCATTTTGCAGATCTAGAGTATACAGCTGTTTCGCCAACTTAATATAGGGCAATTCTTTGGAAACATGGAATATGGTGTTTGGATAGGTAAGACGACTTGTATTATTGCTTTATAATGTTTTGCTTCTCAGCTTCATACTTCTATCTGGTTGATGCACTTGGGGTGAGGAATTCTGAAGTTATTCTATGTTTCAGAAAATTGCCGCAGTCCAAAGCATTCTGGACTAGGGAGTTTATAGCAGAAGACTCATACAAATGTTAATATACTATGGATGATAAATTGTCAATAACATTGTGAAATTGAAAAGTATCTGTAGCTTTTTATTTGATAATATCTTCAGGAAGCTACTTAAACACTGCAAGTAATAGACTACTTATAATTATTTTAAACATGACATAAGAGATGGAGAGGTTTCTCCATTTATCTCTCTTGCATTCTACTTTTCCCACTTAAGAGCGCAGAGTCTCAAGTTTAATAGTGTTATTAGAACTGGACAGATTCTGTGAACCTGCCTGGGAGGAGTTTTAATAGCAGTCATTAAGTAAGAATTCAGCTGAATGCAAACTTATTATTGCCATTTTTCACTATTTGAAAGATTATATCTCCAGGAAATCAACATAACACCAACTGTTTCAGTGGGATAATAAATACAATCCATTGTCCCCTATCTGATACTATAATCTCCTGACATCATCTTCCTGTAGTTTGGAGGTCTTGAGCTCATAATTAGCCTTGGCCCAAGTCAATCCTCAAACACACAGGCCCTGTGACTGAGTCATACGCCGCATGGCTCTTCAGGGGATTGTTCGTCAGATGAAAACTTTACTCTGAAACAAAGATATGGTCAGGGGAAAGTGAGTAAAAATCAAAGAGTTAGATTTTAGCAAGTGAGGCAGCTGGGCAGCCATGATGTTGGTATTCCTGAAACCAAGGTATAGATGGCTTAAAGCACAGCCGCCAATGGTGGGGTGAAGAAAACAGGGACTGTACAAAAGGCCTGAATTGGTGGGCCACTATCTCAGAGTGTTACGGGTCAGAAGGAGTTTACAGTAATAGAGAGGGGGCAAGGCCATGGTGAGATTTGTAAAAAAAAGTTGAGCATGTTAAAGTGACAGCCATTTTAGTCAGAGAACATGGAATGATGGGTAATGTCAACACCACACTCGAACAGCAGCCCCAAAGCAAACTTGAGGGGCCCCATTTCCCTTTTGGAAAATCTGTTCTGCGTAAAAATAAAACTCTCCCTTCGCTGGAGAGGGACAGATGTGTGGTTTTACAGCATCTTATTTCAAAGAAATTATAATGGATTAATTTGTAATCAGTGGCTTAGAAACTGCATCACGCCAAAATCATGCCATTATCATGGTTCAACACACAGTACACACACTCAAAGAGGCTGGGGGTAGGACCACCATTTTTCCCTTGGTTAATCTCATTTGCTTGTCACGGTAAGCAAATGCAGTTCTCCACTGCCAGGGAAATGTGGTCATGCACAGCATTGTTTTACAAGGCTTCAAATATACATTACTTACATAAAGTTCCTAGCCTGTTTCAGGCAGTGCACTTCAAACACAGAATGAGTTCGCGTGTAACCAAACTGTAAAGCCAGTGACTGTTGTGTAGGCTCCTTTATACACATTAAGGTCCCACAAACCAAAGGGAATTAGGTGATTCGGGGTCCTGGGCCAGTGGGCTATCTACGGGATTTATTAATCTGGTGGAAGTCGTCCTGGTTGCTGGCTAAACAGAGCCTGCCACCTGCAGAGTTCAGTCTGGCAGAGGTCACGATGCTGTGACAACGCTGCTCAGACCTCCAGATGGTGGGTCAGCTGTGCTACATGGTGGGAGGGGGGCAGCGGGGGAGAGGATTTCTGAGTTGGGGAGGTCACAAGGACAGGGGTTTTATGATGTTTGGAAGGAACGACAGGGGGTGTCACTCAGAGGTCATCCACCTGCCCTAGGTCCAGCTCCTCACTCTTACACAAATGAGCGTGCAGGAGCACTCCTTCCTGCTAACCTGGCAAGCTGCCCTCATTGGCTTACCAGCTGGGTAGACTGGTTCTTACTTACTCGGGCTGGAGCTAAAGTAATTGCAGCTCAAGTGGGATAAGGGCCTGAAGAGGTCGCTAATTAACTACTTACAGGCCTAAGCTGACAGTGGGGAATGTAGGTTGTTCCTGGACACCCCAGCCTAGAACTTATATTCTGAACTGGCAGAAAGAGTGTGCCATGCCATTTAATTATTTGCCATTCATACCACTTTCCCCAAAACATTGCGCAAGGGAAACATTCTGGCCTATGTTCCCAAAATAAATGCCACCAGAAGAAAACCAATCCTGGTTAGCTGGACCAATTAGAAAACTCTCTGTGTCAAATAGTGTCGTAGGATTTTAAAAGCCCACAGGGCTTTGGTTTCACTTTGTCAGTACTATGCGGTTTTCTGGGTTTGTGTGTAAGACTGAACATTGAGCTTGAACTCATTCACTTTCCTGGCTTCAAGAAAACCATGCTTTCAGTAACTGAACCAAAGGACCTGTGAAGAAAATACTCTCCCAGACCAACATCCTACTTTGAAACAGATAACGGTCATTATACAATGAATGCACACATTGTGGACTATCTCATGGAGGTAAGAAGTGTAATGGTAGAAACTGGTAATCATTACAGTCATTTTTCCAAATACAAAATAATGGCTAAAGTGACCAGTTTTGCAGGAACTTGTCCTATGCCCTCAGGGACCTGAAAAACATCCACAGGCAGAAGAGGCTCAGGCGAGCAAGATATTTCCTGGAATTTTTTGAGGTTGAATTTAATTCCCAGACCTGCTGTTTCTCCCAATATTACGACACTGCAGTGCAGTCACAGGTACTCACTCACTCTGTTGTCCATAAGTTTAGAACATTGCCTCAGAAATGTTTAATTTTCCACTTCTTCAGGCTGTTTAATATTGTTCTCTACATACACTGACATTATCATAGCTGTGTTAGCTAGTTTTGAGAAGATTTGTAGCTCAGGTTGAGGTTCTGGATGTGAGTTTGCTCGCTGAGCTGGAAGGTTAGTTTTGAGACGTTTCATCACTTTTTTTTATTTGAAAAAATATACTTTATTCATAAGATGTACAAAAAAAAATATTTATACACCTACCCAGTCATGCAAGCCGCTCCTGGGTTACCCAGGGGGTACGTACACCAACTAAAGGAAAAAAAACAAACAAAGAAGAAAAAAAAAGCAAAGAAAATACCCTGGCAGTCGTCACCCCGCACAGTCCCCGTTGGCCCCCTGACCAGTTGGGGAAGGCACCAGCTGGGCCCAGTTACCAGATAGGGCCCTTTATTCTATTCTGGACGAGGGGTTTCATACCGTGGTCTTTCCCCACCGCACCTTGGCAGCGGCTGCCCCAAGCTTTAGCGCGTCCGTCAGCACGTAGTCCTGGACCTTGGAGTGCGCCAGTCTGCAACACTCGGTCAGGGTCAGTTCTTTCAGCTGGCAGACCAGCAAGTTGCGGGCAGACCAAACAGCATCTTTCACCGCACTGATGGTCCTCTAGGCGCAGTTGATGTTGGTCTCGGTGTGCGTCCCGGGAAACAGCCCGTACAGCACGGAGTCCCGCGTCACAGAGCTGCTCGGGACGAACCTCGAAAAATACCACTGCATCCCCCTCCAGACCTCCTGCGCATAGGCACACTCCAGAAGGAGGCGCTCGACACTCTCGTCCCCCTGGCAGCCACCTCGAGGACAGCATGCAGTGGCGCAGAGATTCCGGGTATGCATAAAGGATCTCACTGGCAGAGCCCCTCTCACCGCCAGTTCTGGCGATGAGGCATTCTGCCAAATGACTTTGGCAGTCTGCGTGGGGAACCACACAACGGGATCCACCCTCTCCTTTTCCCGAAGGGTCCCGAGGATACTACGTGCTGACCACTGCCTGACGGCCTTGTGGTCAAAGGTGTTTCCTTTCAAAAATTTCTCCACGAAGGACAGGTGTTACGGGACGGTCCAACTACTCGGAGCATTCCGCGGCAACGAGGCCAGGCCCATCCTTCGCAACACCAAGGACAGGTAGAACCTCAGTAAGTAGTGACACTTGGTGTTTGCGTACTGAGGATCTATGCACAGCTTGATGCAGCCGCACACAAAGGTAGCCGTCAGGGCGAGGGTGGCATTCGGTACGCCCTTTCCCCCATTTTCCAGGTCTTTGTACATGGTGTCCCTGCGCTCGACCCCCAAATGAAGTGGAAGATGGCCCGGGTGACCGCAGCGGCGCAGGTCCAGGGAATAGGCCAGGCCTGCACCACATACAACAGTACCGAAAGCCCTTCGCACCTGACAACCAGGTTCTTACCGGCGATGGAGGGGGACCGGAGCGTCCACCCGCCCAGCTTCTGCTTCAATTTGGTGATACGGTCCTCCCAGGTCTTAGTGCACGCCCCAGCCCCACCGAACCAAACACCCAGCACCTTCAGGTAGCCTGTCCTGATGGTGAAAGGGATGAAGGAGCAGTCGTCCCAGTTCCCGAAGAACATGACCTCGCTCTTACCCCTATTGACTTTGGCACCCGAGGCCAGTTCGAACTGGCCGCAGATGTCCAACAGTCTACTCATCGACCGACGATCGGTGCAGAAGACGGCAACATCGTCCATGTACAGGGAGGTCTTGACCTGAAAGCCTCCGCTGCCTGGGACAGTCACGCCCTTCAGGCTCATGTCCTTCCTGATGGATGCGGCGAAGGGCTCCAAACAGCACACAAACAAGGCTGGAGAGAGCGGGCAGCCCTGCCTGACTCCAGATCTGACGGGAAAACTGTCCGATTCCCACCCGTTGATCGAGACTGCGCTAACGATGTTGGTGCAGAGCAGCCGGATCCAATTGCAGATGCCCTCCCCGAACCCCAATTTGGAGAGGACGTCCCTCATGTAAGCATGAGAGACCCTGTCGAAGGCCTTCTCCTGGTCCAGGCTGACGAGGCAGGTGTCCACCCACCTGTCCTGCACGTAGGCGATCGTATCCCTGATGAGTGCGAGGCTCTCAGCGATCTTCCTGCCCAGCACAGCACAGGTTTGGTCAGGGTGAATCACTGACTCCTGGACAGACCTGACCCGGTTGGCTATGACCTTGGCCAGGATTTTGTAGTCCACGTTCAATAGTGAAATGGGACGCCAATTCTTAATTTCTTCCCTCTCCCCCTTCCTCTTGTAAATGAGGGTGATGATGCCCTTCCTCATGGACTTGCACATTTCCCCTGCCCGAAGCGCACTATCGTACACCTCCAGCAGGTCCTGGCCAACCAGGTCCCACAGAGCGGAATACAGCTCAACCAGTAAGCCGTCGGTCCCGGGAGTCCCATTCCTCTCCAAGGATTTGAGGGCTCCGGTCAGCTCGTCCAGGGATATCGGCCGGTCCAGCCACTCCCTCATGCCGTCGTCTAAGACCTCCGTGATAGATGACAGGAACGACTTGGAGGCCGTGCTGTCCGTGGGCTTCGTGTCGTACAGTCTGGCATAGAAGGATCTGCTGATCCTCAAAATGTCGGGCCAAGACGACGTCACCGAGCTGTCGTCCTCCTTCAGCCGGCTAAGCACAGAGCTCTCTTTGTGCACCTTCTGAAAGAAGAAACGCGAGCACGTCTCGTCCTGCTCCACAGAGCGGACCCTGGACCGGAAGATTATCCGGGAGGCCTCCGCGGCGAAGAGCGAGGCTTGCTGGCCCCTCACCTCGCGGAGGTCCTCCGTGACATCGATCCCCATCAACCGCAGAAGGAGCAGGTTCTGCACCCTTTTCTGGAGTCGCGACAGCTTTCCCCGCCTCTCTCTCGCCTTCTGAACACCCTTGAGGACAAAGAACCTCTTGATGTTCTCCTTCACCGTCTCCCACCAGTCGCCTGGAGACTCAAAGAGGGGTTTCATGGTTCTCCAAGCGGCGTACTCCCTCTTAAGCTCCTCGACGTTCTCTGGGGTCAACAGAGTCGTGTTGAGCTTCCACGTCCCCTTGCCGGCCGGCTGGTCGTCCTGTAAGTGACAGTCGGCCAGCAGGAGGCAGTGGTCAGAGAAGAACACCGGCTCGACGCTGGTGGACCTGACCGAGAACGCGCGTGACACAAACAGGAAGTCTATCCTTGAGCGAATAGACCCGTCTGGCCGCGACCAGGTGTACCTCCGCTGCGCTCCGTCTGTAGGGGTGCTGAAGACATCGACCAGCTTGGCATCCTTCACCGTGCCCATCAGGAATCTGGACGTGACATCCAGTTGACTCCCCCCACCCGCTGTCCCCACGCCGGATCTTCCATCTGCATCGATGATGCAGTTGAAGTCTCCGCCTAGGATGACCGGCCTGGACGTAGCCAGCAGGCCTGGAAGCCGCTGCAGGACGGCCAACCGCTCACTCCATACCGCTGGGGCGTACACGGTGATCAGCCTCAGGGGAGCATTCCTGTAGGTGATGTCAGCCACTAGGAGGCGCCCCCCCCCACCACCTCCTGAACTTGAGAGATGGTGAAGTTGCGCCCCCGCAGCAGAATAGCCAGGCCCGAGGAGCGACAGTCGTTACCCCCCAACCAGATCGAAGGCCCACAGGTCCAGGCGCCGGACCATTTCCCGTACATGCTGAGGTGCGGTATCCCGCACTCCTGCAGAAACAGGAGGTCCGCCCTGACGGTGGTCAGGTCGGCCAACGTGGACACACATCTTGCGGTGGACTTGACGCTGCGCACATTAATGCTCGCAACTCGTACCCCCATTGTGGGCAGTGACTGCAGTGCCCTCCCCAAGTCCAAGGTCCAGCCCCTCTATCTGTCCCTTCATGCCCATTGCTCGGGCTAACTGCCGGACGCTCTCCGGGATAAGGAAACCATCCGTGCTGCCTTCCGGGTGGCATCCCCCGTCGGGGGTATGGAGGCAGGAGAGTCCGGCTCTGGGTCAGGCTGGGGACGTGCTGTTTCCTCCTTCCCGCCTGGAAGTTCCGGGAGGCCCTCCAGTGCCCTAGCGGCACGTGACTGGGTGTCGGAGGGAGCCTCAGGATGCCTCCCGTCACCTGGAAGCGGGGTGCTGCTTTCCTTCTCCCTTGAGATCTTTAACTTCTGCTTCGGGTGGGCCCTCTCCAAATCTCCCTCGTCGGAGGAGCTCTTATAGCCCCCCTGTAGCTACCTCTTCCCGCCTGATGGTTGCGGTTCCTGGGCCCGCCAACGCACCTTCCTCCTCGCTTTCCGGACCGTCGTCCACTCCCCTGGGTCACCTGTCGCCGCCTCCATCGACTCCGGTTGTCGGTGGGGAGCGGAGCCTGGAGGGGCGCTTTGCTGGCCTCGGGTCCATCCTGCGGGGCTGGGCCCTCCTGCATGACCTGGCCCTCCTGCACATTAGTGGGGTCCTTGCAGGGCCCTGGTGCCTTCCTCTCCTCCGGGAGGGCTGGCCCCGCATTGCCCCTGCCGGCGACCTGGACGTAGGTGGTCCCCCGCTGCGGGCATGCCCTATAGAGGTGGCCCGCTTCCCCGCAAAGGTTGCAGCTTTTTTCCTGTGGGCAATCCTTTGCAAGGTGTCCCTCCTCCCTGCAGTTCCTGCAGATGGTGGCTTTGCAGTCGGCCGCCACGTGACCTGACCTACCTCAGGCATGGCAGACTTTAGGTTGCCCTGCGTAGGTCAGGTAGCCCTTGCTCCCGCCGATCGCCGAGCTGGACGGTAGGTGTACGACGTTCCCGTCCGTGCCCATCCTCAGCGTCACCTTGACCTGCCTCTTACTGGTCCAGATGCCAAAGGGGTCCATGATGTCAGTTAGGTCCCCTTCCACCTTCACGTACCTTCCGAGGAAGGTCAGGACATCAACTGCTGGCACATGTGGGTTGTACATGTGTACAGTCACCATACGGCTCCTCTGCGCTGGCATCACAAACAGCGGGACAGCGGTCAATACAGAGAGGGGGCCCTCACGTCCTTTCTCCTTGAAAACCTCCAGGAAGCGCTCGCAAAGCTTGGCACTCCTGAAGGTCACGCCGTAAAAACCTCCTCCGGGGAAATCCTGCAGGCAGTAAATGTCCGCAGCAGCGAACCCACAACAGTCCAACAGGACCCTCTTCACGAAGAAGGTGCAGTCCACAGGTGCACCTTCATCCACCTTCTTCACGGAAACACGGATGGTGTTCCGGACCCCCGCGACCTGGGGCACGAGCACTTGCCACAGCCATCGTTGCAGGTTGGCTGCTCCCCTGAACCGGCGTTAGGCCGAAGCCAGCATTAAGATCCACTGGTTGCAAGGGTGCACAGCCAACCCGACGTCTTCCTTCCACCTCCAACACAGCGCTCTCCTCCTCTCGGTCCACAAGAGAGTGGGTCTTTATTTTGTTCCAGATATAATCTGGTTCACCGAGCTTGAAGGTGTCATCACCATTCTAGGTAACATCATCAGTGAGCCTCCGATGAAGCACTGGTGTTATGTCCCGCTTTCTATTTATCTGGTTAGGTTTCCTTAGGTTGGTGATGTCATTTCCTGCATTGGTGATGTCATTTCCTGTTCTTTTTCTCAGGGGATGGTAGATTGGCTCCAAGTCAATGTGTTTGTTGATGGAGTTCTGGTTGGAATGCAATGCTTCTAGGAATTCTCGTGCATGTCTCTGTTTGGCTTGTCCTAGGATGGATGTGTTGTCCCAATCAAACTGGTGTCCTTCCTTATCTGTATGTAAGGATACGAGTGATAGTGGGTCATGTCGTTTTGTGGCTAGTTGATGTTCATGTATCCTGGTGGCTAGCTTTCTGCCAGTTTGTCCAATGTAGTGCTTGTCACAGTTCTTGCAAGGTATTTTGTAGATGACGTTCGTTTTATTTGTTGTCTGTATAGGGTCTTTTAAGTTCATCAGCTGCTGGTTTAGTGTGTTGGTGGGTTTGTGGGCTACCCTGATGCCAAGAGGTCCGAGTAGTCTGGCAGTCATTTCGGAAATGTCTTTGATGTAGGGGAGAGTGGTTGTGGTTTCTGAGCCTGTTTTGTCTGTTTGTTTGGGTTTATTGCTGAGAAATCGGCGGACTGTGTTCATAGGGTACCCATTCTTTTTGAATATGCTGTATAGGTGATTTTCCTCTGCTCTTTGTAGTTCCTCTGTGCTGCAGTGTGTGGTGGCTCGTTGGAATAATGTTCTAATGCAGCTTCGTTTGTGGGTGTTGGGATGGTTGCTCCTGTAGTTCAGTATTTGGTCCGTATGGTGTTGTTTTCCTGTAGACGCTGGTTTGAAGTTCCCCATTGACTGTTCGTTCTACTGTGACATCTAGGAATGGCAGTTTGTTGTTGTTTTTCCCTCCTCTTTTGTGAATGTTATGCCAGTAAGGGTATTATTGATGGTCTTGAAGGTTTCCTCTAATTTGTTTTGTTTAGTGATGACAAAGGCATCATCCACGTAGCGGACCCAAAGTTTGGGTTGGATGATTGGCAGAGCTGTTTGTTCGAGTCTCTGCATTACTGCCTCTGCTAAGTGCAGTCTAGCTGTGTTTTCCTGAAGTGCAATAAAATCGAAGCCGTCCAAAAGAAAACTATCTCACACTTATGTTGAAATCTTTAAATCATGCCCATATTTTACAGCAACCTTCTGCGCTGCATAATTACCAACTTACATTGAAAAACAATAAATGTTTTCAACAAAAACCAAAAGAACTGCGGATGCTCTAAATCAGGAACAAAAACTGGAAAAGCCCAGCAGGTCTGGCAGCCTCTGTGAAGGAGAAAACAGAGTTAACGTTTCGGGTCCGGTGACCCTTCCTCAGAACTATGTCTTAAACGGTTTCTCACAGCAGGGGACTGGTGAACAGGGAAGAAATGGAGGCAACGTTCCTAATACTTTTTACTTCACTTCATTTTTTAAAAGAATATAACATGCTCAATCTGAAGTCTGTCCTTTGAAGGGAGGGGGAGGGACTACCCCATTGTCAGCTGCTGTCTCCTCTAAAGGACTGACCATGAAGGTCATGGTCAACCCTGGAAGTACACAGCATCAAGCTCCCAGCCTCAAACCTGACCATCCCTCAAATCAGCCAGGCTGACGGAACGAAGGACAAAATCAAATCGCGGCTCCCAGTCAGTGCACAAGCCCTACCCCTTTTCAGGGCTGTTTACCATTTTCAGTTAAGATGCTCCCAGTATTGAGTAGTTGTCTTCCTTTACTGCTGGAGGGGGAGAGGAGGTGGTTAAGTGCATGCTAACACATGAACATTCGCCATTTTACAGAGCCACGTACTTCTTATAGTACAGAGGTAGGTCACACAGTTCATCATGTCTGTGTAAGAACTCTTAACTCAGCTCTTCTTTGGCTGTACTCCTGTTGTTTCCTTTCATGTATTTATACGTTGCCTTTTTTGAGAGTTACTATTGAATCTGCCCCCATTTTCTAAGGTAGTGCATCTCACAATTATCTTAAAACCTATGTCAGTCTGCTGGTTGCCAAGTGTCCAGCCAATGTGTAGTGAATCTCCCTCTTGTATAAGGGTGTACGGGTGTGAAATGGTTAATTTTGAAGAGTGCCTTAAGCACCACCCATTTTGATAACGTCATATGGCCTTGGTGGGAGGTCAGTCTAGAATCTCGCAAGTGTAATACCTGCCTGCTGGATCTTCCTCATGAGGTCTATCAGAATGAGTGTATCTATTAGGGGCCTTGGCAACATGGAACACGACCTGATTTGTGGCAAAATCCAGGGAGAATTCCAGCTTTGATTCCTGCCTAAACTCCAGAAAACTCTCTGTCAGCGACAACAATGAAGCTGAAGTGGAATGAGTCATAAGCCTGTGGGAGTACATCTCCTGCTGTACAATATACCCAGTACTCACTGCAGTTATTCTAGTGACAGCCAGTTTGGAGTATGTGCAGATTCCTCCCCCTCCTCCAGGACTCGATCCCAAATCTCAACCAGTCACTTTCACCTGCAGTTCCTTCCGTTCCAAAGCGTGACTTTATCACATCCAGGTGCATGTCAAATAATCACTAATTAATTCGCTGAATGCGATGAATGGCCCCACAATGCTGCATGATAGAAAAGGAAGTCTCTGTCACTCTGGCTACCTTGTAAGCTATTGTGAGCAGTTGGGGTGCATACTCCGCTGGTGAAGTGCAAACAGTCCACAATCCTTAGGCACTGGGTAGATTTTAAATCTCACTGTTCGAAAGAAAATTCTATATTCCATGGGGCCATAACTAAAGAAACTACTGGATTTTGGGTTCATCAGCGGCAATTACAGGTCACTTCTGCTCAAGTTTGTCGTTAGATCAGTCAGCTTAATGCCTGTTATAGGGAAAATGTAGTAGAGGCTACGATAAAGGGTGCAAGAGCATATTATTTAGAAACATATAATATGACTAAGTAGACTGAGTATGGCTTTGTGAAAGGGAAATCATCACTGATAAATTTACCAGAATTCTTTGAGGAGGTAACAAGCAGAATAGTAGACAGCGAGTCAGGGTAAGGAGGGCATCTTCATTACGGAAACCTGTAACTAGTGATGTGCCACTGGGATCAGTGCTGGGGCCACATTTATGATCTATGTTTATGACTTGGTGAGGAAAATGAACTCAGCCAAGCACACAGATGATATAAAAATAGGTGGGAAGATAAGTGCTGAGGATGATAAAGTGTCTGTAAAGGGATATAGACAGGTTAAATCAGTGAGCAAAAATTTGACATGGGCAAATATAAGCTGGGAAAATATGAGGTTATTTATTTTGGCTGTAAGAATAGAGGAGCTGAATACTTTTTACACAGAGAATGCTGCAGAAAGCTACATATGGATTTGGGAAGCCTCATCTATGAATCACCGAAAAGATAGCATCTAACTTCAGTGAGGAATAAAGAAGACAAATGTCACCTGGACCCGAAACGTTAGCTGGCTCTCTCTCCATGGATGCTGCCTGACCCGCTGTGATCTCCAGTGGTTTCTGTTTTCAGATAAATGTATCTTTGGCCTTTACTTCAAAGGGAATGAACTATAAAAGCAGGGCCATTTTGCCAAACTGTACAAGGCACCAATAGGACCACAGCTGGAATACTGTGAACAGTTTTGGGCCCTTTATCTGAGGAAAGATTTCCTGGCATTAGGGACAGTTCTGAAATGGTTCCCTAAACTGGTGCTAGTTACAGAGGGACTAGATTATGAGGGAAGGTTGATGAGTCTGGACCCTATACTCCTTAGAATTTAGAAGAATGAGAGATTACTAAATTGAAACTTACAAGATTCTTAGGGGATTTGACAGGGAAGATGCAGAAAGGTTGTTTCCCTTCGTGGCATGGTCTAGGATGAGATGTATAATCTCAGAATAAAGGGTTGCATTTAGAGATGAGAAAGCATTTCTTCTTTTGGAGAGTAGTGCATCCATGGAATTCATTGCAACAGAGACCTGCTAAAGTTGAGTCGTTCAGTACACTCAAGGTTGAGATAGATAGATTGTTAATTAATAAGGGAATCAAAGGTTTTTGGGAAAAGGCAGAAAGTGGAGTTGAAAATTATCAGATCAGCCACAATTTTGTTAAAGGGCAGAGCATACTCAATGGGCTGAATGGCCTACTTCTACTCCTGCATCTTATGGTTACGATCATATGGAATGGGCATAATTTTAACTTTGCGCATGCCATGGGATAATGACAACTTTAATTTCCTTTGATGGCATTTTGCTCCTCAACAAATTCATTGATTCTTGGTGATAAAATCTTGATTCATGTTATCTATTCAGCTAAATTCAGATAGGAACTGTACAATACCTTATCTGATGAGGATTTTTAGTAGCTTCCTGCTAAACAACACTTTTCAACATATCTGGGAAGGAGACTAGGATACTAACAGTAAAACATTGAAGACCAGTCGGTCAGTCCTCTTTAATATTGCTCTGTCATTGTTCCCTGTGTTCATGGAGTCAGTTATACCTCAGTCAGCAGTGCTCACATTTCTGAATCAGAAAGTTTTAAGCCCAAACTTCACTGCAGCAACTTGAGCCTAAACTCTAACCAAACTCCCAATATATTGTTGAGACAGTCACTATTCTGCCAGACGTACCGTCTTTCAGGTGGGCCATTACAAACAGACCCCATGTAACCTCTTACGTGGAAGTGAAAGATCACACAACATTTATTTGAAAAAGACCAGAGGAGTTCTCCCAGATTCCTCACCAATATTTATCCCTCAACCAACACCATTAGAATACAATTATTCAGCCAGAAATATGCAGCTTGAGGAACATAGCATGCAAAACTGCTTGCCACAATTCTTGTATAACAACGATAATTATAAATACTTCATTGCTGTAAAGGTTGTGAAAGATACTATATAAACGCTAATTTTCCTATTTGTCCCTCAGTCTTATGGTTTCAAATTATAATACAACAGCCAGGACTTACCAATCGCCCCTTAGTATTCATTCAATCAGAACTGAAGTGTTTACATTAAAACTATTCTTAACAAAAGAAAACTATTGAGGCAGAAAGTCAAATTAAAATTTCAGAACTGAGATAGATAGATTTTTGCTCGGCGAAAGTAATAATGAATATGGAGTCAAGACAAATAAATATTCAGGCAGGTACTAACTGAATAGCAGAACAGAAATGAGGGATTGAATGGTGCCCTTCCCATGACACTGAGTGTCCAGGATTTCTCAGTCGTACTGAATATGGTTATCACCCACTAAAAAACATTAATTCAAAACAGGTTCAACATTGATAAAACAGATGTAACAAACAGACAAGAAACAGACTGAATTTCCTGACACTGTAGGAATAACTACACTATATATCAAAGGTACTGAAATGCACTCACCAGGATTGTTGCAATTGAGATTGCTAGTCCCTTTTAAGCTAATTCTGGGAGCTGGGGCATTTATAGAGCCCTCATTGTCCAGGGCTGGGGCTAAGGTTTCTCCTCCTCTTACCATAAATGTGATGTCTCTGTGGTGGCCCTTAACTTTGATTTCCCAGTCTGCCAATATGTGAGGTTCACAGTGAAAGCTGGGTGCTCTGTGTCCGGGATTAGGAATATCTTCAGGAGAGAAGGGGACCAGTAGCCTAGTGAGGGTCATCACCTTCGGGAAAGGAGGGAGTTTGAATCCAGTGAGAGTCAAACCTTCATGAAAGTGAGTGACTCTGAAACTGAAGGAGATGCTATATCTGCCCCCACATATACCCTCACATGCACACTCAAGCAGCTGTATGCTCTCAGAAATGCAGATACCTGGTACTCCATTACACCCAACATGGACAATATCTTCACAGGCACAAAGCACAACATGTAAAGACAGAAACCAACGAATGGAATACCTGTAAAACTGCAAATATTCAACGAAGCTACACAGAGGGTGTGGATAGTGCTGGCCATAGTCGGAGACCTGTGGGAAATGGTTGGAATCCTGCCCTTCTGTCTTCAATTCCCTCACAATTTAATTGTGTGCTGTCTGAACAGGCTGTCTGTATGTACATCAAACCCTGCTCAACAGGATACAACAGGAGTGGATGACTAACAACTCATTCTCCCTGACTCAGAGAGCTGTGATTAAAATAAATTCACAGCACACAAAGAGAACAATATCCCCTGTTCAAACCCAAACTCACCTCAACCTATCACTTCCAAAATATCAAAGAAAATCACCTTTGCAATTATTTACTCATTCCCCTCTCTGTTTCTGGCTTTTGTTATTTTGACTTATTTTTTCTTTTAGTGCTGGTGACATGAAGGAGGAAAGATGGTTTGGAGAATTTCCTGAGCTTTGTGTGTGTGTAAAGGAGGGGGAGTTAAATATACAGAGAGAGCTGATGCACAGTTCATTTCGCAAAGCTGTTCCAATCTGAATAGTGAATGTTGTGTGCACACTTACATTGCTCCCCCAGAAGTAGAAACTGGATCTCACGACAAAACTATTTTGGGCACAAGTAAGACACAGCTATCTAAATTAAGTGGGCTCACCTGAGATTGAACAGCACCATTTTGGTAAGGGCACTGTCGAATCTATGATTGCATCAGTCAAAAGCAGGCATAAAGATTCTTGAAAAGGTTGTGGAAGGACGCCTTCCACAAATTGGTGAAATCTCGGCAGCAATGACCCTGCGTAAGTTCTAAGTAGTTCTTTTTCTTATTTCTCCAGGGGCTGAACTAATGGTGCTCAGACAGGGCGGCTTGAAACAGTCAAGCTCAAGGGAAATGGGAGTTTTCTTCTGGATTCCGCGAATTGCTACAAATAGGAGCTTTTAGGCCTTTAAACGTATTCTCATCTGCTCTTCAGGGTTAATGGCTGATCAGTAATCTAACTCTATCTGGCCACCTTTGCCCTGGATGTACATCCTTTTCATGTATTTGCTTGTCAAAAATCTATATGTCAAATATAAAATTAACAATTGACCCAGCATTATCTACTGTTTGTGGAAGATCATTTCAAAGCTTCTACCACACTGTATGTGGAGCGATTTTTTTCTAATTTCATTCCTAAAAAGCCTCATTATAATTTTAAAACTGTGACTCCAGTTCCTGACTCCAATACCTCCACCCTTTCTATCTACCTTAATCTGTTCCCTTGATGCTTTGAAAATGTTGATCAAATCTCCTCTTAACCTTTCAAATTCCAGAGAATTTAACAGTAGAATACAACAGTAGTTTCTGCACACTATTTTCGTATACTAATACTTGGAGACTGGTACCACATTGACAAATCTAAGTTATGCTCATTCAAAGGGTGATATATCCTTCATCAAGTTTGTAGTTGTCAGAACTGCTCATAGCATGCAAGGTTTGATCTAACTAGAGTTTGTATCATTGTAGCATAGATTGAAAACCCTCGTATCCTAATGCTCTAACCATAATGAACAATATCTATCAGTCTTTTAATTATTTATTTCACTGCTCATAATCTTTTATTGAGAAGCGTACCTATACACCAAGGCTTATTGGAGCTTTACTGCATCTAGTTTTTTGCCATTTATAAGATAGTCCATTCCATCTTTGTTTATCCATGTGGATGACCACACTGGAGCAGAGCATTACTCCAGTTAAAATTAAGGAAGCCCAATGCCATGTCTTCAGTCTCCAATGTAAATTCTGTTCCCAAGCAACCAATCCCAACCTGCCCCCTGTTAATTGTCTGAGATTAACCAAACTGTTTACAATATTGGTGTCATAATTAACTTTTAGATGAGTTTCTCCATCATCCAATATCCAACACTCATGGCCATCATTAAGATTGTTTCTTTCTTTCTGTATAACACTACCGCACTCTAAAAATTCTGAAGGAGAGATTTAATCTCCACTTGGAGAGGCAATATTTGATCAGGTATTGTCAGCATCGCTTTTTCAGAGGGAGGTCATGCCGAATGAAATTGATAACATTTTTCGAGAAGGTGACCAGGAGTGCAGTTGATGTTGTTTACATGGATTTCGGCTAAGGCTTTGACAAGGTCTCACACAGGACACCAATAAAGATGGCAAAAGCCCATGGGATTCAGAGTAAGTTGGCAAGTTGAATTGGCTTAGTGATAGGATACAGAGTGTGGTGGTAGAAAGCTGTTGGAGCGACTGGTGGTCAGTGTCCAGTGCCATAGAACAGGGATCAGTGCTGGGTCTCTTTTTGTTCATGATGTATGCAAATAATATATGTGGAGAGGGAATGATAAGTACGTTTGCAGATTAAATAAACATTGGCTGGGAGGTTAATAGTGAGGAAGGTGGTCTTAGGCTACAGGAGGATATAAATTGATTAGTCATGTAGGCAGATCAGTGGCAGATGGAACTTAACCCTATAAAGTGTCATTTGATGCACTTTGGCAGAAGTAACTAAAGAAAAGAATACTCAATAAATGGCAGGGCACTAGGAAACTCAGAGGAACAGTGGTATCTTGGGGTGTTTCTCTGCAGATCCCTGAAGGCAGTAGGACAAGGTAATAGGATAGTTACAAAGGCTTACAGGATGCTTGCATATATTAGTTATGATGTAGATTATAAGAACAGGGAGGTTATGTTGGAACTATACGGGAGTTTGGTTGGTACACAGTTGCAGTACTGTATGCAGTTGTGGTCTCCACATTACAGGAAGGATGTGCTCGAACTGGAGTGGGGTGCAGAGAAGATTCCTCAGGATGCAGTCTGGGACGGAGCTTTGAAGAGAGTCTGGATGAACTTGGGCTGTTATCTTTAGAGGAGCGATGGCTGGCGGGGATCATAATGAGGTGTATAGGGTTATGAGGGTGTGGAAAGATGGATAGGAAGCAGCTGTTCCCTTTAGTTGAAGGGTTAGTAATAACAGGGTATAATTTTCAGGTGAAGGGCAGGAGGTTTCGAGGTAATATAAGAAAAAGGGTTTTTCACCCAGATGCTCGTGCGATTCTGGAAGACACTGTGTGGGAGGCAGTTGACAGAGAAAACCTGAGCTTTAAGCATTGAAATGTCATTATAATTAAGGCTATCAGCCAAGTGCTGGATATTGGGATTGGTGCAGGTAGGTTGGCATAGACTCAATGGGCCGAAGGGCTTCTCCTGTGAGAATGGCTCTAAACTCTTTGAGCTCAGCTTCAGTTGTTTACCACAGAAGCTTGAAATATCTTAGGTATCCTTTGATACCTTTAAACTTGATTATCCCAACCCAGTTCTTGCTGACCTTTGAGGGGTACCAATTAGTTCTGTGACATGTTAATTTCTCTTCTGAACATTTCCACCTTATTTTTTCGTCATTTTATCCAAACTGATTTGCCCAGTTTTGTGTACACTATTCCCGCCCCACACAAATCATTTTTATGTAAACTTAGAATCTTAGCTGTTTTTCATGATTCTTCCCTCCAAACAATATGATTATGGTTGTTATTCGATAAATGATCATGCATTTACTAAATCCGTTTTCTGAAAATTTGAATATGGCTATCCCCTTACCAACTCCAGGACATATTGCTGCAGATCCTCACTGACTCTCATTGAGCATCACTTGAAGTTTCTCATTGATGATAACTAAATTCCACTGTCCTCTCTCACTAACTGTATTTATACCACTGCCCATCCACTCTGCTGAACTGGACGTCACTGATTCCTTTTGCTGACTCTCATCGACTATTGTTATAATCCCAGTTGGTGATATTATTGGACAAGTCAGAATCTGGCTTGGCAGATCACTTCTTTTTGGATTTGCCAAGGTGATTATTCATTGGAACAAAATGCAGTGCTGTAGATATGCTTTTAACAATAAAACAGGTATTTATTACACATTTTCAGTTCTGGTCACCTCATTATAGGAAATATGTGAAAGCTTTAGAGAGGGTGCAGAGGAGATGTACCAGGATGCTGCCTGGACTGGAGGGCAGGTCTTGTGAGGAAAGTTTGAGGAGTTAGGGCTTTTATCATTGGGGCGAAGGAGGATGAGAGGTGACTTGACAGAGGTTTACAAGATGATGAGAGCCTAGATAGAGCAGAGAGTCCATTAATAGTTAATGACTATTATGTGGGGGCATAAATTTAAGGTGATTGGAGGAAGGTATAGGGAAAATGTCAGAAGTAGGCTCTTCACACAGAGAATGGTGGGCATGCGGAATGCACTGCCAGCAGGGGTTGTGGAGTCAGATGCTTTAGAGACATTTAAGCAACTCTTGGATAGACACATGGAGGATAGTAAAATGTAGGGTATGCAGGGTAGATTGACCTTAGTAGGATAATAGGTCAGCACAACATCGTGGGCCGAACGGCCTGTACCATGCTGTACTGTTCTATGTTCTGTGTTAAAATTAGAAGATGAAATGGTATGAAACAACTTATTTGCAGATAACACAAGTTTAAAGATTTCAAAACACATGGTCCATGACAATGCCATTAATCCTATCAGCATCCTTTTACTAGATACCAGAAGGGGAATTTCCTTCTTTGTCATACATGGGGCTTGACTGAGCTGTGGCTTCACTTCCCAGCTTGAGAATCTGATTGGGTCTTCCTTGAGTCTTCAGACAACCAAGTTATGACTTTTTCAGCTTTAAATACCTCCTTTGAAGTTTCAACCAAACACCTCTGAACTGGAATTTTAAAAATAATCTCCTTATACTGAAGTAACCCATTTCGTAATAGTTCTAAACCATCTCCTTTCATCAGGGGCAGTGTTTAACAAATCCAGTGTCAGCCCAGATTTCTGCAAAGATGCTAAACTGAACCCAGAAAGCTTTTCTCCAGGCTCTGTATGTTTTCCCTACTCAAAAGAGAAAAGGATCAATCTCTGACTTTCTAAACTGAAAGCCTCTTGTAGAACTGTTTACTTTGCTCATAAAAATTCTCCTAACAAGAAAGAAACTACATATCAAAAAGTTTCCCTTTCTTTCACTATTTATTAAAAGAAATTACGGTAGCTTACAACTTGCAAGTTAATCATTAAACACCTTCAGACACACAGACCAAACCCACATGCCACTAGCTCAAATATAACCTGTAAAATAAATGATATGAAAATATATTTATCGTTGATGTTATCTCTGACTCCCACTGGCCTCTCTCATTGATCCTACATACACAGACGCACACACGCGCACACACACACGTGCACACGCACACGCACGCACGCACACACACACACACACACACACACACACACACACACACACACACCACTGACTTCCTTGGCCCATCTCACTGAGCAATGGCACTACAAGCCCTGCTATTGCAAGTACCTCCAGGTATAGCTTGCGGGCTGTATTGTCAACTTCTAAGCTATGTTATAAAAGCAGCCTCACTTCATCATTCACCTTGATGCAAGAATGATCAGCAACAAGTTGAACCCTCTCCTTCTGATATTAACTCCTTCCTTACCTGTCTCAGGCCATGGACTAAGAAGTTCAGTTAAACTGTGGGGGTGGGTTTCGAGATAAACACTGCTTGCGTCTTCAGAGTGTGCTGTTAGCAGTCATTACCTAGTTGCCATGGAGATATTAAGAAGTTATGCTGAATACCAGTTGAGTTATGGCAATGAAGAGATTTTAAAGCAAATGAAGTGCTGGGGTGTCGTGCTACTACCTTCATTTTGTCCCTGTTTCCATGGTATCACCTTGGAAACACTGAATGCTCTCTCTCCTCCTTCTTCACAATGTACCTGAATCCTAGTCCCAAAGGGAATTGGTGACTGTCTTTAAAATATTGTAAATTTAAATTGCAACAAATATTTATGAAGCATAATGATGGTCACTATGTTAGCAGTGGTCCATAGATAGCTAATCAGAGAAGCTCTGAATTGGGTCAGGATAGGGGAAGAGAGTTCTAGACAGGGCAACTACCTTATTCTGCTTGAACTGATCAGGAAGATATGGTTTAATGTCTAGTCTGAAGGTGTATTACTTGCAACCAACACAGTGTCCTATCCAGACACTACCAAAATGCTGGCCTAGATTAGATTGCCCAAGGTCTTGATTCCACCAACCTCGTTTAACAGTACAAATTGACCTATGACTGGTGCTAATTTTTGCTGAGGTTTAGCATGATTTCATGGTTTGAGTGTATGTTGACTTGATCTGAATACAAACTGGCATAAACTCAAACACACAAAATAGGAACAAAAATAGACAATTAGGCTTGCTCCCACCATTCAATAAGACCTTGGCTGATCTGTTTGTATTGCAAATTCCACATTCCCATCTATACCTGATGATCCTTGATTGACCTGCTGAACAAAAATCCATTCACTGTCTTAAAAGTATTCAATGATACATGCCTTGACACACATCACTTTCTGAGACAGAGTTCCAAGACTACACAGTCATGTGAGAGAAATAAAATCTCATCTGTCCTGAAAGGATGACTGAAATAACTCCACAGAGGCCAGTATCCCATCACCAAGTCACCCTTTATTTACTCACGGACAGTCTGTGACACTGATTCAGTTTCCTCACAACCAGCTCTCAGAGTAAACAGAACCTCTGATACTCCTGTGGTAACAAGGTGTGGAGCTGGATGAACACAGCAGGCCAAGCAGCATCAGAGGAGCAGGAAAGCTAACTAGGTCCTTCTTCAGAAATGATACAATCTCTGATACTCCTGTTTGTATCTGTCAGCCAGGGGTCCCTGATTGGACCAGCCCAATCGGGAAACTCATATACTCTAAGATGTCCACCTGGCTGACTTCATTACAATCACTATAATGATCGCAAATTTTAAAATAATCTCCCCTAGTTTTGGACTGACCCATAAGAGGAAACATTCTTTCAATGTCCATTTGGGGTCTGACACACTTCTATCCAGTACTTCTCACTCTCATAAAGTGCAGTGGAATCAAGTCCAGTCTGTCCAACCTATCCTGATTGCAAATTTGCACATTCCAAGTACCAATCTGGCAAATGTCCTCTGAACTACCTCCGATGCATTTATATTCTTCCTTAAAAATAGACCAAAACTCTATGGAATATTCGAGAAGTCGTCTCATTAATGCACTGTATAACACAAAGGATAATTGAAATAACTGCACAGAGGCCAGTATCCCATCTCTAAGTCACCCATGATACTGATCTAGCTCCCGCACGGCCAGCTCTCAGACTGAACAGGATCTCTGAGACTCCTGTGTAAGTCTGGCAGCCAGGGCTCCCTGATTGGCCCAGGTTAACAATGCTGATTAAGAATCTCATAGCCAATGAGATCCATAGTGGCCACGGTTCCAAACACTACAATAGCATAACATCGAGCATAACATCCTTACTCTTCTGTTTATCTCCTTTCTTGATTACGTGCTACACCTGCTGATTAACTTTTTGTGACTCATGTACCAGTACACCTAAGTTCCTCTGTACTTTGGAATTCCACAGTCTTTCTCTGTTTAGGTAATACTCTGCAGTTTTGTTTTTTTACTTGCCAAAGTGAACAAATTTCACATGTTCCCATTTTATACTCCATCTGTCAAATACTTGCCCAATCGCTCATCCTAGCTATATTTGCCTGCAACATCTCTATGTTTTTTTCACAATATACCTTGCTAATTATTTTGGCATCATCTGCAAATTAAAGTACCATACCTACATGCTTCTTATCAGTCATTGATGTAAATTATGAAAGGTTAAAGCCCAAGCATAGACCCTTTTGGGACTCCACTTGATGCTTTTGGACAATGAGATAATGGCCTGTTTTCACTCACAGTGTTTTCTGCCAGCCAGCCAACCAATCTTCTATCCATGCAATATATTAACTCCACACTATGAGCTTATATTTTCTGTAAGGACTTTTGATGTGGCATCTTATCAAATGTCTTCTAGGAATCTAAATATAGTACAATCTACTGGCTCCCCTTTAATCACAACATGTGTTACTCCTTCAAGAAACTCCCAATAAACTGATTAAACATAATGTTTGTTGAACAAAACCATGCTCATTCTTCCCAAATACCTTCAGTCTTTCTAAGTGCACATTGATAATCTGAATGGAAAATTCTAAACATCTTTCGAACAACAAATGTCAAGCTAGCTGACTTACAGTTTTCTGCCTCTCTTGCTTCTTGAATAAGGAGGGTATATTTGTGAATTTCCACTCCAATGGAACCCTTCCTGAATCTATGGAATTTTGGAAAATTAACATCACTGCATCTAAAACTAGCAAGTTTTGACCACAGAATAAAGTCTATCTGGATCTGGAGATTTGTAAGCCCAAGGCTTCATCAGTTTGTTTAGTTCCATTTATCTCATGATTGTAATTTTACTGAGGTTCTTTCTCCCTCCCACTTTCTGACTGACAACTATTACTAGAATGTTTTCTGTGTCCTCTGTAGTGAAGTCACAAGCAAAATATTTGTCCACTTCATCCACCATTTCCTTATTATCCACTGTTTATTAAATCTCACTTTCTAGAGGACCACCATGCACTTCACTGAGTTTTTTTCCTGTTAAATACCTATAAAAGTGATCCTACAGTTTTCTGTCTCTAATTGCTTTCATCCTGATCACTATCTCAGTCATTCTCTCTCATTCTTTATATTCTGATCAATCATCTGACTGGCTGCTCATCTTTATGCAGTTTGATTTCTGTTTATTAAGTTTGATTCTTTGCTTAATCATTTTAGTCAACCACTAATAGTTGGTCCTCATAGAATTGTAGACACAAAGATTGATTGGGTTGTTAACAGTGATGACAAGTGTTTTGGGTCACAAGAAGATAATAACTGGGATGGTCAAATGGACAGATAAGTGGAAAATGGAATTTAACCCTAAAAAATGTGAGGTGGTGCACTTTGGAAGGAATAATTTGATAAGGATGTATTCAGTGAACGGCATGACACTAGGAAGTTCAATGGAAAAGAGGGACCTTGAAGGGTTTGTCCCTAGATCTCTGAGGAAGAGGGAGATGTTGGTAGAGATGTAAAAAGATAATATGGGACACTTGCCTTTATCAGTTGAGACATAGATCTACGGTAGCAGGGATGTCATTTTTGGAGTTGTGTAGAACTTTGATCAGACGTAAGATATAGAGTATTATGTGCAGTTCTGGTCGCCACATTACAGGAAGGTTGTGATTGCCCTGGAGTGGTTGCAGAGGAGAACCACCAGGATGCTGCCTGGGATAGAAAATTTAAGTTATGAGAAAATGTTGGATAGGTTTGGATTGTTTTCATTGGAGCAGAGAAGACTGGGGGACAATCTGATTGAGGTCTACAATGTTTAAGGTTGGGGGGGAGGTGAGGAAAAACACTTTTACTCAGGAGGGTGGTGACATTCTGAAAAGTGTTGCCTGGGAGGGTGGTAAAGGTGAATTGCCTCACATCCTTTAAAACGTTTCTGGATGGGCACTTGGAATGTCATAACATTCAAGGCTATGGGCCAAGCGCTGGTAAATCGGATTAGGCTGAAGGTCAGACTCAATGGGCTGAAGGGCCTCTTTTGCACTGTATGTTTCTAGCTACTGATATATCAACTAGTGGAAACAGAACATCCTTTCTTACCCTGTCAAAATTATTCATAATTTTGACCACCTCAGCGAGGCTACCTTTTAATCTTCTCTGCTCCAAGGAGAATAAGCTCAATTTCTCTAATCTTTCCTTATATCTAAAATCCCTCATTCCTGTTATTGTTCCAGTCCTGGGGCAGCATGATGGCTCAGTGGTTCGTACCTCTACCTTACAACACAAGGGACCCGCATTTAATTCCAGCCTTATGCGTCTGTCTGTGAGGAGTTTGCGCATTCTCCCCTTATCTGCGTGGGTTTCCTCCCACAGTCCAAAGACATGTAGGTTAGATGGACTGACCATGCTAAATTGCCCAAATAGTGTCCAAGGACGCTTAGGTTAGATAGATTAGTCATGAGATATACAGGGTTACAGGGATAGGGTAGAGAGGTGACTCTGGATGGGATGCTCTTCAGAGAGTTGGTATGGACTTGTTAGGCCAAATGGTTTGTTTCCACACTGTAGGGATTCTATGATCTTTGATAAATCTGCTTTGTACTCACTCCAGGGTTTTAACATCCTTCCCGAAATAAAGTGCCCAGAACTGAACACAATACTCCGAATGCATTCTCGCCAATGATTTGCAGAGGCGTAGTACTATTTACTTGCTTTTATGCTCTTTGCCTCTGTTATGAAACTAAGGATCCTATAAATCTCCTTAACAACCGTTTCAATTTGTCTGGCCACCTGCAGAGAATCATGCACTTGAACCCAAAGGTCCCTCTGCTCCTGTACTCCCCTCAAAGTTGTACCATTCAGCCTGTATTGTCAATCCATGTTTCTTCTAAGAAAATGCATTACCTCACATTTCTCTGCATTCAAATTCATTTTCACAGTATCTGTCCATATGGCCACATTGTCAATGTCCCTCTGAAGTCACTCAGCATCATCCTCACAATTTGCTATTCTCCCTAGCTTAGTATCATCTTCAAATTTAGAGATTTTGCTCTCAATATCCATCTCCAAATTGTTCATAAAATTTTTAAAAATCAGAAAAAGCAAGGGTCTCAACACCAATCCCTGGGGAAATCAAGCTTTCAACTCATCTCCAATCTGAGAAATGCCAATCAGTACCTACCCTCTATTTCCTATCTTTTACCCTACTTCTAATCCACATTGACAAGGACCTATCAGTCCCAAAACTTTCTAATTTGCTATCCAACTTGCCATGTGGCACCCTCCTGACACTATGCCATAGACATGGACCTACAATGTTGTTAAAGAAAAAGCTCCAGGATGTTGACCCGGTGACACTAAATGAACAATAATGTATTTCCAAGTCGGAATGGCATGTGGCTTGGAGGGGAACTTGTGAGTGGTGGCATTCTCATGGAACTGCTTCCCGTGTTCTTCACAGTGGGAGAGTCAGAGGTTTGGAAGATGCTGTTGGTGAATTTGTCAAAAGACTACTAATGGTGAAAGATCAGTACGCAATGCCAATTTAGTCAGTTTGAACTCTCTCTATACAAGAAGTGCTAATCTCTTAAATCTTCTAATTGCAAAGGCCATCACCTCTGTTTGGCTAGATCAGCAGCATCCAGGTAATCAGTGTTCAGAGTTTTGGAATATAAAGATGCCACACAGAAAGAGAGAAATCCAAGGATATTTATATGTTTTTTTTAAATAGACTGCTGATATTTGTGCAAATTGTACAAGACCACAACATACAATTCATATTGAGTGTTACCGCTTTCAAAAGGCACCGTTAAGTGTAGCTGCAGTGATAGAAATTCAGGGTCACACAAGCAATGTCAAATGAGATCAGAGACCAGGAAAGTCACAAGATCAGAACACATTTTAGAAGCCTAAGCCAACAATGTCTTACAGCAGCAGTGTAGTGACTGGAACAAGGCCAGGTAGATCTCATTAAATCCTTGATTCAGGCCATTAAACTGTGCCAGACAGGGAGCCCTGACTGACAGATACAAACAGGAGATTCAGAGAGTCTCCTTACTCTAGGAACAGCCAGCTCAAATCCCATGTACTGTGCAGATGTAAATAAAGGGTGATTTAGTTACCATCCTCTGTGTAGTTATTTCAAGGAGCAAGTAGGATACCATTCAGAATATACAACATGGGAGATCCATTATTGAGTGAAGGTCAGAAGGATTTATATAAAGTGCAGACATCAGAAATCATCTAGAAAACCATTAATGGAATAAGATTCATCTTATGAAGCTGGAAATAGTATTAGTCTTTCACTGAAATCATGATTAGGATGACAATTGTTTATTAAAGCTGCAGGCAGGAGTCATTCATGGAAGCCGGTAAGGAAGTTGAAATTGTTTATTAAGGCTGTGATTAGTAAGATTCGCCCAGAGAAGTGCAAAAAAGGATAGAAGTCTTGAATTTACTCTCTGAAGGTTGGGATCCTCCATTTTGTGTACAGACACATGGCAACATCCTCCAAAAGAGTAGTATACAACATCAGCATTGTTATACTGATTAAAAGCCTTAAAACAAGGAAAGTAAGGAAGAAATTAGGAAGATATGGCACTAGAAATAAAGGGATTTTTTAATTTTAGTGACAGGCCAAATAGAACACAAAATTGGATGCTGCTGGACCTGCTGAGCTTTTCCAGCAATTTCTGTTTTTGTTACAGAATTGGATAACATGGGTAAAATAATTCTTAAGGTGGTTAATAGCTTTCAAATTAGATTTACATCAGAAATTGAATAAGTTAGCACACTTCAGTATGCAATTAGGAATATAGTCAATGTCATTATTGATCATCAAGGTACAAAAGAAGCAACAGATACTTTTGAAGGAGTACTGAAGGCTTTTTAAAAATTATTTTACCCTCAGAATGAATAATATTTTCAAAAGAGCAATATTTAATGCAAAATTTAGCATCCAGTGGAATCCAAAGATAATTTTGTTAATTACTCCAACTGATTGGTGGAAAATATGACGATGGAGTTTTACAGACAGAATTTATAAGAGGCAGAATTATTGTTGGAAGTGCTCACAAGTCTTTGTCAGATATATTACAGTTTAAAGATGGCTTGACTCTAGAGAAACCATACTGATAGCGACTGAAGTTCAAGTCTGGAAGTAACACAGATCAATTCTGAGAAAAGAAAATCAATCTGTCACAGGAGAGGAACAGAATCCATTTAGTTCTTAAGATACGAAACCCTTACAGACACGTGTAAGAAATTTTACAGCAAGTGGAAGCAATGCCCATATACTACCAGTCATTGTCGGTGCTGTAGAGCAAGTAAATCTCTCTGGCACAAGCACTGTTCAGCGTTTTAAAAACTGTTTAACTGTAACAAAAAGATTGTTTTCACAAAATGTGTCAAAGTCAAGCAGCAAAACATTAAATAGCTATTCATGTATTAATACATGAGGTAGAACAGACTACAATACAATAATAACTAAAAGTAATGCTGGGGGTAGGAGGGATCCACACTTACCCCTTTGGCAAGCAAATATTCATGTCAATGAGCATTTTATTAATTTTGTGCTCTATACAGGAGCAAGTGTCACTGTGTTATCAGATAAAGTAACATGGTTAAGGAACACTGTAGCTGTCAGAAGTGTATCTACATGGTCCAGAGGGCATAACACTTAAGATTAAAGGCATGCTACAAGAAATACTGCAACAGAAGGGTGTCAGATAGTGAAAAAATGTATGTGGTTCACAGTAAAGAATTTTCAGCCTTGAGCAAGAACTCATGTCCTGATCTCATTCTTCTTCAAATAATAGAAGTCAGACCAGTAAAAGTCAATAAACAACTGGTCCAGGAACAGCTAGTCATGGAACAACAGGTTAAGGAACATTTAAGTTACAGCAGGTTGTAGAAGATCCAGTCAAAGAACCACCAGGATAAGGTTTCCTAATATTCCCAAAACTCACAACAGAACCGAAATAGAAGATAGAATCCTCTGACATTAGTTATATTAGCATAAGAAATTTGTTTGATGCTGTTGATAAGACATGGTGGTCAGTGAAGAGTGACTGGAGGCAGCACGGTGGCTCAGTGATTAGCACTGCTGCCTCACAGCGCCAGGGATCCAGGTTTGATTCCACTCCAGGCGACTGTCTGTGTGGAGTTTGCACATTCTCCCTGTGTCTGTGCAGGTTTCCTCTGGGTGCTCCGGTTTCCTCCCACAGTCCAAAGATGTGCAGATCAGGTGGATTGGTCATGCTAAATTGTCAATGGTGTGCAGAGATGTGTAGATTAGGAAGATGGTCTGGGCGGGATGCTCTGAGTGTTAGTATGGACTTGTTGGGCCAAAGGGCCTGCTTCCACACGGTACGGATTCGATGATCAATGAATGTATCACATTTTGTTGGCATTTTGTGCAAGGATGTCCGGCCCAATGGGTTTCCAATGAACACATTTTGTGTGCCAACAACATGTCACAATCATCAATGACTGAGCAGTGTACGATGGAAGACTGCTTATTCTAGCTTCACTTCAAATGGATGTCCTGGAGAGGATACATCATGGAGACATAAGGATCACCAGATGTAGGGTCAGAGCTCAGTTAGCTGTGTATTTGTCTGGGTACTCCAAAGGCATTGAAGATCTCATAACCAACTGCAAAACCTGTTACTGTGCTGGATTGCTGAAAATGTTTTCCAACACTGAAGAGAGGTCAGGTTGTAAGAGTCAGCAAGTTTGGGACAGAACACAATGAGGTGGTAATGAACAGTATACTCCACTTGAGTTAATTGCTGAACCTTTAGCTGAGGTTGAGAGGTCGCAGTTCTCGGCTAAAAGGGCAGATTTGAAATGAATGATGAGGAGGAACTACTTCCCTCAGACGACCATGAGTCCATGGAATTCACTAACCCCAAGTGCAGTTGATGTAGGGTCACTGAATTAATTTGGAGGTAGATAGACAGATTTTGAAACAATATCATATTTAAGGGTTCTGGAGAATGAGCAGAAAAATGGAGTTGAGGCCATGTTGCAGTCAGCCACGATCATATTAAATGGCAGTGCAGGCTCGAGGGTTTGAATTCTTCTTACATTCTCAGAACCCAGAATGCAACACAGCTTGACAAACAAATGGAAATGTCAGATTTAAGATGGATGCTGAAGTGATTCAGAAGAACAAGTCCTAGCAAAGAACTTCATTTCTGTATCCTCCCAGGAAGAATTCCCAGGACTGATTACACAGATCATTCTAAGCAATGAGAAATTCTCAAATAGTACAACTGAGGTGGTTACAGCAATACTACATTCATAGAGGGACAATAAAAGCATCCAGCCTATGCAACAGGTTGACTTAAAGAGTCCACTTGACAGTAAAATTCTGCTGGAATGGGTTGAAGATGCGATACATGCAACTCTATGAAAGTTATCACTGAGGAAAGATAAGCAATGTTCAAAGGTTTAACATGGTCAAGAATAAATTTCCGGTGTAAAGGACATTTTTATTTTCAAGACTACCAACTAAAGCTTGGGAAAACATAATTCTCGAAGAAGATGTCATAGTTTTAAAAATGACCTATTGGACCACGTTTTGAATTGCATCAACCATGTTGCCTTTCTGAAGCTGTCAGTAATTGTGTGTGTGTGTGTGTGTGTGTGTGTGTGTGTCTGTCTGTCTGTGTCTGTGTCTGTGTGTGTGTGCGTGTCTGTGTGTGTGTGTCTGTCTGTGTGTGTCTGTCTGTGTGAGTGTGTGTGTGTGTGTGTCTGTGTGTCTGTGTGTGTGTCTGTGTCTGTGTGTGTGTCTGTCTGTGTGAGTGTGTGTGTGTGTGTGTGTGTGTCTGTGTGTGTGTGTGTGTCTGTGTGTGTGTGTCTGTGTGTGTGTGGGTGTGTGTCTGTGTGTGTGTGTGTCTGTGTGTGTGTGTGCGTGTGTGTCTGTGTGTGTGTGTGCGTGTGCATTGTCTACAGGGCAACATTGTCCAGACATAATGTTTTCATCATTTTTCAGTCAAAGAGCATTGTGGGTTCTGGAGAACTCAGCATAGTAACAACTTCTTGATTGGGTGATGAGCAAGTGGCTACAACTTGTTATTGGACAATGCAGTGGAAACACCCAGCCTGTAGATCTTTTTTTCTCTTCCTGCTATATGGAGAAGTAACAGAAAATACCCCGATAGCTCTTCTCACTCACTCATTTCTCTATAAACTGCTCTCTATGAATTCACTTGTTTAAAGAGAAAAGGGAAAAATCGCCTTTAGTGAGACTGAAAGTCAGTCAACCAGTGAATGAGAGACTGAGAACTGACAACCCATAATCTTGTGCCCTCATCAACAAGTCAAAAAGAACTGAAACAAAACAACTCTTTGACATCTGTGATGTGAACTGATGCTAGGACTATGTGCTTCTCTAATAATCTTTGTTGTTTTTTTCACCCAGAATACATGTGTCTTGCCTCATCTCTAAGCATTTATGTGCGCATGGGATTTTTAAAAAGGGATTGAGTTTAAGTTACAGTGTTATGTTAGCAAATTATCTTTCTTTCTTGTTGTTGGTACAAAACTGGTTATTTACAACAAAAGTATTTTTCCTCCTTATTGAAAAACCTGACGCGCACATTTTTGTAACTTGAATGTGACAGTTTGATAAAATTGGCCAATTTGGTAGTTTAAGCAAATGTTTGCAAATATGATGACTCCGGGAGCGGGGGCTTGATTTCCAGGGCACTGCCCCAGTGGGTCATGACACCTGGTCCAAAGATCCAGGATTACTGCAGTAACGAAATTCCTGTTTCAAATGTAAACCTGTACTCCACAAGGAAACATATGAGATAAAAGATTACTCTGTTTAAAAGAACTTACGGCTCTCTCACTTTCTGGACTAGAATCAAAGTCAACAGCCTTCAATCTAAAGACCTACACATTTTCCAAACCTGCATTCTGAGACAATAGCAAAATACCCAGTCCTCATCTAACATGGGCCTTAAGTGTGCTGAAATGTTTATGAGAGAGATGTAATGAAGCAATGCTGATAAAGAAAGTGGCAGCAAACCGTCCTGCAATGAGCAGTTGTACAGGGAACTCTTATAACTTGATGAGCAGAGGTGTGGATTCCTTCTTGGCTGCGTACAATCTCAGGCCCTGCGTTTAACAGTATTATTCACCCACAGAACCGAGTCCCTATTCTGCTCAATCATCCTCTTGCGCTAAGACTCTCTGGATATCTGTGCAATCAATGGAGAGGAAATGATTCATATGCAGTCTGCAGCTAGTTTTTCAGCAGTGGAAGTCTGGCTCCTCCTTCGGTATCAGGCACACACCCTGAAATGGTAATGTTCCCAGCTTTCTTTCACAACATCACCATCTCATGCTCCATATCTAACCATGATCACTGACAAGTTGCAAAGACTCATTGAGCATTGCCTCATTACATGTCTCTCCCGAACATCTCAGCGCACAAAGCACACATAAGACACAGAATTGACCTTGTCCCATGAGGGAAAATCTAGAACAAGAGATTGTAACAGAATTAAAACAAAGATGAGGAGGAAATACTTCTCTCAAAGGGTCATGAACCTGTGGAATTCACCACGCCAGGATGCGGTGGATGCTGGGACACTGAATAACTTTAAGGAGCAGATAGACAGATTTTTTAATGAGTGGTAAGTTAACAGGCTTATGGGGATCAGATAGAGCATGTAGTTGAGGATGAGATAAGTTCACCCAATATTAAATGGTGGAGCATGCTTGAGTGGTTGAATTGTCTACTCCTGCTCCTAGTTCCTACGTTCAGCTTATTATTTTCCTGTGAAGTGACTGAAATTGCACAGGGAAAATCCACAGCCATTTAATGTGCAGCTCAATTCCACAAATTGTAAAATGAATATGGTAAGTAGGGTTTGGTGATATAGACTGAAGGTGGAATTTGGACCAAGGACACCAGAAAAACTCCTTGCATCTTCTTTAAATAGTACCTTGGTATTGTTAACATTCACCTGAGCTGCTAAAACACTCCTGGTCTTACCCTTTCACCCATTAATAGAGATAGGGTCTCAACTTTACAGAATATGCCTCAGTGAGGCAGAATGCCAAAAATACAGAAACTTGCCCAATCATCAATCTGATGCAAGAGTAGGAGGTTGGAATCTATCTGGAGGCTGGTTAGAAGGTCAGTTGAGATGCAAGCTTTTGGACCACACCAAGATATGAATACATTAGCAAGGAAGTATGATGAACAGGGCTTTCGCTTCAACTAGTATATTCTCCCCAGAGAAGGCTAAGGTAGTTTTATAGAGGTGCTCAAAGTTAGAAAGGGATCAGGACAAAATCAACAGAATCTGTTCCCACCAGCAGAAGGCTGAAGAATCAGAATGCCAATATAAGGTAACAACAAGAGAACCAGCAGTATGAGTATATATATGTGAGTGGTTTGGATCTAAAACACACAACCTGAGAATGTGCAAGAGATAGATTCAATCATGGCTCTCAGAAAAGAAATGAATAAATACTTAAATAGAAAAATGTCATTGTGATACAGAGACTGACACTACATAACACAGACACATGGGCAGAATGTGCTGAAACCATTCCATGATTCCTATTGATATATCAGAGAGTAAAAACAACTGAGGCATATCTTGACGTGGAGGAGATTTGGTCAGTTTATGATCAATACTGTGTTGTACATGTACATACAAGGTGAATATTTAACATACATCTGACAATGAAAAGAGCTAATGTCATCTCATGCTGAGGTCTCTCCAGGGTCATGAGCCAGACAAATCCCCGGAGTGCGGCAGGAAACTGCATGGTGAACTTCAGCTTTTACTGAGGAATTTACACTGAATCACTGAGCTCGTCCAAAAGATCAGGTGACTCAGAAGTCTTGCTTACCTTCAGTTCTCAGTCATAGAGAAAGATCGACAGGCATCAATAGTTCTTTCACGAGGTCCCCCACACTCATGGACCAGGCTAACTCCAGCAAATCAACACAGCACTTTGTGGGAATCACTTTCTGCAACGAAGACAGCAAACCTGATTGGAATAAACAGGATGCGCCCTCTTCCTCTACACAGAGTAATCACATATTGTGCTGTGTGCTAGCTGCAGCCCTGTCATAAAAGAGAGAGAAAGAAAGAATTCTACTCCTGATGCTCACAGTGTCCCCTATTCGGTTCCAGCTCATAAAATGACCCAGCACAGGAGGGAAAACAGGGCAGGATGTGACACCAATCAGTGAGAGAGGAAACACCTTGCTAAGGCATGCACAGCTTCCCAATCTAAGCAACACAGGATGGAGACATGTAAAGACACAGGAAGCTGGTGGAGACCCAGAGGAGAATACCTATCAGCTGCAGGCTCTGAGATAACAAGGCATTGTTTACCAGTTCCTTAGACTCCACACATTACAGAACCCTGCACTTTGCATGCAGAGAAATCAGCTCGCAGGCAACATGGATCAAATCCCTAGGTGAGCTGAAAGCAGACAGGGTTCCTCAGCAATGGGAATTAAACCTTTCAATACCAAACTCTGAAAAAAACGCAGAGACTCCTGTTTAGAAGTCTGGCAGACAGAAAACAAACTCTGATTGGGAAGTGGCTACATGAAGGGTCTGAGTCAAAAAAGGAGCAGGATAAGAGACTAACAGCACAGCTCTAATTTGTCTTCTCTCTCTTTCTTAATTAATACTCATTTCTAAAAGACAACCCTGTCCGAAAGCAAATGAGTTGTCTACTACACCCACAGCCCTACTTAGGCTGCAGAGTCCTAGTCTGTACGGGCCAGATGGGACTGCAATGCCCCGATCTGTACAGCCCTGTTCAGGCCTGTAAAGACTATCAGCTGGATCTTGTCTGTTTTTGGGCAAGTCCAAATTACATCCTATATTTTGGAGAGTTTGCTGCTGTGAGGCTAGTGAATTGTCATCTTGCCAATCTCACTTCATTAATGATCTATTCCACCCCATGGAGAACCATTTGTCTGGATTCTCCCCATCATGCCATATGCCATTTCTGAACAACACTTCACAGATTTCCACAACAACACCAACAAGTCCGTCTGCCTGCGCCATCTTTAAACTGCAGCTGGTCACCTGAATGACGACTGGCATTATACAGCTGCCACATTCAGAATTGTCATCACTGCAATTCTGTACCGGGGACCTGGATATCCTGTTGCATGGGCTGGTGCAGGGGAGGGCATCCTCTTCCCAGAGGACTGGCACCAGACCATGTACCAGTAATGTCTCCAGGATGGGGAGGAATACCTAGCAGTTCTGTTAAAAAGGCCAATGACCTTCCCCACTCTGCCAGAGTAAGTACCATAGCCCTGTCTCTGCCACACACCTCCCACCGTGGCTCTTGCTTTACCACTCTCATTGTTGTCTGCATCACTCACTGTTGACCCTCCCACACCTCTAACCTAGCATGCCGTCCAATCTGACTCCTTAGTGGCTCTGAATACCTCCCCACCCTCATCCTCCATGCACCAATACTAACTTGGGTGCTGTCCAGTGTAGTCTACCTCATTAACCCCCACCCCTGTATCTCACTACAGGAGAAGACATGCTAAATTGGGCAGAGAGAGCCCTAATGAGGGCTGAGGAGAGGATTTTGGACCTCGCCAGACTACCCCTATGGGGATGCAGCACCATCATGTCCTGTCAAACAAGGAACAACCATCCTTCACGCCAATGCGACACTCACATGAACCCTCTCATTCTCAATCATTGCACACTGCTGCAAGCCACCGATCATGATGCCCTCTCTCTCTCTCTCTCTTTTGCCTTGCAGCATCTGCAAGCTTACCCCCAATGTTTTTGGAGAACGCCAGGCTCCATCAGCCAAACAAATCTTTAAGGATGAGAAAAGCAAGGCATCAGAGGAAGCAATGACAAAGATTGCCTCCTGCACACCCCACCAGCCCAGATCCTGGCACCTTGGTGGGAGCCATTTCAATAGATAGTGAGGGTACACAAGCGCCTCACTGCGACAGCTCTGCAACTATTCCCATTGTGATCTTTCACTGGAAGCTGCAAGCCTGTGCTCCCAGAGGGTAATGCCAGTGCATGGTTCGAGTGCCAGAATGATTGTGATAGGCCGACAAATACCAGATGCCAATGTCCAAGGAGGAGGAATGAGTGTGGCTGGTGCCCATGTCTTGTGTCTTGAGCTGCAGTTTGGTTGAAAGCAACTTGGAAATGATTGAGACTGAGCGCCAAGCTGCATACAGCTCTAGTTTCCTTGTGCAGATTTCCTGACACCTAGTTTGTTCCATGGCTTTGGTATGATGGCAGCATAATTAGAACATACAGCAAGTGAGGTGTTAAAAAGGCACTTAACAATCAATAGGAAGTGTCAATTGGCACCTCACTGCTGCCTTGTGGGAATCTCACCACACTGCTTGTAAAACACATAAGAAGTAGTACAAGATGATCACTACATCGAGATGATACTCTCCCCTAGTTTCCCAATTCTGCCACACTATACGTCACATTACTCACGCAGCCCAGATTCCACTCCACATAGTTTCCTTTATTTTTGGACTGTGGACTGAAAATGGAACATACTACTTTAAACCAAAGAGACCGTGTAAAAGAGATGGTTGCAGCTTTAAAAGTCATGTTTATGTGAGTACTGAGTTGTGCACAACGTTGCTCTCCTCTGGAATGTAACAGCAAAAATTATGGAGCTGATGGGTTCTGATCTAACTGGGATAAATTGATTGGCAACAATATCATAATTGGCTCCTTACCAAATGACCATGGCTTCTTTGGGGTCAGTGTAGCACAGAATAAACATGCCTGCAAAGAGAAAGTATTTAAAAATCTCATTGTTTTACAGTCAGGTACATTGGAGACGTTGGACAGTTTGACTAAATCTTTTTACACTTGTGATGACCCTAAGAATAGGGACACTTCGTTTCCAGGACATTACCCCAGTGAGTCATGACACACTGCTGTATCCTGATCCCTAAAGCCTTTTTTTTTTCAGACTTCAAGGTCCTGAACCCTACAGCACTGTTCAGACTGTAGTAGTGCCAATACTCAGCAGCCCTACTATCTTGTTCAGACAGTTATATCACACCACTACAACCCAGTCCATTCTGTGAAGGCTACAACATCTGGCTGGAAGGCAGTTCAATAATCACCACCAGCATTCTGCTGTACCCTCAAATGACCACTGTTCCCTTGCGAATCTCAACAGTGACTTGGCTGAGAAGCAGAGTGGATGGACGCTCAGTTCCAAATGAGTTTGAAACACAGGGATCAACATTGGACAAGTCAGATTCAAATGACATCCAAACACTAAGTGGTCCATTGCACAGAACACAGCAAATATCAGCGCCAAGAACTGGTAGGGTGAATCCCCAACATAAATCAGTACGTTATCAGTATCAGAAGTGGAGATTTATTTATATTCACATGCATGATACATGTGTTTGTTACAAATGCAGTGAAGAGTGTTGTATACTGTCGCTACTCTCCAGCACCATCCTAAAAGACAGAAATAAACCAGACAGAGTGTAAAGATAGAAAAATGAAGAAGTTAGAAGTTAAACATTACAGACCTTCATATGTCGGCGTTGCACCTGGATTCGGGCTCTTACACCCCATACGAAGCCTCGAGTCCCTTTTCAACACTGCCACTGTAGTACTGACTTGCCATGCTTCGGCGCCATCTTGCCTCTACAGATGCCACCACCACCACGAGTCCATACTGGGCTGATCTTGGAAAATGCAATCACCACAAAAGCTGCTGGATCCCAAACTGAGCACGAGGCCCAAACGTACCTACCCGCTTCACGTCAGGCAACATAAACCCAACTCCCTCTGCTGCCACTGTGGCCACCAGGAACATGGCCTCATTTCCAGTGCTCTAGATACCTCAATGCCATCAGAGGTCTCCACAAGAAGGTCAGTCAGGTTAAAGCAAAATAAAGATTAAACAAAAAAGGAAAGGCAGATGAACACTAGAGTCCAGGGCTTAGGAGCCTGAATGCTGCTACTCCGCTGCCATATTGACCATTCTGAATGAATCACAATAGAAGTCAGTGTATTCAGAGGCAAGGAACTAATGTACTTGTGGTGTGCCTGGGTGATGGCTGTCCACGGTATTGGTTGAATCTTGTAAGTAAGTAAGTGGTTCCAAGGAAATGCACTTGAAGTAATTTTGAGATGTTCCTGGTGGTTTAACTGCAGTTTGAACAGCAGATCTTGTATCGATTGTTTCATTTGCTGGTGAAGTCCGTGGAACTAGGATTTTGTGATGTGAATTTCACAGATTAATGCTGTGCACTGGGTCAAGTCTGAGCTAATGGCTCCATTAGAAAAACATCAAAATGAATATTGACTGTGCTGTTGCTTTTGTTCTTTAGAATGTTGATGGTAGCTATTGCAATGACAGACCTCCCTTCTCCCCATCTTTAATCAACCCTCTCACCATATCACTGGCTAGGAAGCCAATGGATAAATGGGACCATTCCGTGTCATAACTTTGGTGTATCGGGAAAATGGTCTCCTGATGGTGCAGGGATTTCAAATGTAGCTTCAGCAGCAGAATACTGCATTGAGTTTGCAGTAAATCATAAAATTATCCAGCGTGGCAACAGAGGAGGAGACCAGTCTGCCCATCAAACATGTCCTGGCTCTTTCAGAAACCGTCAGTATAGTCCGTGGCTCTCTGGCTAAACCGCTGCAATATTTTTTCCCTTTTGCTTCCACCACCCTTTCAGGCAGTAGTTTCTAGAACACAACTGACTGTGTAATTTTATTTTCCTCATCTTCCATCTGGTCCTTTCACCAATTCCCTTAATGCCCTCTAGTGACTGACCCCTTATCAAGTGAACAAGTTCTCCTTATATATTCTTGAATCTGTCATATATCAGAAGACTGATGCTCTCGATACCACATTGGGAAAGCCCTATTGTCAGGATCCAATAATTGATCATCGCTTTCAGAGTGCAACAGAAACTATGCACAACTTCCAAAGCAGCAAGCAAACAAAGTTACCATTGGAAACAACTTAACCTGAGCAGTTCCATTAAAGTTTTGGATGGATAATGAAAGGGCCCTTTCATCCAATGGCTGAACTGCACACCAACTATACAATCAGGTCAGGACTGATTAATGTCAATCCGTTTACTGTCTTTATTCCCTATCACTTAATTCCCTTCTCTCTTTTAGCTTTCCTATATTACAGGGGATCGCCACAATGTTGATTGATTTGGCAGCTG
The DNA here is from genome assembly GCF_030684315.1 of Stegostoma tigrinum. NCBI lineage: Eukaryota > Metazoa > Chordata > Chondrichthyes > Orectolobiformes > Stegostomatidae > Stegostoma > Stegostoma tigrinum. The sequence continues at coordinate 19,157,958 of NC_081378.1, read as the reverse complement.
TTCTCGCAGTGGTATGTGCTTCCTGTTGCTAACCTTCTCCATTTAACTGAGCTGGGGACTGGCACTGAGACTGCACCAGCGCTTTGTTTCATCTCTGATCACCAAGCCCTGGAGAGGGGCTCAAAGCTGGGATTTTCTAATCAACAGCAGCAGCATTAACATATGTCCCACTCAGGCTCTCATCAAACTTTTACTTCTCTTACACAACCAAAGTCTATTGATTTCAGTCTTGAAAGCTTCTACTAACACCCACCCCACCACACTTTTTTGAGGAAAGTTTCAGATTCCACCACATTCTCTGAGAAAAATGTTTCCTCATTTCACTCATAAGTGATCTGGCTCTAATTTTATGATGGTGCCTTCTTGTTCCTCTGAAACCTCAACTCTTGTTTCTCCTGAGTTCCAAATGTTCCTCCCCCTCACTCTCCTTCCTCCTCACTGACCCCTCAATGTTCTGACTGCAGTCACAGCTTGCAAGCCATCTCCACAATCCATTCACTCCCAAGACTTACAACTTGCATAATCCACTGCCTTGGTGTTACCTCGGGACGCCTTTGAAACCCAAGTTTGGAACCAGCTAGTTCCAGGTCACTGACTGCCCTTGTCTGCTTACCTCCCTCGAAATGGTCATGCCCTTCACTTTGGGATGCTGCACTTTCTCTAAGAGTTTGACCAATTTTGCAAGGGGCTGTGTTTCTGGTTTGTATGAGCCCGGACCAGACAGGAGGATATCTGGTAATTCTTCTCCTGCTTTGCATCAGAGAATTCGCCCTGACCTCACGACAAGTACAAAGTAGGAAGATCGATTGTCCAATCACAGATTACTCCAGGTAAAAAACTGATCAAAGTCCTCAATCATTGAGGCCAGCTATCGCATTTACATTAAGAATTCATCTGTCATTCTGACAGTAATTGGAAGGGTTAAGCTTATTTTAAATAATTTTAAAAATGATCATTTTAACTTCTGGAGTTATCTGAAGCATGGATGAATTGAAATATTCCCTGTATTATTTGCATATCAAAGCTTGACACTGACAAATGATTTCCAAATTGGTAACAGACGAGGTAAAGATTCTACCTTGATATAGCAGTGTCCTCTTTCATCAGCTCAGCAAAGAATAAATTGAAAAGGTAAAAGAGTCAAGCAGAGCCTCAGTCCTGCATCAGCACCAAAGTAACGGGACAGGATCACGACAGATATTATCATGCACTCTCATTGAAGACAGATCTTATCAGAAAAATGCAGCTGATTTCGCTGAAACATTCCTCATGTGAAGTAAAATTCAAGTGGCTTCACCATCCAGTGTTCCCAGCAGAACACAGCTTTCATGGGAGAGGGCCTCTTGGAGAAATTGTCAGGGGTTCTGTGAGCTCAAGGTATTCCAAGATTCACTGCCTGCAGATGCATTGTGCAAATTGGAATCCTCAAATTGATTACTGGTCTCCCCATTTCCTACAAAATTCCTCAGCTAAGTAAATAAGAACAATAACATAATCTTTAGCTTTTGATTCTCCAAAATGCCCATTTCAATTACTAAGGCAGCAGAATGGGTTTTGCATACATGAGACTGTTACACCTATAACACAATTTGCCTGTCAAATACAGGCTGTTGCACTCTCGCTACCGTTTGTCTTTAAAAGCAGATTTGAGAGTTGTGTTGGCATCTGTTTTGGCACAAAATCCTTATTCATAGAATGACAATAAATCAGTACGAGCATTAATAAGGAGACGATTAACAGAAGGTAAACCCTTAGTTTACTCTAGACTTCATTATTCTAACTCTCTTTTGGCCAGATTCCCACTTTCCATCTTCTGTAAATTTTAACTCATCCGGAACAGTTGCCTGTGTCCTGAATGGTTCCAAATCCCAATTCCCCAAAACTTTTGCCCACTCATTCATATATTGGTTCACGGCCCAGCATTTCCTCAATTTTAAAATGCTTAACTTCTGTTAAGTCTCCTCACGGTCTTCAGCCACCCTGCCACAATATCCTCCCCCAGGGCTACTATCCATCAAGAAGTTAGATCCCTTTCAATTCTGTCTTCTTACACATCACCATTGAGTGTGAGAGTATCATTGGCAATGTCAGCATTTACTGCCCATCCAGAACTGTCCTCACAATGTTGGTGATGCTTCCTTGAACCACATATGGTGTACATACAGCCAACAATGCCGTTAGCATTACTGACTTATTCAGCTAATGCCCGGGTTGTGAATGGGTTCCATTCTTGAGTCTGTTCGCAAGTCAGAACACAATGCAGGACAAAATAAAATAGCCATTTGTAAATACAGGGGAACATTTGCATGTTGGAACTTTTAAACTAATATTAATACATCGCTGTGACAGATCTCATTTGTAAGCATGAGCATTCAGAAGTCAGTTGTTAGCAATCAGGGACTGCTCGTATTATGGAAACAGCAACTTATCATTTGGCCCATTGTGTCTTTGTGGGTTATCGAAAACTGCAACTCAAATCACAATAATCCCCTGTCTTTTTCTCCTTTAAATGCTCTCTTCAGATAATTATCCAATACCTTTTGGAAAACTATGGCTGAATTTGCCTCAAGTACATTGTGCACTCCAGATATTAACCAGCAGCTACCTAAAAATGCTTTGTCTCAAGTTACTATTGACTCTCTCTGACTTATCTTAAATTAATATCCTTTATGTTTTCAAACTATCAGCCAATGGGAACTACCTACCTGCTCTATCAGGCACCTTGAGATTTCAAGCACCTCAATCAAATTGCTTCCCAAAGGAGAACAGCCCCATTTTCTACCATCCTGTCCTAATTTAAGTCCATCACCCCTGCAGCTATTGTAAAAATCTTTCTCCACCCTCTCTAGTACTCTTAGATTCTTCTTAAAATTTGTTGGTCAGACCTTAAATCAATATTTTTGTTGAGGCTGAACCAATGTTCCGTAAACATACATCATAATGTCTTCATTTCTGCACGCTGTGCTATCCTTGAAAATAAATGCTTTATTAACTACTTTCTCAAAGTGCCTTCGCTCTTTCGAAGATCTGTATATAGATACACCAGATCTCTCTGTTCCACGCACCCACTACAAAATACCCCCTTTATTTTATATGCTTTTTTGTACCAAAATTCATCATTTCATATTGTATTGCATTCAGCTTCATCTGCCATATGTATGCACATTGTACCAGCCTATATCTGGTTGATATCTACCACTATATTCCTCTGAGTTCACAAGACTTTCAGGTTTTGTATTATCAAACGCACATTTTGAAATTGTCACCTAGTGGTATTATTGATAGCCTGTTAGTGCAGAGACCTAGATAGTGTTCTGAGGATCTGGGTTCAAATCCCGCAACAGATGGTGGAATTTGAATTCAACAAATATCTAGAATTAAGAGTCCAATGATGACCGTGAATCCACTGCCAATCGTTGGAAAAACCCACCTGGTTCACTAATGTTGTTTATGGAAGGAAACTGCCATCCTTACCTGGTCTGGCCTAGATGTGACTCCAGACCTATCACAATGTGGTTGACTCATAATTATCCTATGGGCAATTAGGGATGGGCATTAAATGCTAGCATAGCCAGCGGCACCCTCATCCCATGAATGAATAAAAAAAAGTACACCCAACCCTAGATCAATAATATGAATCAAGAAAAGTAATAGGCCTCATATGATACAAAAGAAACACTCCAGTCCAAGAAACAACAGCTCGTTATTGCTCTTTCAGAATGAGTGGGTAACTTTGTATCTGTGCTACAACTATCTCTTTTATTGCATGAGATTAACTTTAAAAAGGACACGTCAACTCGGTTAACACTGTGTAGAGCTGGATGAACACAGCAGGCCAAGCAGCAACAGAGGAGCAGGAAAGCTGATGTTTCGGGCCTAGACCCTTCATCAGAAAAGGGGGAGGGCAAGGGGTTTCTGAAACAAATAGGGAGAGAGGCGGAGGGAGGCAGGTGGAAGATGGATAAAGGAGAAGATAATGGAGAGGAGACGGACAGGACAAGGAGACGGGGATAGAGCCAGTAAAGTTGAGAGTGCCGGTAGGGAGTTAGGTTGGGGGTTGGTCAGTCCAGGGAAGATGGATAGGTCAAGGGGGCAGGATGAGGTTGGTAGGTAGGAGGTGTGTGGGGGTTGAGGTGGGAGGAGTGTATAGGTGGGAGAAAGGATGGACAGATTAGGGAGGCAGGGGTGAGCTGGGCTGGTCTTGGAATGTGGTCGGGGGAGGGAGATCTTGAAGCTTGTGAAGTCCACATTGATACCATTGGGCTGCAGGGTTGCCAAGCAAAATATGAGGTGCTGTTCCTGCAAACTTCGGGTGGCATCATTGTGGCACTAGAGGAGGCCCAGGATGGACATGTTGTCCAAGGAGTGGGAGGGGAAGTTGTAATGGTTCGCGACTGGGAGGTGCAGGCATTTGTCATGAACCGAGCATGGGTGTTCTACAAAGTGGTCTCTAAGCATCCGCTTGGTTTCCCCCATGTAGAGGAGGCCATAACGGGACAGCAGATACAGTATACCACATTAGCAGATGTGCAGGTGAACATCTGTTTGATGTGGAAGGTTTCCTTGGGGCCTGGGATGGGGGTGAGGGGGGAGGAGTAGGGGCAGGTATAGCACTTCCTGCGGTTACAAGGAAAAGTACCAGGGGTGGTGGGGCTGGAGGGGAGTGTGGAGCAGACAAGGGAGTCACGGAGAGAGTGGTTCCTCTGGAAGGCAGATAAGGGTGGGGAAGGAAAAATGTCTTTGGTGGTGGAGTCGGATTGTAGATGGCGGAAGTGCCGGAGGATGATGCGTTGGATCCGGAGGTTGGTGGGGTGGTATGTGAGGACGAGGGGGATTCTGTTTTGGTTGCTATTGCAGGGAGCGGATGTGTGGGATGAGTTGCAGGAAATGCAAGAGACACGGTTGAAGGCGTTCTTGACCACTGAGGGCGGGAGTTGTGGTCCTTGAAAAACGAGGGCATCTGGGATATCCAGGAATGAATGCCTCATCCTGGGAGCAGGGGATGGCCTTTTTGCAGGAAGGCGGGTGGGAGGAGGTGTATTCTAGGTTGCTGTGGGAGTCGGTGGGCTTGAAATGGATATTGATTTCCAAGTAGTTGTCAGAGATGGAGACAGAGAGGTCCAGGAAGGAGACAGGGGTAGGATTATTGCCTGTTGGGTTATACTCTTCTGGATGTTCATATTCACCACCATATAAAGCCTCTGTTCTGATCGGGAATGGAAAATTTTTGACAATGACGGAATGACATTGTAGCTCCACATAAAAATAATTTGTCACTTGTAGGGAAACTTCACTTGGAGGGAAACTTGCAATTGCTAGTATCATGTTGGATCTGCTGGTCTTTTTCATTGGAGCAACAGGGATTGAAAAACGCTTGAAAAATGTTGAACATCTTAGTCAGGTGTTGCGGTGCACTTGGAAACTGGTATATCCCGCTACCACTGGTAATAGAGGAAGTAGATTGTTAAGTTGGTGGATGGTTTCTCAGACCTTTTGCTTCCCCTAATATTGTGAAAGTAAATGCCTAGATCAGTAGGACTCAACTAACTAACTAATTGGCACAGTTTCTCCAAAAATGAATTGTTGAGATAACTTGGAATTTGGCATTCTCACATTTGTTCTGATGAGTACACGATGAAAGGCTTCATAGAAAATAGGGGCCAGAGAAGGCCATTTGGCCCTTTGAGCATGTTCTGACATTCAATCTGGCCAAACATCTAAATCAGTAATCTGTTCCAACCTTTTCCACATACCATTGACCACTTTAGCCAAAAGAATTATCTGTCTCTCCCTCCTTGAAAAGATTAAATATTTTGGCCTCGACCAATTAGTATGACAGAGAGTTCTACAGGCTCACCATCTCTGGGTGAAGAAGTTTCTCCTCATTTCAATCCTAAATAGCCTGCGCTGTACACCTAGACTGTGACCATGGTTCTGAACTCTCCAATGATTGGGAAAAATGTTCATGTGTTTACTCCGTCTAGAGTTGTTAGAATTTTACAGATTTCTATGAGGTTCCACCCTCCCCATCCCCCATTTTCTAAACTCCAGTGAATAAAGTCCTAAATAATCCAATCTCTCCTCATACAATAGACTTACCATCCCAGAATTCCATTTGGTAAATCTTCATTGCACCTCTTCCACGGCCAGAACATCTTTCCTAGGATAAGGAAACCCACAGCTACACAGAATACTCCAGTGGTGGTCTCACCAAGGCTCTGTACAATTGCAGCGAGACATCCCTGCTCCTGTACCTTAATCCTCTTGCTATAAATGCCTACATACCATTTAACTTCTTCATCTCCTCTTGCTTACTTTTAGAAAGTAGTATATAAAGTCACCCACTGACAAATGGAAGTGCAACCTATTTCCATTCAGGTATTAATTTACCTTCCAATTTTTAATACCAAATTGAATAACTTCACATTTATCTAAATTACACTTCATCTGCAATGTGTTTGCTCACTCAACTTGTCTTAGTCACACTGAAGCATGTCTGCATCCTCCTTACAGCCCACCCTCCCATCCAGCTTTGCGTCATCTGCAATCTTGGACATACTGCATTTAGTTCATTCATCAATAATTAATATATATGTGACTGACTCGCATCCAAGCTCTGATCCCTGTGGTACCCCACTAATCTGCATCTGCTACTCGGAAAAAGACCTGTCTGCAAACCAGTCCTTTATCCATGTCCACTGCTATCCCAATCCCAGTGCTTTAATCCTACATGCTAACATCTCATATGGGGCTTTACTGAAAGTCTTCTGAAAGTCCAAGTAACATATCCACTGGTTCTGTATGTACATCCTTGAAAATTTCCAGGTGATCTTATGAAGCATGATTTCAGCAACACGTCTCTCTCTTCAGTAATAACCACAATGATCCTCCTTTGTGCTAGGTATGACTCAAACCAGCAGGCAGTTTCCCATTAATTCCTATTGACTCAAATTTTTCTGAAGGTCTCATCACTCTCACCTCATCTTTGCAATTCAGCTCTTTGTTGAGTTCAAGTCTGTATTGAGATTGGGAGGCAAGTAACACTTTTGAATCACAAATTAAGGACCACTGAGCATGCCATCATTGGGTAAATGTAACTTTATGATACCGAGAACATCATCTTCTATCACTTTGACAATTTATTGACAATGGGACAGTAATTGGCAAAATTGGATTTGTCTTGTTATTGTGAATAGAATGCCTGAGCAATCTTTGACATTGTAAAGTACATGCCAGTGTCGTATCTGTACTGGAATAAACTTGGCTAGAGACATGGCTAGTTCTAGGGCTCTAGTCTTGTGTATTGTGTCCAGGATGCTGCCAGGGCCCAACCATTCACTGCTTCCAGCATCTCCAGACATTTCTTAATGTCATATGGAGTGAACTGAATTGGCTGAAGACAGGCATTGGTGTTGTTTGGAATATCAAGAGGAGACAGAGATGGAATACCCACTTGGCAATTTTGGATAAAATGTCGCAAATGCTTCAGCCTTATCTTTTGCACTGATGTGTCAAACTCTTCATGTTTGAGGGTGGGTTGGGGCCTTCTTTTCACATTACTTGTTTAATCATCCACCACCGTACACAACACAATGAGGCCGTACTGTAGAGCCTTGATCTGATGAGTTGACTATGGGGCCAGTACACAACATGCTTTTTCTGCTGTTTAACATGCATGCCATCCTTAGCCAGGTTGGAATCTACTTTTAGCTGCAACTGCTCCTGACGTACACTCCTAAACTCCTTCTTAAACCAGGGTTGTTCTCTGGTCTGAAGGTAATTATAAAATGAGCAATATGACAAGCCTTGAGGTTACAGATTATGCTTGAGCACTAATCTGCCACTGTGATAGCCCGCTTGCCCAGTTTTGAGCTGGTAGATCTGTTCTTATTCTATTTCATTCAGCCTCGGAGTATGATTTGGTGGAGGGGAGGGGAGACCTCAATGTGAACATGCTTCTTTATTTCCATAAGGGTTGCAAGGACACTCTAACCAATACTGTAATAAAAACAAATGCTGAAGGAACTCAGCAAGTTGGGAACATCACTGGAGAAAGAAACAGTTAAGGCTTTGCCTCCCTGGTTTCCCAAAGTGGCCTGATTCCCTCTTTCCCATTCCCAAGCAACACAACTGATGTCATTCCTGTTAACTCTGAGCAGGGAGACAGTGTCAGGGCCAATGAATCATTAAGGTACTAAAAGTTCAAAGATCCCAGATGTCATGTGACAGATGGTCAATTCAATTCCTGCCATGAGTTTAAAAGCAGAGATCTAGTCATAAAGTAACAGAGTAATACAACATGGAAACAGGCCCTTTGGCCCAAATTGGCACCCACTCAGCTGGTTGCAATTGTCCGCATTTGATCCACATTCCCCCTAAACCCTTCTCATCCATGTACCTATTCAAAAGTTCTTTTAAACATTGCTGTTGTACCTGCCTCAACCACTTTCTCTGGCAGCCCATTCCATACACACACCACTCTCTGTGTGAAGAAGTTGCCCCTCAGGTCCTTCTTAAATCTCTTCCCTATCACCTTAAATCTGTGCCCTCTAGTTTTCAATGCCCCATTCCTTGGAAAGAAACTACATGCATTCATCCTATCTGTGCCCTTCATGATCTTATACACCTCAAAAAGGTCACTCCTCATTCTCCTACATTCCAATGAATACAGTTCTATCCTGGCCAATGTCTCCTTTAACTCAGGCTTGCTAGTCCTGGCAACATCCCTGTCAATCTTTTTTGCACACTTTGCATGTTAACTATGTCTTTCCTGTAACAGGGTGATCAAAACTGTACACAATAGTCCAAATGCAGCCTCACCAATGACATATAACATTCCAACTCCTATACTCGGTGCATCGACTGATGAAGCATGCCAAATGCCTTCTTCACCACCTTGTCTACCTGTGTCGCCGCTATCAATGAAATATGTACCTGTACTCCTAATTCCTTCCGTTCCACAACACTCCTCAAGACTTTACCCATTTACTGTATAAGTCCTACCTTGATTTGACTTTCCAAAGTGCAACACCTCACACTTATCTGCACAGTCTCACTAACTTGTGTAGTCACCATTAGAGTAACGCTGGATCACGGGATATTGGGATGTACAAGTGTTTTGGGTTTTCCAAGCTGTCAGATGAGTTGCACATTGGGACTAACAGTATCTTAAAATGACCAGTCCCTTCCCCTCTTAGGCTCCCAGAGCCAGCGTAGGCTCTGATCCTGCTACAGGTATCCCAGGGGCCCATCTTAATTGCCCAACCTCTCCACAGTGACCTAGTCACAAATCTAAGGAGCTACTGGATAAGTAGATGAATAGGAGTGATTTGGAGGGATATGGGCCAGGAGCAGGCAGGTGAGATTAGTTTAATTTAGAATTATGTTCAGCATGGATTGCTTGGATCGAAGGGTCTGCTTCCATGCTGTATGACTCTATGACTGATGCAAATCACAGGGAAAACCTTGCATGTGCAGGCAGTACATGTCCCCATTACTCCTTCTTTCTTGGTCTCAATCCATGCTTCATCTTCTTTCATTCTTTGCTGTTTTCATGTGTCTCTGTCTCTACGTCATCTCTTTCTGTGACATTTGCTGTCTCTGCCTCTCCTGCCCTACTTTGTTGCTGCCTCATTGACTGTTACAAATGCAACCAATAAACTTTTGTTTGAAAAAAAACAACCTAAAGACTGCAATTTACAAACAGCTTCTAATCTGCAATTCTAATTCTGATTAATCTCAGTCCACGTATAAGTTAATTAGCTCCACCTTAACAGCAATGAAACAAAGTAATTTGGGGAGGTTTTGCAGAGCAAAACCATCTACATGGGCTGAGAGCTGCATCTGGGCTGTTCATTTTATGTAATTCTGCACAAGCTAAATAAAACAGCACGGAAACAGACTCTTTGGCCTAACTCATCCAAGTCAAACAGGTTTTCTGAACTGAAATAGTCCCATTTGCCTGTCTTTGGCCCATATCCCACTAAACCTTTCCTATTCACATACCTGTCCAAATGTTTTTTAAATGTTGTAATTGTACCCACCTCTACCACTTCCTCTGGAAGCTCATTCCACACATGAACCACCCTCTGTGTGAAAAGGTTGCCCCTCAGGTCCCTTTTAAATCTTTCCCCTCTCACCTTAAACCTATGCCATCTAGTTTTGGACTCCCTACCTTGGGGAAAAGACAATTGTTATTCTCTTTAGCTATGCCTCTCATGATTGTACAATCTCTATAAGGACACCCCTCAGCCTCTGACACTCCAGGGAAGAAAGTATCAGCCTATGCAGCCTCTCCTTGGAACTCAAACTCTCCAGTCTCAGTAAGATTTTTGCACCCTTTCTAGTTTTAGTAACATCTTAACTATAGCAGGGTGACCAGAATTGTATGCAATGCTTCTAAATGCAGCCTTATCAATGTCTTGCGTAACTGTAATATGACATCCCAGTTCTACACTCAATGCTCTGACCGATGAAGACAAGCTGCAAAATGCCTTCTTCACCACCCTGTTTACCTGTGACGCCACTTTCAAGGATTTATGTACCCCTAGGTGTTTCTGTCAGACGACATTCCCCAGGGCCCTACCATTAATGGTGTAAGTCCTCCCCTGGTTTGTTTTACAAAACTGCAACACTTCACATTTATTTGAATTAAACGCCATCTGCTATTCCTTGGCCAACTGGCCCAGTGGATCAAGACGCGTTGTACTCTTAGATAACCTTCTTCACTGTCCATTCTACCATCAATTTTGGCATCATCTGCAAACTTATTATCATACCTCCTATATTCTCATCCAAATCATTTATATAAATGACAAATGACAGTGGACCCAATACTGATCCTGCAGCACACAGCTGGTCACAGGCCTCCAGTCCGAACAATAGACTTCTATCACCACCCTCTGTCACTTACTGGCAGGCCAATTTTGTAGCTAATTAGCTAGCTATTCCTGGATCTCATTTGATCTAACCTCACTAACCAGTCTACCATGTAGAACCTTGTCAAAGGCCTTACTAAAGTCTACATTGAAAACGTCAATCACTCTGCCTTCACCAATCTTCTTGGTCACCTCTCCAAAAAAACTCAATCAAGTTGAGACACAATTTCACAAAGCCATGCTGACTGCTTCTAAGCAGTCCTTGCCTTTCCAAGTGCATGTACACCCTGTGTCTCAGAATCCCCTCCAACAACTTACCCGTCACTGACATCAAGCTTACCCATCTGTAGTTCCCTTGCTTTCTCTTGCAGCCTTCTTTAAAATTAATGGCTGCACTACACTGACCACCGTCTAGTCTCCTGGCACCTCACCCATGGCTTTTGATGATACAAATATCTCTGCTAGGAGCCCCGCAATTTCTCCCTTAGCTTCCCATAATGTCCTGAGATATATTTGATCATCCCAGGGTTTTATCTACTTTTATGCATTTAAGAACTGCAACACGTCCTCTTTTTAGTCTGGACTCTTCTCAACACATCGATATTTATTTCCCTGAGTTCCCTAGCTTCCATGTCTTTCTCCACAGTAAATTCTGACATGAAATACTCGTTTCGGATCTCACCCATCTCTTCTGGTTCCACACATACAAAGCCTCATGGTTCTCCTAAATTGGTTGATACTCCACTGTGAAGGTTTCTTTTTCCAGCTACATTGAGCTAACAGATGGTAGTCAAGCAGAAAATTGAGTTATAACAATGGTAGCCAGGAGCCTTCACCAAGGGCTTCAGATTGCCATCACTGATGATTGGGTAAGACGGGAGGTGCAGATGGAACTCCACTGCAACGCTCTAGTGGTTAAATCTTGTGCCAGCACACCCTGCCTCAGCTCACACATTCAGCGTGGATGCTTAAGAGAGGTGCTGGATTGACAACAGTTTCTTCACATCTGACAATTCCTCCATCGTAGAGAGGGCAACAGCGATCTCTGGGAAAGAATTCAACAAAGGAACAAGCTGCTCTTTGTTGTGAGGGGACACTGTTCAGAAGCAAGTTATTGAATATTTATTAGTGATACCAGCCGACTGTCCAATGATAATGCGGAGAACAGCTGATCTGAAGTGGTGCCAGGGCTGCCACACAATGCCCAGTCTGTGTTGGGGTGGTATTGCACAGGGCTCATTTCAATCACTGACCCAGACATAACTAAAAACTAGCTTAAGCAGAGCATGGTCAAGAAGCTTCACAATCACCCCCTGCTGTGGAACAAGAACATGCTGTGCTTTAAAAAGCTGCTCTCTCGTTTCTTACATTCTCGCCTTGTCATTGCACAGCGTGTCCATGTGTACACATCCTTGGTCACTTTGGCCGCCTCATGCTTCTTCTGTCACTGTACCCCTTGCTGACCAGAACATTTTCCTGTGGCCTCTTTCATGATGTTCACCTCTCACAGTAGCCTTCTCCCCATCCTTGAGCAACATTTGTCCCTACACTGCATGCCCTCATGCAACCACTCTCTCTCTTCACATATACATTTCACACACTATCTGTCCCTCTCTGTCATCCTCTCTCACATAATGTCCCTCTCATGTTCTGTCACTCACACTGTCCCTCTCGCACATCCTCCTTCAATGTGGCCCTCTTTCACTATATCCCTTGCACTGCGCCCCTCTTTCAATGTGCATTCCTCTCTTATCATGGCTCTTAGTGCAGGTCCCTTTCATGTGCACTCTCTCACATGCCTCCCATGTGCCCCTTGCACAGTGTGCCTTTCTCTTTCATTGTACCTCTCTCACACACCCTGTCTCACTCTGTCATTTGCCCTCATCTTTCTCTCAGCCATTCCTTGAAGTTGCTGGATTTTCAGAATGCATCCCACAGCACAGAAGGAAGTCATTTAGCTCATCATGCTTGTAGTGTCTGTTTGAAAGAGTTAACTTCCACTCCCCTGTCATTTCTCCATGCCTCTGCAACTGTTTCCTCTTTGCATATGTATCCGATCCTCTTTAGGGTTTTAGTATTAAATCTGTTCCCTCTCACTTTCAGGCAGTGATTTTCAAAACATTACAACATCTGTGTGAAACAGAAAAATTCTCATCTGACCTTTGTTTTTTGTGCTAATCACATTAAGTTTGTGTCCTTTTGTTACCAACACCACCCAAATCCCAACCAGTAACTGAAAATAATTTCCCTTTAATTTCCCTATCAAAACCAATCTTTATTTTGAACACATTTATCAGTACTTCTCTTGGCTTTGTTTGCTTTAAGAACAAGACCAACTCCCCTGGCTCTCAGTGTAACTGTAGTTACCGGTTGTAACTCCCATCCACACACTATCTCTTGGGCCTTAATATCTTTCTTAAAGTGTGCCCTCATAATTAGCCACAATTTAATATTTCACCTGTATGTGCCTGACCATTGCAATATCCTCTGAGGTCCGTCACTATTTATTGTATAAAATAATGGTTCTGAGGTTTAATGTTGAAGACTGCAGTAAGCTTTACCCAACCTGATGATGCTATACTGACTTGGGTGGGGGAAAATGGCAGGATAGCTTTGGATCTTATACAGTGAGGATCTAAGTCTTAGGTGTCCTCAAGTCTCAGTGACGATGTCTAACCGATTAATGTAACTTGCTCTCTTTAAGTGATTGACATCTTGTTTAAGGCAAGGGGTTCTTCTCATTAAGACTCAGTGAGCATTTTCCTCTACCACTGTAAACCACATGAGCCAGATCAAGGAAACAGAAGTGCCAGCAAACTGCCCCATCCACAAACTGGAGATGGTTGAAATTGCAGTGTGTTCAGTACTACCTTTCTCTCATGTTGACTACATTTCAGATTTTCCTGCCATCTGCAGACTTTGACATTATATTTTTAAACCCATGTCCAAATAATTAAATTTTGTCAAGAAAAAACAGTGGTTGAAATACTGAATTCTGACAATATCACTAGCACTTGCCTTGTCTGTACTTTCAGCAAGTTAATATCCCAATTCATACATTAAATTTTGCTGAGAAGTCTGAAATCCACTTACATGTCAACCACATTGCCCTCATCAACTCACTGCATCATCTCAAATGGATTCAAACAAGTTACTCAACCACAATTTGTCTTCATAAATCAGTGCTGACTTTCATTTATTAACTCATATTTTACTAAACGCTAATTATTTTGTCCTGGATTACTGACTAAACGCTAATTATTTTGTCCTGGATTACTGCATATAAAAGATTCACCAGCATGAATGGCATACTGACAATACCCTGGGGTTGCTAGTGAAACGCGATAATTTCCACTAGAGGTAAACACAGTGTCACAATCAACAGGCCATTCAGGCTGTCATATTTGTGCCAGCTCTCCAAAAGAACAGTACACCTCATGCGATTCCCCTACCTTCTCTCTGTAAATTCTCCCTTTTCAGTCGACAATCTACTTCCCTCTTGAATGCCTTGTTTGAACCCTCTCTCCAGCACAATCACAGGTGATGTATTCCAAGTCCTAAGCACTCACTGACGAAAGCGTTTCTCATGTCTCCACTGTTTCTTTTGCCAATTACCTTACATCTGCATCCTCTTGTTCTCAATCCTTCTGCCAGTGGGAACAGAATATCCCAACTTACTCTGCCTTCATCAGACTTTCCTCCAAATCCTCTCCTCTCTGAGGAAAACACAGCCAACTCTCAAATCAGAGGAACTGATGTTCTTCATCTCTGAAGCCAGTCTAGAGAATCCAGAGTCTTAGAAAGAGTGCACTGAAGATTTATGCATGGTCAGGGCTGAAGGGACATCATTGTAAAGAATCATTGACAAAACTTGAAGCTTTTAATTAAAACAGGGAGGATTAAAATAGAGCTAATCAAGGCTTTAAGAGTTTTGAGGGAGTAAATGAAAGGCTGTCCCTGATTGGAAAGTCATGTCAAGGGGACACAGATTGAAAGTTCCCATAGAAAACCATAAAATTCTAACAGGGCTAGAACAGGGTAAATGAGGAAGGTGTTCCTGCTGACCAGGGTCTTGAGTCATACTTTAAGCATACTGAGTAGGCCAATTAGGAGTGAGATAAGGAGAAATTTCTTTACCCAGAGAGTAACGAGCCTGTGGAATTCCCTGTCACATAAAGAGATTAAGGCCAATATGTTGAATGTTTTCAAGAAAGAGGTAGATATTGTGCCTAGCACTAAAGGGACCAAAGGGTTTGAGGAGAAAGGAAGAACAGGATACTGAGTTGGATTATCAGCCAGGATCATATTCAATGGTGGAGCAACTCTGAAGGGAAGAATGGTCTACTTCTGCTCAAATTTCCAATGTCTTTTATGTTTATCACTGGAAAGAAATGCAGAGCAGTGTTAAAAGTCAAGAGGTTGATTAGTACATGAATTGTTTTGTCACATTTAAAGAGAGAAAAACAAGATATTGTGAATGCTGAAAATTTTAAATGAAAAGCAGGAAATTCTGAAGAAAGAGTTAATGTTTCAGGTCTATTTCTCACTCCATAGAGGCTACCTATCCTGCTAAGTATTTTCAGCATTTGAATTGGACTTGGATAAAGATTTTAGGATTAGAAAACTAGGTTAAAGCAGATGATGTGACTGACATCCTGACACTGGCACAAGCAAGATGGTGAAATGGCCTCATTCTATGCTGTAGTTTCCCTGGGTCTTTTCCTGCCTCTGGGAAATACCACTCAGCTCCTCATACAGCAACAGTTTTTATTAATATTATACCTTGAATATAAAATATCTCATGGAGCTTCACAGGAGCATTATAAAACACAACGTGGCATCCAGCCACGTAAGATGTTAAATCACAATGAATCACCCTGACATCCAGCAGTGTGTTGTTTGCACATAGCAAGATCCCAAAAACAGCAAAATGAGATCAATTAAAACTTTAACAGGGTTCGGGATTCTGATATATAATTACATCAGTCAGGAGACTATATCAGAGGAGGCCACCCATATCCAGAGAGGAGTCAAGTCTGAGCATCAAGATTAATAGCAGAGGAAGAAATGGTTTCACCCTCCAGAAACAGCTGGGATATCTGGGGAAGTGGTGGCATAGTGACAATGTCACTGTTCTAGTGATGCAGATGTCTCGGGTAAAGACAGAGAAAATTCTGGGAGTATGTGGGGAGACAAAAACCATAGCAGCAGATGAAATTTAAATGTAGTTAACAGATCTGAATATTCAGCTAGTCTCAGCAAAAGTGAGCATGGTAACTATCACAGATTATTGTTAAAACAAACTCACCCAGTTGTCTAATGTGCTTTAGGAAGGAAATTGGATGTCCTTACCAATTCCAGTCAACATGTGATTCCAGAACCATAGCAATGTGTTTGACTTCAACTTCACATTGAAACACTACTCAGTTCAAGGTCAATAAAAGAAAATAGAAGGAGAACATGATAAAAATAGACTTTAACTGAACCAACAAATAGTGTTGACAATCAAAGAAACAGGCCAAAATGGAATGCAGGGGAGAATGAATGTACAACAGGTTCATGAAGCATGAAGAGTCAAGGTTAGATTCCATGTAAAATCAATAGGTTAACACTTCCAACAAAATGAAGGGTTATTTGCGTTTTACCAATACTCTTGGGAGTTTAACATGAAAACAACCAAAAGGTAGAAATCCTTTCAGTTTGACTTTCACGCTCTTTAAGCTTGTCGGTACCCTGTATTATCAGTCTCAGTAAGGAGTCCCATGTTGTTCACTAGCACTTGTGGATGTAAGGAGATAGGGAGGATCAAACTCTGCTGCAAGCAATCCCTTGTCTGGGGAGGTCCCTATGCCCATAGAGCAGTGATCCAGTGACAGGGTCAAGGGGAACAACATCAGGTCAAAAGTCAAAAGTGACCAACACACTCACTTTGCTAAAAGTCCACAAACCTACAGATTATGCAACACAATTTTTTTTACTATATTTACATGTGGTTGGTAGAACATCATTTTTGCAGTAGGACTGCCCCATGTCAATATACAGACCCTGTTAATTTCATGCAGCTAGCACACAGTGTAATATTTAGCAATTATGAAATCATTTAAAAGGCTCCTGATAGCTCTGGGTAGATTTATTTCAGTGCTACTGTATGTCTCCTTGGGCTTTGCATTCTATGCAGAGAGCTGAGTGGGTGCAGCTT
Source organism: Stegostoma tigrinum (assembly GCF_030684315.1). NCBI lineage: Eukaryota > Metazoa > Chordata > Chondrichthyes > Orectolobiformes > Stegostomatidae > Stegostoma > Stegostoma tigrinum. The sequence continues at coordinate 19,140,882 of NC_081378.1, read as the reverse complement.
TACACAGCAGGAATACTGGGGGGCTCGTAATTCTACTGGAAGGCAGCTCACAATCTGAAAAGATGAAAAACTAAAATGAGAGTTTTTTTTAAATAAATCTCAAAGGGCAGCCTTGCTTCTCTCTTTGTCTCTGTGTTCCTGTGTTTCCATAGTGACCACAAAATAAAGGATTACTTGCTGGCTTTAGTCTTTGGCGTTTGACAACTCAAGTTGCCATCATTGGTTGGACATATTCCTGGAGATTTAAATCACATGACCTTCCACCTCCAGCAGTCCCACATTTTCATTAATATTATAATAAATTAGTATGCGTATTCAAAGAAAATTTTGAAATACCATTTTAAGTGACTCTCTGATCTCCTACACATTTATTGCAAGTATCAATGTCCAAGTCATTAATCTTTAATTTCTGGAAACTCCAGGGCAAGCTTCAGGGCTGATAACCCTATGGAAAGTCCAGGGGTAGATGTAACCCAACACGATACCATTCTCTTCTGCTGCCCAGCACCTACTGGTCAGATTTCATCTCAATCTCAGTACTAGTTTACAGCTTGCAGCTCGGAGAGCATGAAATCCAGAGTGTGGGTGTGTTTCAGCCACTTAGGTCTTTTGGGACATGTGTGCCAGTGTGAGCCAAAACAAGAGATAATGGGAACTGCAGATGCTGGAGGATCCAAGATAACAAAGTGTGAAGCTGGATGAACACAGCAGGCCAAGCAGCACCTCAGGAGCACAAAAGCTAACGTTTTGGGCCTCGACCCTTCATCCTGATGAAGGGTCTAGGCCCGTACGTCAGCTTTTGTGCTTCTAAGATGCTGCTTGGCCTGCTGTGTTCATCCAGCTTCTCAATTTGTTATCTGAGCCAAAACAAGCACTGATTGCAGCCCACAGTTGTCCTTTGAATCCTTTTAACATACAGATGAACAGTCTCAGGCAGCGACTGGAAAATGTCCTTAAATAAAATCATAGAACCATGCACATGGAAGGAAACCACTTGGCTCATTTACCTGTGCCAAAACATGAAACATTATGACTCATCCGCAAAACTCTCACTGTCTCAACACTAGGAGATGGTCTGATGGTGGCAGTGAGAGAATTAGAGTGGAAGCTCCACTTACTTGGGGAGTCTAACACTTCAGGTCATATTCTCAGTGGAAGAAGTCAGTCAATTAAGATTGAGATATGGAAGAATTTCTTCACTCATTATTCTGAGTCTTTGGAATTCATCACCCTGTGAGGCTGTAGATCAGTTGGTCAAAAGCAGAAGTTGCTGGGAAAGCTCAATAAGTCTCAGAGTTCTTAGGAAGGGTCACCAGACCCAAAACATTAACTCTGATTTTTTTCTTCACAGCTGCTGCCAAACCAGCTAAGCTTTTCCGACAATTTCTGTTTTTCTTCCTGATTTACGGCATCCGCAGTTCTTTTGGTGGATCAATTGATAGTGGATTCAAGAACAAATTGATACATTTTTGCCACTATGGGCACGAAGAACTTTTGAGACTTTGTGAGAATATGCATTTCATGATTGGACATGATTTTATTGAAGGCTAAAGCTGGCTGAAAGAGTCAATTGACCTAGTCCCACTTGTTTTCTTTGTTGTTACTCCTCTACATGTTGTTCATATTGATTCTCGATGCATGGGTACTACTAGCAAGACCAGAATGTATTTCCTGTCCTTAGTTACCTCTTGGGAATATAATTGTGGATTTCTCCTTGAACCACTGTAGTTCTTGTGGCACCAGTGATCCCATTATGTTGTGAGTTAGGGTGCACCAGAATTTGACCAAGCAATAGTGAGGTATCAGTAGTACAAGTATATTCGAAGTGTTTTGCACTCCTGCCCTACACTGGGGCCTTGATTTTAATTGCTTGACCAGTCAGAACTGTGCTTTCAACTACTGAGACCTTAAGGTTTGGAATTCTCTCCCTAAATCACTCCACTTCTCTTTCCTCCATCAAGATACTGATTAAAAATGACCTCTTTGACCAAGCATTTGATTACCTATCCTAACATCTGCTTCTGTGCCTTAATGTCAATTTTTTCTGCAATATTTTACCACATTGAAGGCTCTACATTGTAAGTTGCTGATTTATTGCAGTTTCTTTGATCAATATGAGTGTAATCCTGAGGGGGTGGGGGGGGTCTCAGTTTCTTGGAAAAATAGGGAGAGTTCCAGCACTGCTCGTAAGTGATTGTAGTGCTTTAAATGAGAACGGAGCCATTTCTTGGGTGCTACAATCTTGGGTTTCATCATGATACGGGGAAGCATGACAACTGTGTCTAATAAAGGTCTTAGCACTCCTATGGCTTTCTTACTCTGTTACAGAGAATTTATCCTCCAAAATAATTTAAAGGAGATAGTGAATACTTGAGGAAGAACTCTAGCCAAGGGCATGAGGTCTAGTAGAAGGAGATAGCTTTTGCAATGAGCACCATGTCCAGCAGCTCCCACACAGCCACTAACCGACAAAACTCAGCAGGCTAACAGCAGGTGGTCTGTCCTTGAACCAATGTAATACTATCAGCGTGTTTCATCTTTCTGTGTTAACCTCCCTCCTTGCACTACCTTTGATTACAAAGAGAGAGAAAGAAAGAGACATTAATTAACCCTTGCCTTCCCTTGCAAGTTCTGGTATACTCAATCTAAGGAAACAGTACATATATATTTTTGATTATCCTGCATCCTTTATGAGTCCCATTTGTCAAACAAAAATGCACACCCATGAGTTGCATTCAGCATGAGACTTACCTTCTTCAAGGGGGATGTAGCCCCAAACCAGAGGTAAGGAACTACCAGAGAAACAAGCTCAAGATTCTGTTGTGGAGACACCCAGGAAAGTAGGAAAGGAAGAAGCAACAACAGTGTCAAACACTGCATGTGGACTGCCATCAGTTTCTGGATAATCAGAGCTTCCTGCCAATTTGTTCTCAAACCATAATTCTGACTGTGAGACACCATATTTAATCCACTCTGCCTGTGCTGGTTTTTTGAAATTGCAATCCAATTTGTTGCACTCCACAACATTTGTTCCACAGATTTGCATATTTTTTTCCTTTTCAGGCATTTATCCAAAGCCCTTTTGAACAATATAAGCTCCTTTCATGTGAGGCCCAAGGCACTCTATCTCAGACTCTCTCCTTCCAGAAACTCTTGGTGTTCCAGGGTTTGTCATCCCAATGTCTTTCCATTCCAAATTAATTTGTGACATGGTGGCTCAGTGATTAGCACTGCTGCCTCACAGTGTCAGGGACCTGGGTTCAATTCCAGCTGTGAGCAACTGTGCAAACTCCGCATAGACATTGTCTGCTTGCATTTCTTCCAGGTGCTCTGGTTTCCTCCCACGGTTCAAAGATGTGCAGTTTGGGTAGATTGGCCGTGTTAAATTGCCCTCGGTGTCTAGGGATGTACCAGCTAGGTGGATTAGTGATGGGAAATGCAGAATTACAGGGAGAGAGAAGGGGGTGTGTGGGTATGGGCAGGATGGTCTTTGAAGAATTGGTGTGAATGTGTTGGACCTGCTTCCACACTGTAGGGATTCAGAGAAGAAGTGTCACTGGCGCTCTTCCTGCCTGAACCCTCCCTCGTACTATTCCACAAATTTTCAACACCCCAGACTGTCTCCTTCATTCTCACACTCCAGCTATTCCCTTAATTGGCATTCCTCTCACACGCATTGTATTTTCTTCTTGGGGGTCGATTAGCATTGTTGGCTGGTCGTTTGGTGAGGAATGCCAACAGCTTTGCAGAACACCTCCGCTCAGTTCGCAACAAACAACTGCACCTCCCAGTCGCAAACCATTTCCACTCCCCCTCCCATTCTCTAGATGACACGTCCATCATGGGCCTCCTGCACTGCCACAATGATGCCACCCGAAGGTTGCAGCAACAGCAACTCATATTCCGCCTGGGAACCCTGCAGCCATATGGTATCAATGTGGACTTCACCAGTTTCAAAATCTCCCCTTCCCCTACTGCATCCCTAAACCAACCCAGTTCGTCCCCTCCCCCCACTGCACCACACAACCAGCCCAGCTCTTCCCCCCCCCACCCACTGCATCCCAAAACCAGTCCAACCTGTCTCTGCCTCCCTAACCGGTTCTTCCCCTCACCCATCCCTTCCTCCCACCCCAAGCCGCACCCCCAGCTACCTACTAACCTCATCCCACCTCCTTGGCCTGTCCGTCTTCCCTGGACTGACCTATCCCCTCCCTACCTCCCCACCGACACTCTCTCCACCTATCTTCTTTACTCTCCATCTTCGGTCCGCCTCCCCCTCTCTCCCTATTTATTCCAGTTCCCTCTCCCCATCCCCCTCTCTGATGAAGGGTCTAGGCCCGAAACGTCAGCTTTTGTGCTCCTGAGATGCTGCTTGGCCTGCTGTGTTCATCCAGCCTCACATTTTATTATCTTGGAATTCTCCAGCATCTGCAGTTCCCATTATCTCTAACAGCATGAGGCTTGTCTTCTTCAAGGGGAAAGTAGCCCCAATCTAGAGGTAAGGAACTGTTAGAGAGGAAACAAGCTCAAGATTTTGTTTTGGAAGCCTATGGGTCAATTCCCATATCTGGTTGAAGCAACCTTCTCAACTGCTCCCCTTGTCTGAGACATGCTGACACTCAAGTTAAATCGCCACCATAATAAGATAATAAAATGTGAGGCTGGATGAACACAGCAGGTCCAGCAGCATCTCAGGAGCACGAAATGTCAGCTTTTGTGCTCCTGAGATGCTGCTGGGCCTGCTGTGTTCATCCAGCCTCACATTTTATTATCTTGGATTCTCCAGCATCTGCCGTTCCCATTATCACTGATACAATCTTAAATCACCACCAGTTGTCTTACCCTTTCATTCCCTGATGAAACAGCAGCTCGAGAGGACTTAATTTTCTTATCTATCTCTTCCGCATGTTCCGTCTGTGGAATACACGTTATCCCTCCTAAATTTCTTGCTATAGATTATACTTCTTCCTGATAGGTTTAACATGTTGGGTCACTGATGAGTCCTTGCAGTCCTGATCAAAACCAGCCAATACAGAACAAAACTCTAATTTAACCATCTCTACATAGTTTTGTAGAATCCCTAGTGGGCTCACACCTTATACAAGAGTAAAATACTGCAAATGCTGAAAATTTGAAAAGAAAAGCAGTACATTCTGAAAGCACTGAGTAGACCAGGCTCCGTCTGGCAAAATAATAGCAAAATATTGCAAATGTTTGAGATTTAAAATGACCTCTGAAAAATTCTGAAACTCAACAGATCTGGCAGCATCTGTGAAGAGAGAAAGAGTTAATATTCTGAGTTCAATGATTCTTCTTTTCCCCCCAGAGAACCTGGGACATGAACCTTGTTTCTCTCTCCACAGATACTGCTAGGCTTGCTGAGCTTTTCGAGCATCGATTTTATTTCAGCATCCGACAAAAGTTCACCAACGTGAAACATTAAGCTTATTTCTCCAGGCAACAGTGTGGAGCTGGAGGAACAGAGCAGGCCAGGCACCATCAAAGGAGCAGGAGAGCTGATGTTTCGGGTTGGGAAACATCAGCTTTCCTGCTTTTCTGATGCTGCCTGGCCTGCTCTGTTCCTCCAGCTCCACACTATGTTATCTCTGACTCTAGCATCTAAGCTTGTTTCTCTCTCCATTTTTGCAGCTGAGTGTTTCCAATATTTCCCATTTTATATTAAACAGCAGTGCTCATTTGCATCAATATTCAGCACTTTGGCCTACTGCCAATGCTCAACAATTCTGCTGTTCCACGCACAGGCACAGACTTGGGATTATTAAGGGCCATTCCTCTCTTTCCATAGTTCCTGGTCAAAGCATTATTTACAGCCACTCTTAATACACTCTCATGAAGCTTTGCCTGAGGGAATGAAGGCTTCTTTGCTCGTGTATCTATCTCAATGGCCAAGATGAAGTGACAGCAACAATATGGAAAAACTACTGGCTGTAGATCCAAGAACAGAGGGAAACCAGTACTATGTGCTCAGCCTTCAAGCCTTCTGATATTGCATATCCATAGTCTGTAAGTTCTTTAAAACTCAAACTGACGAGGATTCCAGTGTAGAGACATCTCAGTTCAGTCTGCACTAATGTTTTGCATCACACACGTGGTCTAATCCCACCTTCCTGCTCACACTCCATCCTTTTGATATCTCCTCTCATCTAATCCCATTCTCCTGATCACTGCACACACCCGTTAATTCTCCTCTATTTAAAGCAATCCATTTCCTTGTAAATGAATTATGGATTTAAGTTAATGCTTTCACAATTATCTTAAATCTGCACATCCCGTATTTGGCTCAGTGAGCAGAATAGAATGTCTGATACTGGTTACCATCTCAGTCCTCAGGTTTTCTAGTTAACGACTGGTGCATTCGGCCAATCAGAGTCCACTCACTAACTAATCAGCACTCCCATGCAGCATAAGTGTTGGTTTTCCCTTTACATTAGAATTTTTGTGAATGTCCTGCTGTGTGCAAGACAGAAGTCAATAAAATGTGTTTATTTTCAGAAATACTTGAGTTCTATTCTACCACAGAACTAATTATGGAATGATGCAGTGTATAACGGCAGCTATTCAACGCGAGCTGGATTTTTGAAAGATTCATTCATATAGATCCATTCCCCTTCTCTTTCTCTATTACCAAACAAATTCCTTCCCAACTGATCCAGAATGTTTCTGATGAATCAGCTTCCACCCCCAAGTCAGGCAGTGCATTCCAGAACACAACGACTCACGCTTAGTCATATCATTTCTCCACATCTCACAAAATGAAAGCAAACTTCTCAAGTACCTTGTTATTTCCTTGACCCTTCAACTCCAGCAGCCCCTAGATGAATCTAAATCATCTTTTCCTTTGCCTTACATCCTGAATATATCTCAGTGATCTCAATATTTTTCTAATAACCTAACACAGTAAGCACCCAGATCAGTGGTCCCCCATTACAAATGGATTTACCTGAACCAGAAACTCTGTCCTCCTTATTTAAGTTAATTTTCTGTATTACCTAACCATGTTCCATCTCCACTTCAAGCCATACTTCAAGTTACATCCTGGAGGGAAATAAAATGTTCCATATTTTTCCACGCAATCATGTACACAATCGTGTATCTGTCTCTATCTATCTATCTCTACATTTGCCAGCTTCACCATGACCTCTTGCAGTTTTACCAACCCTTTTAATCAGTCACACATTCATCTGCAGCCATTATGCTCTGAGCCATATGTACTTTCCCCCAAATCCCTTCACCAATTCCCCCCCAACTCAACCAAATCCCTTCACCAATCTCTCCCCCACGCAACCAAATCCCTTCACCAATCTCTCCCCCATGCAACCAAATCCCTTCACCAAACTCTCCCCCACGCAACCAAATCCCTTCACCAATCTCTCTCCCACTCAACCAAATCCCTTCACCAATCTCTCCCCCACGCAACCAAATCCCTTCACCAATCTCTCCCCCACGCAACCAAATCCCTTCACCAATCTCTCCCCCATGCAACCAAATCCCTTCACCAATCTCTCTCCCACTCAACCAAATCCCCTCACCAATTCCCACCCACTCAATCAAATCCCCTCACCAATTCCCACCCACTCAACCAAATCCGCTCACCAATTCCCCCCACTCAACCAAATCCCCTCACCAATTCCCACCCACTCAACCAAATCCCGTCACCAATTTCACCCCCTCTCAACCAAATCCCCTCACCAATTTCACCCCCTCTCAACCAAATCCCTTCACCAATGCCCCCACTACTCAACCAAATTCCCTCACCAACGTCCCCCCTTAACTAAATCCCCTCACCAACATACCCCCTCTAAACCAAATCCCCTCACCAATGCCCCCATCTCAACCAATTCCCTTTTCTCAACCAAATCTCCTCACCAACACTCCCTCTCTCAACAAAATCCCTTCACCAGCATTCCCCTCTCAACCAAATCCCTTCATCAGCATTCCCCTCTCAACCAAATCCCCTCACCAATGTGCCCCCACCCGACCAAATCCCCTCACTAATGTGCCCCCCACCCTACCAAATCCCCTCACCAATCCCTCCCTCTCAACCAAGTCCCTTCATCAACACCCCCATGTCATCGAACGCCTCCCTGTCAATAAAATCCCCTCACCAACATCCCCTCTCAACCAAATCCCATCACCAACACTCCCTCTCTCAACCAAATGCTCTACATTTGACCAAGTCCCCTCACCAATGTCCCCCTTAACCAAATTCCCTCCCCAACGCCACCCCCTTAACCAAATCCCATCCCCAACGCCACCCCCTTAACCAAATCCCCTCACCAACGCCCCCTTAGCCAAATCCCCTCACCAACGCCACCTCCTTAACTAAGTCCCCTCACCAATGCCTCCCTTAAACAAATCCCCTCACCAACGCCCCCCTCAACCAAATCAAACGGCAGTCAATGACCCTCTTGCCCTGTAGCCATTCACTGACGCTTCTCCTCTTTGGTCATCTCCTCAGCCACTGATCCGTACTGACTTAGAGCAGTGTTGCAGGTCACATTCCAACCGGGAGGCTGCTAGCTCATCCAAAGACAGCCACCGATCATCGGGCTCTTTTAAACTGTGGAAAGGGCTGATGAAGACTCGACATTCGACGTGCTGTTACTGCACCTTTCCAGACGTCGGTCCGTTTGTAACACAAAAGGCTGACAGGTCGCCAGCTTTGTTGTCACAAATGGACAACAGTCACAGCAAGGGGAGAGTTTAAATGACCAAACGACCCTCAGAAAGAACCAGCCCTTTTCTTCACTTTCAGCAAAGTTAAGAATTCAGCAACTGCCAGCAATGTTTTGCCTCTCAGTGCCCTCCAGCCGCGAGTGAATGTCAGAGATCCAGTGCAGTTACACAAACTTACCGTAAGCCTTGCTCACTCTCTCCAGTCCATTTTCCAGGTAAACCCTCGCACTGTCCTTTCTGAGCGGAGTCCTCCCGGGAAATCCCTGCGGCTCCCGAGGAAGCCCGGGTGCTGCAAATTCTCAGAAAGGGCTTGGTGAAACAGCATCAGTGTTGGAGAGAGAGTGTTGCTCTGCCGTGTGCCGTCAAATGTCCCTCTTTTAAAGCTTTACCGCTGAGCGCCTCCCGAGGGGAGTAGAGTTGGGGGGTAATGGTGGCCAAGTGTAGGTCTGACCCAAGGAGATGATCCCCTCCGTCAGCCTGGACCCTGCTGGAGAAGTGGGGCTGGACACTACAATGTAAACTTTGCAGGGCTGGTTCTGCAGGGAGTCAATCAAAATACAAAAACACGGCTTTCTCATCTGTTTAATCGCAGGAAACAAGAGTTAGAAAGCGCAGGCTGCACGGCTGGCTGAAGCCAACATGACTGGAAACTCCCAGCATCAGCCACTGTTCGGATTCTATGGGTTTCCTCAACCTCTGAACTGAAGGACGGAGTTGGAGCTGAGCAGTGAGAGCCAGCTCAGAGAATGCTCCACACGATCCTCAACTCTCCTCTGATGAAGGTGACAACAGCCTCCCCTCACGGTGATGCCGCTACACGTCAGTCACCCTGAGCCCAGCGGCGAGTTCCCTCTTCCCACATGTACAATGGTCAGATTTCCAACCACACACGCCATCCGTTTGCTTCCCAGGGTTTCAACTTTACAAGAGAGGAGCTTCAAACCTGGCATCGGCGACACTTGAGACTGTCTATTCCCACATTTACTACATCACCAGATTTCACCCCGACACAATTCATCTGCCTGACCAATGTCTGCCTTTGTTACTCCTGTATGTTTTGAATCAATCTATTATTACTCACCTCTAGAGCAGTTAGGACTTGAATCTTAGCCTCCTGGTCCAGAGATGGATACACCACGATCACACCACAAAATCCTGAGGAAGGGTCACTGAATCCAAAACATTAACTCTTGAGTTCTCTCCACAGATGCTGCCAGACCTGTGTTTCCAGCAACTTATGTTCTTTGTCCACGAAAGGTCTCCTTTGCTACTTCTAATTATTTTAATCAACCATCTCCAATTTGCTGCAACACACCTCTGGAACAGGTGAAATTTGAACCCTGGTCTTTCGGCCCAGAGAATGGGACACTATCACTGCATGAAAGGAGAACTTAGCTAAAGTCACTGGGAGAGAGAGGGAAAGGACTTGTGTTGGTTTAACCCAATGGTCACCATGACTCAGGCAAGGGAAGAGGTTGAGAAGGAGGGTCCTTCATGGTAACCTCAGCTGATGCAGGATTTGAACCTCTGCTATTGGCATCACTCTGCATTGTAAATAAACCATCTGGCACCAACCCGAAACGTCAACTTTCTTGTTCTTCTGATGCTGCCTGACCCGTTGTGTTCCTTCAGCTCCACACTGTGTTGACTCTGACACCAGCATCTGCAGTTCTTGGTATCGTCAATCCCTGCCGCTCCCCAGAGTTCCATGGGGCGGTGTCCTAAGTCCAACCATTTCCAGCTGCTTCATTAATGACCTTCCTCCCACCATAAGGTCCGAGCTTGAAATGCTCACCAAAGGTTGCAGAATGTTCTGAACCATTCTTTAGACAGCACCTTGCAAACTCACAACCACTTCCACCTATAAGGACAGGAACAGCAGGCACGTGGGTGTAGTGATTGCATTGAGGTCAGCTGGTTGGATCTCATAGAATATGGGTTCCCTGACTGGGGCTGTTAGCCTGGTCCAATCAGGGAGCCCTGGCTGATAGATATAAACGGTTGTGTCAGGTGTTCTGTTCACTCTAGGAGCCGACTCTCAGGAAGCTAGATCAGTGTCATGTACCATGAATGTGTAAATAAAGGGTAACTTGGTGGCAGGATACTGGCCTTCATAGAGTTAGTTCAGTAGCAAGGAGAGAAAAAAATATGCTCCTACAGAGAATCATTCACAACAGTCATCTCTGAATTGGTGTAAGCTATTCTGGCATCATTCTGCTATTGGGGAAGCTTCACATGTTCATTTCTGTCATCAAAGACTGGGGACAGTATGTGAAAAGAACATGTTTTTACCAGGACAAATGACGTTGAGGCAGATGAAAGGCAATGAGCAATGCTCCTGATGGCTTGTGGACCTTTTTTCAGTTATTAGGGACCTAACTTTCCCTGACGCACCAGATACTAAAACCTTTCAAGAGCTGACAGATAAAAGTTGACTAACCTTACGACCCCAAGCCTCCTCTAATTCTGAGAGACTATCGGTTTTACCTGGCTGTTCAAGAACGGGGGAATTGGTATCGGGATTTTTGAGGAGGTTACGATGACTCTCAGGGGCATGTGATTTTTGTTTAACTTTACGTGAGATGCTGAGAGGCCTTTTGGTATGTGGGATTGATGATGTGAACGTACAAAAGCACCTACTAGCTGAAGCCCAACTGGACTTCAAAATAGGCACTGCAACTGGCTTTATGATTGGAAAATGCGGCAAGTGGAGCATAGGAGTTGCAAGGGATTCTGATGGAAGTGGACACCCTTGTCAGGCCGACAAGCTTGGGGAAACATCACTTGAGTGAAGGCTACTGCATAGCCTCCCTCAGGACATATCCTGAACAGACAGACCCTAGGTCAGGCCACAGCAAAACCCCAAAACAGAGCCAAGCCTCGGCCAAATGACTCAACTTTTCTTCAGGATCTGGGCCACTCGTAGCTACTGCCAGTATGCAGACTCGAGACAGTAACAGAGTCCCCCTGGCCTGAATTGAGTAAGAGAACTCATAGGCTGGTATCTAGGAGAGTGCATATCCTGGAAAGTTCAACTACATCTGGTTTGGAACAGTTAAATTGCTTAGCAACATCCAACTCAGAACCGATCAAAATAAATGTCTGGCAGTGCAGCTGTATCAGTGATTGCAGAACCAGTCTTTACCAATATTCACTCTGGACGTGAACCCTTAATGTTTGCATAAGACCTCAGGGAGCTTGAAAATCTATACCAGGGAACCCCTTCAGATTAAAGGTACAACAGTGGTACTAGTCTCTTATGAGAAGCAGTTGGTTCAGTTACCACTGATTGAGGTAAAAGGCTCAGGGCCCAGTTTGCTGGGGTGAAATTTGTTGAAAAAAATTCAACTTGATTGACTTAAAATTTTTCAATTAGAAAATGGCCACTTTAGTGAAGTCCTAATTAAATACCTGGACATTTTTTGGGAATGTCCAGGAACCATCCAAGGTACCAATGCCACTTTAAATATTGTTAAGGAAATAATTCCATGGTTTTCAATGCTCCCACAGTGCCATTTTCCATATGGGCACAATCAGAGGATCAATGAGTCACTACAATGTGGAAGCAGACCTTTAAGCCCATTGAGTCCATACCTAGCCTCTGAACAGCATCCCGCCCAGACCCAATCCCCTTCCCTCTTCCTGTAACCCTGCATTTCCCAAGGCTAACTCACCTTGCCTGCCCAAGGGTGAAATCAAACCTGCATTCCTGGCACTGTGAGGCAGCAGTGCTAACCACTGAGCTGCCATTGATGCCCCAATAGAGGCAGATATCAGGATGGCTGGAAAGTGAAGAAATTATCAAAGTTTGTGGAATATGCAGCATCACTCAGACCAATTGTGAGGCATGACAGGTCATTTGCCTTTGTGGGGGTTTCAAACAAATGGTAAAACATTTTTTTTTGCCACTAGATATATACCCAATTCCTGCATTAAGGCTTTTTTATGCAAGGATGGCAGGGGTGCAGTCCTTTGTGAAGCTGGACATCATTCATGTGTACCTGCAGTTGCAAATAGATGAGGATTCGCTGAAGTATGCTACAATTAATACACGTAGGGATTTGCCCCGATATACAAGACCGCCTTTTGGGTATCATCAGCCCTTGCTACTTGCCAGCGGACAATGGAAAACATTTTACCAGGTCTATCCCAGGGCAGCATTTATCTGGATGATGCACCAATAACTGGGAAGATGAATAAAGAGCATTTAAGAGAACTTTGACAGAGTGATTAAATATTTCTCCCAGGTGGGGGTACACCTGACAAGGAAAACGTGTGTTCCAGGCACCTCCAGTTGGGCTATAGAATTGACAAGACTGGGTTATAGCCGTTGGAAAATAAAGTGAGGGCGATCAAAGGTGCCCTGGCTCTCACGTTTGTACCAGAGCTTAGGTCTTTCCTTGGTTTAGTGAATTATGGAAAATTCATACGCAACTTGGCCTCCATCTTGACACCCTTCCACCCTGCTACTGACAAAGGGCCAACCTTGGAAATGGTCAAGTAGCCGAGAAGTAGCCTTCAGGGAAATGAAAAAGCAGCTATCGTCATCTAAAGTGTTGGCCCACTACAATCCCAAACGAGAGGCGGTGTTGACATGCACTGCCTCCCTGTACCTCCTACCGTTATTCTGAGTGGGTACACTTACAAGTTGGAACACTGTCTGAGAGCCCAAGTGGTAAGTATGGATGCATTGAGCCACATCCCACTGGTGGATACACTATGGTGGTACCACCACTAGAAGAGTCTGTTACAGTTTTAAGTTTTCTGGACACCCTCCCAGTCACCACTGACGACATCTGACTATGAGCACAAAAAGATCCTGTCCTAGTGAAACTGAAACAGCCGGTTGTAACGGGGGAAACAGAAAGGCCATCGCAACCAGGACTGAAACCTTTCTGGGTCCAGTGAGACCAGATCACCGTACAGGACGGCACATTACTGTGGGGAGCAAGAGTAAAGGCTGCTGCCAGATAGTGGCTGAACTCCACCAGTGCCATTCCAAAATGAAGATATTGGCCACAAGTTATGTCTGGTGGCCAGGACTGGATGATGACATAGCCTTGTTGGTGGGGCAGTGCCCAGGGTGCCAACCGGAACAAGAATTACTGCCGGCAGCTCTGGCCGGGTAAACCCTGGACACGGTTACGTGACAACTATGCCGATCCTTTGGTCTGAATGTGTTCAGTCATTGTGGAGGCAAGTTCAAAGTGATTGATGTCCACAGAGTTAATTTGTCACACTGAGGGATGATAATCAAAAGGCTGCAAATATTATTTGTACACAGACCACCCAGAAGTATTGATTACAGCCAATGGAAGATCATTTACCAACAGGGAATTCGAGTGTTTCCTAGTGTCTAATGGCATACCGACAGCTCTATACGATCCATCATCCAACAATCTGGCAGAAAGAGCAGTCCAAACATTGAATGTCAGCTCAAGGAAACAGCCTACAACTTCGCTAACAACCAAACTGTTTTGGTTCCTATTTGATTAAAGGACTACCCCTCATGCAACTACAGGGATAGCTCCAGTCGAGTTGTTATTGGAGAGAAGACTCCGCACCAGGTTAAACCTGATATTCCCAATCCTGGGTGGGTAGGTGGTATGTGGAGAAAGGTGAAATGGCCGCAGGAACTCCAACTTTGACACAAGACTCCTCTATGTGAGAGAGGCAGCTTACTTCCGAGGACAAAGTTTGGTCTCAAAACCGTGGAAAACTATGCTCAACATGCAGTCAGGTCCTGTGAAATACAAAGTTTGGGTAGATGAGGTAGTCCTGAACAAGCACATGGACCACAGGAAAACTGCAAAGCCTCAAATGGGCAGGCGCAAAACATACCCTGTCCCTCAGCGCATCCAACGGGGCTGTCAGAACCCCTGTCAGTGTGAGATTGGCATGGCCAATGTTGCAATCTCAATGCTGTTATCGCCTGAAGAAAGTGAATTTCTGCCAAGACGCTCTGGGCACAAGCGACAGGCTGTGGTCTGGTTCAGGTCGCCAGGATCCAAGCCAAGGTCAAAGGAACTGAACCTGGCTCGAAATTGCCCCAAAAGAAGACTCAAGCAAAAGAACAGATGTATGTCCCAGGACTTAAAGTGAGAAAAATGTAGCGATTGGAACAAGGCCAGCCAGGAGGACCTCATGGACTGCGTTCCCTGATTGAGGCTGTTAACCTGGACCAATCAGGGAGTCCTGGCTCAGATGGAAACAGGACTGTGGGGCCCCTCTTGTGGCGCAGAAGTAGCGTGTGTATCCCTGAACTGAGAGCTCTGGATTCAAGTCCCACCTGCTCCAGAAGTGTGGAATATCATCTCTGAACAGTTTGATTAGGAGATGTTTTTTAAAAAAAAGATAAACGGGGTGTCAGAGGCTCTGTTCTCTTGAAGAGCCAGCTCTGTGCTAGCTGGGTCAGTGTCAGTAAAGTCTAGGGTGTAGATATAAATAAAAGGGAACTTGGTGACGGGATACCAGCCTTTGGAGAGTTAGTTGATTGGAAAGATCACCCCCTCCAAGACACTCAGCATCCTGGCTCAGAAATATATCACCATTCCTCCCCTATTGCCGGCTCAAAATCCTGGAATTCTCCCCCTTAACTGCATTGTAAGCCACCCTACAGCACATCAATTGACCTGAGTCTACTACTTTTCATTTTTTATGTAAACAATTTGGATGTGAACTTGAGAGGTATGGCTAGTAAATTTGCAGCTGACACCACAATTGGTGATATAGTGGACAGTGAAGAAGGGTACCTCAGGGTACAATCGGATCTTGATCAGATGGGCCAGTGGCCTGAGGAGTGGCAAATGGACTTTAATTTAGATAAATATGAGATGCTACATTTTGGAAAGGCAAATCAGGGCAGGACTTATTCACTTTATGGTGAGGTCCTGGGGAGTATTGCTGAACAAAGAGACCTTGCAGGTTCATAGTTCCTGGAAAGTGGAGTTGCAGGTAGACACGATATTGAAGAAGGTGTTTGGTATGCTTACCTTTACTGGTCAGTACTTTAGGAGTTTGGAGTCATATTGTAGCTGTGCAGGACATTGGTGAGGCCATTATTAGAATATGTCGGGCAATTCTGGTTTCCCTCCTGTGGGAAGGATGTTGTGAAACTTGAAAGGGTTCAGAAAAGATTTACAAGGATGTTGCCAATGTTGGAGGGTTTGAGCTAAAGGGAGAGGCTGAATAGACTGGGACTATTTTCCCTGGAGCATTGGAGGCTGAGGGGTGAACTTATAGAGGTTTATAAAATCATGAGGGGCATGGATAGGGCAAATAGATAAGATTTTTTGACTGGGCTGGGGGGAGTCCATAACCAGAGGGTATAGCTTTAAAGTGAGAGGGAAAAGATATAAAAGAGAGCTAAGGGGCAACGTTTTCACACAGGGAGAGGTGCGTGTAAGGAATGAGCTGCCAGAAGATGTGGTAGAGGCTGGCACAATTACAAGATTTAAGAGACACCTGGATGGATATATGAATAGGAGGGGTTTAGACAGATATTGGCTCTATAAATATGAGGAGCTAGTAATCTGTAAGGTGTATAAAAATGGAGTAATCTGTGATGTGTGAGTGTCATGGAGTATAGTTAATTGAAATAAAGCTCTCACATAAAGTGGATTCTCTCAAAAATATTTGTTTTTTTGTGCATGACACTGGGCAACATGCAGGCTTGGGATAATAAATGGCATGTAATATTCATGTCACACATGTTGCAGGAATGACCATCTCCAAAGAGAGAATTGTCCCTTGTTGCTTGTCATGCAAAGGCATCGTTGAAATCCCCAATATCAACATCTTGAGGGTTATAATTGACCAGAAACTGTCTGGACCAGTTATATAAAAGCTGTGGTTACAAGAGCAGGTCAGAGACTGGAAATCCTGTGCCTTTAATTCAATCCTTCCTTCCCATCTAGAGCTGTCTTGTCCAGAGGATTTTTAATGGAATCTCTTTAATGCATTTTTTTCAGGCTCTGTGTCCAAATCTATAACTAATTCAAAATCTTTAACAATGATTATCTGGAAATCTTAACTAGAGTAAATCTATTTGTGATGAATCTCAGATATTAAGTTATCTAGGTATAGAACTCTTCTGTCAATATACACAAGGGCCTTAGCTGCACATCTGTAACAATCTGTTACCTTGGATATATTCCGTCAATAGAGCTACTATTGTTCTCACTTATGGTTTACTTCAATACACCACACAAGCCATTCTAAGTCAACTGAAATCTACTTTCGGCCATCTTGTGCCACTTTCTGCCATGGGCAGCACCAACAGGGGTAGGGAGGCTAACACTTATCCACAAAAGACCCCAGGTAGGAGGTAAGATTAGGATCACCAGCATCTGCAGTTTTCTTCTGACTCACTTGTCACTTGACAGGAGAAAGGGGAGGAGCGGAGAGTTCCAATTTGGAAGAAGGATTGTCCCCAAACAAAGGGTCTGCAGGCAGAGGAGAATTTTTCAAAACATAGGTAAACAACAGCATGAGAAAATTTTAGAATTCCTATCATGTGATTTTAGAATTCCTCATCATGTGGTTGCTACCAAGTGGACTAAGTGTGATCAATCCCAGTGACTGTCAAAGTCAGCACCACCTTGAATTCATTACCCACTAACTCCTGCCATGGATTAACATGTGATACTTGTAGAATCTTGCAACTTGCTGCTCACAAGTGCACCTCACTAGTGATGTTTAAATTACTGTGTTGCCTGACAGAAGGTGAGAGATTTGAAATTCAATCCAGAGTATGAGAGACAATGGGTGAGCTAGCTAAAGTGTGAGAGTGAGAAGTATTGTTGAAACCATATAGCGCATTCGGCAATTCAATATGACCATGATATACCCTGGGTTTCAATTTGACTTTTTGATTTCACTCCCCGTATCCCTTACTTTCTGGAAACCAAAAATCTGCCTCAGTCTTAAATAGAAATAACAATGGAGCATTTTTACCACCCTCGCTGAATCAAGAATTTCCAAGATTCACAAAACATCTCAGTGAAGAAACTTCTCCTCATCTCAGCCCTAAGACTTATCCTGAGACTGTCCTCGTTTCTGATTCCCCAGCCAGCAGCAAAAAAAGCCCTGTCGATCCTCTTCAGAATGGGATGCAATGGCCTTACGGTATTAGTGCTAGACTATTAACCTAGAAACTAGGCTCATGTTCCGGGGACCTGGTTTCGAACCCGTCCACAGTAGATAATGGATTTGAATTTGAATTTGATTTAAAAATATCTGGAATTCAAATCTATTGATGACCATGAAACCACTGTTGATTATCATTAAACCCATCTGGCTCACTGATGTCCTTCAGGGGAGGTAATTGCCATCCTCACCTGATCTGGTTTACAGGTGACTCCAGACTCATAGCGATGTAGTTGACTCTCAACTGCCCTCTGGGCAATTAGGGATGGGCAATGAATGTAGGCCTAGCCAGCGATGTCTTCATCATGTGAATGAATAAGAAGAAAAAAAACTTTGTACATTCAATGACACCACCTCTTGTTCTTCTAGACTGAGAATATAGGCTCAAATTATTTGGCTTCTCATCAAAAGTCAACACTCTAACCCCAGAGTACAGTCTGTGAACCTCTTCACTAGTACTTCCAGAACAAATACATTCTTTCATAAAAATGAAGACCAAAATTGCAGATAGTGTTCCACATTTGTCTCGCCCGCAATTATAGCATGTCATTATTACACCATTGCTTAAAGCTGTAGTTCTTTACTGTTGTACTCCAAAACTTGCAATAAAGACCAAAATTCCATTTGTTTTCCTAATTGTTTGATGTTCCTACATGTTAACCTAAGTCTCTCTGAACATTAACATTTACAATTTGCACATTGTTTTAAAAATATTTGTTTTTTCTATTCTTAGGATCAAAGTACATAACCTCATAACTCCTCACATTGTACACAACCTGCCATTTTGTTAGCATTTCACTTAAACTGCCTATAGCTCTTTGCATAATCTTTACATACTTGTTAGGCTTCCATCTCGTGTTGTATTATCAGTAAACTGACATGCATTTCTCTCTGACAAAAACCAAAAGTTCTGGAGGAACACAGCAGACCTGGCAGCATCTGTAGGGGGAAAAAGACGAGAGTTAATGTGATGTGATAAAAAAGATGAAGGGTCACTGGTCTCAAAACGTTAACTCTGTTGTCCTCTGTACAAAGGCTGTCAACACTCTGTTTTTGTTTCAGCTTTCTAGCCATTCACCGTTCTTTGTATTTTACATTACTTTCTGTCTTCATTGAATCATGAACAAAGTTTGCAAATAATTGAAACCACTGTACTGAGATCTTTGCAACAGTCCACTCGTCACAGCACACCAACTTGTAAATGCCCCATTTTTGCCTTTTAAGCATTCATTATTCACATGGACATAGTAGTGCTTCTTCCATGAGACCTTATATTGCCAATTAACTTGTTGGGCACCTCATTGATTGCATTTTTGGCATTCAATTACACTGCAACTAATACTTGCCTTTATCAACTCTATTCTGATTTCAAAAAAAATCTCAGAAATTTGTCACGCACAATTTCCCATTCTTTGTTCAATTGCACTCTGATTTTCTAAGTGCACCGTTAGGACATCCTTAATAATAGTTTCCAGCAGATTCCAATGACTGATGTCAGGCTAATTGGCGTGTAGTTCCTTGTTTTGTCTACCTGTCCTTTCTAGAATAGCTATGTTAGACAACGTGAGAATGAGAGACAGTGATAGAGAGGCTGCATAAGGAACAATGGGAGAGAACAAAGAAAATAGACAGTGTGTGTGAGATAGTATGCGATAAAGAGTGTGAGAGAGAAACAGAGGGTACAATTTAATCCAAGTGATGGGAGCTGGAGAATGGGCAACAGGGAAATGTTTTCTCTTTTGGAGAAGGTTTAACGTATTAAATACAACTGAGTGGCCAATGGAGATTCCTCCCTGGCATCAAGGACCTTTGGGTGGAGATCCCACCCAATGAGAGCTGTCACCTCTTCATTGCTGGGCGTAGTACTGAGAGGTCATGGCAGCTGCCAGCAATACACCAACAAACCAATGTCAGTGAGGGGCTGACCAGCAAGCGAAGGTGAAATGACAATCATCGGGAGCGAAATCACTGGATGTGCAGGGCCAAGCAGACACAAGGGTGGGACCGGCTCTCATCAATCCCCCTTCCTGTTGCCAAGTCTCTCAATCAGAAAACCAGCAGGATCCCCAGTGGATCACTCCCAACCTGATTAACTGCCCTCTGTCCAACCTCACCGTGGGGAGGGGCATTAATTTCCCCCCCAGTGTATGGGAACTACAATGTGTTAGAAGAAGCAATGAGAAAGAATGAGAGAACAGTGTGATAGAGTGAAATAACGTTAAGGGGTGAGTTGCTGTGAAAGACAAAGTGTGTGAGAAGTAAACAGTGTGAAAATGTTAATGGAACAAGGTATGGGATTTCAATACTATGGGACAAATTTTTAAGGTGAGAGGAGGGAGAATTATAAAAGACATGAGGGGTAATTTTTTTAACACCGAGGATGGTTCACGAGTGGAATGTGAACCTTCCTGAGGAAGTGGGAGATGCAGGTACAATTACAACTTTTAAAAGACATTTGGGTAGGTGCATGAATAGGAAAGGTTTGAAGCAATGTGGGCCAGGAGCAAGTAGATGGGACTAGTTTAGTTTGGGATTATGTTGGGCATGCCTGGTTGGACTGCAGGGTCTGTTTCCATGCTGTAGGATTCTATGACTCCATGAATTCAGTGTCAAATGCACGCAGTAGTTGCCCAGCGTATGTTTGAAGGGACAGTGCAGAGGAAGCTTCACTCCAAATGCCAGCTAAACTCAGCTGGATATGTTTTCCCTTCATTCTTCATGACTCCTAGGTGTTGCTGTGAAGTCCAATGTTCGCTGTCCTTCCCTAATTGCCCTTTGAAGTAAGTGGTTCTCCAACACATTTTAGAGAGCCTTTAAATATTAACCGTAGTGCCTGGACCAGACCAGGGAAGGATTTCAGATTTCCTTTTATAAAGGACATCAATGAATCAGATGGATTTTTACAAAAGCTCTGATAGTTTTGTGGTCATAGATAATCAGATGTAGAGCTGGATAAACACAGCAGGCCAGGCAGCATCAGAGGAGCAGGAAAGCTGATGTTTCAGGAAGAAGGGTCCAGTCCCAAAACATCAGTTTTCCTGCTCCTCTGATGCTGCCTGGCCTGCTGTGTTCCTCTAGCTCCACACTGTGTTATCTCAGACTCCAGCATTGGCAGTTCCTACTATCTCAGAGTTTTGTGGTCGCCATTATTGAAGGAAGCTTCAAACTCCAGATTTATTAAGTGAATCTAAATTCAACTAGCTGTCACAGTAGGATAATGAATCCATGTCTCCAGAGCATTAAACAGTTTCTGAGTTGTTAGCCCAGTGGCATTACCACTGCTCCAGATTTCAACTACCATTATTTGGAGAAGTGCTTGTGATATCACCCATGAGTAGTCAATTCTGGATTCCCCCACCAGAGGAAATAGTGTGTCAGTGAGGAACCTGAAAATCCTACAACCAGTAGTGAACTGGATGAAAGGAGGAGACGGGAATGAGCTAGGTAGCTAGTTTCGAAGTGTAGTCACTACGTTAGCACTCAGGAATGATGGAGTTTGCAGTGGTCAGATTAGATAGGGAAGGGATTAGCCAAATTATAAGAAATAAGAGTTGGGTGCTGATCAGATTTCAGTGCCCAGTGCGATGATGCTGTCAGTTTAAGAGGTTATTTTGTCCTGTGTTAGTTTTGAAGAGAGGTTATAAAGTGGAGGTGCTGAGCAAACTGGGGTAATGTAAGCAGCATTGGAGGCCTTGAGTTTTGTTTAATAGTTTGAATGGGTGTGGCCAGCTCTCACAGATGAAAATTTTTGGGTTTTAGTTTTTCAATAGCACTAGAAGCTAATAAAGAATGAAGAGAATTGGAAGCTTCAGTGGATGATTCCTGGTTGCTATTCTCTCTCTCCGAATTTTCTCTTGATACTATTTTCCCTCCTAGATTGGAGAACTGCATGTGAGAATCTATGTCTGAATTTTCTTTTTTTTTTGCCAAAGAGGTATGTTTATGAATGTTATTATAATGGAGCAGTAAATCAGTAACAGCTATTGTATTATTCTGTTAAGTTTTCCAGTAGAATTAAGTTATTCTCAATTCCCCTTTCTTTGGTTGTATTTTAACAACAATGATGAAATAAATTGTGTTTTGCTTAACATCAAGTAGTTTGAACAGTCACATTGCATCTGGAGCAGAAGCTTTACATTTGCCTTTAAAATAAGAAAAGGTTTATGTCTAGTTTAAAAAAAAATGGAGCCTGGTCTGGTCCATAACACCTGGTATCACCCCCATCCAGAGTAATTAACTTTCTCAAATTCCTTCTATTTGAATGCTTTAAACACTTCTTTCTTAATTTACGTAGCATCATTTGTTATCACCAAGCTAACCAATCGAACAGATCGGTAACTGTAAATGATAATAAAATGAAGATGTCAATGGCTCCTGCTTTATCATATGCTTTAGGATAATACTTCCGCTACCATAATTAATTACTTTAGTATCCATTAGGGCTGGGTGTCTTCATATACAATTTTAAAGGCTGTCGGCTCTTTATCCTAGAGTAAGGCTCTTCCACTTTTGATGTACTTAAATCTAAAGTATTCAAGTCACTGAATTCAGTCCTCCTTTGTAGTGTCTAAGATCTTTCCCTTAACATGTCCCCAGTCTGATATCTTCCTCAAGCCCACTTTCCTGATATTACAGTGACATCATTATTTGCATTTTCCATTCTACTACTCACCCTCCCCTAGACAAGTTTCCCTCTTACTTGAATTACCGAATTCCAGTCATGTATTTTTTTCTTACTTAAGTACCCATAGAAATCAGTAGCATTATCATGACCATTTCCCTCACCCCTCAAAGTCCAAATGTCTCAGGTCATGATGATTTGGAACTCTGAATGGACATCCCCATCTGGTTCCCTTGATTTCAGCAGAACAGTGATATTGCTTCATCATGCCTGGAATTATTGGACATTCTGATCATTATTCAATGTCATATCCGTATGTTTGTCCCACATACTATGGCTTTTGTGTTTGGTTTGTCTCCTTCGGTTGAATCAGATTTTTGTGATTTTGTTTCTCCTGAATATCCTTTTGGGTCTTCTGACAATATAATATCTTGGTTAATCTTTTCTTCTAATGACTGTAGCTTCTGATTTTCTATTTTCCAACCAGGCTTTCTACCCTGTTTTCAAAGTTAAGAGTATGTTTGTTCTGTGCCTAGATTGCACCACCTCTGCTATTGATGTTTTTTCTGTGATCTTTCCATTTCACTAGCATCGCATCAATCTGAGAGATTATTTTTGCTTGAGGTTATCTATTATAACTGATGAATTTGTTTTAATCACCTTATTAACAATTAATGAGGATTATTTAAAGATTCCTGCGTTGCAATGGTAGTGCCTTTGCTTCTGAGCCAGGAAACCTGGTTTCAAGTCCCATTTGGTCCTGAGGTCAGGAATAACGTCTCTGAACAGGTTGATTAGAAACTATCTTCAGCTGGTGAATATACAGTAATTAAAGGCACTGTGGATCTGTTATGGTACAGGATAGAAAATCTGAACGTGTGCCCATATGTGCTGGAGATATATGCAAACAGATTGATTAAAATAATTTAATGATGTAGTTCTGTAATGGAGCAGTATTAATTCTCATGATGCACATCTTGCATCAGTAACTTCAAGACTTGACTGATCTCTCTGCAACTGAGGATAAAATGGGAATTTTGACACTGATCAAGTCCTGCCTTTGAAATGAACTTTCTTGTTTACAAATTCATTTTTATGCACACATGGGCCTGTCCCTAGTTGCCCTTGAGAAGGCAGTGGTGTGCTACCTTCTCGATCAGGTGCAACGTGGAAACGGACCCTTCAGTCCAATTGGCTCATGCCAATTTTTTCCAAAACTGAACTAGCCCCACCTGCCTGCATTTTGCCCATAACCCTGCTCATGTTTCCTACTCATGTACTCATTCAAATGATTTTTAAGTGTTGTAACTGTACCTGCATCCATCACTTCCTCTGGCAGCTCATTGCACACACGAACCACTCTCTGTGTAAAAAAAGAGTTGCCCTCCATGGCCTTTTTAAATCTTTCTCCCCCTACCTTAAAATTATGGCCCCTAGTTTTGAACTCGCCCACCCTTGAGGAAAGACCTTTGCTATTCACCTTATTTATGCCGCTCATGATTTTAAAAGCTTCTATAATGTCACCCTTCAAACTCCTCTTCTCCAGTGAAAAAAGTTGCAGTCTATTTACCCTCCATTCATTGCAACATCCTGGTAAATCTCCAGTTTAATAAAACCCTTCCTGTAACAGGGTGACCAAAGCTGCAAGCAGTACTTCAGAAAAGGCCTTACTAACATTCTGTATGACCTCAACATGAAGTCGCAATTCCTATACTCAATGATCTGAGCAATGAAGGCAAATGTGCGAAACACGTTCTTTACCACCCTCTCTAACTGTGATGCAAATTTCAAAGAATTATGTATCTGAACCCTTCAGTCTCTCTATTCTAAAACACTACCCAGGGTCTTACCATTAATTGTATAAGTTCTACCCTTGTTTGTTTCACCAAAATGCAATACCTCACATATATCAAAATTAAATTCCATCTGCTACTCCTCAACCAATTGATCCAATTGATCAAGATCTCTTTGTATTCTTAGATAACCTTCTTCACTGCCTATAAGCTACTAATTTTGGTGTCATCCACAAACTTACTAATCATGGCCTCCTAAGTTCTCATCCAAATCATCTATACAAATGACAAATGAGAGTTCACCCAGCATTGATCCCTGTCGAACACTGTTGGTCACAGGACTCCAGTCAAAAAAACAACTTTTCACCTGTCTTCCACCATAAAGCTAGTTTTGTATCCATGTTCTATAGGTAGACCTATGGATTTTCATTCATTGACAGTAAAGAATGGCAATATAGTTCTGAACCAGGATGGTGAATGGCTTGGCGGAGGACCTACAGGTGGTGGTGTTCTCGTGTTCTTTTGGATAGTGGTGGTCATGAGGTTGGAAGATGCTATCCAAGAATCTTTGGTGAAATTGAGCTCTGTTATTCAATAATAGCTTCTCTGAGAAACTTTTGTATTGCAAAGTTTATTTTCAAGCTGTGATAACTGAACGGCTAGGGTTGAATGTAATTTTTTTTTCAATTCAATCCATCTTGAATAATAGTTTGCAAGGACTAAGTATATCTTCACACTGAAGTCAAATAAATCTGCTGTTGGCCGCTCCCATGACCTTGCTGGAAATTTTGAGGAAATTAATGACTCTATTAGCAGTTGACTATTTTTGACACAGAGGAGGCATGACAAATGACATTTTCTATCTCTTTTGAAATGCCTGGCTGCCATACTGATTGTTGAGCTTTAACTTTTGCATTTAGTGATGCCTAAATGTCCCCTACGGAGAGCCTGCAGAATCTATTATCTCATTGACTTTGCCATAAGCATTCTACACTTGTACATCAGTGGGTCTGCCCCCATGGTTAAGTGTTGTTTTTGTTTGTAATAACATCTCTATAGTTGATCTGCTGGATTATGTTAGGATCACATTTGTAGACAGAGTTGTCTGACCTTTGTGCACTTTTTAGTTTTTGACCTGGATAGTTTTCTGAGCCTTCCCACATTGCTGTAAAGACTGGTTATTCCATAAAATACGCCTCCACTTCTCTAAGAATTAAATCTACTTCCCTGGGTCATAGATCACAGACGATAGATCACAGAATCCCTATAGTGTGGAAATAGGCCAGTCGGCCCAATAAGCCCACACCAACCCTCATAGCATCCCACCCAGACTCATCCCCCTTTAACCCACCTAATCTACACATCCCTGAACACTGATCCATTGTTTCCCTTGAGAGTTTATCAGACCTTACTGTGCCTTGCCTGGAACATTATGACACAATCATACTTCAGCAGTCTAAGCCTGAATCCTTGCACAAATGCCATTATGGAGGCATAAGAAAGCTTCTAAAGTGTCCATCTAAGCCTGGAATTTCTATGCCATGAGATAGTCTGCAAACGTTCCACATCTGCAGTTAACTACCAATATGTCCTTTTCTATAGATACGTACTACATTTATAGTGAAATATACAGCTTTTCTGTCTCTGACTCCAAAAGCATTGTTGGCCGTTTTCTTAAATCTCTCTTATGTATTGGGTAAAGCTCATTGCAGTAGAGACAAACTTTTCCATCTTATTCACTAAGAGCACTGTGCAGCAGGTATGCACTTCTTTGCTAGAAATTCAAGGGTAGTCCTTTTCTTCCTTGGATCATTCACAACACCTTGTTCTTGGATGACATGCCCTAGAAGTGTGTGTGCCATTTTTTTGACAATTGGCATTCCTTGTTTATGATAAGGTCTGTATTTTGCAATTCCCTGACCTTCTGGTCACGTCCCTCCCTTTTTTTACTAGGCATGATGCTAACATCCATGTGGCAAATGGTTTCTTGTTTTCCTTCTGGAATTCTTGATGCTGCTCTTTGAAAAACCTCGGGTTCAGGTGAGAGCCCAAATGATAGATAGTTTAAATAAACTTTATCATGGATTATGGATCCGAATCATGGATTAACTGTTCCAAAGTTGTATCCTCCTTACATCGAAGAAAATTTGATCATTTTTCATCCCTTACACTGACCACAAACTAGTCTCAAATTAGCTCCTGCTTCAAAGCTCTGTGCCAATGATATCCCACTGAGAGTGTAAATGTGTTTAAAAGGCCTTAACCAACTCTCCCCGTTGCTGAGACATTTGATTAAACCTTTCCTATATTATGATTAATTATCTTCCAGGGCTAAAGTATGTATTGAATGCTTTATTTAACACCTCATGTTCTGTCATATTTCCTTCTAAGCTTTATGTTATCAGGACATCATCAGCTATTGGCCCAACAGCATATAATAATGTAAGAACCTCATGTTGCCACTCATACAAACACAAGCCTCATCCACTGGTGCTGAATACGCCCCGTTCCAGAACACCCATTTCTGGTCTTTTCGTGGTCTCTCCATATCTTAGAATGTCTGCGGCAAGAGTAAGGTCTCTCTTGGTGTTTCCATTCCAAAGGACTATTGAGCCATACTGTCATGTGGTACACACTGGGTATTTTCCCTTCTTTTTGATTGGAGTGTTCCAATATGTGGCTTGGCTTTGAAGTTTTTAAGGTTCTTCGCCACCCTTTAGAATATTTCTACTCTATTACCATGTGTTTGGAGAATTATGATTTTAATTTTATTTTCAGGCCTATGGACATGCCCTACCTTTCCTACTCTGTAATCTAAACGTTCCAAAATTCTCTCTGATACGTGTGATGAGATCTCCACCTCTGTTAGTTCTCTGTTCCCTGTAAGTTCTGTGAAAGCCCAGCTCCAAAGATGAGTATCTTAGACTCGGAATGTTCCCTCTGTTTCTCTCTCCACAGATGCTGTCAGACCCGCTGAGTTCCTCAAGCATATTCTGTTTTTGTTTCTCTTTAGGATGGCATATAGTTGTCATTGAAGAATCATACAGACAATTTTTTTACAGCTGGCTGTTATACACAATAATTACAACGAGACATAGATGAACAGAAAGAAGGAAAATGAGAGAGAGAATGAAGGGGAAATATGACAGTCAGAAAAGAATGTGGGGAGCAGAGTGACAGACCAAGGGAAGCATGTGACCAAGACAGACTGCGATGCGGCAGGAGATTTAAGCAAGTGAAGTGAGTGCAGGAGAGGAAGAGAGAAAGGGGGAGTGAATCAAAGAAAGAGAGTGAGAGAAGAGCAAGTGACAGAGAGTGGATGGAGTGAGCGACATGGAAAGGAAAACAAATGAGAAAGAGAAGCGAGTGACAGTTGGAAAGTAAGATTAGGGAAGTGAGAGAGTGAGATGACAGCTAGCAGGAGGCAGAGAAGTGAAAGGGAGAGTTAAGTACGAGACAGAAAGACACTGAGAGGGCTAATGAAAGTTAGATTGAACTTTGGTCCCATGAGGAAGATTACACTGGCTCAGTAAAGGCCAATTTCAACACCTGCTGGAGCTGTCTCTTTTACTTTGTCATGTTGAGAATATGCTACTTTCATAATGCCATAGCTCTGGGAGTGAAAACTGCAAATTAAACATTCAAACTATTTGGAGCTGTTTCAAATTTGGCAGCTGGAACTTCAACCTATATCAAAAGATTGAAGCTTCCAATGGTGTCTGTATGCTACTATCTCATTACCTGGCTCTAAAATCTCACTGCCTTTCCACTACAACATCACTGTCCATCCATTTATCTCACTGTCTTTTTGCTACTCTGCTATCAGAAACTAAAATGAGTAAGGATTTTTAATGCTGTTGATTTACTGATTTACAAAAAAACAGGAAGGCAAAGAGAAGCTTCAAATTAAACTATCCAAAAAAGTAAAAGGGAATTGTAAATCACCCTCCAATCTCAAAAAGAGGAGATCAAAATAAGGAGCACTTAGAAACTCAAAGGCAAACCCACAGCAAAATGGCAGAAATATTACATTCTTTTGTCAAAGATACTGACAGATTTGTCAAAGATAAAGATGATATTAGAAGACGGGAAAAAAACAAAGACACTTAAGATGGAAAAGAGGCGATAATTTATACATTAAAGACATTTCAGGGAGACGAAACATTAGTCCAGTTGGGTTGCCTCTGTTAAATGCTAATTAGAGATAGCAGACACTCTCTTATAATATACTTGACAATAAATTTTTACATTTATACATTCATAACATCAGGGCGTCCCATAGCATTTTAGAATTAATGAAGTACTGTTGAATTGCACTCACTGTTTTAATGTAAGAAACAACCGTCAATTTGCACACATCAAGCTTCCACAATGAGACAGTGAATACATAATCTGTTTTTGTCATGTTTGTTGAATATGGGTTTTGCTAGCTAGGTTAGCATTTATTCCCCACCCCTAATTGCCTTTGCAAAACTGATGGTGAGTTACCTTCTTTCAGTGTTTTGGTAAATAGTTGGGTAGGTATAGCTAAAGTAGTTGCAGGAAGGGAGTATCAGGATTTTGATCAAGCCACAGTGATACAATGATACAATTCTAAGTCAGGATGATCTATGACTTTGGAAGGGAACCTGGATGGTCGGGGTGCTCCTACGCATCTGCTACCTCTCCCCTTCTAGTTAGTAAAGGTTGCAGGTTTGGAAGATGCTGCTGAAGGAACCTTGGCAAGTTGCTGCAGTAAATCATGTAGTTGGGACATATTGCTACTGCTTTGTTTCAGTGGTGAAGGGAGGAGAATGGTTAGGATGATACTGAGCTTCATGGACTTACATTCATCCAGGCAGGTGGCTGGTATTCCTTCACTCTCCTGCCTGTGCCTTTAGACAATGGGCAGGCCTGAGGAATTCGGAGGTGAATTACTCACTGAAGAATTCTTAGCATCTGACCTGTCCTTGTAGCCTCAGTAATCCAACCTTGGTCACCCTACAGATATTTCTCCGTAATCATAATGGCATCACATCCTACCCCATTTAATTGAACCATGGCCTTAGGTCTTGCTGCATTCACCTAAGAAAATAACTGCCCCAGCAAATGGAAAATCTGTCAGAGAGGGAGATGGACCCAGAGAATTCCTGTTTTATCTGCACAAAGCTTTCACTCTGTTCAGTGGTCACCAATTGCCATACTGTACTATACCTGTGACGTGTTTACTTCATTGTATGTGCAATCCACAAAGATCTCAGACTTGCAAATGCTCTACAGTGGCTCCAGATCCAAAATATGGTTTTTTAACAGTTGCAGCTAGAGACACTTCCTGTCCACATGGTGACCATGGACACTGGGATTGCCCCTGACTTACCAAATTGTGCACAAGGAACATTCCACTTGGCTATGCTGCTTTGCCTTTTCTTACCCCTATTGACTTATATAATAATTAAATTGGAGTCTCTGGGCTCAAAATGTTATTTCTGCTTTCTCCCACAGATGCTGCCAGAACTGCTGAGTTTCTCCAGCAATTTCTGTTTTGGTCCCAGATTCATTCTTTCCCTAGTTTAAAGAGTATTAAATAGATACTAGGGACTTTACCTTATTTCTCGCATTTTAAACTCACTAAAAGTAAATGAAAAAGACAACAGTAACTGGTCAACAAAATATCTACTCATGGCCTTCTTGTGACTGTGCCCTTCTTTCAAACACAGGCCAGCCTCTGAGTAGGACTTGAGGCAGGTCACCCTGACTGTCTGGCTATCAGTGTGGGGGATTTATAGCCCCTCTCTGGACATGTTACATCCAATTCAGCTCAGCTGTTCCTCTTCCCATTTCTCTCCAAGAGAGTCCCACTCTGGTGCGCTTCTTCCATTGTTCTTTTAGAGCGTTCTAACTTCACCTATTCGGTATTAGTTATACTCAGTGATGTGTAGTACTGCAACATCATAGCAAGGTTCAGGGTCCAGTGTCCCAATGCCCTTACACAACCTCTCTCCTCAAACATTTTCTCACTATAAACATTGATAATACTCATACGTTCTCAAACAAGTTACAGGGCCAGAGTTAGACAGCATGGAAGCAGACCCTAAGGTCTAACTTGTCTACACAACAACCAGATATCCCAAACTGATTTAGTCCCATTTGCCAGCATTTGGCATACATCCCTCTAAACTTTTCCTACTCATATACTCATCCAGACGCCTTTTAAATGTTGTAATTGCACCAGCCTCCAACACCTCCTCTGGCAGCTCATTCCACACAAGCACCATACTTTGTGTGAAAAAGTTAGCTCTTAGGTCCCTTAATTATGTTACTTCTCTTTACACCATTTACACAATATTTTCTTTATATCTTCCACATCTCTCCGAGTCTTTGACTTCTCTTCAGCGGAAGGTGGGTCAGGAAGTGAAGCAAATACTTGGGGTTAGGTTAGTGACCTTTCATGCTCTCAGCTTGCTTCAGTCAGATTGACAGTATTTACTGAAGGGTCTTTCAGCTGATGCATCTGCAGGAGCGGTACAGAATTGCTAGTTTTCTTTATGCATCTTTGTCTTCATGTTGGGTTGAAAATGAATGATTTGATGTTTGGTTTGTTCTTCAGATTGTAGCAGATCATGAAGAAGTAATCTAGTTTCCTTTAATGAATAACGCTATTGTAGGGCTGAACAATATTTTTTTCTTGGTTGTAATTTTTACAGCACACCTATGACAAGATAATATTGCATCAAATTGTTTAGGATTGCAAGTTGATGTTGTCATGTGCAGTACATTGTTCAGATGAGAGGACTGTCTCTTCTGATCAGATGGTTCTTTGATCTTTAAGTAGTCGACACTCTCATTAGAATTTTCTGCATTAAGTGAAACTTTTGCTGTTTAATACTTCTTGAACAGTAACTTCGACTCTGTTTCCACTGCTATTTGGACTGCTCTTTCTAAAATTAGATCCTGTTTTGATTGAGCAGGTCCAGTATGAGACCAACGACAATACTGGTGCAAATGAATTCTTGTTGTAGATTTCCATAATTACATTGTTCAGGTAACACAGATAGGTCCTAAACACCAGAGTCCACAGCTTCTCCTGAAGTTCACATCTGTGATTGAAGCTTTATCTTGCGAGCCATTCCAGCTTATGATTGAAGTAAAATATTGACCAAAGACTGTCAACCATAATTTGTTTCTCAACTGCCTCTTGTCTGTGTAACACATGATGTGACTGTTTTTTAAAAATATTGATCTGATGTTCTTTTCATGTGGTAGAGAATTGTACTGAACTGTTCCAAATGGATTCAGTGTCCAATCCAGAAGCTGTTTGAAATCTTAGGAATTACACCTTCCATGTTTGCTGATTTATCAGTTGGGTTTGATTGCTTTAACTTTTCTAGTGAAAAGATTAATACTGATGAATTTTGTTGCATTGGTCAATTGTTTATGAGCACTTTGGTGAAGACTGTCCACTGGCCAGACAGTTGTTATGTCAGTTGCTATGTAAAGCAGAGATAATAAAATGTGAGGCTGGATGAACACAGCAGGCCCAGCAGCATCTCAGGAGCACAAAAGCTGACGTTTCGGGCCTAGACCCTTCATCAGAGAGGGGGATGGGGAGAGGGTTCTGAAATAAATAGGGAGAGAGGGGGAGGCAGACCAAAGATGGAGAGAAAAGAAGATAGGTGGAGACCCCACACAGACTGTTTCTATCTTCTTCCCAAAATCCACAAACCCGCCTGCCCCGGTCGATCTATTGTCTCAGCCTGCTCCTGCCCCATCGAACTCATCTCCACCCATCTGCACCCCATTTTCTCCTCCTTGGTCCAGGAACTCCCTACCTATGTCCATGACACCACCCACGTCCTCCACCTTCTCCAGAACTTCCAATTCCCTGGCTCCCAACACCTCATTTTCACCATGGACGTCCAGTCCCTATACACCTGTATTCCTCATGCAGATGGCCTCAAGGCCCTCCGCTTCTTCCTGTCCGGCAGACCCAACCAGTCCCCCACCACCGACACCCTCATCCGCCTAGCCAAACTCATCCTCACCCTCAACAGTTTCTCTTTCGATTCCTCCCACTTCCTACAGACAAAAGGGGTGGCCATGGGTGCCCGCACGGGCCCAAGCTATGCCTGCCTCTTTGTAGGTTACGTGGAACAGTCCCTCTTCCGCGCCTACACAGGCCCCAAACCCCACCTCTTTCTCCATTACATCGATGACTGTATCGGCGCCGCCTCTTGCTCCCAAGAGGAGCTCGAGCAGTTCATCCACTCCACCAACACCTTCCACCCCAACCTCAAGGCCATCTCCAACACGTCCCTCACCTTCCTGGACCTCTCAGGCTCCAGCTCAGGTAACCAGCTAGAAACTGATGTCCATTTCAAACCCACCGACTCCCACAGCTACCTAGAATACACCTCCTCCCACCCAACCTCCTGCAAAAATTCCATCCTCTATTCCCAATTCCTTTGCCTTCGCCGCATCTGCTCCCAGGATGAGGCATTCCATTCCCGCACATCCTAGATGTCCACATTCTTCAAGGACCGCAACTTCCCCCCCGCAGTGGTCGAAAATGCCCTTGACTGTGTCTCCCGCATTTCCCGTGACACATCCCTCACACCCCGGCCCCGCAACAACCGCCCAAAGAGGATCCCCCTCGTTCTCACATACCACCCCATCAACCTCCGGATACAACGCATCATCATCTGACACTTCCGCCATCTACAATCTGACCCCACCTTTTTCCACCCCCACCCTTGTCTGCCTTCCGTAGAGACCACTCTCTCCATGACTCCCTTGTCCGCTCCATACTCCCCTCCAACCCCAGCACACCTGGCACCTTCCCCTGCAACCGCAGGAAGTGCTACACTTGCCCCCACACCTCCTCCCTCACCCCCAACCCAGGCCCCAAGATGACTTTCCATATTAAGCAGATGTTCACCTGCATATCTGCCAATATGGTATACTGTATCCACTGTACCCGCTGCGGCTTCCTCTACATTGGGGCAACCAAGCGGAGGCTTGGGGACCGCTTTGCAGAACACCTCCGCTCGGTTCGCAATAAACTACTGCACCTCCCAGTCGCGAACCATTTTAACTTCCCCTCCCATTCCTTAGACAACATGTCCATCATGGGCCTCCTGTAGTGCCACAAATTATGCCTCCCGAAGGTTGCAGGAACAGTAACTCATATTCCACTTGGGTACCCTGCAGCCCAAAGGCATCAATATGGACTTCACAAGCTTCAAAATCTCCTCTTCCCCCACTGCGTCCCAAAACCAGCCCAGCTTGTCCCCGCCTCCCTAACCTGTTCTTCCTCTCATCTATCCCTTCCTCCCACCTCAAGCCACACCTCCATTTCCCGCCTCCTTGACCTGTCCATCCTCCCTGCATTGACCTATCCCCTCCCTACCTCCCCACCCATACTGTCCTCTCCACCTATCTTCTTTTCTTTCCATCTTTGGTCCGCCTCCCCCTCTCTCCCTATTTATTTCAGAACCCACTCCCCATCCCCCTCTCTGATGAAGTGTCTAGGCCCGAAAGGTCAGCTTTTGTGCTCCTGAGATGCTGCTTGGCCTGCTGTGTTCATCCAGCTTCACACTTTGTTATCTTGGAGTCTCCAGCATCTGCAGTTCCCATTATCTCTGCTATGCAGGGCAGACTTGCCCCTAGGTCCACTAAAGGAAGTGACCAGGAAATTGAACTTCCCTCTCGGCAATTCCTCCTTAAATCCTCTGAAAGTCTCCAAAAAAATCAAAGACTTTGAATGGCTCTGATGAAATCATATATTTCTGATTGAATCAAGTAAAGTAGGTATTCAGAAAGAGTTAGACAATTCATTTGAATGATCGTTAGGATTTTGATCTCCTTGTGCTGCACTCATTTTGTTGTCTTGCTGTTTTCTTTCTTTATTAAAATTATCATTTAAATTTTGTTGTTGGAAACATTGTTGTAATAATACTAAAACTGAAAGCTGTTAACACTTCTTTCAATTTTAATATTGTTCCCAATATGGTTTGGTTTTCCTCTACTAAAATGGTTTCCTAACAGAAAAATGAAGGTTTTCCTTTACCAAGCTGGCTAAGGATTTTCCAAAGGATCTCGGTGGAACAAAATGACTTCACTCAATTCAATTCACCAGCGCTTTAGCAATATCAAAGATCGATGTTGATTGTTCTTTTCTGATTATATCAAAGATGGCAAAGATCACATCTCTCTCTCTCTCACACACACACACACACACACACATTTTATAACACCAAAAATCAATGACACATTATTAGTTATGTGTCTTTTTTGTCCATCATTGATTCTTCTTCTGAATTTTAAAGTGTTGAAAATACAAATTAAAATTTAAGAAGCTCTATACTGACCCAAAAACCTGTGTTTATCACTCAAACTCTGAAAAAATAAAGATTTCACTATTTTCACTGTAAGTGTTCTGCAGCTTTAAACTGCAATAATTAATTTTTGATACTGATATTCTAATCAATTTACTTATGCCTGAGTTTCTGAATACTTTTCTTAACTTGCTTTTCCTTTAATGTTATCATCAAAAAGCTGCTTGTGAGCTGTTTTAAATCACTCTTTGAAGTCATAATCCTGCTTCCCACATCAGTTTTTGTGCTGAAACTATGTTATTTTCTCTCGCTTATTTACAGGAAAAAAATTGTTTTGGGTGTCCAGTAATTGGCTTCTTTTCTTGTGTACTTGATCTGAATCTAACCTCTTCACTGTAAGTGAATCTTTTAGTGATCTCACTGACTATTGAAGCTTTTTTATAACCAGTTGTAAACTCTTTTGTTCAGACTCACAGTAATTCACTTTTGTGGAACTGGACAAGCACTGTCAGTTCAAAGCTGCTCTGCACAGTGCCTGGCATTTGCTGTGGACATGGTCAACAATGGAAACTTGGTTTTCTGCTTTGCAGACAGGGATCTGAAAGGCCTGCTGGATTGGGTTCTACACCAATGGGACCTTCTCTCCCCAGGCAGAGGAGACCCTGGCATCAGATCCTGCCGGCCTGGCCTGTTGTTGCCACCCAGGTCCAGCCTACAGCCCATCAATGTAGGAAGAGGTCAATCAACTTTTCAACTCTGTCAGCGTTAAGTGCCACCATCTCCTGTTCAATATCTCTGCTACTGTACCCATCTCCCATCAAGGTTCAAGGTCTAGCACTCTCACTAATGCCTGCAGCATCTTCCTTTGCTCATTCTTAGCCACTCAACCCAACACTACTAACCCTGCATGCCCTCTGCACTGCCAATTCACTCAGTCAGGACACCTTGCCACTCACACAAAAAATGACTGCTGCATTGCATACTTTAACTCCCTTAACGTCTGCCTGTCTGTCATTCCAGGAGCAAAGCAACCTACAATAAGGCAGAAAGAGACAAGATTAGTGATGGACTACTTGACATTTGGCTTCTCATGCCTTATGCAGGGAGATCCTGAATCTGACTGCCCCAAGAAACTGATTGACCCTGCTCCATGCCCCTGGGCTGGTGTCGGAGGCTACATGATTTATTGCGCTGGGACCCCCTGAGTAAAGAACATCTACATTGATTTGACTAAGGACAGCTGACAGCTGACAGCCAAGTCAAGTTACTTGGCTTTATATCTATGCTAAATGGCAAAGTGATAAATAAGTACTGTGAGCTCCCTTGTTGAGGAGGAAGTGTACAAAAAGGCAAGGTGAGGCAATACAAGGGAGGGATGCTGTGCGCATGCAGATAGGCTCAGAGGTGTGAGTGCTAAGATAGCCTGGTTAAGTCCATGAGCTGGGTGCATGTCCCTGAGAGTCCTTGCACTACTAGCATTACAGTGAAAGTTGCTAGTTCAGCATTGAGATGCAGAAGTAGCCTCTAAGTGGATTAGAGATGATCCATGAGGGCTCTCAGAGATTGGCTCATATCAGATGACAATGTCTGTGGATGTGGGTTGCATGTGGCCAGTGGCCATAGAGTATTCTCTTGCGTGTTGGTGCCCAGTGTCCAACATGAAGGATCTCCGTAACCCAGGGTATACGCACTGACTTTCATGTTGAAAATTCTCAACAGCTGGCTTGTTCAGCATGCTTTGTAAAATGTGAAGCTGATTATTAATAATGTGAGTTGTGGTATTAATAAAGCTCTTAACAAACAATAATTCTTTTTAGAGATAGTAGGAACTGCAGATGCTGGAGAATCTGAGATAACAAGGTGTAGAGCTGGATGAACACAGCAGGTCAAGCAGGATCAGAGCAGCAGGAAAATGACGTTCCAGGCCTAAACTTCTGAAGAAGGGTCTAGGCCCAAAACGTCAGCCTTCCTGCTCCTCTGATGCTGCTTGGCCTGCTGTGTTCATCCTGCTCTACACCAATAATTCCTTTCAATTGTGCTGCAAAGTTGGGTAGAGTGCTTGTAGGAAGCTCAGCAGGTCTGGCAGCATCTGTGAAGAAAACATCAGAGTTAATGTTTTGGGTCCAGTGATCCTTCCTCAGAACTGGTCATCAGACCCAAAACTTTAACTCGGATTTTTTCTTCACAAATGCTGCCAGACCTGCTGAGCTTCTAGCAACTTCTGATTTTGTTCTTGATTTACAGCAGCTACATTTCTTTTGGTTTTTATAGAGTACTTATAGACTGGGAAGCAGGATGTTGGAATTTTGAGTTTGTAAAATGTTAGGGGTGGAAAGCAGTGCATGGTCCCTTTAAATGATGGTGTGCTTTTTCTATGCTTAGAGATTTAAAATGGAGGTCTGTGGGCAGCAGTTTGAAAGTTTACAAGTACTGTACACAGAGAGCACCCAAATTGAAACATTTGTGTCAAAAGGCCGTACAGTTAACAGGCCAAGCAGCAGAATTTACCAAGACAACAGGCTTTTGAATTTAGCCTATAAATTTAAACCAAGAACTTAGATAGCAAAAACCTATTAAATTTAACTCTGATGGTTTTGACAACATAGGGCCAATTTATTGTAAGAAATATTGATATGTCATCCAGGGTATGAAAGAAGGGGGCACTTAAACTAAATCCCAGAGCTAACTCCATCCGCCAGAGTTAGCATCCCTCAGGTATCACAAAGAGTCACTGGTTCACACAGCCTCTCTATGTCTTAGAGATAGCACCATCTAAATTCCAATGGTACCGGCAACACAACTAGTTCATATTCCTGACAGAAAAACCGACAGGAAAGGTGCTCCTGACGGAGGAATCAACAGAGAAAGCACAGAACATTCTGGAAGACACAGAGCTTGGCTGTAATTTTGAGGGACTAAGTTCTTTTTGTGATGTGTATATAAGTGGGACTTGTATTTATTAGAACGGCATACCATTAAAATTTTGCTTTATTCGGGAATAGTTAGTAGTTAGAAGGAATTTATTCAGTTTGTTAATAGTTTAGTTAATTTGTTCACTGTTACTGTTTGAGAAATCGTTTGCTACTTGTTGAATGTAAAGTGAGTATCAGGGATTTATTTCATTTAACAACTAGAAGTTGCTGAAAGGCGGGTTTCATGACTTTTCACACTCCTT
Organism: Stegostoma tigrinum; assembly: GCF_030684315.1. Lineage (NCBI taxonomy): Eukaryota > Metazoa > Chordata > Chondrichthyes > Orectolobiformes > Stegostomatidae > Stegostoma > Stegostoma tigrinum. The sequence continues at coordinate 19,103,136 of NC_081378.1, read as the reverse complement.
TTACTGATTACAGGGTCAGGTGCTCGTCTTTGGGTGTTTTGGTCTTAGTTCTCAGAGGGGACCTAGCTCTCTTCCTAGTAAGAAACTTGCTTTGCTGCGTGGTAAAAGGTACAGTGAGACTTTCCTGGCATCCCGTTTGGTTTCGCTGTCTTGTTGCCCGATTGTTATACATATATATCCTCCACAGCCCATGCTACTCAATCTCTTTGAAAAATAACTCAAAGTTTTAAGAAGGGAATTCAAGGCTGAAAGAATTTGTTGAAGAAAATAAGGAAATTATGTCTTACTTTTCACTACTTTCAATGGGGAGGCAATAGCTGAGCAGTAGTATTGCTGGTCTGTTAATCCAGAAACGCAGATAATGCATTGGCGACCCAGGTTCGAATCCCACCATGGCAGATGGTGGAATTTGAATTCAATAAAATATCTGGATTTAAGAATCTGATGATAACCACAAATCCATTGTCGATTGTCGGGAAAACCCATCTGGTTCACTAATGTCCTTTAGAGAAGGAAACTGCCATCCTTACCTGGTCTGGCCTACGTGTGACTCCAGACCCACAGCAATCTGATTGACTCTTAACTGCCCTCTGGCAATTAGGGATGGGCAATAAATGCTGCCTGCCAGCAACACCCTCATCCCGTGAATAAATTAAAAAATGGTCTGTGTCCTCTCATTCCATTTCCACGGTTTGATCAGAAGTGATACTTTGAGTTCCCATTTCTTATCACTTACATCAAAAAAAACTCTTGCTTTCATATCATCTCCTACCCAGGTAGAATAACGCACTATCATCTCATTACTCAAATCCCTCACATCAAGGAACAGACTCTTTTTTGCCCTGACTCGGGATAATTTCACAGATTTGATGTGAAAGGTGAAAGTTAGTCTGAGTGATTGAGCAGAGGGAGTCTGTTTCAGTCTGTGAACCAGGTGACCAAAGAGTATGACAGAGGAGACAAATCATACTATTCCACTTGCTGAAGTACTTTAGAGGATTTCAAAAGAATCACAGGAGAAGGGTGATGTTTTTTAACAATGCTTATGCTCACCTTGGTTGATCATCTTCAAAGACTTTTTGTGTCTACCAAAAAAAAATGATCAAAATCTGTCAAGAACACACTGGGGAGGATCTTCTCAGAGATTCTGTGAGGCTGTTAAACGAGATACAATTGACAACAGCTGTTTAAAGTCCCTCAGGTGCCACTGCCCCTGAAAGTAATCAAGCTTTTTAGAAAAGACCTTCTTACAAATTCCCCACCAATCCCAACATTTTATGGTTGAACTTGCACTTAAAACTATGGTGGATTGAATTAAAAATATATATGACAGAAAATTGCAAACACTTTCTGTAATAACCTTGTGTATTTAAAGGGAGCATGTGAATGCTTTATCACTCTGCAGATAAAAAAAAGGGAAAATCTTACTTCGCCAACCTTATTGAACTTGCAAGAGGTTGTCAAACAGAGTAGCCAAGGGTAATACAATAGGCATAATTTATTTGGATATTCAAATGGACACTAATAAGACTCCTCAAAATACAATAAATAAGATGAACCAGATGAGAAAATGTGGATTGGAGACAAGTGACAGGATGATTACAAGTGGTTTCAAGGCTATGGATGTTATCTATCTCGACTTCAAGAAGGCCTTTGACATGGTGCCACATGGGAGGCTGCTGAGTAAGATAAGAGCCCATGGTGTTAAACACAAGATGGACAGAAGATTGGCTGTCTGGCAGAAAGCAAAGAGTGGGGATAAAAGGGTCTTTCTCAGGATAGCAGCTTGTGACAAGTAGTGTTCCGCAAGGGTCAGTGTTGGGACCACAACTTTTCACTTAATGCATTAATGAACTAGATGAAGGAACCGTGAGCACTCTGGCTAAGCTTGCAGATGATGCAAAGATAGGTGGAGGGACAAGTAGTATTTAGGAGACTGGGAGGCTGCAGAAGGATTTGGACAGGTCAGGAGAGTGGGCAAAGAAGTGGCAGATGGAGTACAACATGGGAAAGTGTGAGGACATGCACTTTGGTAAGAAGAATAAAAGCATGGATTATTTTCGAAATGGAGAGAAAATTCAGAAGTCTGAAGTGCAAAGAGACTTGGAAGTTCTAGTCCAGGATTCTCTCAAGGTAACCTTGCAGGTTGAGTCAGTAGCCAGGAAGGCAAATGCAATGTTGGCATTTATTTTGAGTAGGCTTGAATATAAAAGCAGGGGTGTATTACTGTGGCTTTATAAGGCTCTGATCAGGCCACATTTGGAATATTGTGCACAGTTTTGGGCCCATATCTCAGGAAGGATGTACTGGCCCTGGAGCGGGTTAAGAAGAGGTTCATGAGAATGGTCCCAGGAATGGAAAGCTTAACATATGAGGAACATTTGAGGACTCTGGGACTATACTCATTGGAGTTTAGAAGGATGAGGGGGGATCTAAGTGAAACTTACAGAATGCTGAATGGTCTGGACAGAGTGGACATTGGGAAGATGCTTACATTGGTCGTACAGATTGGGACCTGAGGGCACAAACTTGGAGTAAAGGGAAGACCTTTTAGAACTGAGATAAAAAGAAACTTCTTCAGCCAGCAAGTGGGGAATCTATGGAATTCACTGCCACAGAATGCCGTGGCGGCCAGGTCATTGAGTACATTTAACACTGAGATAGATAGGTTCTTGATTATCAAGGGGATCAAGGATTATGGAGCGAAAGCGGGAGAATGGGATTGATGAAGTTATCAGCCATGATTGAATGGCGGAGCAGGCTCATTGGGCCGAATAGCCTAATTTCTGCTCCTATGTCTTATTGTCTTACAAGGCAAAAAGGAGAGAGTGGAAATAAAGGATTGAGGGGTGGGAAGTAGTGTTCCACAAGGACCAGTGCTGGGCACTCTGGTGGCTGCAAATTACACCAATAGTTGAACTTCAGGGCCATAGACACAATTTCTCGATATGCTGATGAAAGCAAATTAGACAGCCAGTGCTGCAACAGACTGCCCTAAATTATAAATTAATACATGTGCGGAATGGGAAAATAATTGTCAAATATAGTTCAATACAGATTAAAGTGAAATAATGCATTATTGTAGGAAGAACAAGAAGTAAACTTGCAATTTGCCAGTCTGGATGGCATAGCAGAACAAGTGGATCTTGGAGCATAAAAACATCAGTCACTAAAAATTTACCTTATTTGAGCTAGGCCATAAAATAGGAAACTAAGCACCTGATTTTATTTCCAGAAGCATTGAATTGAAAAGTAGGGAAGTTATGCTAAACCTGTAGCAAGCCTCAGGGTTGTACGCACATTTCTGATTGCTTGACTATAAGAAGGATAAATAAGCAATGGACAGAGTATACTGTGAAGAGTTGACAAAAATGAGACCATAAATGCATGGATATCCAAATTAGGAAGGAATCGACAGGCTGAGATGTTTTCCTCTCAATACAATAAAGAAGCCTGAGAGAAGATCACATAGAAGTCTTTAAAATTATAACAGATTTTGATAGAGTGGATACAGAGAGAACATTTCCACTTGTGGGGAAAACTATAACTAAACACATCAAGACGGAATCTTACAGGGGCCTGCATGTGGTGGGATATGGCAAGAAATGTGACAGAGTTGGGTGAGAAGTTCAGCAAAGTCTATCTCAATAGACACAGCAATTAGGCTATTCGGCCCAATGAGCCTGCTCCGCCATTCAATCATGGCTGACACAGGGGCCTGGAAATAACTTGCTGTGTCTTTCAACTGAGTGCTGCCTGTCGGGACGAGATTCTCACTCAGCAGCAGCAAGTTGCCTATCCAGGCAGGGGTTATTGCTTGTTGACAATGTTATTAACTGCACACAACTCCTCATTAATATTTCCTGTCCGATATGCGGTAAGCAAAAGCAATGCTGAGAATCCTCAACGTTACTTCAGCTCACCGTTGGCTGCCAAAAGTCTCCACGTTGCTCACCGCACATACCCGAATCTCAAGGCACAACCCATGGGCACCAGCTGCACACAATTCTCACCCACAGACATTGGCATCCAATTATTGCCAACCCCTCAGGATCCTTCTGGAACTTCTTTGATCCATTTGCAGGATGTTTAGGAGGTTGCTATCCACAATACAAGGCACACTAGCAATCAGCATTCAAATGCTGCTGCGAGAACTTTTGGTGTATAAGGACAGACACCCAGTTCATGGACTGTACCAGGCAGTGTCTCAGGGCTAGAAGCCTAGGCCCAAAACGTCAGCTTTCCTGCTCCTCTGATGCTGCTTGGGCCTGCGGTGTTCATCCAGCTCAACACCTTGTTATCTCAGCATCTCAGGGCTGCTCATTTGCTCTCTGTAGTGTTCACTCGCCTTGCACCTAGCTGTGTGCTCACAGCGTGCATGTCTTGCCTTGCCGTGCCAATTAATGAAGTCGTGCAACTGGGCAGGTTGCCTCGCTGGTCAAATGCTCTCAGTCATGGGGGTACGCATCTTGCTTTACAGCAATGTGCGCTACTGCAATCTCACCATGTGCCTGCAGCTCCTGCAGCAAACACACAATATGCGCCACAGGCAGGCAGCCTATGTCTTTAAAGGGAGGCAATGGCCTAATCCAGAGGTCCAAGTAATGTTCTGTGGACACGGCCGATGACGGAGTTAAAAGAAATCTGGAACTAAGAGTCCAATGATGACCATGATTCCATTATCTATATCAGAAAAACCCATCTGGTTCACGAATTCCCTTCAGGAAAGGAAACTGCCTTCCTTACCTGGTCTGGCCTAAAAGTGATTCCAGACCCACAGGTTGGCTCTTTACTGCCCTCTGGGCAATTAGGGATGGGTAATAAATGTTGGCCTGGCTAGCGATGCCCTCATTCGGTCAATGAATAAGAGAAAATGTCTCAGGGGAGAAATCCTCTCTGAAACCCATAGAGAAACCTGTCAATCCTGCAGTTTTATTCACAATCAGGCGCCCCTGAGCTTCAAGAGGCAGACGGCTCACCTCATATGCTGGGGCTGGCTGTAGAGTAACGTAGGCAGATGTAGGCTCATACAGCATAGTTGGCTGTGGACTGGTGTGAAGTCTATTCGGTTGGAGGAGAAGATATAAGAGAGAGGACATATGGGGCCTTACTGACACGTAGAGGCGATGGCCGGAAAGCACTGCCTGAATGGTGTTCACTGTCACTGCTTTTCAAGCTGAGTGAACATACCTGGATTGTCGGGGGAGAAACATCATGACCTTTGCGGGATGGCTGTCAGACCTATTGATGTGAGGTCCTTTAGAAGGCAAGGCCATTACACACAGATCTTGCAGAATACAGGACACAGTCCTGTGGGTTCTCTAATTCCTGGCGGTCTGGTGCATTCATTCTCAGAGCGCGATACTTTGCCAACCACTTCAAGCATCACCAATGCTTTTTTGGACAGGGGCCTGGGAAAGAATAAAAATGTTCGACCACAAGGGGCAGACCCCCTGGCACCAGTGCCATGAGAGCAGAATCATTCCATGGGCACCTTGCTGTCTCCTGGCTCTACCTTGTCTCTTTGTTTATGCTCAGACTGAATGCCGGGTTTCCTGGTCCCTTTTCACCATGCTTTGTCCATGAGGACCAGCTGCAGGAATGGTGGAGTATCGCTGTATGCCCATGTATAGCATTTCCTGAAGGTGCTGGACCTGGCTGTCCATGGTAGCCACCAAACTGTCCAAGCAGGCAGGCAGACGATCATAAGCTTGAGGTGGCTGACCTCCCATAACAAATCTGCATTCCTATAGCCCCTGGGCAATGAGAGCTACTGCCTCCCATACATCTGCTGCTGCCTCCTGTTCCTCGCTGCACATTTGCATGTGGTCTCCGGTTGCATCAGCAATCAGCCTGGGGCTGGCCAGTTCTCAAAGTGCTGGCAGCTTCTGACAATCCTTCGTCAGCCAGCTGCAGATCTCACCAGTTCATACTCCCAAACGTGCCTGAATCTGACATTCCCACCAAAGTGTCAGTATCTGAGCTGGTGTTAGGGTGGGGGTGAGGTAGGGGAGCAGGGTTGCTGGGTTTGCAGGAGGTAGCCTTGTTGATGCTTCCTTAGAGGCCTCTGTACTCTACTGCTCACAGACCAATGAAGAGGAGAGGTCCCTTTCTTTGCTAGAGCCATGGACATCCCACTGGGACCTGTAAGACCCACAAGGAAGAGAAGGCATTGTAGACAATTGTTAGAATAGGTTGGCAAAGTATGGCACTGACGGCAGGGTCAATATGAGGATTGCAGCAGGATAAGAATGGTACTGTTTCAGTTGATGGGATTGGATGTCTCAACATCCCCTCAAGAAATGTCCCAGTCTTCTCCTGCAAAGGACAGCATTTTCTCCTTTTAGAGGATGAGGAGCCTGATGTCGGGCACCTCTCCACTCGTCCTTGCTCTTTCCACTCAGTTATGGACTATTTTTCTCCAGGAATATGAGCAAGTCGAATGATGGAGATGGAAGGGGATGGCTCAGCTGTTAGTGCTGATCGAGGTGGTCACAGGTGAGTGAGTGAGCAATGCAGAGGCCTGGTAGGTTTGGCACTGTGAGATGTTGGGGAGGGAAACAATAGTAAGTGAGGGAAGATGTTGCAGGCAATAGCAGGAGTGGTAGAGCATTGGCATTGGTGGGATGTGGGTGCAGTATCAGAGATAGAATGAGTGTATACTAGCAACAAGAAGAAAGTAGCACTTAGCATGGCAGAGCAGTGAAGATTGTTAACTCATGCGGATGTTCTTCTGGACCATGGAGACTACACTGATCCAGGTGGTAATTTCGGACCAGGTTGCTGCTGTAGTCTCCTGCTAGTCCTCCTGCTAAAGAATACTCTCCACTGTTCACCTGGTAAAGCATGCCCCCCCACTGGACCATGAGGACCCTGTTGGGGAATCATGGGGCCATTTACTTCTGCTCAGATATCTTCAGAAAGATTGTCACTCAACAGCTGGAACATTTGGGTCTTTTGCCAGCTATCCAGTGTATAGGAAACTCTTCTGGGAATGGCAGGTGGTAGAATAGGGCTAGAAGTAGGTGGAGGGGCACAATATGATTGGGGTGATGGCAAATGAGCCAAATTTGAAAAGATGCTGCGACAGATCTTTCTGGGCTTTGCGGAAAGCTGGCCTCCATTAAACTCGACAAATCTGATGTTTAGCCAAAAAAATATTAGAAGCAGCTCTACAAATCAGAATTCAGAAAAGAACCCATTCTTTTCATCAAGACAAGTGAAAAATTGGAACTCCAGACGGAAGCACTTGAAGCAAAACTACATGTAAGGCAAAGCGAACCAAGCATAATAGGGAGAGTGGAGTAGAGGATTAAGATCATAGATCATAGAATCCCTACAGTGTGGAAACAGGCCTATGGCCCCATGAGTCCACACTGATCCTCAGAGCATCCCATCTAAACCCATCCCCCTGTAACCCACCTAATCTGCACATCCCTGAACTCTACGGGCAATTTAGCATGACCAATCCACCTAGCCTGCACATCGTTGGACTGTGGGAGGGAACCGGAGCACCCAGAGGAAACCCATGCAGACACACGGAGAAAGATATGTTTTGTTAAGGCTTTTTGTCTTGGTCAGATCAGGACATTTTGCAGGAATACAAACTGAAGGGGAAAACCAACACTTATACTCCATGATAAGAGAGTGGCGATTGTTTGGTATTTGGTCTCTAAGGAGGTGCCATTGAACTAGTACAAACCCTTTACTAGTATTGTGAACAGTTGTGGGTGCCACGTTATCAGTAGGATGTGAATGCTTTGGCGAGGGCGCAGAAGAAACTTACAAAAATCCAGGGATGAGAAACTTGAGTTACAAGAACTGATTGAAGAGGTTAGGATTGTACTGCTTGAGCAGAAGAAGGCTGAAATGTTATTTGATTGAGCTTTTCAAAGTCATGAGTGGGTTAGACAGAATAGATAAAGAGAAACTGTTCCTGCCCGTAAAAGCAACAAGAATGGGAGGGCGTAGATGTAAAATGATTTGCAAAATAACCAATGGTGATATAAGAAATAAAATGTTTTCACTCAATGAGAATTTGAGGTATGAAATGTACTCGCAAGAAGTATATTGCAGGCAGGGTCAGTTTAGGCATTCCAGAAAGAATTGGATAATAATGTGCATTAAAATAACGTACAAGGATTTGGGGAAAAGCAGCAGATTTGCACCAGGTAATGATGTGCACTTGAAGAGCAGTTTCAGGTATGATGGGCCAAATAGCCTCTTTCAGTGCTGGATGGCTTGTGTGATTCTGAAAATTAGTAAAGGCCTTGCCACAGGAAACACATCCACTAATGTAGATTGACAGTTAGCATCCAGCTATTGTTTCAAATTTTACCGATTGGTCAGGGCACTGCCCTGGGAAAACAAGCCAGCCAATGAGGGTCACTAATTTTGTCACTACTGCATGAGTCACTGTTCATTGAGTTTACGAACTTAACAGCATGCACAGTTGAGTTCATTTTCAACAACACTTTCATGCTGTAAAAATGTTGGTTTTCCCCTTGAAGATAACATGTTCAATTTAAACCCTCCATGGTTCAGAATACCTGTAGCATATATTATCTCTCTTTCTCTTTTCTAAGGATAACAACACCAGCTTTTCCAATTTGTCCACATAACATCTTGACTTTTATGCTCTGCAGTGCTATTTATAAAGTCCAAAATCCCACATGCTTTAATAGTTGTTTGTCAACCTCTCCTGCCACCTTCAATGATTTGCTAACAAACATTCAAGGTCTTGCATCCCTTTAATATTACACCATCTAGCATGTATTGTCTCTTTACATTCTTTTTATCAGCGCAGCAATTAATCTGAGATGAAACGTGGAAGCCGAGGAGTAGGGAAGCTGCCAAGAGCAGCGAAAGTGAGAGAGAAGATAAATCAAGAAGCAATGTTTGGGCAACAGCACACTAGGATTGTCCCTTCCTTCCACCCCAAGCCGCACCTCCATCTCCTACCTACTAACCTCATTCCACCTCCTTGACCTGTCCGTCTTCCCTGGACTGACCTATCCCCTCCCTACCTCCCCACCTATACTCTCTCCACCTATCTTCTTTTCTCTCCATCTTCGGTCTGCCTCCCCCTCTCTCCCTATTTATTCCAGAACCCTCACCCCATCCCCCTCTCTGATGAAGGGTCTAGGCCTAAAACGTCAGCTTTTGTGCTCCTGAGATGCTGCTGGGCCTGCTGTGTTCATCCAGCCTCACATTTTATTATCTTGGATTCTCCAGCATCTGCAGTTCCCATTATCAAGGATTGTTAAAATGCTGGTGAATTATTTACTTGGGATTCATCCTGCTCTCTAGGTCTATCCTCACAGAATATCAATGGAAACATTGCAGTGTGGGGTACCTACCATGTATAACATAGCTGCTCCATTTGTTTATATTACAGCAACATTTTTGGAAGGCGATAAATTGGAGTGCTCCAGGTGTTTCTCAGAGATGTGAGCAGGGTAATGTAACTATAAGTCCATCTACCCAGCTTGATGTGTTCTTCTTCTCTCTCTGCTCAGCCTCTAAGATAAAGGGAGTGTGAGCAATGGTTTCAAATTTCTGAAATGCGCTTCTTGCCAAATATTGGAGAGCCATAAATTCTGAGACAGAGGAGCTCATTATTCAGAGCCTAAATATGTCACCCACTGCGCTAATCTCTGGTTCAGAGACAAAAATTTGCTGTAAGTAGGTTAATGGCAAATTGAGCTGGAAATGAGTTTCACTGAGGATTCAAAAAAATTGTTGGTTCTTCACAAACCAGGAATCCAGGCACAATTACATTCCATTCATGCTACACAAATTTTGTTACAACTAGGTGTTCACACAAGCTACAGGCTAAATACATTGGCATCCCAAGGCTCTTTGGGCTATCAAGGAATAACACCGAACTTCACCACCGAGCCCATTCCCCCTTTATACAAACATCTATCCAGAAGAAAGATAAAAACGGAAAACAAACTAAGAAGGAAGAACAAAACTATTAGTCACTTTCACCTCGCACGACCTCAGAATGCCCTAAAGCATTTCACAGACGATTAAGTACAAATGAAGTCTATTCACTGCTGTGATGCAAGAAGCATGACAGCCAATTTGCACACAAGAAAGTCCCACAAAAATGAAAAATGATAAGGGTCGGATAATCTGTTGCTCTTTTTGGTTTAGATGTAAAACATTAGAATTTTCCTACTGTTCTTATATTGGGCCACAGAATCTTTATGCCGACCCAACAACAGAGATGGGATGTGACAGGCAGCAACAACCATCACACTTAAAAGAAAGCGGTCTGTGGTTTAATTCCTGGCTTCCCAATTTAGATAAGCAATGATCTGCTAGTGCTTGGGTCGGTGGAAAATTACTTCTGTGCTACCAGGTTTTCTAGTAATGTATCACAATTAATCAACGGTTCAGTTTGAGTGACAGGTTATGATTAATTGTCCTTTGAATGATAATTAAACCAACTTTCTATTTAATTTGATATTACTTTGCAGTTATTTATATCCAGTCATAAATAGGACACCTGTACTGGGAAATAAATGAAATGTTTTACAGAGGTACAGTCCTTGGGGTTGTCAATGAGAAGAGGGTTAATGAGGCAGATGTCACCTCATTCTCACATCGCATTAAATACCTCACTAACTGTTGTTCTAGCTGTGTAGATCTGGTCTTCCAACTTCTGGATCTTGCTCTGCTCACATTAGCTGGCATATTGTCCAAATCATGGCTTCACCTGCAATCTGTAGACTCTGATGGACAAAATAATGATGCAAATCCTTTCTTTTCTCCTTCCTGGATTCTATTTATCTTCCCTATGTTTCTTCCTTAACAGATCTTCATAATTTTGTACAAGTTCAATCATTTCTGAGATATTAAGGATCATTTGCCCCTCTCCTTCCATAGCATCTTCAAATCATTTGACTTGCATCATTTCATTATACCACAATGGTAAGATCCTGAAACGGTGGTGTAATGGAATTCATATAACTAATGATAAGGGAGCCCAAAACATAAGTCTGGCATCAGTAGACACTAGTCAAGAGTGAGCATCTGAAGACGGAGGTCTTAGACAGTACACTAGAGAGCTGTGTTTGCTAACCCACTGTATATAGTGTAAATCTAAAAATGTTACACTACATAAGGATTTGAATGAAGTCAGCAGTCACTCGACACCAGGTTATAGTCCAACAGCTTTATTTGAACTCACAAGCTTTTGAAGCGCTCCTCCTTCATCACAGGTAGCAGAATTATCTAAATGTCCTGACAGAAGCAAAAGGAAAAAGACCCTCCGGAACCAGGATCTAAAACCAGAGAAGCAATCAGTAATAACAAAGTGTGGAGCTGGATGAACACAGCAGGCTAAGTGGCATCTCAGGAGCACAAAAGCTGACGTTTCGGGCCTAGACCCTTCATCATTCCCAATGGACTACAAGCAATCAGTGAGCTGGAGTCACCAAGTTATCTCATTGACCTTCATGTGAGTAATTGTTACCCATCTAGTGGGTGGGAGAATGGAAACTGCATATCACTGAGGTAAGATGACCTGGCAATGAGGATGTTAATCCAAACAACTAGGCCTCTCACTCCTCACAATGAAAATCTCATGTCACGATTCAATACTTGACTGGAAAGAGGGTCTTGTTGTTCTCGATATTGGGAGTCCCCTGACAGCTATATCTCACCAATGTCCATGTTGCCCAGTGGCTGAGAAGATTCCAAACTACATTTTAATTCATTCACGGGATGTGGTCATCAGAGGTAATTATCATGCACCTCTAGTTGCCCTAGAGGAGATGAAGGTGAGCTGCCTTCAAATGCGAACTGATGGAACGTGACAGCAATTGTACTTTACATTCAGAGCTCTGACAGAGATTGAACAGAGGTATGCAGTCATGGAGAAGAAAGCATTAGCAGTTATGTAGATATGTGAAAGACACACAGACGATCTCATGGAGCTGAAATTTCAGGCTGAGACAGGCACAAGCTTTTGGTAATATTACTGGGAATGCCTGTGCATTCACGATGCAGGCCTTGGCTAATGAAATATAACTATGATAACAAAGTGTGAAGCTGGATTAACACAGCAGGCCAAGCAGCATCTCAGGAGCACAAAAGCTGACGTTTCTGGCCAACACCCTTCATCAGAACACAGCAGGCCAAGCAGCATCTCAGGAGCACAAAAGCTGACGTTTTGAGCCTAGGCCCTTCATCAGAGCTCTCTGATGAAGGGTCTTGGCCCGAAACGTCAGCTTTTGTGCTCCTGAGATGCTGCTTGGCCTGCTGTGTTCATCCAGCTTCACACTTTGATATCTTGGATTCTCCAGCATCTGCAGTTCCCATTATCTCTGAAATATAACTATGAGGTAGTTTATGTGCCCAACAGACTCAACTAATTCTCGAGGGCAGCAGTAGATCAAGCAGTAAAAGAGGATAGTATTCGTGTAGACTACAATCTTATGAAAATAACAAATAACTCACCAGCAACTGCAGAGAAACTCAGATAAATTTACGTTGTTCAAAAACCTGAGAAGGATTGCACAAAGGTCAGACAACTCCGTCTGCAAGAGTGCTCAAAACGTGGCCCAGCAGGCCACATGCTAATAGGTACGATGAGCAGAAACATCAATTGACAACAGTGGGAGGTTTATTGGTATGCTACCACAGAATAGTTACACCAAAGTCAGTTTTAAGAGTCATCCTACAGATATTCCAATTTGGCATTGCATAACAATCGCTGTAGTGGACATGCATTTCAACAAACAGACAGGGTTAATTTTCACGGTGACAAACACATGCCATACACAACCGAGTGCTTACAGAGCCGATGATTTAAATCAAATTGCTTAGGAAATGCTAGCAAAAAAATTCTTTGACTCTAAAAGGAAGCTGCATTTCATCCAATTATTCAAGTTGGATTGAAGTGGCAATACTTCACAGTCAGCCACAGCAGATTCAGCAATAAGAGCTCTGAGAAAAATCTTTGCAATATCCAGTTTCCCAGCAGAATTTGTATTGACAATGGGCCTCAATTCATGAATAAGGGTTTCAGGATGTTCACTTTTGAGGCAGGCGTCAAGTTCTCTTGTCTACCATCACTTGAACGGAGAGACAGAAAGAGTGGTGATGACCATGAAGACCCTTATACATGAGAATCCAGGCTGCCCGCTTCTATCTCCTTCCCAAAATCCACAAACCTGCCAGCCCTGGTTGACCTGTTGTCTCCGCCTGCTCCTGCCCCACCGAACCAATCTCCACCGATCTGGACTCCATTTTCTCCCCCTTGGTCCAGAAACTCCCTACCTACGTCCGTGGCATCACCCACGCCCTCCACCTCCTCCAGAACTTCCAATTCTCCGGTCCCCAACACCTCATTTTCACCATGGACGTCCAGTCCCTATACACCTGCATTCCCCATGCAAATGGCCTCAAGGCCCACCGCTTCTTCCTGTCCCGCAGACCCAACCAGTCCCCCTCCACCAACACCCTCATCCGCCTAGCCGAACTCGTCCTCACCCTCAACAACTTCTCTTTCAATTCCTCCCACTTCCTACAGACAAATGGGGTGGCCATGGATACCCGCATGGGCCCAAGCTATGCCTGTCTCTGTCGGTTACGTGGAACAGTCCCTGTTTCGCACCTACACTGGCCCTAAACCCCACCTGTTCTGCCCAACATTGATGACTGTATCAGCACCGCCTCATGCTCCCAAGAGGAGCTTGAACAGTTCATCCATTTCACCGACACCTTCCACCTCAACCTTAAGTTCACCTGGACCATGTCCAACACATCCCTCACCTTCCTGGACCTTTCTGTCTCCATCTCAGAAAACCACCTACAAACCGATGTCCATTTCAAGCCCACCAACTCCCACAGCTACCTGGAATACACCTCCTCCTACCCACACTCCTGCCAAAATTCCGTCCCCTATTCCCAATTCCTTCGCCTCCGCCGCACCCTCCCAGGATGAGGCATTCCAGTCCCGCACATCCCAGATGTCCGCATTCTTCAAGGACTGCAACTTTCCCCTCGCAGTGGTCGAGAACACCCTCAACTGTGTCTCCCGCAATTCCCGCACCTCATCCCTCACACTCCGCCCTCACAATAACCGCCAAAAGAGAATTCCCCCTAGTCCTCACATACCACCCCACCAACCTCCGGATACAACGCATCATCCTCCGACACTTCCACCATCTACAATCCAACCCCACCACTAAAGACATTTTTCCAACCCCACCCTTATCTTCCTTCCAGAGAGACCACTCTCTCCGCAACTCCCTCGTCCGCTCCACACTCCCCTCCAACCCCACCACACCCGGCACTTTCCCCTGCAACAGCAGGAAGTGCTACACTTACCCCCACACCTCTTCCCTCACCCCTATCCCAGGCCCCAAGATGACTTTCCACATCAAGCAGATGTTCACCTGCACATCTGCCAACGTAGTATACTGTATCCACTGTACCTGGTGTGGCTTCCCCTATGTTGGGGAAACCAAGCGGAGGCTTGGGGACCGCTTTGCAGAACACCTCCACTCGGTTCGTAATAAACAACTACACCTCCTAGTCGCGAACTATTTTAACTCCCCCTCCCATTCCTTAGACGACATGTCCATCATGGGCCTCCTGCAGTGCCACAATGATGCCACCCGAAGGTTGCAGGAACAGCAACTCATATTCCGCTTGGGAACCCTGTAGCCCAATGTGGACTTCACAAGCTTCAAAATTTCTCTCCCCCCACTGCGTCCCAAAACAAGCCCAGCTCATCCCCGCCTCCCTAAGCTGTTCTTCCTCTCACCCATCTCCTCCTCCCACCTCAACCCGCACCTCCATTTCCTACCTACTAACCTCATCCCGCCTCCTTGACCAGTCCGTCCTGCCCGGACTGACCTATCCCCTCCCTACCTCCCACCCGTACTCTCCTGTCCACCTATCCTCTCCTCTATCCACCTTCAGTCCACCTCCCCCTCTCTCCCTATTTATTTCAGAACCCTCTCCCCATCCCCCTTTTCTGATGAAGGGTCTCGGCCCGAGACATCAACTTTTATGCTCCTAAGATGCTGCTTGGCCTGCTGTGTTCATCCAGCTTCACACTTTGTTATCTGAGAATCAGCTCTACTCAGTTACACAGCAATACTACTGGATAATGGCTAATTGTAAGTGGAGCTGCCAATGGGGAGGAGATTGTAAACAGATTGTACAAGTTTTAGAACCTCAGGCCAAATATAAACTTTCAAGATAACAAGAAAGCAAAACAACTGGAGAAAAGCTACAGCCAAAAGCAGCAGACATTCTCCAATTGTATATACAGGGCAAAAACTCCGTCAATCTTAAAGCCATGATATGGAGGTGCCAGTGTTGGACTGGGGTGGACAAAGTCAGGATCACACGATAACAAGTTGGAGCCCAATAGGTTTATTTGAAATCAAAAGGTTTCGCAGCACTGTCCATTCATCAGGAGAAGTGAAGAAAAGAATTTATAGGCGGAGAGATCAAAGGGCAGGGAGATCAAAAGATCATACAAATGGTGTGAGTGGAGTATCAAATAGTAAGTCTCTGCTGGTGATCAAAAGTGCCAGATGGTGAGAGTAAAGTATAACAGCTGAATGTTAAGTGAAGGTGATGATCTATAATCTGATTATTGGAGGCAGAGAAATAATTACCAAAAATGAAAAATAAGGCGGTGCTGGAGACAAACCAAGTGGCTGGAATAGCATGCTGACAGGCTAACCAAAGTAGTAAATCATCCAAAACTGTACAAACTAACTAAGGTAGAGAGATCATAATAAATTGTCAAGGCAATGGTGTTAAAACAGGATGGTAAGGAAGATCTTACAAATATAGCATGGTGGGGTTATGTGTAGCACAAAATCCTTAAAGCCAGTGGAGAAATTTTACCAGGGGTCATGAAGTCAGAAGCCACAGGTCAACATACAAACAGATCAATGAAGATCTTACACCATCAGAATGTCTGAAGGGACATTCAGAAGCTGCAAGAATATGATAATGTTACTCAAGCCAAAACTTGAGACTGAGTATGAAGATCATAGGATATGGGACAGCCTACCTCTAATTCGTTGGACTCATTAGATAACCTTTCAAAGAATGGCAAGGACACAATAAGCTGAAAGGTTTCCTTCTCTGCTTTATGATTCTAAGATCTGACTCTTGAATGTTCTTCATCTGGAGACTCTCTTGTGCAAGGGAGATAAAAGCATTTGTTCCTACTGTAGGGCTGATGATTAGCACTCTCAACACAAAGGATAATTTCAACAACCCTTAATCCCTGTAGACTGCCAAAATGAGAAGGGCTACAGGTTGGATAAGACTAAACAGCACTGGAGTTAAGCTCCGGCTCCCACTCCATTTGAGGACACTCTCCACTTATGCTGTACAGTGGTGTTATCGCTATACTATTAATTCAGAGGACTGGGTTTGAATCCCATCACAACAGATGATGGAATTTGAATTCAATAAATATCTGAAATTAAGGGTGTAATGACCATGAATTGATTGTTGGGAGAAATCCATCTGGCTCACAAATGGCCTAGTTGTGACTCCAGACCCACAGCAACATCCTGGACTTTTAACCACCCTCTGGGATGAGCAGTAAATGCTGGCCTAGTCAGTGACATCCTCATCCTGTGATTGAAAAAAAAAGCAAGTGATCTGATCATACGAGATAATGGGAACTGCAGATGCTGGAGAATCTGAGATAACAAAGTGATGAAGGGTCTAGGCCCAAAACGTCAACTTTTGTGCTCCTAAGAGCTGCTTGGCCTGCTGTGTTCATCCAGCTCCATACTTTGTTATCTCTTAATCTGATCATACAATGTTCACCTACCATGATTGCATGTAGCAATTCTTCAGTTTTTCCTAAAGCCTGTATCCTTATTGTTTTCTCTTTCCAGCTAGTTTCACTGAACAGTTTCAGAGTTGATCATTCATTGTATCTCATACACCATCTTGGCCTCTCCTTGATCATTTCAAAGTCTGTATCTGAGAGATTTTGGTTGTAACTTTATATTTAATGCAAGTGACAGCTTCTGGAATAAGAAAGGATGTTGCAAATTGAATGATATATTGGTTCAGTAAAGGAAAACAAAGATCGGTGATCAATGATCTGAATCTAATTGGGCATCTGTGACCAACACAGATACCCATGGGTCATTGCATGACTAAATGTACATTTCTTAAATGGTTGCCTCATTTATATTCGGAATGTGAATTTTATGCTCATCAAATGAAGTATAATAGCTAAACACGCAGAAGTCGGATTCAAACTAAAGCATCCAAAACATTATTCCATAAACATTCTTTTGAAAGTGTAGCGCAGTCAGATCCTGCACGTTAAGTAACCAGTACCGAATGGTCATACTGAGCGAGATTCCCCAAAATGTTACAGTTCCAGACGGGTTATGCAAAATCATTCCCTGATAAGGAGGGATGACTTCATTCACCCAACCCTTCAGTTGATAGCTAATTTGAAAATGAATCCATTCCCTTATAGCTACCTTTCTGCCAGTCTCAATTTATGTTTGAGAATGAACCAATTTAAGCAGGCATTCTTGAGTTAATGAAAGGTGAATTTATTAATTATCATATGTGAGAAGAACTAGTAACACTACACATATACAGACAGATTACAAATAAGAGGTAAGTCCAAAAAGCTAAAAGCTTCAAAATAAAAACACAGATGTATGGATCAATCTTTGAATTATTCATCAGGAATGGATGGCTGAACATTGTGACCATTGCAGTGGGGGTTACTAGAAGTCTCAGTTTGGCAGGCTGGTTGAGATTCTGTTGTTCTGATTCCTGACCATGACTGAATTCCAGCATTCAAGGTGAAAGAGTCCTTTTGCTGTCCTGTTTCCTTTGGTCAGATTTGGAGGCCAGCTGACTTCAAGCGCTCAGAGTAAGAGAATTCCCTTGCTTGCAAAAGCAGGTGTGACTAGGCAATAGTTCTTTGACTGTGACCTTCACAGTATGTTAATGATGGAAGCCAGGCTGATGCCTATGAGAGTGTTCAGTTCCATCAGCACACAAGAAGAGATTTGAAACTGGATTTTGACCTCCTGTCCTCATGCATTCTTCAAAGGGGAAGATGAAAAAATGTGTTTGCAACTTGGAACACAATCAGCAGGGCACGGCTTGCTGTTGAGCAGGGAGTCGTCAGCCCACATTATCTTTGTAGTCATGACAGATCACAGTCCAATCTGTTTTTACTTGCCTCTTCCCCCTTGAAAAGTTACTGATAGAAATTCCGCTTGTATCTCTCACCGGGCAGCCAATTAATTTACAGCCACAGTGATTTTTAGCTGTATCAGCCCCAAACATCCACAAGATGGAGGTCTTCCACAAACCTGACCTGACGTTATGGAGCAAACCCCCAAACATCAAGGTCCACAGGGAAGCCCGTGACGACTTTGGCCAATTCCAACACCTTGGAAGTGTCCTGTTGGCCAAAACCACTTCTGATGAAGGGGTCTGGCATTGCTGCCAGTGAGCTAGCGCCTTCAGCCACCTGAGGGAGAGGACAACAACATCAGACCCGACGTTGAGATCATGGTTTACAGAGCTGTGGTCATTCCCACCCTCCTGTATGGCTCTGAGACGTGAACTGTCTGCAGCAGATACCTCAAGGCGCTGGAGTAGCGCCACCAACACTGTCTGCTCAAGATCCTGCAAAGCCGCTGGGAAGGAAGATGAACCAAGACCAGTATCCCCGACCAGGCCAACATCCACAGCATAGAGGAACTACCTACCCTTGATCGACTGCGACGGACTGGGCATGTCATCTGCATGACGGACGTGAGACTCCCCAGGCAGATGTTCTACTCCCAGCTCCGAAACAGCAGACAGACCCCATGTGCAGACAGAGCTAGCACTTCAGTGACGCCCTCAAGGCCTCACTGGTGAAGTGCAGCGTTCCCACAGGCAACTGGCCCAAGACCATCCAAAATGGAGGAGGGGTATTCGGGAAGGCGTGGAGCATCTCGAGACTTACCTTTGGGTAAAAGTGGACACTGGCGAAAACAGTGAAATGAGCACACTGCTATAGCAATACCTCACCCAACCCCTTCCCATGCCCACTGCCTCCCCAAGTATAAAACAGCCTGCGGTAGCCGTATTGGTAAGTACAGCAACCACAGACACACCCTGAGAGTGGAAGAGAGCCATCCTCATCTGTGAGGGATTGCCAATTATAATGATGATGATAATGTCAGCCCCTTTTAATAAGCATCCTTTAATAAAGAACATTGTGGAATTACAAGTTTAAAATGTTCACACTGCTTTGGAATTCTGACACATGGTCATGACAGGATCTCACCAATTAACCATCGCCTGAAGTTGCCATGCTCTGAGGTTACTTTCACCCTGTTGTGAAAGAGTTCACTGTGTGGTGAGTAACACCTGTGCTCCTTGCTAAAACCGATCATGATTTTTCATTCACTATTATTATATAAGAACACATATAGCCTATACCTGAGAGGAGATTTCAAATCAGTTTGTACTGCCTTTTAATTGTAAATGTTAGAGGATTAGCTGGAAGAAGCCTGAATGTAACTGTGCTTGCCTGTTTTCTGCTGATTCTCAAGGAGCCTGTTTTATTATTGAAGAATGTAAAGGGTTTCCCTTGGTGCCCAGGCCAGTGAAACCACAAAAAAGACACACAGTTCACACATCTGTTGATATTCATGAGATCCTCAACCTTTTGTGAGTGTACATTGAAAGTATGTGTCTGAGTGATAAAATAGTAAGTAATTGCTGGTCCTCCTATTTGATGATCTTAAGCCCCTGGGTTGAATTTAGCCCAGCATGTGGACATGAATGAAAGCAGAGTGATATGTAATTTCACACCACTGACTGCAATGCTGCTTTAATCTCATCTGGATACAGATTGGACACAGCCCACTCTCTAAACAAGCCTTGGGTCCCATCCTGCTTGCTTGGCCATGTTTGCAGCTGGAGACAACCCTGTGGAGTGTTTTGTCAGGCAGCTGCAATCATCTTTTATTTGAGTGCATCCAGATTTGATCTTTTACCATGGTCGATCATGCTGAGTCTTCAGAAAGAGAACAACAAAGGTCCTTGGAATTAATTCTCGATGTAAAGAAACTTCATTACCCACAGGGCCTTAAAATGTTGGGGCCCAGCATTTGGCAAAGAGTATAGAATTGATTTGGTTGAGGGTATTATGGAGGCACTGCATTGGCTTTGCATGGATGAGTTGTTTCAATGAATGGACTCTAGGGAGGAGCAGCGATCACAACCTCATGCTATGAAAGGACAGGAGCTGGTTAGATTATGGGAAGTGTCCAGACATCAGAGAAACAAGTCACTCGCCCATACAGTGAATGCAGGTTGGTTGAAATCCTTCAAGCATGAGCTAGATCTATTTCAGGCTCAGGCAATGATCAGTTCACACAGCAAGCAGAGAAGAACATAGAACATAGAACAATACAGCACAGAACAGGCCCTTCGGCCCTCGATGTTGCGCCGACCTGTGAACTAATCTAAGCCCCTCCCCCTACACTATCCCATCATTATCCATATGCTTATCCAAGGACTGTTTAAATGCCCCATATGTGGCTGAGTTAACTACATTGGCAGGCAGGGTGTTCCATGCCCTTACCACTCTCTGAGTAAAGAACCTGACTCTGACATCTGCCTTAGATCTATCTATCACCCCTCAATTTGTAGCTGTGCCCCCAGCAGAAGCTGAAGCCATCATCCTCGGAAAAAGGCTCTCCCTGTCCACCCTATCCAATCCTCTGATCATCTTGTATGTCTCTATTAAATCCCCTCTCAGCCTCCTTCTCTCCAATGAGAACAGCCCAAGTCCCTCAGCCTTTTTTCATAGGGCCTGCGCTCCAGACCAGGAAACATCCTGGTAAATCTCCTCTGCACCTTTTCCAATGCTTCCACATCCTTCCTGTAATGGGGCGACCAGAACTGTATGCAATATTCCAAACGAGGCCGCACTAGCACTTTGTACAGTTGCAGCGTGACATCATGGCTCCAGAACTCAATCCCTCTACCAATAAAACCTAACACACCGTAAGCCTTCTTAACAGCTCTATCAACTTGGGTGGCAACTTTCAGGGATCTATGTACATGGACACCAAGATCCCTCTGCACATCCACACTACCAAGACTCTTTCCATTGACCTGGTACTCTGCCTTCCTATTATTCCTCCTAAAGTGAATCACATCACATTTATCCGTATTCAACTCCATTTGCCACCTTTTGGCCCAATTCTGCAGTTTATCCAAGTCTCCCTGCAACCTACAACATTCTTCCACACTGTCCACCACTCCACAGACTTTAGTGTCATCTGCAAACTTACTAACCCATCCAGCTATGCCTGCGTCCAAGTCATTTATAAAAATGACAAACAGCAGTGGTCCCAAAACAGATCCTTAAGGCACTCCACACTAGTGACCTGACTCCAGGCTGAATATTTTCCATCAACCACCACTCGTTGCCTTCTTACAGAAAGCCAGTTTCTAATCCAAACTGCTAAATCTCCCTCAATCCCGTGCCTCTGTATTTTCTCCAACATGTGATCTTACTCAGGGTCAGATGACAGTTGAACTAATTTGATCACCAAAATGGTTCTGAGCAAAATTTTCCCAGGTTTTTTTTCCCATCCAAACTAGTCTCAGTTTTAATCTCACAACCCATTTCTCCCAGGAGATCAAATGGCTGCGGGTGGGTGGGGAGAGTCCGAAATGCAATCCATAACTGGCATCGCATCAATATGGAACAGGCTGGATGAGCCAGTAGGTTTTTTTTGTCTGACATCTTCACAAGTCTGTAAAAAAACCTTGCATCAGCAAAGGAGCATGACCAACAAGATTAGTTTGATTTGGAGAGAGAGAAAAAAGCAACTGCAGATTATGGATGCAATCAGATTGTGTTAGGGATAATTGCCCCTTTGTAGCAGAGTAATTTTTCACCAGAAAACTCCTTTGATGCTTTTTACACCCAAACTGGGAAATCTGATCGAACAAGAACTTGGCCACAGTCAAGCAAAGCAATGATCCCCCATGTCATTAAGATGAGAGGGAATGATTTTTCTGAAATATTAGATCAAAATAAGCACATTGCCAGGCATTCAGATTCCCTAGCCGATGTGAATCCTGAATTCTGACTAAATTAAACAACTGTTCTTTGGAGTCAGGCTATTGATGCTCAGAGAATAAGGCACATTCTAACACAATGCTAACTGTCTGGATTGCCTGCTCAAAGGCACTGACCTGCTTTCAACTGCTCCAGTGGGAAAGGTAGGGGTCAGAGGTGGGTGGCAAAACTGGAAGGAGCCACTTCTGTTCACAGAGATAAAGTAAATCCAGCCCTCACTATGTTCCTGGATAAAGACCATCCTTGCTCTCCTCCACTTCACACAACATACCCCTGACCACACTCCCCTCACAGCTGGAATTACCCCAGCCGACCCTCAGACAGCTGGAAATACCCCTGTCCCCTCACAGCTAGAAATACCATCAGGTCCCTTGCACAAACCCCACCCTCTGTATTGCACAGCTGGGCACATAGAAACTCTACAAATTGCTTCATTGTTCAATTCTCTAATGTAGAAGGAGCTGACCAAACTGATCCATTGCTGAACTGTAATCTTCTTCCTCTTCTTCTAACCTCCGCTTCTCGTTTTGGCCATCAGCCTGACCAACGAGCTAGGACTGGCATGATAGCTGAATGGTGCCATATTATTTCTACAGTTTCAGAGCCATAAGGCATTTCAAACCAAGCCTCGGAATTTTGTCCAGGTTTTGTATGAATCTCCCCTGGTAAAATTTCATACTCCTTTGTTCTTTGGCCAATCTGATGCCTCAATACCTGGAGTATATCAGCCGTCTGTTCAGCTTCTGCTGGTGCTTCAGGTCCAAGTAGCATCCAGGCTGGATGTCCTAATGGCATTTAGTTCATGGTGTTCTCACAGACATTGGGAGCGGAAGTACCCTGAGTGGGGATGTATGATATTAGTCAATATGCAAGATCGATTTGATGTCAGTGGTGCCATTTTTAACCTGAAAATTCTAACTAACACGGTCTCCAAATATGCATTCAGCAGCAGGATGCAATCTCATCATCACTATTTAAAGAATTTATTGACTACTCTCGGGGCTGTTGCTTATTAATTAATGCTGGTTTTGCTGAGTTTGTACTAGTGTTTCGTGGTTTATTCTGCCATTTCGACTTGCTGAAATTAGTGAAAGTAGTATCATTTGATCATGACCTTTCTACTGGCTTCTGCTCAGAACACAGGAACTCAGATACAGCTGCAATTGTTTGCATCTCACCTAAACCTGAAGAGCGATAGCGAGAAGGAGCAGACTTTACACGGAAGAGGACAAACTCTTAAAGAGGAAGGAGTACGAGTAGAGGAAGGCTCTCAGCAGCAGGCCGATTCTGCACTGTGCCTTCTGGGAGTCATTCTCCTACCACAAGCTCATTGACTGATGTCTCTATTTTTGCAAAGAAGGTGCTCACGAGACTCAGCTGCATTGCAACTGAACTGCAGCCTCAAAGCAGAATTAATAGGGGCTATAACATTTCCTGCATTTAATTCATTCCAGGCTGGAGCAAGTGATTTTTTTGCAATGTCACCTAGTCGCTGTCCACTGTTGCATTAGGGAAATCACAGAGCTGTGAGCAAAGAAAGCTCAATCCTTTTCATTATCTATTGACAGCAGATTGAATGAGGCTGTGGCTCGGACGGGATTATGAGTTTGTCTCTCTTGCAGGCTTCAATTGATTTCACAAACATCACGTTGTGGATACAACATGCAATTAGTGTGATGTACCAACGTTATAGCTGTGCTGGAACTACTTGACTAGAGGGCAATGGCAGGCTCTGGAGCATACATCATTAGTGCGGTTACAGAATGTTTTCAGGGTGCATAGCCTTTGAAATATCCAGTGCCTCCAACTATTCCTCAATATCATGTGACTGAATCAAATTAGTTGAAGACTTGCATTTGTGTTGCTGGGGGAAGGCAGAGATGGATCACCACTCGTCACTTCTAGCTAAAGATTGTTACAAATGCTTCAGCTTTATCTTTTGAACTGATATGTCGAACTCCGTCAACATTGAGGAGTGGGAAAACTGTGAAGTCGCTGCATCCAATGAATTGCTCAATTATCCACCATCATTTATCCCTGGATGTGGCAGGACTTTGGAGCTTAGATCTAATCTATTGGTGGTGGTATCACTTCTGTCTCTCACTTGCTGCTAATTGCTATTTGACCCCATGTGCTGGCAGCAGCTACGATGGCTTCATTCCGTGACAGCCGGCCATACCAATTGAAATTAAGCGCCATTAATAAACCTGAAGGGACTATCCACTGAGCCTCTGATTCCAGTGTATTAGCCAAGTATACATGGGCAGTGTACATGTAACAATGTAACACAAAATGTCATAGATCAGACTGTTAGTGTGTCTATCAAAACAATTTACCACGAGATCTGCTCTCAAGGAGCCCAGAAGTATTCATCAGACCATGTGCCATGATTCACTGTGATCAGTTGCAATGGTGCAAGATCTGTCCATCATGAGGGAACAACCTTCGGCTCAATATTTATGGGAAACAGCTGTGGAGGAATAGGTGGAAGAGAAACATTCTGATGCCAGTGAATCCCAAGTCTCCATTCACTTACTTTTACCATCCCACTGCCACTCATCATCACAGGGTACTCTTGGCAATGTTGCTGATGTAAGGACTGTGAGACATCATTCCCATCTGCCAGTGACTCAACAGTTCCCAGTAGCATGCTGGAGGATGGATTGCTAGACTGCTGTGCAGTCTCCAAGACCTGTGAACACTGGCATCAACAGCTAATGTGGGTTCCGTAGTCAAATATTTTTGTCTAGAATACATGATCCATTTGTCTCTGGCATAGAGTCTTTCTGGGATATGAGTTCCATTGACACTGACGCTCCTTGGAGTTCAATTTTGTGGACATTGACTTTCACTGAAGTTCAAATTCTGTGAGCACTCACTCACACAGGGATAAATTTCCATCAACACTGACTTTCCCATGTACTGACTCTCACTAGGGCACAGGTTCCTGGCCAAGCTACATTCTCATTCAATCTGCTATCTGACAATAAGGTAATGAAAAGGATTCAGCTTTCTTTGCTCACAGCTCAGTGATTTCTTTCTGGGATACAGATTCCACAAGGAATCGTAGCATCTCTACAGTGTAGAAGAAGACCATTCAGCCCATCAAGTCTGCACTGACCGTCTGAAATGCATCCCACTCTGTCTCAGCCCCCTACCCCTGTAACTCTGCATTTCCCATGGATGATACATCGAGCCTGCGTATCCTTGGACAATCAGGGCAATTTAGCATGGGCAACCCATCAAACCTGCACATCTTTGGACAGTGGCAGGAAACCCACGCAGACACGGGGTGATTGTGCAAACTCCACACAGACAGTCACCCAAGACTGGAGTCAAACCCGGGTCCCTGGTACTGTAAGGCGGCAGACTGATCACTGAGCCACTATGCCATCCCTCATGAGTCCCACAACTCCCGAGTATGACCTCTGCCATTCATTTGCATCCTCCTCCCTGCCTACCACCAGTCTCCCCCAACTGTGTCTTGTTGACTTTGAGCAAATTCATTTTGTTTTTTTACTCATGAGATGAGGACGTCGCTCGCCAAGCCAATATTTATTGACCATCCTAATTGCTGAGAGGGCAGTTAAGAGTCACATGTAAACCGGACAGTGGTTACCTTCCCTGTAGGACATTAATGAGTCAGACAGGCCTTTCTCAACAATTGGTTTGGATTCGTAGACGACATTAGACTCTTAAATCCAGATTTTTTAAACTTGAATTCAAATTGCACCATCTGCCAAGGTGGGATTAAAACCTGAATTCCCAGAAAATTACTGGGTTTCCTGGATGAACAATCCAGTGATAATATCATCAGGCCACCAGCTCCCCTTTCTGAGGGAGGGCCACCGGACCAGAAACGTTAACTCTGTTTTCTCCTCCACAGATGCTACCAAACCTGCTGAGCTTTTCCAGCAACTTTGTTTTCATTCCTGATTTACAGCATCCGCAATTCTTTTGGTTTTTACCCTCCCTTTCTCCACTGGGATACAGGTTCCATACACACCTAAGCTCAGTGGGGTACAGGATCCACATTCTCTAACTCTCACTGGGGTACATTTTCCACATTCGCTAACCCTCACTGGGGTACACGTTCCACATACACTAACCCTCACTGGGATACAGGTTCCACATTCACTAACCCTCACTGGGATACAGGGTCCACATTCACTAACCCTCACTGGGATACAGGTTCCACACTCACTAACTCTCACTGGGATACACGTTCCACATTCACTAACTCTCACTGGGATACACGTTCCACATTCACTAACCCTCACTGGGATACAGGTTCCACATTCACTAACCCTCACTGGGATACATGTTCCACATGTACTAACTCTCACTGGGATACAGGTTCCACATTCACCAACGCTCACTGGAATACAGGTTCCACATTCACGAACTCTCACTGGGATACACGTTCCACATGTACTAACTCTCACTGGGATACAGGTTCCACATTCACTAACCCTCACTGGGATACAGGTTCCACATTCACTAACCCTCACTGGGATACAGGTTCCACATTCACTAACTCTCACTGGGACACAGGTTCCATATGTACTAACTCTCACTGGGATACAGGTTCCACGCTCACTAACTCTCACTGGGACACAGGTTCCACATGTACTAACTCTCACTGGGATATACGTTCCACATTCACTAACTCTCACTGGGACACAGGTTCCACATTCACCAACGCTCACTGGAATACAGGTTCCACATTCACTAACTCTCACTGTGATACAGGTTCCACATTCACCAACGCTCACTGGAATACAGGTTCCACATTCACTAACTCTCACTGGGACACAGGTTCCATATGTACTAACTCTCACTGGGATACGGGTTCCACGCTCACTAACTCTCACTGGGACACAGGTTCCACATGTACTAACTCTCACTGGGATATACGTTCCACATTCACTAACTCTCACTGGAATACAGGTTCCACATTCACTAACTCTCACTGGGATACAGGTTCCACATTCACCAACGCTCACTGGAATACAGGTTCCACATTCACTAACTCTCACTGGGATACAGGTTCCACATTCACCAACGCTCACTGGAATACAGGTTCCACATTCACTAACTCTCACTGGGATACAGGTTCCACATTCACCAACGCTCACTGGAATACAGGTTCCACATTCACTAACTCTCACTGGGATACAGGTTCCACATTCACTAACTCTCACTGGGACACAGGTTCCATATGTACTAACTCTCACTGGAATACATGCTTTCCTCCCTGGCACCCACAGTAGCTGATACTTTCCATAGTTCTCTCTTTTCTTGTATAGACTCTGTTTTCCTACAAATTGCTCATCATCATCCCTCTTCACAAAATTAAGTTCCTCGACTTCTCTCTTCTTATACCATCTTAAACGTCCTTTACCTATCAAAAGTTCTTGTGGTGTTGTCTCCTCATAAATTCCCGCTGATCTTTTCTGGAACTCAATGCTTGAGTCCTTTTTTTGTCAGGTTTCTGTCCCAGCAAAAATACCAAAACATCTGTTATCAGGGAAACAAATTGCAGTCTCTGTGACCCAGGCTCAGGTAAATGATGCCTCCTGGTGTGTCTGCAATCTATAACACAGCTGATCACAATATCTGCTCCAATGATCCTGCTGTCATCCAGCTGCCTGAGGATCCACACTCGTGCTTTTTTCTTATCTATTTAAGTGCGGCCAAAGAATTTCCTGTATTGATTTATCTTCTGCCTCTGCACAATTACCTCAGATCTCTCCATGATCTCTCTTTATTTACATTCTGTTTCTCATCTGTATACTATCCCTCAGTGACATCCTGCAAAACCACATCAGTTTTCGTATGTGTGCTGAAAACCCTCAGTTCTACACCAGCACTTCTTCTGAACTCTCCATTATCTCTGAGTGATCAGACTGTGTACATGACATTCAATATTTCCTCCAAATAAGTATTGAAAGACTGAAACCATTGTCTTTGGATCCCACCAAATCTGCATTCCTACATCACCAACTCCAATTTTTTTCCCTGGCAACTGCCTGAGAATGAACCAGATTGTTCACAATCTCCGTATCATGTTTCAACCTGAAATGTGCTTCCTACCTCAATTCTGCACAATCACAAAAACCATCTATTCCCAGCTCTGTAAATTAAGTTGCCTTTGTCCTTAGCTCCCACATTCAACCCTTTGTAAACGTGGTCATCCAAAATTCCGTAGTCTGCCCTAACTCTCACCATCTTGTTCATCCATCACTCTCATGCTCTGGCATGCTTTGTAAAATAACTCCACAGAGACTGGTATCCCATCACCAAGTCACCTTTTATTTACACAGAGAGAGTCCTTGACACTGACCCAGCGCCCTCAGACCCAACTCGCAGAGAGAACAGGATCTTTCATACTCTTGTTTTAATGATAACTTGTCAGCATCCACAATTTTAAATGTTGCACTATTGGTGGCCATGAACGTGGTGGCTCAGTTGCTAAATTCCCTTCCTAAGATTTGCTTTGCTTTCCTCCTTTAAGACAGTCCTCCACACCCAGCTCCTGGACCAAGCTTTTGGCCACCTGCTCTGAAGTCTCCTCCTAAATCTTGGCATTATATTTTTGCTTCATAAAGTCCTGTCAACATGCCTTGGGACATTTGATTATGCTGAAGGAATTATTCAAAGACAAGTTGTTATTAGTTGTTGCCCTAAAGGCATTGACTCCAACTGCACTTTCATGGCTTCTAAATAAGACTGAAGAGCAATTCTGCAGGCAATGAGAATTTATTCATGTATAGATTCACAAGAAAGAAAGTAAAATACTGCAGATGCTGGAAATATGAAATAAAGACAGAAAGTGCTATGGAAACTCAGCAGATCTGTGGAAAGAGAAACAGAGTTAACGTTATGGGTCCAGTGTGAATCTTCATCAAAACTTGAGTTCAGAATTATGAAGAACAGTCATGTTGAACTCAAAATATTAACTCTGTTTTTATCTCCACATTTTTCATTTTGCTACAGTTTCATAAGCATTGACTCTTACCGGGATATGGTTTCACAACATAGGAACACAGGAATATAAGAACAGGAGTGGGCCCTTCAGCTCCTCAAGCCTGTTCCACCATTCCCTGAGATCACAGCCAATTTGTGGCCAAACTCCAGGTACCTGCCTCTGGCCAATATCCTTTAATACCTCTGTTTAACAAAAGTTTGTCTCTCTCAGATTTAAAACTAACAGCTGATCTCGCATTAACTGTCATTACTGGAAGAGAGTTCCAAACCTGTATCATCCTTTATGTGTAGAAGTGCTTCCTAACATCTTCTCCTGAGCAGTCTGACCCTAATTTTGAGATTATACCTTTAGTTTTAGAATCCACAATCAGTGGAAATAGTTTATCTTTGTCGACTTTGCCTTTTACTGTTAATATCTTTAAAACTTCTGATCACATCTTACTAAAAATGAACAAAGAAAATTACAGCACAGGAACAGGCCCTCTGCCCTCCAAGCCTGCACTGACATACTGCCCAGCACAACTAAAACCCCCCTACCCTTCCAGGGACCATATCCCTCTATTCCCATCCTATTCATGTATTTGTCAAGTCGCCCTTTAAAAGTCACTATCGTATCTGCTTCCACCACCTCCCCCAGCAGTGAGTTCCAAGCACCCGCCACCCTCTGTGTAAAAAAACTGCCTTGTAGATCACGTTTAAACCTTGCTCCTCACACCTTAAACCCATCGCCTCTAGTAACTGACTCTTCCACCACAGGAAAAAGCTCTGACTGTCCACTCTGTCGATGCCCTTCATAATCTTGTAGACCTCTATCTGGTCTCCCCACAACCTCAGTCATTCCAACAGAAACAACCCAAGTTTCTTCAACCTCTCCTCATCACTAATGCCCTCCATATCAGGCAACATTCTTGTAAATATTTTCTGTATCCTCTCCAAAGCCTCCACATCTTTCTGGTAGTGTGGCAAACACACTAACCCTCGAAATTCTATAGAAAGCAGGTCTAATTGAATAAATATTGACTGTCATTGGGGTACATTTCCAGAGGCTGTTAGGCTTCTTACTTTATGAGTACCATGGCATTGACTCTCACTGGGCTTCTGATTTGACAAGAACAGACTCTCAGTGATGTACAATTTGACAACGCTGACACCTAGTTTTCTACACATTGCTCACTGATTCCCCTTGCGTTGCAGTTTTCACGGACAAGCTATCCCCTAGTATCTGCATCAAGAAGATGGTGTGAACTGTGAGAGTGAGGGCCAGCGAGGCAACTGAGGAGAAGAGAGAAGGTACAACCTATTCCTATGGTTCCTTCATATTGTTTTACTACAACTTGTGGAGGAACGGCATGATGCTGAGGGGATGGTGGTGCCACATAGTTTTGTTTTTGTTTTGTTTTCCTGATCAAAGAAAATTAGCTGTAACTTATCAGCTTAGGATGTATGCATCTCATACCACCTGGGGATGGATTGCATGAATTCAGCCAGATTCAATATGTGTGCCAGATACTTTTCAGCTAACAGCCCTTTTATTTATATAACTTGTCTGCTTCTGATGGGTGTCACGACTCGTGCGCCCATCAAGTTGAAAGTGACAGGCCCTTGACTTCAATCCAGCACAAGCCAATTAATCTTTTGACATCCAGATCTGAAGAGCTATCTTGATAGCTGTTCTATTGCTGTGGAATACCAATGCTAAAGCTCAATAACACATCCTTTAATAATATTTTCTGGAGTGCTGAATTTTGTGAAACTTACAAAGTCAACCTTATCACTCACACATCTGGTAATTGGACAAGTTTCAAGCACTGTGCATCGATAAATGGTGTTTCCTTGATCACTGCTCCATCAAAGTGCTCTCAATGTTGTTGCGTGGCGGGCAGATACTGCACTACTTTTGGATAATGAGATAACAAAGTGTGGAGCTGGATGAACACAGCAGGCCAAGCAACATCTTAGGAGCACAAAAGCTGATGTTTCGGGCCTAGACCCTTCATCAGAAAAGTGGGTTGGGGAGAGGATTCTGAAATAAATAGGGAGAGAGGGGGAGGTGGATCGAAGATGGATAGGGGAGAAGATAGGTGGAGAGGAGACAGACAATTTAAAGGGGCAGGGATAGACCCTGTAGAGGTGAGTATAGGTGGGGAGGTAGGGAGGGGATAGGTCAGTCCGGGGAGGAGGAACAGGTCAAGGGCGCGGGATGAGGTTAGACAGTAGGAAATGGAGGTGCGGCTTGAGGTGGCAGGAGGGAATAGGTGAGAGGAAGAACAGGTTAGCAAGGCGAGGACAGTTTTGGGATGCAGTCGGCGGGAGGGGAGATTTTGAAGCTTGTGAAATCTACATTGATACCATGGGGCTGCAGGGTTCCCAAGCGGAATATGAGTTGCTGTTCCTGCAGGAGGTGAGGGGGCAGGTGTAGCACTTCCTGCGGTTGGAGGGGAAAGTGCCAGATGTGGTGGGGTTGGAGGGGAGTGTGGAGTGGACAAGGGACTCCCAGAGAGAGTGGTCCATCTGGAAAGCAGATAAGGGTGGGGATGGAAAAATGTCTTTGGTGGTGGGGTTGGATTGTAGATGGCGGAAGTGTCAGAGGATGATGCATTGGATCCGGAGGTTGGTGGGGTGGTATGTGAGGACTAGGGGTAATTCTCTTATGGTGGTTATTGCGGGGATGGGGTGTGAGGGATGAATTGCGGGAAATGTGGGAGACATGGTTGAGGGCGTTCTTGACCACTGAAGTGGGGGAGGTTGCGGTTCTTGAAGAACGAGGACATCTGAGGTGTGCGGGAGTGGAATGCCTCATCCTGGGGACCACATATGGCGGAGTCAAAGGAATTGGGAATAAGGGGTGGAATTTTTGCAGGAAGGTGGGTGGGAGGAAGTGTATTCTAGGTATCAGTGAGAGTGGGTGGGCTTGAAATGGATATCGGTTTCTAGGTGGTTGTCTGAGATGGAGACAGAGAGGTCCAGGAAGGTGAGGGATGTGTCGGAGATGGCCCAGGTGAACTTGAGGTTGGGGTGGAAGGTATTGGTGAGGTGGATGAACTGTTCAAGCTTCTCTTGGGAGCAAGAGGCGGCGCCAATACAGTCATCAATGTAACGGAGGAAGAGGTGGGGTTTAGGGCCAGTGTAGGTGCGGAAGAAGGATTGTTCCACATAACCTACAAAGAGGCAGGCAGAGCTTGGGCCCATGCGGGTATTCATGTAACCTCCTCTACGTTTGGATAATACCTGATTATCTTTCAAATCAGTACTGCACTTTCTAAGAAAGCTCCCCAGAGATATTTTAATTGTGAATTGCATTCATACAATAAAGCTCGCTTTTAAAAGAAATGCATTGTGTCGCCTAAAGCTTTAAAAAGTAATTATTCATGGTCAATTGTCATAAGGCTCTGACCAGTTTCCGGGTGATTAATATATTACTATTTCAGACAGCATTCCCAAAATAGTCAATGTCCTGGTGAGGACTGATCAACTTGCACCCTCTTTTATTCAACTGTCCCCTCAGCTGGTCATAATAAGGTCATTTTTAAATGTATCCCTTCCACTGTGGGATTCCTTCCTGACCAAATGAATTTATGTTTTGAAATAAACCAATTTAAACAGGCTTTCCTGATTTAAGGGTGAGTTTGTTAGTCAGAAAACACAATAATGGGGCACATAAAGAACAGTCCTGATTTAGGAACATCTAACTTACGAATGCTTGTACATACAAATGTGATCGCATACTGGGTGTAATTTTGATGACCCAGCACACAAGTGTTTGCTGTACTCACATACAGTTGCTTTATATTGTCCTGCATTGTGCTACACCCAGTGTACAAATCAACTTGTCGGTGGAGTCCAGACCAGAAACTATTCGCAAGCCGAGTTCAAAAATTAAAAAATCCGCAATCAGTTACCAAAACCAGAAATTGTTGAAAAAACGTGACAGGTCTGGCAGCATCTGTAGCAAGAATTCAGAGTTAATGTTTCAGGTCCAGTGGCCCTTCATCAAAACTGATTAGAGCCTGGAAAAAGTTGATAGACATGCTGAAGATGGTGTTGGGGAGAGGGAGGCATAAATAATAGGGGGAGGTGGAGCCCATAGAGACAGAATAAAGCAGTTGGGAAGACAGAGAAATGGGTAAAGGGAGAATCAGTAGCTGCTAATGGGGACCATGAGTGGCTGACAAGGGGTTGTTTGTGGTAGCAACCCAAGTGATGACAAGGCCTGGTGTGTATGGGTGTTGGGGTTAAAAGGTACTCAAGCTCTAACATTATTGAACTCAGTACTGAATCGGGTAGGTTGCAAGATCCCCAAGCAGAAAATAAGGCATTTGTCTATTTCTGGATTGTTCATGAAGAGCAAATAGTAAAACTTTACAACTGTTATGATGGGAGATACTTTTAGCGCTGATCTTAGTAGGCGAGCAAGATGTTGGGTTTTGGAAATCACTTAAAAGACTTTTGTCCTACTTCCTTTTGACTATAGTTTTACTTGCTTTCTGACTTCAGCAAAGTGGGAGAAACTCTCTTCCCACAGCATAGGGATAACTAGGGTTGATTTTCAGTTGTGACCTTCACGACACCTTACTTTGTCCACAAGCACACTGAGAATAGATTGAAATCGGAATGTAAGGCATATTCTTGTGTATTTTGAAAGAAGAAAACACAAACGTGTGTGCAGTTGGTACACAATCCACAGGAGATAAGCAAAAGCTGGGGAGATCAGTAATGATTAACTCCTCACTACCTCTTTTGCCACGGGAGATCCCAGTCCAGTTTGTTTTGATTTGCCTCCTTTTCTTTTAAGGCATGTTCCTTGAAATTCTCTTGGCGCTGTTAGGTGTTAAATTTCACGGTTCCTCCAAAATAGCTACTCAATTTATATCCGTTGACATCTTTCTGTTGTATATCTTTTTTAAGCAATAAGTTGTAATTAAAAGTTGAATATGTCTGTAAGAAGGAGGACAGTCTCTCGCGATACAGCTGACTGCATTTTCTGATGCTAGTGAGAGTTACTGTTGTCAAATTGTCTGTCACTGAGAGTCAGTTCTTCGGAACTAGCAGCCCAGTGAGAAACAGTGCTCTGGAGCTCAGAATGCAGAAAGAATCGGAGCTTCTGTATTTGCAGCCAGTGAGAGTCAATGTTTGTCATCACCCTTGTCATGGCATCAACTGAAAAACTGAGCAATTGATTCTT
Organism: Stegostoma tigrinum; assembly: GCF_030684315.1. Lineage (NCBI taxonomy): Eukaryota > Metazoa > Chordata > Chondrichthyes > Orectolobiformes > Stegostomatidae > Stegostoma > Stegostoma tigrinum. Next base: position 19,068,826 of record NC_081378.1, on the reverse strand, counting down.
GTAACTGTTGCTTATAACACATCAGTTTGAGACAGTGAATTCTACAGTTTACCCTTACTTGGAACTGATCCTCAAGCATATCCCATAGTTTAGTAGGACCCCTGTGGTCCCCTTGAGACACTGCTGAAGTGTTGACCCTGCAGAATGCCTTATTTCCAGTGGCTTCCTATATTTTCACTGCTGTCATTTGCAAGTGCTGTCTATTGCTTGAGGAATTTATAGAGGTCTTGATATAATAGGGTTACTCTGAGTGGACATTTTGCAAAGCTGCTGCTGCTTTCCCTTTGCATTTTTGTCATCTTGCCCTGTCCTGTTATCAGCTACAGTTTAAGCTTGATATAAGGCTCGCATAATTTTTACTTTTTGCACAGCAACTGTACTTGAGGTTGCCTTGACAGCCCTGCAAATTCTACAGTCCAATTTGGAACCAGCTCTGCCTGAACAGTCTCACAAATTAGGCACACACTGCTCTTGCAGATTTTTTATCCCTTGGGTTTCCATGTTAAATGTAACTTCTGCATTGCTCCAAGGCTTTCTCTGAGGGGTTTCAAGCCCAGCATCTCTGTCTTTTTATTAGAAAACTCCCCAGCTCTGTTCTCCATGTTATACTTCTTGTGTTATCAGCAACTGTCACAGATTAAGTAGCATTGTTTCAGTTTACTTGAAAATCTCATGCAGATTTATTTAACAGCTCATTCTGTAGCATACTATTACAGATAATTATGGATCATTTGGACTCTTACATACTTCTGATGGGCAACATGGGCTGTTGCTCTTGTTTCATCCTGATCCTTGGCTCATTCGCATATTTGGCTCTTAAGTTCTGAATAGGTTAGCACACAGACAATACCCTGAGGAACTCCTGAAACAATATTCTGCAGTAGTCACAACTATCATCCACAAGTCACGGCCATCTTTCCTTGCGCTAGGTATGGGCCCAGTCAGAGGAGAAATCTCCCTAAGTCCCCTTGATTCATTTACGCTGGGAAGCCATGATGCCACACTTGGCCAAATGCTGACTTAATGTTGAGGCCATTCTCTCTCACCTCATCACTTGAATTCAGCTCTTCTGACTGTGGTTGAACCAATACTGTACTGAACTCTGGAAACTCAGTTTGTAACACAGACAGAACAGAAACTGAGCATCAGCAACAAGTACTTGGAGCGTTTGATGTTCCTGTCTGTTAGTTAGTCAATCTGTGGGGAGATTACTGAGCAGTCAGTCGGTTGAAACAGTAACTATTTTATGATGTATGAAGGGACCAAGTATATTGTTTCTCAAAATGTGTCTAACTCTGCTGAAGCCATTATCTAATTCTTTAAGGTGTCTGTCTTGTGTTCTCTTAACATCAATGGGAATTGCTATTCATCAAATCCCAGATATTAACTCTTTAGGCCCTATTACTCCATTACCCCGACAACTCCTTGTTGACTTTGTTTTGGATTTTTGTTTGCATACCATCACAGCACCGCGTCCCCTCTCCCCCCTGCCCACAACGTGCCTTAGAACAAAGATTCATTCTGTCAGAAGGCTTCAAAACTCTGCCTGATCCTGTCATATACAGAAGATCTAAAGTCTTTTACTGACTTTGTGTACTTTCCCTTGAATGGCCTTCATTGAGGTGTGTAGTATCAGGATGTAGTGATTGGATCTGGGTGCATCTTGTTGACTGGGGTTGTTAACCTGGGCCAATCAGGAAGCCCTGACTAGTATAAACAGGGGCTCCTGGAGAAGGAGTTCATGGTGTCCACCAATACTTGATATCTCTCGGGAGAGGTGGGCATCACGGGATGTGGAATGCCTTATTTCTCCAACCAGTTCCATTTTAATTTGACCCCTACCCTCCCCTTCACCTTTTTGTTTGCGTAGGCAGTGCCCCCGGGGGGTCTGCTTGCTGCCGGGTCTTAAGTCACATAAGTTTCTGGTGGTAGACTATCAATAAAGATATTTACACAAAAAAAATGAAGGGTTTAAAAGAATTGTAAAAAATGAACTTTATTAAGAAAAAATAAGCTTTATAGTCTTAGGAACACAAAAGCTGACTTTTCGGGCCTAGACCCTTCATCAGAAAATGATGAAGGGTCTAGGTCTAAAATGCCAGCTTTTGTGCTCCTAAGATGCTGCTTGGCCTGCTGTGTTCATCCAGCTCCATACTTTGTTATCTCGGATTCTCCAGCATCTGCAGTTCCCATTATCTCTGATCACAAGCTTTCTAATCTCCTCAGTCCAGGAGACTGACTCTGAGTTGCTTGGCTACAGCCAGTGTACTGTGTACAAGTAAATAAAGGGTGAGTTGGTGATGAGATACTGGCCTCTCTGCAGCTATTTTATAGACCCCTGTCTGAAATTCTGGTGCAACATCACGGTTCACCCCAATGAGTAACTGATACCTTTGATGAATAGACTATCAAATGCTCCAAGTACTTCTCACTGACACTCAGTTTCTGTTCTTTCATTAAGAGAGATTTGATGCATGATAGAATGCAAAAAGTAGTATTTGATATAAACCATTTTATCTTGTATAAAATCTTCCTTAATTATCTTCTCTCTGGGAAATCATTCCTTCTCTGCCTTGGTCCCTTACCATACCTTCTTCCCTTGCACCAGCTCGAGTAGATTTTCTCTTTTTCTAGAAGTAAACCTGTTGTCTTCAATAGGACAGGTCTCAGTATTGCTGAAAAAGACACATTCTGTCAAAACTCATCAGGACAATTTGCAAGAATACTAACTGTAACAGCCTAGTTGGATGAGGCAATGGCCTAGTGGTATTATCGCTGGACTATTAATCCAGAGACCCAGATAATGTTCTGGGGGCCCAGTTTCGAAAACTACCATAGCAGATGGTGGAATTTGAATTCAATAAAGTATCTGGAATTAAGAATCTAATGATGACTATGAATCCATTGTCAATTATCAGGAAAAACCCATCGGGTTCACTAATGTCCTTTAGGGAAGGAAACTGCCATCTTACCTGGTCTGACATATATGTGACTCTAGACCCACAGTAATGTGTTTGACTCTGAACAACTCTCTGAGCAGTAGGGGTGAGCAATAAATCGTCTAGCCAGCGATGCCCTCATCCCATTTGCGAATGAAGGAAATAAAAGCTGGAGTTGTTTCACATTACTATTATGCTGTAGCAACACAGACAGCAACACTAACAGATGCTGTCACCAAGCCAACAAGATGTTATACTTATAACACAAATGATTCACATGATGTATGAGCTTCAGTGTCAGTATGACGCCAGGTATGCAGGCCATACAACTTGGAGACAAGTGGATCATATGAAAAAGCATGCCATTTCCGATGTTGGCAACAAACACCTCTCACCCATCCCTTCCTCCCACCTCAAGCCGCACCTCCATCTCCTACCTACTAACCTCATCCCACCTCCTTGACCTGTCCGTCTTCCCTGGACTGAGCTATCCCCTCCCTACCTCCCCACCTATACTCTCCTCTCCACCTATCTTGTTTTCTCTCCATCTTTAGTCCGCCTCCCCCTCTCTCCCTATTTATTCTAGAACACTCACCCCATCCCCCTCTCTGATGAAGGGTCTCGGCCCGAAATGTCAGCTTTTGTGCTCCTGAGATGCTGCTGGGCCTGCTGTGTTCATCCAGCCTCACATTTTACTAACTGTATCCAATCTGCCCATGCTGGCACACAGTGTTCAACATTTGGTATTATCCTGCAATTAGACAACATTTGTTCGATAATCCAGAGCATGCAAAAAATTATGCTAACTCCAATTTGGGATTATCAGACAGGCTCATAGTATAGCGTGCTTGCATGTGCTGGAATTTACATAAATTAACACATAGTGCCCTGTTCTTTGCAGATAGAAAGAATATGTATATGCACAACATCAGGTTTCAACTCAACCAAATTAGACATCCGTTCACTGGTTCATTTCTCAGGGCAATGCCCTGACCAATCAGTGCCAACCTGTTGGTTTAAACTTTAAATAAAATTTGGCTGCTAACTGTCAATCAGTATAATAGGTGCCTTCTTCAAGGCAGCACCTCTACAAAGCAGAGTTTCCTTGGCAGCTAATCTCCTCTTAAGTTGTTTTGCCATTGAATTGGTACCCTTGTGAATGGTCCTGATGAGTGCAAGACAAAATGTTAAATAACTAACTGTTCTCGATCTTGAACTCTTTCATAATCCTGAATGTTTGGCCCTGGCAGCAACTTTATCTCAGAATAGTAAGCGTGTTCACAGCTTTCTGCTCACCAATAATTCTGACAGTGTTAACTGAATAGATCTATTGTCTAGAAATGCAGTCTTGAAATCAGTGCTTTGGTATTCCTTACTTATTTTCTGCTTCACTATTGAAATGGGATTATACTTCAGGGAAATTGTAAGACGCAAAAATCCACAGTTTGCTTCAAAGTGTTTGAAGTAATTATGGGCAAATTGTGAGCCATGAAGTGGAAACAAGCCGGTCAGGAAGCTAGATGTAACAAAGGTTTCCTTTAAAGCCTGAAAGAATGTGTTAATGGTCATGCTGCATGGACATTTGACCTCAATCCCCTTGGAAGAATAATCAATGACAGTGAGATAAGATGCACTTTCCCTAAGATCATCCATAACGGTAAAACGTTCCCTGTGTTCAAGTAAGGTTTTCATCCCCATGCCACTAATCAGCCTTGGATGCAGTATTGACAGATGTGGATACATTCCTCATTCTGCATCTGATCACTGCAGTTAACTGAGTGTATAATTTTATCTGACTATTCACGTCAACATTCTCCAGTGCACGATGATCAGTGGTCATTCTGGACAATCTGCAGTTAGTTGAAGCTTGTCCAGGACAATTGTCATTTTGCAAGTAAATCGCACTAATCTCAACTCGAACCTCTGGATTCTCAGAGGTATTAATTGAGCCCCTTTCCATCAAGTAAGAAAACTAGATATTTAGCAAGTTCCATTCTATCGAAGAAGGAAAGTAGGGGTTTAGAGGTCTCTCGCCATGAAGACATTTAAACTAATAATATAATATAAGAACTTTTCACAAACCTATGTGACCCCTCTTTACCTATTACAATGTATCACCTCTCAGTATCAGATAATGGCCAAGATGCGTAATAAATTGGCCCATCTTGTTCTTGTAAAAGGCTGGCCCTGAGTCCTGTAGATGGATCTGTTACAATTGTGGTTGGTAGTGAGTGGTAATAATGTGTTAAGATCATGGAATTACAGAAACATACAGTACAGAAAAGACCCTCAGCCCCACTGAGTCAGTACCACCAAAAGTACACTATTACCTTCACTAGTCCCACTTTACCACACTAGGCCCGCAACCTTGAATATTATGTCACTTCAAGTGCTCATTCAAGTACTTTTTAAAGGTTGTAAGGTTATCCCTGCGTCAACAATCCTCTGCAAATTCATGGTCTTATGAATTTGCACTGCCCTATCGAATGCACATTTTTCTCCAGTGTTTCTTTGATGTCTGATTAATGCCTTGTCTTCCAATAGTACCATCTGCTATTGCAATACTCCAGGATTAATACTGTGTTGATTTCCTATCCAATCTTGACGCAATTTGATATCTGGAGAATCTTTTTCTCTGAATTGCCCAGTTTCCAATTTGATCTGGTTCTTCCATATTCCTAAGCATCTCAGGAAGTAGAAACTTTGTCCTACAATTTTCAGTAGATTACTTGCAGTTTTAAATTTTTATTCCCGTATTGGAAATTCCCCACCCTGTTAAGCCTGCCTCCTAGTGTGGTCACTTTTTGTCTGTAGAATATCTCTGCCTGGACTTGGTATTTCTTTCTTAATCATTAAAACCATTGAAAGCTGTTAAATTTATTTCAATAATCTCTTCACTTCCAGTTCCTGGAGAATCAGATAGTAGCACCCATTTCTTTGGCTTTGCATTCCTTTTGTAAATTTCACAGTGTTGTGACTGTGATAGGTGGAATGTGCTCATTACCAAACCTTATTACTCCACTTCTTGCATCATATGCTGCTTCAGTTAGGTGTTGCATGTTGAGTTTGGCGGATCCGGATTTCAGGAATGGGGCATGGGTATTTTGGGAAAGGGATGGGGTTTCAGGTTATGGTTGAAGTTGGGTTGGGAGATGTTCAGGTCCACCAGGGTTGGGCTAGGCATATGGTAGTGGGGTGGGCTATCAAAGGTGAGTTAAGAGCTCAGTTTAATATATACCCAGGAATTAGAATAGGTTTTTAATTCTCTAACCTTTCCGAGGTAACTATTGAGCTTTAGTGAATTTGAACCTGCTGACTTTAAAGTGTTCTTCAGAGGATTCTGCAGTGTAAGGATTTCCTCTGGGTTCTGACATGCAACTCATATCTACACTGCAGATAATATTTGGAATACTTGAGTCACTGTGCTGTCTCTTTGTTGCACATGGTCCACAACAGTTTGCCTTTAGCACCATATTTTTGGATATGCTTAGTGCTGCTCCAGCAATCCTCACTGAACCATGATTGTTCCCATGGCCTGAAGGTAGTGGTAAAGTGTGTGTTGTGGTAATGATGGGGTAATGGGAAGATTTATAAAACATGTACATACCTTTCTTGACAGTCAGTGTTTCCTGTGCTCTCTATTCCTTACTCTGTTTCCGAACAAGCAGTGATAGTCTCGCAGAATCTCTACAGTGCAGAAAGAGGCCATTCAGCCCATCAAGTCTGCACTGACGCTCCAAAGAGCACCCCACCATATCAGCATTACAGCCTAAAAATGTAATATCATGGAGTATGGCCAATCCACCTAACCTGTACATCTTTGGACTGTAGGAGGAAACCGGAGCACCTGGCAGAAACTCATGCAGACACAGGGAAAATGTGCAAACTGCACATAGACAGCCACTCACACCTGGAACCAGCCTGATGAAGGAAGTAAACTGGAAATGTTGACTTTAATGGTCCCCTGATGCTGCCTGGCCTGCTGCGTCCCTCCAGTTCCACACTGCATTGGCTCTAACTCCAGCATCTGTAGTTCTTGCTATCTCTGGGTTCTAGGGATATAGGACTATATTGAAACATCCTTCGCAATGTTATCGGACTGTGGACAAGCATGGGGGGATGTTCATCAAAGCCAAGTGTGGCCATGGAATCACCTGCAGACAGTGCCAATTAGTGGGAGAAACTGGATAGCAAATAAAAAGGGAATCCTAACATTTTGTTCCACCTTATTTTCCTAGCACATAGAGATTAAATGCTGCTTCCCTGAAGCTGCTCCAAATGAAGTCTGGAAGCTTCTCATCTTTGTGTCCCACATTCAGTTTATTTGTTGAGATACAGAAGAAAAACGCTTACATTAAATCTGCATTTAAACGAGGCTGATGCTCGAGTGCTGCGCTGCCCTAACAGAAGAGCCATTTTTTTGGATGAGACTTTAAACTCAGGCCCGAGCTGGCGTCAGGTTAAATGATCTATGCAGTTCTTACAGTACAGGAGAGGAGTTCTCCCTTCCTTAACACTGGTCAAAATTGGTCCTTCAGTCAACATCTAAAAAAAAAGCCTGATAATTTGGTACTTAGGCTGTTTATGGAATCCTGCTTTGTGTAAACTGGCTCCTGTGTTTTCTAATTTTCTACAGCAACTACACTTTAAAAGTACTTTGCTGGCTGCAAAGTACTTCAGAACATCTTAAGCTTGCGGAAGGTGCTTTATAAATGCAGGTTCTTCATCATTGGTTGCTGTACTGTGTCAGCAAGTATAGGACAGCTAGTGATTAAAGCCTTCAGGCACAAACCTGGACCAGAACATTCTGCAGAGTCTCATGAGATGGTGACAGGCGGTTCAAAGGTGGCCTGCTCAGACCTTTCTTGTTAATTGTGTTATTGGACTACAATTTGCTGCTCATTGACTTACCCAGAGGCTCCTGCTGGCAGAATACTGTGCGAGTCAATCACCTCTTAGACTGGGCACCATCAATACTTCAGCTCCTCACCCCAGTGCAAACTATTCACACTATCTTCTTGTTTAAATGTACTATTTTCTTTACTTTATTTACTTTAATATTCTGGTATCATCAGCTCTGATCTGTCACTGCCATTTTTCATCTAACTATCAGTGATCACATAATTCGGTACAGTCTGTTTTTGATTTTATCTTTCCCTAAACTATTCAACCTTTCACTGTATGGTATCAAGCATCCTTCACCTGCCAGTACAGACCTAATATTACACACCCAGTAAAAATTACACTGCATAGCATTTCACACACGTAATATATAAAACACTTGGAATGATAGAAAACTGAGTGAGTTAATCTGTTAACAAGGCATTTAACAAGTAATGATCCCACTTAATTGGCAACTTGCCGTTGCCGAATGGGAAACTTGCCACGCTGTTTGTTAAAAGAATAAAAGATACCGTTATATGCTCCTGATTGGAAGATCAGTCACACGGCACTTCTTGTACACTTCTGCCCCAATTCTCACCATAGCCCAGGCTGCTCAGATCTCTGTACGATTCACCCGTATTGCTCATCAAGTCTATGTTTGTCAAGTTGAACACTTCCTCTTTATTTCTTTATTTTTTTGCCTTTATATTCTATGTTTCAGTTTATTTTTCTACGTTTCAAGATGGCACTGGAGAGTGGTGACACGAAGCAACACTTTTCTCTGTATTCTGTACCAAAATACAATAAATATAATTCAATCAAATATAAATCCATACTGGACAACAGGCAAGACTTTGAGAAATAGATACATGGAAGTCAGAATAGGTATTTAGGGGCATCAGCTCACAATTTGCTCTGAGGTGCCTCCATGTTGGATACTGGGTGGCAACATCTCAGGGAACATGCTTTGGGCAATGGCCACATTCTCCTACGTTCACAGACATTGGCATTTGACAAGCACTACCTTCTAAAAAAAAACTCATGACTCATCTCCGATCTACTTAAAGAATACTTCTGTATTTCAACGCTGCACCTCACACTGCTCTGGCAACTATCACTGTAATGCTGTGGCAAGGATACTGTGCACTCAGGCACCTGCACCCAGATCATGGACTGGATCCAGCTGAAACTCTAGGCTCTTAACATTTTGTCATAGCACAGAACCAGGTCCTTTGTCCACTTCTCCAAGTCCAGGGGCTTGGAGCCAGTCGATCAGCCTCTCAGACCAGTCAGAGTCTTGATCCTCCCTACTTAAGGGGTGATCAGCGAAATGCCAGGCAGCCCACTATCCATCTCAATTCACTGACTCATTGTGGGGCTTTTTACTGCTGGAATGTCAGATAGACAGGTATTAGGGAGATGAAAGTCAGGGGCACAGTTGTCAGTTGCTATACAGGTGAAGAGGTGTCCTGAGTGAGTGTGTAGCCAGCATAGTAGGTATGCAGGCTTAATGATGTTAGAGGTTCATGTGAGTGAGGGAAGATATTGCAGGCAATAATGAACATGATAGGGGATTAGCCTCGGTGGGAGGTGGGTGCAGCAGCAGAGATGTATGTGAGGTATCTGACAGAGAACAATAACATTTACACTGGTAGAATGAAGAAGGGCATTCCCTGAGTCTGGACTGACATGGCTTTTCTGGGTGTTTAAAAGTTTTATGAATGGCACAGGTACAAGGGATCCTGGCTCTTGGTAGATACTTGCTGAGTGGTGAGTTGGTATCAGAACAGCGCACAATACAATTGGCCTAGAATTGGACCAGACGGACACCATAAGGAAGGGTTAGGCATTTGAAGATGCAGGTTTGGTAAGATCAGGCATGAAATCTCATTGGCCCTCCTGTGAAGAAACAGTCCACCACCCGCAAAACCTGACATAGCTCGCACTTTGACGCAAAAATAATCTAAAATTCAGCCCTATGTAATTGTCCAAAATTGCATGATATTTCCTTCCATAGCAATATAATAAATTACTTTATAGCTCAATATCATGCTGTTTGATCCAGTGTCATTTATAGTGTAATATGTATGTATTTTCTCCCTTGTAATTTCATACAGCTATCTAATACAATGTAATAGTAAGTATTGTGATGCAAAGTTGTTACCAAAATGCTTGAGGGGCTCTACTTTGCATTCTGAAGGCGGAGCTGATTACCTTCAGCCTCAGCTGGAAGTGGCAGCTTTATGGTGGAGTTAAACACCTCTTGCATGCTTTGTTGGACATTAATTACTTGCCTTCTTTAACTCATTACCAGTCTCATTAGTGTTGTTTTTCTTTATCCATTGCTACATTTTCTGCGGGGAGCTGTAAACCAAATTAACCCACAAAAGAGGAAAATGCCAACTAGATTTCACTTTTTGTAACTTTTTCATTAGTCTGTATCAATATAATGAAACATAAATTAGCAGGCAAATCATACCGTAAACAAAAAAGTAATTCTCACTTTAAGTAGTTAATGCAACAATGTTATGGTTCGCAGAACCACAAACACCCACAACACTCCCTGCAAAAATGAAGCATTGCATACCTGCAGAGCTTCAGCTTTTGTGCTCCTCAGATGCTGCTTGGCCTGCTGTGTTCATCCAGCCTCACATTTTATTATCTTGGATTCTCCAGCATCTGCAGTTCCCATTATCTCTGATCACAATTTTCAGCTCACTCCGAAGCCTCTTCCAGGATGCCTAACCTGAAGAAGTTACCCTCCTCCCTCCAGACCAACCTCAGGGGATCTGTCTCCCACTGCAACTCCTTTGTAGTCTCTCCTCTCCACCTATCTTCTTTTCTCTCCATCTTCGGTCCGCCTCCCCCCTCTCCCTATTTATTTCAGAATCCTCACCCCATCCCCCTTTTCTGATGAAGGGCCTAGGCCCAAAACTCAGCTTTTCTGCTCCTAAGATGCTGCTTGGCCTGCTGTGTTCATCCAGCCCCACACTTTGTTACCTTGAATTCCACAAAATACTATTCTTTGTTCATGCTGAGCAGGCCAAGAGCCTTATAAGTCAGTTTTTCAACTTTGACATTCATTGGCACTATTATCATCAACAAGGCAGACTTCTAAATCATATCTGTCCCTCAGATCATTGTAGTTTTGCAAAGTTCCTAGTCAATGAGCAACCGTTCACACTCTGGTTAATAGTTTAGCCACTTATCAAAGTATGACCACCTCTTTGGTGTTTCTGAGCTATCCACACGGCTTTGTAGGTTTTCAACAGTTCTTTTCTCAGGCAGCTAACACAGTACCTCAGATAACTCCTGCCTCCTTTTCAGCAGAACAGAAGAACCAACCTCTTCTTGAATGACACAGTGGCACAGCTGCCTCACAGTGCCAGGGACCCGGGCTCAATTCCAACATCAGGTGACTGTCTGGTTGGAGTTTGCTTGTTCCTCCCATGTCTGCGCGGGTTTCCACCAGCTGATCCGGTTTCCTCCCACAGTCCAAAGATGTGTAAGTTAGGTAGATTGGTGGTGCTAAATTGCCCACAGTTCAGGGCTGTGTAGATTAGGTGCATGAGCCACAGGAAAAGCAAGCTTATGGGGATGGCTGTGGGTGAGATGATCTTTGGAGGGTCAGTGTGGACTTGTTGAGCCAAATAGCGTGTTTCCACACTGTAGGGATTCTGTGAATTTTGAGAAGAATTTGCTTCTTTGCACAAAAACCCTCTGTCCCATTTCTGTCCCTGCCTGCCTTTGTTTAGTATTTGCAACTGTACATGATCACTTTCATCCTCCAGCTCTCCTTCTTGCAGCTGTCCTTTATGTACACCAGCCACAATTTTTGATTTCAATACCCTTCCTGTTGGTACTGCTTTCAGGGCAGAGGGGCCAGTTCCTATGAGCCAGTATTCGTTAGTAGCCAAGAAAATTACATTTGATCTCATTACAATCAATGCAAATTGTTAAGAGCCCATTTCAAACATTCTCAGAAGCAATTACAGATTCAGTAAAAATGGGAAAGAAAATACAAGATAACAAGGTGCAGAGCTGGATGAACTCAGCAGGCCAAGCAGCATCAAAGGAGCAGGAAAGCTGACGTTTTGGGCCTCGGAAGAAGGCTCTAGGCCCGAAACGTCAGCTTTCCTGCTCCTCTGATGCCACTTGGCCTGCTGTGTTCATCCAGCTCTACACCTTCTTATCTCAGATTCTCCAGCATCCGCAGTTCCCCATTTCCAGAAAATGCAAGTATTCTTTACGGTATAGCTTCCAGATCAAGATTATCGTGTTATATATTTTGCAAATTCCAACAGAGGCTGATTTGCACAAACTGCTGTACCTAAAAAGGAGCTGTCCAAGAGTGGAACACAGGGTTCTGGGGGCATGAGTGAATTACTGACTGAGGGAGCAACAGAGATATTCTTCATTGTTCCTCAAACTCCATCGTAATATTCTTTCTCTTTATCTTGTCGAAGCAGCTGTCCTTTATTTCACTTCAATTTTTGACTTCCCCTTTCCTTATTCTTTACTCTTCCTGCAATAAATCTAATTCTATTGTGGGCACTGCTTCTCACTTGATTGCTTGCCCTTTTTCATTAATGAGAATCAGGTTAACCAGCATTTCCTTCTTTTTCGGATTTTGATTGAGCAATAGTCATGAATAAATAATGAGAACCCCTTTTACATCTTTCTGAGCATATCCACTTCTCCTAAACCTGTCTATTTATTGTGTACAATTCAGTTGTCAGCACACTGATCTTAGAGTCAGGGTTATAGATTGTTCAATGAGGCTACGACTATAATTAAAACTATAGATATAGCCTACAGGCTGATGCACCAGCTCAGTATTGAGAAAAGTTGGCACTGTCAGAGGATGTCAACTTTCAGGAAACTTACGAAACCAAGGTTCTATCTGCCATCTAGAAATATTGACAAAATGAGAATGCTGAAGTATTTGGGAAAGCCTTCTCTGTCAATTTGAGTGCAACTACAGGGATGTTCGAAGTTGGTGCATGCAGTCATGAATAGAGAGATTTCTGCAAATGCTCTAGAGAGTTAAGTATAATTTATAGAGAGATGGGTTAATCGCTGAGGTGATGCTTAGTTGAAAAGGGAGATCCTTATTCCAATGAGTGAAGTGGCAACATGGAGGGTATTAGAGGAGTTTCATGGCAGTAGTATATGACCAAATCAATTAAAAGAGGAGTGAGTGGCTAATAGGGAATGGTTGGCACCAGATTCAGAGGGACTAAGGTACACCAGGAGGCTGAAGGCGGTTACATGGTTATGGTTGGTGAGACGCATAGGAGTTCGAACATATGATGTAGAACCTTTGAGATTGTTCTAATGGAGGTCCATTAACCAATACAGCTGGGTATGTGCACATTTAGAACACATGGAAGAGAGGGAAACTGGAATTGTCAGAATTGGATCATGTCACATTTTTGTGTTGTCTACCCTATCACAGAGTTACCATTCGGGACTGGTTAGTGACATAGGTTTTCTTTTTATTCATGGGATGAGGACATCACTGGCTAGACCAGCATTTATTGCCCATCCCTAATTGAGAGTCTCCACATTGCTGTAGGTCCAGAGTCACACATAGGTCAGAACAGGCAAAGATGGCAGTTTCCTTCCCTAAGGGACATTTGTGAACCAGATGGATTTTTCCCCAGACAATTGACAATGGATTTGTGGTCATCAGTAGACTCTTAATTCCAGATATTTATTGAATGCACAATCCACTATTTGCCATGATGGCATTCGAACCTGAGTTTCCTGAACGTTATCTTTGTCTCTGGATTGACAGATAATACTATTAGGCTGTGGCATCCTCTTAGGGCTTAATGTACTTGAAAATCTCAAACTGAGCAACTGAAGAGATAAAGTGATAACCAACAGTTCCAGACAACATTCCCTCTAACTCCATGGTGGTGTATATATGCACAGCAGCCCCAATGTTCCATGCCAGGCAATCAGCGCGGTATGTCTCTGATGTACTTTCTAAGCCTCTACCTCGGATGCCCATGCTGCTGGTCAAAAAATTAGAGGGAACACTGTTTACTGAGCAACTTATTTACACTCCTTGCCTAGTTACTGCCTAGACTGCTCATAGCTGCTGGTCACAGGGTGTCAGCCTGGTCCTTGATTCATTAGCATGCTCACATCTCCAAACAGGAACACAACAGTCAGTGTGCCCGCTAACTTTTCACCTCCATGTGCTAAATTCTAATCAATAGGGTGCCACTCTTCTGTGACTGCTAAACTAGTTTGGACAATCCAAACTGTAGTGGACATGAGCCAGCAAAACTGTTCATAATTCATCTCCGTTAGACTCCTCAAGGATGCTGATTGAGACATAGTGACTGAAAGTCCAGAGAGAACGTTATCATGTCACTAAATCTGTGATGTACCGCCTTGGAAGTATTTAATGGGGCAGGGTAAAGGGAGCTTGACTCCGTATCTAATCAATGTGATAGTGCCTTGGGAGTGTTTAATGTGACATAGTAAAGGTATCTAAATCAAACTGTATGGACCACAGATGCTTTTTTTGGGAGCTGTAGTGTACAGGGACCTTTAGATGCCCTTTCATGTGACTTCGTTGGTAGAACTCTCACTTCTGAGTGACAGATTTCTAGATTCAAGGCCTACTCCAGTGTGGCAGCATAAGAATAAAACATAGAACAATACAGCGCAGGACAGGCCTTTCGGCCCTCGCTGTTGCGCCGACCTGTGAACTCATTTAAGCCTCTCCTCCTACACGATCCCATCATCATCCATATGCTTATCCAAGGACTGTTTAAATGCCCCTAATGTGGCTGAGTTAACTACATTGGCAGGCATGGCTGAATGAAACCTGATATTTCAGCACAGCACTGAAACAGTGTTGCATATTTAGAGATAACAAAGTGTGGAGCTGGATGAACACAGCAGGCCAAGCAGCATCTTAGGAGTGCGAAAGCTGACGTTTCGGGCCTAGACCCTTCATCAGAAAAAGGTGATGAAGGGTCTAGACCAGAAACGTCAGCTTTTGTGCTCCTAAGATGCTGCTTGGCCTGCTGTGTTCATCCAGCTCCACACTTTGTTATCTCGGATTCTCCAGCACGCAGTTCCCATTATCTCTGCATGTTTAGAGATGCAGTCTTTCAGGTGAGACATTAGAGTGAATGTAAAGGACCCAGAGACAGTGTTTTCAAAAAGGGCAAGGGAAGGCTACGGTTAACCCTCAGCTGACATCACAAAACAACACTTCATCCTGAATCTTCTGGTCAGGGTCAGAAACTCGATTTCCACTCCAGATCAAACAAAAGGTTGATCTTCACTTTTGGAGGAGTTTTCTGAGAAAGCTACAAGGCCAGAAGACATCGCAGCTGACACAGCACAGCCTAGTCCACAACCTATGTGATTAACGTCAGAGTGGCTCATTGCTGAAATGATAACCTTTCTACAGCAGGAGCTGCAGTATTTCCTGGTTTAAAGCTCGAAAGCCACATTAACAGCTACAGACAGAGGTAAGTGAGAGGGTAGCATGGCAGATGGCTAAGAGAGTAGGATGGCATCTGAATGAGCGTGACTAGATGCCAAGTAGGAGTCAAGAGTGGAGTTGGGGGCGTTGGATCTGTACAGGGCGGTCAAGGGTGAGTGTTAGGTCTGGAAGTATCAAGGATGTCAGGAGTAAACACAATTGGAGATGGAGGAGTACAGCGGGCTAGGCAGCATCAGAGGAGCAGGAAAGTTGACATTTCAGGTTGGGACCCTTCTTCACGAAAACTGATGCTGCCTGGCTTGTTGTGTTCCTCTGGCTCCACACTGTGTTAGCTCTGACTCCAGCATCGGCAGTTCTTACTATCTCCGAGGAAATCAGGAGATTGGGTTAGGGAGTTGGGTTAGGGGCATGGGTTCAGTCAAGGAGTTGATCTTCACAGTGTGTTGTGGGGAGTGGGTCCAGGAGATCAGTGGAGAGAGTCAGGGACTGCGTCAGAAATATCCAGACACTGGGGCCTGCAATTGCTTGTCAGGAATATCAAATTCCTAGACAACTCCTACTGAGTTAGCTTGGTCTGGAATTCTGCATGCTCTAAACGTCAGCAATAGTATCTTCCCATCTGAAGATCTGCTTGAAATTAGAAGAGTTTGATTCCCAAATATATACTTCGTCCCTTGATATGCATATCAGGCAAATAAATCATTCTCAACATCAGTCTGAAATTTTCCCTTCACTGGTCTCATTTCCAGTCCTTAGGTAATCCCATATCATCCTCACTGCTCACATTCTGTTTTACAGGGGTTGCCAGCAATTTAGTAATTTTGGATTCAATAAGTAGACTAGAGAGAATGTAAGAACAATATGTGACTGGTTAGTATGTAAGATCAAATTTCTTCTCTGGCTGCTATATTTCACTGGGGGTCAAAGTTGTTTGTTAACAGGGGGCATGATGACAGTAAGTCCACAATGGTGGTTCTTAGAAATGTTTCTGTCCTCCTACAGGGAGCAGTGGAAATCCAGTACACATGCCTGTCAGTCTTGAAGAAGGTACACATCAGCATTCACTAGTAGTGATGCTATCAGTTTCAGAATGAATCCAGATTGAGTGCTTATTTTTGCAGTTTCACCTGAAAAAGGTAAGAGGAAAGATCTTCTAATTACACAGTGCCATTCACAGCCTCAGGACATTCCCATAGCACTTTAGAGCCAAAGGCAACGTTTCGAAGTGCAGTCATTCTTCCATGCTACGAACAAATTGCACACTGCAAGATTCACAAGGAGTCATGATTTGTACAACAGAATATGTAGTTTTAATATTATTGACAGGGTAAATAATTGCCATCTCACCAGGGAGAATTCCCCTGCTCTTCTGTAAATAAAATCATGGGATATATACATTCAGTTGAGAGAGTAGATCGGATCTTGATTTAATGTTTCAATCAAAAGACAGCACCTCCGACCCTGCAGTGCTTTCTTGGTACGGCATTGGAATGGACAATGTGTTGGACTGTACCTCAACGGGTACAGCAAGTGGGTGACAGACAAGTCAGTAAATGTCAGGTTTGATTCCTATGCTGGGTTAGTTCATCTTGACCAGTACAGTATTTCAGAAGAAGCAGTCAGCCAGTCGTGTCAACCTAGATTATGCATTTATTTCTGGAGTGGGAAAATACAACGAAGGAACTGCGGGCATGGCAGCTAAGTTTGCAGTTGATATAAAGATAGATGGTGGGACAGGTAATGTTGAGGAAGCAGGGAGACTTCAAAAGGAATTGGACAGGCTAGGAGAGTGGGAAAGAGAAAGAAGTGGCAGATGGAATACAATGTGAGGAAGTGTAAGGTTATTCACTTTGGAAGGAAGAATAGAGAGATAGACTATTTTCTAATTGGGCAAAAGCTTTGGAAATCTGAAGCACAAATGGACTTAGTCCTAGTTCAGGATTTGCACAAGGTTAACACACAGTTGGTAATTGGGAAAGCAAATGCAACATTAGCATTCATTTCAAGAGGGTGAGAACACAAGAGCTGAGACATACTGTTGAGGCTGTAAAAGGCTTTGGCTATATCACATTTGGAATTGTGAGCAGTTTTGGGCTCCGCATCTTTCAGATGAAGTTTCTAAGAATGGTCCCAGGAATGAAGGGCCTGTTATGTGAGAAGCAGTTGAGGACTCTGGATCTGTACTCAATGGAATTTAGAAGGATGAGGGAGTGTCTGATTGAAACTTTCAGAATACTGAAAGGCCTAGATGGAGTGGATGTAGAGAAGATGTTTCCACTAGTAGAAGAGACTAAGACATGAGGGCACAGCCTCAGAGTGAAGGCTTGACCTTTACAGCCAAAATGAGAAGAAATTTCTTCAACCAGAGGGTGGTGAATCTGTAAGACTCATTGCTGCAGAAGGCTGGGGAGGCCAAGTCACTGAGTATTTTTAAGACGGAGATAGATAAGTCCCTGTTTAGTAAAGGATCAAGGGTTATGGGGAGAAGACAGGAGAATTCGGTTGATAAACATATCCACCATGATCAAATGGTGGTGCAGACATAATGGACTGAATCGCTTAATTCTGCTCCTATGGTCTTATGGACTTCTGATTTTATGCAACCACAACAAAATGGATTAAACAGAAAACTCTTGTGGAAATCCAGTGTTTCTGTCTCCTATCACCTTAATTTCAATCCATACTCCATTTACATCCTCAGTACCACTCCGTACTCCATTCTGAGTCCTCAGCCCTACTCCATTCTCCATCTCATGCACTTTCAATCCCATCCCTTCGTTCATCCTTTACACCCTTAATTTTACATCAAGCTCTATTTTACACATTTAATCTCACACCATTCTCCAGTTTACACCCTGAATGTTACACACATTTCATTTTACATTCTCAATCCTACACTATACTTCATCCTTTACACTCTCAATCTCATTCTATTCTCCAAATGTTACGTGCTCAGTTTCAGTCTACATTCTATTTCATACCCTCAAACCCACACCACACTCCACCTGCAACACCTTCAATCCAACTCCAAATTCCATCCCTACACCCTCAATCACTCATCATACTCCATTTAATATTGTCATGTCCCCTACATACTATGCTCCATACAAGTTCTAATACACCCCCCCAATACTGCACCCTTCACACTCACACTTCCACCCTATAATCCACTCTATCGTATAGAGATGGAAATGTCCTCTGTGGAGACACATGTGAATGTGAATTTTAATATTAATATGCGCATGCGATGATTTCGTTATCATGTAGCATATCCTAAGGCAAAAAAAAAATTGAATTTATTAGATTTGTGTACACCGACTGATACTAGCTGTATAATATGACATGCCAGATATTTCAGTGTTTACAATGTGCTATTGGCAGAAGTATTATAGAAGTTATACAAATTAATGTTAATATTATTTCCTACTTATGAATACATTAATAACAGAAAATTCTGCAACGTGTCAATTTTACTGAATCAACTATTTCAAAAGAAAATCCATCTCACACATGCCAAATAGATCCAAATATTGCTGCAATATATTCAACTGAACACAAGCTGGGTAATTAATATTATTTCATTGTGGCACTTAGTTCCTATTTTCCTCCACTTTTTTCTTGCTCATTCTCTGTGAAGAGGTGATAACTCCTTAAGACAATGGGAATTGTTGCTTTTTATAGGATAACAGCATCACAGCTGCTGCCAATATAGCGGGTATTTGTTCATGTGACTTTCCTTGGGTGGTTACACTCCATTTGAACATTGACATAGTGGTCATTGTGTTTATGGTAACATCACTCATTGACACCCACAGAGCCATGCATGTGTTAGCGATGGCACACTGCACAATCAGAGTTCTCATTATTCTTCTGTAACACAATTTCACTGTCAGCCTTTCTATAGGGGGCAGAAACCTTCAAACTCTTGCAAAACCTCAACAACAGTGCTTCCATCAGCTTTGGCAGGGCACAATGAAGTAAAGAAAAGACTACTATAACTGGGGAAGGGAGAGAGTGCATTATAGTGACGGGGGGGGGGCAAGTTATAGTGTGTTATAATGGGAGAGAGGGGTGGAGGGCGAGAGTGTGTTATAACGCCGACAGAGAGAGAGTATTATAATTGAGGGGATGCCGAATGTGTTTGAATGGCAGAGTAGATGGAGATGCAAAATATTGGGAGGCCTAGGTGAAAATGCACTATAATAGGGGGCAGGACTCGAGGGTTTTATATTTGGAGTGACAGGATGAGAGTGTCATAAAGAGAAGAACTCAGTAAGATAGTTTAATGATCACTGGCTGAGTTAGAATGTGTTATGATGGAAGTGGAAAGGTGAGAGTGTGTTATGACAGGAGGAACATAGTAAGATGATGTGTTATAATGGGTCAGGCAGTTTGAGACTAAGTTTTACTGAGATGGCAGGTTTGGAGAGCGTTAGAATGGGAAAAGGGTGAAACTGAATTAAAATGGGAGGGACAGGGTGAGACTGTGTTCCGACGGGATGGATACGATCAGAGTGCATTTCAATTGCGGAAGCAGGGTGAGAGTGTGTTATAGTGGGAGTGGCAAAGTGAGAGTGTGTTCTATTGAGGAGTTTGTGTGATAGTGTTATTATAGGAGGTCAAGGTGAGTGTATGTTGAAATAGGGAAGGTAGGGTGAGAGTATGTGATAATGAGGAAGCAAGATAGCAGATATAATGGGGTGAGTGAGGCTGAGAATGTATCGTAATTGAGGGGATTTGTGAGAAATTATGTTATAATGGGAGGATATTGTCTTACAATGGGGTGTGAAAGTGAGGGTGAGGGGCAGGGCAAGTGTGTTTTACAATAGATGTACATGGGAAGGGTGTGTTATAATGGAGGGGGCAGAATGAGCATGTGAGACAATGAGGACGTGGGTGAGAGGGTGAGTGTAGGTTGAGTGTGTGTAACAATGAGGGAGGCAGCGTGAGGTTGAGTTAAAATGGGAGGGAGCAAGAGACTGTGTACAAAACTGTGAGACTGTGTACAAAAAGCAACAACGCGATAAATCGAGAACAAAAACAGACATTGCTGGGAAAGCTCAGCAGGTCTGGTAGCATCTGTAAAGAAAAAACAGAGTTAATGTTTTAGGTCTGGGTTCTGAATTTTCTTCACAGATGCTGCCAGACTTGCTGAACTTTTTCAGCAACTTCTGAGATTGTGTATATTGGCTCAGGGGGGTGAGAATGTGTTACAATGAGGCAGGAGAATGTAAATATTTACTGAATCAACCATTTCAAAAGAAAATCCATCTCACACTTGCAAATTGGCCCAGATATTGCTGCAATATACTCAAGTGAATGCAAGCTGGGTAATTAATATTATTTCAGTGCGGCATATAATAGAGGTGCACGGGCAGACTTTGTCATAATAATAGGGGCAGGGTTGGATTGTTAAGTAATGGGAGTATATAAGAATGTAAAGATAATAAAATGTGAGGCTGGATGAACACAGCAGGCCAAGCAGCATCTCAGGAGCACAAAAGCTGACGTTTCGGGCCTAGACCCTTCATCAGAGAGGGGGATGGGGGGAGGGAACTGGGATAAATAGGGAGAGAGGGGGAGGCGGACCGAAGATGGAGAGAAAAGAAGATAGGTGGAGAGAGTGTAGGTGGGGAGGTAGGGAGGGGATAGGTCAGTCCAGGGAAGACGGACAGGTCAAGGAGGTGGGATGAGGTTAGTAGGTAGCGGGGGGTGCGGCTTGGGGTGGGAGGAAGGGATGGGTGAGAGGAAGAACCGGTTAGGGAGGCAGAGACAGGTTGGACTGGTTTTGGGATGCAGTGGGTGGGGGGAAAGAGCTGGGCTGGTTGTGTGGTGCAGTGGGGGGAGGGGACAAACTGGGCTGGTTGAGGGATGCAGTAGGGGAAGGGGAGATTTTGAAACTGGTGAAGTCCACATTGATACCATATGGCTGCAGGGTTCCCAGGCGGAATATGAGTTGCTGTTCCTGCAACCTTCGGGTGGCATCATTGTGGCAGTGCAGGAGGCCCATGATGGACATGTCATCAAGAGAATGGGAGGGGGAGTGGAAATGGTTTGCGACTGGGAGGTGCAGTTGTTTTTTGCGAACTGAGCGGAGGTGTTCTGCAAAGCGGTCCCCAAGCCTCCGCTTGGTTTCCCCAATGTAGAGGAAGCCGCACCGGGTACAGTGGATGCAGTATACCACATTGGTAGATGTGCAGGTGAACCTCTGCTTGATGTGGAATGTCATCTTGGGGCCTGGGATGGGGGTGAGGGAGGAGGTGTGGGGACAAGTGTAGCATTTCCGGCGGTTGCAGGGGAAGGTGCCGGGTGTGGTGGGGTTGGAGGGCAGTGTGGAGCGAACAAGGGAGTCACGGAGAGAGTGGTCTCTCCGGAAAGAATGTATTGGGGTAAGAATGTGTTGGGGTGAGTGTTCATGAAAATGGAACCAGCAGGATTACAGCATAATGTGTGGCCCCATCTGTGAAGTAAAAAACAAGAGTTAATGTTTTGGGTCCATTGACCATTCCTCACAATGGTTCTGAGGAAGGGTCATGGGACCTGAAACGTTAGCCCTGTTTATTCCTTCACAGATGCTGCCAGACCTGCTAGGCTTTTCCAGCAGCTTTGTTTTTGTTCCTGATTTACAGCATCTGCAGTTCTTTCGGGTTTTATTAGAGCTGGCAATGAGGGGACAGGATGACATGGTGTTAAAATGGGAGGGGCAGGAGACGGGCAGGTATGAGTGTGTAATAGTGAGAGGGGGAGGGTAAGAGTCTAAAAGAAGGAAAAGTAAGCATATTATATTGATACATGATGAGAGAGGGATAGGGTCAAGTGAGCGGACCTATTACATGTTACAGGTACAAGGCAAGGCAAGGTACATTTATTGTGGGGTGGGGACCAGTGCTTTACAGTGTTATAGTTGGTGACAGGGCAAAAACAGTTTACATCGGGGGTGGGGCAAGAGCAGCTACATTGAGTAGAGAGGGAAAAGAAACATTCGAGTCAAGGTGGGGGCAGAGCAAAGTTGTGTAAGAGGAAGGGAATCGAATGATGGAATGTTAGATTGGTCAGATTGATATCAGGGAGAAGGGCTTGATGCTGCCTCTGTTCCTCACTATACCTTCCCACTGATTTTCAACATTTTCAAAATACTTGAGAAAAATCTGACACAAAGGTGGTGCTTTGGATGTGAAAGGCACCTTAATGCACAAATCACACCATTACAAGAAGCTGTGAATAATTCATGCCATACATGTATGTCCTTCACACCAGTAAGAGAAGTTAGATTTCGAAATCATTTAAAGTGAGAATAGTGTCACAGTTCCACTCATGGAGCTACCATCTCTGTTGGATAATGCTCATATAATTTGAATTAAACGTACACCATCAGGCTGTATGGGCTTGTGATAATTACCTTGCAGTCAGTGGCAATCCCTGATCGTCAGCAATGAATTGAGCTTTTCAGTTCCATTTCAGCTTGGTATTGAGATGCTAATCAGGAGGGAATCACTGGCCACAGAACTGGTTTCCCCTCCTGATGTAATACTGAACCAGGGCAAAACAATGGGAGATTTACATTCTACCTGACCCTGTGGCGCCCTTGTGGAATGGAATGGAGGTGTAGGAATGGCAAGAGTAGGTGGTGTTTGAGATAGCTATGAGGTAGAAGAAGCTCTATTCCTTATTGGATCCATGTTAAATTTGCCCCTGAGGATGTTTGTTAGGGATAGTGTCGACGAAACCTTATCTTATATCTATCCAAACATTGTAATTAGGATCAGGTGTAGGACATAAAGGAAACAGAGTTAAACATTTCAACCCAGTGACAGAATTTAACTCATTGCCTAAGACCTGTTATAATATCCCTGGGAGTCATAGAGTCATACAGCGCAGAAACAGACCCTTCGGTCCAATTCATCCATGCCTACCGGGTTTCCCAAACTAATCTAGCCCCACTTGCCTGTATTTGGCCCGTATCCCTCTAACCTTTCCCATTCATGTACTTATCTAAATATCTTTTAAATGCCGTTTACCACTTCCCCCGGCTGTTCATTCCATACATGAACCACCCTCAGTGTGAATAATTTGCCCCTCTGGTCTCTTTTAAATCATTCTCCTCTCACTTAAAATTATGCCATCTGGTTTTGAACTCTCTACCCCAGGCGGAACTTTACATTGTATCTAGTCTATGGTGTACCTGTTCTGGGAATTTTTCAGGCTGACGAATGCTGTTCATATTTCCCAGGGTTAGAATTTCTCATTTTCAACAAAAGTTATGGATGCAAGAAAAAAATGATGATAGTCTTATACTGTAGGTGAATAGTATCAAGTCCAGTGACCCTTTGAAGTGCCACTGAACTTGAAACATTAACTCCACTTTCTGTCCACAGATGCTGCTAGACCTGCTGAGTTTCTCCAGCAATTTCAGTTTTTGTTTTCAGATTTCCAGCATCCACATTTCTTTGTTTTATTTCATTTAGTAATGACCTGGTCTCTATCCCAGTAGCCAATTGTGGTAAAACAATCTGTTCCTAGTGACTATTTGCATGGACCTATTTCTTTCATCTTCCCTTTCACTCTTAGAGAGATATTCCTCAATCACTGGCTCCCCTGGTCTCTCAGACAGCTTTATCTTTGCTAGGTCTCCATTTCTAATTCCTAAACCTTAGCTTGCTAGAGATCTTAGACACGTGGATATGTAAAATAACAGAGGCTGGGCAGAGAACCTTACCCATTCATCAACAATGGATTTTGATAAAAAATGAAGAGGTGGTGAACAGGATCAGCAGCACAAGTTGATTTGTTAAGTGGGACCATCATGGTATAAATGCAGTCAGTATCTATCGTCCTTCTATTGAAATCTTGCTGTACACAATAAACTTGTTAATTGACATGTTGCAATAGAACATAGAACATAGAACATAGAACAGTACAGCACAGAACAGGCCCTTCAGCCCACAATGTTGTGCCGACCATTGATCCTCATGGATGCACCCTCAAATTTCTGTGACCATATGCATGTCCAGCAGTCTCTTAAATGACCCCAATGACCTTGCTTCCACAATGTTTCTCTGTGTCTCTTCTCCTTTTGTCTCTCCCTCTTTACCTGCCTCTGTTTTCTACACTATTCATTAGATTTTGTGCCAATTTCACAAAATGTTATCCTGTTCTTCCAAGTTTTCAGTGCAGTATTGGGAAACATTGTACTACCAAGAGATGTGATGACAATTAAACCGGGTTCCAGTTGCTCACACTCTTGAAGTTTTCAATGCATAATGCAATGAAAAGCAGTGAAATGCCTCTTGTGTCCTGACTGATATTTATCCCTTAAACACCATCAGCAACAGATTAACTGTTCATTTAGGTTATGACGACAAGAGGGAGATTGGAGTACACAAATTGGCCATCAAATTTCTTACGACAGTGATGCTTTGAGGTATCAATAGACTGAATGAAATGCAATTGATTTCTTCTTTGTTGAATTGCTTTTTTGAAACTTGAGCTGATACTGGACACAACAATTGTGTAACATGGTCAGTGTCTTGACACAGAATCAACATTAATGGGATAAATTCAGTGTGGAAGCAGCCCATACTCAATCACTATAGGAGGTAATTTATGAGAAGATGGAACTTCAGTTCATCTTTAACTTCATTGTGTTTTTCAAAGACTGGACTATAATTCAGATATAAGTTTTCCTTATTTACAAGACATGAGGTCAGAGCTTTTCATTTATTCTCAGGATATAATTATTGCAGGCAAGGCTACCTTCCTTGCCCTGAGAAGACAGAGTTGTAGTTTCAACTTAAGCTGCTGCAGTCCTTATGGTGATGTTGCTCCTCAATGATGTTAGATAAAGAGTTGTCGGATATTGACCAAGTGATAATGAAGCAGCTGTTGATATATGCCCAAGTTGAGATGGTATTTAACTTGGAGGGGATCTTGGAGGCGACAGTATTTCCATAGCAGTGGTATTGTTGCCTCTCTTGATGATGGAGTTTACAGGGAGGGAGGTGGTGACCCTTGTGCTGTTACAGAAATTACAATCATTATACAGTCTCATTGCCTGTAGTTACAGCATCATCAAGGCATCCTGTGATCCTGTCACACTCTGCCCTGGCCTCTCCATAATCGCCTGAAACTGTAATCAGGAAAGGAAGAACAGAGCTGCTTCCCTTGCAAAGAGAAGGAAAAGAAAATTAAAGTGTGACCCCATAGGGCTCCTTTAGGTAATGTAATATCGTGATGGAGTAGATACAGAGGGCAGAAACAGAGGGATCCGAGTGATGGATGCGAGAGCACAGTTTGTGGCACAATCAAATGAAAGTCCAGTGAACAGATCTCAGTATTGAAAGCATCTCATCACATCTTTTGTACTTTTAACAAATGGCATGGCAAGTTTCTTGCTAGGCAGTAGCTATTGCCTCTTAACTTGTAAATCAAAGGATAGGGGGAAAGGGCAGGAAAGTGGCCATGAGGAACGTTGAATCAACCATGATCCTACTGAATGGTGGAGCAGGGGCCAGGGTCCTAATGGTCAAGTCCTGTTCCTGAGATCTGAATGTTGGGAAGTATAATTCCATTGCACCCTATCCCCCATCCCCACATCTTGGGTCTTTTTGTTCTACTGGGGCCTGTTTTCATCCCGGAAAGAGGGGGTGTCAGTTATTTTTTCCATTCATCTGTGGGATGTGGGCATTGCTGGCTTGGAGGGGAACTTGGAGGTGGTGATGTTCCCATATATCTGCTGGCCTTGTACTTCTCAGTGCAAATGGTCGTTGGTTTGGAAGGTGCTGTCTGAGGATCTTTGGTGACTTTCTGCAGTGCATCTTGTGTATAGTACACACTGCTGTTACTGAGCATCGGTGGTGGAGGGAGTGAATGCTTGTGGATGCAGCATCAATCAAGCGGGCTGCATTGTCCTGGATGGTGTCAAGCTTCTTGAGTGTTGTTGGGGCTGTGCTCATCCAGGCAAGTGGGGAGTATTCCATCACGCTCCTGACTTGTGCCTTGTAGATGGTGGACAGCTTTTGAGGACTCAGGAGGTGAGTTACTCGCCACAGTATTCACAGCTTCTGGCCTGCTCATGTAGCCACTGTGTTAATGTGGTGAGTCCAGTTGAGTTACTGGTCAGTGAAAATCCCCAGGATGTTGGTAGTGGGTGTAACACCATAGAATGCCAAGAGGTGGTGGTTAGATTGTCTCTTATTCATGATGATCACTCTTTATCTAACATCATTGAGGAGCAACATCACCATAAGGACTGCAGCAGCTCAAGTTGAAACTACAACTCTGTCTTCTCAGGGCAAGGAAGGTAGCCTTGCCTGCAATAATTATATCCTGAGAATAAATGAAAAGCTCTGACCTCATGACTTGTAAATAAGGAAAATTTATATCTGAATTATAGTCCAGTCTTTGAAAAACACAATGAAGTTAAAGATGAACTGAAGTTCCATCTTCTCATAAATTACCTCCTATAGTGATTGAGTATGGGCTGCTTCCACACTGAAGTCTGGCATTTGTGTGGTGCGAACGTTACTTATCATTTTTCAGCCCAAGCCTGGATATTGACCAGATCTTGTTCTTGCTTCAGTATCTGTGGAGATGCAAATGGTGCTGAGCATTGTGCAATCATCAGGAAACATCCATATGTCTGATCTTATGAGGGAGGGAGGTCATTGATGAAGCAGCTGAAGATAGTTGAGCATTGGACACCATCCTGAGTGACTCCTGAAAAAATGTCCTGGAACTGAGATGATTGGCCGCCAACCACCACGACCATCTTCCTATATGTCAGGTTTGAATCCAACAAGTTTGCCCCCTGATACCCATTGATTCCAGTTTTGCTAAGGGTCCTTGATGCCACACTCAGTTGAATGCAGAATTGATGTCAAGTGCTGTCACTCTCACCTCACCTCTGGAATTCAGCTATTTTTTCCATGTTTGAACCAAGACTGTAATGAGATCAGGAGTTGAGTGGCCCTGGTGGAACCAAAACTGGGCGTCACTGAGCAGATTATTGCTGAGCAGGTGCTGCTTGATAGCGCTGTTACTGACACCTTCCATCACATTATTGATGATCGAGAATAGACTGATGGGGCAGTAGTTAGCTGGGCTGGATTTGTCCTGCTTTTCATCCACAGCACATAATTGGGAAATTTTCTACATTGTCCTGTAAAAATCGGTGTTGCAGCTGTACTGGAACAGCTTGGTGAGGAGAGCGGCAAGTTCTGGAGCATAAGTCTTCAGTACTGTTGCCAGAATGTTCTCGGGGCCCGTAGCCTTTGCAGTATCAGTGTCTCCAACCATTTCTTGATATCACGTAGAGTGAACTGAATTGGCCGAAGACTGGTGTCTATAATGCTGGGGTCAACTGGAGGAGGCCAAGGTGAATCATCCACTTGGCACTTCTGGCTGAAGAATGCTGCAAATCTTTCAGCCTTATCTTTTGCCCTGAAGGGCTGTGCTCGCCCATCATTGAGAATAAGGATATTTGTGAAGCCTCCTCCTCCAGTGAGCTGATTAATTATCCACCACCATTCACAACTGGATACGGCAGGGCTACAGGCCTTAGATCTGATCTGTTGGTTGTGAGATTGCTTAGCTCTGTCTAACACTTGGTGTTTATGCTATTTGGTGTGCAAGTAGTCCTGTTTGGTAGCTTCACCAGGTTAACACCTCATCTTCAGGTATACCTGGTGCTGCTCCTAGAAAGCCCTCCTGCACTCTCTATTGAACCAAGGTTGATCCCCTAGCTTGAAAGGTGATGGCTGAGTGGGAACTATGCTGGGCCATGAGGTTTCAGCTTGTGGAGAACAATTCTGCTGCTGTTGATGGCCCACAGTGCCTCATGGATGCCAAGTCTTGAATTGCTAGATCTCTGCGAAGTCTGTCCCATTTAGAATGGTGATAGTGCCACACAACACGATGAGAGTTATTCTCAATGTGAAGGCGGGACTTCGTCTCCACAAGGACTGTGCAATGGTCAGTCTTACTGATACTGTCATGGACAGATGCAACTGCAGCTGGCAGATTGGTAAGGATGAGAGCAAGTATATTTTTCCCTCATGTTGTTTCCCTCACCACCTGCCACAAACCCAGCCTAACAGCTATGTACCTTAGGACCCGATCAGCTCGACCAGTAGTACTGCAGCTGAACAACTCTTGGTGGTGGGCATTGAAATCTCGCACCCAGAGTACACTCTGTGCCCCTACCATCCTCAGTGCTTCCTCTAAATGTTTTTCAACATGGAGGAATACCGATTCATAAGCTGAGGGAGGACGGTAAATGGTAATCAGTAGAAGGTTTCTTTGCCCATGTTTAACCTGAAGCCATGAGATTTCATGGGGTCCAGAGTGAACTTTGAGGACTCCCAGAGAAACATCCTCGCGACTGTATACTACTGGGCTGTCACCTCTGCTGGGTCTGTCCTGCTGGTGGGACAGGACACATCCAGGGATGGGAATGGTGGTGTCTAGGATATTATCGGTAAGATATGATTCTGTCAGGCTGTTGCTTGACTATTCTGTGAGTCAGCTCTCCCAATTTTGGCACTAACACCCAGATGTTAGTGAGGAGGACTTTGCAGGGTCGACAGGGCTTTCTCTGCCATTGTCTTTTCTGGTACCTAGGTTGATGTCAGGTGATCTATTTGGTTTAACTTCTTTGAGACTTTGTAGCGATTGCCAATTTTAGAAGGCAATTGAGAGCTAACCACATTGCTATGGAGTCACATGTAGGCCAGGCCAGGTCAGGGTAGCAGATTTCCTTCACACGAGGAGCCAGATGGGTTTTTCCGACAATCGACAATGATTTCACAGTGATCAGTAGATTCTTAATTTCAGTTTTCCTTTATTGAATTCAAATTCCACCATCTGCCATGGCAGGATTCGAACCCCGGTCCCCAGAACATTAGATGAGCTTCTGGATTGATGATCTTGCAATAATACCACTAGGCCATCGTCTGCCCCAGCAAATGGAAGTGGATGGTGCAGCTGTTACTTTCTGGGCAGTTGAGAGGTGTCCACAGCTAGTGAACAGGCAGCACAGCAGGCATGTCAGGTTAGCGAGTCAAGGGTAGATGAGAGTAAATGAGGGAAGATGTTGCAGGCTGTCATAGGAGCGGTAGAGTGTGAGATTTGGTGGGATGTGGGTGACAATAGTTTAGATAGAATGAGTGTGAAGTAGCAGAGGGAAGATGGTGGCACTTCTGACAGTGGTTGGAGAAGATTATTGAATTTATTTATTCATTTATGGGATGTGGGCGTTGCTGGTGGGCCCAGCATTTAATGCACATCTCTAGTTACCCTTGAGAAAGTGATGGTGATCTGCAAGGGTTGGGCAGAAACAGTGCTGTGCATTGCTCCATGTGTTTGAGACGGCTTTAACCTCCCACCAGGTTGGCATGGCCAGGCATTGTAGCCTTGGTCCTTGTGGGAGAAGAACAATTCCTGTCTCTGCACCACACAACCAGCCTAACCAGCAGGATTTCCAAGTCCCTCCTCACAAAGCAGGTTGCCAAACTCTCCCATTGTGCGCCATGTCCAGGCCAAATGCAGGAACCACACAGGGACTAACAGTGCTATGTCCACAAACACAATGGGCTTTTAAAGATAGTGCCAACACTGAATGGGTGAGTTGTTCTGGGAAAGGTGTGGGATAAGATTATCTGGAATTGGATAGGAGGGACACCACAGGAGCAGGGTTGATGGTCAGTGAGGCGAATTATGTAGGTTATGATGAGAAGCTCACTCAGCCTCACAGCGAAAATCCTTCCAATATACAATATACTCGATGCAAGTCAGATTTAGGCAAAATAAAAAGACCCAGCCCGGGGATAATATTTCCATCGTAGAGAAGACAAAAGCCTGCCATCATCATTATAAGACAGTCAACAAAAGACTAATTTCTTTAGGACAACTGATAAGACTTTCACATAAATCAGCTAACAACTTTGTAATTATCTCGTGCAGTCTGATTACAAAGCCTTCATGCCAGTTAGTATCAAACATTGAGCGACCACACACCAGGGAATCGCTCATCGTTTGCACTGTCAGGAATTTTAATGTACTAATCTTATAAACAATGAGGAGTTAAATGTCCTTTTATTATTAGATGGATGAAGCAAACTACTCACTTTTCAAATGCTTTTTAATTGAAGAGACTTTAATACATCAAATAAGGTTTCCTTGAGCTGACAGGAACTGCAGGCATTGTGATATTTAACGCACTCTGATGAATCTATTCTGTTAGCTGAGCCATTGCAACATGCACTTGAGAGCTGCTGCTAAACCAATCCAGTCTGATCTTTGTTTACTTTGTCACAGTTTATTGACCAGTTGTACAATGGGCCAATTAGAGACACACTGAGATCAAGCTGTAAATGGAGGCTAAACTTAGCAGAATGTTTAGCGTCAACTAATGAGCCACAAAGAGTTGGCTGAGGTTAATAGTGGTTGCGTCCCATATTGATAGAGTCAGGGAGTGCTGGTGGGAGGACAGGAGTGGTAGGTAGAAACAGCTAGCGGCTGAGAGAAGAAGAAGGTTGAGAAAAGAAATGCAAACTGAGACAGTAAGAGAGGGAGGTTCAAGACAGTGTGGAATTTAGGGAAAGCCTGGGCCAGAAAGGTCAGGGGAGGGTGAAGTGGAAAAATGGTCTGAAGGGATGAGACGGCGGGGGGAGGGGCGGCAGTGGTGGTTATGTGTCACATATGACATGTAACTTCAGCAATTTGGAATGTAACAGAGGCAATGGGGAGGGGAGGGACTCCATGGAAGCACAAAACAGCTTCTGTTCCTATGTATATTCCTCTTTCCCTGAAGGAGTGGAGATAACAGGCACTAGAAGTCAGGTGGTACCTCACCCAAGTGAGCTAGAGCAGAAAGTATTGACAGGCTGTACCATGGATGGAATCACACTGAACACTGATGTTAGCCTGACTCAACATCCACAAATATCGAGGGAACAATGGATAGCTATCAGCAGCTGAAGACTGAGCTGCATTCACCACATGTTGGCATTGAGTCCAAGTGTAACAGCTTAGAGATAATGGGAACTGCAGATGCTGGAGAATCCAAGATAACAAAGTGTGGAGCTGGATGAACACAGCAGGCCAAGCAGCATCTTAGGAGCACAAAACCTGATGTTTCGAGCCTAGACCCTTCAGCAGCGGCCAAGGCCGAAAACATCAGCTTTTGTACTCCTAAGATGCTGCTTTGCCTGCTGTGTTCATCCAGCTCCACACTTTGTTATCTCTATAACAGCTTAGATAAGCTTTGGGTTGACACTGGCTAGCATAGTGGTCAAGTCTGGCACTTTTCTGGCTTGAGTAGCCCCATTGGCACTACCTTACCAGGTGAGGTATGAAGGAAATGATCAGAGTCCAATTCAAAACAGGTTCAGAGGCTACACAATGTAGTTAATGCTGGTCTCACAAAGAGATGGAATCATTCTCAATAAAAATGTTGGAAAACAAGTAACAATGACACTTTAAAATGATGCAGGATGCAGTGGTTGTTTCACACAGAACTAGAATGAGGGAGAGGTAAAAACCAAGGTAGAATAACAAAAAGAGAGGCAAAATCAAGAGTGAAGAACAGGGAAGGGCTGAATTAAAGGAGTTACCCTAACTTAGCATTGGAATCATCTACTAATGTTTAGAGGTGCACTCGAACAGAACTCAGCTTAAACACAGGAACAGAATTAGGTCATTCCATTCATGCCCTGAAGCCATCGAATCAAATAATGGCTGATTGGAACTTCAATTCTACTTCCCCACTATTGTTCTATATGTTTTAGCCAACAAAAAACAGTTCATAAAAACCAAAAGAACTGCAGATGCTGTAAATCAGGAAAAAAAACAGAAGTTGCTGGAAAATCTCAGCAGGTCTGGCAGCATCTGTGAAGAAAAATCAGAGTTAACATTTCTGGTTCAGTGACCCTTGCTCAGAGCAATTGATTTCAGCATTAAAAATATCAATTGCCCCACAGCTGGTGCTGACTGTGGTTGGGTTCCAGACTTCTATTATCAATTGTGTGTAAAAGGCTTTCCTGACATTATTGCTAAAGGTCCTGCCTAATTTTAAAACTAGATCCTGACAGTAGGGATCCCTCTTTCGAAGTGAGAAGTCTTTTTCTATCGATCCTATCTAGTATCTAGCATTTAAAACAACTCAATTCAATAATCTGTAACTTCTAAACTCAAGTGAATACATCATATTCCAGCAAATGGTGTCTTTTTGGTGAATATATCTTTCTTGAGGTGCAGTGCTCAGAACTTAACACAGTATATCAGATGGGAATTCACAAATGCTGCATGAATTTAAAGCATCTGAAATGAAGGCTAACGTTCCATTTATTTTTCATTACCTTGAACTGTGTGAAATCTCATGTTGCTTACAGATTCTTATGCACAGCTTTTGTCAAATGCATGTTGGAAGTTCATTTTGGTAACATCCATTAACACTCCCATATCGACCATGGAAGATTGAGGCTTATAAATGAGGATAGCATTTGACTTGAAAGACATATCCTAGAAAGGACACACATTTTACAACGACCAAGGGCTCCCTGCTCTTTTTGGATTGTGTTGTTTTCATTATTACCTGAGAGGGCAGATGTGCTCTTGTTTACCATCCTGCCCAAAGGAAGAGAACTCTAACAATGCACATTCACTCCATACTGGACTAGAGTGCCAATGGTCAAGTCTTATTTGGGGTTGAGCCCAGATTTGGAGGAGAAATCAAAATGCCATCTGCTAAGCCAAGCTGGTGTACAAAGCACAGTGGGATGTGGTTTTGATTGGTTCACTGAAAAAAAGGCAGAAGGGCAAAGTGGTTCACCTTCGGACGATAAATTTCAATGGCCATGACTGATGCAAAATAAGGTTTGAAAGGCTGTGCTTTTAATGTTTTTGGTATTAAAAGAGTATTCTGTTATGTTAACGTAATATGTTATTTGGATTTTGGTGATCTCTGCTTACCCTGGAAGTTAGTTCAGAACAGGCGCAGCATCTCTAGTCTGCTTGGCTTGTGCAGTCAATATAACTACAGCTCTCAAACCAGCAAGATAACATTATGCCAGCACAGCCAATTGTGTGGTCTAGTAGCTGTTTAATTTAGTGTGTTCTAAAGATTTTAGATCCCTTGCGGTAAAGAAACCATTTAAGATTAGTTTGATGTGGACTCAAGAGGAAGTGAAGCATGCCACACAATTACCATGATGAATGACATCATCATGATCATACGAGAAAACTCTTTAGCAGCAGAGTATGGCTCAGTGTTCCTCTAATCATTCCCTAATCACCAGCTGATGAATAGAGGTACAGCAGCGACTAAATAACTAGCTAGGTTACAGATCCTAATTCAAGGAACAGCCAGCTCATGACAGTTCAGATGAAACTTCTTAGAAAACAATAGTGTAGAATGCTCTACCATATCCTCACAATATTTCACAATGCTTCATACAATGAATTAGATTTGTAAAGTCATAGAGTCATACAGCACAGAAACAAAAACAAACCCTTTGGTCCAACCCGTCCACACTGATCAGGCATTCCAATCTCACCTAGCCCCATTTGCCTTTATTTATCCCTCTAAACCCTTCCTATTCATGTCCCTATCCAGATGCCTTTTAAATGTTGTAATCTTTCCAGCCACCACCACTTCCTCTGGCAGATTGTTCCATATATGCACAAAATCTTTTTCCTCTCATCCTGAGTCAAAACCCTTTAGCTTTGGACTCCTCCACACTGGGTAATGACCTTGGCTATTCACATTTTACATGCCCCCATGATTTTATAAACCTCTTTAAAGTCACCCCTCAGCCTCTGGTGCTCCAAGGAAAAATGCCCCAACTTATTCAGCCTCTCCCCACAATTCAAACCCTCCAGTCCCAGCAACATCCTTGTAAACCTTTTCTCCATCCTCTCAAGTTTAACAACATCCTTCCTATATTTGGGTGACCAAAATTGTATGCAGTTTTCCAATAGTGGCCTAACCAAAGTCCTGTACAGCTACAACATGACGTCCCAAATCCCAAACTCAATGCACTGACCAATCAAACACCTTCTTCACCACCCCATCTACCTACAATTCCACTTTCAAGGAACTATACACTGCACCCCTAGGTCACTTTGTTTTGGAAATACTCCCCAGGGCACTATCATTAGCAGTGTAAGACCTGTCCTGGTTTAGTTATTTAATTATTTAATTCATTCTCAGACCGTGGGAATCATTAGCAAGGTCAACATCTATTATTTATCCCTGGTTGCACAAGATTTGTAATCTTCATTCTCCAGGTACCTAGGAACATAACAACAAAACCATCGTACCATACTTTTAGGGTGCACTGTGATTAACGGCCAGTTCTTTTGTTCTGGTGGATTTGTTTGATTGAGTAATGTTGGTCAGTTCCATGGAGTGATGGAATTAATACCAGAAGCATATATAAGGATGATAATGGAGAGAATGAAAGGGAACAAGAACGCCAACCTTATCCTGAGAGAATGTGTTTACAGATTGTGTTGTAAGTGGAGTACTTGCAGAAAGTTCTGTGGATTCCAGCATCATTACCTTCAGAGGCGAAGGAAAGTTAGAATTCAAAAAACGTATTAAAACATGTGGTCAGTGCTAGCTGCAGTACAAAAAGCTTCAATTCAGCAACTGAAATGAACCTCGTGGTCAACAAGAGATTTCTTTTTCTCCTAAGGCTCATCAGAATGTTGGGGGATATTTCAGATGCAGCAGAAGGCTGAGGAAAAGACCCATGGACCAGACAGAGATCGGAACTGACCTGAAGCAGTGCGCAGCCAGATAAACACTGTTGCAAACATAAAAAACAGCTCCAGAGCTCAGACAAGGTATAGAGATTAATATAACACTTCTGATACCATTCCAGATGTTTAAGAGACCGCACTGGGCCCAGGAGTGGGAGTTCTGGAAAAAAAGATGCATAAGGTAATGAATAACTTCAGGATAAGGGAAAATACCAAAGAACCATTTCAATATATTACTTTATACTGTGGTTGTTCTAGGAGGTGCCTGTAGCTGGCTCTCATACAGCTTGGATCTTTTTTGGGTAGATTTCCTAGCACTTTCACTCAACTAATAAAAAACTATTTACTTGTCCCGCACCTATGGAAAGATCTTCAGGACCATATAACCAATGGTAAGACCACTCAATGAAACCATTGGTAAAATTTTAATACAATTAGTTCAGACAACGTAACTATTTAGAGAAAGGAATGCCAAAATAGCATAGCTGTTGTCATTGACGAAAATGAAACCAAACAATGTGATGATATTGGCTAAGAGAAGAGATGTCAGTGAAAGATCTATATCACAATCTGTCTCATGACAAATTCAAAGAATGAAGATTACTTCTGTCAACAACTCAGTTGCCTTCCATTGCCACACATGAGGGAATAAAAAATCCTCCAGACAGGAGGACATGCTGTTTGACGCTCCTCGTAATACTAGACTATGGGGCTTCCTAGTATTAATGGTGGATTGAGTCAAAAGTTCACCAATGATTCATATAGTCATCTTGACAGATTTATCTGGCCCTGAAAATCTTTCCATGAGGAAACAAGTAAATATTATTTTTTAGCTGAGTGAAATTGATAGTTTCTTCTTTGATGGTTGTTTAATGTCAATGTAAAGGATCTCTGTTGGTGAGTGCTTCATTCTGGGCTCAGCCAGCATTCTCTTAAGATCAGAGATAATGGGAACTGCAGATGCTGGAGAATCCAAGATAATAAAATGTGAAGCTGGATGAACACAACAGGCCAAGCAGCATCTCAGGAGCACAAAATCTGACGTTTCGGGCCTAGACCCTTCATCAGATGAAGGGTCTAGGCCCGAAATGTCAGCTTTTGTGCTCCTGAGATGCTGCTTGGCCTGTTGTGTTCATCCAGCCTCACATTCTCTTAAGATCGATGAGGTCTTCTGGTTACTGCCACGTACCAAGTTAGCCAATTGTAAATGTCTTATTTGTTAGCTAAAATTCTTGCTGAAATTTCCAGATTTTTAGTGTAAATTATGCCTTCTTGCTCAGAGGTGAAATATTCAGTTTCTAGATGACAGAAGCAAGCTCTGTGAATTAATGATCTTGATATCTTCAAGTAACTTTTAATATTCCTTTAACATCAGTGTTGTTAGACTTGTCCTGTTTAGCAGATCCACGGGATGTAACTTTACGGTATTTAACTTTGGGTGTTTTATCAGATCACACAGGATTATTTGCTCCAAGACAAGCTTCTGCCAAGATTGTAGCAGAGTACAGTTCAGGATGCATTCTAGCTCCTGGTCTCGAGCTCGTCAGTTTCCATTTGCTTTCTTTGTTTCTTTAGGTTTCTATTTACCTTTGCTCTTTTTCTCTTTCTCTTTTTTTCTCTTTAAAAGTGTTACTCAAAATCTTCAGTAGCGTGTCAACAACCAACGCCTCCTGAGCATGTGCCACAGCATCAGCAACAGAGTTGGCTCCTCCCTGCAACGCCAGCAGCGAGACTCATGGTGGAGACAGTGAGCCCAGCACGGGGTGGAGAGTGAGCCCAACACAGGGTGGAGAATGAGCCCAGCACGGGGTGGAGAGTGAGCCCAGCACGGGGAGACAGTGAGTCCAGCACAGGGTGGAGAGTGAGCCCAGCACGGGGTGGAGAGTGAGCCCAGCACGGGGTGGAGACAGTGAGCCCAGCACAGGGAGACAGTGAGCCCAGCACGGGGTGGAGAGTGAGCCCAGCACGGGGTGGAGAGTGAGCCCAGCACGGCGAGACAGTGAGCCCAGCACGGGGTGGAGAGTGAGCCCAGCACAGGGTGGAGAGTGAGCCCAGCACGGGGTGGAGACAGTGAGCCCAGCACAGGGAGACAGTGAGCCCAGCACAGGGAGACAGTGAGCCCAGCACGGCGTGGAGAGTGAGCCCAGCACGGGGTGGAGAGTGAGCCCAGCACGGGGAGACAGTGAGCCCAACATGGGGTGGAGAGTGAGCCCAGCACGGGGTGGAGAGTGAGCCCAGCACGGGGTGGAGAGTGAGCCCAGCACGGGGTGGAGACAGTGAGCCCAGCACAGGGAGACAGTGAGCCCAGCACAGGGAGACAGTGAGCCCAGCACGGCGTGGAGAGTGAGCCCAGCACGGGGTGGAGAGTGAGCCCAGCACGGGGAGACAGTGAGCCCAACATGGGGTGGAGAGTGAGCCCAGCACGGGGCAGAGAGTGAGCCCAGCACGGGGGCAGAGAGCCAGCCAAGCACCGGGGAAGAGCGAGCCCAGCACAGTGGGAGAGAATCAGCCCAGTGCAAGGGGAGAATGGGCTCAGTGCAACGGGAGAGTGAGCCCTGTGCAAGGGGAGAATGGGCCCAGTGCAACGGGAGAGTGAGCCCAGTGCAAGGGGAGAGTGAGCCCAATACAAGGGGAGAATGGGCCCAGTGCAAAGGAAGAGTGAGCCCATTGCGAGGGGAGAATGGGGCAAGTGCGAGGGGAGAGCGAGCCCTGTGCAAGGGGAGAAAGGGCCCAGTGCAACGGGAGAGTGAGCCCTGTGCAATGGGAGAGTGAGCTCTGTGCAAGGGGAGAATGGGCCCAGTGCAAAGGGAGAGTGGGCCCTGTGCAAGGGGAGAATGGGCCCAGTGCAAAGGGAGAGTGAGCCCAGTGCAAGGGGAGAGTGAGCTCAGTGCAAAGGGGAGAATGGGCCCACTGCAAGGGGAGAGTGAGCCCAGTGCAAGGGGAGAGTGAGCCCAATGCAAGGGGAGAATGGGCCCAGTGCAAAGGAAGAGTGAGCCCATTGCGAGGGGAGAATGGGGCAAGTGCGAGGGGAGAGTGAGCCCTGTGCAAGGGGAGAATGGGCCCAGTGCAACGGGAGAGTGAGCCCTGTGCAATGGGAGAGTGAGCTCTGTGCAAGGGGAGAATGGGCCCAGTGTAAAGGGAGAGTGGGCCCTGTGCAAGGGGAGAATGGGCCCAGTGCAAAGGGAGAGTGAGCCCAGTGCAAGGGGAGAGTGAGCCCAGTGCAAAGGGAGAGTGAGCCCAGTATGAGGGTCAGTGAGCTCAGCATGGGCAGAGTGAGCCCTGAGACAATGTCAGTCAGGTTGGCCCTGCGGGTGAAAGATGCTTTGGGAGGATTGGCGACCTCATTGTTGGCTGGGTCTGGCTCTGGAAGTGGTAAAACGGTGGTGGGAAGGCATCACGGCGGCATCGACTGCAGCGATTATCTCCAACATTGGCATGCCTGGCATGGGCAGTGAAGGTGAACTGACCCGGTGGCAAAAGATGGCAGCTGAAAATTGGCAACATCAACGTTAGTTGGGTCTGGTGAGGCGGTGGTGGTTCTGAGCTGGCTCAGAGCTCATAAGTAGATAAATTTCCCTTTAATCTATGTCTTGTCATTTTCTCTTATTCTTGAACTACAAAAATGGCATTGGGTATTGGTGATAGACGAAAACCTTTCACCGTATTTTATTGTATCTCACTGTGAAACATATATGGCAAAATATAAATAAATCATTTATCATTCATTCAAGGTTGAATTGGGTTGAACATTGATTAGCACACCTGAGCTTTGTCATGCCTGGTCAGCTATTTTCTCTTCACAAAATAGTTCAAATTGAAGTAGGCCTCAGGACTCTGTAATTTCTTTCTATGCTGCTTTGTATAAAGTATTGACTCTTTGCCAATGTAATGAGCATTGTTTCTGGTATTTAAGGACCGTTTGTGGGTTTTGCAGATTTTAAAAATATGTTCCATTTTCTTGCAAATGTGTCATACTTGTGCTAGAGGTTGATGCTGCATTTTTGTGTAGTTTTTATGCTCTGAAACTTAACAGTGACTCTTAGATTTTAAAAAAATTGAACGGCCTTTGTATCAGAAACAAAAACAGAAATTTTGAGTAAACCTCAGCAGGTCTGGCAGCATTTGTGGATTATTGCGTAACATCGAGGGTCGAAGGACCTGTTCTGCGCTGTATTGATCTATGTTCTATGTTCTATGCTCTATCTGTGGAGAGAAATCAGAGTTAACACATAGGACCAGTGACCCTTTCTCAGAACTGACGGTAGCTAGGAAAGGGTTCATTTTTATGCTGAAGATAAGAAGATGGCATACCCTTTGCTGTGCAGTTGTTTGGAGTATTTATATCTTATGAAGTTGATTGATTCTGATGGTCTTCTGCAGTAAATGTTTACTTCCCTTCTCCACATCTTTCTGTGATTATTCTCCTGAGAATCTCTGCTTCTAAGACAATCTGGATGGCTTTTGCCAGTGTGAGATCTTTGTTTTTAAAAAAATTGAAAGAGATGAATCTGAAATTTAGAGACCATTCTTCTCCAATTAGTTCTGATTGTAATGCTCCACATTCACAAAATTCAGACAATGTATAAGGATCATTGATGAAGCTGTCAACAGGTTCCCTGTAAACTGTACCATTTTACTGAATTCTGTTAACTTCCGCAATACATTTGGGTCTTAAAGAAAAATAGTTGTAAACACTTCTATGGCATCATCAAAGGTATTTGTAGGATGAATGTTATGTTAATATATGTTGGTTAAATGTGAGCTTTTGGAGGTTTTCACTGTGACCCCCGTCAAGATTTATCGATAGATCTTACCAAAATCACCACATTAACAAAATACCCTTCCTCTATGATGTCCATCTCATTCATTGTGGGCCTATCTTAACACAGGCTATTCTCAGAATAACTAAACGGATATCTGCCAAAAGACAGGCAACCCCTGCACCTATCTTTAAAAAGGAACTTTGCACCCCGGCAAATGTTGGCAATTGGGCATCGACTGTCACTGAGAACGGCATAGCACAGCAGGCATAAAGCCACACTGCTCAAAGCACATAGCTGGCATGGCGGTCACAGCTAATACTATGACTACATTCCCTCATTTTAGTTGTTGTATATCTATCTGGCCATGCATCTATACCTGTCCTTAGCTGTATTCTGTCTAAATACCTTTATGTCAACACCACCCCATTCCTAATACCTACTGGACACCTACAGTTTGTCATCGTCCAGGAGCTGAACATCACGTGCAGGCCAACAACTGGACAATGCAAAACATGAGTTTTTTTTATGAGCAATCAACGCACGTGGACAACTAGATGGACTGCTGTGATTGATGCCCACAAGGCTGGCACCACAACTAGTCCACAATCCATGATAGTCAGGTGGACCAAGCTTCCATCCACGGGAGCCAGCTGTCAGTCTGATCCTGTCCGGCTTGTGGTGCCCAATACAGCTGGGGTCTGTAATGCACAAGGACAGCTTCCTCCTCATAAATATCCCTATCCTCCTCGTGCTCCTCAGGAACCTACTCCCATTCCCCAAGTTCCTCAGAATCCAGCCTTCATAGCTGCTCCAACTGTGCAGAACATAGCACACCGAGATGAAGCAGATCATTTGCTGATTATACTGGACGGCTCTCCAGCCTGGTCTTAGCTGTGGAATCACATCTTCAGGAGCGCTATCCCTTGCTCCACTATGGCACTGTCTGCTGGGTGTTGTGTGTAGCCTCAATGAAGATGCTGCACTGCTTCAGAGACAAACACATTATTACTATAGAATGGGTTCAACTCCTACACTAGCTGAGGCTACAACGAAGGAGTCTCCTTCTCAAGATTTCCCATTGCCTGAGGCACGATAAACCCTCAGGATAAAGACCGTCATGGTCATCTCTCTCAGAGCAGCCCTGTGGTCCGATAGGACGATGGTGACTTTACCTTTTCGACTTTACATCAAAAATGGAGTTCCTGCTGTGCTCTGACCCCCTTCCCATCCCAGACCCACATCAATCATCTAATTGTCATTGCATTCCGTTGACACATTGGACATACTTACATATGCTGAAGCAGTTGCCCTCCTCCCACAACATCCTCGGACATTGCACAAGATGCTTTCAGTCAGCATTTGCCTCTTTTTAAGTTATTGCTTTGAACTTCTGCATCATTGAGGTGTCAATGTTATATTTGCTAGCACCAATGGCATGGCGCAAATCGTCTTTGGTTGGCTGTTTAGCCCCAAGATGTGCACTCCGCGTGCAGTGCAAACAGATGAAATGATTGCAAATTAAATGGTGTTGCAGTTTAAAAACACATGCTTCATGCATCGGCCCCTTCAATGCCTGTAGCGTCCAGCAGATGTGGACCCCACACTTTCATTCATCACTGTCTCCATCCACCCTGGGCCTTGCGTCAGCCAATTTCTCATTCACATCTGAAGAATAGCAAGTGAAGGTAAGGAATGCTGCTTGTGGTGGGCATCTTGCCAGCTACCCTATAAAGAACCTCATGTGCCCATTTACATTGCACTACCCCAATAACCCTTTTCCATAGATCTCCTAATGTGGAGACCCAACACATTGAATGTCAATTCCAACTGTCCTTCCTACCGCCTGAGCACTAACATTACACCTCAACAATATCTACTCTGTTCCTGAACACTTGTCCTCTGAGCCAAGACGATCAATAACTGCCTTTTCCTGCAGCCTACCATACATTCCATTACTGTTCTCCTTATCCCCCACCCATATACCATAAGGTTTCCACCACCATCATCCTTGTCCTCACCTCTACACATGCCTCATTTTGTCCGCAAGCATTGGATTCCCCCATGTCTTTGCCAGTGATACCCCTGCTACAATGATAAACCCTGCCACCTGCCCCTCCAATGATCAACAGGCAGACCTGCAGGGGTTGAGTCATCCCCAACCTCGAACTGACTTCAAGTAGCCACC
Source organism: Stegostoma tigrinum (assembly GCF_030684315.1). Classification (NCBI taxonomy): domain Eukaryota; kingdom Metazoa; phylum Chordata; class Chondrichthyes; order Orectolobiformes; family Stegostomatidae; genus Stegostoma; species Stegostoma tigrinum. Next base: position 19,026,817 of record NC_081378.1, on the reverse strand, counting down.
CCTAGATGTGGCTGATCAAATTCCTGATGACAGCTTTTGCAGCTTGCCAACCGAGAACACCTGATGCCCTGACTGTTTGTGATGGTCCTGCAGGGCTGACCAGTGACCAATCCCCAGACTAATAGGTCATTTCCCCTGACTGAATGAATGACTGTTTTTGGCCAAGCCCCGGACTGTGTGCTGACTCTGCCAGGGACTGACGATACTGGAACCACCTGACTGACAGTGCACTTCCCTTGACTGGACTGAGGTCGAGCACCCACCTACTTTGCAACGTGGCCATTTCGTCAAATCAGCCTGCAGTGTATTAGCTGCACAGACAGCTGCCATATGGTGCGTAGGTAGAGTCGGGAACAGGGAGAAGGGTTGATTATTCCAGAAGGTTGTAGGTGGTGGATTGACATCAATACATATCACTGATAGCCGCTTCCAGCCTCCGTGCTGACCCTTATTGACAAGCAGGTCAAGCAGCCTGGTAACCAGCTTGTAACTGATGTCCATTTCAAGCCCACCGACTCCCACAGCTACCTAGAATACACCTCCTCCCACCCACCCTCCTGCAAAAATTCCATCCCCTATTCCCAATTCCTCCGCCTCCGCCGCATCTGCTCCTAGGATGAAGCATTCCACTCCCGCATATCCCAGATGTCCAAGTTCTTCAAGGACCGCAACTTCCCCACAAAGTGGTCGAGAACGCCCTTGACCACGTCTCCCGTATTTCCCGCAACACATCCCTCACACCCCGCCCCCGCCACAACTGCCCAAAGAGGATCCCCCTCGTTCTCACACACGACCCCACCAACCTCTGGATACAACGCATCATCCTCTGACACTTCCGCCATCCACAATCCGACCCCACCACCCAAGACATTTTTCCACCCCCACCCTTGTCTGCCTTCCGGAGAGACCACTCTCTCCGTGACTCCCTTGTTTGCTCCACACTCCCCTCCAACCCCACCACATCCAGCACCTTCCCCTGCAACCTCAGGAAGTGCTACACTTGCCCCCACACCTCCTCCCTCACCCCCATCCCAGGCCCCAAGGTGACTTTCCACATTGAGCAGAGGTTCACCTGCACATCTGCCAATGTGGTATACTGTGTCCATTGTACCCGGTGTGGCTTCCTCTACATCGGGGAAACCACGCGGAGGCTTGGAGACCGCTTTGCAGAACACCTCCGCTCGGTTCGTAATAAACAACTGCACCTCCCAGTCATGAACCATTTTAATTCCCCCCCTCATTCTTTCAACAACATGTCCATCATGGGCCTCCTGCAGCGCCACAAAGATGCCACCCGAAGGTTGCAGGAACAGCAACTCATATTCCGCTTGGGAACCCTGCAGCCCAATGGTATCAATGTGGATTTCACCAGCTTCAAAATCTCCCCTTCTCCCACCGCATCCCAAAACCAGCCCAGTTCGTCCCCTTTCCCCACTGCATCACAAAACCAACCCAGCTCGTCCCCTCCCCCCACTGCCTTCCAAAACCAGCCCAGCCTTTCTCCGCCTCCCTAACCTGTTCTTCCTCTCACCCATCCCTTCCTCCCACTTCAAGCCGCACCTCCATCTCCTACCTACTAACCTCATCCCACCTCCTTGACCTGTCCGTCTTCCCTGAACTGACCTATCCCCTCCATACCTCCCCACCTATACTCTCCTCTCCACCTATCTTCTTCTCTCTCCATCCTCGGTCCGCCTCCCCATCTCTCCCTATTTATTCCAGAACCCTCTCCCCATCCCCCTCTCTGATGAAGGGTCTCGGCCCCGAAACGTCAGCTTTTGTGCTCCTGAGATGCTGCTTGACCTGCTGTGTTCATCCAGCTTCACACTTTATTGTCAAGCAGGCTGTCTGTGAGTTGTGCAAAAGAGAAACTTTCTATGGCAGGAGGGTCTGGCTGAAATGCTAAAAGGCATGGCAAGGCAGCGATGCTGCAAGTGCGCAGCTCGGTGCTATGTCAGCAAGCGCTAAGAGAGCAAGTCAGCAATCCTTGAAGTGAATTAGCTTTATTGTCACATGTACTCATGTGAGTACAGTGGAAGATTTACAAGTTGCCACTTACAGCACTAGCTTAGACATCAATGTACTCAGGTACTGGTTCTTAATTACAAGCTGGAGAAAATTAGAAATATAAAGAAATAAAAAGTCCACAAACAAATTTTTACAAATAAACAAGAGTACAGCAAACAATCCTTCCAACCTGGACTGTGTTGGGCTTCCCCTGGAGGCTGGGAGTCGGGTCCATGCTCGGGCCACGAGTTTGAGATTTATCCTGGTCCAGTCTGGGAACTGAGTGTCTGTCCCTGTGTGCAAAATACCCTTGGAGCACCCTGTAATGCAGGTTTGTATTTCCTGTGCATCCTGCAGGTGATTGGGAGAGGTGCCATCAGCATCATGAGGAGTTGGCCAGTGTTGAATGCCAATGTCCATGGATGAGGGGTGTATGCATGTGCCCTGAGATGTTGCTTGCTGCTGAGCAACCACAGAGGGCAGATGTCACCAGGTACCCTCTCTGACCACCATGTCGAGAATGTTCGACATCTAGCTCGGTTGGTGTGTTTGGTAAGATAGAGGCTGATATTAGTGAGGGAGTTTGGCCGTTATTAAGGCATTTAACAAAATAGTATCCTCCTTAATTGACAACTCACTGTTGTCTTGTGAGAAACTTGGCAAAAGAGATGCTCCTGGCATTGAGATAGGCCTCACTGGGTTTCTTGTGCAATTCTGCCAGAAATCTCACCATAGCTCACATCAGTCAGAATCTCCTATGGTTCCACCCAGTACTTCCTTTATCTTTTTTCTGTTAATAACATGCTCTTCTAATGGCCCCAAAGAACAAAGCAAAGTGTTGGCTTCTCCTGCTTATGATTTGGTGAGTAATTCTGTTTATCATGAATTATTTCCTTCCTCGATGTTGATAAATTTAAATCTTTGTCTGAAGTATATATAGCCTTGAATCTCGCCTGGAAGTGTAATAACTTCCTCTATTCATTTTTTAAATTCAATTCCTCCCATTAAGTTCTGGAAGTTTTAAAAACTATTCTTTAAATTTTGCTGTGTCATCAGATTCTCTTTTTTAAGTTTGAATAATAGTTAGGCCTATGCTGCATGACCACAAAACAACTGGAATAACGGACTAGTTCCTCCCAAAGACAGGGGCCAGAGCTATTCCAAAACTCCCAAGATAACTATTGCAGAGCTTATACAACAGTGAATGATATGTTAGCAAGACAGGATGTTGACAGGAATACAGCTTCATATAACTAATAACTCACTGATCATTATAATGTTCAGAGAAATGTACTTATTGAACAGCTGGAAATGAAACAGAAGAAAAATCCAAGTCTTAGAGTCATATAGCCGTACAGCATGGTAACAGACCCTTCAACTCAACTCATCAACGCTGACCAGATATCCTAAATTAATCACGTCCTATTTGTCAACATTTGACCCATACCCATCTAAATCCTTTCTATTCATGTACCCATCCAGATACTTTTTAAATGTTGCTTTTGTCCCAGCCTCTACCACTTCCTCTGGCAGTTCATTCCATACATGCACCACTCTGTGTGTGAAAAAGTTGCTCCATATGTCCCTTTTAAATCTTTTCCCTCTCACCTTAAACCTGTGCCCTCTAGTTTTGGACTCACCCTCCCTGGGGAAAAGACTTTGACTATTCACCCTATCAAAGTCCTTCATGATTTTATAAACCTCTGTAAGGTCACCCCTCAGCCTCTGACACTCCAGGGAAAATAGCCCCAGCCTATTCGGCCCCTCCCTGTAGTTTAAACCATCCAATCCCAGCAACATCCTTGTAAATCATTTCTGCATCTTTTCAAGTTTCACAACATCCTTCCTATAACAGGGACACCACAATTGAATGCAGTATTCCAAAAGTGGCCGAACCAATGTCATGTACAGCCGCAACATGGCCTCCCAACTCCTATACTCAATGCACTGACCAACAAAGGCATGCATACCAACTGCCTTCTTCGCTATCCTATCTACCTGCGACTCCACTTTCAAGGAGCTATGAACACATGTAATAATTCACAAATGACTTTCATTGGCTGCCATAAAATTGCCCATATAAAAGATTGAACGCCAAATTAATTTACAAACAAATTGTAGTCAGACAGTCAGGAGAGGCCTTATCGGAACTTCTATAAGCTTGAGAGGATTAATGCTGCATAGAGAAAACGGAATAGGTCCATTATTCAACGGGAAAGTGATGCTCTATGGAGAATATCAAGTGAAGTAATTCAGTTTATAGCCCAGAAGAGAGAAAATACAGCAAAAAACAAAGACTAAAACATGAAAGAAGCCACACTAACTGCCATGTTTAAGTCTCATTAAAGTGGAGGGAAGAAACCACATTACCGGGTAGATTATTCAGCGGGGGATGCACAATGCCAAGCGGTCATTTTAAAACAGCAATGTGTTTATAATGTAGTCAAAGGTGAAGCAAAAGGCATATCCTTCAAATTAGGACAAATTCAAGAGATGGTCACCTCATAAAACCAGAAAAATATCATTTTGGGAGAAATTAATAACTTTTAAATCTAAACACTGTACACGCAAACATGGTAAATTGACACCCGATAGTTTAAAGTTGACAGTTGAGCGCTGCTTCAGTGTGAGTGGATCAGCTCAAATGGCTTAATCAGATCAAATTTCAGCCATCCCCAATAAACTTACAAGACCCTGAGGAACATCATTGCAGGTAAAAAGTGACAGTGTGTTTAAAACTGAAACTAATTCAATAAAAACCTGGAATAGAAGTATTTATGGGAGAAAACCCACAGAAATGTCACACTATGCCAATACTTTGAACAGTGCAGACATCTCACTGTCATGGACAACGGGATTAACTTTGTCACCTGAAGATTACAAAGTGTTTTGTGCAAGATCACCAGGAATTTCTCAATCAATGTGTTCCTTGTGCTGGGAACAGAATAGAGAAGGACCGTTATTGCCATCATCTTTTCCATCGGGGTCTTGGGAATACTTGGCAATGGGTTTATTCAAGTTTAAAGGCACATCTTCATCGTTGTCATAGAATTACTCAGGGTGGATTGAAATAAACTATGTACGCAAAATTGTGGCAGAGGCAATGATAGAATTGTAGAAACAGGGTCTACTCAATGCATGGCATTCTACTCGCCGTAGTGGTCCACAGTTTGCTGGTAAGCAGTTTAAAATAGTTGCACATAACTACAATTCTATTCATGTGACTATTTCATTCCTCTACCTGTAAGCAAATGGGGAAGCTGAGAGAAGAAAGCACACAATAAAAGTTTCACTGAAAATGAATGAAGATTCAAATTTTCACTGCAGACCATTACCACAGAATAGGTTATCACTGTCAGAGTTATTGATGGGCAAGAGCTTAAGTATACGACTTGCATTTCCATCTCAGAAGCCAACATCATTGAGATTGACCATAACAGAATGAAACAAGATAAGGAAGAGCAAAGAAGCAATAAAATGCAAAATATTTTATACAAGCCACAGAGCACATGAGTTACCAGAGCTACAGCCCAGAAGACACTATGCATAAAAGATGAACACAGAATGAATGATAATTGTGAAAATTCAAAGGCCTAGAAAATATAAGATTTAAACAGATCATGGGAGTAGAAAGAGCAATCATATTCACTGATATCATTGACAAGAAACCATTAGAAGTGTGGAATTAATTTGCAGAAGAAGAGGAACAAGAAAACGCTGCAATAATTCTGGAGAAGAACTCACATAGTAAAACAAGGAAGAATGCAGAACATGCTAAACCTCAGAATGAGATGAGAATTGGGCAATGATCACACTAGTGTTTAGGAGAGAGGCTAAGGATAAAATAGAGGACTACATAGTTTCTTAAATTAAACTGTAACAGCAGACTGTACAGACACTTTTCTCATGTGGTTTGATGTCACACTATGAGTTTGGGTTTTAGACGGACAAATTGAGGAGAAGGAAACATCCAGAACAGCCTATAGACTTAGACTTCAATCTGACACCACTTATTGTACATTAGTACCAAATAATGTTATACAGGGTAACCATAGATAATCCTGATTTGATCTTCTGTTTGCATCAGGCAAGGAGTAATTTATTTTCTTCAAATGTTCATGTCCACTTTGTAGACTAGTCTAGAGTGAAGCACTTTAACCATGCTCATAGTGTGAGTCATACAATCATCGAGTTGTAGAGTCATACAGCACAGAGACAGGCCCTTCGGTCTAACTAGTCTGTGCTGAACATAAACCCAATCTAAACTGCCACCTGCCTGTATTTGGCTCATATCTCTCTAAATTTTTCCTATGCATGTACTGGTATAAATGTCCCTGCATCTACCACTTCCTCTGGCAGTTCATTCCATATACAAACCACCCTCTGTGTGAAAGAGTTGCCTCCCAGGTTCCTTTTGGATCTTTCCCCTCTTACCTTAAACCAATGCCCTCTAGTTTCGAACTCCCCTACCCTGGGGAAAAGACCTTGGCTCTTCACCTTATCTATGCCCTTTATGATTTTACAAACCTCTATAAGCTCAACCTTCAACATCCTACACTCCAGTGAAATACAAGTCCCAGACCATCCAGCCTATTTTTAGAATTCAAACCCTCCATTCCTGGCAACATCCTTGTAAATCTTTTCTGCATCCTCTCCAATTTAATAATATCCTTCCTATGCCATTATGACCGGAACTGTTCACAGTACTCCAAAAATGGTCCCACCAACGTCCTGTACAACCTCAACATGCTGTCCCAATTCCTACACTCAATGGTTGAGTAATGAAGGTGAGCATGCTAAATGCCTCTTTAACTCTCCTGACTACCTGTGACGCAATTTTCAAAGTACTATGTACCTAAAGGCCCAGGTCTCTCTATTCGACAACGTTATCCAGGGCTTTACCATTAACTGTGTAAGTCTTGCCCTTATACATCTTACCAAAATGCAGTACCTCACATTTATCCAAATTAAACTCCACCTGCTATTCCTTAACCTGTTGGCCCAATTGACTAAGATCCCTTTGGAATCTTAGATAATTGTCTTCACTTTCCACTATACCACCAATTTTGTTGTCATCGACAAACTTGCTACCCATGTCTTGACACTGGCACGGTATGTAGAGTATGGGCTTGTTGGAACCTGTCCGTTTCAGACCAGCAGCATCATTTTCTCTATATACTCTTCACCTTTTTCTTTCCATTCTTCCTTTCTTCTTCATCTTCAAGGCTGCAGGAGTGTTGGTGGGGCAGTGGCTGCAGTGTCAGTGGCATGGATTAGGACTTCTGGCAGTGGTAGGCCAGGAGCCTGAACTCCTGTGGGCAGCAGGCCCAGAGACTAGACTTTTGGCTGCCATAGGCCCAGACACTGGACTCTCGACAGCAGTAGTGCCTGGATCAAGAATCTGGACTCTTAGTGATGTCAGTGAGGCGGTAGTGGCGGCAGCAGAGCTGGGGTCTTCTGGAGCATTGGCACCATCGTTGCTGTTCCCAGCTTGGGACTCCTTGAGGACTGGAACACCTCCCAAAACCCCGTGGCCATGTTTGAGACCCCAATCAGAACAGAAGATGAAATCTCTCTTAAGTAATTTCTTTCTTTCCTTATTGTAACTCTAAAGGGCACTGGATTGTGGCAACAAAATACTTTTCACTGTATCTTCAAGATTTATGTGGCATTGAGTAACTTATTCATTCATTTAAATTCTTATCGAAATCGTTCATGTAAGTGAAAAATCTCAGTGACCCAATATCAATTCCTGTGGAACACTGCTGGTCACAGGCCACCAAGTCTTTAGAACACCCTCCAACACTACCCTCTGACTCCTACTGTCAAGGAAATTTTGTACCCAATTGGCAAGCTTTCCCTGAATTCCATGTGATCTAACATTACTAACCAGTCTACAATGTGGAACTTTGTCAAAGGCTTTACTAAAATCCATGTGGACAACATCTACTACGCTGCCCTCATCTTTTTCTTGGTCACATCCTCAAAAAACTCAATTAAATCTCAATTTCCCACACACAAAGCCATATTGACTATCCCTAATCAGTCCTTGCCTTTCCAAATACATGTAAATCCTGTCCCTCAGAATTCCCTCCAACAACCTGCCCACCACTGATGTTCGACCTCATTGGTATGCAGTTCCCAGGCTTCTCCTTTCACCCTTTCTTCAAGAAAGGCACAACACTAGTCATTCTCCAGTCCTCCAGCTCTCAGCTGTGGCTGTAGATGACACAAATATCTATGCAACGGGCCCAGTAATTTCTTTGATAACTTCTCGCCGCATCCTGGGATACGTTTGATCAGGTCCCAGAGATTTATCTACTTACATGTTTTTTAAGACATCAGACACCTTCTCTTCTGTAATGTGGACTCTAAACATCAATATTTACTTCCCACAAATTCCCTAGCCTCCATGGCCTTTTCTACAGTAAAAACTGAGGCAACATATTTGTTTAATATTTCTCCCAACTCCTGTGGTACCACAAATAGATGATCTTGTTTGTCTTTATGGGTCTTTACTCTCTCCCTTGTCACTCTTTTGCTTTTAATGTAGTTGTAAAATATCTTTGCATTATCCTTAACCTCCTTAGTCTTATCTTCCAAAGCTATCTCATCTCCCCTTTTCACTTTACTGATTTCCCTCTTCAGAATACTCCCTCCTACTCATCAAGAAATCCATTTGATCTCAAGCTGTCTATACCTAACCAATGCCTCCATCTTATTCTTGAGCATAGCCTCCAAATCTTTATTCATCCATTGTTCCCTACTCCTACCAGCCTAGCCCTTCCCTCTAATAGAAACATACTTCCTCTGAACCCTTGTTATCTCACGTGTGATTTATACTCTGCGATGTTCAACAGGGTCCTGAAGTCTTTAGGCATGACATATATGCAAGGATTGACCACTTGGGTGTCATATGGCAAGGCCACTGGCAGCTGGATCCAGCATAAACTGAAGCCATCATCCAGATCAGGGAAAATGGGTAAATAAAGCTGATTACAGTCCAATGTGTTCAGGAGAAGTCAATGTGTCAAGAGCTCCCTCTGGGAAATAAAGATCGATATTAAGATTTCACGAGGAGTAGTTTGCATGGCAGCAGCTGTTTGTAGCAATGCATACCAAACACACGCAATCTAACAGATCTTGTGCAGTCAGTTTAAAGGAGGATTAAAACAAAAGCCGTATTCGTGCCATATCTTGTGGTAGCCGGGCAGAAAGCCTGTCAATCATGTCCAGACTTCATACGATCAGTTAGGTTTTCAGGAGCTTTTTTTGGTGTGTGTGTGTGTGTGTGTGTGTGTGTGTGTGTGTGTGTGTGTGTGTGTGTGTGTGTGTGTGTGTGTGTTTCTAACAATTATGTCAACCAGTCAGAAAAAATATAATTGGTAAAGATGTGTTTAACTTTTTTTGTACATTTAACTCTTTGCTTCAGTCCTTCAGTATTAATCTCTCACTAATAAATCTCTTGCTGAAGTTTTGTATGTCAATATTAAGACATGTGTCAATGAAGAGTGCATCATCCAGTTGAAACAGATTTGTTCAGGCTTCAGAGCTAACTTAAGAGTTAACATCCAGTGACAAACCAATGCCTAAAGTTTCAACATATTTATTACATTTGCCTCAGTGCCACAGCGTATGAGTTAATAAACATAATTAGTAAGTGTTGGGAACTGGAGATTCCTCAACATTCCGACAGCGTTCTGTTCTAGGGCTAACCATCTGGAACTGCCTCATCACTGACCTTCAGTCCATCATGAGGTTAGATGTGGAGAGACTTACTAATGATAGCAAAGTGTTCAGCTCCATTCACAATTCCTCAGCTAATGAAGCAGTCATATCTGAATGCTGCTAAATTTGGACAACATCCAGGCTTGGGTTGAAACTGACAAGCAACATGAGCTCCTCACAAATGCAGGCAATGACCATTTCTGACAAGAGAACAGTCTAATCACGTTTCCTGAATATTTAATGGGATTACCAATGCCGTATCCTACGCTATCAATATCCTGGCACTCATTATTAGCAGGACACTGAACTGTATGTGCCATATAAACACTGTGGCTATGAACCAGGTCAGAGCCTTGAAATTCTATAACAAAAGCCTCACATCCCATGATCCACAAGGCACAACGTTGACTAAAGGAAGCTATTTAGCACAGATACTATTCCCTTTGATGCATATCCTTGTGTATCGTGTGATTGATCAAGGGGCAGAACGCCAAAATTAGAGAGTTGAGCCATTTGGGTTCAGAGCAGAAAATACCACTTTTTACACAAGGGAAACCTAGAACTCATGGGTTTTGTTGGATAAGACAATTAAGGGAATTGGATCTACAATGGGAATATAAAATTAAAGTATGTTTTAGCCATGATCTAACTCAGGCTTGTCCCACTTTTTGATCTCCTTACTCACTCTCTGCTTTTATCCCCTTCGCTCACTCTCACACACCTTTCTGCAGGGGTCTAGTCTGCTCCAAGTCCTGTGTCCTGATGACATACTGTTCTGTGCCAGCTAGGGAGGAGGTCAGGGAGACACCATTCTAACCTGCTTTTCCTCCCACCTATCCCCGCCTCCCACATCAAGCCGCACCCCCAAATCCTTCCTACTAACCTCATCCCGACCCTTGACCTGTCCATCCTCCCCGGACTGACCTATCCCCTGCCTACCTCCCCACCTACACTCACCTCTACAGGCTCCTTCCCTGCCTCTTTAACTTGTCTGTCTCCTCTCCACCTATCTTCTCCTCTATCCACCTTCGATCTGCCTCCCCCTCTCTCCTTATTTATTTCAGCACCTTCTCCCCATCCCCCTTTTCTGATGAAGGGTCTAGGCCCAAAACATCAGCTTTTGTGCACCTAAGATGACACCATCCATCACTTTACTGATGATCGAGGGCAGACTGATAGGGTGGTAATTGTCTGGGTTGGATTTGTCCTTTTCTTTCATGTACAGGGTATACATGGACAATTTTCCATGTTAGGTGGCTGCCAATGTTGTACTGAAAGGGCTTGGCCAAGGAGTAGCAAGTTCTGAGGAACGGGTCTTCAGTACTAATGCCAGAATGTTGTAGGGCCCAGAGTCTTTGCAGGATCCAGTGTCTCCAACCATTTTTGACATCAAGTAGAGTGAATTAAATTGGCTGAAAACTGGAAATTGAGATGTTGAGGTCCACTGCAGGAGGCTGAAGATTGCTGCGAATGCTTCAGCCTTATCTTTTGCACTGATGTGCTGGGCTCTTCCATCGTTGAGGATGTGGATATTTGTGGAGCCTCCTCCTCCAGTGAATTGTTTAATTGTCCACCACCAATTACACTGGATGTAGCAGAAGTACAGAGCTTCGATCTGATCCATTGGTTGTAGGATCATTTAGCTCTGTCTGTCACTTGCTGTTTATGTTGTTTAACATGCAACTAGTCCTGTTTGGTAGCTTCACCAGGTTGACATCTCCTTTTCAGGAATGCCTGCTGCTGCTCCTCCTGGCATGCGCTCCTGTGCTCTCTAGTGAAACAGGGTTAATCCCCTGTCTTGATGGTAATGGTTAAGTTGGGGATATGCTGGGCCAGGAGGTTAAAGATTATGCTGGAGTACAATTCTGTTGCTGATTTTGGCCCCACTGGACCTTATGGATGCACAGTCTTGAGTTGCTAGATTTATATCCTTGTGTATCGTGTGATTGATTAAAAGTTTAATTGCTTAATTGAAAAAGACAGTAGCAGTGAAGTACTAGAAAGCATTTAATGCATAAGTTGTAAAAGTTAACGAAATAAGTAGTAATGGCTGGACAGGTGATGTGCTGTAGCTGTATGATGTGGGAGCTGGCTGATCCCATTGTGAACAGCAGTGACCACATCGCAGCAAATGTTGGTTGCTGGAAGGACTCCGGATCAGAGTAAATGATCTGGAATCTGATCTTTAAACTCTGCGGCACATCCGGGAGGGGAAGAGTTACCTGGATGCTTTGTTTCAGGAGGCTGTCACACCTGGTAGATGAAATAACTCCAATTCAGAAAGTGTTCAGGGACAAGGTGTGACTGTAAGTGAGGCAGGTGGGGGGATTCAGAGTTCAGGAGTGCAGAAGCCTCAACCCTTGTCCTTGAGCAACAGGTATGAGATTCTTGCTCCCTGTATGGATGAGGGAAAGGACTGGGGACAGGATGAGCCAGCTGACCACGGCACCGTGGTGCAGAAGGTCATTCAAGAGGGGGGAGCAAAAAGACAGGTAGTTGTTACAGGGGATTCTATAATTAGGGGGACAGATAGTATCCTATGCAAGCCGGATCGGGAGTCCCGCATGGTGTGTTGCCTGCCCAGTGCCAGGGTGCGGGACATCTCCGACCGGGTTGAAAGGATATTGGGGCGGGAGGGGAAGGATCCAGTTGTTGTGGTCCATGTTGGGACTAACAACATCGGCAGAGCTCGGGTAGAGGAGCTGTTCAGGGATTATGAAGCACTAGGAAAGAAATTGAAGTACAGGTCCTCAAGGGTCATAATCTCCGGATTACTGTCCGAGCCACATGCCAACAGGCATAGGGAAAAGAAAGTTAGGGAAGTAAACAGTGATAATAGGAACTGCAGATGCTGGAGAATCCAAGATAATACAATGTGAGACTGGATGAACACAGCAGCCCAGCAGCATCTCAGGAGCATCTCTCTGATGAAGGGTCTAGGCCCGAAACGTCAGCTTTTGTGCTCCTGAGATGCTGCTGGGCCTGCTGTGTTCATCCAGTCTCACATTTTATTATCTAGGGAAGTAAACACATACGTAAGGGATTGGTGTGGGAAAGAGGGATTCCATTTCATGGGGCAGTGGCATCAGTTTTGAACCGGGGGGATCTGTACCGTTGGGACGGTCTCCAAACGATCTGGAACCAGTGTTCTAGCGAAAAGGATAAATAGGGTGGTCAGTAGGACTTTAAACTTCTGAGTCGTGGGGAAGGGAAATTAAAAGACACATGGAGTATGGAGTTAAATGGAAAGATAAGCAACAGGATAGCATGTGTACAGGTGGATTTAAGCTCGAGGCAGACTAGGAATACAGCAAAAAGGAAGGATAACTTAAGACATCTTGGGATTTCCAACCTCTCTAATAATGATAAGAAAGTTAGCATTAAGGCACTTTATCTAAATGTTCGTAGTATTCGCAACAAAGTAGATGAATTAACTGCACAAATCCTCTTGAATGATTATGATGTGGTAGGCATCACAGAGACATGGTTGCAGGGAGTTCAGGACTGGCAGTTAAACATTCAAGGATTCACAACATATCGTAAAGACAGGGAGGTGGGCAGAGGGGGTAGGGTTGCCTTGTTAGTTAAGAGTGGAATTAAATCTACGACACTGAATGACATAGGGCCAGAAGAAGTGGAGTCTGTGTGGGTGGAATTGAGGAACCACAAAGGCAAAAAAACTGTAATGGGAGTTATGTACAGACCTCCTAACAGTGATCAGGACCAGGGGCGCAAGATGCACTGAGAAATAGATAGGGCATGTCAGAAAGGCAAGGTCACAGTGATCATGGGGAACTTCAACATGCAGGTGGATTGGGTGAGTAATGTTGCTGGTGGATCCAAAGAAAGGGAATTCATGGAATGTTTGCAGGATGGCTTTTTGGAACAGCTTGTGATGGAGCCCACAGGGAGCAAGCTATTCTGGACTTACTGTTATGTAATGAGCCAGACTTTATAAAAGACCTTAAAGTAAGGGAACACCTAGGAGGCAGCGATCATAATATGGTAGAGTTCAGTCTGCAGTTTGAAAGAGAGAACGCAAAATCGGATGTAATGGTGTTACAGTTAAATAAAGGTAATTACAGGGGCATGAGAGAGGAATTGACGAAAATCGACTGGAAGCAGAGCCTGGCGGGGAAGACAGTAGAGCAACAATGGCAGGAGTTTCTGGGTGTAATTGAGGACACAGTACAGATGTTCATCCCAAAGAAAAGAAAGATTATCTGGGGTGGGATTAGACAGCCATGGCTGACAAACAAGTCAGGAAATATATCAAAGAAAAAAAGACAGCCTATAAAGTGGCCAAGAGCACTGGAAAATCAGAAGATTGGGAAGGCTACAAAAGCAAACAGAGGATAACAAAGAGAGCAATAAGGAAGGAGAGGATCAAATACGAAAGTAGGCTAGCGAGTAATATTAGAAATGATAGTAAAAGCTTCTTTCAATACATAAGAAACAAACGAGAGGCAAAAGTAGATATTGGGCCGCTCCAAATTGTTGCTGGAAGGCTAGTGATGGGAGATAAGGAAATAGCTGAAGAACTTAATAAGTACTTTGCGTCAGTCTTCACAGTGGAAGACATGAGTAGTACGCCAACAATTAGGGAGAGCCAGGGGGCAAAGTTGAGTATGGTAGGCATTACAAAAGAGAAAGTACTAGGAAAGCTAAAAGGTCTAAAAATTGATAAATCTCCTGGCCCTGATGGGCTACATCCTGGAGTTCTGAGGGAGGTGGCTAAGGAAATAGCAGAGGCTTTGGTTGTGATCTTTCAAAAGTCACTGGAGCCAGGGAAAGTCCCAGATGATTGGAAAATTGCTGTTGTAACTCCCTTGTTTAAGAAAGGATCAAGGCAAAAGATGGAAAATGATAGGCTGATTAGCTGAACCTCGGTAGCTGGTAAAATTCTAGAATCCATTGTAAGGATAAGATTTCTAAATTCCTGGAAGTGCAGGGTCAGATTAGAACAAGTCAGCATGGGTTTAGTAAGGGGAGGTCATGCCTGACAAACCTGTTAGAATTCTTTGAAGAGGTAACAAGTATGTTAGACCAGGGAAACCCAGAAGATGTTATCTATCTAGACTTCCAAAAGGCCTTTGATACGGTGCCCCAAGGGAGGCTGCTGAGCAAGGTGAGGGCCTATGGTGTTCGAGGTGAGCTACTGGCTTGGATTGAGGGTTGGCTGTCTGACAGAAGGCAGAGAGTTGGGATAAAAGGCTCTTTTTCAGAATGGCAACCGGTGACGAGTGGTGTCCCACAGGGTTCAGTGTTGGGGCCGCAGCTGTTCACCTTATATATTAATGATCTGGATGAAGGGACTGGGGGCATTCTGGCGAAGTTTGCCGATAATATGAAGATAGGTGGACAGGGCAGGTAGTACTGAGGAAGTGGGGAAGCTGCAGAAAGATTTAGACAGTTTAGGAGAGCGGTCCAGGAAATGGCTGATACAATTCGATGTGAGTAAATGTGAGGCTTTGCACTTTGGAAAAAAGAATACAGGCATGGACTATCTTCTAAACGGTGAGAAAATTCGCAAAGCAGAAGTACAAAGGGATCTGGGAGTATTGGTCCAGGACTCTCTAAATGTTAACTTGCAGGTAAAGTCCATAATTAAGAAAGTGAATGGAATGTTGTTGTTTGTCTCAAGATGGTTGGAATATAAAAGCAGTGATGTGCTTCTGAGGCTTTATAAAGCTCTAGATCAGCCCCATTTAGAATACTGTGTCCAATTTTGGGCTCCACACCTCAGGAAGGACATACTAGCCCTGGAGCATGTCTAGCGGAGATTCACACGGATGATCCCTGGAATGGTAGGTTTAACATATGATGAACGGCTAAGGATCCTGGGATTGTACTCATTAGAGTTTAGAAGGTTGAGGGGAGATCTAATAGAAACTTACAAGATAATGTATGGTTGAGAAGGGGTGGACGCTAGGATGTTGTTTCTGTTAGGCGGAGAGACTGGGAACCATGGGCACAGCCTTAAAATTAGAGGGGGTAAATTTAAAACTGAAATGAGACGACATTTCTTCAGCCAGAGAGTGGTGGGCTTGTGGAATTCATTGCCACAGAGTACAGTGGAGGCCGGGACGTTGGATGCCTTATTACTGACACCGTCATGGACAGATGCATCTGCAGCAGCAGGTTGGTAAGGATGAAGTCAAACAGACTTTTCCCTCTTGTTTATTTTCTGAAGAAGGGCCCAGGCCCAAAACATCAGCCTTTCCTGCTCCTCTGATGCTGCTTGGCCTGCTGCGTTCATCAGGCTCTACGCCTTGTTTATCTCTTTCCCTCTTGTTTGTTTCTTTACCACCTTCTACAGACCCAGTCTAATAGCTATGGTCTTTAGGGCTTGACCAGCTCCATTTGTAGCGCTGCTGTCAAGCCACTCTTGGTGGATATGGGAAGTATTTCAAGCTTCTGATCTGTTCGTGTAACCACAGCATGTATATGACTAATCCATTTTTTTTTCTGGTCAGAAGAGACACCGAGGACGTTTTGGGGATTAGGTGATGTTAACATCATCAAAAGCCTATGGGCAATGGTTAGCTTCTTTTGGACATTGTCATTGCCTACTACTCATGTGGTATGAATATCACTTGCGATTTGTCAGCCTAAGCCTGCACATTGTCCAGGTCTTGCTCATTTGGAAATTGAGTGCTTCAATATCTGAGAAGTAGCAAATGGTGCGGAACATTATGCATCATCGGTGAACATCCCCACTTATGACCTTATGATGGAGGGAAAGGTCATTGATGAAGGTGGTTGGGCCAAGGGCATTACCCTGACAAACTCCTGCAGAGATGTCTGAGCGGAGATGACTGACCTTCAACAGCTGCAAACATCTCCTTTCCAGGTATAACTAACCAGCAGAGGGCTTTCTCCCATTTCCCAATGACTCCAGTTTCAGTTGGCCTGCTTAATGTTAAACTCATTCAAATGCTGCATTGATGCCATGGCAGTCCCTGTCACCTCACCTCTGGAATTCAGCTCTCTTCTGCATTTCTGAACCAAGGCTGTAGCAATGTCAGGAGCTGAGTGGGCCTGGCAGACCCTAAAGTAAGCATGAAATATCTCATAGCATACAAGACCTCAGAATCAACATCAACAATAACAATTATACAAACATAATCACAATGCCATTGCGAGATACTTCTGTGCACAATTGACACACACTTTTCCCACATTACAACAGTGACTAAATGTCAAAGTATTTTTGTAAGGGATTTGTTGGTTGTAATGGACTTTATAACTTCCATGAAAGGTGCCATATAAATTCAATTACTTCTTTTCCATTGATGAGTGACAGTACAATGACTCAGATACTAATATTAAATGAGGACAAGGAACAGTGTACTGATACGGCCTGATTGAGACAAATTCTGTCATACCATCCCCAAGTAGATGAAACAGGGCTGTTCTGTGTTTTCGTCACATACTGGATCATGAGGCTAAGAGTCACTGACATTAATGCACTATGCAGAATAACACAAGCATTTTAGCTCAATCAGCCATGAAATTAAACACCAACACGTCAAACAGATAGAATAAGCACAGAGCTGGAATGCACAAGTGAGTCTCTGTATGTTCAGTGAGGAAAACTTAATTAATTCCACTGAGTCCATTAGAAGCCTGTTACTTAGTGGCAACTGTAGCCATGCAAGGATCATCCTTACACTTGGGGAGATGTGGGAGTTTGTTAAATTTCTGCAACTAATATACCTTCTCAATTCATCCCCAGGATGGTTTTTTGTTTCTAAACAATAACAACTTAGAATTACAAAGCACCTTTCGTAAAATGTTCTCAGATGCTTTGTAGGGGAATTACCATACAGCATTTAACATAAATCACAAGAGGAACTGTTTCCAGACACTTTTCCAAAGGTCTGATAACAGAGGTAGGTTTAAAAGTACAATTTAGAAGAGAGAGCAAGTGCGTGTGCAGGGAGGGAATTTTAGAGCTTAGGGCCAAGGTTGCTGAAGGCAAAGTAGCAATGGTGATCATTATCATGCTGGTTTAATTGTGGAAGCTTGCTGTGTGCCAACGGAGTGCTGCACTTCAAGAATACTTCATATCTGAATCATTGTGCTGTCACCCACCTATGGAAAAGAAAGTGCTTTGGGATGTCCAGTTGTCATGAAGGGTGCTATATAAACTCACATCTTTATTATTTGCTGCACTCCAACCTCATCCAGCATGGGCCAGGCATTCATTCAAGTCCGTTCATGTATTGAGGCATATGTTTGTGGACTCACTGGGATCTTGTAGAGATGGGTCTGTACGTTAGGTGTCTATGATATTATCCATGTCATGCTCATTGCTGTTTATAATCTGTAGGCTTTGTCAAGCAAGGCTTAGTTGCATTTACTCCGAGCTCTAATCATCTAGAAAAGCCTATCAAACAGAAAGTAATTAGCAAACCTCTAACACTTCCTTATGTCAGAATCTGGGAAAGAATCTTGCCAGCTCTGAGTACAGGGTGGCCAGTGTAGATGTCAGGAATTGATCAGCAGCTTTAATAGCTGAGAGACACAGCCTGTGTTGTTCAATTAAAATAGTCATTTTCCTCACTTCAAACAATCAATATACTTGCTGTGTCCACAGGTCTTGCTGGCAGATTGAAATAAGACCTCAGTTGGTCCTACAGTTGTCAGCTCCGGCTCAATGTAGTCCTGGAGTTTCCAAAACTTAACCTCTTTCCTTCAAAAATCCCACTGTCACCACTAGAAGAACCCCACACCCCAACAACTCCCCACCCATCCACCAGTTACATAACACACCAATCCTCATCTCACCCCATTGACCTACAGGCCAATCAGAAAGCAAGCAGACCAGTTACATGATTTTGAGCAACTAAACCTTTCATTCCTTGCTCCTACATTTTTGCAACTAATAAATATGTTTCCCATGGAAATTGCTCTTTGGTGGGTTGGTGTAGATTCGACAGGTCGAATGGCCTGCATCTGCTCTGTCGGGATTCTATGATTCTTAATCTAACAGACCTCTGACTTTGGAAGTGTGATTCTTGTAAACTGAACCACACTAATTCAGGGAAACAGAACCAGTGTGCTTGCTGTATAGTTTGCACATAATCGAAGTACACAATGCTTGATTCATATTGTAGCTCCTCCCCATCAGCCCACCACCATACTACAAGTCACACCTTTTCCTCATGTCCAAATGAGTACATTTCTTCACGTATTTGATTCCCTATCTTTTTTATCTAACAATTTTCAATTCTAGCCATGCTGTCAAGGCAAACTCCTGCCTCATCTTGGGACTCCAGCCACTCCCCATACGCTCGGTCCCATTTTCATAAGAACATGAGAAATAAGAGCTGGAATAGGCCCTTCAAACTTGCTCTATCCTATGATAAGATTATGGCTGACCTTTGATCTAAATTCCTGTTTCCCACTTGACGCTGTGATCCTTTGGTTTCCTAGAGTTCAAATCGATCTCAGTGCTGAATATACTGTGGGACTCAAAACTCACAGATCTCTGAGATACAGAATTCCAACATAACAATACATTTCTCTGACTGAACTCACAATTTCTTCAGGTTGGCACCATTCGCCTGCAGTAGATAACTCTAAGAGTCAATCCACCATAATCTTCTAAAGACAGATTCTTGACTGTCTCTACTGCCTTTCTTGAGTGGTCCTCACCTCCTGCTATCTGGGCATCATTTCAGTGCTGCTACTCCTCGTCCAGCTCCATCCAGATAGCATTTGCCTCAATCTGCTGGATCTTACTCTGTCAGGATAGACTTTAGGACCATAGGATTAGGCCTCTGCTCTGTAGCTGGATTTTCCCAGTCACTCTAGCTCTGTTTCTGATTCCCTTTACCTGCTTAATGGCTTGGAACGCATAGGTTCTGGATGTATTTTTATTGCTCCTCAAATAGAGTTTAGGCTGCAACCCCCTCCTGGAAATTATTATAAAGCAGATTTTGACTCTCCTCTGAGAACTAAAACTGAAATACCCAAAAAGGAGCAACTTACTTTACAGTCTGTTAAAAAGGAGTTTGAAAGTGATGTAACCTGTTTATCAACCACTCCAAGTGGTTAGATAAAACAAGTCCCTGACACTCACTTTACAGTCAACAAGTAACAATTTATTCATCTAAATTGAAGAAATTAACTAAACAAATAAACCCATTCTAACTGTTAACTATTCTCGAACAAAACAAGATTCTAATGGTATGCTGTTCCAATAAATACGAGTCCCACTTATTTAAAATAATAATTTAAAAAAACACTTTGGTCTGTCAGAATTACAGCCAAATTACATGTCTTCTGGAATGCTGTGTGCCTTCACCATTAAATGTTCTGTCAGGAGTGCCTTCTCCATTGAATTCTCCTGTCTGCAACATTAACTAGTTGTGCTGTTGGTAGCTTTGATTTAGATGGTGCTTTCTCTAGAGCTTAGAGAAGACTGAAAGCTGTTAACTCTGGCAGGTGGCAATGAATTCTCCTGATTTTCCAACTATCCTCTCCTTTTATACCCTTGATGACATATCAATTTCTTACAAAAGGCTTGGCCCTATGTTGTCAGACCCATCAGCTTTAAATTTATTTGGTTTTTGGTACTTTTGTGCCTAATTCAAATTGTTTGGCTAAATTCAAAATTTGTTGTCTTGATAACAAAACAAAACTGTGCTTAGCCTGATAAACCGTACATCTTTTTGATTTAAATGTTTCAATTCAAGGGCTCTCTATGCACCTGCAAAACCACAAGCTGCTGCTCATAGACATTTTGTTTAAATCTCCAGGTGTAGAAAAAGTACATCATCTTTTAAAGGGACCGTGCATTGCTTTCCCCCTAGCATTTTACAAACACCAAATTCTAACTTCCTGCCTTCCAATACACAAGTACTGTACCCAAATTTGCAACAAAAACTTAATCTCCACATAAATCTTACCAGCTCTGAAGAAGGGTACTGATCTCAAAACAGTAACTGTATGTCCTCTTCACAGATGCTGCCAGACCTGCTAAGCTTCTTCAGCATTTGTCATTTCCGTTTGTTACATAAGTAATATGAGCTTTGTGACTCTGGTTGCAAAAAGGCAAGGTAAGATAGTGCCAGGCAGGGATGCTATGAGCACCCAGATGGGCTCAGTATGAGCAAGCACTATGAGAGCTTGTAAACAGTCAGAGATGTAGCCTGGTCCAGTCCATGAGCTAGGTCCATCAAGGCTGGCACATGTTGGATGCCAACGTCCACGAACATGAGGTACGTGCGGCTATGTTCTGTCATGTGGTGGCCTGATGTTTAACACAGGGTTCCTTTTGAGCAGGTAGTGTGCTGAAGTCACAAGATACCTGCTGTGAGTGTCATGTCGAGATTGTCTAGCGTGTTCAGTGCATTTGATAAGATAGGAAGTGGAATAATAATGATATGAGTTGTGGCATTAATAAGGTGTTTAACAAACCTTAATTGGCAGTGTGCTATTGTTTAGTGAGAAATTCACCTCAGCAATTGGTAAGTGTATAAAAGATGTGGGACGGGCAGTAAATGCTGGCCAGCCAGAGATCCCAACATCCCACACAATGAATTTAAGAAATTCAAGGCAGACATTGTTGGAGTTTTTGAGTGATTTTGCCACAAGTCTCACGATAGTCTACGTCACTGAGGTCTCCATAAGAATCATTCAATGATTACACTTCAAGAGTATATACTTGACTGTAAAGCGCTTTGGAAAGTCCTGAAGGTATAAAAAGTTTTCTATAAATGCAAGTCTTTTCATTCTTTTTGCCTTTTAAAATTGAATCCTGACAATATGGGACATAATGAAGAGAGAATTCAAGTATTTGTGAAAAAGAACGGCTCATGCACGTGACAGGTAGAAAGGCCACAAGAGAAGATTTAAAGAATATCAGAAACATTATGAGTAAGGCAGTTTATGAGATGGTGGAAGAAACAGAATGAGTTCATGAAGAGGGTTTATAATAATAGGACAGAGAAATGCATGAGAGAATTGGAATCAGACTTTGAGACAGTTTGTGATAAATGGAGAGAACGAATTAATGAGGGTAAGGGAGAGAGATACAGAAGGAGTGAGGGAGATTTCCAGGGAGCGAGTTCACGGGAGAATGCGAGTTTGTGACAGTGTGGAAAGAGTGAATGAGAAAGAGTTCATGAAAGAAGAGAGTTCATTTAGAAAGCTGAAAACCTGTACCTGTTGTGATTAATTTATTGGCGAATATTAAGGCCACATTGTTCCAAACACACAGATACAACCAGTAAAACGGCAGCCTGCAAAGGTCATTGAGCTTGTTTAATAATGAAGGGACTCACTTGAAATGCCAGCACCAGATGAGCTGATGTGGATGAGGACAATTCAATTAAACTTAAAGACTAGCAGGGTCTTTTGGGATGGAGAGACCTTTCAAATAAGATTTAACAAAATAGATGGGTGCAGCAAATCACCAGGGACTCTAATTAATATTCCTCACAGGCTATTAACATTCCATGGGAGAAGAAACATTTAAATTCCAACCAGTACACTATGAATATTACCTGAGATCTAATCAGGGAATTCAGATGGAATATTTAACAATTGATACTTTTCCATATTATCTCCATATCCCTTGATATTGTTAGTCTAGATTTCTATCGACTTCTGTCTTGAACCTGCTCAGTATTTGGGTTTCCACAAACAATTGTGGGGAAAGAGTGACAAAAGTGTACTACCGTCTGAGTGAAGAAATTTTTCCAAATGTTAGTCTTAAATGGCCTAACATTTATCCTGAGATTATGTCTCCTGGTTTTAGACTCACAAGCCATCCACATGGAACAGAGGATATAGAGACCAGTCACTATCACTAACACCTGAAAGAATGACAGGAAGGAGGGCTCTATGCTACTAAAACAGCATGAGATTCTTGCTCCCACTGTGGATGAGGGCTCAGGCTGCAGGGAGAATGAATGAACAAAACAAAGGATTACACTACAAAACACCATTCAAATGGAGACAAGCGAAGACAAAGGCAGTAGTATTGGGGGATAGAAGAATTAAGGGAGCAGATACTGTTCTCTGCAGCAAAGTGATAAAATCTAGAAGGCTGCATTGTCCACCTAATGCCAAGGTCCAGGATGTTGTTTCTGGGCTGGGAAGGAGCTTGGAGTGGGAGGGGAAGCATTCAATTGTCATGGTTCACACAGATACCAACAACAACAGTACGATTAAGAAAGATGTTCCGCTGAAGAATTATGAGCAATTCAGGTTAACTTAGAAGGCTGACCACAAAGATAATAATCTCCAGATTATTACCTGAGCAAATTAACACAGGGTAAGTGAGATTAAGGAGGTAAATGTATATTCAAAGATTGGTTGGGAGAAATGAGTTCTAATTCTTGGGGCACTTTCACACATACTGAAGAGAGAGAGAGCTGTTCCTTTGGGATTGGCTTTATGTGAACTATGCTGGAACCAGTGTTCTGGTGAATCATATAATTAGTGTTGTAAACAGAGCTTTAAGCTAATTAGTGGGGAGGGCGTGTTTCAATTGAAGGGTAATGAAGAGGTGAACAAGAAGAGTTCAGAGGAAATTAAAACAAGAGTAAGTAATAATGGTAAAAGTCAAAGTTTGAGGTTGAAAGCACACAGCATTTGTAACAAGATAGAAGAGTTGATGGTACAAATAGAAATAAATGAACATGACTTGATAGTTATCATGGAGATGCGGTTAAAGGTGACCAAGACTGGAAACTCAATATTGAAGGGTATTAATTGTTCCAGAAAAATAGGCAACAAAGAAAAAGAGGTAGGATAGATTATTAGTTAAAGACCACATCAGAGTAATGGCGATTAATGATGGATGCGTAATAGATCAATTGGGCAATAATGGTGGCATGTAACTGAGACACAACTGTCACGGGAGATTTTAATCTGCATTTGATGAGAAAAGTCAGATGGACAAGTGTAACATAAAAGACAAATTTGTAGAGGGCACCAAGGATTGTTTCTTAGAGCAGTTGCACAGCTCACCCAATATCAGACTCTTTTAGATCTCATAAATGTGGAATTGCCAAGCTGCCCAGGAACTGTTAAAGCTACCAATGCTAGCAAATCTATGAAGAAATGTTCCAAATGTGTGTGGGGTTTAAAACCCAAATTGCTTGGTATATCAGTGTTCTTATTGATAAAAGCCATTATAATTTTGAGTTACGTGACTGATTTCCCCAGCTATCACTTTCACAATGAGATTTCTACCCTAGAGTCACAGAGTCATGGACGTGTACAGCACAGAAACAGAACCTTCATTCCAACTCGTCCATGCTGATTAGATATCCTAAATAAATCTAGGCCCATTTTCCAGTATTTGGCTCATATGCCTATAAACCCTTCTCATTCATGTAGCCATCCAGATGCCTTTTAAATTTTGTAACTATACCAGCCTCCAACACTTCCTCTGGCAGCTCGTTCCATACATGGACCACCCTCTGTGTGAAAAAGTTGCCCCTTAGGTCCCTTTTAAATCTTTCTCCCCTCACCTTAAATCTATGCCCTCTAGTTTTGCCCTCTCTACCCTGGTGAAAAGACCTTGTCTATACCCTATCCATGCCCCTCATTATTTTATAAGCCTCTATAATGTCACCCCTCAGCCTCCTTCGGTCCATGAAAATAGTCTCACTCTATTCAGCCTCTCTCTTTAGCTCAAACCCTCCAACCCTGCCAACATCCCTGCAAATCTTTTCTGAACCCTTTCAAGTTTCACAACATCCTTCCTATAGCAGGGAGAACAAAATTGAATGCAGTATTCCAAAAGTGCCTAACCAATGTCCTATACAGCCATATCATGACCTTCCAACTCCCATACTCAAGTACTGGCCAATAAATGCAAGCATACCAAACACCATTTCAATATCCTGTCTATCTGCAACTTTACTTTCAAGGAACTATGAACCTGCAGTCTGAGGTCTCTGTTCAGCATCACTCCCCAGGACCTCACCATTAAGTATATAAGTCCTGCCCTGATTTGCCTTTCCAAAATGCAGCACCTCACATTTATCCAAATTAAACTCCAACTGCCACTCTTCAGCCCATTGGCCCATCTGATCAAGATCCCGCTTTACTGTTAGGTACCCTCTCATCCACTACACCTCCAATTTGGTGTCATCTGCAAACTTAATAACCATACCATGTATGCTCACATCCAAATGAATGAAATATTTTCATTAAAAAGGTAACGGAAACAGCTAATCTTTGCTGTATCCTCTGACAACACCCTGATCAATCTAAATCTAGTCGCCTGGTCTGAGACTTAAAATTGACAGTTCACTGTTCTTAATACTTCTTCATGTTAATGTTAGCTGAACCAACCAGTATCCTCGCCCCCATGCTGCATAAAATTGTGTTTTCTTTTCAAGTCTGTTTCTTGCACTCTAATCCTAATGAGAGGCAGACAAAAAGCTTCAAGATCTCATCTCCTTTATTTGGTGTTCATGTTCTGTACTACGAAGTAATGATTTATGTACGTGATCCTCTATCTCAAAGTCATACTTGTATTCTGTCCCTTTGATACCTTTAGCCTTTAGAAAGCTCTTTTTTTCTAGTAAATATATTCAGTGAATTGGTCTCCACAACTTTCTGTGGTAAAAAATTTCCTAGGTTCACTTCTGTCGGCGTGGAGAAATTTCTCCTCACCGCAGCATGAAATGACCCAACTTGAATCACAAGAGCATGAGCTCTTGCTCTGAACATTCTGACCAGGGAAACCATGCATTTAACCTGTCCAGCACTATTAAAATTTCAAACATTTTTTGAGATCCCCTCCTATTCTTCTCAACTCCAGTGAACACAGGTACAGCTGACTAAATCTTTCTTTGTATAGCAAACCTGCCATCTCAGGAATCAGTCCAGTGAACCCTCGTCGCACTTTCTCTACAGCAAGTATATATTCTCTTTGATAAAGAGGCCGGGACTGTGCACAGTACACCAGGTAACATGTCACCAAGACCCTGTACTGTTGCAATGTTCTTTGCCCCTGTAGTCAAACCCTCTTGCAATAAAAGTCAACACATTATTTGTCTTCCTAGTTGCTCACTGCACCTGCATATATGCTTTCAGTGGCCAGTGTCTAGGACACCCAGGTCTCTTTGTACGTCAACACTTCCTAACAAGGTTACCTTCAAGTACAATGGCATTTTGATCAGATGGGCTGAGGGGTGGTAGGTGCAGTTCAACTTGGATAAATGTGAGGTGCTGCATTTTGGAAAGGCAAATCAGAGCAGGACTTATACACTTAATGGTAGGGTCCTGGGGAGTGTTGCTGAACCAAGAGGCCTTGGGGTGCAGATTCATAATTCCTTGAAAGTGGAGTTGCAGGTTCACAGGGTAGTGAACTCTGCATTTTGTATGCTTGCCTTTCTTAGTCAGTGCGTTAAGTATATGAGTTAGGATGTCACATTGCAGCAGAACAAGACGTAGGTTAACAAAGTGTGGAGCTGGATGAACACAGCAGGCCAAGCAGCATCTCAGGAGCACAAAAGCTGACGTTTCGGGCCTAGACCCTTCATCAGAAAAAGGGGATGGGGTGAGGGTTCTGGAATAAGTAGGGAGAGAGGGGGAGGCGGACCGAAGATGGAGAGAAAAGAAGATAGGTGGAGAGGAGAGTATAGGTGGGGAGGTAGGGAGGGGATAGGTCAGTTCAGGGAAGTTGGACAGGCCAAGGAGGTGGGATGAGGTTAGTAGGTAGGAAATGGAGGTGCGGCTTGAGATGGGAGGAAGGGATGGGTGAGAGGAAGAACAGGTTAGGGAGGCAGAGACAGGTTGGACTGGTTTTGGGATGCAGTGGGGGGAGGGGACGAGCTGGACTGTTTGTGTGATGCACTGGGGGAGGGCATGAACTGGGCTGGTTTTGGGATGCGGTGGGGGAAGGGAAGATTTTGAAGCTTGTGAAGTCCACATTGACACCATTGAGCTGCAGGGTTCCCAAGCGGAATATGAGTTACTGTTCCTGCAACCTGCGGGTGGCATCATTGTGGCACTGCAGGAGGCCCATGGTGGACATGTCATCTAAAGACTGGGAGGGGGAGTTAAAATGGTTTGCGACTGGGAGGTGCAGTTGTTTATTGCGAACCGAGCGGAGGTTTTTCTGCAAAGCGGTCCCCAGGCCTCCGCTTGGTTTCCCCAATGTAGAGGAAACCACACCAGGCACAATGGATACAATATACCACATTGGCAGATGTGCAGTTGAACATCTGCTTAATATGGAAAGTCAATGTGGACTTCACCAGCTTCAACATCTCCCCTTCCCCCACCGCATCCCAAAACCAGCCCAGTTCATCCCCTCCCCCCACTGCACCACACAACCAGCCCAGCTCTTCCCCTCCACCTACTGCATCCCAAAACCAGTCCAACCTGTCTCTGCCTCCCTAGCCTGTTCTTCCTCTCACCCATCCCTTCCTCCCACCTCAAGCCGCACCTCCATCTCCTACCTACTAACCTCATCCCACCTCCTTGACCTGTCCGTCTTCCCTGGACTGACCCATCCCCTCCCTACCTCCCCACCTATACTCTCCTCTCCACCTATCTTCTTTTCTCTCCATCTTCGGTCCACCTCCCCCTCTCTCCCTAATTATCCCAGAACGCTCTCCCCATCCCCCTCTCTGATGAAGGGTCTAGGCCCAAAACGTCAGCTTTTGTGCTCCTGAGATGCTGCTTGGCCTGCTGTGTTCATCCAGCTTCACACTTTATTATCTTTGATTCTCCAGTATCTGCAGTTCCCATTATCTCAGGACATAGGTTAGGTCACTTTTGGAATACTGCATTCAATACTGGTCTCCCTGCTTTAGGAAGGATGTTGTTAAACTTGAAAGGATGCTGCTGTGATTGGAGGGCTAGAGCTAGAGGGAGAGACTGAATAGACTGGGGCTATTTTCCCTGGAGTATGAGAGACTGAGAGGAGACCTTATTGAGGTGTATAAAATCATGAGGGGCATGGATAGGGTGAATAGTTAAGATCTTTTTCCAAGGTTAGGGGAGTCCAAAACTAGAGGGTACAGGTACAATGTGACAGGGGAAAGATTTAAAAGGGACCTAAGGGACAGCTTACTCATGCAGAGTGTGACGCATGTATGGAATGAGCTGCCAGAGGAAGTGGTGGGGGCTGGTACAATTACAACATTTAAAAGGCATCTGGATGGGTACATGATTGGGAAGGGTTTTGGAGGGATTTGGGCCAAACGCTGACAAATAGGACTAGATTGAATGAATTGGACTGAAGGGCCTGTTTCCATTCTGGATAACACCGTGACTCTATGATTCTAATAATATCATTTGTAGTTAACAGGAATATCAGCATTTTCTGCTGGCTTCTTATGAGTTATCCAAAATTCTTAAATAAAACTGTTTACAGAAGCATTTGAAAAACTGCCCAACTCAGTTACAAAATAGCATGACATGAAAAAAAACTTCCCATAGATCTGCAAAAGGTGACGCCCCAATCTTATAGAATGTGCTTTTGAGGTTTAGACATCTTGCTTATGAAAAGATTGCATGTGCCCATTTTTATATTGGAAATTTAAATTTGCTCTCAAAGAAGCAAAGATTTGGTGATTCCCAATCCCATTCCTGGCTCTAGGAGAATGCATTAACCGAGTCCTCTGTGTGTCTAGGATGTACAGTGCCTGCCCTGAGGTTGTTTGACAGGATATTGTGAAAGGTTTTTTTTTAATGCTGTACATGTCGCAGAAATGCTAGATCGGGCACTGTAAGGGGGTGCTTTACCCAATATCTCATAAATACTGTAATTGCTGTGGAGGTGTTTGATTATGCCTATCTTGTAAGGTTCACAAAATTCTGTGTTACAATGATTCCATACAGAAATTTAATGAGGCAAGAATAAGATACACAGCCTTCTGCATAATCACGATATGAGAGATTGAGATTGAGATTGTTTCTCAATGCAACTGTTGAATTTCTTTTTGCACTGCGGGCACGAAAACATTTGTGTCTTGATGCAGGTTAGAAATGGAGGGAGAGTAGAACCAATTGTGAAATACGAATGTTTTTGAATGCTTTGAGATTTCTTGCACATCCGGTGAGTTCCTTATGTACTGTGCGATACATTGAGCAGCATGAAGCTCTCTGCATCTGAAACCTTGCTTGTTGTCACATGATGAGATAATAATGCCCCAAAATGGCTGCCAATAAATCAGAACATTTTCTGTCACAAATCAACCTAAATAAGATGCGGACAAGGAAAAAAACTGATAGCAAATGGAAATTCATTTTAAGGTTTCTAAAGGCTGAGTGGAGAATACAGTCTGAGCTTGAAGAGGGAAATTTCAAAAATAAACTGGAGAAACCTGGGATGGAATCTTTTGCACCTCATGCTTTTGGACCATTTTTGGGTCTCTGGGTCATAAGTTCATAGAATCCGTCAGTGTGGAAGCAGGCTATTCAACCCATCGAAGCCTCAATGACCCCCACCCCCCAAACAGCATCCCTCCCAGACATACTCTATCCCTGTACACCTGGGAAAACATCTGGGAGTCAAGGAGACATAAAATATTGATGACTGTATTGGCGCCGCCTCTTGCTCCCCAGAGGAGCTTGAACAGTTCATCCACTTCACCAACACCTTCCACCCCAACCTTCAGTTCACCTGGGCCATCTCCAACACATCCCTCACCTTCCTGGATCTCTCAGTCTCCATCTCAGGCAACCAGCTTGTAACTGATGTCAATTTCAAACCCACCAACTCCCACAGCTACCTAGAATACACCTCCTCCCACCCACCCTCCTGCAAAAATTCCATCCCCTATTCCCAATTCTTCCGCCTCCGCCGCATCTGCTCCCACGATGAGGCATTCCACTCCCGCACATCCCAGATGTCCAAGTTCTTCAAGGACCGCAACTTTCCCCCCACAGTGGTCGAGAACACCCTTGACCGCGTCTCTCGCATTTCCCGCAACACATCCCTCACACCCCGCCCCCGCCACAACCGCCCAAAGAGGATCCCCCTCATTCTCACACACCACCCCACCAACCTCCGGATACAACGCATCATCCTCCGACACTTCCGCCATCCACAATCGGACCCCACCACCCAAGACATTTTTCCATCCACACCCCTGTCTGCTTTCCGGAGAGACCACTCTCTCCGTGACTCCCTTGTTTGCTCCACACTGCCCTCCAACCCCACCACACCCGGCACCTTCCCCTGCAACTGCAGGAAATGCTACACTTGCCCCCACACCTCCTCCCTCACCCCTATCCCAGGCCCCAAGATGACTTTCCACATTAAGCAGAGGTTCACCTGCACATCTGTCAATGTGGTATACTGCATCCACTGTATCCGGTGTGGCTTCCTCTACATTGTGGAAACCAAGCGGAGGCTTGGGGACCGCTTTGCAGAACACCGCCGCTCGGTTCTCAATAAACAACTGCACCTCCCAGTCGCAAACCATTTCCACTCCCCCTCCCATTCTTTAGATGACATGTCCATCATGGGCCTCCTGCAGTGCCACAATGATGCCACCCGAAGGTTGCAGGAACAGCAACTCATATTCCGCTTGGGAACCCTGCAGCCCAATGGTATCAATGTGGACTTCACCAGCTTCAACATCTCCCCTTCCCCCACCGCATCCCAAAACCAGCCCAGTTCATCCCCTCCCCCCACTGCACCACACAACCAGCCCAGCTCTTCCCCTACACCCACTGCATCCCAAAACCAGTCCAACCTGTCTCTGCCTCCCTAACCTGTTCTTCCTCTCACCCATCCCTTCCTCCCACCTCAAGCCGCACCTCCATCTCCTACCTACTAACCTCATCCCACCTCCTTGACCTGTCCGTTTTCCCTGGACTGACCTATCCCCTCCCTACCTCCCCATCTATACTCTCCTCTCCACCTATCTTCTTTTCTCTCCATCTTCGGTCCGCCTCCCCCTCTTTCCCTAATTATTCCAGAACCCTCACCCCATCCCTCTCTCTGATGAAGGGTCTAGGCCCGAAATGTCAGCTTTTGTGCTCCTGAGATGCTGCTGGGCCTGCTGTGTTCATCCAGCCTCACATTTTATTATCTTGGATTCTCCAGCATCTGCAGTTCCCATTATCACAGACATAAAATATTTGTCACTTATTCGCTATCCAGACTGCAATCCCATGCCAGGATGATTCCAGAGATCAGTAAATGAGGCAATAAAACAGGAAACAGTGAAAGCAGCTTGCATCAATTCATTCTAATACAAATGTGACAAATTTCTTTCAGAAATGTCATTCTGGGATACAGCATTTGAGTGCTTTGAGGCATAAGATGAGGTAAGTATAGGAAGATTAGAAGAAACACGTAACTTTGGTCTTAAGGTTCTCAAATTTCTCCCTCTTTGCAAGATTTTGTCAATTTATGTATGGATTTGCTGTAGGGTGGTTAATAGAAATTCATTGCCATGATTAGTCAACTATTCTGCAATCATTATATCAAGGAACTACCAGAATGATTGAAAGTCAACTAAATGGCCCTTGAGTTTACATCTAGCATTTCTTGTTTCCTTTGAAATCACTGCATAGAATAAAACAAATCATCTCCTGTGCTCAGATAGCCTGACCCAACCTTACTTGACAACCAGTATGATGGTGGCACCCAGATATACCCCCAACACCACACTTCAGAACCGTTCTGAAGAGGGGTTACTGGACCCTAAGCGTTAACTCTGCTTTCTCTCCACAGATGCTGCCAAACCTGCTGAGTTTTTCCGGCAATTTCTGCTTTTGTTTGATTTCCAGCATCTGTAATTCTTTCATTTTTTTGTTCACGGAAAATCCTATTTTTCGTATTGGATGAACGAAACTTTCTATTAAGAACAGGGAAGACTGAAGTAATTGAATTTTGGCACTTTGGATTCTGTCAGGCAACATTTTGGTTTTAAAATTCTTATCCTCGTTTTCAATTCCCTCTAAGCATTCACCCTTCCCTATCTCTGTAATCTCCTCCAATCCCTCAATTCTTTGTCATCTCTCAGCTCATCCAATTCTGCCCTTTGGCACATCCCTGATTTTAATGGTTTGACTATTAGCAACTGGCTTCACTATTAGCTAAGGTCTGGACTTCTGGAAGTCCCTTCCCTGCCCATCCACCTCTTTCCTCCTTTGAAATTCTCCAGTAAACTTATATTTTTGACCAATTTTTTGTTCACCTTTCCTAGTTTGTCCTAAAATACAGTAGAATTTTGTCTGATTACATTCATGTGCTGCACTTTAGGATGTTTTACTCCATTAATGGCATGATATTAATGCAAATTGTTGTTCCAGTTCAATGGGCAAGTTTCCATGCTTCACTTTCATGTCGCTTTACAACTGCGAATAAAACCGGAGAGGAAACGTACAACAATTAATAGTCATTGTCAGAACTAAGGTCTTGTTAATCCTCAAGTGAATGACTGAGAGGATTACTGTCAAATTGCACCCACAGGGAAATTCTCCAATTAAACGGGATAAAATGACTGTGAAAGATAAAGAAATGTAAAGCTTTCAATAAGACTATAAGTCTTCATTGGATCCAAAGATAACAATGCTTAATTCTTTCTCTCCTGGATAAACGTTGCGTCAGGAAGCTTCTTAACTGAAACATCATGCCAAACTTTAATGCAAGGGTTCCAATTTCTACATTTGGGTCACAGGCCCATTCCCGGGATGTGCACTCACTCACACTTGTTTCCTTAGACCCATCATTCAAACTCACTCCCTTGCTGCCTATCATTAACACCGATTTCTTGAAGTCCCTTCCATTGAGAGCCATTCTTTCAGTCCACAGTCACTCAGACTTATTCCCCGTCTTTGAGACACACTCCATTTGTCCCAATGCCTGAGACCCTATCCTTCAGTTCACATGCACCCAGAGCCAATCCTTTAGTCCATGTTCATCCAGACACACTCTCCATCTCTGGCACTCAGTCCACATCACACAAGCTGTCTCCCCCAATCCCCACCACTCAGACTCATGCCCTCAGCCTCCATCACTGCGGCTCAGTATTCAGCCCCATCGTTCATGTACCACCCCCTCAATCCATCGTCTATGTACATCTAGATTTATCTTGGCTTTGCAACTGAGCAGCACTTCAAATTCAAAATTCCCTTCATTATGCTTAAAATCTTACATGGGTCTGCTGATTGACTATTTTGGTAAGACATTCTAGCCATCCAAGGTCTACTTACTCATTCAATTTTGGATGCATGAATATCCCTAATTTTAATTTATGCCATCAACGGTAAGAGGTGTAGAACTGTCTGGCTCTAAGCTATGGAATTCCTTCCTTAACCCTCTCGCTCATTCTTTGAAACACTTCTAAAAATATTGTTTATTTTACTGAGCTAACTGCTGTTATCTGTCCTTATCATCTCCATAAATGGCTCAGCATTTTTTTTTACTCAATAGTGCTTCTGTGAAGCAACTTCTGGAATTTTTACATTAGAAACATTTCACAAATGCAAATTTTTGTTGTTTGACAGAAAAGGTGAGAGAGTGAGAGAAATAGATACAGAAAGATACAGACTGAGAGAAAAAATGAGTTAGGCATAGAGACCCATTTGCACAGCTGCCTACAATGCAGATATCTTTTGCAAGTTATCGAAACTCTAGCAAATGAATCCCAAATATTTTCCAATAATAATTACTCCCCGAGCCCTTACATCACCCCGCACAGTGCAACCAGTAACTTCTCTGCAGCAGCGAATGGATTTTTAATCACTATTCACGTCTAACAGATGTTCTGCTCAGTCCACAGAGGAGCCTTACTGACTCTCAGCTCCGACACTCTGTGTAATTAGGTTGAATCTGTCTTACTGCTTATTAACAAGTGCCTTTGGGGAGTGTGGGAGGCTCAGCATGCTTATAACAGAGGTATATCGGTTCCAGTCATCTGAGTCAGCAATTCTGCTGCTGTGCACAAGACTCCAGTGATGATAGTGTTAGACAGACATCCATGCACCCCCCCCCCCCCACCACACACACACATCTTCACACATGTTGGTACCCTTTCACACTCATTTGCAAAACTTCATATATATACACCATTTGTATAGACACATTGTACACATATCTTAGCATACATGCACCATCCCCACATCCACACAAACACAAGAATGATGACCACACATACAACCATCCTTCGCCCAAGTGCACAGCCTCACCCACCAGGTCCATTTAGTTTAATCAGACCACTCCCCCTTTTGAAGGTTTGTACCTAAATTCACTCAAGAAACGGAGAAACAAAACACTGTTTCACAGCCGTTCAGTTCGACAATCCATGCAATGTGAACTCATTAATTGGTCTTGCATATTAAAATATTTATTTAGATATTACAGTGAATTGCAATTACTGATAATCGTTATTTTTATTATTTAAAGACCAGATCTTTGGATTGCACCAACTGTTCTGTTTTGTTATCTATTTGAATTGCGGGATTAATGGTGGCAATAGTGTTTCCGATTCAATCCTATTGTAAAATTCATGTTTGATCATTTTTCAGTGCTAGTCTGGTTTAATGAGCTGATAAACTAACACTGTCCTAGAAAACTCCTATTTGCACCACTGGGTAAAAAACTGAAACACAATATCACAGGCAAATGAACAACAAAGGAAATACTTGCACAGTGGTGAACAGTGGATTTTAACCAAATATCAGAATGGTCAGAATCAGACGGTAATGGTCTGCATTCCATGAGTGAATAAAAAAGGAAGAGCACCTGTTTGAATTATCTGGCAGATAGGACAGAAGAACTGTTTTTAGTGTTCAGACCTTAGTTCTAGAGGAATGCCATTTGAAAAAGGCAACAACTTTTTCCTCAATGGCTTCCAGGAGATTGAGATTCCGAAAGTGACACTGATCTCTTTATGTAAAAAAAACTGCAATGGTCAGGAACCAGTATTTGCAGACAAACTGAATACATATTTTAGCAAATGTGCACTATCCTCACATCCACATGTGATAACATACTTGGGTAAACACAATAAAATGTGTTCCACCTGTTCAAACGCTGACCTTGGAACTTGCACGTTGTTAAAGATGACTTGCAGCATCTGACTTAGTGGTACACTTGATTCAGGTAAGTTTGTGGATGCCAAAATGAATGGGACCTCAGTTATCGGACAGCAAAATCTTGCTTCAGTTGCTGGCCCATCGAGTAAGTTCATTCTAACTGAGGCAGTGGGTCATATAGGTCAGCAAGACCCAAGGTTCCATTTATGGCCTGTACTCCATTGCCTAATTCTAGCTGGGTATGGATCTGCAGCGTCCTTGGAGATGTGTAAAATCAGTCAGCTCCAGACTACTGTCTAACATCCATAAGTCAAAGTAGGGCGTCAGCTGAGGACTGATGTGGACTTAACAGTGAGGCTCCTAACAATGGAACAAACTGCTTGTGCTCATCATTCAGCCTCACAGACGAAGAATGCTGAAGTATTGGAGGGCAACAGATCCACATAGTACAGGGAAACCAAACTCCAACTACTCTCCAAAGTTCATCAAAGATGTAATTATAAGTTTAGAATGGGGACGTTTGAAATTACAAACTTTGGTAAGAAGAATTTTGGGGACAAAATACTTGTTTCAAAAGGGGAGAGATTTGCAAATGTTAGTACTGAGCGAGTTCTGGATGTCCTCATACACAAGCAACAAAGTTAACATGAACCATACGAAATTAGGAAAATTAAATTTTGGCCATTTCATCAAAGGGCTCTGAGAAAGGAATTGTTGTTACTAAGTTTTGGAGAGACTACACCTGAAATATTTTGTTCAACTTTGGTCTCTTTACCTAAAGGAGGACATGTTGGCCTTAAAGGCAGTAAAACAAACGTTTGTCAAACTGACGAAGTGTGGGGCTGGATGAACACAGCAGGCCAAGCAGCATCTCAGGAGCACAAAAGCTGACATTTTGGGCCTAGACCCTTCATCAGAGAGGGGGATGGGGAGAGGGAACTGGAATAAATAGGGAGACAGGGGGAGGTGGACCGAAGATAGAGAGAAAAGAAGATAGGTAGAGAGGATTACGAGAGAGTTGCAGTGGGAGAGAGATTCCCTGAGGTTGGTCCGGAGGGGTTTTGTCAGATTGCTTCCTGTTAATGAATATGTTAATATTCTCTGGCATTTAGAAATGAGAGGAGAGTTCATTCTCTGCAGAGAAGCTACTTCTCCTAGTTAGAGCTAGAATCATAGAATCCTTTAAGTGCAGAAAGAGTCTATTTGGCCCATTAGGTCTGCAGTGACCCTCCAAAGAAGATCTCACCCAGACCAACACCCTCCTCCATCCCTGTAACCCCGTATATACCATGGTTAACCATCTAGCCTGCACATCCCTGCACAGTATGGAGCAATTTAGCATGGCCAATCCACCCAACCTGTACATCTTTAGACAGTGGGAGGAAACCAGAGCACCTGATGAAAACCGAGGCAGACATTGGGAAAATGTGCAAACTCCACACAGACAGTTGCCTGAGGCTGGAATCAGCCCCTGATCTCTGGAGCTGTGAGGTAGGAATGTTAACCCCCGGGGCTATAGTCTCAAGGAAAAGGAGTCAGCTGTTTAGAACTGAAATGAAGAGAAATTTCTTCACTCAAAGGACTGTGAACATGCAATTGATTATGTATTCAAGACTGTAGTCCATAGACTGCAAAACTGAAGGAAATCAAAGAAGTTGGGAATAGTGCAGGAAGGTGGAATTAAAATATAGATTCAGCCATGAATTGTTTGAGCTGGAAATCAGGTTCAAGTGGTCTACATTTGCTTCTATTTCTTATGTTCCCAACTAAACCTTAACAATTTTACAACTACAGACTCCTTTTTGAAAATGAACTCAATATATAAGGTTCAAGATTGGTATGTAAAGTGTCAATGCAAATGATTAAATAAAGTCAGTTATGAATAGATATGCTGAGACCTCTGAAGGATCGTAGATGGTGTAATGACCCAGTTCTTTAAATTTTCTGAATGAAACAGAAGGGTTGGAGTTCAGGCTAATTTATGGTTTTCCTTTGCAGAGACTTTCAGCAATAAGTGCAGAACACTTCCTCAACAACTGCAGATTTTACACAGGAATTTATTTCTCTGGAAAATTGCCCAATCCAGAGTTGCATTGACTCAGCAGAATTGCCACACACAAGATGCATCATCAGCCTGAAATTATTTTGCAGCCATATTAAAAATTCAAAAAAAGTAATTTACAGATGACCATTAATATATGGTTATACCTGGGGAAGGTGCCTGCAATCTGTACCCAAGTCAAATGGTTATGAGGGAACCAAAAAAAAGGACAAAAATTAAAAAAAAAACGCAGAAAAGCTCCATCAGCATCTACAAAATATTCATCTTCTTGGGGAGTCACTCAAGACAAAGAATGACTTTTTTACCCTCCAGAGCCATGTGCCCTGTGGTAACCAATGCTGGATGCACACACCGTGCTGCAGGCAGGGCTTGAAGAGATACGTGCATGGAAGATTGGGATTTCTACAATACTTCCAGTGTTTATGCTTAGCCTCCATATAGGCCTGTGGAAGATGCTTCTTCAAGATTGGTCGGTCTTAGGCAAGATGGTGCAGATATCTTCACAGAGCTTTGGACAGGCTCTTGAAGTGCTTTCTCAGTCCTGATAATTGGCTTCCATGACAGCTTGGAGTAGAGCTCATTTCGGAAGTCTTATGGCAGGGATGAGAGATTGGAATGCCTATTGGATTGGAAGTATTGTTCACAGATATCATTGTTGATACTTCTCAAGGGATTTGAGATGTCACTGTACGTAGACCTTATCCTCAATTCATACAGAAAGCCAAGTAGCACCACTGCGCCATAGACTATGAACTTGTCATCATTTTCAGGTCTTTATCATCAAACACTTGTTCTTCAGAAGGCCAAAAGCTGCACAAGCACACTGGAGGTGCTGTTGAATTTCATCATTTGTGAACATCCAGACTTACTGAAATGAGGCTCCAAAGGAATGAGAATTGATCCACATTGTCAGTGGCTTGCCATGGATCTTGATAGTTGGAGGACAGTGTTGCTCCATGAGTGAAAGCAAGTAGAGGACCAGTGACCTCCAGGCATGTCGACTAAGTCATATTCTCTCGTGAATGTGTTGGTAATGCCTCAGTTAATGCACGTGCCATCACTACCTGTGCACTGCAGCTTGACAACCCAGTTTGGGATTGTCGTGGTTTTGGACTGGAAGCAATGCAGGATGAAAGATTTCCTACTTTCTTGAAGAGAAGCTCCACAAAAATGGGAAGTTTCATGGATATGTCGCAGAATGTTGCAGGAAGAGAGAGAAAAGCACGGTCTGATGATGTAGCCTTGCTTGACACCAGTTTGAACATATACTGGGCCTACGGGTCTGAGAATCTTAGCACTCAGACAGCAGTATTTACATCCTATACCCATATGAGACACAGAGTGACATCCTGCAGCACTCTTTATCAATCCATTCCAAGAAGAAATTCTGTATCATCCCATTCTAACTTTCCCTGAGTGAGTCTCTTGTTCATCGTCAGATCAAGGTCACTTCCATGCTGCAGATGTATGTCCAGTAAAAATTGGTTAAGACTGTCTCAACTCAAAGCCAAAAGGGAAAAGTCCCATTCAATGTATGTTTCTCTAGCTGGTAACATTATTGGCTAGCTTAACTTGTGAATGC
The DNA here is from genome assembly GCF_030684315.1 of Stegostoma tigrinum. Classification (NCBI taxonomy): domain Eukaryota; kingdom Metazoa; phylum Chordata; class Chondrichthyes; order Orectolobiformes; family Stegostomatidae; genus Stegostoma; species Stegostoma tigrinum. The sequence continues at coordinate 18,988,454 of NC_081378.1, read as the reverse complement.
ACGAGACCACCGCCTTCTTTCCAAATTTTAACATAAGAGCCAAATCAACTGAAGGAGCCTCTGCACTGAAACAGACAGCTGGGGTCTGGTGCTTCAGTTCTATAATGTGTCTGCTTGTCAAAGGATTCAAAATTGCTCTCTAATGCTAAGTAGGAACTGACTTTGTTGGATATAGTTTGCAGTCTCCAGATTGTGTCCACAGTCTCAGTCATCACCATCTTAAGTTGCATTCCTCAGCAGTAGACAATGCAAAATACAGAAAATACCAAAGGCAAGATGGAATAATGTGGATCCACGTCCCTGCTGATTATATTTTTGCAGTGTCAGGGTAAAAGAGTGGTTGTGAAAAGTTGCCCTGAGCCCTGGCTGAAGTATGAGTCGGGATTTGAAGCTCAGCCAAGCTACTCAGTATCATTTTGTAAATGGATTCATTTCAGTCAATAAACTATAGAGAGTATTTGAGTTTTTTTTTAATTATTTCCACAATGAGCTGATACACAGTACATAGAGATGAGCAATACAAAGTCCATCAAGCATAAAAAATAAACACAGCTACAGTGCAGAACTTGCAATTTGAACTTTTCTCACTCTTCTGAAGTTGCTGACTCCTACTTGGGTGTGACTTCTATGAGTTTTGCCTTCCGTTGATAGCTTATACAAAGGGTTCAGGGACTGTTTGCAGGCAAGCTGCACCTCTGTGCAGTGGATGATAGCCCAAGCTAATCCTATATGCATTAGATTTCAATGCACACAAACACAATTAAACTTTCCAACAGGAGACTCTGGGTAATAATTAGAGGCAGAAACTCCAGTTTCTTCCCCTTTTCACAGTTCAATGAAACAGCAATGGACAGAGGCTTGGCAAAGGTGACCTGAATCAGTGGCTGGGAACAGTACAACACTAAGAGGTGCTTTACCCCATCCAGTAGCCCAGAGGATTCCAAACCAGCTGTTTTTCTTTTTCACGCAGCACTGATGAGAACAACTCCACAATAGTTTTAAAAAAGCCCCGTGGTAAGGGATCAAGCCAAGAGGTCACACAACAGACATCATGTTTTCAAGTGCAGCGTCAGATCTCCAGAACAACAGACCTTGGGGCTGGGGAACAATTTTTGTGCATTGCTATTCATGAACAAAGAGAATGGACACAGACATGTCATGGCATATACATATCAAAGCTGCAAGACATTGCGTTGTTCTCACTCTGCTCTGGCCTCACCAAAATCTGTACAATTGCCGCTTTTGCCCCAGCTTTTTTTGCTAAATAGGTGTACAGCTTGAGTGAGGGTTGAGAAGAACATGGGAGAACAAACTCCTTCGCAGGCCTGGAATTGAATTTGCATCACACTTATAAATCAGCCAAGCTATGAAGTAGCTTCCTTACTCAGTGCGTAGAGATGAGCATTAAAAGTTCAGAGCTGAGTTTCTTCCTGCAGTGTAGAGAAGAGCGTATCAGAGTCTTCACTCTGTTATCAATGCTACTTCCCTTGGCAAACATCATCACGGTGATTGGGGTTTCTCATCTTTTGACTGGTCGTCATCTTTGGCAACGTCTTCCTTTACTTCCAAGTCAAAGTTCTGGTGGAGAGAGGAATAAGTAGAGTGTTGGTTAGAGCAAGTTAGAAGCACATATTTCCATTATCTGACTGCAGCAGGAGTCCTACAGCCTCACACTCTCTCCACTTGCATAAATTAATCCTAAACTAATTCCATTGCCTCACTTGCTCCACATATTCATATCAGTATCAAACTAATATTGTATTGGCAGGTGTAGGATTTTATACAATCAAGCAGAACCAAATATAAGACTTCATGAAGTGAAACTCAAGTTTCATCACAATGTTTTTTTAAGCAGAGGATTGGCTTGTAGTTAAAATTCAATAAACCATTCATTAAATGCAACAGGAGAGATATCAAGGCTTTCAGAGCAGAACAGACAGAGATCCAGAGCCTGGGGAGCAGGACGGATAGACAGACAGGATTGTGCTGCAGGACAGAGAGAGAGACAGGCTCCTGGAGCAGGATAAAATCAAATTCCACAAAATGTGTACTGCATTCTCTGAGATAGCATTCACATGGCCAATGACCAGTGTGTTGGCAGAATTTTGGAGGGTGCAGCAGCATTTATGGATTTACTTTTCAGCAACTGGGTAAACGACGAGTCCATTCATCTCACTGCTGTACAACAGTACCACCTACCAGACAGTACCGAAACTGCAGTACAAAGAGACAGTGTGCTGGGGTGTGGGGAGTGAGTAGAGGCCACACACTGAGGCAGAGTGTGGCACGTATCATTCACTCAGCCAGAGCGCAGGGCGGTACAGAGAACCTTGTAGTTTTATCTTTAAACTGATGGAATGGCAAGGCTAGAGACGGGTGACATATTCTCTTTCAAAAGTGGCTCCTACTGCCTTGGTTAGGCCCCTTTCACAATGTAAAGCAGCCCTGCTTCCATCCCTACCTAGCTAATACTTTATGTAACAAGCCAAGGCCTTGTCACGGCTGGAACAGAAATTGCAGAGAGCAGATTAATTTCACACGCTGACATCTATTCTGTGCCTCACTGAGCTCAGAATGAGATCCACTCTTCCAGCAATCATCTTGCAAATGAGGTTTAGTAAATGCAAACTTTCAGAAAGGATAAAAATCCATCTGTGCTGGATTAACTAAATCTCAGTCAAAGCACCATCTATTGCTACAATTATCAGCAGTGCCCTGAGCGTGGGGCTAGACATGGGTGTAGTCAGTCAGGATTCTCCAATTCTGGAGGAAGGGTCATCGGATTAGAAACGTTTACTCCGAGTTTTCAACACAGATACTGCCAGACCTGCAGAGCATTTCCAACAACCTCTGTTTTATTCCCTCCCTCAGGTCTGCCTCTGTGCTGGTATCTGGGTTTGTAAATGCCAGGTGAGAATATGAGCAAGTCTCATACTGTCAAACAGCTGTCTTGACCAGTAATGAAGATCTGGGAACACAGTATGAAGGGATGCTGGAAGACTACTGTCATTTCCAAGAAAACCCTACTTCCCTCTGCTGTAAGAACACCCTACGGGAGAATTAGAAGAGAAACTCAATGAAAGAAGAGTGAGCAGACAGGGTGAAGGTGTAATGGTGACAAGAACCTGCTTTTCATTCAATCAGTTCGTAGAACATGAGCCGCAACACAGCACAAACAATTAGACAAAGACAAGTAGCAGAGGCCCCCACTCGAACCTCACTGGATAATCCAAGCTCCAGAAGGCATGACTCATTACTAAACCTTCTCTTTTCTCACACTGCACCCCAGAAAACTGATCGCCCTCACCCGATAAATAGTTCAGAGTTTAGGGGAACCAATCCACTTCAGTATGAAGTGGACTGACAAGGAGGTGGGGCTGTTACATTATGCCGTTTACGAAGTTAGGAGGTTACAAAAACTTTGGAGATGGTATATAGCTTCGATAGATTGTCACTATAGCTTTAGGGTCTTTCTTCATAACCCAAATCAAGGCTTTAATCAATGGTGTGTGTTGGTGAGACACTTTGACTGAGAAAATCCAAAAAACAGAGCTAGTCTGCACCAGATGATTGACTGCAACTGGGCTAACAGTGAAGATGAAGTACTAGATTAGTGTCACGAGGTTAAAGAAAAATCAACTAGTTCTCACCAAGTCTGTCCTGCCTGCGGCTTCCTACAGAGTTCCAACAAAACTTAATGCAAGTTTCAGGAATAGGTTCATTCTCCCTCTGAAAATTCTGTCAATGTTTAACTGTAACAGTGACTTCACACTTTAGCCTGCCTTTCATTCTCTGAAAGGTAATGGAAGCTAAGTGGAACAGTCGGCCCTTTCACTCTGAGCCAGCTAGTATTTTAAGCGGAACCAGTGCTGGCTGAAGGATCCACAGCGGCATCAAACCTTATCTCATAGTTGCATGGGATTCTAGATTCTCCTCTCCATTTTCCATCATCTTACTTTCATCATCATCTTTCATTGTCTTGTTGAAATGATCTTTCCGTATCTTTCCCAGTTATCTCTTAACAAAAAATATTCTATGCACAAAATGTTCTTCTTTCTCATTACCACCATAATCCTGTCCCTTCCCAGCCATGCTTGTCCTTTGGTCTAATTGAGGAAGGACATTCTTGCTAAGGAGGGAGTGCAGCGTAGGTTCACGAGGTCAATTCCCGGTATGGCAGGACTATCATACGTTGAAAGATTGGAGCGACTGGGCTTGTATACACTTGAGTTTAGAAGGATGAGAGGGGATCTGATTGAGACGTTTAAGATTATTAAGGGATTGGACACTCTGGAGGCAGGAAGCATGTTTCCGCTGATGGGTGAGTCCAGAACCAGAGGACACAGTTTAAAAATAAGGGGTAGGCCATTTAGAACAGAGTTGAGGAAAAACTTCTTCATCCAGAGAGTGGTGGAAATATGGAATGCTCTGCCCCAGAAGGCAGTCGATGCCAAGTGTCTGGATATTTTCAAGAAAGAGATGGATAGAGCTCTTAAAGATAGTGGAATCAAGGATTATGGGGATAAGGCAGGAACAGGATACTGATTGTGGATGATCAGCCATGATCATAACGAATGGTGGTGCTGGGTCAAAGGGCCGAGTGGCCTACTCCTGCACCTACTGTCCATTGTCTATTGTTATTCTATTGTCTATTATCTATTCTAAAAACCACCATGCACTTTGACATCGAGGTGTAATGAAGAACTTACACCAAATCCAATAACCTGTTCTTTTATCACTAATTTGTATTGACAGAGCAGCCATAATTCAGATTTTTTTTCTTTTATTGGGTGTGGGCCTGGTTGGCTAGGCCAACATTTGTTGGCCATCTCTAATTGCCCTTGAGAAATCTGCTTGATTTGGGTTGTGTTTAAAGACTGTATCTCTTTATTTTTCCTTTGTTTAAGGACTGTGAACCAAAAGATACTGTTTTAAACCAAGTAAACTGCAAAAAGAGACTCTGCACTTTTAAAAACAAGTTATTGGAACTCACAGTGAGTTAGAGTTTCACAACTTTGTTCATACAATGGGAAGAATTGCTGGACTCTTCAGTATCGGATGTGCATGTATTTAGGGCAGTTTTACTCAGAGACAGCCTGTTGAATACTTTTTCAATCAGGAGCAGTCAGCATGACAACAACTCTCTGACTGACCTCTAGATCTGGGGACAGCCTGCATGTCAATACAGGGGCAGAAAGCCTTCAGATCCTAAAAAGGTAGCATTTGTCTCCCCTTGCAGAGAAGCAAAAAAAAATTAGATGATAGCTAGCTATTCTCACCCAACATTTGCCTACAAGTTGCTGTCTTTAACAAGTGACTGATAGACTGAAAGATTAGTGTACCATGTGACCAGTATCTAAAGGAAAGAACTGATCTTGGAGATAAGATCAGAAGGACAAGGAAAAACAAAAGGACACCTCACTGTATCCTGTGGATTCACGCTATTCAACCATGTTCCCCTTTACTTTTCCTCCCCGAGTAACATTTTTCCTTCAGTAATAACAGTTCTTTTGTTTCATTATGTCCATCAGCACATTAGTGTAGAGGTTTAAGAAGTGGTAAGGTTTAAGTTAGAGAGTTATCAGTTGATAATTCATATTTTGTTTGCCTATGGTTAGAGCTGATTTATTTTAAATAATTTGCAGTTTCTCGGTAAACACAGAAACTTGGTCAATGTAGTCTGTTAACTTGATCATACAGGCAATTTCGGGATTTTGTGTTAGGTGGTTAGATCTTTAACTTTTGTAACAAGCATGGGGGCAGTGGGGCTTGGGTATCAGCACATTTTACCAAGTGGGTTGTAACAGGTGCAAGCACATAGTGAAGGAAAGGCTATGTGGTTGTAGGGCAGGAGAGGAACTTACAGGTGGGAGTGTGTACATACATCTGCTGCCTTTGTCCCACTAAATGGCAGAGGTCAAAAGCTTGGAGCAGGAGCCTGTCGGGAAGCCGGTGAGTCACTGTTTTTGAATCTTTAAAAAGCTTACCTCGTGAATAGGCGGAGGTATGCTGAGCAGGAGCCGACACGGGACTGGTGAGTGAGTGAGGTAATATATTTGTGTGGTTGCGTTACCCGAAACACTACCCGGGTAGCGTCTCCCACCCATCCTCCTCCTCTAACCAAAAAAAAGGTTCTGTGTGCCTGATTGGTAAGGTAACAAGTTTATTTTTTATTCTTTATTTTTTAAGTCTTGGGAATTTAGAATAATGGGAACGGAGGTCAGGGCAGTTGAATGTTCCTCCTGCAGAATGTGGGAGGTAAGGGTCACCACTAGTGTCCCTGCTGACTACATCTGCGGGAAGGGCACCCAACTCCAGCTCCTTGAAAACCACGTTAGGGAACTGGAGCTGGAGCTGGATGAACTTTGGATCATTCGGGAGGCAGAGGGGGTTATTGAGAGGAGTTACAGGGAGGTAGTCACTCCTCAAGTACAGGAAAAAGGCAGATGGGTTATGGTCAGGGGACAGAAAGGGAACCGGCAGGCAGCGCAGGGATCCCCTGTGGCCATTCCCCTCAACAATAAGTATACCGTTTTGGATACCGTTGTGGGGGACGACTTACCAGGGGAAAGCAGTGGGGCACAGGTCTCTGGCACAGTGGCTGTCCCTGCTGCTCAGAAGGGAAGGGGGAAGAGGAGCAGAGCATTAGTCATTGGGGACTCCATAGTGAGAAGGACAGACAGGAGGTTCTGTGGGGACGAGAGAGACTCACGGTTGGTGTGTTGCCTCCCAGGTGCCAGGGTGCGTGACGTCTCAGAGTGTTTTTGGGATCCTTAAAGGGGGAGGGGAGCAGCCCCAAGTCGTGGTCCACATTGGCACCAACGACATAGGTAGGAAGAGACCTGGGGATTTAAGGCAGAAATTCAGGGAGCTAGGATGGAAGCTGAGAGCTAGGATGAACAGAGTTGTTGTCTCTGGTTTGTTGCCCGTGCCACGTGCTAGTGAGGTGAGGAATAGGGAGAGAGAGGAGTTGAACAGGTGGCTACAGGGATGGTGCAGGAGGGAGGGTTTTGGATTCTTGGATAATTGGGGCTCTTTCTGGGGTAGGTGGGACCTCTACAAGCAAGATGGTCTTCACCTGAACCAGAGAGGTACCGATATCCTGGGGGGGAAATTTGCTAAGGCTATTCGGGTGGGTTTAAACTAATTCAGCAGGGGAATGGGCACCAAAATTGTAGTTCGACTATAGAAAAGGTTGAGAGTAGGGGTGATCCGAAATAAAGTTTCAGGGAAGCAAGATGGCACGGGCAAGCAAGAAGTTGGTTTGAAGTGTGTCTACTTCAATGCCAGGAGCATCCGGAATAAGGTGGGTGAACTTGCAGCATGGGTTAGTACCTGGGACTTCGATGTTGTGGCCATTTTGGAGACATGGATAGAGCAGGGACAGGAATGGTTGTTGCAGGTTCCAGGATTTAGATGTTTCAGTAAGAACAGAGAAGATGGTAAAAGGGGCGGAGGTGTGGCATTGTTGGTCAAGGACAGTATTACAGTTGCAGAAAGGATGTCTGGGGACTCGTCAACTGAGGTAGTATGGGCTGAGGTTAGAAACAGGAAAGGAGAGGTCACCCTGTTGGGAGTTTTCTATAGGCCTCCGAATAGTTCCAGAGATGTAGAGGAAAGGATAGCAAAGATGATTCTCGATAGGAGTGAGAGAGACAGGATAGTTGTCATGGGGGACTTCAACTTTCCAAATATTGACTGGGAACACTATAGTTCGAGTACTATAGATGGGTCAGTTTTTGTCCAGTGTGTGCAGGAGGGCTTCCTGACACAGTATGTAGATAGGCCAACAAGGGGTGAAGCCACATTAGATTTGGTACTGGGTAATGAGCCTGGCCAGGTGTTACATTTGGAAGTAGGTGAGCACTTTGGTGATAGCAATCACAATTCTGTTACGTTTACTTTAGTGACAGAAAGGGATAGGTGTATACCACTGGGCAAGAGTTATAGCTGGGGGAAGGGCAATTACGATGAGATTAGGCAAGATTTAGGGAGCATAGGATGGGAAAGGAAACTGCAGGGGATGGGCACATTAGAAATGTGGAGCTTATTCAAGGAAAAGCTCCTGTGTCCCCTAGATAAGTATGTACCTGTCAGGCAGGGAGGAAACTGTAGAATGCGGGAGCCGTTGTTTACGAAGGAGGTGGAATCTCTGGTCAAGAGGAAGAAGGCGGCTTATGTTAGGATGAAATGTGAAGGCTCAGTTAGGGCACTTGAGGGCTACGAGGTAGCCAGGAAAGACCTAAAGAGAGAGCTCAGAAGAGCCAGGAGGAGACATGAGAAGTTGTTGGCGGATAGGATCAGGGCAAACCCTAAGGCTTTCTATTGGCATTTAACGAATAAAAGAATGACGAAAGTAAGATTAGGCCCAATCAAGGATAGTAGTGGTAAATTGTGTGTGGAGTCAGATGAGATAGGGGAAGCGCTAAATGAATATTTTTCAACAGTATTCACTCTAGAAAACGAGAATGTTGTCGAGGAGAATACTGAGATACAGGCTACTAGACTAGGTGGGATTGAGGCTCACAAGGAAGAGATATTAGAAATCCTTCAGAGGGTGAAGATAGATAAGTCCCCTGGGCCAGATGGGATTTATCCTCGGATCCTCTGGGAAGCCAGGGAGGAGATTGCCGAGCCTTTGGCATTGATCTTTAACTCGTCATTGTCTACAGGAATAGTGCCAGATGACTGGAGGATAGCAAATGTGGTTCCCCTGTTCAAGGAGTAGAGACAACCCTGGTAATTATAGACCAGTGAGCCTTACCTCAGTTGTTGGTAAAATGTTGGAAAAGGTTATAAGGGGTAGGATTTATAATTATCTAGAAAAGAATAAATTGATTAGGGATAGTCGGCATGGTTTTGTGAAGGGAAGGTTGTGCCTCACAAACCTTATTGAGTTCTTTGAGAAGGTGACCAAACAGGTAGATGAGAGTAACACGGTTGATGTGGTGTATATGGATTTCAGCAAGGCGTTCAATAAGGTTCGCCACAATAGGCTATTGTACAAAATGCGGAGGAATGGAATTGTGGGAGACATAGCAGTTTGGATCGGAAATTGGCTTGCTGAAAGAAGACAGAGGGTGGTAGTTGATGGGAAATGTTCATCCTGGAGACCAGTTACTAGTGGTGTACTGCAAGGGTCGGTGTTGAGTCCACTGCTGTGTCATTTTTGTTAATGACCTGGATGAGGGCGTAGAAGGATGGGTTAGTAAATTTGCAGACGACACTAAGGTCGGTGGAGTTGTGGATAGTGACAAAGGATGCTGTACGTTGCAGAGAGACATAGATAAGCTGCAGAGCTAGGCTGAGAGGTGGCAAATGGGGTCTAATGCAGACAAGTGTGAGGTGATGCACTTTGGTAGGAGTAACCAGAAGGCAAAGTACAGGGCTAATGGTAAGATTCTTAGTAGTGTAGATGAGCAGAGAGATCTCGGTGTCCATGTACACACATCATTGAAAGTTGCCACCCAGGTTGACAGGGCTGTAAGAAGGCATACAGTGTTTTAGCTTTTATTAATAGAGGGATCGAGTTCCGGAACCAAGAGGTTATGGTGAAGCTGTACAAAACTCTGGTGTGGCCGCACTTGGGAGTATTGTGCACAGTTCTGGTCACCGCATTATAAGAAGGAAGTGGAAACTTTGGAAAGGGTGCAGAGGAGATTTACTAGGATGTTGCCTGGTATGGAAGGAAGGTCTTACGAGGAAAGGCTGAGGGACTTGAGACTGTTTTCATTACAGAGAAGAAGGTTGAGAGGTGACTTAATTGAAACATATAAAATAATCAGAGGGTTAGATAGGGTGGATAGGGAGAGCCTTTTTCCTAGGATGGTGACAGCGAGCACGAGGGGGCATAGCTTTAAATTAAGGGGTGAAAGATATAGGAAAGATGTCAGAGGTAGTTTCTTTACTCAGAGAGTAGTAAGGGAATGGAATGCTTTGCCTGCAACGGTAGTAGATTCGCCAACTTTAGGTACATTTAAGTTGTCATTGGATAAGCATATGGACGTACATGGAATAGTGTAGGTTAGATGGGCTTGAGATCGGTATGACAGGTCGGCACAACATTGAGGGCCAAAGGGCCTGTACTGTGCTGTAATGTTCTATGTATCTATGTATGCAGTTGGGCAGCCTTGATGAGTTGCTGCACGACATGTTGTATATGGCACACAAAGGTGGAGGGATTGAATGGTTACAGTGAGCGATGGGGTGCCGATCAAGCAGGCAGCTTTGTCCTGAATGGTGTTGATCTTCCTGACTGTTGCTGGAAGTACACCATGCAGAATGTGTCTTGTATATGGTAAACAACTTTGCAGAGTCAGGACGTGAATTACTTGCCACAGAATGCACAGCGTTTGACCTCTCTTTTAGTCAAAGTATTCGTATTACCAGCTATGTTACCAGTCAATGGTAATCCCCAGAATGTTGATAATTAAGGATTCGGCAATGATAATGAATGTCAAGAGGAGATGGTGAGGTTGTTGCACAAAGCTGTTGCCTGATACTTATGTTTTTAGCAATGCGAGTTTCTTTTGCTTTATTTGTACTAACTGTTGCCCAGTGGCCCCTACTGAAAACTACCAATCCATGGAAGGCAGAAATGAGCTTGACCACAATCACATCTGGGGTGAGGACCTGCTGACCTGCCCCTTGGACTCCAGCTACAGTCACTGCCTGTGGAACATGAGCAGAGAAAGCAGTGAATCTGGCACAAGGCAGCAGGTCTACTCCAGTTAATTCCTGAGGCTGAAGATGCTGTGGAGATTCCACAGGGGAATTCACACCTACACCAGCAACTGAAGACTCACCTCCAGCTCCCGCATGACTTCATCCATGAAATCATTAGTGTTCTGTTTGTATGACACTGCTAACTTTATCGTATCCCGAAACATCTGGAGAAAAAGGAACAGAAAGGGGGTGAAGATCCAGGTGATGGTATTTAAGGAAAGCAAAATTTTGCATTTTTATAGTATCTTTCACAATCCTGGGCACCACAAAGTGCTTTAGAGTTAATGAAGTTTGGAAACATAGCCACCGTAATAATATTGCCAAAATGACATCAATTATATACGCACAAGATTCCAAAAACCATGCCAAGATACTGATCACATCATATTTATGGATCTTCCAGTCACAGCCCCACGTTTTGGTCTGGTCCACAGGTGGAAAAATTATTTCTGCATTTATCTGATCAAACTGTAATAATCTTAAAGACCTCAATTCCGGCCTGCCCTCAGTCTTCTTTCGAAAGAAAGAAGCTTCAGGCTTTTCAATAATCTCAGATAAGCATGACCTCTTAGCTTCACTGAAATCTTCCTAACATTTTTTTTGCATTTACACCAGTGCCTCTTTTCCATAGGAGGGACCAGAAGTGTTCAGATACTCCGCTTGGGGTCTGAAGCAAAAACTGACATTGTGAGAAATTGCCTCAGTTACATGAATGAAATCACCCCGTATTGGCCTCTGAGTATCCACCACACCTACCTTGACAACATTGGTGCCATCCGCTGCTGACACAAAATAAAGGGGTAGCCCCTGTTTCTTGGCGAAGTTGAAGCTTTTTTGTGTGATTTTCAGATCAGCTGAAAGACAGAGAGCAGCAAGTAGTTCATTCAGTACTGTGCCACTAGTCACTGTGCCGGCTTACAGTAATGCTATTCCTGGGCATGGCTTACCCAAAAAAAGGATGCTTGATCCCGCATATTCCATCTCCTGCCCCAACATGCAAGGATTCCTTTCCCCTCCACATCTCCATTCTCTCTACCTGCTGTCTGTCCCCTACTGACAATGCTTCTCATTTCTACTTCCCAACAAAAGCCCCAGGGAAGTGAGCTCAGTGAAACACAGCTGGATTCTTATCAGTTACAACGAATGAGTGTTCTCAGTACCAGTACTATGGCTGCCAACCCACTGTGGAGAGGGGTGATCTGAGGCCCCCAATAGCTTGATTATGCCATTTCAGTGTGGTATGACTGGGTTACTTTAGGCTCATCAAGTTTACAGGGAATTAAACAATGCGTATGGTGGGTGACTGAGGACGGAGAAGGGAGGAAATAAGTAATTATCTCTGTAAGAAATAACATCTTTACATCCTCCTTTCTCCTCAGTTCCAGTCCATTATCTATAAAGCACACGTCCAATGTGAGATACTCACCACTTGCCTGGACCAGCACAGATCCAACGACACTCAAGAAGCTCAGCAGCATTCAGAACAAAGTCTGTTTGGTTGGCACCACATTCACTGTGTTCACCATTCACTCCTTTTGCCATCAACATCTAGTGATTGCACCTACAAGGTGCAATGCAGCAACTCACCGAGGCTCCTTTGACTGAATCTTCAAAATCCTCTGCCACCGAGGATATTGGCAGTGGATGCATGTGAATGCCATGACTTGAAAGTACCCCTCCAAGCCACAGATCATCCTGGTTTGGAACTATGTCGCAATTCTTTCACTGTCACTGGGTCCAAGTCCTAAAATTCCCTCCCTAACAGCATTGTGGGTGTCCCTACACTTTAATAATTGCAGCAGTTCAAGAAAGCAGCTCACATTTTCTCAAGAGCAGTTCAAGATGGGTGACAAATGCTGTCCTAGCCAGTGACAGCAACATCCCATGAATTAATAAAAAAGTATATCTGGAGGATTTTAAAATAATCACACCTGGACTCCTGTGTCCACTCCTGAATGAGCACATACCCAGACGTTTTCATTCATTGTTATTCCTTTTTGAATCACTCCAAAATACTTCACATGTGATGAGGTGTTTTGGAAGATTAGGTAGTCAAGACTAGTAACCCAATGTGTGCAAAACAAAATCCCACAAACATATGAAGAATATCCAAGAAAGTCTTTGCGGAAACAGTGAAGTAGTCTTATACTTAAAAGTTTTACTGTGAAATTCCCAAAATCTTTAACAGCTAAATATGATACCATGGTGGGAAATTCTTCGTCATAATGAGCTGAATGATCTTCCTCGTTAGCATCTACTTACTAAAGTAGATCTTCTGTCTCATTCATTTAAAATTTCACATGGAGATTAAAGAGCAGACAAAAGTCACTGGCTTCCCAAACTGCCAGGTGAATAATCTTCAAACTCACCGTCTATTTTGTTAGCAACAACCACACATGGAATTTCTGGCCGAGACTCCCTCAGCTCTGTGTACCAGTTATTAAGGTTTTTGTAAGTTATCTTCCGCTGGACGTCAAATACCTAACCTCAAGATTAAAAAAAGAAAATTAGTTTTCATCTAATTAATACCATCTGGCCTGACTTTCTCTGGATCTCAGTAGATTTGAAACAAAGTAAATCTCCCTCTACACCATGACATCAAACATTTCCCAGAGCAATGACATGCTGAATTAGATACATAGTACAGAAAAGTTGGTATTTAACACTGAATGTTGGTGTTTCAAATGTTCAATTGGCATACATGTCACAGGCTGCTCAGTACAAGTTCCACAGCCTCTTTAAAAGTTATAGTTCATTGACCAGTTGATGAGAAACTGTAAGCTTTAGGAAGGCATTATCTGAAAAACAGAAAAGGTCTCATCACAGCTGGCTAGCTCAAGCATGAGCCAAATGATAATGGAAGATTTTAATCTGGCAACAGATGTGATATTGAGGCAGGTAGGTGTGTGAAACTCTGGGAAATTGTTGGTGATCAGTAATCCCAGAAGGACACATGTGGCAACGAGTTACAGTATTCTTCCACTCCAACTCCAGGTAATGCTGCCAGCAAATACAGGAGTGGAACCTGGCTGGGGAGTTTGCTGGTAGGTTGCACAGACTTAAAATAAAGTAAGACATTCTCAAATGTTGGCATTGCCAACTTGTGTCGGATGTCCCTGGGCTTTACTAAGGTTTCTATGTCACAATTCAAATTAATTCGTTTACCTTATATCGGGCAAAATGAATCTCATTCTGTGTTGGTTTTGGAGCATAATGTTATGGTACATTTCTATCTACCAGCTCGTGATTATGCACTTCATTTTGAAATGACCTTTTACATTTTATACCAAAGTAGAATTATGAAGACCCACCATTATACACGCATGTGCCTTATGGTAATATGATGGGTGCATACTCTGAAAACGTTCCTGGCCCGCTGTGTCCCAGAAATCTGTGAAAGCAAACACCCACAGTTTCAACTTCTCTATTTCAATCACATAAAAAAAATTATGAATACTAAAATTTAAGGAGGTCCAAGCCAACAAGTTATTTTTGCTATGCCTAAACCTCACCCACCTTTGACCATAACCTTCTCTTAAGTGTTTCAATCCTTTCTCCTCGCCAAAAACATTCATTACTGCCCTAATCCCTTGGTACAGTTTGGATCGTGTCCTTTCACAGGAAAGTAAGTAGGACACAGAGTGTCTCACTTCTTTTGGTTTCATCCTTCGTTCAATGATAGATTCACAGCTGTGAGTGAAAGCATGATGTGTTCAAGCTTTCAAGACATTAGCAATATAACCTAAGCCAAAACCTTCAGTGCAGTGCCGAGGAGCACTGCACTATCTTAAGATTGTAGAATCCCCACACAGTGGAAACAGGCCCTTCGGCCCAACAGGTCCACATCGACCCTCACAGCATCCCACCCAGACCCATCTCCATATAACCCACAAAATCTACACATTCCTGAACACTACAGGCAATTTAGTCTGGCCAATCTACCTAGCCTGCACATCTTTGCATTGTGGCAGGAAACTGGAGCACCTGCAGGAAATCCATGCAGACATGGGGAGAATGTGCAAACTCCACACAAATAGTCACCAGATGGTGGAATTGAACCCCTCTGGTGCTGTGAGGCAGCAATGCTAACTACTAAGCCACTGTGCCGCCACAGACTATCAGAGGTGCTGTCTTTCAGGCGAGGTATTAAAGAGAGGATTCATCTGACCTCAGGTTAGCAATATAGAAGATCGCACTGCACACTTTGAAAAAGGCCACAGGAATTCTGATGCCCTAGCCCAAAGTTTATTCCACTTTCATTAAAATTGATGATTTGATCATTTATCTTGTTGTTGTTTCAAGAAATATTATCACGTTTTCAGTTTGCAATAAATCAAAATTATTTAATTTGATGTGTGGTGTTTTCTGACATTCTAAGGTTGCGAAAGGTGCAATATAAACGAAATTCACATTTCTTTTCTGTTTCCCCTTCAACTTGATCTTTACCTCAACTACATTTTGGTGACCTATTCCCTGATCCTCTGAACAAACAGAATTCTCAAATCTTTATCTGGAAAGTTTCAATTGTCCCACATGATCCACAGGCTATTAGGGGGAAGAGATTCCCAGATTCCACTATTTTCTGCAAATAGTGATTTTTTAATTTAACTCCTGAATGGCCAAGCTTTAACATGACTACTAGTTATCCATTGTATGAAAATTTCAATGACTCGAGAATGCAACCAGGGACCAAATTCAGAATATTGTTAGCACCATTTACGACACACAAGGTCTTTCTTCGGCCAATCATGTCGTGGCAGCAAGCCAGTTAGTCCCACTTTCCCATTCTAACCTAAGGGCCAACAAATCTCTCAAATTTTCCATTAACCTGATGGGCAACTATTCCAGGTCATTACCACTCAATACATAAAGCTTTTCCTCACATGTCACCTTTATCTCTTGCCCAAAGCCATAAATCCGTACTCCTTCAAGCATCAGCTGATTTAACATGAATCACCATGTACCCCTTTCATTCCATAATCTTTAGAGCTGGCATTAAATCTATCTTTCTTTTCCTTATTCTTTCACCCAAAATGCAGCACCATTCTGCTGTTTGTCTTCTCATTCAATAAATCTTTCACTCATTATCATCCTTACTCTTTGTTACTCTTCCAAGTTTGACATCATTGGCAAATTTTGAAATTTAAGTATTCCAATACTTGAAATTCCAAAATCTTGGACTTAGCACGGACCGCTGTAGAAATTAAACACGCTACTTTTCAAACTCAAAAATAGTAATCTTTAACACAGCATACTGCTTTCTGTCCTTTAAAGCAATTTTATATCCAATCTAATTTTGACACTCATATTCCATTAGCCACATTTTCATTAACCAAGCTTTTGCATGTATTTTGTCAAACACTCTTAGAATCCATCCAGAAAATATCCTATGCATTCCCTTCATCAATCTTCTCTAATACTTCATCAAAAAGTTAAATTAATCAAGCACATACTGCCTGTTACAAATCCATGCAGGTTTTCCCTAATTAAATCAAACCTATCCAAGTGCCCGTAAATTGTTTCTTTTATTATGTCTAAAACATTACCAATTATTCTTGTTAAATTAGCTAGGCTGTAATTACTAAGGTCGCATTGAAACCTCAGTGGGAGAGTTTTCCTACATAGGTGGGACTCACTCTCCTTTACTTCTGATGCTGTGTAGACCAAGAATAATTTAAGAATGTAATACTTACCCACTAGGACAGTCTTGTCATTGACAGTGGTGATGTACTTGTACAATGTAAGTGCATAAGTGGATAACTGCTGGGGGCGACTGCAACCTGAGTTAAGGTATAAAAAACTGGCACAGAACACAAAACAATCCAGCAGAATAAACAAAAATGATATCCAAGTTTTACATTTAACATTTCTGTCATATGCCACTCTGTTCATTTGTGATAATGGCAGCAAAAGAACAAGCTGTTATAGGGACATTCAGC
This sequence comes from Stegostoma tigrinum, assembly GCF_030684315.1. Classification (NCBI taxonomy): domain Eukaryota; kingdom Metazoa; phylum Chordata; class Chondrichthyes; order Orectolobiformes; family Stegostomatidae; genus Stegostoma; species Stegostoma tigrinum. Next base: position 18,971,790 of record NC_081378.1, on the reverse strand, counting down.
ATGGAAACACAACCTTTGGTCCAACTAGTCCATGCCAGTCATGTTCCCAAAATAAACTAATTACACCTGCCTGCTTTGGCCCATATCCCTCCAAACACTTCCTATTCATGTACTTACCCAATTGCTTTTTAAATGTTGTAACTGTACCTGCATCCACCACTTCCTCTGGTAGCTCAATCCATACACTAACCACAATGTGTACAAAAAGTTGTCCCTATGTCCTTTTTAAATCGTTCTTCGCACACCTTAAAAAATATGCTCCCTAGTTTTGAATACCCCCACCTTTTGGAAAGGACCCTTGCTATTCACCTTATTTATGCGCCTCAAGAATTTATGAACCTCTATAAGGTCACCACTAAATTTTCAACTGTCCGATGAAAATAGTCCCAACCTATCCAGTCTCTACCTATAATTCAAACCCCCTATTCCTGGCAACATCCTGGTAAATCTTTTCTGAATCCTCTCCAGTTTAATAATATCATTCCTATAAAGGGGCAACCAGAACTGGACATAATATCCCAGAAGAGACCTCACCAGCGTCCTGTAAAATCTCAACATGATATCCCAACTACTGTACTAAGGTCTGTGTAATGAAAGCAAGCATGCCAAATGCCTTTGTAACCACCCTTTCTTCCTGTGACGCAAATGTCAAAAAAAATGTGTACCTGAACCCCTAGGTGTCTCTGTTCTATAACACTAGCCAGGCCCTACCATTAAGTTTACAAGTTCTTTCCTTGTTTGTTTCGCCAAAACTCGATACCTCACATTTATACAAATTAAACTCCATCTGCCAATTCTCCAGCCATTGATCAAGATCTCTTTGCAATCTTAGATAACCTTCTTCGCTGTCCATTATACTACCAATTTTGGTGTCATTCACAAATTACTAACCATGCCTCTTAGATTCTCATCCAAAGCATTTATATAAATGGCAAACAAACGGACCCAGTACCAATGCTTGTGGAACACCACTGATCACAGGCCTCCAGCCCAAAAAACAACCGTCCTGTCTCCTACCATTAAGCTAATTTTGTATCCAACTGGCATGCTCACCCTGAATCCTATGTGATTTAACTTTACTATTTAACCCTCTCTGATGAAGGGTCTAGGCCCGAAACGTCAGCTTTTGTGCTCCTGAGATGCTGCTTGGCCTGCTGTGTTCATCCAGCCTCACATTTTATTATCTTGGAATTCTAAAGCATCTGCAGTTCCCATTATCTCTGATTTAACTTTACTAACTGCTTTACCATGCTGACCCTCATTAAAGGTTTTACTGAAGTCTAAGTAAACATCATCTACTGCTCTGGGCTCAATCTTTTTGGTTACCTCCTCAAAAATCTCAATCAAGTCTGTGAGACAAAATTTCCCTCATACAAAACCATGCTGACCATTCATAATCATTCTTTGCCTCTCCAAATATATTAACTCCTTTCAGATTCACCTCCAACAACTTACCCACTGTCGAGACCAGATTCACTGGTCAATGGTTCCCAGATTTCTCCTTACAGACTTTCTTAAATAAAGACACAACATTAGCCACCCTCCAGTCCTCCGGTACCTCAACTGTGGTTATAGATGATACAAATATTTCTGCTAGGGGCCCCACAATTTCCTCCCTAACTTCCTACAATGTCCTGAGATACACTTGATCAGGTCCCAGAGATGTATCCACCTTTATGTTTTTTAAGACCTCCAGCACTTCCTTTCTTGTAATGTGTACTGTTTTCAAAACATCAGTATTTTTTCCCTTAAGTTATCTAGTTGCCATTTCTTTCTTTACAGTAAAAACTGACACAAAATATTAATTTAATATCTCTCCCATTTCCTGAGGTTCAACACAAAGATAACATCATTGCTCTTTTAGAGATCCTACTGTCTCTAGTTGCTGTTTTGCTGTTAACTTGTAGAAGCTCTTTGGATTATCTTTAACCTTATCTGCCAATGCTTTCTCACATCGCCTCTTGGCCCTCCTTATCTCCCTCTTAAGAATGTCCGTGCACTCTTTATACTCTTCACGAGATACATTTGAAACCAGTTGTCTATATCTAATGTGATTTATTTTATCCTTGACTAGAACCTCAATATCTTTCTTCATCCATTGCTCTCCAGCCTTACCATTCACTCTAACAGGAACATAATGCTTAAGTTCTTGTTATCACACTTTTGAAAGCCTCCCACTTCACAGACATCTTTGTACCTGCAAATCATCTACTCCAATTAAGTTTTGAAAGTTCTTGTCTCACACCATTAAAATCAATCTTACCTCAATTACAAACTTTAACTTTTACATATTTTTGTATTTATATAACCCTTCAATGTAGTAGAGTCTCAATGTACTTCACAAGAATGTAATCAAGCAAAATTTGATGTTTTGGGGCAGATGACCAAAAGTTTAATCAAAGAGGTAGTTCTTAAAAGGAGAAAAGAATGGCAAAGACAAATTGAAAAAAGAAACATGAAGTTACTTTCTATTTTTCTCAAAAAACAAACTTATATCAAACCAGACTGCAGATGTTAGAAAATGTAATTAAAGCAGAAAATGGAATTCTGACTTATTTCCTTGTTCCAAAGATGTTGCCTGTTTTGGTAAGCAATCCCAAATTTCATGCAAAACATTACAAACAGGGTTGAGGCACAAAACATCAGCTCTCCTGCTCCTAAGATGCTGCTTGGCCTGCTGTGTTCATCCAGCTCCACACCTTGTTATCTCACAAAACATTATGAGGTTGATTCAGACCCAATAAAGCTCATGAGCACAACATGGCAGCAGAATGTTGAGTTACTGTTATCCACTATGCTACGAAGTGATTAATTGGAAAGATAGATGCCACTAATTTCACTTATTTTAAATTAACTCTTGGGCTATGTACCTCACTGGCACTTGCCAGGAAACATTGGTGAGCTGCTTTCTTAAACCGTCAGTAGCTGCACTTCAGAAGGTATTGAAAAGTGAACGCATTTTGGTGCGGGATTGGGTTCACATTAATAGGTTTAGATTATTTATTAAATGGCACTGGTGTACAAGGTAGCTCTTATTGCAATATAACAAATAAGTGATGTTCTTTACTTATAACAACTTACCAATTCCAGAATTTTTAAATGAATTCAAGTTTGCAGCCCGGCTTGCTGGAATCTGAAATTATTCTCTAGATTACTACCTTAGTAAAATAAGCACTGTGTCACTTGGCCCATAACATTAGCAAAGGTAAAGTTTAAGTACAAAAGTACTAATTACCGCGCTACCAAACTCCACATCCAAGGGATTGTAAGCTGCCATTCACATCACCTCCAGCAGAATACCACTACTAGACCCATTTCCACCTTCCCTACCTTGTCAGCATTTCACAGGGACTGTTCCTCCAGGACATTCTGGTCCATTCCTCCTCCATGCCCAAAGAAGTGAGTTACCTGCACTTCGTTCAATCTAGTCTATTGTATTCACCACTCACAATGTGGTCTCCTCGACATTGGAGAGACAAAACACAGACTAGGTTACCACTTTGCAGAATACTAAAAAGTTCTGTCCGTAAAAATGACTGAGCTTCCTGATGCCTGTCACTTTAACAGAACACAGTGTTTTGATGAAGGGTCTAGGCCCGAAACGTCAGCTTTTGTGCTCCTGAGATGCTGCTTGGCCTGCTGTGTTCATTCAGCTTCACATTTTGTTATCTTGGATTCTCCAGCATCTGCAGTTCCCATTATCTCTGATACGGTGTTTCCTCGCCAACATTTCTGTGTCAGGCCTGCTGTAGTGTTCCGGTGAGGATCTGCACAAGCTCAGAGAATAGCATCTCATTCGTCACTTTAGGTTCCTGCAACATCTCGGACTCAACGTCAAGTTCAATGATTTTACAGTTTGCTTACGTCCTTCCAACTTTTTTACCCACTCCACACACCCTGATCCTACCATCACATGGGCTGCTTTCAGCACAGACAATCCATTCTCACCCACTCTTAGCTAGTATTGTCACTCATTCAGCTTCTTTTCTGTCCTGGCTTACTATCATGATTCCCTATCTGCCTACCCCTTTCATATCCCTGTCTGGTCTCTGCCTCCACCTATCTGTCCACTTTCCTTCCCCCCACAACACCAGTCTTCAACATAAATACCACTATTTCCTAGTTGCAATTTGTTCTGAAGAAGGGTCAATAGACTCAAAACATAAACTCTGTTTCATCCCCACACATGCTGCCAGACCTGCTGAATTTCTCCAGTAATTTCTGTTTTTCCATTAAATACCACTGTTGGGACTATATTCTCAATACTCATACTCTAATGGCCATTTAACGGCAATTTTTAACCTATCTACACATTTATTGGTAAAATGAAAAGCAATACATACAAGTATCTAATTGTTAAGAGTCTTGTTTACTAAACGATGGTAAAAGGCTGTTTAAAAATAAAAATCGGTGTATGATGTACGCTTAACTATTTCAAAATTACTGCAAGTGACAAAAAAAGGTGCTGTAGATTAGACAGTAGTTATTTCCTGTGGACATGCCTCCTCTTTTATGAGCCACTACAATGATCATGAGGCTACTTCTATCAAAGGACATTTTACCTACAGGAGATCTTACTTATAATCTACAAAATAGATTCACCAGGTTATGTTAGGGAAAGAATGTCATCAGAATCAGTGGAGACAGGCGATCAGAGCTGGTGAGGTCAAGCCTTTGGACTTTGATTCCCATCCCATGGTGCCTGACCTTGTTGCCCCTTAGAGAGCTTAGAAAGGATACTATCCGTCCATCAGGAACCTTTCCATTAACCTGCAAACATACATCACCAAAACCATGTTAGTGCAATTTCAGGTCTTTAGCAATTAACTGCCACAATGACTTTAATACCACCTCACAGCTTCCCACTTATGGGAGATTCTCCCATCTGTAAAATCCCCTGAAACTCCAGGGGTCCCAGAAATCGACACCATATGCTTTGGGTTTCTTTCACCTGTATTGCTGTTGGATGGCAATGGTATCTTTCAGGCTGTTGACTTTCGAACTTTCAAACCAGCAAATTAAGAACATATGACCAGGAAGCAGAAATAGGCCATTCAGTACCTTGAGCCTAACCTGCTATTCAATAAGATAATTGCTGATTTATTTCAGTTTTGAATTCCACATCCCATTTACTCCTGATAACCTTTGAAACTCTGCCTAACAAGAATCCACCTCTGCCCTAAATCTATTTAAAACTCCACCTTCACTCTCTTTTGTTGAAGAGAATTCCAAGGTCACACAACTCTCTCAGTGAAAAAGGGTAACCCTACTTTATAAATAAAAGTCCCCTAATTCTGGACTTGCCCACAAGATAATTCACTTAATTTTCCTTTTTTGAAACAATGTTGACTGCTCTTGATTACCTCGAGACTGTCCAAGTCCCCAAACACAACCTGCTTAACAACCGATTCCAACAATTTCCCCATTATAGACATCAAACTAACTGGCCTATCATTTCCTGTTTTCTGCCTCTCTCGCTTATTGAATAGAGCAGTTATAATTGTTACTCTCCTGCCTGATGGAACTTTTACAGAATCTAGCAAATTTGGAAAATTAACACATTGGTTCACTCATTCAAAGTTTAAAATATTACCCTTACACATACACTTCTCCCTTTCAAACTGGATGTAAAATACAATCATATTATGGTTGCTGCTAGCCAGAGATGCTTTTACTGAAGTTATTGATTAATCTTGTTGCATTACACAATACAGTAATAACCCACTCTCTAATTGGTTCCAGAACAAGCTGCTCTAAGAAATTCTCAAAAATTGCTATGAACTTCTCATCCAACCTACCATTGCCATTCTGATTTTTCTAGTTAAAACATACATTAAAATCACCCAGGATTACTGTGATCTCTTGACCATAAGCATACAAATATAGAACACAGTTGCAGGCCATTCAGCCCTTCAAACCTGCTCCTTATTTCCCTTCAAAAAGCCTGTCACTATCTTCCAAGTGCTCTGCTATTACACCTTTTATAATGGACTTTATCAATCCCCTTTACTGGTTTCAAGCTGACTGGTCTATAATGCCCTGTTTTATTACTGCCTTAAGTATTTTCATTTGTTAAATAGCAGGATTACTTGAGGTTACCCATCAATCCATAGGAACTGTTCCAAAATCTATGGAATTTTGGAAGATAACGTATCTTCTACATCAAGGGCCACTTCCTTAAGGACTCTGTGATGAAGGTTATCAGGTCCTGGTGATTATTCGGCCTTTATTCCCATTAGTTTCCCTACCAATACTAATTGGTACAATACTCTCAATTCCACCATTCCATGAGGCTCTATACTCATCCTATATTTTTGGGATGTTATGTGTGTGTTCCTTTGTAAGACAGAGCTAAGGTATGTATTCAGTTGGTCTGCTGTCTTTTTGTTGTGACTAAGGTAGTAATCTAGAGATTATTAAACCTTGAAATTCTGCTGTTCAACTTGGTGTCCAATTCCCATACTGACTATGCAGAAACTCCTTCCTTGTCTTGTCTATATCATTGACATTCACACTGACCACAACACTGAACTGTTCTCCCCTCCCATTGCAATTGCCGGTCCAGTCCTGAGTAGATGTCCCAAACTCTGACACCAGGTAAGCAATGTAGCCATCTAGATCTGCGTACTTGACTGCACAGAACACTGTCCATACCTTTCACTATACTATTCCCTACAAGCACTACATTCTGTTTTGCTCCCATTCCTGATTAGCTGCCTGTATCATGGCCATGATCAGATAGTTCATCCACCTTGAACCCCTCACTCTTATCTAAAGTAGAAAGGACCTCAAACCAGTTGGACAACTGCAAAGGCTGAAGCACCTACTCTCCTACCTCTGGGTACCATCAACTGCCTCACTTGCAGTCACATCACCCTTTTCTTGAATACTGACCAAATCAGAAGAGCCTATGGCAAGGAATATGACAGTCTCCAAGGTATAACCTATTCAGATAACCACTCCCGCACATCCCAGATGTCCAAGTTCTTCAAGGACCGCAACTTTCCCCACACAGTTATCGAGAACGCCCTTGACCGCGTCTCCCGCATTTCCCGCAACACATCCCTCACACCCCGCCCCCGCCACAACCGCCCTAAGAGGATCTCCCTCGTTCTCACACACCACCCCACCAACCTCCAGATACCACGCATCATCCTCCAACACTTCCGCCATCTACAATCCGACCCCACCACCCAAGACATTTTTCCATCCCCACCCCTGTCTGCTTTCCAGAGAGACCACTCTCTCCGTGACTCCCTTGTTCGCTCCACACTGCCCTCCAACCCCACCACACCCGGCACCTTCCCCTGCAACCGCAGGAAGTGCTAGACTTGCCCCCACACCTCCTCCCTCACCCCCATCCCAGGCCCCAAGATGACATTCCACATTAAGCAGAGGTTCACCTGCACATCTGCCAATGTGGTATACTGCATCCACTGTACCCGGTGTGGCTTCCTCTACATTGGGGAAATCAAGCGGAGGCTTGGAGACCGCTTTGCAGAACACCTCCGCTGAGTTCGCAACAAACAACTGCACCCCCCAGTCGCAAACCGTTTCCACTCCCCCTCCCATTCTTTAGATGACATGTCCATCATGGGCCTCCTGCGGTGCCACAATGATGCCACCCGAAGGTTGCAGGAACAGCAACTCATATTCCGCCTGGGAACCCTGCTGCCTAATGGTATCAATGTGGACTTCACCAGCTTCAAAATCTCCCCTTCCCCAACTGCATCCCTAAACCAGCCCAGTTCGTCCCCTCCCCCCACTGCACCACACAACTAGCCCAGCTCTTCCCCTCCACCCACTGCATCCCAAAACCAGTCCAACCTGTCTCTGCCTCCCTAACCTGTTCTTCCTCTCACCCATCCCTTCCTCCCACCCCAAGCCGCACCCCCATCTACCTACTAACCTCATCCCACCTCCTTGACCTGTCCGTCTTCCCTGGACTGACCTATCCCCTCCCTACCTCCCCACCTATACTCTCTCCACCTATCTTCTTTTCTCTCCATCTTCGGTCTGCCTCCCCCTCTCTCCCTATTTATCCCAGAACCCTCACCCTATCCCCCTCTCTGATGAAGGGTCTAGGCCCGAAACGTCAGCTTTTATGCTCCTGAGATGCTGCTTGGCCTGCTGTGTTCATCCAGCCTCACATTTTATTATCTTGGATTCTCCAGCATCTGCAGTTCCTATTATCTCAGATAACCGTCTCCCTCCTTGATGTGTCACAGTGCCTGTAGTTCAGCCTTCAGTTCATAAACTCCAAAAAGAAATGGTTTGAGCTGTAAGCACTTACCACGCATGGAATAGCCCTGGACCACACTCGCATCCAGGAGCTCCTACATGCTGCAGCTATGACACATCGCCTTGGTTTGCCATCCTTATTGTGTACAAGCTTTCTTACTTCTTTTATTTACCCTACAACCAGCTCTTGTAAACCTTAGGATCAAAATAGACTTTAATCACTTACCAGGTGCTCACCAGCTAGATTCTTCCCCGTAGCACAGTAACAGCCAAAACCAAGCTATCAGCAATCTGCCTCTGTGTCTTTCTTTTACATGCTCTTCTGATGCTGGCTACCTCCAGGCCCTCTTTTGCTGCTTTTTGTTCAACAGTAACTTCACATCTACATTCATTTCTTTTGTTCCCTCCAAATTATTCACCCCATATTGTACTAGAACATACCCATCCATATTTCCAAGTGTCAGATGACTCTGGAATATAGCATGATTCATGTACAAGGGGTTTAAACATAAACATTGGGACATCGACTCAGGACTGGACAGGCAATTGCAATGGGAGGGGAGAAGTGCTCAGTTGTGGTGGTCAGATTTAGTTTCACCACAGCATTACAGTGTCTCATTCGTCAACCATGACTTCACATCAGAACCAACCAGTTATGTAGGGAAACATCTGGCTTGTCCCTACTCACTCTAGCTTCTCCTTGAACACACATGCCAAGAGCAAGAGACCCAAGGACAGATTTCCATTCAAAGAAGTGGGAGTGGGACCTACATATCTTTAACGTTCCTACATCTTCCTTGCTCTTCTCCAGCTCTCCCTCCCCTTTAACATCCTGGCCAACAAGCCTATCAGGTCTGACCATGCTGCAGCTATAACACATGATGACTGAGAGCTACAAAAGCAGCATGGTACAGAACGAAGCATTCGCATCAAACAAATTGAGGCCTGCAGGAGAGACGGTAGGCTATTTTGACAAGGTTAGATGGAGAACCTGGGAAAACTTTTAAACAGTCTGTGAAAACAGGCACAGCCTAATTCACTGAATGGCCTGTTATTAAGCTGTACATTCTATGAAATGGTGGCGTGTCATTTCTAGAAGTTGATATCTTGATCAGATAAGTAGGATCTTTACATCCTCTGCTGTGTCACTGTTCTTTTCCTTTAACGTTCTCAAATCCAACCTGTCCCCAATTTAAGCATCAGATACAATGCTTGATTAGTGTGGCACAGATACAAAGAGACTAGGACCATCCAAGGTTCTGTGCCCACACTAAATTAGATAATCTCCATACTGCATCAACCCTACAATCAATAATACCTGGGAGAAAAGTACCCCACAGATTGCCCTTCTATTTATCATCAAAATAATCCTGCTAGGCAGGGTGAGAGTGCGTCTGTTATCAGACAACAGATCAGACCAGGCCAGCTTTATGATGCCCTAACTCTTATGATCAAACAGCCCTTGCCGTCTGGCCTCTGGCATGAAGATTAATTGGATGAAATACTGGAGGATTGATACAATCTGTCCCATAGCAAGGAGCTACTACTTCAAGACAAGAGGGCAGCAAAAAACACCCAATTGTTTTGTTGTGATCTGTCTCTTTTCATTTACACTTCTGCCACCATGTGCTCACTCAAACTTTTTACTCACTTGGATTTCCCAACAGCACTGTCTCCCAGACAGATAATCTTGATGTGTTCATCACCATCGTACTTGTCTTGGTTCAAGTCAGAGAGGCTGCTTCTCTTTGTGGCCATAATGCTCCCAAAAATGTCACCACTTCAAGTGACTGGATTCAATATTCCCCACTAACTGCTAGCTTTCTGGCCGTGTCAGCTGCTCCTGTAAGCACTCTACACACTCTAGTACTCCCACTCTACCTCTACAATGCCTAATAATCTGCACAAAACAATTACTGATTCTCCCACTCTTTTTCTTTACATCCTCTGCTGTGTCACTGTTCTTTTCCTTTAATGTTCTCAAATCCAACCTGTCCCCAATTTAAGCCATTATAAACTCCTGGCCAGTGTTTTATTCCTAAAATAGACCGATTACTTCAGTGCTGAACACCTCTTCATAATCTTTCCACTTCTCTCTCAGTATCCAGTTCTGTAAATCTTCCCCTGCCCCTGATTATTTTCTATCCCTCTTTCCTGACTCTGCATCAGTCTCTTAATCTCAGACTCCACTTTCTGTACCATAACCCAGACGCCTCCTATCCACCTGTTTGTCACAATAGTTCAATTGTTTTGGCTAACACTGCACTTTCTGCATTTTGTTCCTAGATTAGTTTTTCTCCTACTCTGTTCCTCCGTATTTGTGTCTTAATAGAAGTCTTGTTTCTCTGTGCCTCTGACACTGCTTCTTTGTTTTTCTGAGCAAACTTCTCACACTAAAATTTTACACTTTTTTTCCTCCCAGACGTCGTTATCAATGAATGCTCTCTCTGCCTCAACCAAGTGTCAATTTCTCTCTGAGGGTCCTAGTTTTATCACTGCTTCATGTATCTCATTCACCCTGGTACTCAGTTGTCTCCATCTAAATCAAGGGACAGGGGCCTAGTTTATAAAATTTCATTGAACTTGTTTCTGCTCAGTGTATTTTCCCTTTTTAACAGCGTTATTTTTAAACCTCACACTCTTTCTTCTATACAGTTCTCAATTGCTGTTAATTGTATACCTTGCTGTACCTTATTTTACATCTCAATCTCTTTTCCTGTCTCACTCTGAATACAAGTGCCCCTTTGTTTATCACCCTGTCTCCTCACTCCCTTTACCAGTTTACCTTGCTGTCCGTGAGTCTATTTCTCGGCCCTTCTTAACTCCAATAAATCTATAATAAAAATAATCACAGCACATCAGTTTTCCTCTACTACATTTACCAGTATATTTCTGCCCCTTTTCTCTTCATATCTCCACCCATGTATATGACCATGTTAGACACCACCGCATTGCTGATAATCCCTCAGCTTCTTTTAATGCTAATCTGTATACATAACAAAGCTGTATCTGTCTCTATCACTCTTTCTCTACTCTTTCTCCAAATTCCTCTCTGTTTCCACTGTGTCTTCTCCCTCTCTATGTTCAAACCTCCGTGTCCCTTTCTCCCTTACAGAAAAGAGAGTGTATCCCACTAACTGCCTCTTTCTTTCTCCCCCTTCAGTCTCTTTCCTTTTCTATTTCTTACTCTACCCTCCTCCTCTGTTCTCTCCTATTTATTTCTCACTCTCTGTCCCCATCTTCTATTTCTAATTCTCTCTCCCTCTATTCCTCTCTCACTCCCTTGGCTCCCTCTTTTTCTCCTCTCTGTCTGTACCTCTCTTCCTCCACCTAGTTCTCTCCTTCCTGCTTTCTATCTATCACTCTCTTTATTTCCCTCTCTATTCCTCCCTCCCTTTATCCCTACTCCTCGCTATTCCTCTATCCCTCTTCCCTTCCTCTCTCTCTTCTGTTTCTTGCAGCTATGCAACAGACGCCACGAAGGGCCCCAGTCCAGGCTGTCTAAGGACCGCCTGAACGCTCCGTGCCAGTACTGATCTATAAATGGAACCACGACAACAAATATCAGAAACAGGACAAAATATGAACAACAACCAAGTAAAAACTGTCACTGGCCATCTCTCTACAGGAACTGAGCTAGACAGCCCAATCTATTCCGCTCCACGGCGCGGGGCGTTTCCCCGAAGACCCCAGGCCTTGCCCCGCCTCCGAGGGGGAGGGAAACAATGACCCATCGAATAGGTCCGCCCCTCAGTGGTTACCCGCACACAGTAGGACCCGCCCCTGCGCAAGCCCCGCCTGCAGGATTGGAACTCCCTCACATCGTAGCACCGCCTCCTCGAGGGCCACGCCCTCCCCGAGCTCCCACCCCCACAAACGCCCTTCAATGGTCAACCACGCCCCCTCAGTAAGCCGAGCCTCCCCGGGACCCAACCCCCGACCCAACCCAACACTGAGAATTCCCATCATTTTCTTGTTATTATTTCAGATTTTCAGCATTTTAAAGAAAGAAGGTCACACAATAACGGTGGCAGTTATTATATATCCAGTCATGCTTAGCATTTGTCCTTCTGCTTGCAGGAATAGAACAAAAATGTGTTGCCACGTGTACTTTTACATGAAAAATACAGCCAAAAGTTTTATAACTCCCCCCACTGTGGCGCCTACATCAGTAATTAAAAAAAAGTAAAATTAAGGCAAATTTGATCGCAGTTCAGTTAACAGCTCCAGAGATCGGAGAATGCCAATTAAGGAGCAATTGTACACTCTGAAGTCGCAGCTGGGACAATCCAGCTGTGCCATGCCAGGCCAAGACCATCACCCATGGGCAAGACTGCCACACCAGGCAGATACCACTACGCCAGGCTAAGACTTCCAACCCTAGACCAGACCACCACTCCTGGCCACGACCCCCACGCCAGGCCAAGACCGCTAACCCTGGACAAGACCACCAACCCAGGCCGAGACCACTATCTCAGACTGAGACTGCCATGCCAGACTAAGTCCTCCATGCTGGGCCGAGACCACTATGCCATGCCAACACCACCATGCCAGGCCACGACCACCAACCTTGGACGAGACTGCCACGCCGGGCCAAGACTGCGATGCCAGGATGAGACTGTCACGTCAGGCCGAGACCAATACTCCAGGCCGAAACAGCCACCCCCGGACAAGACCACCATGCCAGACCAAGCCCACCATGGCAAGCCAAGACCACTATATCAGGCCACAACTACCACTCCTGGCCAAGACCGCCATGCCAGGCACAACCACGAATCGTGGACGAGACTGCCTCGCCAGGCCAAAACTGCGATGCCAGGCTGAGACTGCCATGCCAGGACGAGTCCAACACTCCAGGCCGAGATCACCACCACCCCTGGACGAAACCGTCTGCCAGGAGCTGGAACTCCTAGAAGCTGAAGACGAAGAAGACCCCTATATGGGAAAGAGACCTCCACATTGGGACAGGACTGCCAGGCCAGGCCGTTTTACCAATACCGCCATCTCTCCTCCTTCAGGTGGCCAGGCCCAGCCGCAGGCCCGGACCCTCAGACAGGCTTGCAAGTCCAGGCTGGAGTAGTCAACCCGGGACCTGCTCCCTGCTCACAGGAGAGCCAGAGATGGGGTAAAGCCACATCTGGCTCATTCTGGTGTTGCTGCTGCCACCAGAAGCCTCCATCCTCACCCTCCACTCTCAGAAATGAAGAGAAAAGAAAAAGAGCCAGAAGAAAAAAGAGAAAGAAAGCTGGAAAGAGCAGACATATTCCAGGGTGAGCCCACCTACTTTAACGCCTTCTTGATAAAAAAAAATTAGCCCAGTGTTCAGCGGGTACTGGAAGATTGAGTAATTTTAAGGAGGAGAGGGACAGATGTTTAATTTGTAATAGGTTGTAAAGTTATGGAGAGCGGGCAGCAAATTGGAGGTGAGGAAGCGATAAGATCAGTCATAATCTAGGTAAATGGTGGAGGAGGCTGAATTGTCAACTTTTGCTTTTAGTTCAGTGTTCTTCTGTAGTTTCAACTTTGAACTTTGTACCTCTATAAATATAGTTTTGAAAGCAAAGTCTCCAAAAGAAAACAGCATGGATAAAGGAGGTCTTCCTTGAATGATGTGGTCAGGAAAATAGAAGGAAAGGCTGAGGGAAGCAGCTTCATTGAGTGTTTGTTGGCCACATTACTGCACAATTTTTCGGGTACAGTGGGGGTGAAATTTTAAAGAGATTACTCAGGAGGTGAAGAAGTTTCAGCTTGTCAGGTGAGATGGTATTGGCCATCGCCGCTCCGGCAGGAATAGATTTTATTCAGGAAGAAATAACAATCCTGCCTCTTTAGATTGGATTGCCAAGGCTCCAGGAAATGATGATTAATCTCCCAGTCAGGCAGCCCAAGAGAACAATAACATAGATATTAAAAGAAATAGGTTCTTTTTGATTTGCTATGAATTATTTAGTTTATTGGTCATACAGATGATGTAAAAGGCTATTTCACTACATCGAGTGGTTGAAGGCAGGAGATTGTGTAACTGAGGCAACAAATACATGCTCACGTAGAATTGGCAATCCTATTTATTCATCACCTTACAGCTAATTAAGTTTTATTAAAAATGCAGTGGTAGCCTTGCATGTCATAAGATGATGGCTTGTGCTGACTGTGCTGAAGACCACTGATGTGGCTCAGGAACCTCATTATGGCCAGCTCTTCTGCATTTGCTGTAACAGTGAACTAAGAAGCTGCTTTACTTGCTGGTCTCAGTTTACCCCGAGACCTTTTCTTGGTTGGCTGCGCTTCTTGTTTCTACTCACTTCTTCCAATCACCTCCAATTAAGTCATCGACCAGACATCATGGTCGTTTGCAACTGTCTTCCAGTATCAATGCCCTTCCGTGTCAATGTCAGTCATTGTCATGTCTCACTTGCAGGTATTCTTGTAGTGGATATATGGACACATGGGAGTCTGTGAACTGACAGTGAGTTGACTGCAGGTAAGGTCCTTATATATATATGGCCATCAGCCATCTAATGAACATGGCCTAATCAGTGCATATGTCCCTGGTTGAGCAATGAGTAGCACGTTCCAGAATCTCACCTGAGAGATCCTGAGCATAGATCTAAGATAGCAAAGATGAAAATTGAGCCTTTTCTGTATTTTATTATGAAATCCCATGTTAATGCAGGAAACCTGAGCAGTCAGCAGTACACAGTTAAGCAATGACCAGGTTGTAGGTTCATGTGCTACTCTAGAGATTTGCGCAATCAATCATGGCTGCCGAACTGTTAGTGAGGGAGAGATAGGACATGAGGCAGAATTCTTCCAAAAGTGCAACTTCCACTTTTATATCCATCTGAGAGGACATGCAGGCCAGGCAGCATCAGAGGAGCAGAAAAGCTGATGTTTCAGGTCCCGACCCGAAATGTCAGCTTTCCTGCTCCACTGGTGCTGCCAGGCCTTCTGTGTTCCTCGAGCTCCACACTGTATTGTGTCTGACTCCAGCATCGGCAATTCTTACTATCTCTGAGAGGACATGCACTTGGTTTACCATCACTTCCAAAAGAATGCAGTAGTGAAATGTCAACCTAGTTTACGTGGTCAAGTTTCTCAGTTGAAACTGAACCTACAACCTTCTAAGTCAGAGGCAAGTGTGCTAACTTTTAAGCCAAATTTTGACACTTGTCAGGAGTAAGTGCTGGTTTATCTTTATGTAGTACCTGATCACTCCTCTTAAAGCATCCACACAAAGCAGTTGCCATGACTAAACATACATAAGGTAAGAGTTCACTAGGAACAATAACTGGTTAATCTACTTTTGGTGATGTTGGCTATGAAGGAATGAAACTGGTCAATCAAGAGAAACAAATATTTACCACCAGCATTTCATGCCTATTCCTTGAAAAATTGACTGGGGACTTTCTTCTCAAACTAAGGTGCTTCCATATGGTGGCTCAGTGGTTTGCACTGCTGCCTCACAGCATCAGAGACATGAGTTTGATTCCAACCTCAGCCAAACATCTGTGTGCAGTTTGCACGTTCTCCCCGTGTCTGCATGGGTTTCCTACCACAGTCCAAAGACATGCAGGTTAGTTGGATTGGCCATGCTAAATTGCCCATTGTATTTGCAGATATGTAGGCTGGATAGATTAACCATGGGAAATACAGAGTTACAAGGATAGAGTAGGATGTGGGTCTTTCTGGGATGCTTTTCGGAGGATGGTGCAGTTTGATGGGCCAAATGGCCTGATTCCCCACCGTAAAATAGGATGTTCCAGAATTTTGACCAAGCAATGATGCATGCCAATATATTTCCCAGTTGGAATTTTTCTTAAATAAAAACAGAAATTGCTCGGGAAACTCAGCAGGTCTGGCAGCATCTGTGTGGCGAGAGAAACAGAGTTAACAGAGTCCAATGTAACACTTCTTCAGAACTTTGTTTTTATTGAACATTTTTTCTTCCTTTGCCTCCTACTCCTTTATGTCATAACCATTGCATCTTCACTGTGAACAATTATCTGTTGTGTTAAGCTGTTCTTGGCTGGTGCCCTATGGGTGTAAGAGCCATTTAGGGCCACTCAGTTCTCGTGGCTGCACCTGAGCAGATACAGACACACCCAGTGGGAAATATTGCAATATTTTGGAAACTGAAATAGGGCAGGGAGAAATCATAATCATAATCTTACAGGACCCACCAAAGTGTGGGAATTTGTACTGGCATTTGTCATAGGGTATATCACATATAAAATATAGAGGCAAGATATAGCCCACTTGAACTGTCTCCATAGTTCAATAAGATTTAGCTTTAAACCCACGCCTGGAGGGGACAATTTTTTCACACAGAGGGTGATGCAAGTACGAAATGAGCTGCCAGAGGAGGTGGTGGAGGTAGATATAGTTACAACATTTAAAAGGCATCTGGATGGGTAAATGAATAGAAAGGGTTTAGAGGGATATGTCCAAATGCTAGCAAATAGAACTAGATTAATGTAGACTATCTGGGGCATGGACGGCATGGACTGAGTTGGACCACGCAGTGTGTTTCCGTGCAGTATGTCTATATGACTCTAAGATTTTCCCACCCAATATTCAGATCAATTGATTCCCTTAGTCTCCAAAAATCTATCAATTTCTGGCTCAGTCGGCTGATAAAAAGAAATTGCTGCCACTGGTGGAAATAACAAGAACTAAAGGAAAACAATTCAAGGATTTTGATAAAGAAAACAATACTAATATGATGCATGGTTAGAATCTGGAATGGCTGGCTTGACAGCATGGTGGACAGAGATTAAGTACATGTCTTAAAAAACGATAAGTATCTGAATTTTTTTAAACAAGGAGGCCAGAATGTGGGAGAATGACTCTTCTGCAGACAGTCAGCACTGACACAACAGGCCAAATATCTTCTTGTATGCAGTTATTCTGTCATTCTGTGAGAACTTACAGTGATTTTGTTCCCATGCAGTAATTGCCTGGTCTTTTGAGGTGACAAGGAACATGGTTTTTGGAAGATCTTGTTGAATGTGATACTGAATTCCTATTTTTAGCTCAAGAAACCAGAGAGCAAATGCACACTTCGTTGTTGAGTGACTAGATTTTAAATAACACAGACATTCCCTCCTGGTTATAAAACAGTGAATGCTTCAGTACTATTGTCAATAAAGGTGATGCATGTATGAATCCTGTGAAAGTCAGCAGTAATTTACTTCTGATTCCAGATAGATAGGCTTATTGGAAATGCTTAATGAAGGAGTCATCAAATAATCAGCTTTTTCTTACAAAAGCTGGCCATTTGCTGTCTTGTCTTGATTTTAGAAACCTCTGGATCACAGAGGAGTTTGGTGCAGTCCTCATTAATGACAGCAAAGTAATTTCAACCATTGGGTCATTGATCTAGCTGGAGTAGAAGCTCTGTATCCAATGCACGTTCAGTTTAGCACAGGCTGAGCAGATTTCATGTCACATCCTCATCTAATTTGTTTCAGTCATTTCACTGGATGCTGCAGGAGTGAGTCAAAGCTTCAGAGAAGTAAAAGCCATGTAAAGCTCATACAAATCAGACTTCCAACACTATAAAAATGATTCTGGGAACTTTGAAAATTTCTGTTTTGGTGTCATAAAATGGTTCAAAGCTCAGGGATAAAAATATGTGCTGTATCTGCTGATTTATTTTGCTTCTGCACAAATCTGCCTTTTATGATAATTATCATTTGCATATAATTTGTATAACTGGAGCTATATGCCCTGCCAATGTGGTAATTTCAATCGTGGACATAACAACAACTAATAATCATTCATAGAATCTCTATGGCCCATGGAAGGAGATTAACTGGGAAGGATACTAAGGGCATAGAGAGCGTAGACCGCTAATTCATTGGATTCAGCTTGGTATGAGAAAGCAAGACTAGAGAAACTGTTTCATTCTATCAAAGTAAGTTTCAAACCAGAAAGATAAACAGTTGGCCTGCTGTGTTCATCCAGCCTCACATTTTATTATCTTGGAATCTCCAGCATCTGCAGTTCCCATTATCTCTAAGATAAACAGTTAGTTGCTTGGTAGTACAGAACTTGAATATTGCTGAAAAGAGAGTTATTCTTCCAAAGTTTTACATCTTGCACTCATCAGGACAAACACAAGAATTCCATATTTCAAACAATCACAACAATTTACACAACAGGGGAGATGGCTACCCACTGACTGGCAAGTCAACTTTGACAGGCTGAAGCAAATTCTTGTGTTCCTCCTGGTAAACGTAGAATGAAACAGTTCAGCAACATAACTCTCTTTTCAGCAATACTTAGGCAATATACTTTAGAGAAGGAAACTGCCATCCTTATCTGGTGACTCCATTCCCACAGCAATGTGGTTGACTCTTAACTGTCCTTTGGGCAATTAGGGATGGGTAATAAATGCTGGTCTAGCCAGCGACAGCCACATTCCATGAATGAATAAAAAGATAAAAGTTACTGAATGTGAGACTGTGTTTCCACATCCAGGCTTTGTGTTTGAGGCTCAAATTGGGTCAACTTTGAACACTAAACTGGATTGTGGTTGAAAGAAAAGGAGAAGAAAACTTATTGAGGGAGGAAGGTAAATGTGATTTCGAGTAGCTGTTGCATTGTTTTAGAACTTTTCTGCAGTGGACGGCAAGACATCAGAATGATGTGTTGCCTCCCTGGTGCCAGGATCAAGGATATCTCAGAGAAAGTGCAGAATACTCTCAAAGGGGAGAGTGACCAGCAGGAAATCTTTGCACACATTGGAACCAACGACATTAGAAAAGAAAAGGACAAGATTCCGAAGCAAGACAATACAGGAAGTTAGGAAGGAATTTAAAAAGGAGTTCCTTAAGGGTGGTAATTTTGGATTACTCCCAGTGTCCACAATTCAGTGAGAGTAGGATGGGAGAATAGGGCAAATGAATGTGTGGCTGAGGAGCTGGTGCAGGGTTCACATTTTTGGATCATTGGAATGTCTTCTGGGGTAGAAGTGATCTGCATAAAAAGGAAGGATTGCACCTGAATTGGAAGGGGACTAATATACTGGTGCAGAGATTTGCTAGAGCTCCTTGGGAGGATTTAAATTAGTCAGGGGGAAGAGGGGTGGGGTGGTTGGCAGGGAAGGGGTGTACCCAGGGAGATGGTGAGAAAAGAGATGTCTGAAACTGGTGCAGTTGGGAAAAGGAGCAAGTCATTAGTCAGGGCAGGCAGGAATATAGCAGAGAATGAGGTAGGACTGATAAATGACACTGCATTTATTTCAATGCAAGAGGCCTAACAGGTAAGGCAGATGAACTTAGGGCATGGCTGGGAACATGCGACTGGGATATCATAGCAATTATAGAGGCATGCCTCGGGGATGGACAGGACTGGCAGCTTACTGTTCTAGGTACAGATGCTATAGGAAGGATAGAAAGTGTGGCAAGAGAGGTGGGGGAGTGGTTTTTTTGATAAGGGATAACATTACGGCTGTACTTAGGGAGGATATTCTTGGGAATGCATCCAGGGAAGTTATTTGGGAGGAACTGAGACATAAGAAAGTGATGATCAACTTATTGCAATTGTACGATAGACCCCCCAGTAGTCAATGGGGAATTGAGAAAAAAATTAATGAGATCTCAATTATCTGTAAGGATAATAGGGTGATCATGGTAGGGGATTTTAACTTTCCACACATAGACAGGGACTGCCATAGTGTTAAGGGCTTAGATGGAGAGGAATTCGTTAAGTGTTTACAAGAAAATTTTCTGGTTCAGTATTTGGATGTACCTACTAGAAAAAATGGAAAACTTGACCTACTCTTGGGAAATAAGGCTGGGCAGGTGACTAAAGTGTCAGTGGGGGGAGCACTTTAGGGCCAGTGACCATAATTCTGTTAGTGTTAAAATAGTACTGGAAAAGAATAGGCCAGATCCGAAAGTTAAAGTTCTGAATTGGAAGAAGGCTGATTTTGATGGTATGAGGCAAGAATGCTCAAAAGTTGATCAGGAGTGGATGTTTGCAAGTAAAGGGACAGGTGAAAATTGGGAAGCCTTTAAAAATGAGATAACGATAGTCCAGGGCGGGTATCTTCCTGTAGGGCGAAGGGCAAGGCTGATAGGTGTACGCAATGCTGGTTAACTAGAGAAACTGAGGTTTTGGTTGAGAATAAGAAGGAAGCATTTGTCAGGTATAGACAGCAGAGATCGAGTGAATCCCTAGAAGAGTATAAACACAGTAGGAGTATACTTAGGAGGGAAATCAGGAGGGCAAAAAGGGGACATGAGATAGGTTTGGAAAATAGGGCTCAGGAGAATCCAAAGGGATTGTACAAATATATAAAGGACAAAAGTGTAAATAGGGATAGAATAGGGCCCCTTAAAGATCAGCAAGGCCACTGAAGTATGAAATCACCAATGATGGGGGAGATACTAAATGAGTATTTTGCATCAGTTTTTTTTCAATGGAGAGGGATATGGAAGATAGAGAATGTGTGGAAATATATAGTGACAACTTGAAATAAGTCCATATTACAGAGAGGGACGTGCTGGACATCTCAAAACACATAAAAGTGGTTAAGTTCCCGGGTCAGGTGTAACATGATCCTGTGGGAAGCTAGAGAAATGATTGCTGGACCCTTTACTGAGATATTTGTGTCATCAGTAGCCACAGGTGAGGTGCCAGGCGACTGGAGATTGGCTGACATTGTGCCACTATTTAAGTAAGGTGTTGAGGAAAAGGAACTATAGACCAGTGAGCCTGACATCGATGGTGGGCAAGTTGTTTGAGGCAATCCTGAGGGACAAAATTTACATGTATTTGGAAAGGCAAGGATCGATTAGGGATAGTCAACATGGCTTGGTGCATGAGAAATCGTATCTCAGTAACATGATTGAGATTTTTGAAGTAACAAAGAGGATTGATGAAGGTAGAGCAGTGGACATGATCTATCTGGACTTCAGTAAGGCTTTTGACAAGATTCCTCATGGTAGACTGGTTAGCAAGGTTACGTCACTTGGAATATAGAGAGAACTAGTCATTTGGATACAGGACTGGCTCGAAGGTAGAAAACAGAGGATGGTGGTGATGGGTTGCTTTTCAGACTGGAGGCCTGTGACCAGCAGTGTCCCACAAGGATTAATGCTGGGTCCAATGCTTTCACCAATTATGTAATTGATTTGGATGTGAGCAAAGGTGGTATGGTTAGTAAGTTTGCAGCTGATTGGTGGTGTAGCAGACAATGAAGAAGATTACCTCAGAATACAATGGGATCTTGATCAGATAGGACAATCCGCCAATGAGTGGCAGATACAGGTTAATTTAGATAAATTATCTAAAAAATTTAGATAAACATCTTGTAAAGGCAGGACTTATACACTTAATGGTAAGGTCCTGGAGCATGTTGCTGAATAAAGAGACCTTGGAGTGCAAGCTCATAGTTTCTCAAGAGTGGAGTCGCAAGTAGGTAGGATAGTGAGGAAGGGTTTGGTATGCTTGCCTTTATTGGTCAGTGCATTGAGTATAAGATTTGAGAGGTCAGTTGCGGTGTACAGAACATTGGTTAGACCACTTTTAGAATACTGTGGGTAATTCTGGTCTCCCTGATGTAAAAAGGTTGTTATGAAACTTGAGCGGGTTCCAAAAAGATTTACAAGGATATTGCCAGGGTTGGAGGGTTTGAGGAAACGTGGAATAGGCTGGGGCTATATTCCCTGGAGCATCGAAGGCTGAGGGTTATAGAGGGTTACATAAAATCATGAGGGGCATGGATAGGGTGAATAGCCAAGGCCTTTTCCCCGGGGTGATGGAGTCTAAAACTAGAGGGCATAGGTTAATTGTGAGTGAGGAAAGATTTAAAAGGGACCTAAGGGGCACCTTCTCCCCCAGAGGGTCCTGCGTGTATGGAATGAGCTGTCAGAGGAACTGGTGGAGACTGGTACAATTACAACATTTGAGAAGGCATCTGGATGGGTACATGAATAGGAAATGTTTAGAGGGATATGGGCAAAATGCTGGCAAATGGGACTAGATTTATCCAGAATATCTGGTCAGCATTGGTGAGTTGGACCGAAGGGTCTGTTTCCATGCTGTACATCTCTATGACTCTATGGCTGTATTTGGTCACATATAGTGTACACAGTGACAAAGACACAGCCCATTTGAGAGCATTTGGCTTCAGACCAGTGGGACTGAATGTAGCTGCAATATAGAAAAGCACTAATGTATTATCTCTGTACTGCCTCGTCACAACTTTCAGATCCATCCTGAACAAGCCATGTCAGCTTCTGTCTGAAAGTACTGTTTCAGACTTATGATTTCTATTTTCTAATGGCTAAAGAATACTGTGTGATCTCCTCTATCAGACGTTTCCAAATGTAATTAACAGAATTGATCAGCTGGAGAATCATAATCCTTCTTGGCACTATTAAAGCTCATCAGACATACTCTAGGAGCTTTTGTTAGTTTCTCCGACATTGTCCCATCAAACATTCCCGGGGTAGGTACAGTATGGTTCAATAACTCTTCGCTCACAAAGTGAAAGCTCTGTGCTCACACCAGGCTGAACTTAATTAAACATATTAAGACCACCGTGTGAACATACTGCAAACCTTACTCTGACAGTCCCATTCCAGTCTTGAACTGTAATTATAGAGCGCCTCAGATTTCAGGAATACCAAAGACTTTTCACTTCTGGAAAAGTGGCATTACACCATTAGACAATAGGTGCAGGAGTAGGCCGTTCGGCCCTTCCAGCCAGCACCACCATTCATTATGATCATGGCTGATCATCCACAATCAGTATCCTGTCCCTGCCTTA
Organism: Stegostoma tigrinum; assembly: GCF_030684315.1. Classification (NCBI taxonomy): domain Eukaryota; kingdom Metazoa; phylum Chordata; class Chondrichthyes; order Orectolobiformes; family Stegostomatidae; genus Stegostoma; species Stegostoma tigrinum. The sequence continues at coordinate 18,948,767 of NC_081378.1, read as the reverse complement.
TCCCCATAACCCTTGATTCCACTATCTTTAAGAGCTCCATCCATCTCTTTCTTGAAAGTATCCAGAGAGTTGGCCTCCATTGCCTTCTGGGCCAAAGCATTCCATATATGCACCACTCTCTGGGTGAAGAAGTTTTTCCTCAACTCTGTTCTAAATGGCCTACCCCTTATTTTTAAACTGTGTCCTCTGGTTCTGGACTCACCCATCAGCGGAAACATGCTTCCTGTCTCCAGAGTGTCCAATCCCTTAATAATCTTATATGTCTCAATCAGTTCCTCTCTCATCCTTCTAAACGCAAGTGTATACAAGCCCAGTCCCTCCAATCTTTCAACATATGATAGTCCTGCCATTCTGGGAATTGACCTCGTGAACCTACGCTGCACTCCCTCAATAGCAAGAATGTCCTTCCTCAAATTTGGAGACCAAAACTGCACACAATACTCCAGGTACGGTCTCACCAGGGCCCTGTACAGCTGCAGAAGGACCTCTTTGCTCCTATACGCAATTCCTCTTGTGATGAAGGCCAGCATGCCAAAAGCCTTCTTCACTGCCTGCTGTACCTGCATGCTTGCTTTCATTGAATGATGTACAAGAACACCTAGATCTCACTGTACTTCCCCTTTACCTAACTTGACTCCATTGACATAGTAATTAGTTGGAGCACTGGAGTACTAGCCTTAGGACTGTAAGCATGGGAACAATGGGAGAAATGAGAGGAAATATTTTCACACAGCCATTAAAACATGAATGCTTTATTTCCAGTAACTATTAGGCAGACACCATGACAACATTTCAAAAAGAATCGAATGAAAATTTGAACATTTTTTAATTCAGCATATGCAAAGTCAACTTATAATTCCAGCATCATGAAGCATTGTGAGCTAACCTCACAGGTCCCTGATTGTTTTGTTAGTTCAGCAACATGGAGAATGGTTTGCATTTGTTCACAAGGGCCAGCCGTCATCATCACAATGTTATGATTCAAGGTGAACAGTCACTATCCATTTAAGAAATGCCTAACTGCAAAGTGACCAGTTGAATCTTGGTTGATGGGGTCAGAGACAATACAGTAATGTATAGGGACATCTGCTGCCAATTTAGATCATGAGCGAGTGAAGAAAATTCAAAAGGAAAAATGTTGATCATCAACTTGACCAACTCATGTGAAATAAAGTATAGGACATGCCTGCGCTTGGGACTAGGACCGGGGGGGGGGGGGGGGGGGGGGGGGTGGATTCGCTGGTGATCATTCCCACTGGTGGCTGACAGACATACAGTGCACACTAAGAGGAAAAGTCAACAAAAATACTCCCAGGCTTAGTCTTCCATTTCCCTAGCCCTACACTCATCCCTGAAACATCTGGACAATAAGGATACCCACACCAGGCTTCTACTTATTGACTACAGCTCCAACTTCAACACTATGTGATCTGCCTGTACTGCATGCAAAACAAAACTTGTCACTGTACCTATGCGCATGTGACAATAATAAATCAAATCCACAGTCTTCACTAGAAATCGGGCATAAAAGACATCTCTTTAAGGGGCATGGGACAAATTGTCGGAACAAGGAACAAATACAAGACAATTGGGCATCCTGTCAATCATAATAAGTGTCTTGAAGATGGAGATGGAATGGAGCAATGGAGCAAATTAATAACAAACTATTATCACAATGTTTATTCACCTAGTTTGTGTCTGAATGAGGAACACATGGAGGATCAGTTTTATCATGAGATAAGTAGACTGCAAGGAGCCTGACAGAAAATACTTCATTATTTGCAGATGAGTAACTGTCAGTTGAGTGTGTGGTGAGCAATTCTAACCTAGAAACTCATTATTCCACACTAAATAGAAGAATGATAAATGGAAAGTCAAGGAATTTGCTCCTTCGGAAAAGCCAGCAACTTTGGCAATTAGAAAAGAATTTGGAAAGGAAAACGTAAAAGGATACAGGGAAATAGAATTTGAATAAGTAACTCTGAATTAGCAATGGTGATACATCAGTAGCCAGCATTCCAATTTTCTGAGCTGGAATCTGCAGTATGGTAATGGTTTCATTCATGGGAACAGCAGAATTTGGGTTTTAATGAGAAAGAAAAAGAATTATTTATGTTTAGCAGGTGCAAAATTATTAAAATCTTGGTGAGTTTTAACTCCAATGCCGGGAGGTTTGGTATTGATGGATAAAGGTGAAATGAACTTCATTCGCATTGGTCCATGTTCACTGTATCAGCTCCACATAATTGGCTGGGAAAAGTCCAATTTTGCCGTTGCATTGGCCCTGCCACCAGCCCTCGTCAACCATCTCAATGTTTGTGATGATGTCTTTGGGATCGAAAGAGATTTCATCGTCACCCTCTGTAACATATTTAGAGGAGAATTGGTCAATATAAAAGCAGGATGCTGCTGAATGCCTTCTACAATGACTGATGGGCAGCAACAAATCTTTAAGACAGACATATATTTATATAGCAGCATTTCAAACCTTAGGATGTCCAAATAGCCTTACAATCAGTGAAGTGTGTTTGAAGTGTAGTCACTGTTATAATGTAGGGAAGAGGGCAGCCAAACAGTGCACCAGAAGGCTAAACAAACACCAATATAATTGTGAATGAATTATTTGTTTCAGCAATGTTATTTGAGGAAAACAGCACATTATTACTCCTCACTGAATACAGCAATCAGACTTTTGCACCATCACCAAGATTACACTTCAAACTTCCTTTATCAGCTGTCAAGCTCTTTGGGACAACCAAAAGGCATCAAAAAAAGAACAGTGTACTTTCTTTATTTTCATTTTCTACCCACCCAAAACAGCAATGGGACCTCACCTGAAGCACAACAATTCTGACAGTGCAGCGCTTCTGTCGGACTTTAAACCATCACCCATTAACTAGTTCTGCAGTCACAGCACTTGGAGAGTGCATAGGGCACATCTGGCAGAACAACAGTTAACTTCCTCTTTGCAGAGTGTGAGTCCTGCTCACTGAGTCATGGCTAGCCATGACGGTTGGGGTGCTTAATGGGAGCTAAATGTGTAGCAAAGGTAGACATTATTACTCAAGAGTATGAAAGAGGTATTGGAATTATTTTGTGAATAATGAACTTCATAGGGGCTGAGGTACTGGTTTCAATTATTACTCCAGTTAGAAGGTTGTGATAAGTGATAAAGAGAGAGATTTGGATTGGCACTTAAGCTTTTCACCATAATGTCACAAACACATAATTATGATTCTGTAGATTTGTAATGATAACCTGTTAAAAGTACATTATTGTGTCAAGAACTTTGAATTTAGAATTAAATTAAAAGCCATTTGACTGGGAGATAAATATTTCAAACAAAGGTTGTGTCACAACAGACAGCTGTCTCCATGGATATTTATTTAAAGTTTGTCAGACTCTGCAATCCCTAGAGCTGTTTGTGAAGAGATATTGAAATGCAAGATCTTCCAGTGATGTACTCTGAATCTTATAAAGGTGTAAAGGCTCCTTAGCTTCTGAGAAAACAAGAGAAGGGAACATACTTCAAAGGGATTCATGTTGCCTACTGGAACATGACCTTATTTGAAATTAACACAGCTGCAATTTTTACAGGGATAGCAGGAACTGCAGATGCTGGAGAATCTGAGATAACAAGGTGTAGAGCTGGATGAACACAGCAGGCCAAGCAGCATCAGAGGAGCAGGAAGGCTGATGTTTCGGGCCTAGACCCTTCTTCAGATATTTTTACTATCCAGCTATTTTTACTTTTATTTTATAATCATTTTTTAGAATCACCAGGAAAATTTCAAAGAGATATCACTGGAGGGGTTTCTCAGCCAAGGGAACCAAGAAGAAGATAGCCAGGAATGAACTCTTAGGAGCAAATTACTGCAGTTGCTGGAATCTGTATTGAAAACAAAAAACGCTGGAAATCACAGCGGGTCAGGCAGCATCCATGGAGAGAGAGCAAGCTAACATTTCAAGTCTAGATGACCTCTTCGTCAGAGCTGGTGGCATTTCTTGTTTGCAGGAATCAACTTCTCTTCTGCCATAAGGAGTCCAGGCAATCCCTAAGTGCTGTAACTGTGGAACTAGTGAGGATCAAGAAACTTTTTCTCTCTCTCTTTCACCCAAAACATGGTGACCACCAGCCAGTACAGCTGCACTGGAAATACCGCCTGCCATCACAATGACTGAATGAAACTTAAAGTTTCAATCTTTCACTTTGGAAAGTGAAATTTTAAGGAGGGACAAGTCTCCAATGATCTTACTTTCAACTTTATACTCATCTTTCATTCTTATCTACTTTTAATGTTTATATATCTTCTTTTAGCAAATAGCCTTTTACTTTTGATTGAATAATGAGAGCCCTAGTTTTGCAAAATAAAAAATCACGTTTGTCTTGTTTAGGACTAAAGCTCTGATACTGAACATTTTAAAATCAAAATTGAATGGAACCTACATACAAACTTGTACAAATTCTTAGTTCATGAACAACTCTGAGGATGTATTTGTTGTGTGGTTGTGACTATTAATATCAATGAATTAGGTGAGAGATTAGAGAGTATTATGTCTAAATTTGTAGATGACAGTGAGGTAAGAGGCAGTAAGTTTTGCACATGTAATCAGCAAGTTACAAAAGAATATAGACAGGCTTCACTGAGTGGCGAGTCAAGTCGTATAAGGTCATCCACTTTTGATCCAAAAAAGACTAATCAGAACATCTTCTTAATGGTGAGAAACTAGAAATTGTGAAAGAACGGAGGAATTTAGATGCAAATAGATGCAAATTGCTACAAGCTAATAGAATTCTGCAAAAAGATAAGCAAAAGGCAAATGGAATGTGAGTATTTATCTCAGTGGGGTGGATTACAAATGAAAGGAAATGATGGCTTACTTGTACACAACTTTAATCAGATGCCATCTGTAATACTACATTAAGATCTGGGCATCCATTTCTCTAGGAGGATATAAAAGACTTACCATTGATTCGGTAAGGATTCACTAGAATTACACAGAGACTGAATGTGTTAAATTATGAAGTCAGATTGCATAAACCTGGCTCATAACTCACAATTTCATCATATAATTGAGGTTTTTGAAATTGTGAAAGAATAAATAAGAATAGGCGTAATCCTTTTTTAATGAAAAATTGGACATGAAGTATGAGCATTTCTGGCAGGTCCAACATCTATTGTCCATCAATAATTGCCTTTGAGAAAGTGAGGTGAGCCACTTCCTTGAGCCATGACAATCTGCAGTACATTCACAGTTGTGTAAAGTTTGTGGTACCATGATGTTGAACTAGCAACAATGAAGAAAAGCTGATTAGCTTCCAAGTCAGATTTGTGTATCACTTGGAGGCAAATTTGCAGATGGTGGTATTCCTATATGTCTGCTGCCCTTTAGTCTCCTAGGTGGGAGAGGTCCCAAGTTCGGAAATACCACCAAAGAAGAATTGGTGAGCTGCTTCAGTGTATCCTGTCGATTTTACACACTGATGCCACAGTGGTGGTGCTAGATGGAATGAAACGGGGCTGGGTAAATGATCAAATCATTCTCTTTGTCCTGGATGGTGTCAGGTTTCTTGAGCGTTGTTAGATATGCACTTATCCAAGTAAGTGGACAATATGCTGTCACATCCCAGTCTTGCACCTTGTAGATATTAGAAGGATTCTGGAGATTCACAAGTTGAGTTATTCACTGCAGAGCTTACAACCTCTGACCTGCTCTTGAAGACAAAGCAGGTCTATATCTAGATCAATGGTAATGACCCGAATGTTAATGGTGACAAACTCACAAACGTAAATGATCATTGTTGAAAGTCAATGGGAGGTGGTTAGACTATCCCTTGCTGGAGACTGTCATTCTCTAGTACTTACATGACATTAAAACCCTAACTCCAGCCTCCCCTTTTACCTCCTCTGTCCCCACCCCTACACAATGGAGAGGTTCCCTCCATGTCCATTGACTTCAGTTTTCTCCTTGATGCCACATTGTATCTTGACGTTAGGGATCTTTTCAGTTTTGCAGTTTTTTTCCACATTTGGACAAAAACTGTAGTGGGATCCGGAGCTGATTGATCCTATCAGGATCCCGACTGAGTATTGCTGAGCAAGTTGTTGAGAGTAAGTGCCACCTGGTAACACTGACAAAGACATCTCCCACCACTTTGCTAATGATTGACAGTACAGTGGGCAAAAATTGGTTGAGTTGGAATTGTCCTCCTTTTTGTGTAAAGGACATACCCAGGCAATTTTCCACATTGCTGGGTAGATACCAGTTTTGTATGGCTAGAGACATGGCTAATTCTGGAGCATAGTCTTCAACACCACAGTCAGCACCTATAGTCTTTGCTCTATCCAATGTATTCAACATTTCTTTATATCATTTGGAGTGAACCGAACTGGATGAAGTCACTTGAGTCATGAATAGGCCGCAAGAGGTACGGACAGCAAGTTTCCCTCTCTGAAAAGGACATCACTGAAGTAGTTGGACTTCTAAGGCTGAAATAGATAGATTCTTGATCAGTAGGAGAATCAAGTGTTATGGAGAAAGGGCAGGAAAGTGGACATGAGGAGTGTCAAATCAGCTGTGATCCTACTGAATGGCCCAACAGGTTCAAGAAAATGAGCAGCCTACTCCTGTTCTATTACTGATAATAAAGTGTGAAGCTGGATGAACACAGCAGGCCAAGCAGCATCTCAGGAGCATAAAAGCTGACGTTTCGGGCCTAGACCCTCTCTGATGAAGGATCTAGGCCCAAAACGTCAGCTTTTGTGCTTCTGAGATGCTGCTGGGCCTGCTGTGTTCATCCAGCTTCACATTTTATTATCTTGGATTCTCCAGCATCTGCAGTTCCCATTATCCCTGTTCTATTACTTATGGTCTTAGATTTTAAGATAATCAGATAGCTTCTTGTTCATTTTCACTGATCCTAACGTTTAATGAGGCCTGGACTCAAGAGGTCTTGGTGGAAAGCAACTATGCATCAGTCAGCAGGCTGATGGTAAGTCAGTGTCCATTGGCAGCACTGTGAATGGCATCTTCTGTTACACTGCTGATGACTGAGAACAGACTAAGAGGGAGGTAATTGCTGGTTTGGATTTAGACCTTTTGTGAATAAAGTACACCTAGTCAATATTGCATATTTTCCATCCAGGTACTAATATTATAGCAGTATTGGAGGACCTAACTTGAAGTGTTGCTAGTTCTTCAGTACTACAACTGGGGATGTTGTCATGACCCACAGATTCTTCTGTTTTCAGCATGGTCCGCCATTGCTTTACACTATTGTGAAGTGAACTTAATTGACTGAAGTCTGGAAGTCTGGAGTATAACGTTGGAAAGTGTGAGACCATGCACTTTGGTAGGAAGAATCAAAAGGCAGACTGTTACTTAAATGAACAGAGCTTTGAAAACAGTACAGCACAAAGGGATCTGGTGTTATGCAGATGCAGCAAGTAATTAAGAAGGCGAGTAGAATTTTGGCCTTTATCACAAGGGGGTTGGAATATAAGAGTAAGGAAGTCTTATTACGACTGTACAAGGAATTAGTGAGGCCACACTTGCATCGTGTGTACAGTTTTGGTTCCCATATTTAAGAACTGATATACCGGCACTGGGGAAGTTCAAAAAGATTCACTAGGCTGATTCTTGGGATGAAGGAGTTGACTTATCAAGAAGGGCTAAACAGATTAGACCTTTATTTATTAGAATTTAAAAGAATGAGAGGTGATCGTTTGAAACATGCAAGATTCTGAGAGTGCTTGACATTTTGGATGTTGACAAGATATTTCAGCTGGCTTGAGAATCTCAAAATAGGACACACAATGGAGATGTACAAAGGGACTCAGGTATCCTTGTCAAAAAGTCACTGAGGGCTACAATGCAGATGCAGCAAGCTGTTAGGAAAGCTAATGGAATATTAACCTTTACTGCAGGAGGAATTGAATACAGGAGTAGTGAAGTCATGCTTCAATTGTGAAGGAGCTTGGTTTGACCATGAGTGCAGTTGGGTCTCCTTCTCTCATGAAGATATCAGTACCATAGAGGGAATGCAACAAAGGTTCACCAGACTCATTTCTCAGATGGCAGCAATGTGCTATGAAGAGAGATTGGACAAATGGGCCTGTATTCTCTAGAATTTCAAAGAACGAGAGGTGATCTCAATGAATCTTAAGAATACTTAAAGAGGTAGACAGGGTAGATGCCCTAGGGGAGTCTAGAATGAGGGGCCACAACTTAACAATAAATGGAGTGCCATTTAAGACTGAAATGAGGAGGCAATCTTTACTTAGATTATGGTAAATACAGTCATACAGTTGCAGGGTTATTATAACACAGAAACAGACGCTTCGGTCCACAAGACTCACTGCGGGCCAGAGTGAACAGATAGACCTGCAGCAGACCAGAGTGAGCAGCTGACACCCGCAGCGGGCCGGGGTGAGCAGCCAAGACCCGCAGCGGGCCGGGGCAAGCAGCCGAGACCCGCAACGGGCCGGGGCGAGCAGCTCAGACCCACGGCGGGCTGGGGCGAGCAGCCGAGACCCGCGGCGGGCCGGGGCGAGCAGCCAAGACCCGCGGCGGGCCGGAGGGAGCAGCCGACACCCGCAACGGGCTGGGGCGAGCAGCTCAGACCCGTGGCGGGCCGGGGCGAGCAGCCCAGACCCGCGGCGGGCCGGGGCGAGCAGCCCAGACCCGCGGCGGGCCGGGGCGAGCAGCCCAGACCCGCGGCGGGCCGGGGCGAGCAGCCGAGACCAGCGGCGGGCCGGGGTGAGCAGCTGAGACCCGCAGCGGGCCAGAGCGAGCAACGTCAGAGACTGGTGTGAAGGAACAATCCTTATCTTAGAACACTGTTAGGACATTTTAAGCCCTCAATATATTCCTACTTTTAACTCATTTTCAACTGTGTAATTGAGCAACTGCTTTTATACCTCTGCTGTATCCAGAAATTGTACTGGGGTACTTGAACCTAAGACCTGGCTGTGAGAAGGCAGACATTGTAAATGTTTTTCACTCCACTCCTATAATGGAGCACATGTGACAATGAAAAGGACACTAAAAACTAGACCAATGCAACCATGTTCCCAAATTAAATTATTCCCACCTGCCTGCATTTGGCCTATATCCCTCCAAACCCTTCCTATTCATGTACTTAGCCAAATGTCTTTTAAATGCTGTAAATGTACTTGCATTCACCACTTCATCTAGCCTCCACTTTTTTCTCCACAGTAAAAACTGACACAAAATATTCATTTAAGATAACAAAGGGTGAAGCTGGATGAACACAGCACGCTAAGCAGCATCTCAGGAGCATAAAAGCTGACGTTTCGGGCCTAGACCCTTCATCAGAGAGGGGGATGGGGAGAGGGTTCTGAAATAAATACGGAGAGAGGGGGAGACAGATCGAAGACGGATAGAGGAGAAGATAGGTGCAGAGGAGAGCATGGGTGGGGAGGTAGGGAGAGGATAGGTCAGTCCGGGGAGGACGGATAGGTCAAGGAGGCGGGATGAGGTTGGTAGGTGGGAAATGGAGGTGCGGCTTGAGTTGGGAGGAAGGGATAGGTGAGAGGAAGAACAGGTTAGGGAGGCAGGGACGAGCTGGGCTGGTTTTAGGATGCAGTGGGGCGAGGGGATGAGCTGGGTGTTTGGCCTGCTGTGTTAATCCAGCTCCACACTTTGTTATCTTGGATTCTCCAGCATCTGCAATTCCCATTATCTCTGATCAGAGAGGGGGGCGGGAAGAGGATTCTGAAATAAATAAGGAGAGAGGCGGAGGCGGACTGAAGATAGATAGAGGAGAAGATAGGTGCAGAGGAGAGTATGGGTGGGGAGGTTAGGAGGGGATAGGTCAGTCCGGGGAGGACGGACAGGTCAAGGGGGCGGGATGAGGTCAGTAGGTAGGAAATGGAGGTGCGGCCTGAGGTGGGAGCAGGGAATAGGTGAGAGGAAGAACAGGTTTGGCAGGTGGGGACGAGCTGGGCTGGATTTGGGATGCAGTGGGGGAGGGGAGATTTTGAAGCTGGTGAAATCCACATTGATACCATTGGGCTGCAGGGTTCCCAAGTTAGATTTGTTCGCATAAAATGGCAGAACATCTGGACCCTTCCTGGCCCCCTGCAGGAGGTCAACTGACAGATGGCATGGAACAGAACTTTCAGACTACAGGGAACAGTTTACTACCAGCACTCCACCAAGGATTGGCCAGAAGAAGCTAAGCAGAGAGGTTTGTGTGAAATATTTTTCAGTCAATTACATTTACAGATTTATTTCTATGTCAATGACTTACCTCCTTGGTAATCATACAAAGCTACTGCAGTCACACCACTACTGGCAATGTCGTAAACATTCTGTGCATCTATAATTGTAGAAGCAAGATTTTTAGCAACAGGAAAAGACACAACAGTCCTGAAATTTATGATTTTAGGCATTATGTGACCATATTGTTAAACCCATCTTTCCACTGTTCCTCCATATTCCTCAAATGTGGTACTCTGAAAGTTCCCAAACCCACCAATTTCCTCATTTATCCCAACCACCCTCTTCCCCATGCCCTCAAACCCATTATTCCCCATAGCACAATCCACGAATATGCTATCCTTCACATGCATCCAGATGACATTTTAAGGATCTGGAGAAGGTATCTCACCAGTGTTGGCCACTGTATTGACTGGGGCCAGCTCTTCATAGTCTCCCTGATCATTCGCATCTTCCTTCGGGACTGTTTGCTGATAACAGTCCACAATGTTTTCATAGTCTTCACCAGTCACTTGCTGTAAAGAATAACAGAGAGACAGGCAATTTGTGATTAAATGCCATAATCAGCGAGACTGGTATTAGTCACTGCCACAATAGGGTCTACAATGATGTTGCTGATAAATATAGACATGGAATTCTCCGGAGGATAGGGTCAATCTCGCAGACGGTACGCCCATACCCGAAATAATCAAAGATATTGGGAACTGCAGATGCTGGAGATTCCAAGATAATAAAACGTGAGGCTGGATGAACACAGCTTGGCCTGCTGTGTTCATCCAGCCTCACGTTTTATTATCCCGAAATAATCAAATAGCTTTGCTTCAACGAGGGCTAAGTTGTTCACCCAAATCCACCAAGATCCTCCTTTGCATCATCAGATTGCAATCTGTATGTTTAATCAGACCTCAATTGACATTAAGTTATAAAAACCGAGAAAACAAAACCCTGCAGATGCTGTAAAAAAGAAACCAAAACAGAAATTGCTGGAAAAGCTCAGCAGGTCTGGCAGCATCTGTGAAGAGAAATCAGAGTTAACTGAACTGGGGAAGTTCTGAGGAAGGGTCACCACACCAGCAACTTCTGTTTTTATTTAATGGCCAACAAGCCTCACCCTTCTTCTTTTGAGGTCAGAAAGAGTAACAATGTTCTAATGGGACTCAGAAAAGAATATTTAGGCATCCCCTACTTGGAGTGGGCAATAAAATGAGCCCTCCTGTCCCCAACGCCATAACCCACATCTATCTCTACACTGAAAGCCCTGGGAAACCCTTCACCCTTCCCTCTGGATTCTGCGATTTGAGTCACTCCACTACTGGTAGCCATGTTTTGAGCTTCAAGGACACGAAGCTCTGGAATTTCCTCCTTCAACTTTTCTGCCTCTCCTCCTTGCATTCTTCCTTTATGACAGCCCTCAGAACCTACTTCTCTGACTAAGCATTTGGACTGCTGCCCTATTGTTTTCTCACGTAGATCATTGTAATACGTTGCTTTATGATGCCCATGTGAAGTGAATTAAGACGTTTTATTGGCTTTAAAGTGCAAGTTGTTGCAACTGCAGTAACTTCCTTTATGCTGTTTCATCAACCACTTCCAAGGCACATGTAGCATAGTTACGTTTAGAGTATAGCTCTCTCTACACTGTCTCAAGCGCATCTAGGATAGCTACAACATATATTTAGTAAATCTCTCTTGAAATTATCCTATTATCCCGACCCAGGATGGGAGGAAGATGCAGTTAGATACAGAGTAAAGCGCTGTAATCTAAAGGACAGGTGAAGGGTAAAGTTCCCTCTACAAACCAAAACAATGAATGACTCTTTACTAGAGTGTCACTTATTGTCAGAACAAATAGATTACAAGAGCAGGCTGTATAAGGTTCTGGTCAGTTTGCATTTGGAATATTGGGAGCAGTTTTGGTCCCTGTTTCTGACGAAGAATTTGCTGGCACTTGTTGGAGAGATTAGGACCCAATGGCACAGCCTCAGAGTGAAGGGACAGCCCTTTAGAACTGAGGTGCGGAGGAATTTTTTCAGCCAGAGGGTGGCTAATCTGTGGAACTCATTGACTCAGAAGGCTCTGGAGGCCAAATCGTTGAGTGTACGTAAGACAGAGATATATAGGTCCTTGACTAGTAAGGGGATCAAGGGTTGTGAGAAGAAGGCAGGAGAATGGAATTGAGAAACCTTTCAGCCATGATCGAATGCTGGAGCAGACTCGATGGGCTGAATGACCTAATTATGCTCCTATAACTTGCGTGTTTCCCCATTTCCCAAAGTGGCCACCATCCGGTCTTCTAATGCCCACCATGGCTGAAATGGTGGCTTTTGTGCTCAGCTGTCATCGTGGCTTTGTGATGGCCCAAAAATATTCCACGTAGAAATGTTAGTCTGGGGAGAAAATGCTCAAGAAAGCACACGAAACTCGACTGAATCTTCAATATTTTGCCTTGTCCTTCATTGGCTGACAATCAGATATCCATTACCTCCTGGTAAGACTCAGGACTGTCGTAGACAGGGGTTTCCTCTGGCTCAGGCTCAGGCTCAGGCTCAGGCTCAGGCTCATTAATTGGTTTTTGACCCCGGCTTCGAGGAACAGGCTGAGGCTGTTTTGACTTCTCTGGTTCTTGTATTTCTGCCGCTTCCTCCTGCTCTGGCTCTTGTATTTCTGCCTCTTCCTCCTGGTACACTTCCTCCTGTGAATGAAGAGGGTTAAAGGTTAACATGGCAGGAATCCTTTGAACCCAATAGCACTGTACATGTGATTGGTTCCCAGCAGAACTGTAATAATGACCTCTCAACTCAAGATCTTCCGTCATTCACTAATGCTTTAACTCTCTCTTTAGTCAATCCCACTTTACTCAATTCTCTTCTCTTGCGTCTTCCCGAGGAACAACCCTTTCTGATCTGAGCTTTCTTTGTTTTCCCTGCCCAGATTCTCACTTTTTTTGAAAACAACTCATTTTGTTTCCTGTTCTAACCCTGCAATAAGGGCTTAGGTTCTTTTCACTCTTTGAACAGGCACTCGAGTTTCTGGCATCACAAAACAGCAACTGTTTATCCACATGTGAATCCTGATGGTGAATGGCTGAGGCGCTACCTGTCCAAAGACCCTATACAGCTGCTTATTCAACAGCAGTGGGATCAGTGACTGGTCCTCCTTGTTACCAAAGATCAACCTTTCATCCACCAGGCATAGACAAAGGATTGACATTTGGTTGATTCAGATCAATGTAACTCAGCCACACAATAAGCCAACTTTCTGACACATTATGTGATACTCACCCCCAGGCTTTCAATAACGAGCAGCCAGACAGCCACATAGACCTGCTCTATGAGTGAACGATGAGAAGGAACTGACAATATATGTGGCGACTAATAGCATTTTGCTCTCCACACCGTACTCACGGAGTGTCAGGCTTGACTCAGTGACAGCAGCCTGCGTCTGAGTCAGCAGGTCGTGGCTTCATAGTCTCAATCCAGGGTTTGAAGCCCACGAATAGGCAATACCTTCAAAGGGGACAGGAAGGGTTGTACCCTCAGAGGGCAGTCCTGAAGCAGTGTCACACTGTCAGAGGGCATGCTACAGTGCCTTGCTCTCAGAGGGCATTACTGAGTCAGTCCCTCCCCCTCAGAGAAGCAACAGTGAGTCAGTGCCACACTCTCAGAGGGGTGGTACTGAGGGAGTGCCGCACTCTCAGAGGGGCGGTACTGAGGGAGTGCCGCACTCTCAGAGGGGCGGTACTGAGGGAGTGCCGCACTCTGAGAGGAGCGGTACTGAGGGAGTGCCGCACTGTCAGAGGGGCGGTACTGAGGGAGTGCTGCACTCTTAGAGGGGCGGTACTGAGGGAGTGCCGCACTGTCAGAGGCGCAGTACTGAGGGAGTGCCGCACTCTTAGAGGGGCGGTACTGAGGGAGTGCCGCACTCTTAGAGGGGCGGTACTGAGGGAGTGCTGCACTCTCAGAGGGGCAGTTCTGAGGGAGTGCCGCACTCTCAGAGGGGTGGTACTGAGGGAGTGCCGCACTCTCAGAGGGGCGGTACTGAGGGAGTGCCGCACTCTTAGAGGGGCGGTACTGAGGGAGTGCCGCACTCTCAGAGGGGCGGTACTGAGGGAGTGCCGCACTCTCAGAGGGGCGGTACTGAGGGAGTGCCGCACTCTCAGCGGGGCGGTACTGAGGGCGTGCCGCATTCTCAGAGGGGCGGTTCTGAGGGAGTGCCGCACTCTCAATGGACAGTAAATCAATATTATTTCCTCTAATAATTGTAAAAGCAAGACAAGTAGACTGGAAATTTCAATCCTGACAGAGAAAATAAAACCTGTTTCTAATAGGGGTCGTCAATACAGAGAAAGATCTATCTGCAGTAAAGGACCAAGGTCAGATAAGTGCACTCCTTTCTCACAAGCTAGTCAACACAGCTAGTCAAAGTGTTAGTACAGAGTAGGTCATTGCACATGGCTAAAAGCTCACTTCCGGTCAGTTACCAACTTGCCATCACCCATTTGCTTACTTGCTGCTTCCTTTGTGCCTCCTCCCGCTCCCGTTTGTCTCGGGCTTGTCTCCGAGCCTTCTCCTCCTCTGCTCGCTTCTTGTTCTCTTCTTCACTGGCTTTAGCCATGTTCTCGAACCTGGCCTTCAGGCTACTTGCACCACTGCTGGCTGTGCACACAAAGGCAGACCTGATCAGTCAGAAAAACAGAGAGGGGGGCATCTAGACACAGGGATAACGGAGGAGAAGAAGACTGAGAGTACAGGAAGGGAAGAAGAGTACGTGGGAGGAGAGGTAGGGAGAAAATAGATGAGGGGAAGAAAGGGAGATAAAGAGAAAATGGGCAACAAATTCACTTCAGTTGAAACAGAGCTTCTGGGAAACAGATACAAGGGGAGGAATAGGATCAAAAGACAGGCAAGCAAAGTGAGAGTCAGAAATAAGACAGATATGGGTTTGGTTCTGAGATGTGAAAGGGATGATAGAGGAAGGTCAAGTGGTATAAAATGTCTTAGACAATGTGTAATACAGAGAGGGTGACAAATGATGCCTCAGTTATTAA
This sequence comes from Stegostoma tigrinum, assembly GCF_030684315.1. NCBI lineage: Eukaryota > Metazoa > Chordata > Chondrichthyes > Orectolobiformes > Stegostomatidae > Stegostoma > Stegostoma tigrinum. The sequence goes on along the minus strand of NC_081378.1, from coordinate 18,933,475 downwards.
AAGCACTTCATGAAACAGTATGTACATCTCAGTAATGGAACAGGGTGGCACAACAGGAACACAGGGAGCACAGTCACAATGTGGAAACACTGACACAGGGAGCATTATCACAGCATGTGGGAATATTGTCAAACTGGAGTTGCCACCTTCCTTATGTATTAAAATTGACAAATTATGTGTATGAGGCAGGGAGTATAGAGAATTGGATCTGTTGTGGTTATCAGACTTCTCATCTTTGCAGAGAACAGGAATGCATCAGTTCAATTACCAGTCAGCACTGGTTGAAGGTATTTCAGGACTGGCAGCACTGCAGTTGGCCTCAGCACCTCTTGGCTACGCCAGAGCAGGAGAGGAGAAGTGGCTCAGAAATAAAAGCCATGGGCCAGCTGCTGATCAATGTTACTTCCCTGAGAGGGACGTGTGATGAGTCTTGAATGTCATACCACCGTTTGCCCACACGCCCTGTCCAGGCTCAGACGTTGATGTTCTACTGGGAGTTTGGCTGATTCCCATTAATTAGAACTCAGAGAAGGGTCAGAGCATCCAGGAAATCAGGGGAGAGAGAAAGGGCCAGGAAGCTGAAAAGTAAATCTGTGAATCTTTTGCCAATGAAGATGACAGAGCCAACTTGGCACCATCTAAACTTGTACGCAGGGCCCTTGCCCATCAATCCAGATTGGCTACACCAACTCACCAGCTTCCACTGGCTTTGTCTTTTGATAGGACGAGGTTGGACTCTCCATCTCAGTGAAAGAGGCAGCGTTCTGGAATATGAATTAAGAAAACAGTCAGCTAGCCAGCAGTCTAACTATATAGGGTAAAGACACATCCACCGTTCACTTTCTGAGGAAGGGTCACTGGACCCGAAACGTTAACTCTGATTTTTTCCTTCAGGGGTGCTGCCAGACCTGCTGAGTTTTTCCAGCAGCTTTGTTTTTGTTCTGCCCTTCACCACACTGTAAGGCCATAAGATATAGGAGCACATTTAGGCCATTCAGCCCATCAAGTCTGCTCCACCATTCAATCATGGCTGATATGTTTCTCAGCTCAATTCTCCTGCCTGCTCCCCTCAACCCCCTTACTGATCAAGAACCTAACCCAGTGACCAGCAGTACCAGAGTATGCCAATCCCACACACACCTTCCCATCAGCCAGTGTCTGAGGCGCACTCAGAATATCCCCTCCGCTGCTCAAGGGAAAGGAAAGAAGAGCCAGGTTTTGTGTCGCCCAGAAGTCTCCTGCATGTCTCTGAAAGGCCAGCTTTAGAGCACAGGCCTGCCTGTGGATTTCCCTCCTGCAACTTGATCATTCAATCGAGGGACAAAATCCCTGGGCAGGACGATGAGGGTTTATAAAATAACAATTAGAATGTAAATGTGACATCACTAAGGGTCAGAGTGACTTCCCAGTGAACCCAAGGCCCAGCTTTCTCATTTCCCAGGGCTGCCAGAGTTTAACTGTGGAAGAGGCAGAATAATTGGTGGGGGGGGGGGTCTTCAATTAAAATCAATGAGTGTCAGCAGCTGTCTGGGGGCACCACAGGTACTCTGCAGAGAACATTCCCTTTACTTTACACCACCAACAATTTCCAAACCAACTCACAACATTTCCTCCCATTCTGTGCGCTTTCATTTTAGTCATAATCTTCTAACCCGGGCTTCAGTTTGACATTCTTTCATGGGTATGGTACCCCTTCAGTACAAGGCAGAAGTGTATATTCAGGTCATATGCTCAAGTCCTGGGTCAGAGCTCGAACCTACAATTCTTTCATGTGATACTGCTACCTCTAAGTCACACTTCCCAAAATCCACAAACCTGCCTGCCTTGGTCGACCCATCGTCTCAGCCTGCTCCTGCCCCACCGAACTCATCTCCACCTATCTGGACTCCATTTTCTCCCCTTTGGTCCAGGAACTCCCTACCTACGTCCATGACACCACCCACGCCCTCCACCTCCTCCAGGACTTCCAATTCCCTGGCCCCCAACACCTCATTTTCACCATGGACGTCCAGTCCCTATACACCCGCATTCCGCATGCAGATGGCCTCAAGGCCCTCCGCTTCTTCCTGTCCCGCAGGCCCGACCAGTCCCCCTCCACCGACACCCTCATCCGCCTAGCCGAACTCGTCCTCACCCTCAACAACTTCTCTTTCGACTCCTCCCACTTCCTACAGACTAAGGGGGTGGCCATGGGCACCCGCATGGGCCCCAGCTATGACTGCCTCTTTGTAGGTTATGTGGAACAGTCCATCTTCCGCACCTACACAGGCCACAAACCCCACCTCTTTCTCCGTTACATTGATTACTGTATCGGCGCCGCCTCTTGCTCCCCAGAGGAGCTCGAACAGTTCATCCACTTCACCAACACCTTCCACCCCAACCTTCAGTTCACCTGGGCCATCTCCAGCACATCCCTCACCTTCCTGGATCTCTCAGTCTCCATCTCAGGCAACCAGCTTGTAACTGATGTCCATTTCAAGCCCACCGACTCCCACAGCTACCTAGAATACACCTCCTCCCACCCACCCTCCTGCAAAAATTCCATCCCCTATTCCCAATTCCTCCGCCTCCGCCGCATCTGCTCCCACGATAAGACATTCCACTCCCGCACATCCCAGATGTCCAAGTTCTTCAAGGACCGCAACTTTCCCCCCACAGTTATCGAGAACGCCCTTGACCGCATCTCCCGCATTTCCCGCAACACATCCCTCACACCCCGCCCCCGCCACAACCGCCCAAAGAGGATCCCCCTCGTTCTCACACACCACCCCACCAACCTCCGGATACAACGCATCATCCTCCAACACTTCCGCCATCTACAAGCCGACCCCACCACCCAAGACATTTGTCCATCCCCACCCCTGTCTGCTTTCCGGAGAGACCACTCTCTCCGTGACTCCCTTGTTCGCTCCACACTGCCCTCCAACCCCACCACACCCGGCACCTTCCCCTGCAACCGCAGGAAATGCTACACTTGCCCCCACACCTCCTCCCTCACCCCTATCCCAGGCCCCAAGATGACATTCCACATTAAGCAGAGGTTCACCTGCACATCTGCCAATGTGGTATACTGCATCCACTGTACCCGGTGTGGCTTCCTCTCCATTGGGGAAACCAAGCGGAGGCTTGGGGACCGCTTTGCAGAACACCTCCGCTCGGTTCGCAACAAACAACTGCACCTCCCAGTCGCAAACCATTTCCATTCCCCCTCCCATTCTTTAGATGACATGTCCATCATGGGCCTCCTGCAATGCCACAATGATGTCACCCGAAGGTTGCAGGAACCGCAACTCATGTTCCGCTTGGGAACCCTGCAGCCATATGGTATCAATGTGGACTTCACCAGTTTCAAAATCTCCCCTTCCCCAACTGCATCCCTAAACCAGCCCAGTTCGTCCCCTCCCCCCACTGCACCACACAACCAGCCCAGCTCTTCCCCTCCACCCACTGCATCCCAAAACCAGTCCAAGCTGTCTCTGCCTCCCTAACCGGCTCTTCCTCTCACCAATCCCTTCCTCCCACCCCAAGCCGCACCCCCATCTACCTACTAACCTCATCCCACCTCCTTGACCTGTCCGTCTTCCCTGGACTGACCTATCCCCTTCCTACCTCCCCACCTATACTCTCTCCACCTATCTTCTTTTCTCTCCATCTTCGGTCTGCCTCCCCCTCTCTCCCTATTTATTCCAGAACCCTCACCCCATCCCCCTCTCTGATGAAGGGTCTAGGCCCGAAGCGTCAGCTTTTGTGCTCCTGAGATGCTGCTTGGCCTGCTGTGTTCATCCAGCCTCACATTTTATTATC